>NC_053041.3:649486365-650783865 GCF_002575655.3 Aegilops tauschii subsp. strangulata | reverse complement strand
CCAGAAGATGTGATGAATGATATATGTGATGTATGAGATTGATCATATTCTTGTAATAGGAATCACGACTTGCATGTCGATGAGTATGACAACCGGCAGGAGCCATAGGAGTTGTCTTTATTTTTTGTATGACCTGCGTGTCATTGAATAACACCATGTAAATTACTTTACTTTATTGCTAAGCGCGTTAGCCATAGAAGTAGAAGTAATCGTTGGCGTGACAACTTCATGAAGACACAATGATGGAGATCATGATGATGGAGATCATGGTGTCATGCCGGTGACAAAGATGATCATGGTGCCCCGAAGATGGAGATCAAAGGAGAAAAATGATATTGGCCATATCATGTCACTATTTGATTGCATGTGATGTTTATCATGTTATGCATCTTATTTGCTTAGAACGGCGGTAGCATAAATAAGATGATCCCTCACTAAAATTTCAAGAGACGTGTTCCCCCTAACTGTGCACCGTTGCGAAGGTTCGTTGTTTCGAAGCACCACGTGATAATCGGGTGTGATAGATTCTAACGTTCGAATACAACGGGTGTTGACGAGCCTAGCATGTACAGACATGGCCTCGGAACACATGCAAAACACTTAGGTTGACTTGACGAGCCTAGCATGTACAGACATGGCCTCGGAACACAAGAGACCGAAAGGTCGAACATGAGTTGTATAGTAGATACGATCAACATGGAGATGTTCACCGATGATGACTAGTCCATCTCACGTGATGATCGGACACGGCCTAGTTTGACTCGGATCATGTATCACTTAGATGACTAGAGGGATGTCTATCTGAGTGGGAGTTCAATAATCAGATGAACTTCATTATCATGAACATAGTCAAAAGGTCTTTGCAAATTATGTCATAGCTTACGCTTGAGCTCTACTGTTTAAAGATATGTTCCTAGAGAAAATTTAGTTGAAAGTTGGTAGTAGCAATTATGTGGACTGGGTCCGTAAACTGAGGATTGTCCTCATTGCTGCACAGAAGGCTTATGTCCTTAATGCACCGCTTGGTATGCTGAACCTCAGGGTCGTCTGTAGATGTTGCGAAACATCTGGCATACACGTTTTGATGACTGCATGATAGTTCAGTGCGTAATGCTAATGGTTTAAAATTGTGGCACCAAAGACGGTTTTGAAACGTCGCAGAACATATGAGATGTTCCGAAGACTGAAATTGGGATTTCAGACTAGTGCCCACGTCAAGAGGTATGAGATCTCTGACAAGTTTCTTAAGCCTGCAGACTAAGGGAGAAAAGCTCAATCGTTGAGCATGTGCTCAGATTGTCTGAGTACCACAATCGCTTGAATCAAGTGGGAGTTAAACTTCCAGATGAGATTGTGATGGTTCTCCATAGTCACTACCACCAAGCTAGTAGAGCTTCGTGATGAACTATAAATATCAAGGATAGATGATGATCCTTGAGCAACTCGCGATGTTTGACACCGCGAAAGTAGAAATCAAGAAGGAGCATCAATTGTTGATGGTTAGTAAAACCACTAGTTTAAGAAGGGCAAGGGCAAAAGGGATACTTCATGAAACAGTAAGTCGTTTGCTGCTCTAGTGAAGAATCCCAAGGTTGAACCCAAACCCGAGACTAAGTGCTTCTGTAATGAGGGGAACGGTCACTGAAGCCGAACTACCCTAGATACTTGGTAGATGAGAAGGCAGACAAGATCGACAGAAGTATATTGGATATACATTATATGAATGTGTACTTTACTAGTACTCCTAGCAGCACCAGGGTATTAGATATCGGTTCGGTTGCTAAGTGTTAGTAACTCGAAATAAAAGCTGCGGAATAAACGGAGACTAGCTAAAGGTGAGATGACGATATGTGTTGGAAGTGTTTCCAAGGTTGATGTGATCAAGCATCGCATGCTCCCTCTACCATCGAGATTTGGTGTTTGCGTTGAGCATGATTGGATTATGTTTATCGCAATACGGTTATTCATTTAAGGAGAATAATGGTTACTCTGTTTATTTGAATAATATCTTCAATGGTCTTGCACCTAAAATGAATCTCGATCGCAGTGATACACATGTTCGTGCCAAAAAGATATAAAATAGTAATGATAGTACCACATACTTGTGGCACTGCCATTTGAGTCATATTGGTACAGAACGCATGAAGAAGCTCCATGTAGATGGATCTTTGGACTCACTCGTTTTTGAAAAGATTGAGACATGCGAACCATGTCTATTGGTATATATGCATGAAGAAACTCCATGCAGATGGATCGTTTGGACTCACTTGATTTTGAATCACTTGAGACATGCAAATCATACCACATGGGCAAGATGACTGAAAGGCCTCGTTTTCAGTAAGATGGAACAAGAGAGCAACTTGTTGGAAGTAATACATTTGATGTGTGCAGTCCAATGAGTGCTGAGGCACGCAGTGGATATCGATATGTTCTTACTTCACAGATGATTTGAGTAGATGCTGAGTGTGTTTACTTGATGAAACACAAGTCTGAATTATTGAAAGGTTCAAGTATTTTCAGAGTGAAGTTGAAGATCGTCATGACAAGAGGATAAAATGTCTATGATATGATCATAGAGATATCTGAGTTACGAGTTTGGCACACAATTAAGACATTGTGGAAAGTGTTTCACAATTAATACCGCCTGGAACACCACAATGTGACGGTGTGTCCGAACATCATAACTGCACCCTATTGGATATGGTGCATACCATGATGTCTCTTATCGAATTACCACTATCGTTTATGGGTTAGGCATTAGAGACAACCGCATTCACTTTAAAAGGGGCACCACGCAATTCCGTTGAGATGACACCGTTTAGAGAAACCTAAGTTGTCGTTTCTTAAAAGTTTGGGGCTGCGATGCTTATGTGAAAAAGTTTCAGGCTGATAAGCTCGAACCCAAAGCGGATAAATGCATCTTCATAGAAAACCCAAAAACAGTTGGGTATACCTCCTATTTCAGATCTGGAAGCAAAAGTAATTGCTTCTAGAAATGAGTCCTTTCTTGAGGAAAAGTTTCTCTCGAAAGAATTGAGTGGGAGGATGGTGGAGACTTGATAAGGTTATTGAACCGTCACTTCAACTAGTGTGGAGCAGGGCACAGGAAGTTGTTCCTGTGGCACCTACACCAATTGAAGTGGAAGCTTATGATAGTGATCATGAAACTTCGGATCAAGTCACTACCAAACCTCGTAGGACGACGAGGATGTGTGCTACTTCAGAGTAGTACGTGATCCTGTCTTGGAAGTCATGTTGCTAGACAACAATGAACCTACGAGCTATGGAGAAGCGATGGTGGGCCCATATTCCGACAAATGGTTAGAAGCCATGAAATCCGAGATAGGATCCATGTATCAGAACAAAGCATGGACTTTGGTGAACTTGCCCGATGATCGGCAAGCCATTGAGATAAATGGATCTTTAAGAAGAAGACGGACGTGGACGGTAATGTTACCGTCTATGAAGCTCGACTTGTGGCAAAGAGTATTTTCACAAGTTCAAGGAGTTGACTACGATGAGATTTTCTCATCCGTAGCGATGCTTAAGTCCGTCAGAATCATGTTAGCATTAGCTGCATTTATGAAATCTGGCAGATGGATGTCAAAACAAGTTTCCCTACCAATTTTCGTAAGGAAAGGTTGTATGTGATACAATCAGAAAGGTTTTGGCGATCCTAAGGATGCTAAAAGGTATGCTAGCTCCAGCGATCCTTCCATGGACTAGAGCAAGCATCTCGGAGTCAGAATATACGCTTTGATGGAGTGATCAAAGTTTTTGGGTTTATACAAAGTTTGTTAGAAACTTGTATTTACAATAAAGTGAGTGGGAGCGCTACAACATTTCTGATAAGTATATGTGAATGACATATTGTTGATCCGAAATGATGTAAAATTTCTGGAAAGCATAAAGGGTTGTTTGAAAGGAGTTTTTCAAAGGAAGACCTGGATAAAGCTGCTTACATATTGGGCATCAAGATCTATAGAGATAGATCAAGACGTCTGATGATACTTTCAAAGAACGCACACCTTGACATGATTTTGAAAGAGTTCAAAATAGGTCAGCAAAGAAGGAGTTCTTGGCTGTGTTACAAGGTGTGAGTATTGAGTAAGACTCAAGACCTGACCACAGCAGAAGATAGAGAAAGGACGAAGGTCGTCCCCTATGCTTTAGACATAGGCTCTATAGTATGCTATGCTGTGTACCGCACATGTAGTGTGCCTTGCCATGAGTTGGTCAAGAGGGTACAATAGTGATCCGGAAAAGGATCTCATGACAGCGGTCGAACTTATCCTAGTACCTAGTGGACTAAGGAATTTTCTCGATTATGGAGGTGAAAAGGAGTTCGTCGTAAAGGGTTACGTCGATGCGAACTTTGACACTAATCCGGATGACTCTGAGTAGTAAACCGGATTCGTATAGTAGAGCAATTATTTGAAATGGCTCCAAATAGCGCGTGGTAGCATCCACAAGATGACATAGATATTCGTAAAGCACACACGGATCTGAAAGGTTCAGACCCGTTGACTAATAACCTCTCTCACAAGCATAACATGATCAAACTAGAACTCATTGAGTGTTAGTCACATAGTGATGTGAACTAGATTGTTGACTCTAGTGAACTCTTTAGATGTTGGTCACATGGTGATGTGACCTATGAGTGTTAATCACCTGGTGATGTGGACTAGATTATTGACTCTAGTGCAAGTGGGAGACTGTTGGAAATATGCCCTAGAGGCAATATTAAATAGGTTATCATTATATTTCCTTGTTCATGATAATCGTTTATTATCCATGCTAGAATTGTATTGATAGGAAACTCAGATACATGTGTGGATACATAGACAACACCATGTCCCTAGTAAGCCTCTAATTGACTAGCTCGTTGATCAATAGATGGTTACGGTTTCCTGACCATGGACATTGGATGTCGTTGATAACGGGATCACATCATTACGAGAATGATGTGATGGACAAGACCCAATCCTAAGCCTAGCAGAAGATCGTGTAGTTCGTTTGCTCAAAGCTTTTCTAATGTCAAGTATCATTTCCTTAGACCATGAGATTGTGCAACTCCCGGATACCGTAGGAATGCTTTGGGTGTACCAAACGTCACAACGTAACTGGGTGGCTATAAAGGTGCACTACAGGTATCTCCGAAAGTGTCTGTTGGGTTGGCACGAATCGAGACTGGGATTTGTCACTCCGTGTTTTAAACGGAGAGGTATCTCTGGGCCCACTCGGTAGGACATCATCATAATGTGCACAATGTGACCAAGGAGTTGATCACGGGATGATGTGAGTTACGGAACGAGTAAAGAGACTTGCCGGTAACGAGATTGAACAAGGTATCGGGATACCGACGATCGAATCTCGGGCAAGTAACATACCGATAGACAAAGGGAATTGTATATGGGATTGATTGAATCCTCGACATCGTGGTTCATCCGATGAGATCATCGAGGAGCATGTGGGAGCCAACATGGGTATCCAGATCCCGCTGTTGGTTATTGACCGGAGAGTCGTCTCGGTCATGTCTGCATGTCTCCCGAACCCGTAGGGTCTACACACTTAAGGTTCGGTGACGCTAGGGTTGTAGAGATATTAGTATGCGGTAACCCGAAAGTTGTTCGGAGTCCCGGATGAGATCCCGGACGTCACGAGGAGTTCCCGAATGGTCCGGAGGTAAAGATTTATATATGGGAAGTCTTATTTTTGTCGCCGGAAAAGTTTCGCACTTTATCGGTATTGTACCGGGAGTGCCGAAAGGGGTCCGGGGGTCCACCAAGGGGTCCACCAGCCCCCGGGGGGCCACATGGGCTGTGGGGGGTGCGCCTTGGCCTATATGGGCCAAGGGAACCAGCCCCAAGAGGCCCATGCGCCAAGAGATAAGATAAACGGAGAGTCCTAAAGGGGGAAGGCACCTCCGAGGTGCCTTGGGGAGGAAGGACTCCTCCCTGGCCGCACCCTTCCTTGGAGGAAGGGCCAAGGCTGCGCCCCCCCCTCTCCCTTGGCCCTATATATAGTGGGGGGGAGGGAGGGCAGCAGCAATCCAACCCCTGGCGCCTCCCTCTCCCTCCCGTGACACCTTTCCCTCCCGTTAGTGCTTGGCAAAGCCCTACCGGGATCCCCGCTACTTCCACCACCACGCCGTCGTGCTGCTGGATCTCCATCAACCTCTCCTCCCCCCTTGCTGGATCAAGAAGGAGGAGACGTCGCTGCTCCGTACATCTGTTGAACGCGGAGGTGCCGTCCGTTCGGCGCTAGGATCATCGGTGATTTGGATCACGACGAGTACGACTCCATCAACCCCGTTCTCTTGAACGCTTCCGCTCACGATCTACAAGGGTATGTAGATGCACTACTTCCCTCTTGTTGCTAGTAAACTCCATAGATTGATCTTGGTGATGCGTAGAAAATTTTGAATTTCTGCTACGTTCCCCAACAGGTTCTATATCCCTAAGGGACGCTACCCCTATTGAGGCTCAGGCAGTTACGTCCATGGAGCCCGGTTGTGAGGACCGGGTGGAGGATCAAAACAAGCCGAAACGCAAGTGGAAGCCAAAGATTTATCCAACTTCGGAGGTGCGTAGAAGTGCTCGGAACCGTACTACTAAAAAAATTCATGATGAAATATGAGAGGAATCTTTTGAAATAGCAGAGGTCTGACAGACTTGGCTAAAAGAAGGTTTCCAGCAGATGCTTCTATCAAACATAGGTTGGATTTTATCGCCCTCTCTGAAACTGGAAGGGACAATTTCTCTCCCCAGTTTCTTAGTGCTTTATCAGGAGGTGTCGATTTTGATTGGCACTGCCTACCTCCGAGAGGAAGATCAGGTGGGATCTTACTTGGGGTTATGGGAGATTTAGCCGTTAAGTTTCGGGTTAGATCGAAGGCCGATGGATTTAATTGGGCACTGGTGGCGGTATATGGCCCCGCGCAGCCAGAACACAAACCATATTTTTTGGCGGATCTTGTCCGTATTTGCGGTTCTGAGCAGCTAATTCCTATCTTGGTTGGCTGCGACTTTAACATTATTAGAAGGACTGAGGAAAAGAACAATGATAGCTTTGACGGCAGGTGGTCGTTTATGTTTAATACCATTATTGAAAGCTTGGATCTGAGAGAGTTAGAGCTTTCAGGTAGAAAATTCACCTGGGCTAATACTTTGACAAACCCGACATTTGAGAAGGTGGATCAAGTCCTTGCGAGCGTCGAATGGGAGCAGAAATTTCCCCTGGTAGCAGTCCAAGCGTTATCGCGCGCAATCTCCGACCACACCCCTTTGCTGGTTGACTCTGGTGAGGCAACGCACGTGGGCAATAAAAATACCTTTTCTTTTGAATTGGCGTGGTTTGAAAGAGAATTTTGCTTGGATCTGATAGCCAGCGAATGGGCTAAAGATGCAGGAGGGAGGACTTCTGTTGAAAGATGGCAGAATAAGATAAGGCACTTAAGAAGTTTCTTACATGGGTGGGCTAAGCATCTTAGTGGAATTTATAAGGTTGAAAAGGAAAGGCTCCTTACACTTATTCAGTCCCTAGATTTAGAAGCCGAGTCCACAATTCTAGAGACCACAGAGCTACATGCTAAAGTAGACGCGGAGATGAGATTGAAAGAACTCCTGCGGGAGGAGGAATTGAAGTGGGCATTGCGAGCTAAGGTTCGCAAAGTTGTCCAAGGGGACGCTAACACTCAATTCTTTCATATGATCGCCATTGGCAAGCACAAAAAGAAAAGAATCTTTCAGCTTGAGCAAGACGAGGGGACGATTTTAGGACAGGAAAACCTAAAATTATACATAACCAATTACTACAAGCAGCTGTTTGGGCCTCCAGGGGATAATTTCGTATCCTTGGATGAGTCGAGGGTTAAGGATGTTCCTCAACTTGCTGCGGATGAGAATGATATTTTGACAGCCCCATTTTCGGAGAAAGAGGTGTTTGAAGCTATTTCACAGATGAAGAATAATAAAGCATTAGGGCCGGATGGATTTGCGGCGGAGTTTTATAAAAAGTGCTGGCATATTATTAAAGGGGATTTGATACCGATGTTCCATGATTTATTCTCTGGACAGCTTCAGTTGTTTCATGTGAATTTTGGAACGATAACTTTGCTTCCTAAGAAAACAGAGGCTGTGAGATGTGAGCAGTTCAGGCTGATATGTCTTCTTAACATAAATTTCAAAATTTTCACCAAGGTTGGGACTAATAGACTCACGCAGATTGCACACTCTGTGGTACAGCCATCCCAAACTGCTTTCATGCCGGACAGAAATATCCTAGAAAGGGTTGTGGTCCTTCATGAAATGCTCCATGAAATTCACACAAAAAAATTAGACGGGGTTGTTTTCAAAGTGGATTTCGAGAAAGCGTATGATAAAGTCAAATGGCCATTTCTTCAACAAGCCTTGCGTGTGAAAGGTTTTGATTAGGCCTGGAGACACCAGGTAGAATTTTTCACGCAGAAAGGGAGTGTTGGAATTAAAGTGAGTGACGACATAGGTCACTACTTCCAGACACATAAGGGCCTGAGACAAGGAGATCCGATGTCACCTATTCTGTTCAACATAGTAGTTGACATGTTGACGATTCTAATAGGAAGGGCTAAGGATGCTGGTCAGGTAGGTGGCCTGGTTCCTCATCTAGTTGATGGAGGTGTGTCTATCCTACAGTACGCCGATGATACTATCATCTTCATGGAGCATGACTTGGCAAAAGCGAGAAACATGAAGCTGGTGTTATGCCTATTCGAACAATTGACCGGGTTAAAGATTAACTTCCATAAAAGCGAATTTTTCTGTTTTGGAAGAGCTAATGAGGAACAAGATGCTTACAAACAATTGTTCGGGTGCGAATTGGGGGCTTTACCTTTCACGTATTTGGGTATACCAATTCACCATCGTAAGCTGACAAACATAGAATGGAAGTGCATTGAGGATCGATTTGAGAAGAAACTGAGCTGCTGGAAGGGCAAGCTGATGTCATACGGACGCCGATTAATTCTCATTAATTCAGTTCTCACGAGTATGTCCATGTTTCTCTTGTCCTTTTTCGAGGTACCAGTCGGAGTTCGGAAAAGCCTGGACTTCTATCGTTCCCGCTTCTTCTGGCAGAGTGATGAACTTAAGCGAAAATACAGACTCGCTAAATGGGATATTATCTGTCGACCAAAAGACCAAGGGGGTCTAGGTATTGAAAATCTTAAGGTGAAGAAGAGATGTCTTCTCAGCAACTGCCTGTATAAGTTATCTGTAGAGACGGAGGCCACATGGGCGGAGATTCTGCGTAATAAGTACCTGCATTCCAAAACTTTGTCCAGGCGACAGTGAGGCCGACGGACTCGCCTTTTTGGAAAGGACTGATGAGAGTTAAATCAGTTTTTTTCAATAGGACAAAGTTTATAGTCAGAAACGGTACCACTATAAGATTCTGGGAGGATACATGGCTAGGAGAAACACCCCTCGCGCTTCAATATCCTTCACTTTATAGCATTGTTCAACGAATAGACGCTTAAGTTGCGACAGTACCTCAGTCCACTCCTCTCAATATTCACTTCAGGAGGACGCTAGCTGGAAACCGTTGGGAAGCCTGGCTCCATCTTGTGAGTAGACTGATAGATGTTCAGCTTTCTCAACGGCCCGATCAGTTGTGCTGGAAGCTAACTAAGAATGGAGAGTTTACGGTTAAATCTATGTATCTGGATGTTATCAACTCCAGCTCTATTCCTAGTTCGAAACTTGTTTGGGTAAGTCAAAGTACCTTTGAAAGTTAAAGTGTTTATGTAGTTTGTACATAAACAAGTCATTTTAACTAAGGACAACTTGGCAAAATGCAACTGGATAGGATCTACAAGATGTAGTTTTTGTGATCGGGATGAATCCATCAAACACCTCTTTCTTGACTGCCCGTTGGCAAAAAAATTATGACGGACGATTCACATAGCCTTTAATATTACTCCTCCGAATACTATCAGCACGTTATTTGGGACGTGGCTTGACGGGATAGATTCCGAAACAGCGAGACACATTCGTGTAGGAGTATGTGCTTTATTATGGGCAGTCTGGAACTGCAGAAATGATTTGGTCTTTAACAGCAGAACCAATATTCATTTTTTGCAGGTTATCTCCCGAGCCACTGCGTTGATCCGTATGTGGTTGCTACTCACTCCGACGGTGGCCAGGGAGCATATGGTTACTGGATCTATCCGATGAGAGATGATAGCACGGGCTATTTTCAACCGGTTTGGATGGCGGTTATGTAATAGGATAGACAATTAGTTTTCCTATCTTTCTTATGCCAGCTGGTTGTGACTTTACTTTTATTTTTCTGCTCTTTGTGAGCATTTTTTGTTCTTTTGTTTGAGACATCAAGACTTGAGTTGAACTTATTTGCTTATTAATTAATTTGGCCGTATGTATCGTTCTGATACAGAGACCGGGGAGCTCCCCCTTTTCGAAATTTTTTATTTTTATTTTTGTCATGTGGGAGGAGGGATGGGGCGCAAACCTTGACACCTCCATTCCCAGCATGTTAAATGTAGGAGCAAGTCTTTTGGGAAGTTCCGCCATGGTTATGGACTTATGGGGTGGCACTACACAGATAAGTTCTCCTCAACACCTTACCCATCAGGAAGGAAGCTTTGCTCCGCGTTATTGGTAGTGGTATATATATGTTCGTGCTAGCAACCATTGGTTGCAGCCAAACTCCCTGGTGGGGTTCATGCAAATATAAATAAATAAACTCCCAAGTGGGGCATCAGCATTTTGTGGAAGTCAAAGGTGGTGGTGCTCGGTATGGGGCATCAGGATGGCGGATCCGGCATTTCTCCCCCAACCGTTGGCAGAAGGGAGTAGAACTGGAATCGACATGCCACCATCTTGGTCTACTCAAAAGGGCCTTTCGGTGACGGTTTCTACTCGGCGCTGAACTCTTGTGTCTTGCTCGGGCGTTTGTCTCAAAGGCGATGGAGAGGTGCAGCGGCTACAGTGTGTGCATGGACATTGGTGCATTTGTGTTTCAGAAGGTTTCATCATGCGGTGTGCATTCAGTTACCTCTTGTTATGGATGAATGTGTGATAAACTTCTGAAAAGAGGGCACCCAAAGCTAAATTAATATATGTTCCCTTTTTAGGATTTTTCTGGTGAGTCTGAGGTAACAGATTAAATGGCTAACTAATCCAGGAAGAAAGGAAACTCATTGTTGATGCTTGACGGTGTGTAAGATCCGAGATGGACCATTGAATCCTCATTATTTGAACGTCATCCAACAGTTTCAGCCGTCCGTTGGCTAAACCAACTCCGGTTATTTTTAAAGATCCAGCATCGCTGTATTTACGTTGATAATAGCAGAGAGCAACGGGAACAACAACATGGTGAAGGTCATAGGTCCTACGACGAGAAGATCTGAAGATCAAAGAAAAGAAAAACTGCAGCCCTATTAGCTGCAGCACAACACTCCGTACAGTTCACACGAAGATGATGCAGCTCGGTGAACTACGAAGAAACTAGGCAGGCAAGGTTGGCGTCACCGAGGATCGCCTAATGAACCACCTGTCACGCGTCATCGTACAGCACCGGGGCCCGCCACCGTGCCTTTGACTTCACAGTAATATACAACCGAGGCAACTCCACAAACACGCCGGAGAAGAGCCGACTACCACGACCAATGCCACTGCACCCCTCCGATATTGCTCACCACGGTCATCGTTGCCCCAAAAGCCACCGTGCATGTCCATCCATAGGAGGTAAATGGGTTCAAGACGACACCATAAAGAGGGGAGCGATGTTGAAGATGACGCCACCGCCCGACCCTGCAATAGGATCATGGCTTTCACCCAAAGAACTTGATCTGGGAGTAGAGGTTGTGAAGATTCCAGAGGACGCCTCCAAAGAGGATACCGACGCCCACGGGCGCCGTCACCGCCGGCCGGAAGCACCGGCCAGGCTTTCACCCGAGGCAGCCACTCCCACGCAGCCGGTTGAGGCCGACCCGTACCTCCACTGGACTGCGTACCCCCACACAGTGAGCACGCCAACGATGTGCAGGGCCACCGGCTAGCCTACCTGACGACGGGTCTGTAGAAACCAGAGCGGGTCCTGCACCCTGCATCCAACCATGATTGCAGCCTCCCTGCCGTACCCCTCCCGTGCTGCCAGCCCAACCTGCCAGATCCAGATCCCCCGCCAGAAACCACGCGCATACGCCTAGCGACCAGCCAGGCGGCCGAACCGCAGTGCCGCGCCCACCACAGCGACCAACATTGTCCTGCCGATCTGCCACCGCTACCCGCGCCCGTGAACCGGCCACGATCACCACATGCCACGCCACACGCCAGATCTTCACGACATGGAGCCCTCCCGCTCAGCACGACTCCTACACGCCAGATCTACGCGTCCTGGAGCCCCGCAGGCCCGCGCCTAAGTGTGCGGCCTCGACGGCCAGCAGAGCAGCTCGAGGTCCCCCCCCCCCCCCCATCCCACTGACCCGCGCCAGCGAGCCCCGGATGGAGGAGTGAAAGGGCCCCACTACCATCGAGCCGTGCGGGCTTCGCCCGGCAACCTCCGCCAGCGGCGGCAAGGGAAGGAGGGGAGAGTGGGTTGAGTGCTGGTGGCTGCGGCTATGGTTTGCTCCTGAGCTGCCCGAGGGAGCGACATAGGAGCCGTTTGCTTGCCCTTAAAGCAACTCTATTGAAAGGCTGAACTCAACATTTTTGGTTTAAGGTTTCGTTATGAACTAAAGACCATAACGCCTGATCTACCAGCGCATGCACCCAGAACATGGGCTTTTGTTTCTTGGTCGGACGCGGCAGCAGTATATATGAGCATATGGCTATAAGCCAAATGAATTCAGATTGTTTCTCACCCGGCCCAAATGCACCACGTTCCACAAAAATGCAAGAAAAAAAAATTACTCCATCCGTCCTAAAATGTAAGACCATTTTTGACACTATGATATATTTGGGATGGGGGGAGTAGTTCACTAGAGCCAAAGGCGCAGTACATACAAGTTAGGTAAAAAAAATCTCTGGTCAATTGCAAGAGAGATACGGCTGGTCGAACTCCAATGAGAAGATGAGAAGATGATTCGCGTGACTCCATTGCAGTGCGCACCGGATGACAATATGGAGTAGGAGATCTGCATGCCGAGAGTGTCCCCTTCTTGGTCGATGCCACCTGAGCGAGCTTTTGATGTGCATGTACATGTTTCGCCTTCGTGTCTCGTCTTTTTACGTTAAAGAAAATTATAAAGCACACATAACAAAAATAGCAACAGTTTCAGATTTGTATGAAAATTGAAAGGGATGGGATTTTCCAAAGGTCGCCCTTTTTGTTGGGGTGAAATACCGGTAAGTCCGGTTATGGACCAACAAAAAAAAACTAATACAGGGATGTACATTGTATTTTGTGAGTCATACACATACATGTATACAAAGTACATCCTATAAATTTTTGTAAGTCCTCTTAGCGGTATAACGTGACGCATGGAATACCAAAATTATTTGGTACTCTGTCCTACTTACCGGGCTGCTAGCTAGCTAGTAGAACACTTTCATGGTTTCTAGGTAACATGACAGGTCGATCTCCAACAACGAGGAGCCCTTCTTTTGCGCACGCATCTCATTCGTGTCCAAATCAAGAACTACGAACATTTGGCAGCTGACACTGTGACATACCTCCAGCAGCACCACGTTGCCGCTCCTCTTTCCGGAGCCTGTGAAATGAAGGGCTGCATTTCCATGGCCGTAAGGGATGCCTGGGCACATTGATCTTAGTTTGTTCTCAATGTCAATCACATTTTCTAGCAACCAACAACCACCTGGTTGGACTGTAGGGAGGTCTAGCCACAGTGATATCTTGAACCCCTCGATGGAAAGCAGTTTCAGTAGGGTGGCATCCGGTGATGTTGCCAAGTGGAGCTGGCTCCCTTTGCGGTTGGTTGGCGGGAGATTCACCCATCCCGACGCCCCCGTGCGCACATCATATGTGAGTATTTGGTTACTGTAGTTGAGAAGCCAGTGGATAATGCCACCATGGAGGACGGCGGGGGCACTGCACTTATTGATGTACCACAATGGAAAGTCCAGGTTGCTTGGATGAGAGGTTACAGTTCCCCAGGCTCTAGAGGAGGATGTGATGACATGTACTTTGATGCTCGGCTCGTTTAGATCGAAGAAGAGCAGCATGAAGGAGCAGCTAATGCCGTCAGCGGCGGTCAGCAACACATACAGCCAGTTGTTCGGGGTATGGGGTCTCATACACGGTTTCGATAGGAAGGTGTGGTGGTCAGTTATGGGGTCGTACACGCAGAGCTCGGAGGAGCACTCGGACTTGGATGGCATGTCGATGTGTAGTAGGTGGCGGAGGACGACAAGGCCGCTGCGGGACGTCACTGGATAGTACCAGTAAAGGAGGTCGGCGTTGCGGCGTGACATGTGGGGCGAGAGGTAGTAGTGGCAAAAGGACATGATGGTGGGTGTGATTGGGTTGACCAGTGTTGAACATATGTTTTCTCCATGTATATTGTATAGCCCGGCCCACCTTCTAGTCATTGTATAGTTGAGGATGTGGCCCATTTTGTATTTCATATATACGTACGCTATGCACCGATCAATACATCGTGAAGCATTGCCAAACCTCGTTTCCAACATGGTATCAGACCTACGATCATAACTCTAACCCTTGCCGCCGCCGCCGCCGCTGCGATCTACACGCCGCCGCCACCGCCATCGCGATCTACTCGCCGCCGCCACCACCCGCCGCCGTGCCGCCGCCCACGCTTCCGCCCGCATCCCGGCGCGCCGCCACCCCTTTGCTGCGCCGCCTCCCATTACTAGGAAAATGCTTATAGATAGAAGTTTATCAGTAGCGTTTGTTTATGACCCCACGCTACTAGTAGTTAGTAGTAGCGCTGGCTATAGACAGCGCTATTTGTCATGGATTTGTCACGGCAGATGTCCTAGTGTGAGGACTTAGTCGTGGAGCCATCGCAACGAGATTAGCTTAAAGGGGTTAAACCGGACAAAGGACACGGGGAGTTTATACTGGTTCGGCCCCTTGCGGTGAAGGTAAAAGCCTACGATCCAGTTGTGGTGGAATTGATGGGGTCTCGATGATCAGGGAGCGAATCCGCTTTACCTGGCTCTCGAGTTGTTGTTTCTTGTCCCTAAACCGCCGTCGAGTTGTCCCTTTATATACACAGGTTGACGCCCGGTGGTTTACAGAATCCCGACGCCGGCTCATACACATGTCCGGCTCGGTTTCTACCTTCTCCTACCTTACAACACAAGTTACATATTACATGGCGGTTTATGTCTACGGGCCCTAACCCGCCATTGGGCCTTGGGCCCTTAAGTCTCTGTAGTAAAGCGCCATACTCCTTGTCTTCATGGGCTTCAATGCGGATGACTCCTTATGAGTATAACCCGGCCCCTCCTGGGCGGTTTATACTCAATAGTTATATCCCCAACATTAGGCCCCAGATTGATTTGAACCTGTTCATGTCAATCTTCAGCATTTAAGAAAATTTCTTCTTGAACATCTTCATGTAAACCGCCATGTCGTCATATTCCTGTGAATCTGGTAAACCGCCATGACGTCATCTTCCAAGATTATAATAAACCGCCATGACGTCACCTGCTTATGAAAACCGTATATACTTCCCTTTTATTAATAAACCTCAGAAAATCGAGGCAACAGTTCCCATTTTTTGGGCTCCTAGATTCCCGCGCCTGTCGTTTATCCTTTCGTCTTATAAATAGGGCCAAGGGTCCCTTTCCTTTTCCCCTTGCCTCTTCGTCTTTCTTCCACCTCGCGTCGCCTCAGAGCTCGAGCACCGCCGCCGCCGTTGACCTTCGCCTCTGCTCCAACAACGACCGCTGCATCAACCTGATTTGTCCAGAGAAACGCGGCGCCTCTCCGCTACTCCCTCAATCTCAGTAAGTTTTCTTCTTCTTCGCCTCAGATCTATGTAAGTGCATCTAGTGCCCCTTAGTGATTTTGGTGTATTGAAAACTTATAGGTTAAGTGACTAATGTGTTTATGAGTGTACACAGGTCTATAAGTCTATGAGGAGTTTGATATTTACAGAGAAAGTCGACCCCTAAAAATGAAGTTCTTCGACTGAAGACTTTGGATTTCTGAAGACTTTGAAAGTGAAGAAATTGGTGTGACCTTGAAGACTTGGTATTTGTTTGAGGAACATGAAGCGTGAAGACTTTTATTTTCGTAGTTTCATTTTCTCTTTCTTGAGTCATAGGAGACACCGTACTGTTAAAGGGGGTCGAGGAAATACTAAGGAAAAATTTCCATGTGATTCTCAACTCAAAATCCTACACCTATCAATCCCTTCGAGTGATGCCATTGGAAATCTCATACAGTTCAGTCATATTCTTAAGTGACAGAGACGAAGTTCTTCTGGTCTCTGAGGAATTTGTTCTGACTGAGGAGTTAGGAATTCGCCAGTGCGGATTGCCTACACAGTGAGGAACATGATAGCCCTGAGGAATTTGATACTCAAATTTCCGACCGTTGCTGTGCTATGCGCCAGCTGTCCCAAAATATCTACCCACCTAACGGTCATATCATTGAAGGGCATTTATGTCTTATCTTGACGGGCTGCTCCCTAGGCTATAAATAGCCGCCCCCTACAACCACTAGCTGGTTGGCTGCTCCGAGATAAACTGACACTTGTCATTTGAGAGCATCCCATCCTCCGAGGACTTTGAGCGAAAATCATCAAGTGACGAAAACCCAAACCCAAACACCTACAAACCCAAAGTGATTGAACATGCTGATTACAAGTCACTTGATCCCGCTGATATCCTCGAAAGGCTAAACACTCATGAGTTCCAGCTTGCTGAAAAGAGAGATCTATATGGTTCGAGCTATGGCAAATCACGTGCACTGAAGGCCAAGGCAGTTTCTGAGTCTGAGGATGAAGACTCTGACAGCAGCCTTGGTGACCCTGAAGAACTGAGCCATGATCTAGCACTGCTCGTGAAGAAATTCCAGAAGTTCTCGAGACGTGGTCGCTTTGGAAGACCCTCAAGGAGCAATGATTCCTCATCCAGTGACTACAAGAAGAGGCTTTGTCACAAATGCAAGAAACCAGGACACTACATTCAAGATTGTCCTCAGTGGGAAAAGGAATCAAAGAAGAAGAAATACAAAGATTACAGTTCTGATGATGCGAAGAAAAAGAAGAAATCCTCAAAATCTTCATCATCAAAATCCTCAAAGTCTTCATCTCACAAGAAGAGCAGCTCCAAGAAGGCTCAGGCATTCATTGGCAAGGAAATGGACTCTGAGGCTGAATCTGAAGAAAATGAGGAAGAGGAGGCATCTGAGGATTCCGAATCCTGTGTGTCGAGCCTGGCCCTCGCTACTGCATTCGTCAGCAAGTCTATCTTCAACACTGAAGAAAATGACCTCACCAACAAGGCTGATGAAGGCAATGATGACTACGCTCCCACCTATTGCTTCATGGCAAAGGGTGCCAACGTACTCAAATATACCTCCTCTGAATCAAGTGAGAATGAGTCTGATGAAAACCTTAAGCCCAGCTATTCTAAACTTGCTAAGATTTCTATGAAACAACAAAGGGCCCTTGAAAAGGTTCAAAACATGCTAGACAAAAGTGATGATATGTTGGGTGAAGAAATGGATCGCACTAAAACCTTGACTGAAAATCGTCAGAGACTTCAGACTAGGTTTGACAACCTTCAAGGTCATCATAACACTCTCTCGTCTGATCATGAGAAGCTTTCTTATGAATTTCTTCAAAGAAAGCAAGATCTTGAAAAAGCTAAGAGTGAGTTATGAAGATCTTCAGAAGGAGCGCGATTCATTACTTGCTCAACAAATCAGCGCTGCTCGGGAAGAATTTGTTCCTCCATGTTTGTAATGCATTGAACGTGAATCTGCTAATTCTTCACCTGAATGTTCAAATGCTTCTAATGCTACAAATTCTTCAACTGTTTCTGCTATCACTAATTCCTCATCTGAGGACATTGCTAGTATCACTAACGATGCAGGGCTGAAGGAATTGTACATGACAGGCATGTACAAAAGCCTCAAAGGGCGTCAGACTCTTTGTGATGTGCTTAAAAAGCAGATCCTCAACAGGAACCCTAGGAAAGAGGGTATTGCCTTTGAGAGGAAACTCAATGCTGATGGTACATATTGGAAGCCTGAGCAGTACCCCAAAACCTCATGGGTTGCTGCAAAGGGACCTCCAGTTGATCCATCTAATTTATCTGGCTTTACATGTGAATCTTCTCATTCTTCTGATGAGTCATTTGACTCCAACTATAAAGTGTTCAAAAATTAGAATGGTGAAGTATTTGCTAGATATGTTGGCACTAACTACAGGAACGGTTCTCCTATGAAGAAAATCTGGGTTCCCAAAAGGTGCCTTGAAAGTCTTCAGGTGAATGTCCTCATGACACCACCTGTGAAGAATAGGAACCCCAGATCAAATTCTTCATATGAACCAAATTCTTCATATGGATCCAAGTCCTCATACGGACCAAATTCCTCACATGGATCAAATTCCTCAAAAGGATCAAAGTCCTCATATGAACATCATCGTGCTAACAACTCTGTTTCGCAGGGAAGCGCCAAGGGATATGAATATGAGCATTATTCTTCTAATCATTATGTTCATAATCCTCGAAAAATTTCTCTGCTTATTCATATGCTTACCCTAACTTCTCTTATGTGAAACAAAATGGATTGGCTTCTATGCCACCTTTCTCGTATGGAGCTCGCAGAGTGATGAACTCTTTGCCACCCCTTCAGATGTGGGTGGTGAAGAAAAAGAACTAATCTCTTCTGCAGGGTTAGGTCTCCAGACATGCTTAAACGTCTGAAGAATTTACTGGAGACCTGAAGAGTGCCTGAAAGGACGCAGGCTAATCATGAAGAAATGAACATTCATTTCTCACGTCCTCATACTGTTTTAACTGTTGCATTGCTTGATGAAATTCGTCTGATGAATTGTGATGTCATATTCTTCACTGATGAAGTATATGAAGTTTGTAAGCTACACTAATTCATCTGCAGGATGATCATCCTAAAGCCACTGAATGGGTCCTCGATAGTGGATGTACAAATCACACGACTGTTGAAAAGAATCTATTGATGGATGCTCCCTTATCACCATCGCATCTGAATCATATCATCTTCGCTCACATGGACAAAGTCATGCTTGTCGATTCCTTAGGATACAATCTTATGTCTGTCTCAATGCTTTGTTATCTTGATATGGTAGTTGTCTTTGGCAAGTATCGTTGTGTTCTGGTTATGGAAGCTGACAATTCCATAGTCTTCGAAGGCTTTAGGAGAGGAGACTTGTATATTGTTGATTTCTCTACAGGACCGCAACCAGCCGTGTGCCTACTTGCAAAAGCTTCAGAAGGGTGGCTATGGCATCGACGACTTGGTCATGCAGGCATGAGGAATTTGCACACGCTTGCAAAGAAGAAGCATGTCATTGGCATTGAGAATGTCAAATTCCTCAAGGATCACCTGTGTGGAGCTTGTGAAGCTGGAAAGATGACCAAGGCTAAGCATCCAGCAAAGACTATCATGACCACTACTCGACCATTCGAATTGCTTCACATGGACCTCTTTGGTCCTAATCATTACTCAGCTGTCACAAATGACGCATCTCTCTATGGCCTTGTTATTGTTGATGATTACTCTCGTTACACATGGGTACACATTGTTACTTACAAACATGAAGTGCAGGAAGTCTTCAAACGATTTTCCTCAAGGGCTTCAACCAACTTTGGTGTGAAGATCAAGCACATCAGAAGTGACAATGGAACTGAGTTCAAGAATTTTGGTCTTGATGACTATCTTGATGAACTTGGTATTACTCATGAGTTATCTGCTCCTTATACTCCTCAGCAGAATGGCGTCGTGGAGCGCAAGAACGGAACTCTTGTTGAGATGGCTCGCACTATGCTTGATGAGTACAAGACGCCTCGTCACTTCTGGATTGAGGCAATTTATACTGCGTGCCACATCATCAACAGGGTATATCTTCACAAATTCTTCAAGAATACTGCCTATGAACTCCTCACTGACAAGAAACCCAATGTGAGTTATTTCAAAGTCTTCGGTGCTAAATGTTGGATTAGAGATCCTCATCACAATGCTAAATTTGCACCGAAGGCACATGAAGGTTTTATGCTTGGTTACGGAAAGGACTCGCACACCTACAGAGTCTTCAACAACGTTCTTCACAAGGTTGTTGAAACTGTAGATGTGCGGTTCGATGAAAATAATGGCTCGCAAAGAGAGCACCTACCCTCTGTGATAGATGAACCAGCACCTGAGGAAACTATCAAGTTCAAGGCTACTAAGGATGTCATTCCTACCGAAGAATCTGCTGAATAATTCATTCCAGAACGTGAAGAACGTCGAGCAAGTGCACCTGAAGAAAATGCTGAGGAAAATGGTGCTGAAGAAAATGCTGATCAAATTCCTCGACGACAACCAACTCATCCTCGCGTTGCAAAAGAAGTGCAAGTTGAAAAGATCATCGATGACATTGAAGCACCAAGTCCTCTCACACGCTCAAAAGCTTCACATTTATCTAACTTTTGTGGGCACTATGCTTTTGTCTCTATCACAGAGCCCACTAAGGTAGATGAAGCATTTCTGGAGCCTGATTGGATTCAGGCCATGCAAGAAGAATTGCATCAGTTTGAGCTCAACAACGTCTGGGAACTGGTTACATGTCCAGATCCTCGCAAACACAATATCATTGGCACAAAGTGGATCTACCACAACAAGCAAGATGAAAATGGCCTTGTGGTGAGGAATAAGGCACGGCTAGTAGCTCAAGGCTACACACAGGTTGAAGGAATTGATTTCGATGAAACTTTTGCACCTGTTGCTAGACTTGAAGCTATTCGCATATTACTTGCTTATGCTAACCATCATGATATCACTTTATATCAAATGGATGTGAAAAGTGCATTCCTCAATGGTAAGCTTGAGGAAGAAGTATATGTTGCTCAACCCCCAGGTTTTAAAGATCCAAAGAATCCTGACAAAGTCTTCAGACCAAATAAGGCCCTCTATGGCCGCAAGCAGGCCCCTCGGGCGTGGTATGATACTTTGAAGGAATTCCTCATGAAGAAAGGCTTCAAACCCGGTTCACTCGACCCTAATCTTTTCACTAAATCATATGATGATGATTGTTTGTGTGCCAAATATATGTTGATGATATTATCTTTGGCTGTACTGACCAACGTTATAGTGATGAATTTGCCTATATGATGAGTGAAGAATATCAAATGTCTATGATGGGAGAGTTGAAATTCTTCCTAGGTCTTCAAATTCGTCAACAGCGAAATGGCATATTCATATCTCAGGAGAAATACCTCAAGGATGTACTGAGGAAATTCGGCTTGCAAGATTGCAAAGGCGTCAAAATTCCAATGCCCACAAATGGCCATCTGTGCCCTGATGAAAATGGTATTGACTTCGATCAAAAGTTATACCGCTCCATGATTGGTTCTTTATTGTATTTATGTGCATCTAGGCCAGATATTATGCTTAGTGTTTGCATGTGTGCCAGATTTCAAGCTACACCGAAGGAATCACACCATAAGGCTGTGAAGCATATTCTTCGATATCTAGCTCACACACCAACACTAGGATTATGGTACCCCAACGGCTCGGTTTTTGATCTCATTGGATATTCTGACTCTGACTATGCTGGTGATCGTGTGGATCGCAAGTCAACATCTGGTACATGTCATTTCCTTGGACGATCTTTGGTCTGTTGGTCCTCGAAGAAACAGAACTGCGTATCACTGTCTACTGCTGAAGCTGAGTACATTGCTGCTGGCTCTTGCTGTGCTCAATTGCTGTGGATGAAGCAAACTCTCAAGGACTACGGCGTCAACATGAAGAATGTGCCTCTCTTTTGTGACAATGAGAGTGCCATCAAGATTGCTCACAACCCAGTTCAGCACTCGAAGACAAAGCACATTCAGATTCGTCATCATTTTCTTCGTGATCATGTGTTGAAGGGCGACATTTCTATTGAGCATGTGAAGACTGAAGAACAGCTAGCCGAGATCTTCACAAAGCCCTTGGATGAGAAGAGATTTAGCAAGTTGCGGTGTGAGCTAAATATCTTAGAATCTTCGAATATTCTTTGAAAAGGACACTCATCCTAACACTTATGCAAAATTGATGACTTAGATGTGCAACACATGAAGAAACATTTTTCTTCAATCAATGAAGAATAACACTCTAAGTGTGAAGAAATTAATGAAGAATTTGATTCTCAGAACCCTACGACAATTGTACGCGGTGTCTGAAATCATCATTCCTATACGGTGGGTCACGCCACCACCAAAAGTTGAAAATCTTCAATTTGAGTTTTTCCTCAGTTTTGAAATTCCTCAGTTGTTCATTTTCTTCAACTTTGCAAAATCTTCACTGTTTCCGTCGTTTTTCTTCATTGGCTATATATATATATATATATATATATATATATATATATATATGATTTTATGTCCTCTGCTGCATTCACTTATGGCTAATTCTTCAAGTTGGTTTTTCTGCTAAGTGAATGTGATCGGACCCTTCCCCCTCTATGCTATACTCAACCCAATCTATTCACAAATTCTTCATATGCGTTCTATTTGAAACTCGTTCAAAATCTTCACTGTGTCCTTGTCAGCTGAAGAATTTGCGAACGGAACTTTCAACTGATCTTATCCAAATTTTCGGCTTTGCCGCTCAAACCGTTCCGCACCCCACGATATACTTATCTATTCACCCACGATCTCCACTTCTCAGTACGTGGGTGACACATGTCAAGCGAATGAGAAGGGTCAGGGGCACGTTCGTCCAATTTCTTCGGGCGAACGGTTTTTCACCGTGGCTATAAATACCCCCTCTCCCCTTCCTCACTTCTTTAACTCCGCTCGACCTCTCTCCAGCTCAAGCTTCTCAAACCCTAGCGCCGCCGCTATTTCATCGTCGCCGGTGAGGAAGAGTTTGACTGCCTCGACCTCATCGCCGCCGTACTCGCGCCGGTCGCGGAAATCTTCACTTCGCCGCCGCCGTAGCCGTCTTCCTCCGCCGAGTTAGGGCGTGGAAGATCTGCACAGACGAACTTCTCATCTCTACCTCACAGTTCATCGTGTTCTTCGTCCAGGGTAATAAAAAGATACTTTTACTTCCCTCTTTGATTCAAATGATTCCTACAAAATCTTGAAAGGTGTTTATTCCTCAAATTTTTCACACACTGAACACCTCACATGTCATCTGTTCTTGATTCGTTTCTCTAAGCATCATTTTTCTTCAAGATTCCTCACTTGTGTGGATCTTCGATCTATGCAACTCTGGAACCTAAGACAAAGAACGCTTAGTGAAATTCTTCAAGACTCAACTGGTCAAATTCCTCAAACTTGTTCTTTTTGAAAAACCTTCTGAGAACGCATATGACCTCTCCAAATTCCTCGCAACCATACTCTGTTCCAGGTACTCATGTCCGCTGCTGAATCACTAGGTTCTCATCAACTTAACTCATTTGCAGCGTTCCTCGAAGAAAAGTTGCATACTTCTTCAGAGAGTTCAATTGTTCAAATTCCCCAACTAAAGAAAATGGCAGATGGAAAGAAGCCACAGAAAGGAGGAAAGAGGCCTGAAATCAATACTGCCTTTGAAATCCCTGAGGACATTTATGCTGGGTACTGCACACCCCCTGAGGAAGATAAAAATCAGCGCAAGGTGCGCATTCGGAGGATAGAAAGGAGATGGGCAAAAGAGTGGAGGGAGTACAGGTATGTGACTCCAAAATATATGAAGAAATTTGCTGTTACTCCTCCATGCTCAAGATCACCATTGGCACCTGGCCAAGAGGCAGATCCCACTAGAATCAAGTGCGGTGAGGATTTTCCTGAAGAATGGGCCAAGCGCCAGGCCAAGTTGGCCAAACATGCAAAAGATGCAGTGAAGAAATTCAACGAAGACTCTACTGCTGCTGCTCCTGAGGCCTCTGTAAGGCCGAAGAAATCCATGGCAAAGAAGCCTGCGCACAAGCCAAGTGTCTCTTCTTCAATGCCCTCACGGCCAATTTCCTCAGCTAAGCCCTCACGGCCAATTCCTCAAGCCGCTCCTGCTCCTCCAAAGTCCTCAGTTGCTCCGCCCAAATCCTCAGCACCTGTGCATCTCGCCACGTGCCAAAGGACTACAGGCATCTCCATTGCCTCAGGAGCTTCAGCTAGTTCCTCAGCTGCACCAAATTCTTCAACAGGACCATCTCTGCTGAAGAGAAAGACCACTGCTGGACGGGGCTCTCACCCAAGTCCTCACAAGAGGCAGGTCGCCTTCCAAGTGCCGTCTGAAGAAGACGAAGCTGATGATGAAGAACTTGCTAAAATCATCAGAGATAGGCAAGTCAGGGCCGCTAGAGCCAAGAGCACAGATGTGCCACTGCTTTTGGATCCAAAGTTGATCCTCGACTACATTGACCTCTGGCACAAGGACCCAAACACTCCTATGCCCGACTTCAAGCTGACTCCTGGTCATATGCTGACTGTCTTCATCCAAGAAGAGAAATGGAAATTTGAGAAGGCCAGGCAGCTCAAGAAAGCACAGTACAGGAAGGAGAAATTCCTGAAGAACAACGTTGTCTCTATGACAACTGATGAACTTGTGATGATCCAATCTGAAATCAAAGTCCTCAGCGATGATTTCAATGCTTACTATGCTGATTGGAAAGGAGCCAAGGTCAGGTTTGTCAAACTGACTAAGATGTTCACCTCAAATGTTGCAGCCCCATCGCAACAAGAAATTCCTCAAGCTGAAGCATCTGCTCAGCCAACTGGAGAACATGCCAGCACCGCTGATGACAATCAGGCTACTGAAGAAAATGTGAGTTCCAGGGCTGATGACTGCATTCCAGCCGCTGAAGAAATTGCCAGGGCACCCACTAGTGGTGCGCCTAAAATAAAATGAAGATGTCAGGGCAACTGCATCAGTTGTGCCTGAAGAAAATCAACCACATTCCTCTGCTCCTCCTGCGCCTACTCCAACTCCAATCCTTCCATCTGCATCAGATGTGAAGAAGACCAAGGCTGCAGAGCGTGCAACAGTGAAGAAAAGGAAAGCATCAGCTCCTTCAGATTCTTCAGCACCGAAGAAGATGAAGAAATTGACAAGCTCATTTGCTCATCCAATTGTTGTTGTTCCAGTTTCCTCCATGCCATCAAAGGAAATCATCCCTTTTGATGAAGAATATGTGATCCCTAGCGGATCTGATGAAGAAAATCCTTCTGCTGCTACGTCAGAGCAGATGGATGAAGAAATTGAAGTGGATAAAATCCCTTCAACCCCCACAGTTTCCTCGCCTATGCCTCAGTTTACTGCTGAAGAGGCTGGCGTTGAAGAAATTGAAGAAGAAGATGTGGACATTGGCTGTACCACACCAGTAATGAATGATGACTTTTAGGAAAGTCAACACCCCAATTCTCCACTCTTCACTCCACTGCAGCAAATTCCTCAGTCCCCAGCCACTACAGTTCAAATGGGATCTGATGAAGCTCATGAAGACATTCCAGCCGCTAGTGCTGAAGAAAATGAGAATGAAGAATTGAAGAACCAGGCTGCCACTGAAGAGGAACCAGAAATTCCTCAGCCTGACGAACCTAAGATTGCGATTCCCGAGGTCATCATGCAACTGACTGACACTCCACTGCCCAAGCCAAAGGATCCATTCTCAAGGAAGCAAAAATTCAAGGTTGATGATTTCTTTGGCGAGCATGTATTCTTCACTGATTACAACCCTTACGACTCTACTCGCATAAGGAAGAGGCGTTTCTGGACTGCCAGCCAGGCAAATTTCTATTCCTCAGTGTTGTTCAACAAAAACAAAGTCTTCGATCATGAGCACATTCCTCACGTGGATATGGAATCTGTGCCATGCTTCGGGCCAGTCCTCAGTGTTCTCTACGACGCTGGACTGTTAAATTTCTGCACTGATAGATGTGATTGGAATGAAGAGCTAATTCTTCAATTTTATGCAACTCTGCACATCACCGGCAACTCTGAAGATGTGAATTCATGGGTGCTGGACTGGATGTCTGAAAACACTCACTACAAAGCACCAGCTACTGAATTGCTTCGTGCTTTGCCTCTCAGTCCGCCCCTTGAAGGTGCTTGTTGCATCTACAATGAACCTGAGCTTACCGATCACAATATGCAAGTGCTGATGAAGCCTTTGAAGCCAGGTCAGGCCCCAAGAACAAAGTTCCTTGTGAATGAATTGTTGTATGTGCCTCGGACTGTCTATCGCATTCTGACGAAGACATTGAGTCCTATCAAGGGCCACGTCTCGAATGAAGAAGAAGTAGTTGGCATCTTGAAGAATCTGCTTTTCAATATCATTCATGGCGTTCCCGTCAACTTCCATGATTTCTTGATGAGGACTCTGGCCAATGTCGCAATGTCACCATTTGAATTGAAGCCTTATGCACCATGGATTATGAGATTCATCAGAACAAGGTCTTCACTCAACTACAAAGCTGATACACTGAACCATTGCAGCTACTTGCCCCCGATTGAAGTCCTCAAACGGACATTTTCCTCAGCTGATGAAAAGGGCAAGGCTACGGCTGTAATTGATGAAGGCATTCGTCCATTGGATGGTCAATTTCGCAAGGCTGCATCCTACTCCACCAATGATGACTCTGCCACCAACGCACCCAAGCAAAATCCTCAAGGCACAGCACCCAGGGTGATGACTGACCGGGAGCTTCTCCTCAATCTTCACCAGAAGGTTGATCGCAATCATAAATGGGTCAAGCGTCAGTTTGGTTCAATTCTTCACAACATGACTGCTACCCATAATGCAGTGAAGAAAAAGCATTACTACCTTCACGAAACCCTCAACCGCACCTGGGTTGTTCTGTCGCACATATATGGTGAAGAAGATCTGAAGAAAATGGGTCTCAAGGAAGATCTTGACTGGGCTGCACCTCCTCCGAAGAAGTACAAGAAGGTCAAGGTTCCTTCCTTGGTGGCCAGCTCCTATTCTTCATCACGTGACACTGATGAACATGAAGACTTGGACGACACTTCGGCAGGCCCTACATCAACAAACGACCCCAACAACGCTGGCGCTCCTTCATCACCTTTATATTCTTCAGGGGCGTTAGTCCTCATTTTCGACCCTTTTGGTCATTTGATGACAAAGGGGGAGAAATTTGAGTTAGTCTTCAAGCGGGTCTATCTTATATCGGCGCTTTTTTCTAAAGTTACAACTCTCGTTCTTCTGATGACTTTGTTGGATCGAGTTGTAAACTTAAACTTTATGGTGGCCTGATACTTTTGCTGTTTCTTCTGCATGCTTATTGCTCGTTAATGTTGTTGCACGGATGCTGAATTACATCAGTCACCATATTTCATCATGCATTTCAAATTCTTCATATATTATGTCAAATGCGTGTATGAATTACAAGATATAGGGGGAGATCTCCATGATTCAACTCTTCAAGTGTGCATTGCTTCAAAAGCAAATTCCTCACTATGCACATCTTCAGGGGGAGTTCTTCTATATCTTGCAATCAAATTCCTCAATATCAGTATTTACACTTCATATGTTTATCCCCGTTGAAAACTTAACCTACATTGTCATCAATCACCAAAAAGGGGGAGATTGTAAGTGCATCTAGTGCCCCTTAGTGATTTTTGTGTATTGAAGACTTATAGGTTAAGGGACTAATGTGTTTATGAGTGTACACAGGTCTATAAGTCTATGATGAGTTTGATATTTACAGAGAAAGTCGACCCCTAAAAATGAAGTTCTTCGACTGAAGACTTTGGATTTCTGAAGACTTTCTGAAGACTTTGAAAGGGAAGAAATTGGTGTGACCTTGAAGACATGGTATTCGTTTGAGGAACATGAAGCGTGAAGTCTTTTATTTTCGTAGTTTCATTTTCTGTTTCTTGAGTCATAGGAAACACCACTGTTAAAGGGGGTCGAGGAAATACTAAGGAAAAATTTCCATGTGATGCTCAACTCAAAATCCTACACCTACCAATCCCTTCGAGTGAAGACATTAGAAATCTCATACAGTTCAGTCATATTCTTAAGTGACAGAGACGAAGTTCTTCTGGTCTCTGGGGAATTTGTTCTGACTGAGGAGTTAGGAATTCGCCAGTGCGGATTGCCTACACAGTGAGGAACATGATAGCCCTGAGGAATTTGATACTCAAATTTCCGACTGTTGCTGTGCTATGCGCCAGCTGTCCCAAAATATCTACCCACCTAATGGTCATATCATTGAAGGGCATTTATGTCTTATCATGATGGGCTATTCCCTAGGCTATAAATAGCCGCCCCCCTACAACCACTAGCTGGTTGGCTGCTCCGAGAGAAACTGACACTTGTCATTTGAGAGCATCCCATCCTCCGAGGACTTTGAGCGAAAATCATCAAGTGACGAAAACCCAAACCCAAACACCTACAAACCCAAAGTGATTGAACATCACTGAAGAGATTGATCCTGCGTGGATCCGACGCTTGTTACCTTTGAAGACTGTGCTTCTTCCAGATGGTTAGGCGTCATGGTCTAGAGCATCCAAGAGGAAATTGTGGATCGCCGAGTGACCGAGTTTGTGAAGGTTTGGAAGTCACCTGAAGACTTACCACGAGTGATTGGACGAGGTCTGTGTGACCTGAGTTCAAAGAGAATACGGTGAGGACTGTGTGTCCTCAGATTTTAAATACCTAGCCGCTCCAACCAGACGTACAACTGAGACAACAGTTGGAACTGGTCTACCAAATCATTGTCTTCACCAAGCCTACTGGTTCTATTTCCTCAACTCTTTCATTTCCTCATTACTGTGTTGTGCACTTGTTCATATCTGTGTTTGAAGACATTGACTGAAGACTTTCTCAATTTCCTCAGGTCAATTTCTTCACTTTGTTTGTCTTCATCCTGTGTTATCCTGTGTTTACGCTTTCTGTACTCTGTGCTTGCTGTCATTTCATCATGATGACTATGCTTGTGTTCTGCTATGCATACTTTTGAGTACTTACTCCGCTGCAAGTAGTTCTTCGCTAAGGAATTTCCTCACTAGCAAATTCCTCATTGAAGAATTCATAAAAATCGCCTATTCACCCCCCTCTAGTCGATATAACGCACTTTCAATCTACCATTAGGGTTTCATTGTTCCTCGGTGTTCTTCAATGTTCGTCGATGTTTATTGCTGCACCTTGCGGCCACATGAGAACTTGATAACACTTGATATTCCTTCTGTGCTGCCGTAGCTATAATCCATCCCATAGCATCTCTTTTTCAGTAAAAAGATCCCATCTGGTTTGTAACTGTTCCGCTGTCCCCATTTAAGGCTTTGGAATTTTCTCCTTTTTAGAACTGCGGTAGATCGAAAATTATAATACCAACCTGTGAAACCTGTTTGTGCAATACTTAGGAATTTTTTCAGATCTGTAACTTCCACACCATTGTAGGCGGTTTAACCTTTAAAAAATGACAACCCGCCAGGTACCATTAGCCCTCTTTTAAACCGCCAATTTGCCTTTAATGTCAGAATCCGGTTTAACATGTACACATGCTTTAATATCTTCTTCTTCCGTCCTTGCACCGGTTTATTCGCGTTAGTCATGAATCCTAAACCGGCATAAATCCTCTTTTCCAGCTTGCCGTTGACATGGCCAAACAGTTCTATGCTTGCAATTGGGTCCCTTCCCGGGTTACGGAAGCACAACTGGACGGGTGTGTTGCAACTGATGCTTTAGGAAGTAAAGAAACCATCCACTGGCGGGTCCCCGGTCCAGAAAATCCTCCTGAGCCCAAGGATGGAGAGGTTATTGTGTTTGCTGATCATCTGAGTCGAGGGTTTAGCCCTCCCGGATCCAAATTCTTCCGTGACGTGCTTGCTAGCTTCCAGGTCTGCCCTCAAGATATTGGACCAAATTCTGTGTCCAATATTTGCAACTGGCAAGTATTTTGTGAGGTTTATCTGCAAGAAGAACCCACTGTTGAGCTATTCCGGGACTTCTTTTACTTAAACCGCCGTACTGAATTTACGGACGGACCCAACACTGAACTTGGCGGCGTTTCAATTCAGAAGAGAAAGGATGTTGACTTCCCTCACGCCAAACATCATAGTCACCCCAAGGACTAGAATCAGACTTGGTTTTACTGCCAAAACACAAATCCGGACGATGAAAATCCTCTGCCGGGTTATCATCCTCACCGGCTTAGCAAAACTCATCCAGTTCCTCAACGACTGACTGCCAAGGAACGATCAGAATATGCCCCTCAGCTATCAAAACTCAGAGCTTTTGTTGCAAACGGACTGACAGGCGTTGATTTTGTTCGATGCTGGGTTTCTTGGAGCGTTCTGCCTTTAAGCCGGCGCCCCGATTTAATGTGTGAATACACAGGGGATCTGAATGACCCTCAGCGTCACATTGACATCCAGCTCACTGATGATGAAGTCACCAAAGCTATCAAGAAAATGCTTGATGAACCGGTGGCTGTATGCAGCAGAGTAGGGCTTAGTCCCTTCTATGCTTCCAACAAACCGCCAGCCGTAAGAATTACCTCATTTTTCTCTTAATCCATCCCTTGTTAAACATTCTTTTATAACTTGTTGTCTGTCTATGCAGAGTGACGACTCGTTCTGGAAGAAGAAATCGTAGGATAAACCGGTGAGAGCGCCTCGCATCAAGACCAAAGCTACAAAGAAACCTGTGAAAAGGAAAACCGCCGAGTCCTCTGTCCTGGCAAACGAAGAGGAACTTGATGATCTGGAATCAGAGGTAGAACTTGACTCTCTTGGTTCTTTTTTCATACACCTCATTGACAATGATTATTATCAGGATGATGCGGTGGCTAGCCGGGCTGACGAGGTAGAGGTAATCATTCTTTCTTCTGATTCAAATCCCGTGCCAATACCAAAAATCCGTCGAGCAGTCCGGAGAGTAAAATTTTCATGCCCTCTTGCTTATTTGGATCCGCACTTTCTTTTGAAGACACAACAGCATGAAACTCGCCGCACAACTCGGCATAGCGGCCAAGTGGTGACCTCCTCCGGTTTACCGAACTCTCCGGTTCGCAAACGCCGCCAAGAGGTTTCTTATACTCCTGACATACTTTGCCCTAAAGCAGGTTGCTTCCGATATCCTCTTAATCCGTCCGACTCAAATTATCAGGGAACCTCCCGTTCATCATCCGGTGAGTCATCGGCCACGCAACTTCCTCCCCTCAAAACTGTTCCTGGGTAAGCATATTGCACTTAACCTTTTATGCCTTGTATTATTTTTTATTATACTGATTTTTGTGCCTGTTCCTTCCAGTGCCAAAGCCAGACTTAGCAAGAAAGCCAAGTTGAATAAACCGACTGATGATAATCCGGTCACTGAACCGGAGAAGATCCCCGAGACTGAAGATCCAAATGCTGATGCCATCCTTGATGATCCGGTAAGGACACTTTTGTTGAACCGGTAGAGATAAAGCCGACGAGCCAGCCTGCTGATCCACCAAGCCCATTTACTAATCCACCAAGCCCAGCAAAAACATCTGATAAACCGCCAAGCCCAGCCAAAATTTCTGATGACGATGTTGTTTTACTGGCACTGGTTTCACCTCCCCTGGCCATCCTGTCGCTTTGTCAAAGCATACTACCAAAGAAGAATTTTCTGCTATGGACAAGGGCAAGTGGAAAACTGATTTATCAATCTATGCCCACCTCAACGCCCAAGACCTTCATTCTGGTTTTTTAAACCGCTTGTACACAAGCCGCGACTATGAAGCCGGTTTAGTGGGCCTGATGAAGGAACGGTATGAGGTTAATATCACTCCCTCTTGCATAAGTATTCTTTCCTTATAACTGGCTTGGACTATCAATTCCAGTAGCCCCCAAGGGCCTGTTCATAATATTGATGTGAACCGGGTCTTGTAATAGAATCGATGTTTTAATTTTGCTGGTATAGCCCCCATGTACCGGTTTATACCTTTAGGATGAACCGGTACATCTTCTGTCATACTGCTTCCAAAATTTCTGATCATTGTAATCCATCTGAATACGAAAAATCCATATCCTGGTCTGGAGCAAATATGCCTTAGCCCCCAAGTGCCAAGTGGATAACTTGTTATGTGCTTGGGACTTGAAATTTCAGTTGATAAAAAGCAATCCGCATTAGCCCCCAAGGACCAAGTGTATAACTTGTTATGTGCTTGGGACTTGAAATGTCAGTTGATAAAAAGCAATCCGCATTAGCCCCCAAGTGCCAAGTGTATAACTTGTTATGTGCTTGGGACTTCAAAGATGTATTACGAACTCATTCACTGTCTCTTTCAGGCTGAGCTGACCAAAAAGGAATCTCAAATCGCCGACCTTCAGGAAAATATCATGTCCCAGCAACTAGAAACTTGTAAGGCTAAAGACGAGCTGACCGGCGCTTTAACAACCATGGAACAATTAAAGGATGGCTTTAAAGGTGAACGGGCAAAGTGGGAGACTGAAAAAGCAACTTTGCTAAAACGGGCGGAGGATGCTGAGGTAGCCCTTAGTCCGGTAGTGGAAGAACTGACCGGTTTAAAGCAGCAAATCAATGCTATGACCACTGCTGTCTTTGGTAATATATCTTCTTCAGAAGCTTTAAATAAACATCCATGAAACTGCCGGTTTACTGTTTATGTTGACCATTGCAGGTAGCCGTGTTACTCATCTTGGTTCAGACATGCGCAAAAAACTGAAGGCTGCTTATACACTGATAGAGCAATTATATTCCGACGCTCAACGGGTCATCTGCAACGCTTCACATAATAAACCGCCGCCAACTTTAATCAAGGAAACACTGGAAAAGTTATCTATGATGCCTGCCCGTATTGAGGAATTGAAGAGATCAGCTGCTAGGGCCGGTGCTCTGACTGCATTGACTCGGGCCAAGGCCTGGATATCTGACCTTGATCCGGAAGATATTGGAAATGGTTATCCAAGCCAGAAAGAGGACGGGTCAGAATTTGATAACGACGACCTCAGGGATATAACAAGAGAAATGCGTGCCCTAGCAAGCAAGTTGGCTGAGGAAACTGACTTGTCGTTTTACCAGACGATTTATGATGCCAACAACAAACGGGTTGACGCACCAACTTATGATGTGCAAAATTTTATCCCGCCAATCCGTAAGCATACTTACGCCCCTGATGTTGAACCGTCCACCCTTATAAACGATGAAGTTGTCTTCCAAGCCTTAACTGGGATTGACTGGGCAACTATTGACTTCCAGCCACTACGTGGAGAGGGGGAGGCTGAACCTGTGCAGGATGATCCACAGCCTTCAAGTCAGCCCGAGGCAGAATCATGATCTGGAGGCCGGTTTATCTTCTGCACACTGTCATTTGTGTGATAAACATATATTCTTTTGGGTCGTCAAAGCGCCTGGTAATAGGCTAGTTTAAACACTTGGTCTGCTATGCCATCGTGCATATTCACCTTGCCTGATACTATTAATCCATCATGATAATACTATGTCTCCTTATGACCCTTAGCAGCTTTATACAATCCTGTTTCTGCATATAATAAACTTAAAATTGTCCTGGCGGTTTATCGCCGGACGGGTCATAACACCCAATATAAAGCCAGGGTTTATAACCTAGGCTGTGTTTTCAAGAATAATTAAATATGAAATACATCATAACTGTGACACTGAATCACTTTGTTGTTGTATCAACTTTATTGTAGTGAGGGTGATAACCCAAATCTTGAGTGCTGATAACTCCCACCACGCTTTGCTGGTTTATAATAAGGCCATACCGTGTTATAATAAACACTGGATGATCATACTGGCGACTTATAGTTAGCACCAAACCAGTTCAGCAAACGCCGGTTTGTCATGTACTGACAACTTATAGTTGAAAGTCAAGCCGGGTCAATCGACATCGGATTTGTACCTGGCAACTCAAAAGCCAGACTAGTTTAGCAAGTACCGGTTTAAATAGAAACCGCATCGAAGAGAAAGAATTGCAAACAAAATATGCAAAAAGAGGAGAGGCTTTTCATGGGCTGCCAGGCCACTGAGTTAAACCATTTTACAAAGCCTTTTAAGATGGACCTCACATTACAATCGTCGTTTTAACTTTGACAAGTTCAGGGTCTGTATCAGATTGACTTGTCAAACGTTCGGCGGGTCATACCAGGATTACCTGGATGGAGTGACTTACTTGATGAAGACAGGTTAACCCCGGGTTTTAGGTGAATACACCTGGCTTCCAAGCTTGGCTTTTATACCCTATTGCAAGGTGTAGATTCTTTGTTCTTGTAGAAGCAAAGATCCCCCAAGCAACATTTTGAGCTGTGCTCAGTGGACGCCTATGTTTGAGTTATGCTTTGCAATAAACTCTCTTTGGCTCCTCATGATGTTGGGTCTTAAGCCCCCAAGCTTATGTTTGAGCTATGCTCTTTTTTTGCAGCTTTATAAGCCGGATTAATAAGCAAACAGAACTCCGCTTTATAAGCAGAAGCCCCCATGTAACCAAGAAGATATTAAAGACGAATGGCAGAGGCCCCGCTTTAGCAAGGATGCCGATTTATTATATTAATTATAATATATACATCGTCAAAAATATGTACATAATAGGAGCCTATGGCTCAGGTGTAGTAAGGCCGTAGATGAGCAATATTCCATGGCCGGCGGGTCTCCTCCTCTGACTTGCGGGAGTCTTTGTGCTCTCGAACATCGATAAGGTAGTATGATCCGTTGTTCAGATTCTTGCTGACCACAAAGGGCCCTTCCCAAGGTGGGGATAACTTCTGCATATCAGACCGATCTTGGATAAGCCGGAGCACTAAGTCGCCTTCTTGAAAAGTTCTGGATTTGACCCGGCGGCTGTGATAACGCTGCAGGTCTTGCTGATAAATCGCCGAACAAGCTGCCGCTATGTCCTGTTTCTCATCTAACAGGTCCAATGCATCTTGGCGTGCTCTTTCGTTGTCTGTTTCAACATAAGCTGCCACTCGAGGCGAGTCATGGCAAATATCACTTGGGAGAACAACTTCTGCCCCATAAACCATGAAGAAGGGTGTATAACCCATAGATCTATTGGGGGTGGTATTAATGCTCCATAATACGGACGGCAATTCTTCCACCCAACAACCCGGCGTCCTCTGCAAAGGGACCATAAGCCGGGGCTTGATACCTTTCAGGATTTCTTGATTAGCCCTCTCAGCTTGACCATTAGACTGGGGGTGAGCCACTGATGAAACATCAAGCCGGATGTGCTCACGTTGACAGAACTCCTCCATGGCACCCTTGGAGAGATTCGTGCCATTATCTGTTATGATGCTATGAGGAAAACCAAAGAGGAAAATCACCTTCTTCATGAATTGAACCGCCGTGGCTGTGTCACACTTGCTAACTGGCTCTGCTTCCACCCACTTGGTGAATTTATCAACCGCCACCAAAAGGTGGGTCTTCTTGTCCTTGGACCTTTTAAAGGGCCCAACCATGTCAAGCCCCCAAGTTGCAAATGGTCAGGTGATTGGAATCATCCTCAACTCCTGGGCCGGAACGTCGGCTCGGCATGAAAACTTCTCACAACCGTCACACCTCTTGACCAGATCCTCAGCATCAGCATGAGTCGTTAGCCAGTAAAAACCGTGCCGAAAAGCCTTAGCCACAAGGGATTTTGAACCGACATGATGACCACAATCCCCTTCGTGGATTTCACACAAAATCTCACAGCCTTCTACAGGAGAGACGCAGCGCTGAAATGCCCCCGAGACACTGTAGTGATCTAACTCGCCATTGACAATAGTCATGGACTTGGACCGCCGGATTATCTGTCTGGCCAAAACTTTGTCCTCAGGTAACTCGCGCTGGGTCATATACGCCAAGTAGGGTACCGTCCATTCAGGGATAGCATGAAGAACCGCCACCAGTTGAGCCTTCAGGTCAGGAATAGCCAGATCCTCCTCCGTCGGCAGCTTGACCGATGGGTTATGCTAAACGTCAAGAAAAACATTGGGTGGCACCATTTTACGCTGAGACCCCAGCCGGCTTAAAGCGTCCGCCGCTTCATTCTTGCCCCGATCAATGTGCTCAACTTGGTAACCCTTGAAGTGACCAGCAATGACATCCACCTCGCGCCGATAAGCCGCCATGAGTGGATCCTTAGAATCACAAGTACCAGAGACTTGTTGGGCCACTAAATCGGGGTCCCCAAAGCAACGTACCCGGATTAAGTTCATTTCCTTAGCCATCCGAAGACCGTGGAGCAAGGCCTCGTACTCAACTGCATTGTTAGTACAAGGAAACATCAAGCAGAGAACATAACAAAATTTGTCACCTCTAGGGGAAGTAGGAACCACTCCAGCCCCTGAGCCCTCCAATTGTCTGGACCCGTCGAAGTGAATAGTCCAGTATTTGTTATCCGGTTTATCCTCCGGCGCCTGCAACTCTGTCCAGTCATTGATAAAATCCATGAGTGCTTGGGATTTGATGGCCTTACGAGGCATATGTATTTTAACCCGTGAGGTCCAAGCTCAATAGCCCACTTAGCAACCCGGCCAGTCGCTTCCCTGTTCTGGATGATATCTCCCAAAGGAGCGGAACTGGCCACAGTGATGGGATGGCCCTGAAAGTATTGCTTAAGCTTCCGGCTCGCCATGAAAACTCCATATACAAGCTTCTGCCAATGTGGGTATCTCTGCTTTGACTCAATAAGCACCTCACTAATGTAATAAACCGGCCATTTAACCGGATACTCCTTACCTGCCTCCTTGCGCTCCACCACAATAGCCACGCTGATAGCCCGGGCGTTAGCAGCCACATATAACAGCAATGGTTCCTTATCAATGGGGGCAGCAAGAACAGGCGGTTCGGCTAACTGCCTCTTCAAATCCTCAAATGCCGTATTAGCACCATCACTCCAGACAAAGTTGTCTGCCTTTTTCATCATCTGATATAGAGGGATGGCCTTCTCTCCCAACCGTCTGATAAACCAGCTTAGCGCTGCAATACGTCCCGCCAGACGTTGAACATCATTGATACACACCGGTTTAGCCAGGGATGTAATAGCCTTGATCTTTTACGGATTAGCTTCAATCCCTCTGTTAGATACCAGGAAACCCAAGAGCTTGCCTGCCGGTACACCAAAGACACACTTGGCCGGATTAAGCATCATCTTATAAACCCGGAGATTGTCGAAGGTCTCCTTCAAATCATCTATTAACGTCTCTGCTTTCCTGGATTTCACCACGATATCATCCACATAAGCATGAACATTGCGCCCAATCTGATTATGAAGACAATTCTGCACACATTGCTAATAAGTTGCCTGGACACTCTTGAGCCCAAAAGGCATAGACAAATAGTAGAAGGCTCCAAAGGGAGTTATAAAGGCTGTCTTCTGCTAGTCCTTAACCGCCATTTTGATCTAGTGATAACCAGAATAAGCATCCAGAAAACTCAAACGCTCACAACCCGCCGTAGCATCAACACGAGGGAGAGCAAAGGGATCAGCGGGACAAGCTTTGTTCAAATCCGTGTAATCCACACACATACGCCAAGTGCCATTCTTCTTAAGTACCAGCACCGGATTAGCTAACCACTCGGGATGAAAAACCTCCACAATAAACCCTGCTACCAAGAGCCGGGCTACCTCCTCACCAATGGCCTTGCGTCTCTCTTCATGGAAGCGGCGGAGAAACTGCTTGACCGGTTTAAACTTGGGATCGACATTAAGAGTGTGCTCAGCGAGTTCCCTCGGTACACGTGGCATGTCAGAAGGTGTCCATGCAAAGATGTCCCGGTTCTCACGGATGAACTCGATGAGCGCGCTTTCCTATTTCGGATCTAGGTTAGCGCTGATGCTAAACTGCTTGGATGAATCGCCAGGAACAAAATCAACTAGTTTGGTCTCATCAGCCGATTTAAACTTCAAGGCCGGATCATGTTCTGTAGTTGGTTTTTTCAAAGAAGTCATATCGGTCGGATCAACATTGTCCTTGTAGAATTTCAACTCCTCTGTTGCACAAACTGACTCAGCATAGGCCGCATCACCTTCCTCACATTCCAAAGCGATCTTACGGCTTCCATGCACTGTGATGGTCCCCTTATGACCCGGCATCTTGAGCTGCAGATAAACATAACAGGGTCTTTCCATGAACTTAGCATAAGCTGGACGTCCAAACAGGGCACGGTACGGGCTTTTGATTTTCACCACTTCAAAAGTCAATGCCTCTGATCTCGAGTCGTGATCATCTCCAAAAGCAACCTCCAGGGCTATCTTACCAGGCACCACACCATGGCAAACGGTATTTGACGGCTTATGATTCTTACCTGTTAACCCCATACGATCGAAGGTTTCATAATACAAGATGTTGATACTACTCCCTCCATCCATGAGCACCTTGGTGAACTTATAACCTCCAACCTGAGGTGCCACCACCAACGCCGGATGACCCGGATTATCAACCCAGGGAGGGTGATCCTCTCGACTCCACACAATAGGCTGTTCAGACCAGCGCAAGTAACGGGGCACCGCCGGTTCAATGGAGTTCACTGCCCTTTTATAAATCTTCTGGTCGCGCTTGCACAGGCTAGTGGTGAAGACATGATACTGCCCACTGTTCAACTGCTTCGGGTGACTCTGGTAACCTGACTATTGTTGCTGTTGATTTCCCTGCTGATAATAACCACCCTGGTTGCTCTGATTGCCTTGATTGCCATGTCCGCCCTGATTACCATGGAATCCCGAACCGGAATTACCTCCACCATAACCCGGCCCATGGGACCCGGGTCCTGAACCGCCGGACGGTCCATGATCATATCGGAAGAGATCCGAGTTTTTTAAATCCCGCATAATAAAACAATCCTTCCAGAGGTGCGTAGCTGGCTCATCTCACGTTCCGTGCCTCGGGCAGGGCTTATTTAATACGCGCTCAAGATTGCCACCTGATGCTCCACTCCGTGGGGGCGGTCTACCCTTATGACGCTGGCCATTGTCCCGCGCATTGGTGTTAGCCACAAAATCTGAATTACTATCCGCTTTACGCTTATCATTGTTACTGCGGCCCGCCTGGTTATGCTGCTGCCCTTTGTGTTGCCGTTCTTCTTTCCCTTCCCCGGCTTTTTGTCGTCAGACTCGGGGTCCTTGGTACTATCAGAATCGGCATACTTAACCAGAGTAGCCATTAGTGTTCCCATGTCATTGCAGTGATGCTTGAGCCGTCCCAACTTCAGTTTCAAAGGCATAAACTGGCAATTACCCTCCAATGTTATAACTACCGAGTCAGCATTGATGCGGTCCGATGAATGAAAGATCTCTGAAACCCGGCGCACCCAATGGGTTGTCGACTCGCCTTCTTCCTGGACGCAGGCAGCTAAGTCCACAATTGACATGGGTTGTTTGCACGTGTCCTTGAAGTTTTCTATAAACCGGGCTTTTAACTCGGCCCATGATCCAATGGAGTTAACTGCTAAATTTTTCAGCCAAGTGCGAGCCGTTCCGTCCAACATCATGGTGAAATACTTCGCGCATACCTTACGCGGACCCTTGAAATCCTTGGGCAGCCGCACATTACGCAAAGCCGGTGTGAGACAGGGCAACCCCCAAGAGCTGAAAGTAAGACCTCGTTCCACAGAAGTCGTCGGACGAACCGGAGTGAGCTGACGGTCCTGTGCTGCTAACTCGGCTTCTCGACACGCTCTACCGTTATCCATCACATCCTGAGCATTTGCCCCACCGCGCACCAGATTAGGCCCTCGAATGGTTTCATGGTTTTGCGCACTGCTTGAAACAACCGGTTCATCAATGTGTCTGCTGTAACTCCGGCTCGGGCGTGGAGTTGAATGAATTCTGTCTCGACTATATGAATAGGCCTGCTGCTGCACCATAGCCGTTTGAAGAAGATCCCTGGCGCGCCGCGTTTCAACCGCCGCTGGGGACTCGCTCTCCGTTGGAGTAGCTGCCAATCGCGACGCCGCAGCGATCATGTTATCCAAAGGGGTGGAGAAGTGACCCGGCGGCGCCGGCATATACTGCGGCGGGTCATGGGTCTGTCACCCGTGGCTGATCCAGTGCTCCTGTTGCTGGTGCTTCAATCCGGTTTACCACTGCCGGATTACTGGTTCCTGCTCCTGGTGTGTTGAAGAGATTGATTGCTTCATAAACCGGTGGCAGTCGAGACCGATGCCTTCTCTGCAACACATCGTTTGATGCGTTCTGATCCACCATGAGCCGGTAATCTTCTGCCTAATTCCGCTGTGCCTGAGCATCTAAAGCGGCCCGCTCATCAGCCATCCTGGTTTCGTCAACCGCCAAGTCCTTCTTAGACTGAGCTATCTGATCTCGCAGCTTTCCAACCTCCGCATTATACTGATGTTGAGTATTTGGGGTAACCTCTGTGGTTAGTAATGTCGTCCAGGCGTCCAATAAACCGGACAAGACTTGGGCCGGCGGGCGCGTGGGGCCTCCTGCACCAGCTGTTGATCCTGAAATCATCGCTGCCGCAGTTGGGGATTGCAACGTGGGCTGCATACCGGCCATGAAGATTGCAATCCGGTTCGGCGGTTCAAAACGGTCCGGAATACTGTCGCCATCGGTACAGCCCCCAAACCGGCCATCTTGCAGTTGGTACAGTGAGTCGGTCTCACCGATGGATGACTCGCCATCTGAATAAACGACTGCCTCACCATCAGACACCAGTTTAGGCTCTGCACCATTGATGAATCCTACGAACGCCTGCTTCCTGGCGGGCTGAACCCGGGCAGGACTTGCACGCTGAGCCGTCTCGACGAGGTCGGTGCAGATGTCCGGCTCAGGGCCCGGTTCGCCGATCTTGCCGATGAAGACGTGAATTCCTCCAAAGGGGACCCGGTACCCGTACTCGGTTGAGCCGGCATCGGGGCCCCAGGCTGCGTCGTCGATGTAGAGCTTGCCGCGACGACTCTTGGTCATCCAGCCCATGGCGTATCCCTTGAGTCCTTCGAAGTTACCCTTTAAGAACTCGAAACCATCGTGCGCTGGCCCCACGGTGGGCGCCAACTGTCGTGGATTTGTCATGGCAGATGTCCTAGTGTGAGGACTTAGTCGTGGAGCCATCGCAACGAGATTAGCTTAAAGGGGTTAAACCGGACAAAGGACACGGGGAGTTTATACTGGTTCAGCCCCTTGCGGTGAAGGTAAAAGCCTATGATCCAGTTCTGGTGGAATTGATGGGGTCTCGATGATCAGGGAGTGAATCCGCTTTAACTGGCTCTCGAGTTGTTGTTTCTTGTCCCTAAACCGCCGCCGGGTCGTCCCTTTATATACACAGGTTGACGCCCGGCGGTTTACAGAATCCCGACGCCGGCTCATACACGTGTCCGGCTTGGTTTCTACCTTCTCCTACCTTACAACACAAGTTACATATTACATGGCGGTTTATGTCTACAGGCCCTAACCCGCCTTTGGGCCTTGGGCCTTTAAGTCTCTATAGTAAAGCGCCATACTCCTTGTCTTCATCGGCTTCAATGCGGATGACTCCTTATGAGTATAACCCGGCCCCTCCTGGGCGGTTTATACTCAATATTTATATCCCCAACACTATTGGTATCTGTTAGCAGCAGCGCTTGTTACGCAGCCCCACGCTACTGCTAAGTGTAACACACCACACCCCCTGATCAAAAATAGCAGCAGCGCCTGTCGCCCAACCGGCGCTACTGCTAGTTTAGGATCTATGGCGCCTGTTTATCTAAATGCGCTACTGCTAATTTTTCTATGTAAAACATTTTACCAGTAGCGTGTGTTTCTGGCCTGCGCTATAGGTAGTGCAACACTAGCCGTAGATATTTTGCAAGCTGCCATAGCAGTAGCGCGTATAGGTGACCCGCGCTACTGCTATGCCCGCCAGCCACCTACCACCTTTCCCCTTCTTCCTCCCCTCTCTTCTTCCCCGTTCCTTTCTCCCCCTTTCTTTGCACCCCCTCCAATGCTCACCCTCCAACTCCATCACCCCTCCATTAGAGCCCTCCCTTCCCCTCTTCTTTGCCCTCCCCCACCCCTTCTTCTTTGCCGCCCCACCACCCCTCCATTAGAGCCCTCCCTCCCCCTCTTCTTTGCCCTCCACCACCCCCCTTCTTTGTGCCCTCCACCACCACCCCCCCATTAATGCCCTCCCTCCCCCTCTTCTTTGCCCTCCACCTCCTTCCATTAATGCCTTCCCTCTTCTCTTCCTCTCCTCTCCCACTATCTCCCTAGCTCTCTCTCTCCCTAGCTAGCTAGCTAGTTAGAGCTATATATCTAGAGATACTAGGTAATTAAGAAGAAAGGTGCTCGATATCCCTCTCGACACATAGGTGAGCAAAAATAGGTGTTTGTGTGGATAGGACCGATACTATATATATATTGGCGATATGAGAATATATATACCGAATTTTGTGTGCCATAATTTGAGTTGCCTACATTGTGTATTTGATGAAATAATGTGGGTGACATGAGTTGCCTATGTTTTGCCGAAATGTCGATTCAATTCCGTTTTGGCAAATTTCGGGCAAACTCAATATATCCTATGTTTAGGGAAGGTCATGACGAATTTTTGTATGAATTTGATCTACGCATGCATATATACGTGGTAGTAATTTTTGCTCCACGTGCAGGTGATCATGAAGGTCAATGGAAGGATGGTGGAAAGATACTGCAATCTGCTGTGGACGACATGTATGAAAAAATACCAAAGGATGTTTTATGTCCGTGTCGAAAATGCAAAGGAATTGTTAGGCTCGACCCCTTTGAGGGTGGTACATTCAAGGCGCACCTGCTCATGCATGGCCAGACTCGGTCGATAAGTGAAGATGATGATGACTATGATGAGGAGGAGGAGGACATTGACGGGGCAGGATATAACGACATGTGGCCACCAGACGAAGAGATGACCGATTATGTGCCCGAAGAGGAAGACGGCCCCGGAAATATCGATGGCGAAGAGGCAGTTCAAGGCGGAGAAGATGCGGACATGCTGCCGTCTTCGTCGCTACTAAGTTCAGCCATGCGGAACCCGCATGTTTGAGACCTGCTTCGCAAGAAGACGACTAGCGAGAGAGCTGCTTCTAGAGAGGAGCCCAAACTGGCGCAACTGGAGGTAGACTCGATGACTCCTTTGTATGATGGTTGCAATCCCGAGGTGACCCGCTCAAGTTTCACACAAGAACTTCTAAAGACGAAGGCAAAAAACAAATGGACATATGCAAGCCTAGATGAGCTTCTCAAGTATCTAAAGAAGGTTCTTCCCGCGGGAAGCCTGTGCCCTACTAGTGTCGAGGAGGCAAAGAAAATCGTGTGACCTCTTGATCTACCACACATTAGATATCACACATGCATCAATGATTGCATCATATATCGGAACGAGCACGTGGAAAAAACCATATGTCCAAAGTGCAATGCTTCACGATATAAAAAGGCCGGAAAGAAATCTCCACAGAAAGTTGTATGGTACTTTCCGATCACTCCGCGTCTACAAAGGTATTTCGTAGATCCTAGGGAAGCAAAGCTTATGCGCTGGCACGCGGAGAGGGTGAAGCCAGATGATGGAGATGAGCCAAAGCTGAGACACCTCCCAAATGCTAGCCAGTGGAGAGCATTAAATGCTGAATTTGATTTTTTTGCAAATGATCCAAGGAACATCGTGCTTGGTGCTAATAGAGATGGCATGAATCCATTTGGCAGCCAGAACACCAATCATAGCACATGGCCCGTGTTTGTATGGATGTACAACCTCCCCCCTGGTTGTGCATGAAGAAAAATACATACACATGGTTATGCTTATTCAAGGGCCGAGACAACCGGGAAATGATATAAATTTGTATCTCGGGTTACTGAAAGAGGAGCTACAAACATTATGGACAACGCTTGCCAAGAAATGGGATGCAACCAAAGGAGAGTATTTCTACATGAGAGTCGCGCTGATCACGGCCGTGCAGGACTATCTTGGTTACGGCTATCTCTCCGGCCAGGTGTGCCATGGATATTGCGGATCACGAGGTGCATGGATGATACAACTTCTCTGCCGCTATCGAAAGATGGCGGGTCTTCAAAAATCGTGTACATGGGGCATCGAAGATGGATCGAGAAGGATGACCCGTGGAGAAAGCATGGAGATCTATTCAATGGTAAGGCTGAGCATCGAGGTCCTCCACGTCAGCGTAGCGGTGCAGAAATATATGAGTTATTGAAGAACTGGGAAGAGTGCCCCTCGCTCGGAAAGACGAAGAAAAAGACGCCGGAACCCCTGCTGATGGTTTGGAAGACGAGATCTGTTTTCTAGGACTTGGAATACTGGCCCATACTCGACACACCTCATAGCCTTGATCAAATGCATATCACAAAAAATATCCTTGAGAGTTTTCTTGGAACATTGATGAACATGCCAGAGAGGACCAAGGATGGGCCGAAGGCAAGAAAAGACTTGGAATTTTTGAATATCAGGAAAGATCACAATGTGCGTGAGACGCTTACTGACCTATGCCACAATGTGCGTCCGAAAAGACTTGGAATTTTGAAAGATGATGATGCAGTTACTCCCGGTTGCACTTATAGGGATTATGGACACACATGTGCGTGAGACGCTTACTGACCTATGCCACTTTTTTGATGCTATCTCTCAAAAGTCGATCAGTGTGAAGCAACTCCATAGGCTACAGGAAGAGATCTTTGTCATACAGAATGATCTAGAGATGTACTTCCCGTTCGCGTTCTTTGATGTCACGGTGCATCTATGTGTCCACATCGTGGATGACATCATCGACCTAGGGCCGACATTCCTGCACAACATGATGTCGTTTGAGAGGATGAATGGGGTCATCAAAGGATTCGTTCGTAACATGTCCTGTCAAGATGGAAGCATAGCCCAGGGATATCTGACCAAAGAGTGCATCTCTTTCTGTGAGAGTTATCTAGTAGGCACCGGAGACCCTAGTTTTGGTTTGCCCGTCAACAAGCACTATGGGAGGCTCGAAGGCGAAGGTCACACCAACGGTCATAGGGATGTGAATGTTTTATGCTCGGGCCGACAAACGACCTTGACCGGGCAAACTTAGTAGTGCTACAACACCTAGATGGCCTAGAAGATTTCGTGACACTGCACAAAGAGACCATCGCTAAGAAGTACCATGACCGTGGGGTGCATAAGACGGACGCTGAAGTTATTAGAGAGCACAACTCCACTTTCTTGCGTTGGTTCAAAGAGCGAGTTCTGGCTAATCCCCCGGAAGAGGGCTGTCCGAACGGAACGCTCATATCCGCCTTAGCACATGGCCCCTCGACCAACCTCGCGACTTATCAAGCATACGATATCAACGGATACACGTTCTACGCGGAGGAGAAAGATATAAACAGTGATGACCAGAACTCAAGGATGACGATGGAAGCCATGACCGGGAATGTAATTGAAAGATATCACGGAAGGGTCGAAGAGATATGGGAGCTTAACTACTCTGGATTGCATAGCGCAATGATGTTCCGTGTCAGATGGGCTAAGAATGTACAGAGAGAAAACCAACATTTCACTACCATGTGTATACCCGACTCCGATAGCAGTACCGTCAACGCCATCGCCAAAAATGAGCCATGGGTACACGCTAAACACGTGACACAATGTTTCTTCATAACTGATCCGATCAATCCCAGCCGTGTTGTCATGAGGAGAAGCAAAAGGAGTCGCCGGAATGGATGGAGTCGCCAACGAGGAGGACTACGACCAGTACGGTGATCCGATGAGGGAAGATGATGCTGATGACGATGAAACACACGTCAAAAGAAGAAAGAAGACTACATTATGTCGGGACCCCGATCCTAAGTCACACCGATCTAGCCTGTAACACCTCATATCACTTTGCGGCCTCACGCACGGTATTCCCACGGGTGTCGCCTTACCATGGCCCGGGACCGTTTGCGCCTTTTGGCTCACGTATATGATAGTGTCGCTATCATCCATATGACAGAGAACCCGGGCCGCATGGCTAGTCGTGAACCCAAAGCGGCACTAACGTACGGGGACAGGCATACATGAATCAACATCGAGCATGTCGGTCAGCAGCGTGTGAATCCGGGCTGTAGCACTGGGCTAACGGAACTCCGGGAACCCGGGCTGTAGCAGGCTAGGCAGGACTCCGGATGTCACCGCGTGACATTTCCCCGAAGGGACAGACACAGGAACGAAGTGAAACACATGCCGGCCAGTCAAGCGTTCCGGAGCAGTAGTGCTGGGCTAGCAGGACTCCGGTGAACCGGGCTGTAGCGGACTACTATGGCTCATGGAAGCACTAGACTACATTTCCCCATAAGAGAGGCTGCCAAGGATAAACAACTAGATAGTCGGATCCCACACATAGCAATACACGTCACACGTACGCATAACATGCAAGTATGTGCTGTACAACATGGCATCACAACATAACTCAAACTCATATAGATAAAGGCTCAGAAGAGCCACATAGCATTAAATACAAACAGGGGTCACATGACCCATCATTCAGAGCACACAAGCAACAAGCGGAAGCATTACATGTCTGGGTACGGACATCTACAAACGAAAAAGGCTGAAGAGCCTGACTATCTACAAAATCCGATCAAGATCGTAGCTGAGGTACAAGCTACTTGTCGAAGTCCAAGCGGAACTACTAGTGAGACAGAAGTCTCCGCTGCAAAAACATAAATAAAGCAACATGAGTACAAAGGTACTCAGCAAGACTTACATCAGATCCTATCATACATGCATTTGTATCAAGAAGGTACTGTGGGGTTTAGTTGCAGCAAGCCAGCTTTGACTCAGTGGCTATCATGTTCTACGACTACGAGAAACTTCTTTGAGGTGAGACAACGCACACGAGTCCACTAATCACCACACAATACACTACTATGGATTCATCCCCGTCTCCCTACGAGAAGGCCATCCATAGCACTCACACTTGTCTTGAGCATTTTAGAGTATCCACTTCAAGTGGTCTATGTACCACGTATGCATCCAAGAAGTCCATAACCGAGGACACGGCTATTCGAATAGATCATGATAACCCTGCAGGGGTGTACTTCTTCACACACGCTCTCACCACTTATCACCATGTACACGTCATGTATCTCGACAACCTTCAAGCGGAAGCCTGGCGAGGGTGTCGGCCACGACCTGACTAACCACACAAGACTCTAGTCCAGGTTGATCGCCTATTCGGGTTCCATCCGCAAGGAGATCCGGCCGGGGTGTCGCTCACGGCCCCAAACGGTGTGTGCAGGGTTCCCGAGCTCACCATCCGGGTGCCACTCGGTACACCAGGCCAGATGTGCCTAGTCTGTCCCAAGCCCAACCTGCCGGGTACCACTCGGTAGAAAAATAGCACTACCTACAAACACCAGAAACTAGTTGCAACTCCTGGACAGAGATCAAGTTGGTTAATAAGTCGAGAGGGGTCGAGTTACCGGAACCCAATGTGTGGTAGTAGCTAGTCATTGGACAACATACACAGAACTCAGTGCTTAAGGACGGTTCCAGTGAGACAACCCACCATGTACTCCTACATGGCCTCTCACCGCTACCTTTACCAAATCATGTTCACACACTTAACTCTCAGCACCAGAAAATATCATAACACCCTAATTCATTCCCAATGAATCAGACCTGACACAACTCTAAGCAATAGCAGGCATGGCATGGTAGGAACACAACATGGCTCAATCAACTCCTACACATGCTAGTGGGTTTCAACTATTTACTGTGGCAATGACATGTCATGCAGAGGAATGGGTTCAACTACCGCAGCATAAAGTAGCAGTTGAATCGTTGTTGTCCTAATGCAATAAAAGAGAGCAGGAGCGAGAGAGTGGGATTGTATCGGAATGAGCAAGGGGGGGGGGGGTTTGCTTGCCTGGTAGATCAACAGAGGAGGCACTGCTTCACAGGCAGGTACTCTCGAGCACTCTCCGGAGCAGGACCTATCGAGAAGGAACGGTGTCGGCAATCAATACACAAGCATATGCAACAATATGATGTATGAACATGGCATGTAGATGTGATGCTGTTTGAGGTAATGCAGCTAGCATTCATTTGGATGAAATCCATTTGAACCAAAGATTCAAATGCATCTCCAAAGTAAGCTCTTATATATGCCATTTATATGTTTTCACCTATACAGTAGGTAAGTTGGTTTTTCATGCATGAAACTAGTATAGATGGATAGATTGCATTTTTCTGATGATTTTTCATATATAACTTATATCAAACTGAGCTACGGTTGAATTTCTACGATTTTTTGAAGTTTTACTAATTTTCTGGAATTTCCTGAATAATAATAAATCCAGAAAATGATTTATAGCGTCAGCATTATGTCACAGTGACGTCAGCAAGTCAACTGGGCGGTCCAGGTCAAACCTGGACGGTGGGGCCCGCGTGTCAGTGTCACAGGGGCTAATCCTATTTTAGTTAAACCTAAACTAGGAAATTAGCAGGGACTGGCCCCACATGTCAATGACCCAGGGGAGGTCAAACCCCTGGTCAACAGGCCTAACATGCCGGCGGTTAGCCGCCGGCAAGGTCAGCAGCGCTCTTGTGCCTCGGGTTTCCTATACGGGGCACCGTTCGAGGCGCCGTTGGGCTCTACGGGTAGCTGGCGCAACGGCGCGTCCGTTGGTGGCCGTGGTTGGGCCTGGGGTGGCCGGAGTCGACGGCGGCGAGCTCGGTTGCGGCCGCCGGAGTTCGGGCGTGGGTGCGGGCTGCGCTGCGGTGTGTGAGCAAGTGAGCTGAGGCGCTAGCGGTGGCCTACGTGATGCGGTGAGTGGGTTGGACGTGCGGGGCAGACCATTTCGTCGCCGGAGCACCACTGGCGACGAGCGCGGGCGGCGGCGCATTCAGACATCCACGGAGCAGCGACTACAACGTACTAGGGAGGAAACAGAGAGCGAGGTTAGATGGAGAGGCTCACAGCGAGTGCGGTGGTGCCGGAGTTAGCTCGGGGGAGAGGCTGCTGCGGTCGGAACGGCGACGACGATCTCGGCGGCCGAAGTTGGGGAAGACGGCGTCAACGGCGACTCCAGGGCGGGCGAGCGCTCGGGGCTCGGCCTGCACGACGTAGCCGACGTCGGCGGAACGAACGGACACGGTGCAAGGGCGAGGTGTCTGCGGTGTCCGCGGCAACGGCGAGCGGCGGCGACGTGTGCGCTCGGTCGTCATCGGGAGAGCGAGAGAGAGGAGGGGAGACGCGCAGGAGAGAGGGAGTGAGGCCAGGGGGCATCGTGGCGACGTCCAGAGAGACCGAGGCGTCGGGGGGGAGGGCAGGCAGGCAGCTGCCGTGGCGCGCATGCGCGCGGCGTGCGGTGACCACGCGCCCTGTCCCTCTGGCGCGAGGAGGGGCACGACTGGCACGGCCAGCTGGCTGGGCCGGCCTGCTGGGCCGCACAGTGCCAGGCCAGGCTGCACAGGGAGGCGCCAGGTAAGCTTTTTGCATTTTTGTTTTCTTTTCTATTTTTCTAACATTTGTTCTGATTTAGTAAAATACTAAGTCATTTTATTTTCTTATGCCAATTTTTGTAGGGGCTAGTGGTATTATTCCAGAGCTCCTCAACAACTGGCATAATTTTTGGACAATATTTTATATATATAACAATATAAATCCAAAGCAAATAATTACTGCATTAATTCCAAATGCCCAAAATAAATACTTATGAGCTCCTGAAAATATTGGTTTGATTTTTATCTCTGTCCAATATTTTCAGAGGGCAACATGAACATTTTCTTGGACCTTTTTGGAGCAATTTTTATCTGGGTCATTTCCACAAATGATTTCTGAGGGTTTCACAAGTCCCCATTTCAATTTAAATGAAATTTTAAACATGATGCACACATGACTAGCTAGTCTAGGTCATACCAGAATTAGGGATGTGACAACTCGCCCCACTTGAAAGAATCTCGTCCCGAGATTCAGGGGTCGATGGAAAGAAGGTGGGGTACTCCAGTAAAAGACGATCTTCTCGCTCCCAGGTAGCCTCTCTCTCAGAATGATGAGACCACTGAACCTTGAGAAACTTGATGTTCTGACGTCGGGTAACACGCTCTGCTTGATCAAGAATGCGAACCGGATACCCTCGATAAGTGAGGTTATCTTGGAGATCAAGCGTTTCGTGGTCCACTCCGCGGATTGGATCCGAGAAGCAACGCCTGAGTTGAGAGACGTGGAAGACATCATGAACTTGAGAAAGATGTGGGGGTAGTTCCAACTGGTAGGCAACCTCTCCTCGTTTGGCGAGAATGCGAAAAGGACCAATGTAACGAGGAGCCAACTTGCCCTTGATACCGAAACGATGGGTACCCTTTAGAGGAGTAACCCGAAGGTAAGCATTATCGCCAACTTCATAAGCCACTACCTTATGACGACGGTCATACTGGCTCTTTTGATGAGACTGGGCTGTTTTCAAATTCTCACGAATGATGCGAACTTGCTCTTCTGCCTCCTGGATCATATCCGATCCAAAGAATTGTCTTTCACCGGTTTCTGACCAGTTCAAAGGTGTTCGACATCTTTTTCCATACAGAATTTCGAAAGGAGCTTTCTTAAGACTGGATTGGTAGCTATTGTTATAAGCAAACTCGGCGAAAGGAAGACACTTCTCCCAATCCATACCGAATGAGATAACACAAGCTCTAAGCATGTCTTCGAGAATTTGGTTGACCCTTTCCACCTGACCACTTGACTGAGGGTGGAAAGCGGTACTGAAGGAAAGATGGGTGCCCATGGTAGTTTGGAAACTCTCCCAGAAATGAGAAGTGAAAAGACTACCACGGTCTGAATTGATCTCTAGTGGAACACCATGAAGTGAAACTATTCGAGAAATATATAAGTCAGCGAGCTGACTAGCGGTGATATTCTCTCAAACAGGTAGGAAGTGAGCCACTTTGGAAAGACGATCAATGACTACGAAGATAGCATTATTCCCTCTCTTCGTCCTGGGAAAGCCGGTGATGAAGTCCATACCAACTTTATCCCATTTCCACTCAGGAATAGCTAAAGGCTGAAGGGTGCCAGCAGGTCTTTGATGTTCTACATTAACGCGACGACAAACGTCACAGTTAGCAATGAACTGAGCGATTTCTCTCTTCATCCTAGTCCACCAGAACCTCTGGCGTAGGTCCTGATACATTTTAGTACTACCGGGATGAATCGTGAGAGGGGATTCATGCGCCTCCTTAAGGATTAATTGTCGAAGATGTTGATTCTTGGGAACCACCAAGCGATTCTCAAAGAAAACAACACCTCAATCATTTACAGAGAAACTTCCAACAACCCCCTTATTAATGTTTCTCTTGATCCGGGAAATTCCCGTATCCTGCTTCTGAGCAGAGATGATCTGATCCACAAGAGTAGGTTTCGCCACCAGGGTAGAAAGGAATCCGTGAGGAGCAATGTGAAGGTTAAGCTTACAGAATTCCTCATGGAGAAGTGGTTGGCCCTGCTGCAACATAAGATTGTTGCAATAGGACTTATGACTTAGCGCATCAGCCATGACATTGCCCTTGCCTGGGGTGTAGGTAATCCCTAAGTCGTAATCTGAGATCAACTCCAACCAACGTCTTTGCCTAAGGTTCAAATCCGGTTGGGTGAAGATATACTTGAGACTCTGGTGATCGGTGTAGATCTCGCAACGTTTACCAAGAAGGTAATGTCGCCATGTCTTAAGTGCATAGACTACAGCTGCAAGCTCTAGATCATGTGTAGGGTAATTATCCTCATGTGGATGCAACTGTCGAGATGCATAGGCAATCACATGACGATCCTGCATAAGAATGCAGCCTAGTCCCTGTCGTGAGGCGTCGCAGTAGATATCAAAGTCTTTAGTGAAATCCGGTGGCACAAGTATGGGAGCAGAAGTCAGGCGTCTTTTCTGTTCCTGAAAACTGTACTCACACTGTGGGGAGCACTCAAATTTTTTATCTTTCTTGAGAAGTTCCGTGAGGTGTTTGGCCACTTTGGAAAAGTATTCAACAAAGCGGCGACAATAACTGGCTAGACCAAGGAAAATCCTAACTTGTTTAACCGTTTCAGGTGGAGTCCAATCAAGAACGGCCTGAACTCTTTCGGGATTGACAGCAATGCCCTTACCAGAGATTACGTGGCCTAGGTAGGTCACTTCTGGCAACCAAAATTCGCACTTGGAGAACTTGGCATAAAGGCGGTGCTCTCTGAGTTTTTCTAGCACAAGTCTATGATGTTCGGCATGCTCTTCCTCGTTCTTCGAGTAAATAAGGATATCATTGAGGTTAACCACGACGAACTTATCTAAGTACTCCATGAAGATCGAGTTCATCAAGCGGGAGAAGGTAGCTAGAGCATTGGTTAGACCAAAGAACATGACGGTGTACTCGTACTGGCCATAACGAGTGACAAAAGCCGTCTTAGGAATGTCCCCGTTTCTAACCTTGATTTGGTGGTAGCCTAACCTCAAATCCATCTTGGAGAAGACTGAGGATCCAGCGAGCTGATCATACAGGTCTTTGATCCTGGGGAGCGGATACTTGTTCTTTATCGTGACCAAATTAACGGGACGATAATCTACAACCATCCAGTCCGTACCATCCTTCTTCTTGACGAAGAGGACGGGGCAAGCCCAAGGAGAAGAACTAGGATGGATGAAACCCTTTTGTAAGGACTCATCAAGTTGTTTCTTAAGCTCGGCTAGCTCTAAGGGTGCCATTTTGTAAGGTCTCCTAGATATTGTAGCGGTTCCTGGGATAAGATCTATGACAAACTCTACATCCTGTCAGGTGGAATACCTGGCAGTTCTTCTGGAAAGACATCCAGAAAGTCACGGACTACCGGGATATCTTCAAGGTCTGGAAGAGGGCTGGCATTAAGGGAATGGAGTTAACGCTTTGCAACTCTAGTGGAGACAGTGACTATCTTGCCAGATGGGTGTGTGAGCTTAACAGACATGGTGTAACAATAAATCTTGGCATAATGAGCTTTCATCCAGTCCATACCCAAGAAGATGTTAATATCTGTAGACTTGAGTGCTATAAGGGATGCAAGGAATAAAAGTCTGTCAACAAGGATTTCATTACCATGGCATATTCTGGTCGTTTGCCATCTAGACTCTGGAGTTTGGATTTCAAGCGGTGTTGGCATATCACAGAACAACATGTCATGCAATCGAGCATAGCCTTCAGAGATGAAGGAGTGAGATGCTCCGGTATCGAATAGAACCGAAGCTGGATGGCAGTTGACAAGGAGTGTACCAAGAACGACATCTGGATCATCATGAGCGTCTTTAGCTGAGACGTGATGCACACGTCCATGTTCAGTGGAAGCTGACTTGACACTGATCATCTTGCGTGATGGCTTACCACGACCAATAGACTTCTCGGGCTGGGGTGGAGCATAACTGGCCTGAGAGCAGTCACGTGCATAGTGTCCTGGCTTACCACATGTGAAGCAAGTCCCTGAAGTTGGACATGGACCCGCATTGACAAGCGGTCTACCAATAGGTCTGGGTGGAGCATACTGCTGAACTGGGTGAGGCACCACATATGATGGCCTTGGTGCATATCCGGGTGGAAGAGCAGAGTTCGGAACCCAAATCTAGCGCTTCTGAGAACTAGAACCGGAGGAAGGAACCAAATCACAGGTGTGCTTACGAGACTCCTCGTAAGTGAGCTGAGCTGTCTCTGCATTAATGGCCTTGTTCACAAGAGCCTGGAATGTATCACAATGATGCAGGTGGAGATCACGACGCAACTTGGGGTTGAGACCCTTCCGGAACCTAGCCTGCTTCTTGGCGTCCGTGGACACTTCTTCTGTAGCATAGCGGGCGAGGTTCTCAAACTCTCTACTGTAAGCATCAACAGCGATCTTACCCTGGGTGAAACTATATAACTTTTCTCTCTTATGGTCAATGAGAGCCTGAGGAATGTGATGCTCGCGAAAAGCCTTAGTGAAATCTCTCCAGGTCGGTATCTGACCAGCTGGAAGCATAGCCTCATAGTTCTGCCACCAAAGACTAGCAGGACCTTCCAGGTGATATGCAGCATAGGTGACCTTGTCACCTTCAGCTACATTTGCAGAACGCAGCTTGTGTGTGATACTACGGAGCCAGTCATCTGCATCGAGTGGTTCAATGGAATGATGGAAGGTAGGTGGTTTCAGACCAATGAAATCATAGATGGTCGCTGACTCTTTGCACTGGGATGCGGTGTTCTCCTCGATATGTGCTAACAAGCGGTTAGACTCACGCTTGTTCCTCTCCATCTCTAACATAAACTCTGCCAACGAAGGCTGGTCGGGAGGATCCTCCTCATCCCTACCACCTCCGTGGTTCAGGCAACGAGCAACAGAACTTCGGTTAACTGACGACATCCTGAGAAGTGGAACCAAGGACGAGGTCAACAACAACTATAGGATGCAACATGTAGCACAAGGAAATTTAGTATCTCTCAAACTCCTAGGACAAAACCGGCAGCATAACGGCAGTAAAATGCTCAAAATGAGACATTCTACAAAAGACAGGGTAGCACCCTACTGAGCATCATCACTCAAGGTTCTGAGATATTACTAACCAGGCTACACCGGAGGTACTTGAAAACTGGAATATGACTCTGATCAACCAATTCTAAGGGACTACGGAGTAGTAACACGTGATCCTGATAGACAGAAGAGGAAGCCTAGTTCCTTAACCCCGTAGGAAGATAGGATGATTCAGATCAGAAGGCCATGAGGTATAAGGAGTAAAAAGAGCCTTACGTTCCCTTCCACAATCAATTCCCATATATAACTAAAGAATTTCTTGACTCAACTTCGACCAGTTTGGCTTGGTAATCCTATAGGCAGTCAGGCTCTGATACCAAAGCTGTCGGGACACCGATCCTAAGTCACACCGATCTAGCCTGTAACACCTCATATCACTTTGCGGCCTCACGCACGGTATTTCCACGGGTGTCGCCTTACCATGGCCCGGGACCGTTTGCGCCTTTTGGCTCACGTATATGATAGTGTCGCTAGCATCCATATGACAGAGAACCCGGGCCGCATGGATAGTCGTGAACCCAAAGCGGCACTAACGTACGGGGACAGGCATACATGAATCAACATCGAGCATGTCGGTCAGCAGCGTGTGAATCCGGGCTGTAGCACTGGGCTAACGGAACTCCGGGAACCCGGGCTGTAGCAGGCTAGGCAGGACTCCGGATGTCACCGCGTGACATTTCCCCGAAGAGACAGACACAGGAACGAAGTGAAACACATGCCGGCCAGTCAAGCGTTCCGGAGCAGTAGTGCTGGGCTAGCAGGACTCCGGTGAACCGGGCTGTAGCGGACTACTATGGCTCATGGAAGCACTAGACTACATTTCCCCATAAGAGAGGCTGCCAAGGATAAACAACTAGATAGTCGGATCCCACACATAGCAATACACGTCACACGTACGCATAACATGCAAGTATGTGCTGTACAACATGGCATCACAACATAACTCAAACTCATATAGATAAAGGCTCAGAAGAGCCACATAGCATTAAATACAAATAGGGGTCACATGACCCATCATTCAGAGCACACAAGCAACAAGCGGAAGCATTACATGTCTGGGTACGGACATCTACAAACGAAAAAGGCTGAAGAGCCTGACTATCTACAAAATCCGATCAAGATCGTAGCTGAGGTACAAGCTACTTGTCGAAGTCCAAGCGGAACTACTAGTGAGACAGAAGTCTCTGCTGCAAAAACATAAATAAAGCAACATGAGTACAAAGGTACTCAGCAAGACTTACATCAGATCCTATCATACATGCATTTGTATCAAGAAGGTACTGTGGGGTTTAGTTGCAGCAAGCCAGCTTTGACTCAGTGGCTATCATGTTCTACGACTACGAGAAACTTCTTTGAGGTGAGACAACGCACACGAGTCCACTAATCACCACACAATACACTACTATGGATTCATCCCCGTCTCCCTACGAGAAGGCCATCCATAGCACTCACACTTGTCTTGAGCATTTTAGAGTATCCACTTCAAGTGGTCTATGTACCACGTATGCATCCAAGAAGTCCATAACCGAGGACACGGCTATTCGAATAGATCATGATAACCCTGCAGGGGTGTACTTCTTCACACACGCTCTCACCACTTATCACCATGTACACGTCATGTATCTCGACAACCTTCAAGCAGAAGCCTGGCGAGGGTGTCGGCCACGACCTGACTAACCACACAAGACTCTAGTCCAGGTTGATCGCCTATTCGGGTTCCATCCGCAAGGAGATCCGGCCGGGGTGTCGCTCACGGCCCCAAACGGTGTGTGCAGGGTTCCCGAGCTCACCATCCGGGTGCCACTCGGTACACCAGGCCAGATGTGCCTAGTCTGTCCCAAGCCCAACCTGCCGGGTACCACTCGGTAGAAAAATAGCACTACCTACAAACACCAGAAACTAGTTGCAACTCCTGGACAGAGATCAAGTTGGTTAATAAGTCGAGAGGGGTCGAGTTACCGGAACCCAATGTGTGGTAGTAGCTAGTCATTGGACAACATACACAGAACTCAGTGCTTAAGGACGGTTCCAGTGAGACAACCCACCATGTACTCCTACATGGCCTCTCACCGCTACCTTTACCAAATCATGTTCACACACTTAACTCTCAGCACCAGAAAATATCATAACACCCTAATTCATTCCCAATGAATCAGACCTGACACAACTCTAAGCAATAGCAGGCATGGCATGGTAGGAACACAACATGGCTCAATCAACTCCTACACATGCTAGTGGGTTTCAACTATTTACTGTGGCAATGACATGTCATGCAGAGGAATGGGTTCAACTACCGCAGCATAAAGTAGCAGTTGAATCGTTGTTGTCCTAATGCAATAAAAGAGAGCAGGAGCGAGAGAGTGGGATTGTATCGGAATGAGCAAGGGGGGGGTTTGCTTGCCTGGTAGATCAACAGAGGAGGCACTGCTTCACAGGCAGGTACTCTCGAGCACTCTCCGGAGCAGGACCTATCGAGAAGGAACGGTGTCGGCAATCAATACACAAGCATATGCAACAATATGATGTATGAACATGGCATGTAGATGTGATGCTGTTTGAGGTAATGCAGCTAGCATTCATTTGGATGAAATCCATTTGAACCAAAGATTCAAATGCATCTCCAAAGTAAGCTCTTATATATGCCATTTATATGTTTTCACCTATACAGTAGGTAAGTTGGTTTTTCATGCATGAAACTAGTATAGATGGATAGATTGCATTTTTCTGATGATTTTTCATATATAACTTATATCAAACTGAGCTACGGTTGAATTTCTACGATTTTTTGAAGTTTTACTAATTTTCTGGAATTTCCTGAATAATAATAAATCCAGAAAATGATTTATAGCGTCAGCATTATGTCACAGTGACGTCAGCAAGTCAACTGGGCGGTCCAGGTCAAACCTGGACGGTGGGGCCCGCGTGTCAGTGTCACAGGGGCTAATCCTATTTTAGTTAAACCTAAACTAGGAAATTAGCAGGGACTGGCCCCACATGTCAATGACCCAGGGGAGGTCAAACCCCTGGTCAACAGGCCTAACATGCCGGCGGTTAGCCGCCGGCGAGGTCAGCAGCGCTCTTGTGCCTCGGGTTTCCTATACGGGGCACCGTTCGAGGCGCCGTTGGGCTCTACGGGTAGCTGGCGCAACGGCGCGTCCGTTGGTGGCCGTGGTTGGGCCTGGGGTGGCCGGAGTCGACGGCGGCGAGCTCGGTTGCGGCCGCCGGAGTTCGGGCGTGGGTGCGGGCTGCGCTGCGGTGTGTGAGCAAGTGAGATGAGGCGCTAGCGGTGGCCTACGTGATGCGGTGAGTGGGTTGGACGTGCGGGGCAGACCATTTCGTCGCCGGAGCACCACTGGCGACGAGCGCGAGCGGCGGCGCATTCAGACATCCACGGAGCAGCGACTACAACGTACTAGGGAGGAAACAGAGAGCGAGGTTAGATGGAGAGCCTCACAGCGAGTGCGGTGGTGCCGGAGTTAGCTCGGGGGAGAGGCTGCTGCGGTCGGAACGGCGACGACGATCTCGGCGGCCGAAGTTGGGGAAGACGGCGTCAACGGCGACTCCAGGGCGGGCGAGCGCTCGGGGCTCGGCCTGCACGACGTAGCCGACGTCGGCGGAACGAACGGACACGGTGCAAGGGCGAGGTGTCTGCGGTGTCCGCGGCAACGGCGAGCGGCGGCGACGTGTGCGCTCGGTCGTCATCGGGAGAGCGAGAGAGAGGAGGGGAGACGCGCAGGAGAGAGGGAGTGAGGCCAGGGGGCATCGTGGCGACGTCCAGAGAGACCGAGGCGTCGGGGGGAGGGCAGGCAGGCAGCTGCCGTGGCGCGCATGCGCGCGGCGTGCGGTGACCACGCGCCCTGTCCCTCTGGCGCGAGGAGGGGCACGACTGGCACGGCCAGCTGGCTGGGCCGGCCTGCTGGGCCGCACAGTGCCAGGCCAGGCTGCACAGGGAGGCGCCAGGTAAGCTTTTTGCATTTTTGTTTTCTTTTCTATTTTTCTAACATTTGTTCTGATTTAGTAAAATACTAAGTCATTTTATTTTCTTATGCCAATTTTTGTAGGGGCTAGTGGTATTATTCCAGAGCTCCTCAACAACTGGCATAATTTTTGGACAATATTTTATATATATAACAATATAAATCCAAAGCAAATAATTACTGCATTAATTCCAAATGCCCAAAATAAATACTTATGAGCTCCTGAAAATATTGGTTTGATTTTTATCTCTGTCCAATATTTTCAGAGGGCAACATGAACATTTTCTTGGACCTTTTTGGAGCAATTTTTATCTGGGTCATTTCAACAAATGATTTCTGAGGGTTTCACAAGTCCCCATTTCAATTTAAATGAAATTTTAAACATGATGCACACATGACTAGCTAGTCTAGGTCATACCAGAATTAGGGATGTGACAACTCGCCCCACTTGAAAGAATCTCGTCCCGAGATTCAGGGGTCGATGGAAAGAAGGTGGGGTACTCCAGTAAAAGACGATCTTCTCGCTCCCAGGTAGCCTCTCTCTCAGAATGATGAGACCACTGAACCTTGAGAAACTTGATGTTCTGACGTCGGGTAACACGCTCTGCTTGATCAAGAATGCGAACCGGATACCCTCGATAAGTGAGGTTATCTTGGAGATCAAGCGTTTCGTGGTCCACTCCGCGGATTGGATCCGAGAAGCAACGCCTGAGTTGAGAGACGTGGAAGACATCATGAACTCGAGAAAGATGTGGGGGTAGTTCCAACTGGTAGGCAACCTCTCCTCGTTTGGCGAGAATGTGAAAAGGACCAATGTAACGAGGAGCCAACTTGCCCTTGATACCGAAACGATGGGTACCCTTTAGAGGAGTAACCCGAAGGTAAGCATTATCGCCAACTTCATAAGCCACTACCTTATGACGACGGTCATACTGGCTCTTTTGACGAGACTGGGCTGTTTTCAAATTCTCACGAATGATGCGAACTTGCTCTTCTGCCTTCTGGATCATATCCGATCCAAAGAATTGTCTTTCACCGGTTTCTGACCAGTTCAAAGGTGTTCGACAGAGGAGGCACTGCTTCACAGGCAGGTACTCTCGAGCACTCTCCGGAGCAGGACCTATCGAGAAGGAACGGTGTCGGCAATCAATACACAAGCATATGCAACAATACGATGTATGAACATGGCATGTAGATGTGATGATGTTTCAGCTAATGCAGCTAGCATTCATTTGGATGAAATCCATTTGAACCAAAGATTCAAATGCATCTCCAAAGTAAGCTCTTATATATGCCATTTATATGTTTTCACCTATACAGTAGGTATAAGTTGGTTTTTCATGCATGAAACTAGTACAGATGGATAGATTGCATTTTTCTGATGACTTTTCATATATAACTTATTTCTATCTGAGCTACGGTTGAATTTCTATGAATTTTTGAAGTTTTACTAATTTTCTGGAATTTCCTGAATAATAATAAATCCAGAAAATGATTTATAGCGTCAGCATTACGTCACAGTGACGTCAGCAATTCAACTGGGCGGTCTAGGTCAAACCTGGACGGTGGGGCCCGCGTGTCAGTGTCACAGGGGCTAATCCTATTTTAGTTAAACCTAAACTAGGAAATTAGGACGGACTGGCACCACATGTCAATGACCCAGGGGAGGTCATACCCCTGGTCAACAAGCCTAACAGGCCGGCGGTTAGCCGCCGGCGAGGTCAGCGGCGCTCTTGTGCCTCGGGTTTCCTCTACGGGGCACCGTTCGAGGCGCCGTTGGGCTCTATGGGTAGCTGGCGCAACGGCGCGTCCGTTGGTGGCCGTGGTTGGGCCTGGGGTGGCCGGAGTCGACGACGGTGAGCTCAGTTGCGTCCGCCGGAGTTCGGGCGTGGGTGCGGGCAGCGCTGCGGTGTGTGAGCAAGCGAGCTGAGGCGCTAGCGGGGGCCTGCGTGATGCGGTGAGTGGGTTGGACGTGCCGGGCAGACCATTTGGTCGCCGGAGCACCACCGGTGACGAGCGCGGGCGGCGGCGCATTCGGACGTCCACGGAGCAGCGACTACTGCGTACCAGGGAGGAAACAGAGAGCGGGGTTAGATGGAGAGGCTCACAGTGAGTGCGGTGGCGTCGGAGTTAGCTCGGGGGAGAGGCTGCTGCGGTCGGAACGGCGATGACGATCTCGGCAGCCAAAGTTGGGGAAGATGGCGTCAGCGGCGACTCCAGGGCAGGCGAGCGCTCGGGGTTCGCCCTGCACGACGTAGCCGACGTCGGCGGAGCGAACGGACACGGTGCAAGGGCGAGGCGTCTGCGGTGTCCGCGGCAACGGCGAGCGGCGGCGACGTGTGCGCTCGGTCGTCGCCGGGAGAGCGAGAGAGAGGAGGGGAGAGGCGCAAGAGAGAGGGAGTGAGGCCAGGGGGCGTCGTAGCGATGCCCAGAGAGACCGAGGCGTCGGGGGGAGGGCAGGCAGGCAGCTGCCGTGGCGCGCATGCGCGCGGCGTGCGGTGACCACGCGCCCTGTCCCTCTGGCGCGAATAGGAGGACGACTGGCGTGGCCAGCTGGCTGGGCCGGCCTGCTTGGCCGCACAGTGCCAGGCCAGGCTGCACAGGGAGGCGCCAGGTAAGCTTTTTCCATTTTTGTTTTCTTTTCTATTTTTCTGACTTTTGTTCTGATTTAGTAAAATACTAAGTCATTTTATTTTATTATGCCAATTTTCGTAGGGGCTAGTGGTATTATTCCAGAGCTCCTCAACAACTGGCAAAATTTTTAGACAATTTTTTATATATATTACAATATAAATCCAAAGCAAATAATTACTGCATTAATTCCAAATGCCCAAAATAAATACTTATGAGCTCCTGAAAATATTGGTTTGATTTTTATCTCTGTCCAATATTTTCAGAGGGTAACATGAACATTTTCTTGGACCTTTTTGGAGCAATTTTTTTCTGGGTCATTTCCAGAAATTATTTCTGAGTGTTTCACAAGTCACCATTTCAATTTAAATGAAATTTTAAACATGATGCATACATGACTAGCTAGTCTAGGTCATACCAGAACTAGGGATGTGACACATTACCTATGAAAGATCGTAATCCCTGGAGAAGGAAAAGTCACGACCATGGCACTACTGGGGAAAATGTTATACACAGAACTTTAGCAGTAGCGCCTGTTAAGAAACCACACTACTGCTAGACAGCAGTAGCGCGTGCAAAATAAGCGCGCTGCAGATGCACATATATCAGTACCGCATCTCACCGAAAATGCGCTACTACTAAAATTCCAACCACTTAGCCGACGGGCTACACATAGTAGTAGCGAACTTCCAAAAACTGCGCTATCGCTAATATACTTATAGCAGCGCGCTTATGCATCAAGCACTACTGCTAACGGGAACAAAATAACATGAAAAACGAATAGAAAAGTAAATGAAAATGAAAGAAATAGAAAAAGGAGAAAGGAAAAATATAAAATGTAAAGAAAAATAAATGAAAAGGGTAAAAAGGATGAAGACTTAGCAGTAGCGCGTTCGCTCAAACGCGTGATACCTAACTTAGCTATAGTGTGTTTTCTGTAACGCGCTACTGTTATTTTTGACTTAACCGAAAAACGGTTTTCCCCCGGCCACCACTTCTCCCCCAAATCCCCTCGCCCCACTTCGCCGCCGTCTCCCCCACTTTGCCGTCGCCCCCACTTCGCCGCCTTCTCCTGCCGGCATCGACGTCGCGCTCATCCTCACCACCGCCGCCTGAGGCCGCCCTCGACCTCACCGTCGCCTCCCTCGACCTCACCGTTGCTGCCCTCGGCCCCACCGCCCCCGAGCCCGCCCAGGACCGCCGCCTCCCGATCCCGAGCCCGCCCTCGCCGCCCCTACCTCCGTCGCCGAGCACCTCCCCGCCACCGTCTCTCCCCTCTCTGTAAGCCCCCCACCCATCCTTTTTAGTTAACAGATATTAATGTTAAGTAGTACATAATGTTGATGTTTTTTAGTTAGGGTAATTATAGATGTTAAGTAGTAGATAATGCTGATGTTAATTAGTTCAGTATGGTTTAGTTTTTGAATTGAGTTTGTTTAACTAGATGTTAATTAGGGTAGTAGGGTTTAGTTTAGAGTAAAGTAATTTAGTTCAGTAGTTAACTAAATATAATCTATATTTGGTTTTTGAATTGAGTTTGTGTAGATTTTCTTGTAGTGTCAAACCCTAGGACATGCAGATTTGAAGTGGTTAGGATATATGCAAATTCCTCAATTGTGTTTGCACATGCGTGTTTCGATTGTGCCCAAGTGGCCTTTTGTTGTTTCCAGGGAATGAAGCCGAGTGGCCTATGTTTTGCCGGAATGTTGATTCATTTCCGTTCCGGCAAATTTCAGGTTCTCGATTTGTCCACTTTTTAGCAAAGGTCATGCCGAAATTTTCCGTGAATTTCGGCATGACTTGTGCTACGAACTAGGACATATCGAGTGCCCGGGATTTGCCGCACCGGGAAGGACTCAACGTTCCTGCAAAACAATAGGCCTTTTTAATGTCATTATTCATTTTATTAGGTCTAGAATTAATTGACTAGATTTAATCATAGGAAACATGGCTAGCAACGATGAAGGACAGGGTTCTGGTGATTGCGACGACGTCTACCGGGCGGCAGACAAATTTTTGAGCCTTGCCGACAATCAACCGATGTTGTTGCTGGGCCCACCGGTGGCGTCGGGGACTGAGACCGACACGCGGACTGGTGCTGAGACTGATACCGGCGCTGAGACTGAGACCGGCGCAGAGACTCAGACCGACATCGAGACCGGCGATGAGACTGAGACCGGCGCTGCCTCATGGAGCAGAGCCGGTGTAGAACCGAAAGCAAATAGGCAACGACTTCCTAACAAACTCAGGACTACTAGACTGGTGGTCACGGAGGTGGACGATGGCAATTTTGAGCCAAAAGCGCCGGAGGAAGCGCGCACGTACTACGGCAATCAAATAGGCTGCATCGTACGGACAACCGCCACCGTCAACAATGAGAAACTATAGAAGATAGATAATATGAGGCCCTCCCTCCTAAAGAAGTTTCACCTGATATTCTTGTTCCCGGGCCAGAATGAAAAGGATTATAAAGATCCAGATAAGGACCCGGCAATGAAGAAGATAAACAAACACACCATGACCAAGTTTAGCGACGTGTTGGCCGCCTGGAAAACAAGGGTGAAAGCAAGGATCATCTACAAGAAGGAACCCTACTCTGAGATTGTAAAGGATAATCCGACAATCACGGGAGAGCAGTTTCAAATATTCAAGGCAGCTTGCGAGGCCGAAGCTGCCAAAAAAAAGTCTAAGTACATGAAGGGGCTTCAAGAGAGGAACATTGGAAGCCACCACCTCGGAAGCCATGGTTAAGGCGGGAAGAGGTCCAAATGGGCCAAGGAGGACGCGGAAGCCGCGAGTCTGGGCATCCCAGACCCCTTGGCGGAGTTCACCCTCCCGCAGGAGCGTGACGGCCTAAGGGCCCGGCACCATTGGGACCCAGTGAAGAAGGTTTACGAGACAAACGCGGTCACGACGGAGTTCATTAGACTGCTGGTAATTTCAGTTTCTGATCAATTCGACTACACGTTAGTCATATTTATAAACGATCCTTGTGCCTTTTGCAGAGATAGCAGCACAGGATTGCGACCGAAAGCGACTCGCCGTCTGAGGCATTGGCGAGGCCCAAATGGGACACTCCATTCAACCGAGTGTTGAACATATTGAAATGACTCCCGGTGGAGACTCGACCATCGTATGGACGCGTGCACAGTGTCGGAGACGGCGCCACGTGGAAGAAGTACTACCGTGAGACCATGGAGGAGAGAAAGGAAAGACGGAGGTTAACTGAAGAAAACATCGACAAGAAGGTTGAGATTGCGGTTGAGAAGAAATCATCTCAGACAGTCGCAACAGCGGTAGCTGCCGCAAAACAGGTGGTTGCTGATATGTCTACTTCCTTGGTTTCGGCCATTTTCAATTGGACCAGGCAAAATCCAGAAAAAATGCAGAGGACTTGCCCCTTGCTGACTTCTTGGGGAGCAGCTCGACTAGCGTTGCACCAGCACCTGCTCCCGCACCAGCTCCCGCACGGGCTCGGGCACCGGCTCCGGCACCGGCATGCTCGGCGGTGCTTCGTCTTTGGCTGAGCTCGACGCCTTCACGATATCTGTCACACCGGCCCCCTTCAATAAATGTATAATCTCCCGTTTTTGTTGCCTTTCGGATGTCTCACGTCGCAGACTTTTCTTTGCAGGCCGATGAAACCCCGTGCACATATTAGCGGCCGGGAGCACACCCACGAGCACCCAGCCTCAGCAAGGTATGAACATCAACACCCCACCTACCCAATTAGCGTCGGGTGTCGGGTTGGGTGATGGCGGACGGGGTAAGGAAGAGGCTCCATTAGTCGCTGATGACGTCGCCATGGATGAGGATGATGATGGCACTCAACAGTATGTCTATACTGGCGCCTACTCAGGGTTTGAGCGTCATGAGTCGTTGCCTGAATTGCCGTCTCCGGAGGCTGAACGTACGACCTTCCGGTAGTAAAGAAGTCTTGGAAGAGAGCAAGGAAAGGCAAATAAGTTGATTCTATGATCCAGCCGCCTCAGCAGCCTCGGCTTCAAGACCGTATAGATATCCCCGTTGCGGATAAATGGCATATCCCTGGTCAACCAATCCTACGTGCAAGAGCGCTAGGGGCCAGATTCGGCGATCTAAGGAGACTTCATGACGATGTGCTGTGGATAGAGAAAGGCCTCATCGCCTCGAAAGATCCAGGATACCCACTCTACGTGGTTAACATTCCGCGGCAATTGTCGTACGTCGACTTCTTCCCCGCAGGTAAGTTTTTCCTTCGATTCGATTACATATTCGAAATGTTTCACGTGAAGAAGCTGGATTTTACGTTTGTCCGCCTTTATGCCTTGCACATGAACTACATCATCGGGGTTGAGCAGATACCTCATATCTGAGTTGCTGACCCGTACTTCATGCACGAGGGCTTCTTGGGAGTCTGCGCAAAGCACCGTGAATACGTGAACATCGTCAGTTTCATGCACGCCAATAAGGACAAGGAGGCGATTCTTGTGCCTTATCATCCCCTGTAAGTCATCCGCGCGGATATCCTTCCTTCGATTTAAATCATTCATTTGCAAGGTGGAGGCTAAGTAATTTGAGGTGTACTTATTTTGTGAAGCGGCGGGCGCGCCGTCCTCATCATCCTCTACCCCCGATAGTCCCACGCTCTTTACTTGGACTCGTCGAAGAACATTCACAAAAAGGATTACACCCACATCAAGGATGTTCTCGACAGTGCTATGTTTTACTATGAAGCACGGGGTGGAGAGGTCAAGGACAAGAAGAGAAGGGGCAGCAGGCTCGCCTTCGGCCATAAGACTGACTTCTGCTGCATCCAGCAACCGAGTGATTCTCTTAATGATGGATTCTATGTCCTACACCACATGCTGGAGTACAGACGGGATCACCAGAACCTTCGCATGTCACCTACATCCGGCGATGCCCATATTATGCAATGGGCAAAGAACATAGGAGATATCGAGGATCATTGACTTCGAGCTGAGTTCTATCACATCCAGCGCGAACTTGCCCAAATCATCATGAAGGAGGTCGTCGGAAAAACATGGATGTTCTACGAAGAAGGAGAAATGTCGCGGGAAGACGTCCGAACACGCGTAGCCGCTCAGTGTCTCGACCTGAAGCCTTTCACTAAGCTCGGGGACTATCTCCCTGACTTGGATGGATGGAACTACATGCTGGAGTGATTGTCGATATATGACAATGTGTCCGTTTACTCCATACTTTTTGTATGACGAAACTTTGAGTTATGCACGACGAAACTTCATTTGTGATGTAATTAAACTGTCCTCCTCGACTAGCGACGATCACTCTAGTTAGGGCATTTTGGGTACGATCAACTTTGTTATTTATGCTTATGATATGTTGCTTCTATTTTTGCCAGGTCTGTCTCTTTCTGTTGCTCAACTATATATGTTGCATATAATCGAATCATGTGACGATGCAGGTGCATAGATCATCGATGGCGAAGAAGTGCTACGCCAGGAGTATATATACGACGAGTGGCCGAAGTGTCAGGCCCAGGTGTACCAGTTTCCGGTTTCCGAGCGACAGGCAGTAGTTAGTTTAGGTTCACTAATGTGAGAGAGGGATACGAACTCATGTACTGCATAGTTCCGCTCTCACTCAAAGTGATAGCTCTTCTCACGTATATCATTGTTTAGATGGATGACGATGTAGTTGCAAGTAATCGAGACTTGTATTGCTATTTTCGAGATGATGACGAGAGACCACTTTGTGTTGGATGATGATTATGATGATGACATGATTTGATGAGACTAGTTGTATGTATATGCTATGATTACATTTGTATGTGTATGATATGCTAAAGATTATTATATAAAGCCTATTCAAATACAAAACAAATATGCAGAAAAAACTAATAAAACTAGCAGTAGCGAGGGGAAAAAAGTTAGCAGTAGCACTGCCTTACCAGTAGCGCTTCCTACCAAAAAGCGCTGCAGCTATTAGCAGCAGCGCTCTTCACCAAAGCGCGCTGCAGCTATCCATGTATAACAGTAGCGTGGGACGACATACGCTACTGCTACACGTTAGCTGTAGCGCCTTATCAGTAGCGCGACGTCCCGCGCTACTGATAGGCAAAATACCCGCGCTACTGCTAGGGTTTTCCCTAGTAGTGTGGGCTCAATTATTCGACAACGAAAAAAAGAGGGAAGAAGATCAGTCTGAAGCGTCGTCGTCGCCCAAGCTAACAAACTAATCCACAAATTTTGTGCGTGTCTATTTTGTATACCACCGTTGGCGGTCAAATGATGTAATATATATTATACTAATTATTATCCGGAGGGTGACAGTGGTATTGCTCCAATGACAGACCAAATTAAAGGAAGGAAAGTGCAAAAGAAAGATAAGAAAAAGAAAAGTGCAAATGAAAGAAAAAGAAAAAGAAAAGGAAATGAAGTTTTGCAAAATGAAATGAAAGAAAAAGAAAAAGGAACTAATAAGTTGTGGAAAAAGAAATGAAAGAATAATAAAAAGAAAAAGGAAGGAAGTTTGTGGAATATGAAAAATAAAATGAAAAATAAAAAGAAAAATAAAAATAAAAAAAGTTAGCAGTAGCGCGTTTTGGCCTGGGCAGCGCTATAGCTGAAGGAAATATGCCCTAGAGGCAATAATAAAGTTATTATTTATTTCCTTATATCATGATAAATGTTTATTATTCATGCTAGAATTGTTTTAACCGGAAACACAATACATGTGTGAATACATAGACAAACAGAGTGTCACTAGTATGCCTCTACTTGACTAGCTCGTTAATCAAAGATGGTTATGTTTCCTGGCCATAGACATGAGTTGTCATTTGATTAATGGGATCACATCATTAGGAGAATGATGTGATTGACTTGACCCATTCCGTTAGCTTAGCACTCGATCGTTTAGTATGTTGTTATTGCTTTCTTCATGACTTATACATGTTCCTATGACTATGAGATTATGCAACTCCCGTTTACCGGAGGAACACTTTGTGTGCTACCAAACGTCACAACGTAACTGGGTGATTATAAAGGTGCTCTACAGGTGTCTCCGAAAGTACTTGTTCGGTTGGCGTATTTCGAGATTAGGATTTGTCACTCCGATTGTCGGAGAGGTATCTCTGGGCCCTCTCGGTAATGCACATCACTTAAGCCTTGCAAGCATTGCAACTAATGAGTTTGTTGCGAGATGATGTATTACAGAACGAGTAAAGAGACTTGCCGGTACCGAGATTGAACTAGGTATTAAGATACCGACGATCGAATCTCGGGCAAGTAACATACCGATGACAAAGGGAACAACGTATGTTGTTATGCGGTCTGACCGATAAAGATCTTCGTAGAATATGTGGGAGCCAATATGGGCATCCAGGTCCCGCTATTGGTTACTGACCGGAGACATGTCTCGGTCATGTGTACATAGTTCTCGAACCCGTAGGGTCCGCACACTTAACGTTACGATGACAGTTATACTATGAGTTTATATGTTTTGATGTACCGAAGGTTTTTCGGAGTCCCGGATGTGATCACGGACATGATGACGAGTCTCGAAATGGTCGAGACATAAAGATTGATATATTGGACGACTATATTCGGACACCGGAAGTGTTCCAGAGAAGTTTCGAATAAAACCGGAGTTCCGGGGGTTACCGGACCCCCTCCCCCGGGAAGCTATTGGGCCTTATGGGCCTTAGTGGAAAGGAGAGAGGGAGGCTAGGAGGTGGCGCACGGCCCCCCTTGCCCAATCCGAATTGGGAAAGGGAGGGGGCGGCGGCCCCCCTTCTCCTTCCTTCTCTCCACCTCCTCCTTCCCCCCTTCTCCTAGTTGGAATAGGAAAGGGGGGGGCAAACCTACTTGGAGTAGGATTGCCCCCCTTGGGCGCGCCTCCTCCCCTTGGCCGGCCCTCTCCTCCTTCCCCCCTTTATATACGGAGGAGGGGGGCACCCCAGAGACACAACAATTGATCTATTGATCTATTAGCCGTGTGCGGTGCCCCCCTCCACCATATTACACCTCGATAATATCGTAGCGGTGCTTAGGCGAAGCCCTGCGTCGGTAGAACATCATCATCGTCACCACGCCGTCGTGCTGACGAAACTCTCCCTCAACACTCGGCTGGATCGGAGTTCGAGGGACGTCATCGAGCTGAACGTGTGCTGAACTCGGAGGTGCCGTACGTTCGGTACTTGATCGGTCGGATCGTGAAGACGTACGACTACATCAACCGCGTTGTGTTAACGCTTCCGCTATCGGTCTACGAGGGTACGTGGACAACACACTCCCCTCTCGTTGCTATGCATCACCATGATCTTGCGTGTGCGTAGGAAATTTTTTGAAATTACTACGTTCCCCAACAGTGGTATCAGAGCCTGGTTTTATGCGTTGATGTGATGCACGAGTAGAACACAAGTGAGTTGTGGGCGATATAAGTCATACTGCTTACCAGCATGTCATACTTTGGTTCGGCTGTATTGTGAGATGAAGCGGCCCGGACCGACATTACGCGTACGCCGAGACTGGTTTCACCGTTGCGAGCACTCGTTGCTTAAAGGTGACCGGCGGGTGTCTGTCTCTCTCACTTTAGTTGAACCGAGTGTGGCTACGCCCGGTCCTTGCGAAGGTTAAAACAGCACCAACTTGACAAACTATCGTTGTGGTTTTTGATGCGTAGGTAAGAACGGTTCTTGCTAAGCCCGTAGCATCCACGTAAAACTTGCAACAACAAAGTAGAGGACGTCTAACTTGTTTTTGCAGGGCATGTTGTGATGTGATATGGTCAAGACATGATACTGAATTTTATTGTATGAGATGATCATGTTTTGTAACCAAGTTATCGGCAACTGGCAGGAGCCATATGGTTGTCGCTTTATTGTATGCAATGCAATCGCCCTGTAATGCTTTACTTTATCACTAAGCGGTAGCGATAGTCGTAAAAGCATAAGATTGGCGAGATGACAACAATGCTATGATGGAGATCAAGGTGTCGCGCCGGTGACGATGGTGATCATGATGGTGCTTCGGAGATGGAGATCACAAGCACAAGATGATGATGGCCATATCATATCACTTATATTGGTTGCATGTGATGTTTATCTTTTATGCATCTTATCTTGCTTTGATTGACGGTAGCATTATAAGATGATCCTTCACTAAATTATCAAAGTATAAGTGTTCTCCCTGAGTACGCACCATTGCGAAAGTTCTTCGTGCTGAGACACCACGTGATGATCGGGTGTGATAGGCTCTACGTTCAAATACAACAGGTGCAAAACAGTTGCACACGCGGAATACTCAGGTTAAACTTGACGAGCCTAGCATATAACAGATATGGCCTCGGAACATAGAGACCGAAAGGTCGAGCGTGAATCATATAGTAGATATGATCAACATAGTACCTGATAGTATTTTGCTTATCTATGTCAATTGTAGATAGATGGCCCGTGCTGTTGTTCCGTTGAATTTTAATGCGTTCCTTGAGAAAGCAAAGTTGAAAGATGATGGTAGCAATTACACGGACTGGGTCCGTAACTTCAGGATTATCCTCATTGCTGCACAGAAGAATTACGTCCTGGAAGCACCGCTGGGTGCCAGGTCTGTTGCAGAAGCAACACCAGATGTTATGAACGTCTGGCAGAGCAAAGCTGATGACTACTCGATAGTTCAGTGTGCCATGCTTTACGGCTTAGAACCGGGTCTTCAACGACGTTTTGAACGTCATGGAGCATATGAGATGTTCCAGGAGTTGAAGTTAATATTTCAAGAAAATGCCCGGATTGAGAGATATGAAGTCTCCAATAAGTTCTACAGCTGCAAGATGGAAGAGAATAGTTCTGTCAGTGAGCATATACTCAAAATGTCTGGGTATAACAATCACTTGATTCAACTGGGAGTTAATCTTCCGGATGATAGCGTCATTGACAGAATTCTTCAATCACTGCCACCAAGCTACAAGAGCTTCGTGATGAACGATAATATGCAAGGGATGAGTAAGACGATTCCCGAGCTCTTCGCAATGCTAAAGGCTGCGGAGGTAGAAATCAAAAAGGAGCATCAAGTGTTGATGGTCAATAAGACCACTAGTTTCAAGAAAAAGGGTAAAGGGAAGAAGAAGGGGAACTTAAAGAAGAACAGCAAACAAGTTGCTGCTCAAGAGAAGAAACCCAAATCTGGACCTAAGCCTGAGACTGAGTGCTTCTACTGCAAGCAGACTGGTCACTGGAAGCGGAACTGCCCCAAGTATTTGGCGGATAAGAAGGATGGCAAGGTGAACAAAGGTATATGTGATATACATGTTATTGATGTATACCTTACTAATGCTCGCAGTAGCACCTGGGTATTTGATACTGGTTCTGTTGCTAATATTTGCAACTCGAAACAGGGGCTACGGATTAAGCGAAGATTGGCTAAGGACGAGGTGACGATGCGCGTGGGAAATGGTTCCAAAGTCGATGTGATCGCAGTCGGCACGCTACCTCTACATCTACCTTCGGGATTAGTTTTAGACCTAAATAATTGTTATTTGGTGCCGGCGTTAAGTATGAACATTATATCTGGACCTTGTTTGATGCGAGACGGTTATTCATTTAAACCAAAGAATAATGGTTGTTCTATTTATATGAGTAATATATTTTATGATCATGCACCCTTGAAGAGTGGTCTATTTTTGTTGAATCTCGATAGTAGTGATACACATATTCATAATGTTGAAGCCAAACAGATAATTTGAGCAGATATGGGTATACCTACTTAATGAAACATAAGTCTGAAACATTTGAAAAGTTCAAAGAATTTCATAGTGAAGTTGAAAATCATCGTAACAAGAAAATAAAATTTCTACGATCTGATCGTGGAGGAGAATATTTGAGTTATGAGTTTGGTCTTCATTTGAAACAATGCGGAATAGTTTCGCAACTCACGCCACCCGGAACACCACAGCGTAATGGTGTGTCCGAACGTCGTAATCGTACTTTACTAGATATGGTGCGATCTATGATGTCTCCTACTGATTTACCGCTATCATTTTGGGGTTATGCTTTAGAGACGGCTGCATTCACGTTAAATAGGGCACCATCAAAATCCGTTGAGACGACGCCTTATGAACTGTGGTTTGGCAAGAAACCAAAGTTGTCGTTTCTTAAAGTTTGGGGCTGCGATGCTTATGTGAAAAAACTTCAACCTGATAAGCAAGAACCCAAATCGGAGAAATGTGTCTTCATAGGATACCCAAAGGAGACTATTGGGTACACCTTCTATCACAGGTCCGAAGGCAAAACTTTTGTTGCTAAATTCAGAAATTTTCTGGAGAAGGAGTTTCTCTCGAAAGAAGTGAGTGGGAGGAAAGTAGAACTTGATGAGGTAACTGTACCTGCTCCCTTATTGGAAAGTAGTTCATCACAGAAAACAGTTTCTGCGACACCTACGCCAATTAGTGAGGAAGTTAATGATGATGATCATGAAACTTCAGATCAAGTTATTACTGAACCTCGTAGATCAACCAAAGTAAGATCCGCACCAGAGTGGTACGATAATCCTGTTCTGGAGGTTATGTTACTAGACCATGACGAACCTACGAACTATGAAGAAGCGATGGTGAGCCCAGATTCCGCAGAATGGCTTGAGGCCATGAAATCTGAGATGGGATCCATGTATGAGAACAAAGTATGGACTTTGGTTGACTTGCCCGATGATCGGCAAGCCATTGAAAATAAATGGATCTTCAAGAAGAAGACTGGCGCTGACGGTAATGTTACTGTCTATAAAGCTCGACTTGTTGCGAAAGGTTTTCGACAAGTTCAAGGGATTGACTACGATGACACCATCTCACCCGTAGCGATGCTTAAGTCTGTCCGAATCATGTTAGCAATTGCCGCATTTTATGATTATGAAATTTGGCAAATGGATGTCAAAACTGCATTCCTGAATGGATTTCTGGAAGAAGAGTTGTATATGATGCAACCGGAAGGTTTTATCGCTTCAAAGGAAGCTAACAAAGTGTGCAAGCTCCAGCGATCCATTTATGGACTGGTGCAAGCCTCTCGGAGTTGGAATAAATGCTTTGGTAGTGTGATCAAAGCATTTGGTTTATACAGACTTTTGGAGAAGCCTGTATTTACAAGAAAGTGAGTGGGAGCTCTGTAGCATTTCTGATATTATATGTGGATGACATATTGCTGATTGGAAATGATATAGAATTTCTGGATAGCATAAAGGGATACTTGAATAAGAGTTTTTCAATGAAAGACCTCGGTGAAGCTGCGTATATATTAGGGATCAAGATTTATAGAGATAGATCAAGACGCTTAATTGGACTTTCACAAAGCACATACCTTGACAAAGTTTTGAAAAAGTTCAAAATGGATCAAGCAAAGAAAGGGTTCTTGCCTGTGTTACAAGGTGTGAAATTGAGTAAGACTCAATGCCCGACCACTGCAGAAGATAGAGAGAAGATGAAAGATGTTCCCTATGCTTCAGCCATAGGCTCTATCATGTACGCAATGCTGTGTACTAGACCTGATGTATGCCTTGCTATAAGTCTAGCAGGAAGGTACCAAAGTAATCCAGGAGTGGATCACTGGACAGCGATCAAGAACATCCTGAAATACCTGAAAAGGACTAAGGATATGTTTCTCGTATATGGAGGTGACAAAGAGCTCATCGTAAATGGTTACGTTGATGCAAGCTTTGACACTGATCCGGACGATTCTAAATCACAAACCGGATACGTGTTTACATTGAACGGTGGAGCTGTCAGTTGGTGCAGTTCTAGACAAAGCGTTGTGGCGGGATCTACATGTGAAGCGGAGTACATAGCTGCTTCGGAAGCAGCAAATGAAGGAGTCTGGATGAAGGAGTTCATATCCGATCTAGGTGTCATACCTAGTGCATCGGGTCCAATGAAAATCTTTTGTGACAATACTGGTGCAATTGCCTTGGCAAAGGAATCCAGATTTCACAAGAGAACCAAACACATCAAAAGACGCTTCAATTCCATCCGGGATTTAGTCCAGGTGGGAGACATAGAAATTTGCAAGATACATACGGATCTGAATGTTGCAGACCCGTTGACTAAGCCTCTTCCACGAGCAAAACATGATCAGCACCAAGGCTCCATGGGCGTAAGAATCATTACTGTGTAATCTAGATTATTGACTCTACTGCAAGTGGGAGACTGAAGGAAATATGCCCTAGAGGCAATAATAAAGTTATTATTTATTTCCTTATATCATGATAAATGTTTATTATTCATGCTAGAATTGTATTAACCGGAAACATGATACATGTGTGAATACATAGACAAACAGAGTGTCACTAGTATGCCTCTACTTGACTAGCTCGTTAATCAAAGATGGTTATGTTTCCTGGCCATAGACATGAGTTGTCATTTGATTAACGGGATCACATCATTAGGAGAATGATGTGATTGACTTGACCCATTCCGTTAGCTTAGCACTCGATCGTTTAGTATGTTTCTATTGCTTTCTTCATGACTTATACATGTTCCTATGACTATGAGATTATGCAACTCCCGTTTACCGGAGGAACACTTTGTGTGCTACCAAATGTCACAACGTAACTGGGTGATTATAAAGGTTCTCTACAGGTGTCTCCGAAAGTACTTGTTGGGTTGGCATATTTCGAGATTAGGATTTGTCACTCCGATTGTCGGAGAGGTATCTCTGGGCCCTCTCGGTAATGCACATCACTTAAGCCTTGCAAGCATTGCAACTAATGAGTTTGTTGCAAGATGATGTATTACAGAACGGGTAAAGAGACTTGCCGGTAACGAGATTGAACTAGGTATTAAGATACCGACGATCGAATCTCGGGCAAGTAACATACCGATGACAAAGGGAACAATGTATGTTATTATGCGGTCTGACCGATAAAGATCTTCGTAGAATATGTGGGAGCCAATATGGGCATCCAGGTCCCGCTATTGGTTATTGACCGGAGACATGTCTCGGTCATGTCTACATAGGTCTCAAACCCGTAGGGTCCGCACGCTTAACGTTTTGATGACAGTTATATTATGAGTTTATATGTTTTGATGTACCGAAGGTTGTTCGGAGTCCCGGATGTGATCACGGACATGACGAGGAGTCTCGAAATGGTCGAGACATAAAGATTGATATATTGGACGACTATATTCGGACACCGGAAGTGTTCCGGACAAGTTTCGAATAAAACCGGAGTTTCGGGGGTTACCGGAACCCCCCCCCCCCTCGGGAAGCTATTGGGCCTTATGGGCCTTAGTGGAAAGGAGAGAGGGAGGCCAGGGGGTGGCGCGCGGCCCCCCTTGCCCCAATCCGAATTGGGAAAGGGAAGGGGGCGGCGGACCCCCTTCTCCTTCCTTCTCTCCACCTCCTCCTTCCCCCCTTCTCCTAGTTGGAATAGGAAAGGGGGGGCAAACCTACTTGGAGTAGGATTGCCCCCCTTGGGCGCGCCTCCTCCCCTTGGCCGGCCCTCTCCTCCTTCCCCCCTTTATATACGGAGGAGGGGGGCACCCCGGAGACACAACAATTGATCTATTAGCCGTGTGCAGTGCCCCCCTCCACCATATTACACCTCGATAATATCGTTGCGGTGCTTAGGCGAAGCCCTACGTCGGTAGAACATCATCATCGTCACCACGCCGTCGTGCTGACGAAACTCTCCCTCAACACTCGGCTGGATCGGAGTTTGAGGGACGTCATCAAGCTGAACGTGTGCTGAACTCGGAGGTGCCGTACGTTCGGTACTTGATCGGTCGGATCGTGAAGACGTACGACTACATCAACCGCGTTGTGTTAACGCTTCCGCTATCGGTCTACGAGGGTATGTGGACAACACTCTCCCCTCTCGTTGCTATGCATCACCATGATCTTGCGTGTGCGTAGGAAATTTTTTGAAATTACTACGTTCCCCAACAATAGCTACGGAAAATAAAAATAAAAATAAGAAAAAGAGTTAGTAGTAGCGCGTTTTTGTTAGGGAAGCGCTATAGCTAACTTAGCTATAGCGTGTTTTGCCAACACGCACTATAGCTAAGTTGCCTATAGCACCGGCCACACATCTCTTTCCTCTCTCTCTCTCACTCCCACTCGATCCGATCCCCTCTCCCACGCCACCGCCGACGCCGCATCCGCCCATGCCGCCGTCGATGCGCGCCCCACCCGACCCTGACGCCGGCCCCTGGCCGCCCCGACACTCCCTCCCCCCTTGCCGCCTCGTCCCCATAGGTCCACCCCCGGACCGGCCCTTTCCCCCGTGCCGCCCCTCCCCCGAGCTATCCCCTCCACCGGCCAGCGCCCCTCCCCCGAGCAGTCCCGTCCACCGGCTGGCGCCCTCCCCCCAGCAGTCTCTCTCTCTCTATCTATCTATCTATCTATCTATCTATCTATCTTTGACCGGCCGTGTTCTATGCAGTAGGTTCGGCTCCTCCGGAAGCAAGGTGCTCGGCGAGGAGGAGAAGGACGCCGGGAACGTCACCGGACGCAAGGTGCTTGGCTCCTCCGGCGGCAAGGTGCTCAGCTCCTCCGGCGGCGACCTGGCCCGATTTGCTCTCTGTCCCTCTCTCCCGCCCCCTCTACCTCAATTGCATGTTTTGCACGTACACATGTTCTTCAGTGTGCATCTGTCCATTACAGTAGTCTGCAATTTTATTTGAATGCAATGTTGATGGACACGGGAGCAAGTTTATGAAATGCAGCGTGTTCTTCCTGTGAAGAGCTTTGATGATAAAAGAAGCATTTTTGCTCAATGTTTGAATATACACACTACAACTAGTAGAAACTAATAAGCCAAATAATATGCAGAGTGGTTATTAATATGCGATTAGGCAATGCTGGTTAGAGTGCTTGTTAAAATGCTTGTTAGAGTGCTTGTTAGACTGTTGAAATGCTTGCTGTTAAAATGAAATGCAATTGTTGTCCATTTGATTCATATTTGGAGTTGCTAAAGTATTTGGAGTTCAAATAAAATGAAATGAAATGTTGTCCATTGGAGTCCATTTGGAGTTGCTGTTAAAATGAAATGTCGGAATTTGGTTGTTGCATAGTAGTAGTATAAATTATAAAATTTCGGTGATCTTGGTGGCTCTATTGCTTGTGAGATGCTGTGTGGGGAATATCTTTGTTCTTGCATCACATAGTTATTGCATTCTGCTAGTGTTGGCAGATGGTAGTGAAATGCTACTTCAGCACATAGTGCTTATTGTCATTTGCAGGGAAACCAATTGCGAGTGACCTATGTTTTGCCAGAAGAAGAAATGTTGATTCATTTTCATTCCGGCAAATTTCAGGCACTCTATATGTGCACTTTCTAGCATTTTCCGTGAATTTCGGCATGACTTGTGCTAGAAAGTTGGACATATCGAGTGCTCGAGATTTGTCGCGATGGGAATGAAACGACATTTCTGGCAAAACAAAGGTCACTTTTTTTATTATTATCTTTATTATATAAAGCTCGATAATTAAATGACTACGACATTGAACCCAAGGAAACATGACCGACACCGATGAGGCCGGAGGTTCTCAGTCCCAATTAGGTCGAGCACACGCCTACCTCGACTTTTTGGCAGATGAGGAGAGACAGCAAGCTGGGTGTCAGGACCCCCTTCTCATGACAGATGACGACGGTGGTGGCGCCGGCACCGACACAGATGCCACCAACGACACCGGCACTGATGATGTTGCTAACTACAACACGGAAGGTGGGACCTCCCAAGCCAGTGAGGGAAAGAAGGAAAAGAGGACACGACGCCTAAATGAGCTCGGCACCGGAAGACTGGTGGTCACCGCGGTGCACCATGGCGAGTTCGAGCCAATAGAGCCGCGGGAAGTGGCAGCATGTTACGGAAACCAACTAGCATGCATCCTACGGGATACAGCTAACATCAACACCACGAAAATACGGAAGAATGAAAATTTGAAGAAGCTGCTCCTAACTAGGTTGCACGCAAGATTCCTGTTCCCCGGTCGGAATGACGATGTCAACCCATGGGATGATGGTGCCATGAAAGAATCCACAACAAAGCCCTAGGGAAGTTCAGCAACGCATTGAGTGCTTGGAAAACTAGGGTGAAAAAGGCGATTGAAGTAGACCATGAAACCTATGCCGAGATTGTTGCAGACAATCCGAAAATTACGATAGAGGACTTAGAAAAGTTCAAGGAGACTTGCAATGAAGAAGCTGCCAAGGCCAGGTAAGAGAGAGGCAAGCAGCTGCACGCAAAGAACATGGGGAACCACCGCCTTCGAAGTCGTGGTGACACGGGAAAGAGGCCCGTGTGGGCTAAGGAGGACGCAGAACGTGAACGTCAGGGGATCCCAGACCCATTGGCTGAGTTCACCGACCAGCAGGAGCATGACTTCATCAGGGCCCGATTCTCGTGGGACCCCCAAAAAAAGATTTTTTTTTCACCGACGGACCGACTAGGAAATTCATGAGATTACTGGTAGTTATCCTTTTCCCACCTTACATATTAGCTTCTAATCATTGAAGTCTACTACATTCTAGTCGCATTCGTAAATGATTCACGGTCCATTTTGCAGAGAGAGAAACACTAGCTTGCGGCCGAAAGCGACTCGTCGACTGAGTCGACTCAGTCGTCGGCGAAGTACAAGTGGGACACTCCTTTCAACCGGGCCATGAACATAATGATGGGACACCCGCCCGGTCAGCGGCCGCAATATGGACGTGTGCACGGTGCCGAGGATGGCGCCACGTGGAAGTACTGTTATAATGAGGACCTCGAGGCCAAAAGACAAAGAAAGAAGTTCAGTCAAGTGACTATCGACGAGAAGGTGGCGCGGGTGATGGAGAAAGCAAAAGCTGAGACCAAAGCTGAGATAATCGCTGCCTGTAGAGATGATATGGTGGTTGCCTTTACAAGCTTGATTCCAACAGTGGGCACATGGGCGCAACAAAATCCAAACGCGCCACCAAGTGATTTTCCCATGCCCAGCTTCACCGGGAGTAACTAAATGAACACCGCACCCATACCCATACCTAGTACGGCAACCGCACCCGCACCTCCTCCAGCACCTGCTCCTGCACCCAGCTATCACAGCAGCCCTAGCTCCGTCTCTGGCTTGAATGTTGGGCCGTCGACATTGGCTGAGCTCGAAGCCCTCACGATAAATACATGTCGCACCTTCATCAAGTCAACTAATTAATTAATCTTCAGTTGTCGTTCTTTTTGGATCTCTGACGCCGCACGTATATGTCTTTGTAGGCCGACTCCACTCCGTGCACCCTCCTTTAACACATGAAGGGAGGGTTGGTGGATGTGGGGAAGGGTACTATAGTGAAGCCCAAGGATCGATTGTTCCACCGCCGGCAGATGACTGATAACGCCTTAAGGGTCTCCGTGGCGAGTGTGAAAGCGGGCTACGAGGGTTCCCTCGTCCGATACAAACCGATGGAGAGGATGACGAGACCCCCACGCAGCTTGGCCAATGCCAAAATTGGCCGATCCTGTGGCCGAAAAATCTTCTTCGTGTCGAGGTTGCCGAGAGCACACCAACGGGACCTCAGGAAGGTATGACCACAACCCCACCTACACAAGTACAACCATCGTCTGTGCTGATTGCTGAGATCGAGAGACACGAGGAAGGAGGGCCAACCGTTCCGGCAGATGATGCCATCTGCCCCATGACAACGGGACCTCAGGATCATGACATGGAGGAGGCCGATGACCCTCTCCAGTATTTCAATACCGGCTATGACAACGAAGTAACAATGAGTCAACCATATGAATATGAGATGCATGTACCAGAGCCGGAACATCCTCGGGAGTGCAAGAAGTCTTTGTTCATGCAATCCTCGCAGGACACGCCTGCAGATGTCGGTTCCACCCAAGCTCAACTAATTAGCCAGAGTTGTCCAATGCTGAGCCCGATAACACTAGGGGTGGTGCTCACGGAGGGTCTGACAGACCCACCAGCACCTCAGCCCACCAAGAAGAAGCAGAGGAAGAGACCAGCGGCGAGAAAATCCAATAAAGCTGGCACTGTTGGTTCTAGCAGCCAGCTGCCTTCGACCAAGGTTGACAGTGTACCGATGAAACATGCGCCATTAATCCATGTCGCGGGAGAGCGAATGGTACCGGCGAATGCACTCGCTGCCATAACATGGGATCTCAGGAGACTCCATGACCATGTGCTTTCGACAGAGAGAAGCCTCCTCGCCTCGGATGATCCAAGACACCCACTTTATACGGTTCATGTGCCGAGCAGTTGCAAGATGTACGTCCACACATGCCCTGCGGACCTCTTCTTCCTGAGGTTTGATTACATCTTCCAGATGTTTCAAATGATGACACTCGATTTTATGTTCGTCCGCCTGTATGCACTGCACATGAACTACATCGTCAGGAGAGAGCAAGTCACCGGTCTTGCGGTCGCGGACCCATGATACATGCATGAGGGCTTCTTGTCAATCAACGACGCCAACCGTCAATATGCGAGTCAGTACATCGAAGAATTCTTGCTCGGCAATAAGGACAAAGAAACGATTCTCCTACCGTATCATCCTGGGTAAGTCATCCGCGGATAGCACTATAACACATACATCCTTTCGTGGATTTCAATAATTACTTCGAACGCATGGAGGCTAACTTGATCGTGTATTTTGCGCAGCGGGGGGTGTAGTCGTGCCATTCTCATCATTTTTCACCCGCGTTACTCCCGCGCTCTATATTTAGACCCGTCGAAGAACATACAGAAGAAAGATTACACACACATAAAGTATGTTCTGGACAAAGCTATGCTGGGTTTCAACATGCGGGGTGGCTACATCCAATGCAAAAAAAATAAGGCCGGGCTCTGTTTCGGCCACAAGACTGACTTCTGTTGCATCCAGCAACCGGCAAGAAGTGAGAATGATGGATTCTACGTCATCCATCTAATGATGGAGTACAGAAGGGATGTGCAATCACTTTGCATGAAATCTTCATCCGATACCCATATCCAGAGATGGGCCGAAGCCTTTGGAGCCGTGCAGGATAATCAACTTTGAAATGATTTCTACCGGATCCAGCAGGAAATTGCGTCCATCATCATGAAAGATGTCCTCGAAGAGAATGGGATGTTCTACGGCGGCCCAATATCGCGAGCTAATGTCCGAACCCGCATTACGCTATAGCGTCAGGACATGACGCCTTTCACTAAGCTTGGGTCCACCCTCCCGGATATGGACAGATGGGAAGAGTGCACTTCTTAAAAACAATGTGTCTGTTTAGTTAGTTGTTTCTGTACGACGAAACTTCGAATGTCTCAGTACGACGAAACTATTAGATGTATGGTGCCGCGCTCTAGTTAATTACTTTCGGTACGATGAAATTTGTTAACTATGTTTACTATATATGTTGCTTCTATTTCATAACTGTTTCGTTGAATTCGCTTCATGATATATGTGTGTGTGTGTGTGTGTGTGTGTGTGTGTGTGTGTGTGTGTGTGTGTGTGTGCATCTCTGACAGGTATATAGATCAATGATGGCGAGTAAGTGGCATGCCGTGTATGTAGGGCATGTTCCGAGTGTGTATGATGAGTTGCTAGAGTGTCAGGCCCAAGTCTCTGGCTTCTGCGGCGGAAGCCAGAAAGGGTTTGATAGCAGAGCGGAAGCCGAAGCAAGTTACTTGAGATTCATAGCACAACGTGGGATTCAGAACCAGCGCCGCTGCAAAAGCTACTACATAATACCGCTTTTGATCAGCGTGATCGCTCTTATCTTCTATGCGGTCATATCATAGTCTACATAGATGATGAAACATGAGTATGGTGACCATGTAGTTGCATGTATTGGGAACTTGTAATGACTTGTAACGCTATTTCGAGACATGTGTTCGACCATGATTGATGATGATGAGATACTTGAGACATGTCGAGACTTCTAATAACTTTGGCTATTCGATGCCCGACTTTGCTTTCCAATGAATATGCATGTTATTGTATAAACGGTGGATCTGTTTAAATGTGTACAGAGCCAAACGCAAAAAAAACTACAAAAGTTAGTAGTGGCGTGGGGGTAAAGATTACCAGTACCACTCAAATAACAGTAGCGCTGGCTAGCTACACGCGCTGTAGATAATTATCAGTAGCGCTGGAGGGAAGAGCGCTACAGCTAGCTTCAGCTACCAGTAGTGCTGGGTCAAACAAGCGCTACTGCTAAAAAATAGGTGTAGTGTCGTAGCAGTAGCGCGCCCGCCCGCGCTACTAATAGCAATAAAACCAGCGCTACTGGTAAGGGTTTTCCTAGTAGTGTCCCCGCGTGCCGCCGCACCCCTGTCCCCTCTCGGCCTCGTGGCCTCCCCGGTTCCTCCGGCACCACCCGCAGCAGCCGCACCAACCCGTTCGACGGCCCCGACCCCGTCGTCATCCGCGATTTCAACATCCTTGCTCGGGTTCCCATCGTTCTCGATCACCTCACCTCCACCTACTATGCTTGGAAGACGTACTTCTCCCTTGTGTTCCGTGAGTACAACCTCCGGGATCACATCAATGGCTCCCTGGATTCCCGCTTCATGGAGGATGATGAGGAGTGGATGTCCATCGACGAGACTCTCCTCCGTTGGTTCTACACCACCATCTCGAAGGACATCTTCCCCACGATGGTCTCCGCCGACGATGATGCTCACGCCGTTTGGACCAAGCTCAACGGCCTCTACACCGACAATGCGCTCCAATGCAAGGTTTTCTTGCACGGCGAGTTTTTTGGGTGCCAGCAGCTCGACTCGTCCGTTGACGATTATTGCATGCGCCTCAAGAAGCTTGTTGACGAGCTCCGTGACCTCCGTGAGAAGGTCTCCGACGAGCTTCTTCTTAGCACCCTCATCGGCGCACTGAATGACGACTTCGGGAACACCGCCTCCAACATCCTCTCATCACCAACCCGACATTCCCCAAGATCGTCGCGTACTGATACGTCTCCAACGTATCTATAATTTTTTATTGTTCCATGCTATTATATTACCCGTTTTGGATGTTTATGGGCTTTACTTTACACTTTTATATCATTTTTTGGACTAATCTACTAACCGGAGGCCCAGCCCGAATTGCTGTTTTTCTTTGCCTATTTCAGTGTTTCGAAGAAAAGGAATATCAAGCGGAGTCCAAACGGAATGAAACCTTCGGGAGCGATCTTTTTGGAACAAACATGATCCAGGGGACTTGGAGTGGACGTCAAGCAACAGAGGAGGCGGCCACGAGGGTGCCCGGCGCGCCCCCCACCCTCGTGGGCCCCTCGAGCGTCCACTGACCTACTTCTTCCTCCTATATATACTCCCGTACCCTGAAACCTTCAGAAGCGACCACAACAACTATTTCCACCACCGTAACCTTCTGTATCCGTGAGATCCCATCTTGGAGCCTTCGTCGGCGCTCTGCCGGAGGGGGAATCAACCTCGGAGGGCCTCTTCATCATCTCCAAGGCCTCTCCGATGAGTCGTGAGTAGTTTACCACAGACCTTCGGGTCCATAGTTATTAGCTAGATGGCTTCTTCTCTCTCTTTGAATCTCAATACAAAGTTCTCCTCGATCTTCTTGGAGATCTATTCGATGTAACTCTTTTTGCGGTGTGTTTGTCGACATCCGATGAATTGTGGGTTTATGATCAAGTTTATTTATGAGAAATATTTGAATCTCCTCTGAATTCTTTTATGTGTGATAACGTTATCTTTGCAAGTCTTTTCGAATTATCAGTTTGCTTTGGCCTACTAGATTGATCTTTCTTGCAATGGAAGAAGTGCTTAGCATTGGGTTCAATCTTGCGGTGTCCTTTCCCAGTGACAATAGGGGCAGCAAGGCATGTATTGTATTGTTGCCATAGAGGATAAAAAGATGGGGTTTATATCATATTGCATGAGTTTATCCCTCTACATCATGTCATCTTTCTTAATGCGTTACTCTGTTCTTTATGAACTTAATACTCTAGATGCATGCTGGATAGCTGTCGATGTGTCGAGTAATAGTAGTAGATGCAGAATCATTTCGATCTACTTATCATCGACGTGATGCCTATATACATGATCATGCCTAGATAATCTCATAACTATGCGCTTTTCTATCAATTGCTCGACAGTAATTTGTTCACCCACCGTAATACTTATGCTATCTTGAGAGAAGCCACTAGTGAAAACTATGGCCCCCGGGGTCTATCCTTTATCATATAAGCTCTCAATCTACTTTTATTTGCATCTTTACTTTTCCAATCTATATCATAAAAATACCAAAAATATTTATCTTATCATATTATCTCTATCAGATCTCACTTTCGCAAGTGGTCGTGAAGGGATTGACAACCCCTTTATTGCGTTGGTTGTGAGTTCTTGTTTGTTTGTGTAGGTGCGTGGGACTTTTGAGGAGCCTCCTACTGGATTGATACCTTGGTTCTCAAAAACTGAGGTAAATACTTACGCTACTTTGCTGCATCACGCTTTCCTCTTCAAGGAAAACCAATGCAAGCTCAAGATGTAGCACGTACCTGAAGTTGGAGGTGAGGAGGATGTGGATGTTGCGCACCCGGGCCACCCACACAGCCCTCACCGCCGGTACCCGCGGTGGTGCGCCGCCTACCGCCCCGGCTCCCCCGCCGCGGCCCGCCCCGGGCCTCTTCCAGGCGCCGCCACCGCCGGGGTTTCCATACCCGCAGCCGCAGTCCCCCTACCGAGCAGCCGCAGCGACGTGATGGCCGCCGCCGCCATGGTGGCCGCAAACAACAGCAGCAGCAGCAGCCGGCTGCACATGGCGGGGCGCCGCGCAACCAGCAGCAGCAGCTCCCGCCGGCGCCCTGGCAGGCCGGCCAGACCCCCTTCATGCGTACTCCATGCCAGTACCGCATGCCCCCTTCCCCGGCTTCTTCGGCGCCCGGCCGACCTCTCATCAGGCGCTTTACGCGGCCCCTCACCCGTACCCGCCCACGCCGCTCTACGGTCCCTCTGCGGCCTATGGGCTGCCCTCGGCTGGTGGGTTCGCGGCGCTGCCGCCACAGCCGCTGCCGTCGGCTCCGGCCCTGCCGCCGGCGCCTTGGGACCCTGCGCTTCTAGCGGCCCTCCACACCGCCCCCACGCCGCAGTAGTATACTGGCGGTGGTGACTGGTATATGGACACCGGAGCCACGGCTCACATGGCCGCATATCCCGGTAACCTTCTTACCGCTCACCCTGTTCACACCGCTGCTCGCATTACCGTGGGTGACGGTTCTTCCATGCCTATTACTCATGTCAGTCATGCTGCTTTTCCTTCTAACTCCATGCCATCACATCTTTCTAATGTACTTATCTCTCCTAACATCATTAAAAACCTTGTTTCTGTTCGTTCTTTTACATGTGAAAATATTGTCACCGCTGAATTTGACATGTTTGGCTTTTCTGTCAAGGATACCCATACCCGGATGGTCCTCCACCGATGTGACAGCCCCACGAGCTCTACCCGGTCCACTCATCCACCTCCTCGGTCGCTGCACCCATGGCGCTTTCCGCCGAAGTGGACCTTTGGCATTCTCGTCTCGGTCATCCCAACACCGCCACCCTTCGTCATATTCTTCGGAGTTTTTCATTCACGTGTAATAAGATCGACGATCACACTTATCATGCTTGTCATATCGGCAAACATGTTCGCCTTCCTTTTAGCACTTCCTCGCATGTTGCATCATACCCGTTTGAGTTAATTCATAGTGATGTTTGGACCTCTCTGGTTGCAAGTAACACGGGCTATCTGCATTATCTTGTCATACTTGATGATTTTTCGCACTATGTGTGGACCTTCCCGTTGCGGCGAAAGTCGGATTCTGTTGCCACTCTCACCGCATTCTACTCTTATGTCTCCACGCATTTTGGATGTCCCATTCATGTGTTGCAAACAGACAAGGGGAAGGATTTTGATAACCTTGCGATCCGCAACCTTCTCGCCACACACGACACGATTTTTCGTCTCACTTCCCCATACACTTTGCAACAAAATGGTCGCGCTGAGCGTGTGCTTCACACTCTAAATGACTATGTCGGCACCCTCCTCTTTCACGCCAACGTGCCACCACGTTTTTGGCTCGACGCGCTTGCCACCGCATCACTACTCATCAACATTCGTCCCTATCGCACTCGCGGGAATTTTGCACCTGATTACCTCTTGTTCGGCACACCACCTTCCTATGCTGAGCTCCGCATCTTCGGTTGTCTGTGCTACCCTAGCATCGCTTCCACTACTCCTCATAAGCTCGCACCTCGGTCCGTGGCCTGCATCTTTCTCGGCTATCCCCCCAACACCAAAGGCTACCGCTGCTATGATCATATCTCCCATCGGGTGATCACTTCCCGACACGTTTATTTTGTTGGGATGATTTTTCCGTTTCAGCAGGTACCTTGGGATGTTGCGGCTTTTCCCGCTCCCGGTGACGGCCGCTCGCGTGCCTCTCTTGGGCCACCTCCCGGCTTTGAGGGTGCCCCCCGTGCCACGGTCAAGTTTCTCCCCGGTTGGCTGCCTTAGGGGCTGCACCCCCCCCCCTCCCCCGCACCCATCGCCCATGACGCCCTTGGCGTCCCCGGCCCCGATCACGCCGTCAGTCTCCCCAGCGGCCGCGTCGCCGTCGGCCTCCCCGGCGGCCGTGACGCCTCTCGCGTCACATGCGCCCTCCTCGGCGTCCCCCGCGGCCTCGCCGGTGCCCTCACTCGCGGCCTCGTCCACGGCCTCAGAGGTGGCGGCCTCTTCTTCGTCATTGCCCGCCGCCACCCCGGACTCGCTGCCCCGCCCGATGACTCGCTCTCGGGCTGGCACTTTCCGTCCGAGCACGCGGTACACCAGCGATGAGTACCTTCTCGCTGCTTCCGTCTCTGAGCCGTCCCCTCTCCCATCGTCAGCTCGAGCCGCCCTTCGGGATCCTCATTGGCTCGCTGCGATGCAGGCAGAGTTTGACGCGCTCCAGCGGAACCGTACCTGGCAGCTTGTTCCTCGGCCGCCTCGTGCCAACATCATCACGGGCAAGTGGGTCTTTCGGCACAAGACTCGTCCGGATGGCACTCTCGAGCGCTATAAAGCTCGCTGGGTGGTTCGTGGCTTTCGGCAACATGCTGGCGTGGACTTCGCCGAAACCTTTGCCCCGGTTGTTAAACCGGGCACGATCCGCACCATGCTTCAACTAGCCGTCTCTCGAGCTGGGCCTGTGCATCAGTTGGACGTTTCCAACGCCTTCTTGCACGACCACCTCGCTGAACAGGTGTTCTGCGAGCAGGCCACCGGCTTCGTCGACACCGCGCACCCAGACCATGTATGCTTGCTCTCCCGTTCTCTTTACGGTTTGAGGCGCATCGCTGCATTCCTGCAGACGCTCGGATTTACATCGACTCGCTCCAATGCGTCCCTCTTCGTGTATCATCACAGAGTTGACACGGCCTACTTGCTGCTCTACGTCGACGACATCAACCTGACGGCATCCACTGCCACGCTCCTCCAGCGGCTTACTGCTCGTCTTCGCGATGAGTTTGCCTTGAAGGACTTGGGGCCCCTGCACTACTTCCTTGGCGTTGAGGTAATTCGACGGCCAGATGGGTTTTTCCTACGCCAGCAGCGCTACGCCCATGAGCTTCTTGAGCGCGCCGGCATGCTTAACTGCAAGCCTGCTCCCACGCCTGTCGACACCAAGGCCAAGGTTTCCGCTCTAGAGGGTTCTCCCGCATCTGATGCGGCCTTCTATCGCTCCATTGTGGGTGCTTTGCAGTACCTGACCCTGACGCGCCCCGACTTGCAGTATGCTGTTCAACGGGTCTGTCTTCACATGCATGCTCCCCGCAACTCTCACTGGACTCTGGTGAAGGTATCCTCCGTTACATACGCGGCACCTAGTCCATGGGACTCACGCCGACGGCCTCCGCCTCCACCGACCTCGCGCCAACTCTGATGCGGGCTGGGCTGGCTGCCCGGACACACGGCGCTCCACCTCGGGGTACTGTGTCTACCTTGGGTCGTCTCTGATCTCTTGGTCCTCCAAGCGACAGCCCACCGTCTCCCGCTCCAGTGCCGAGGCAGAGTATCGGGCAGTGGCTAACGCCGTTGCTGAATGCTCTTGGCTTTGTCAGCTGCTCCAGGAGTTGCTTTGTGATATTCACAAGGCCACGCTAGTCTACTGCGACAACGTCTCCGCCAACCCGGTCCACCATCATCGGACAAAGCATATTGAGCTCGACATATACTTTGTTCATGAGCAGGTGGCTCTTGGGCGCTTTCGGGTCCTCCATGTCCCGACGGCGCAGCAGTTCGCCGATGTCATGACAAAAGGACTGCCTACTTCTGTTTTCGAGGAGTTCAGGTCCAGTCTTTGCGTCTCCGGCGACGCTTCGACTGCGGGGGGTGTTGAACATATGTTTTCTGCATGTATATTGTGTAGCCCGGCCCACCTCCTAGTCATTGTATAGTTGAGGATGTGGCCTACTTGGTACTCCATATATACGTGCGCTATGCACCGATCAATACATCGTGAAGCATTGCCAAACCTCGTTTCCAACAACCAGAGTCAAGGGTCGCTTGTCATAGGTGCAGTAGACGAGGATGCTGGGAGCCACTTGCTTGGCGACGCGGCGGATGAACGGCGGGCTGACGATGTCACGGCGGAGGTCCTTGCATGTTGCGGCGCAGCGGACGAGCGTGGGTAGGTCGGAGTGTGCCACAATCTCAAGCAGGAGATCGGTCGGGAGGGTCCATGGTGTCTCCGGCGCCGGCGCACCCATCATCGGTCGGGGCGCCATCGATCGATCTTGTTTGAGATTGTATTTTAGGGGGAGGGATTGCTCCTGCGTTGTATCCGGCGACGCAGGTTCCGATCGGGCACGCAGCGTAAACTCTGTTTATATTGAACGCCAAACCGTAGACGGACTGGGAAGAGAGTCCTCCACCGCATCGGATCCGAGAACGTACCCAAATCGAATCCCAACTTACCACGTGGCCATAGAAATGAATTACGTCATGCACCCTGGACGTACGTACGTGCGTGTATGCATTGCTCTATATCTCCATGTACCTAACGTAGATACTGTTTGGTCTTATCAGGCCGGCAGGACTCGAGACTGTTGGCAATAATCTTGCCTCAATGCAAATAGTTTCGTCTTAGGTCTAGATTTACAAAGTGTTAGCTTGAGTTAGATCAGAATTGTCTACGTGCGATTAGGTGTAGGTGTCCTAGGTGGCAGTCTGATGACACGATACGGGCCCATCGCAAAACTTCTCGTGTGCGCGTGTGTTTGTTTTATTCTGTGTTCAAATTCCAATTGAGACGTTGGCCAAATAACTTCATTCGTATCCGAAGAGTGCAATTACAAAGCTCACAAAAGGACACACAAGAACTAAAATTACATCCAAGTCCGTCAAACATGCAAGGAGGACCATGCCAGATGAAAAATCACAATTGGGTCCAAATGACCTCAACTCAGATATGACTCTACGGACATCGGGGATGAACCACTTGGGATAGCAAAGCTGTCATCGCACCGCTACCAATATTACACAGTGCCGGAAGCAAGAGAGATGGATCGAACCTTTAGTCCGACTGCCTCCTTATCGGCCACATTCAGGCCAGAGGGAACAAAAGGAGCAACCATCGACAAGAACGCCGCAGCTCCTGATGGCCGCCCTTCTGCCAGAAGAATCGTCGGCATGGCATGAGAAACTGGAAGGCATCGACCACCTCTTCTTCATGGTGGAGGCCATTGTTTCTTCACAGCGAACACCGATGATGATGCAGCTCCACTCATATGCCTGATGGGAGAAAATTTCTTCTTCCCTTCTCTACCTCCATCGCCTTGATGGCTAGCAGAACAAAGGACGAAGAAAGCAAACCCCTCCCCCTCAAGAACAGTGACAACCTCGAGGTTATTAGAGAGGTACACCGCAGATCTACTTCACGCCATCGTCTTCCACCATGGAAGGACATCTTGGGAGACAGCCGGCTGTTGGACGCTGCTCGAAGGCGGCAGGACGGATCTCCGACTCAGGGTCACATCAAATGCCATGGAGGCAAACCTAGACACATCCCAATACCTAATCCTACATCTACTGTACAGAGGACTACCTAGCTTCCTCTCCCATACTCGCTCACGACGGGAGTACCGCAGGAGGAGAAGGGCCAGGGAGCGAGGCAGAGATATTCTTGGGCGACTATCAACGGGGGCGAGATGGTCTCCTTCTAACCGTCCGAAAATTGCGGCACCATCTCTTTCTCATTGTTTACTGCAAGGCTTATGAAGGTTTATACTCTATGTGCAACTTAATAACTAAGTAACATTGTCCTTCTCATCACAAAACAAAGTGTTGATTTCCTATCTCACACTCGTGGCTTGTTCTACTAGTTTCGTTTCTTCCTATGTTGCGTCCGTATATATGATCTTGCACACAAACATTTCTTCATTTTTGCCCACACTCCAATTGTCCACTGCAAGTAGAACATTTTTATTTATGTTCAGATGCAAACACCACTATACACTTGTCAATATATGATGTAACCTAGTAAGCATTCTTGGAGGAGAAAGGAAGCTTCCGTAGTTGTCGTCATTTGGGGAGAAATTTTGCAGCAAATTCAACACAATTTCGATCTCGACTGATGCAATGATAGTAAGCGGTTCTGAAGGTTAGTTAGCAAATGACCCCACATGACCTGAGACATTAGTATGCTGCTATTGGTGGAGCATGAAAAGAGGTGTTGGAAAGGGATGCCAAGCGGTTTAGTTGAGGTCCAAGTATCAAGAAAGTAGCAAGACCATTGCTTGTGAGTACAAAAAATATTTCTTGCAGGTTTTCTAGAGGAATTAGTGGTTGGGTTTCTTGTTGGCAATAGCGTGGGAGCAGCGGCGGCGAAACCAGTGAACCCAAGGAGGGTCGGTGCATTGAAGCAGCTTAAACATTTGTCGTGAAGCATGTTTTTTGTGCCTAGACGGTCCTTTTATCATCCTACAACATTTTTACAGGCAATAAGACAACGAACACCGTACAAGGCCTCTCGGCCATCCAGAAAAAGCTCTTTGGCTCACATATAATTCTCTTATGGTTTTTTAGGGGAAAAATATAGGTGATGTACGTGGTGACATGTCACGTATGTAGAATATCATCCCATAGTCCTCAGGAATTGCACACGGTTTAGTTGTAGTGTCTTCGAAGTAAGAGTATCGATCCCACAGGAAGCACGGGAATCATGATTTTGCCTCTGGTAGTAAATTATGGGATTGTGCCTACAGATAATTATGGACTCCAAACAAAGTGAGGGCGGAATTAAATTATAATTGACTAGCGAAACTAGCTTTTGTAAAATGGCATAAACGTAAACAAGAGTGGCGACGAGCGGGACGGCCGAGTGGTGATAAGGTGACCAACCGAATGGCAACGCGCGGGGCGGCCGAGTGGTGCTGAGGTGACCAACTGAATGGCGACGCGCGGGGCGGCCGAGTGGTGATGAGGTGACCAACCAAGTGGCGACGCGCGGGGCGACCGAGTGGTGATGAGGTGACCAACCGAGTGGCGACGCGCGGGGCGGCCGAGTGGTGATGAGGCCGGCCGTGTGGTGATGAGGTGACCATCCGAGTGGTGACGTGCGGGGCGGCCGAGTGGTGATGAGGTGACCAACTGAGTGGCGACGCGCGGGGCGGGCGAGTGGTGATGAGGTTACCAACCGAGTGGCGACGCGCGGGGCGGCCGAGTAGTGATGACGTGACAAACCGATTGGTGACGCGCGGGGTGGCCGAGTGGTGATTAGCTGATCAACCGAGTGGTGACACGCGGGCCGGACCAGTGGTGATTAGGTGACCAACCGAGTGGCGACGCGCGGGCTGGCCAAGTGGTGACGAGGTGACCAACCAACTGGCGACGCACGGGGCGGTCGAGTGATGATGAGGTGATCAACCGATTGGCGACGCGTGGGGTGGCCGAGTGGTGATGAGGAGATCAACCGAGTGGCGACGCGCGGGGCGGCCGATTGGTGATGAGGTGACCAACCGAGTGGCGACGCGCGGGGCGGTCGAGTGGTGATGAGGTGACCAACTGAGTGGCGACGCGTGGGGCGGCCGAGTGATGATGAGGTGACCAACCAAGTCGCGACGCGCGGGGCGACCGAGTGGTGATGAGGTGACCAACCAACTGGCGACGCGCGGGGCGGCCGAGTGGTGATGAGGTGACCAACTAAATTGCGATGAGCGGGGCGCCCGAGTGGTGATGAGGTGACCAACCAAATGGCGATGCGCGGGGCGGTCGAGTGGTGATGAGGTGACCAACCAAATGGCGACGTGTAGGGCGGCCGAGTGGTGATGAGTAGACGCGTCTCGCGAATTGAAGATGCACGGGGCGTCCGAGTGAAGTAGACGCGTCCCGCGGAATGACCATGCGCGGGGTGTCCGATTGAAGTAGACGCGTCCCGCGGAGTGGCGATGCGCGGGGCTTCCGAGTAAAGTAGACGTGTCCCGCGGAGTGACGAGGCGCGAGGCGTCCAAATGAAGTAGACGCGTCCCACGGAGTGGCGACGCGTGGGGCATCCGAGTGAAATAGACGCGTCCCGCGGAGTGACGATGCGCGGGGCGTCCGAGTGAAGTAGGCGCGTCCCGCGGAGTGGCGATGCGCGGGCCGTCCGAGTGAAGTACACGTGTCCCGCGGATTGATGGTGCTCGGCGCGGCCGAGTGAAGTAGACGCGTCCCGGGATGTAACAATGCGCGGGGCGCCCGAGTGAAGTAGACGCGTCCCGTGGAGTGGTGACGCGCTGGGCGTCCGAGTGAAGTATGCGCGTCCTGCGGAGTGGCGATGCGTGGGGCGTCTGAGGGAAGTACATGCGTCCCGCGGAGTGGCGACGCGCTGGGCGTCTGAAGTTGACGCGTCCTGCGGATTGATGATGCTCGGCGTGGCCGAGTGAAGTAGACGCGTCCCGCGGAGTGACAATGCGCGGGGCGCCGAGTGATGTAGACGCGTCCCGCGGAGTGGCGATGTGCGGGACGTTCGAGTGAAGTAGATGCGTCCCGTGGAGTGACGATGCACGGTGTTGGATCACATGCCGGAAACCCACGCGTACACGGTGGAAAAGAAAACACAGGGAGACACGCGCGAGAGAATTTTTTGGTGCTGTTCAACTTTCTCCTCGGCTTTTCTTCCTTTATATCTCATTATTCAGTTACAGAAGGGAAAACGTGGCCGGTAAGGATCCTACCAAAGCGCCACGATCCGGTTAGCTCGTGCCATCCCACGAGCTTCTGAACGTGTCTACCACGCGATGCTAGACTGAAGGAAACGGCCCGATGCAAACGGATGCATCTCAGGCCCATGCAAATGCATGCACGGCTCGCACAAGTTACGGGCTCGTGGCTAACAAACTAGCTAACAAAAACAAATGCTAATTACACGTGACACAATGTGTACGTGCTAGCTTATACTCAACTAATGCAAGCTAAAACTTAGAAACAAACATGCCCTACTCTCTACGTGCTCGCTAATGCAACATGATTATCTGACAATCACTCCCTAACTTTGTTGCTGCCTGATGCTCCTGACCTGACGCCACGGTGGGTGACACCCCCGTTCACTGATGGCATCTCCATCTCGAGCTGCTGCTGCTGGAGTCTGAAAGCTTCTGGGCTCCGTTTTCTTGATGACACATGAGCAGCACCAACAACTGTCTTGAGTCGCACCATGTACAGTCGGTTGGGTGATCTCTTAACCTTCATCTGCATCTTTCCAGACCTGCCTCTAACCCACAAGAATGTACCATCTAGCACTACACGATTGCCATCCTCTGCCAGCTTACCAAGACTAATTATGTTACTAGGTAAACTTGGTACAAAATATACCTCCGTCAGATGCAGTTGCTCACCGCTCTTGCATTCAACAATGACTGAACCTTTCCCTTTAATCAGAGCAATAGACCCATCTCCGAGCTTCACATGGCCACGGATGCTTTCATCTATCTCCTTGAATTTGCACCGTGAGCCAGTCATGTGGTTACTAGCACCACTATCAAGCCACCATGCATCAGCTGATCCATCCATGCTCAACAAAGCCTTGACGTTCTCCTCATTCAGCATCACAAAGTTCTTGCTCTTCTCAACGAGTTCACTTCCCTCATCCGTGAGGAGCATATCAGACCGACATCCCTTGTTCTCTTTGATCTTCACTCCCGGCTTCTTCACGCCGAGTGTCACCGCGGCCGACGGCGGCGTCGTAACAGCAGCCCTCACGACCGGCGTCGGCAGCGTCGTTGCCGCACTCCCTGCGGCCGGCGCCGTCTTGACTTGAATGGGTGCTTCAGCTGCATGTACCACCAGATCCCTGAGTCGTCCATTCTCATCACAGATCACACGCTGCATCTCCAAGAACTTGGCCTTCTCCTCCCTTGCATGTACCAACTCCTCAGCCTGTGTCATGTACTCGTCAGACAGGGCATGCAACTTTGCATTAGCGGCGGCCAACTCTCCGCGTAGCCGTGCGACCCCAGCCTTAGCAGTTTCAACCTCCATCGATGCATCAGAGGGCTTGAAGAACTCGCCTCCCAGTGCATGGCCGCCCTCTGCCTCCATCTCTGTAGGCTCAAGGACACCTGCGGTGCCGTCCACCTCAGGCGCAAGCTCACATGCCATAGCCATGAGCAGCGCCGGCTCGTCGTCGACGTCGGCAGCAACTAGGAGCGCCTTCTCTTTCTTCCACGCCTCACACTCAGACTTGAAGTGTCCTTTCTCCCCGCACTCGAAGCAGGTAATCTTGGACTTGTCGAACTTGCCGCGAACCTTCTTCCTGTCGTCGTCCCGGCCGCGGCCACCACCGCACCCATCACCGTCCTTGCCGCTGCTGCTGGACCCTTCTCCCTTCTTCTTTTCTTTCTGGATTAGAGCCTCCAGCTCTGCACGCGAGACCAGCATCAGCTTCTCGCCGTCGTCGCTGCGGTCTTGGCGCCGCCCGGACTCGTTCTCCTCGAACGCCCGCAGCCGCCCAATGGCCTCGGCGACCGACATCTTCTTGACGTCGCCCCATTGCTCGATTGTCCCGATTATCGGCAGGAAGCGATCCGGGACCGCCGCGAGCAGCCGCTTGACAACAGCGTGCTCCTGCAAGTTCTCGCCAAGTGCTCGAATTTCTCCGACGAGCGCGGTGAGTCGGCGCCCGAACGCCCCGACTTCTTCGCCATCTTCCATGGTTAGCCGCTCGAAGCGCCTTGTCCAGTGGCTGATACGCGCCTGCACCACACGCTCATCGCCTATGCGCATGGTACGGATAGCATCCCAAGCCTCCTTCGCAGACTCGTACTCCACGATGGACATCATCACGTCGTCGGGAACGGACTGCGAGATAGCAGCCATGGCTCCCTGATCCTTGGCCTCGTCGACGTCTTCTCCGGTGATCGCCGACCACACGCCCATTGGCTTGAGGATGATCTTCATCTTCGCTGCCCACAACTGATAATTACCTTCTGTTAGCTGCGGGTATTGGATCGGCACTCCGACGCTCCTCACCGGCGCAGCCACGACGATCGTCCCATCGCCGGAGCCGCTGGCTCCGAGCCTCTTGCTCGGCGGCGTGTACTTTCCGCCATCACCATCGTCGCTCTTCCTCGGTGACTGAACTCCCATCGCTACACACTGTCGCCAATTCGCCTCCGGCCACAACCAGGCTCTGTATATCAATTGTTGGATCACAGGCTGGAAACCCACGCGTACACGGTGGAGAAGAAAACACAGGGAGACACGCACGAGAGAATTTTATGGTGTCGTTCAACTTTCTCCTCGGCTTTTCTTCCTTTATATCTCATTATTCAGTTACAGAAGGGAAAACGTGGCCGGTAAAGATCCTACCAAAGCGCCACGATCCGGTTAGCTCGTGCCATCCCACGAGCTTCTGAACGTGTCTACCACGCGATGCTAGACTGAAGGAAACGGCCCGATGCAAACGGAGGCCCATGCAAATGCATGCACGGCTCGCACAAGTTACGGGCTCGTGGCTAACAAATTAGCTAACAAAAACAAATGCTAATTACACGTGACACAACGTGTACGTGCTAGCCTATACTCAACTAATGCAAGCTAAAACTTAGAAACAAACATGCCCTACTCCCTACGTGCTCGCTAATGCAACATGATTATCTGACACACGGGGCGTCCGAGTGAAGTAGGCGCGTCCCGGGGAGTGACGATGCGTGGGGCGTCCGAGTGAAGTAGACGCGTCCCGCGGAGTTACGATGCGCGGGCCGTCCGAGTGAAGTAGACGCGTCCCGCAGAGTGGCGATACGCGGGGCGTCCGAGCGAAGTAGTCGGTCCCGCGGAGTGATGATGCTCGGCGCGGCCGAGCGAAGTAGACGCGTCCCGCAAAGTAACGATGCGCGGGGCATTCGAGTGAAGTAGACGCGTCCCGCGGGGTGGCAATGCGCGGGACGTCCGAATGAAGTAGACGCGTCCCGCGGAGTGGAGACGCGCAGGGCGTCCGAGGAAAGTAGACGCGTCCCGCGGAGTGGCGATGCGTGGAGCGTCCGAGTGAAGTAAACGCGTCACGCGGAGTGGCGACGCGCGGGGCGTCCGAGTGAAGTAAACGCGTCACGCGGAGTGGCGACGCGCGGGGCGTCCGAGTGAAGTAAACGCGTCACGCGGAGTGGCGACGCGCGGGGCGTCCGAGTGAAGTAGACACGTCCCCGTAGAGTGACGATGCGTAGGGCGTCCGAGTGAAGTAAACACATGTCACATAATAGCGACGTGCGAGGCGTCCAAGAGAAGTAGACACCTCCCACAGAGCGATGGTGGGCGTCCGGGCGACGATAGCCAAATGTCCTTGATCTTTTCTTTCGAGTGGCTGTGGATAATGTTTCCTTTGATTTCATCTCTGTCGAGTGCCGAGGAGGGAGAGCGGAGCTACTCGGTGCTGGGGCCACGAAGATGCTTTTTGCTGGATCAAAACGCCCCTCCCTTGATGCAGGAGTTACACACGTTTAGAATCATGGCTCATTCACGGCATTCAACAACTCTGGCTCAATTAACGCCAACGCCTGCTGCATGCAATGGCAGTTTTCTTCTGTTGGCTGCCCACTAATTGTCGTCAATCAAAGTAAATTCCTATTTCTCCTTCTGTAACGTGCATGCAAGTGGGATATGTAGAGGAGTCTGCATGCATGCGTGCCAAACGCAAGCCCAGCCACCGAGCGATTGACGCCGGCGAGAGGAGGTGGGCGTGCGTGGGGGCGTCGTAGACGAGGCCCGAGACGACGCGGCGGACCGCGCCGTAGGGCGTTTGCGCGAGCTTGCCGACGGCGTCGTAGACGAGGCCGGAGACGACGCGGCGGACCGTGCCGGAGGGCTTTTGTGCAAGCTTGCCGACGGTGTCGTAGACGAGGCCGGAGACGACGCGGCGGACCGTGCCGGAGGGCTTTTGTGCAAGCTTGCCGACGGTGTCGTAGACGAGGCCGGAGACGACGCGGCGGACCGCACCTAGGGCGTTTGTAGGAGCTCGCCGATGGCGTCGTAGACGAGGCCGGAGGCGAGGGGACGGACCACTCGCCGGTGGTCGGTTGTGGTGGTTGCCATTGATGATGATCCTACGAGAAGGCAAGAAATATAGGAAACGACTTGTCCTTTTCTCCTCTTCTCTGTTTCATGATCGATCATGCATGGATGTGTCTGATCCTAGGGGAGAAAAAGACAAACTCATTGTTAGAGGATTTATTCTAAAAAGATTAGATTGAATGGATACTTCCCTGATCTTTTTGTTTGTACGAATGGTGCAATGGCCAAACATCCAGTGGCCAATTTGTCTGGTGATTGTCGTTGATCCGCTGTTGAAGACTGAAGAAAAAACAATTTACATCATGGCTCGACAGACGCCATGCCCCACGGTGGGCGTCAACTGTTGTGGGAATGATTCTGACAATAATAAGGGATAGGGTAAAGGTCAAATGCATGTGGGTGACACGGTGGTTTTAGCGAATTCGGGCCTCTCGCGGTGGAGATAACAGCCCTACCGTCTCGTGCTCCGGAGAGACTTTGTTTTATCTGAGTATGTCTCCGAAGATTACAATGAAAGAGAGGAACGGATCCTCATGCCAAAGCTAAGTCCTGAGACTAATGGCGAGAGAGTTGAGAGAGAAGAAAATGAGAACCTGCCTGAGCTATGTGGTGGGGGTGGCTTATATAGAGTTCGCCACCCCCTCACCTCCTATGTTACAAATTAGAGAATCAATGCCGTAATGTCAGCCTACTATTACGATGATGCTTCGAGTGCGTTGTCGACTGTTGGTCTTCGCATATCCGAGTGAGTCATACGACCGATCGACTATCATTTGAGTGGATGGTATGTTGCTTGTCCGTGTGGATAGTACGCTGCTTGTCTAAGTGGATAGTATGTCTGAATGAAATTTATCTGGACCCACCTGATGTGCGGACCCATGCTTTAATACATTTTGATCCTTTGTTGGCCTATCTATTATATGTAACTCCAACAGGAGGGAGGACGGCAAAAGAAGGGAGACGGAGGAGGATCTCCCCAGGAGGTCGTCATCTTCCAGCGCCGTCGCTGGGGAACCGTCGCCGCGGCGGGTCATTGCTCACTGCCGGGCGTTGGTGGATGTAGGGACGGGGGCGTCGATCTGGGGGATGAAGGCAGCTGATCATCGACACTCGAATACGCACGGGGAAGGGGGTGAATCCTGATAGGTTTCCTTTGCTCGCACGCATGCAGCACGGCAGGGGCAGCATATCTGCGCCTTGACGGACCGGGCTGTAGATAACTGTTCTGTTGGTGGACGTAGGTAACTGTTCTGTTGAGCCATAAACAAACAAATCCTAATATAGACAGCGAATGTGTTCTCATGTATGTTGGATTACTGCAAGTCTGAGAGCCATCATACAAAGGTTCAAAACTCTGCATCTCTCTTTCTTTAAAGCAGCGTAGCAAACATACACACACAGCTGCCACAACCAAATGAATCACCCCCCAAAAACATGGTCTTTGCTTTACTCCTTGATACTCTGTTTTACTCCCAATAAGAAACAGAGAATGTTTTTGGGTGTGAATAATTTGGTTGTAGCAGAGACCATGAGCTACACCAAAAAATGTCGATTTCTTCAGAAATTTCAGTCTTCAGAGTTTCAGAGCTTCAACTGAAGATGACAAGGTACAGAACAGAACCGGGCTTCTGTTCCATCCAGGTGAATGCTAAATCTGTTAGAGCTTCAACTGTCACAAAACACTACTACGCGATACCACTGTCATCTCCCCGACTCTGCTCTGCTCATCTCTGAATTTCATTCCTAATGGCTGCAACGACCAAATCCAAATGTATGAATCATGCCCAAACACCTGTCATGCATAAGAAAACAACATACAAGATTCACTCACCTCTCATCATGTTTGCAACATACTCTTAATCGTTTTCTCAACACACCCAAAACTTGTTGCCAATAATACGAAGTACACAACATATCATGATTTTTCACTTCCCATGTAGAGTAGAATTGACAACTATCTCATAAGACTAGCACCTTCATGCCAGTACAGTTTCTGAATGCTAGTGGAAGCACTAGCTAGAAAAAAGTCTACGTATAGCTAGCTGTATCACTTTCTGAATAAGTTGACAGTATTTGATCCTCAGTGCCATATCAAAAGAACAAACTTCTTTTTTCGAGAATGAAAGAATGAACTTGGATATGTGGGATGCAGAGGACTTGAGAGAAAATGCAGGATTTAACATATCACTACGTATGCAAAATGCAGCACATATCCATCCAGATGACACCTCCAGAATGTGCGGGCTTAACGTTGTTAGCTACTCAACTCTGATAAAGCTTACTGTCTTGGACTTGGCAGCTACAATTGATTGTGGATCGTCTGAAAATAATTAGTGTTGTACAGACTACCCAGCAGAGCCGAGTTAGTCATGAGCCTGCTAATCTCACGTCATTCAATTGATTAACAGTTGTGGTTGCAGGATCAGTGAATCGTTAGATCAATCAACAGTTCTCTTCCCTCTAAACCGAATCCCTGATTGATTCAGGGACAACAACGTGGGTCTAAGTGTAGCTGCAAGTAAATAGGCAACTTCCACTCTGTTCTTTTCTTTCTTGTGAGATCATGGCAATGTCGGTTCCTCTTCTTAATGAATGAATGAACGGATGGATGATGTGTTTTCATGTGAACGCGATCGCAGGACTGTCGGCAAAGGAAGGGGGACACTTCATGCCTGCGAGTGTGCTTCAGAGTCAGATGCACGAGGCCAAGGTTGGCGCCGTCGTCTCTGCTGTGGCAGCATTACACAGTTTAGGCCTCGGGGACGAGCGTTCATTTTTTCCGATTCCAGTTCCATGGGTGTAGACTGAACAAAAATTAAGTTCACACCCATATGATCCAACCATCATGTAGAACTGTAAGTTTTGTGGTGCAAACAAGCAAGATGCCAACTTCAACAGCATTACCATGTTGAAAGGTTATTTATAATCAATGAAAGATCATCCATACATAGTGGTGAAATAGGCATACAGTGACAATTGTCGACAGACAAAAGACCATCGATAGAAGGTGAAAAGAAAAGTGAACCTAAGCTAACAACGGTGGTCACTGGTGACTGCTATTTTTCTCCTGAGATTAAGAGAGATCCCGGGGTGTTGAGTGCGGCTTTTGTCAGAACGCAGTTTTTGCAAAAAGTGAGGCCGCATAATGTAACGACCAAAGAACATACACAGTGATGACAATTCTTGACAAATAAAAGTCCATCATAACAAGGTAAACAGAAAACTGGACCTAAGCTAACTAACAAGAATGGTGACTACCATGCTAGCTGTTGTTCTCCTGAGAAAAAACTCATGCATTCATGATGAGGATGCCCAAGTACGGTATTGTTTCTCCTCACCCTCCTTTAGGTTCAGTGCAGCACTGCAGTTTATCTGGAAGTGTGCCGGCATAATGTACTCCCTCTGTAAAGTAATATAAGAGCGTTTAGATCACTACTTTAGAACCTATATCTGAAAGTGTGCCAACAATAATATTGAAGGAATCTATTAATTTGAAAGAAATTGAAGCAGCAATATCTGAGCGCCCTTCAAAGAACATGCCTTTTCTGGCACAAAAATGAGAGACCAGAGGTTGCGTGAGCAGTTAGAAACTACTGCAAAGAAGTTTGCTAAAAGAATTAAAAGCAGTTTAAATTGCTCATTTAGAACCTTATGTGTTGTATAACTTGCATATAGCATTTCACTTCTGCATCAGTACCCCCCCCCCCCCCCCCCCCCAAAACACAAGGGTTAAGATTAGTCCATACCTCTTCATAAGAAAGGGCATGATGGTCATATTACTCTTCACCCGCCGTATACGTGTACGTTGTACATGGTAGCATCACACAAACCGGCGCGCACACACCTCCGTCCTGGGTCTAGCCATTTTTTTCTTTATAACCTTCAAAAAATATATACGTTTAGAATATATATGTACATCATGCCATGATGTCATGTGGATATGTGCGATCGGTGCCACTTGGATGCGACTAATAGCTAGCTAGGTCGGTATTACTTGTTTTTCGGACCAACTGTACGTACTACTACTTTCATAATGCCAATCCCATCTTAGATATGATAGCTTAAGGCGAAGTTTGATTACGCTACCCTGTGCGATTGAGATGCGTGATGCTACATTATTGTTGTAACGAATGGCCTTCCAGTGGCGTGAGCCAAAGTCCACTAATAATCCACATTGTGGAACGATAAGCTAGCAAGACTTTGTAGAAATCTTAGTTTGTATAGAAAATAAGTACTACCTCTGTCCGGGTTTAGAATATATATGCACATCATGCCGTGATGTCATGTGGATACGTGAGATCGGTGCCACTTGGATGCGACTAACAGCTAGCTAGGAAGGTATTACTTGTTTTTCCGATTAAGTGTGATTACTACTTGCATTGTCGCACGTTTGCCGAGTTCCGGGGACTGGATATTCATCAGTGTTGGAGCCGACCAATGACCAGACAGCGAAGATGTGACAGCGGTCTAAGTTTGCCGGGTTTCCACTAACCAAAACTCAGAAATCATTTTATCTTTTTTCTTTTTCTTATTTCAGAATTTCAGGGGTCACATCTATGCCAATTACTATTTGACTTCTGAAACTCAGGAAAGCCTTGACCCTTTGTCTCCCTCACGCATATAAACATGGGCGTGGGCGCAGACTCAGCAACCGCAAAAACCCTCATCGTCTCCCTCCTCCACATCCATCACCGAGCTGCCCCTCGCCGACCTCATCTACCGCCGCGCCGTGCCACCTCCTTTCCTTCTCCCCGCCGTCATCATGAAACTGGCAACACCTGCTGCGCTGATAGACGTCGCGACCGTCAGAACATCCGGGTCACCGACGCCCACGGGCTTTGGAAGCCGATTCTGAATATCGTAGTAGAATATATTGTTTTTGTTTTCTAATGGATCCACCGAGAACAACGGCCTTGTAACTACATATTAGAAAGGGGGGAAAGAAGAAAGCGCTGCATAGGGACGCGGCGGGGCCAGCATGGAAAGGGAAGGTATGGACTATGAGGACGTCGCCGACTCGCTGTCGGACTTGCGAGGGTCTGGTGAGCAGGTTACGCCGGTCACCATGCATGCATGTAGCTGGAGATCGATGTCTACGTACGTGCGGGTCACCAATTCACCATGCCCACGACGATCATGTTGACACGAACGCCCGCATGTGCACCACTGGATGGGTGTTTAGCTAGCTAGCTGTACATGTATGCTATGTTCGTGCATGCTCTTCTGGCCTTGCTTCCACGATCCCGATTATACTCCGCCGGATCGCTCTGCTCTGCTCCGGCTGATCGCTCAACTTGTCCGATTGCGGTTCCCAGCCGAGTCCGATCTGTCAGCGGTCTCCATTCCGAAAACATGTTTTTTTTTTTTTTGTGGATATCGAAAACATGTTTTAGAGCACCTGCATCCAGGTCTTTCTTATCTAGCCATTCATTCCCTGCATTTAGGTTAATGCAAGTGCATTTTTTTCTCTCATATAGAATATGTCTTGAAGTTCAAATCTTTGTAAAACAGCAAACCTTTCTAACTAGAATCTAGGTTAAATTTTTTAGATTTTTTGATCAAACATAAATATACAAAATAAGTTTTGTTTGATTAAAAAAAATCTTATTTCTACTATTTATGTCGGACCAAAAATCATGAAATATTTATTCTATATTCTAGTTAGAAAGCTTCGACACACTGCAAAGGTTTGAACTTCAAGAAGTGTTCTATATGAGAGGAAAAAATAGAAAATTATTATAATAGAAGGTTTTTCTTTAGTGCAGGGTTCGCACAGGGAAGAATATATGTGTACGCTCGCAGACGTGCATGCATGCATTGACCTGATCTCTTGATTATGTACGTGGTGCATGGCAAAAATTGCGTACGTACAACATGCAGGCATCGAAGACTTTTTTTTTGCATGGAGGCATCGAAGACCTAGTAGAGCGGCAACTGGCACGTCTGGGAGCGCAATACATAAAGCAGTACGCGGCGGCCGCCACGACCGGCACCCGCAACTACATGCATTGACCTGATCTCTTGATTAAGTTCCGTTTCGCTTAATTTCTGGCACTCTATATGTCCAATTTCTATCAAAGCCATGCTGCTTTTTTCTAAATGTTTTATGTAAATGTCAAATTGTTTAATTCGATTTAGATGAAGAAGCCAAGACGCCTCGTTAGGACTGCTACACGGCTACACCATATACGGAATACCTACTGTCGTAGACATCGTCAGGAGGGTGTCCCAGTACACTGAGATCGTGTTCGCCTATGTCGAGAGTGCTCGAGCAGGCACCGAGAGCGCTCAGTCATACTCCGAGAGCGTTCAGGCATATTCTGAGAGCGCTAGAGCAGCCGCTACAAGTGCTAGAGTAGCCGCTGCGAGTGTGCAAGCAGCCGCGGAGAGTGCGTGAGCAGCCGTCGAAGCTGCGAGGACCACCCAAGAGGAGATCACGAAGATGACGAAAGGCGAGGATAGCTCAGGATGGAGCTGAATAACTACTGCACTGCTTTCATGTGATCTATATGATTGATGCGTGTGAACTTAAGTTCTAAGTTGCTATGATGGAGCTAAACTTTTGCTTTCGAACTACTAAAGAATTGTGCAACGTGGTGATTTGTATCATCTACGATGCTATGAAGATTAAGATGTGACTTTGCTCTATGTGATTGGATAACTATGGAATTAATTGGCTTCTTTATTTATTTAGGTAGATGAAGTGGAACTGGTATGTGATGTACACTGGGAGGAATCCTGGAATTTATGATTCATGTGAGATATGCAATGAGCAAGTGGACGGTTACAAAAATAGCTGCTATAAAGGATATAAGACTAAAAAAGAAGCTGAGGGTCATTATGCTAACTATGTCCGCAAAGAAGTTGAGGATCATTATATCAATTATGTCCGCAAAGAGAAAAACAACTATAAAGTATGCAAGACCGTGTGTGTCGGATTCGGGGTTCCCCAGACCCTTGAGAGGTCCGAACTCTGGGGTGCATGCGAAGAACTCGTCCTCCCCAGTCTGCTCGCTCAACGATCCCACGGCCTAGCTCGACGAACCCAACGAACAAGAGACACGGCAGTTTATCCTGGTTCGGGCCACCCTGCGGTGTAATATCCTACTCCAGCTTTGTGGTGGATTGCCTCGAGGGGCTGAGGATGAACTAGTACAGTGGTGGAACAGCCTCAGGAGGTGAGGTGTTCTTGTGCTCGATGAGCTGGTGGGTGTGAGGATGATCTGAATGATCTGTGCCTTCTATGGTGGTGGCTAAGTCCTATTTATAGTGGCCTTGGTCCTCTTCCCAAATGTAGGCGGGAAGGGATCCCACAACGGACGAATTCGAAGGGGGACAGCTAGTACAAGCTATCCTGAAAAAGTGGTCTTCGCCTGCAAAAGCCTCTGGTCGTGACGCCGCAGTGGGCTCCGTGATGACCTCCACCCTGCCGTCTTGGTGGACTTGGTCTTGTTGCACCGGAATGGAAATCTTTGCTTGATTCCTCAGGACTCCGTGCCTGCGCTTGACTCCGTAGCACCAAAGAGGAAACTGGTACACGGCACCCACTGGCGCCCGCCTGGCCCTGGTCGTCATGGCTCACGTCATATGATATCTCCGCTCCTCGGGAGCCAGCCTGGGGAGGCCGCCCTCAAGGGAGGTCTTGGTGTTGTCCGCCTCGCGTGGCTTGGCCCCTCGCGAGGGTCTTGAGTTGTTGATGCTTGAAGCTGGGCCGTACAAGGCCGTCGATGGAGTCACACGTTCGGCCGTGGGCAGACAAGTTTGGGTACCCCCGTTCCCAAGATGCCGGCAGTGTGGACAAGTGGACGAGTAGTAAATAATTTGGTTATCTTTATCCAGCTCATTGTCATTATGGTATTATTATTATCATGAGGTCTTGCATGTATGTGTATGTATGAATGATGCGACATGAGTTGTTGTACGCTAATGTGTACATCTATTTGTATGAAGTTTAGATTATTGCTATGTTAAACATAATGTGTACGATTGCTTACATTAGTTGTAAGTTGTAATGTGGTTACTTGTATCCTGTAATGTGTATCAGTTGCTGCAATGGCTGGAGGCTGAAGAGGTAGTTCTGGCAGGTGTCGGGTACGGCCCTCCAAAACTGATAACATATATCAATGGCAGGAAAGTAGGACCGCCGCCACTGGATAGGATCTAACAGTGGCGGAAGCCCGTCCACCACTGATGGCATTATAGCAGTGGCAGAAAAGACAGTGACGGACTCCCGTGGGAGCCTAGCCCGCCACTACTAGCCATTTGGCACCCGCCACTACTAGGCATTCCTGCAGTAGTGAGGCCTATAAACAACAGTTTGGATGTGTAATGGGTACCCTACCGTTTAGTTATCTAGGCATACCAACTTAGCATCGCAAGTTATCTAACAAGGAATGGATGTGTATTGAAGATCGATTTGAAAAGAAACTAAGGTGCTGGAAGGGCAAGCTTATGTAATACGGAGGTCGGCTAATACTAATAAACTCAGTGCTCACGAGTATGCCAATATTACTCTTGTCCTTCTTTGAGGTACATGTCGGGGTATGAAAAAGACTGGACTTCTATCGATCTCGATTCTTTTGGCAGAGTGATGAAATAAAGACGAAGTACATGCTTACTAAACGGGACATCTTTTGTTGGTCGAAGGACCAGGGTGGTCTTGGGGTTGAGAATTTAGAGGTAAAGAACAGATGTGTGCTCAGTAAATGGATGTACAGACTTTTTGTGGAGACAAAAGACACGTGAGTACAAATTTTACGTAATAAGTACTTAGAATCTAAGACCCTGTCCCAGGTTACCGTGAGACCCAATGATTCACCGTTTTCGAAGGGCTTGATGACAATGAAAGTAGCTTTCTTCTATAGAACGAAATTCACCATTAGAGACGGTAATTCGACGAGATTCTGGGAGGATATGTGGTTAGGGGAAAATGCCTTTGCCGAAACAATACCCATCTCTTTATAACATTGTACAACGTAAGAAGGCTTATGTTGCTACAGTGTTATAGTCCAACCCTCTAAATATTCAATTCTCGAGATCTTTGGTAGGTGACAATGGGAAGCATGGCTACACCTCGTCACAAGGTTGATGGATGAAATTAACTACAAATGGATTTTTTCAACGAAATCTATGTATTTGGACCTAATTGATTTTGGTCCCATTCCGAAATCACTACATATTTGAAAGATCAAGGTCCCATTAAGAATCAAAGTCTTCATGTGGTTTGTTCACAAGGAGGTGGTTCTGACTAAGGATAACTTGGCAAAACATAATAGGGGCGGTAGTCAAAGATGTAGCTTTTATGATCAAGATGAAACAATCAAACATCTCTTTCTCGATTGTCCGTTGGCCAAACTTTTATGGCGCTTAGTTCATATAACCTTTCTACTCCAAATAGTATTCACACGTTATTTGGGACATGACTAAATGGAGCAGAGACAACTATTGCGAGGCATATTCGGATAGGAGTATGTGCATTACTTTGGATTATATGAAACTGTAGAAATGACATGGTTTTTAACGGATAAACTCGTATAATTTTTTTGTAGATTATCTAGAGGGCCACTGCTTAGATCCGTATGTGGTCGTTACTCCCTTATGTGGAAGACAGGAGCCTTTGGTTACTGGGTCTGCCTGATGGAAAATGGTAGCTGGGATATCTACGACCGGTTTTGGATGGTGGTCCAGCAGTAGGATAGGTGTTTAGTCATCTCATTCTATTTTCGCCGGTTGTGGCATTTTCTACTTTTTTATTCAACTTCATTTGAGCTTGTTCTGGATCACAGACACTTCGGTCACTTGGCTTAAGAAAGGGGCTTCATGCATCACTCTGGTGCAGAAGCCGGGGTTAATCCTTCTTCCTAAAAAAATTGAAGGGGCAATTGGCCTTGATATATATGATGAATAGATGCAAGTTTTTCTCAAAAATCAGAGGGCAATTGGTCGGCATTTTAAATATAGGAACCCAAGGGGCAACGTGCCCAGATCCATATACTTAGATGAATGAAGCGTGGAATGATGTACATGTATATAAAATAAAGAGAAAGTGCTTAGTCGCTGACTCGCTGTGCTCGTTCTTTAAACAATAATGTCTTGACTTGTGTAGTCACGAAGAGCTAAAATGTGAACCTTTGGCGCTTATCCTTATGCGTATGCATATGGCTAGGATATGCTGCTAGCATTATGCTTTCACATGTCTAGATTGTAAAATAGACTATAATTAGCAGTATGTATATTGGGTTGCAGCTGTCATTACACATTCATTACAAGTCTAGACTAGAGTCAGACTATAATTAGTTAGCTGTACATATATGGCAACGCAGCTTTCATTACACATTCATCACACATTTCTAGAGTCAGCTCAATTATTTCTTACTTAAAGATGCATCCAGCCAGATTAGCTAAACTATCTCCGTCAAAGCGAGTAATTTAATCATATTTGGATGCAGATCTAGATCTCAATACAGTACCTCTCTGCTATGATATACCACATCCCCTTCCTCATAATATAAGCTTCACAAGACTAGGCGGCTGCAGGGCTTCTCTACAGGTGATTTCCATAGATGATTTTCCTTTAAACATCGTTTATTGATTAACTGTGTTTAGGATGATGCTCTGTTTCATCATACCGCAGCTTCATGCATGCTTATTTGCTATCAGTTTGCTGCCAACATGTTAGTTGCCTACCTTCTTTGTCCAGTAAATAAGAGCTAGGATATTTATGGATTATGTTTCTGTTAGACATGAAAGTTTCTTAAGCTATTTGCATAATGGAAGATGTTCTCTCTTCTGTACATATGTCTGAACGGGGAATCGAGTTTGTTCTAGCTACTGGCCACATAATAATCTCCTAATCAGTATGCCTTTTCTTAAAGCTAGGACAACTGGGGTGTATTTTCATAGCTGGGTACTAATGGATCACGAACCTAGTACCACAAGAAGTGACCTGGAGAGCATGCTACTTGATGAAGCATCGGAGCCCAAGGCCCAGCCATTATCAATTTTGGCAGAAATTACAAATGATTTCCCTGATAAGCAGGAAATTGACGGAGGTGGTTTTGCGGTGCTATGTAAGGTATGTACAGAGAAAAATCTCCGATGTGGGGTCTCATCGGTGACTATAATTCCCTGTAAGTAGTGGGACGGGGGTCGGTCACGAGGAAGGACTAGAGGTTAGCGGTGAGTTGAATTTGCCAAGGAATTACTAGAGGCGACGAATTTTCTTTTGAAGGTCCTTAGATTTAATCATCGGAGAGGAGGAAGACAAGGTAGAGAAGAACAATGGGAGGTCGGGGTAGGATGATAGAGGAGGAGAGATGAGGGCGAAAGCGTCAGTCTCGTGGTGCCTTATATAGGCGGATTCCCAGCGCATGGTGGACGTAACGTAGTGCACATGACAGAAACGACGGTGATAACAGAGCATCTCCGGTGTGATAGGCATGCTTGGAAGATGTGCCTAAGGGAGCAGAGTGAGACCAGGGTCCAGGGCTTGGCTTCTTGCCGTTGGAAGCAAGACCAGGGCAAGGAGAGAGAGAGAGTGAGAGAGTGGAGGTTAGCGTGCTGGAGGGATGGGTTAGGAGGAGGTAGAAGCGGTCAACAGGGAAGCAACCCCTGTGTGCATTGACCGGCCGGTGCATGCTGTAGAAATTATAGAAACCCGAATAATTTGGTGTTGACAATGTGTCGATGTCATGCTGTGCCGGAGAAGCCGATGAAGCATTGCATCTCCTTTCACACCGGCCTGTTGTGTGGATGGTGCATATTGGGGTTACTTCTTTTCGATCTTTATTTTGATTATGTTGACCGCGCACTTCTCATAATTTTTATGTTGCTTGATTCGTGCCCGAAAGTACTTATTTGTGGTTATGATTTTCTATCACAGAAATTACATGCTAGTGTGATTGTTTTAATCAAAAAATTGTCCCAATCAAATATAATATGCGATTTATTTTATAATGGGAGGAGTAATATTCTGCACGTGTAGTGCCTTTAAAGCCTGAGGTTCACTGGATTATTTTCCAATTCTTTATCTATTGAGCAGGAAATCACAGGGTCCACCCACGAGCGACCTATACTTGACGTTCACCCACTGGAGCTCCGCTTCCCCTCTGAACCCAATGACGACCACGAAGACGATGACTATATCATGTGCCCACTGCACCTAACAAACAACACAAGTGAAAATGTGGCATTCAAACTTATTGACAAGGGCAGGCGGTGCGATAACCGGCATCTGCATGGCATTGTGCCTCCCAGAGCCACCTGCACATTGTTTGTGAGAGCCAAAGATAATGAAATGGACTACGGTAACTGTTAGAGTTGTGTCGAATATAGTGTACAATGTAGGTTACAATTGGACTTGTAGTTGTATTGTGTTTAGATAGGATATGGAGTCGTGTCCAAGTAGGACACTTGTATCCTAGGCCTCTCATATATATCGGGGGTAGACACACGATGTAACCTATGCCAACATAATAGCATCGGAACACAGGGGAAGCCGGCAGCATGTGCCGGAGTCCAGGGCGACCGGGTGCCGTATTTGACGGTGTCACGGGGAGGAGCGCCCGTAGTCAAGCCCCGGGGATGTAGCCATATTGGTGAACCTTGTTAACAAATCTCGGTGTCGTGCTCGTGTGATTGCTTGGTCCTCGGATGATCAACGGTGGCCTCGGATTTATTCTATCAGTAACATCCCGCAGAGCACTATATTGGGTGAAAAGTGCCTTCTGCAATTCAAAGATGAGCACTATATTCTGGTAGAGATAACTTTGCGCCCCAGTTTCTTTCCTCTCTTGCGGGTGGTGTTGATTTTGATTGGCATTGCCTCCCTCCGCGAGGAAGATCGGGTGGTATCTTGCTGGGTGTGAGATGCGATTCGCTTGAAGTCCGTAGTGTAGTGATGGGCGACTTCGCGGTTAAGTTTCGAGTCAGGTCTAAAGTTGATGGTTTCAACTGGGCTTTGGTGGCGGTTTATGGTGCCGCACAGCCCGAGCTTAAACCGGAGTTTTTGACGGACCTTGTTCGGATCTGTGGGTCCGAGCAGCTTCCAATCTTAGTTGGGGGTGATTTCAATATCATTAGGAGGAGAGAGGAGAAGAATAATGATAACTTTGACGACAGGTGGTCGTTCATGTTCAATACTATTATTGAAAGCTTGGATCTGAGGGAGATAGAGCTTTCTGGTAGAAAGTTTACCTGGGCTAATTCTTTGCCAAACCCGACTTACGAAAAGCTTGATCGAGTTCTCGCGAGTGTGGAGTGGGAACAGAAGTTCCCTCTTGTTACGGTTCAAGCTCTCTCGCAGGGCATTTCCGATCACACACCCTTGTTCGTGGACTCAGGGGAGCCGAACCACGTGGGAAACAAAAACACCTTTTCATTCGAGATGGCCTGGTTCGAACGCGAAGGGTTCTTGGACCTGATCGCTAGGGAATGGGCGAAGGGTGTAGGAGGTAGGACTGCGGTCGAGCGTTGGCAGAATAAGATTAGGAATTTGAGAAGCTTCTTACGGGGTTGGGCTAAGCACCTTAGTGGGGTGTATAAGATTGAAAAGGACAGGCTCCTTTCTCTTATACAGAACCTTGACATTAAGGCCGAATCCACGATTTTGCTGCCTGCTGAGCTCCAGGTTAAAACTAAGGCAGAGAAGAGGTTGAAAGAACTTCTCCGCGAAGAAGAATTGAAGTGGGCTGTGCGGGCTAAGGTCCGCAAAGTGGTCAAGGGGACGCGAATACTCAATTCTTTCATCTGATTGCTAATGGTAAGCACAGAAAGAAGAGAATCTTCCAACTTGAACAAGATGAGGGCACTATTTTAGGACAGGATAACCTAAAAACATATATAACCGAGTATTATAGGCAGTTATTTGGACCTCCGGAGGATTATTGTGTATCCCTCGATGAGTCCAGAACTGAGGATGTGCCCCAACTATCGGCTGCTGATAATGATATTCTGGTTGCCCCGTTCTCAGAGAAGGAGGTGTTTGATGCTATTGCACAGTTGAAAAACAATAAGGCTCCCGGACCGGATGGATTCCCGGTCGAGTTCTACAAGAAGTGCTGGCATATTATTAAGGGGGATTTGCTACCTATGTTTCATGATCTGTTCTCTGGACAGCTTCAATTATTTCACTTGAATTTTGGAACTATCACACTGCTTCCTAAGAAAACGGATGCTGTGAGAATTGAGCAGTTCAGGCTGATCTGTCTTCTCAATGTTAGTTTTAAAATCTTCACCAAGGTCGGGACTAATAGGCTCACACAGATTGCGCATTCTGTGGTGCATCAATCCCAAACTGCTTTCATGCCGGACAGAAACATCCTTGAAGGGGTGGTCGTCCTTCATGAAACGCTCCATGAAATCCATTCCAAAAAATTAAATGGAGTAATTTTTAAGGTGGATTTCGAGAAAGCGTACGATAAGGTCAAATGGCCATTTCTCCAACAGGCATTGCGTATGAAAGGTTTTGATGAAGCCTGGCGCCGCCAGGTTGAATCATTTACGCAAAAAGGGAGTGTGGGAATTAAAGTGAATGACGATATTGGTCATTACTTCCAGACACATAAAGGCCTAAGACAAGGAGATCCGATGTCCCCTATCTTGTTTAACATTGTGGTTGATATGTTAGTCATTTTGATAGGAAGGGCTAAGGAGAATGGTCAAGTAGGTGGCTTGGTACCTCATCTTATTGATGGAGGTGTATCCATCCTTCAGTACGCTGATGATACAATCATCTTTATGGAGCATGACTTGGCCAAGGCGAGAAATATGAAGCTGGTGTTATGCCTTTTCAAACAATTGACCGGGTTAAAGATTAACTTTCATAAGAGCGAGTTGTTCTGCTTTGGTAGAGCCAAAGATGAACAGGAGGCTTATAGGCAATTGTTTGGGTGCGACTTGGGGGATTTACCTTTCTCTTACCTAGGTATTCCAATCCACCATCGAAAGCTGACTAACAGAGAATGGAAGTGCATCGAAGACCGGTTTGAGAAGAAACTGAGTTGCTGGAACGGCAAGCTCATGTCATACGGAGGCCGATTAATTCTGATAAAGTCGGTGCTCACGAGTATGCCTATGTTTCTCTTATCGTTCTTTCAAGTCCCAGTTGGTGTTAAGAAAAGACTGGACTTTTATCGATCGCGTTTCTTTTGGCAGGGTGATGATCTAAAAAGAAAATACAGACTTGCAAAATGGGATATCATCTGTAGACCGAAAGACCAAGGGGGTCTTGGTATTGAAAATCTTGAAGTTAAGAACAGACGCCTTCTTAGTAAGTGGCTGTGGAAGCTCTCATATGAGACTGATGCCATGTGGGCCCAAATCCTTCGCAGCAAGTACCTACAGACAAAATCCTTGTCCCAGGTCACAGTCGGGCCGACTGACTCGCCTTTCTGGAAAGGACTGATGAAAGTCAAACAATCTTTGTTTAATAGGACAAAGGTTGTTATTGGCAACGGCGCTAGTACACGCTTCTGGGAGGATACTTGGCTCGGCGAGACACCCTTGGCCATTCAATATCCGTCTTTATATCGCATTGTTCAACGACGTGAGGTGTTCGTTGCAACGGTATTTCAATCTATCCCCCTTAATATTCAGTTCAGATGGTCGTTAGTGGGCAATCGTTGGGAAGAATGGCTCCTTCTAGTTCGGAGACTGATGGACGTACAACTTTCTCAACAACCCGATGAATTACGCTGGAAACTGACTAGGTCTGGAGTATTCACAGTTAAATCAATGTATATTGATGTTATTAATTCGAGCTCCATTCCTACCTCCAAGCATGTTTGGGCTGTCAAAGTTCCTTTGAAAATAAAAGTGTTTATGTGGTTTGTCCATAAACAAGTTATTTTAACCAAGGATAACTTTTTTTAGAACGAAGGCTCAAGGGGAGCCCGGCTTTGAATTAACGAAGCCATCAACCGGCAAGGATTACACGAGGCTACCAAGCAACAGCGACCGAAAGGTACAATGGAGCTGAGTGAACAGCTAACAATGCCACACACATTACAGCTGCAAGAAAAATTACATGAAGAGCCCTACTAGTAATGTCGAAGCCTACTGCACATAGCCAGCAGAGAGAGGAGCAACAGAGAAGCCTCGATGATCAGCCGATAACCAGAGAGAGTTGAGCACTGTCTGTAACCAGGGACAAGGGAAGAACATCGCTCCCAACGCCGAAGAGGAACCCTTTCCTCTCGCCTAGGCTCGAAGGCGCCGCACCGTTGGATCGTTGGAGCTCACCCGAGAACTAGAGCAGATGCCAGCCGGATCCCCATCGCAGACAAGAAGCACTACCCTCGCCACGCCGCTGGCACACACCACAGCTGCACTGCCACCTCTCCTGAGCCACCATGAGCCGAAGGATAGCCGTTGGGAGGTCGCCGGAGAAGAAAGCTGCAGAGGCCAAGAGGCGGAGCAAGGGGAGCACCAGGTCCCGTCCCAGTGTCCACAGAGAACACTTGCAGGAACGAGCACCCTCCACAGAAAAAAAAACGCAATCTTGGCCTTGCAGCCGACAGACACCCACCATCCACATCCCCCCACTCCCGAAGAACCAGACACCCCAGACGGCGCCTCCCACGAGGACGCGACGCGCTAGGCGCCACCGCCGGCCAGCCCGAGACGGGCTTTCGGTTTTCACCCGGGGTCTGGGACGGGGGTGAAGAGGAGAGCCCTCAACGACGCCTCCAGGGAAGTACACGACGCGCACACGCGCCGCCGCCGTCGTGGCCGGAGGACCGGCCAAGGGTTTCCCCCGGGCTCAAACCTGAGCACCCGCACCCCACCAGCACCAGATCCGGCGACCAAAGTCGCAGAAGGGCACGACCGGAGGGGAGGAGAGAGCAGGGGAGGGGGACGCCTGACCTTCAGATCTGGGCCAGAGGAAAATCCGCGCCGCGACCACGCACCGAATCCTCGCTGCCCGGGCAGCCGAGGATGTCGGCCACCACTTCCTGCGCGCGCCGCCCGTCGCGGAGGCAGCGCCGCCTCGCCGACCGGGGCAGCCGCCCCGGCTTCCAGGTCCTTCGCGGGGGCACGAAGCGACGCAGCACCTCACCGCCACCTTCATCGACGACCGGCCAGGCTTGCCCGTCGATCCCCTCAGGTGGCGGCGAGGAGGGGCTGAGATTGAAGGGGTGGCGGCGCTTGGGGAAACCCTAGTCGCCCCCGGGTCGCCCTCGGGAGGACGACGCGAGGGTCGAGAGGGTGGGGGGGGGGAAATAATGCAATTTGCGGTCCTACCAAGGATAACTTGATAAAGCGTAATTGGACAGGACCTACGAGGTGTAGTTTCTGTGATCGGGATGAGACGATCAAACATCTCTTTCTTGATTGCCCGTTTGCCAGAGTCCTTTGGCGGACGGTTCACATTGCTTTTAATATTACTCCACCGAATTCTGTTACCACGTTATTTGGGACATGGCTTAATGGGATTGAGCCTGACTTAGCGAGACATATTCGTGTTGGAGTTTGCGCTTTGTTGTGGACTATCTGGACTTGCAGAAATGATTTGGTTTTTAACAGAACATCACGTATTCACTTTTTGCAGGTTATTTTCCGAGCCATGGCCGTGATCCGTTCATGGTCGCTACTCACTCCGATGGAGGCCAGGGAGCATTTGGTTACTGGATCTATCCGCTGGGAGATGGTAGCTCGGGATATCTTCAACCGGTTTGGATGGCGGTCATGTAATAGGATAGGCAATTAGTTTACCTATCTATCTTTAGCCAGCCGGTTGTGGCGTCTTATCTTGGCTAGTTTGTGTTTCTAGTCTTTTTGGCTCTGTGTGAGCTTTCTTTTTAGTTCTTTTCAGTCGGAGATTTTGGAACCTTGTTGGAACCTGTTTATTTGGTTAATAAGATGGCCGTATGCATCACTTTGATGCAGAGGCCGGGGCGACCCCCCTTTTCGAAAAAAAAATTCAAAGATGAGGCTGAGTGCGATGGAGTTTTCAAGGAAGCCAAAGAGACGGGGAATGCGGTACACGAGGTGGCACTGAAAGCTGTTTATACTCCACAAGGAGAGATGGGGTACACGATGCATGATGTGAGTTTGGGTTCAAGAACTGACAGCTGGTTATGTTGTACCAGGGTTTGATTGTGTCTCTCTAAATTTCCATTCCTTTGCTTTTTGCTGGTCGTACTGCACATATTAGTTTCCAATACGGCCAATAATAAAGGTACCATGGTTTCTTTTCTCTTTCATATATAAATAGATCGTCAGTGCAACTTAATTTGAACTATTGTTGACTAGGTGTTTTGTCAGATCAGATCACAGCAGGGATGTATACTATTGACTTGATATGTTCCCTGGATGCTCATCCAACAGAGCCATGGTGAGTTAATATATATAACATATTTCTCTCTGTTAATATGTTCGAGTGAATGTGTAGGATGCAATTATCCTCTACAATATACATAATTTCCATATTAGTTGTTACACAGGATTATAGCAGGTGATTCCAAAGGAAACATTCACACATGGAACTATCAGACGCAGGTAACTTGATGTGCCCCTCCCTAGAGGCTTCGTCGAGGTTCTGTTCCCCCCTCCCCCTCTCGCCCCGGGTGAAAACCTCATCCTTTTGGATGGGGCGGCAGCGGCGCTCTACGCCGTCACCTTCCTGGAGGTGCCGCTCAGGTGGTTCGAGAGATGCGAGGGCGTTCTGAATTGGGGATTCGGGGATCGACAGTCGTGTGGTCCGATTTTTTCGTTCTGCGCGTCCTTCCTCAGCACCTTCGATCTTGATAGCTTCATCCCTTCGTGTGTGGCTCTATGCGTATGGGCGAGGATCTTCCAAGGCGAGCTCGTCTCAGCTGGGGGCGGGGCTGAGTATCTCTCAAGGTTGTTCGTGGCTGCCATCTTATCTGGCTCTAGGGTGAGCTTCCCCATCTTCCGACGGTACGACGTCCTTCAAGCCAGGACGAGGGGCAGGGGTCCTCTTCGGAGATGGTTTCGGGTAGTTTGTTGCAGCTCACCACTCCTGGTGCAGATGAGGGCATGCTCCCTGCCTATGATGGGTCTCATCTTGTTAGTGCTTCCGCTCCACCTATGGTGCTCATTCTGCGGCTGGGGACTTCATCGACATCAAGCGAAGCTTTGTTGTCCATTATGTTGTAGTGCTTGGTGTTGTTGAGGTTTGTAAGTTGTCTAGTAGCACCATGTATCTGCCGTCTCTTTCTTTTTCCTCTTGTTAGGTGCTGTCCGATGTAACTCCTGGCCGGTTGATGCCTTTGTTAATTCAAAGCCGGGCTCTCTCTCGAGCCTTCGTTCTAAAAAGGTAACTTGATGTGTTCTATCAATAATTGTAGTTCTCAATTTCGATTATATACTGTAGGCTGGGGTTAGCAAAATTTAACTGGTCATCACAAAAAAAAAGGCTCGATCAAGCTGGGACAAGTGTGGGCATATGAAAATGTATGACTTGTTTGTGGCCATTGAACTAAGAATTTCGTTTGCATTTACTCGCATGCAGACACCGATGGACTCATTTCAAGTCTCAGAGAAAGAGCCCATAGGCATTCTTTCCGGCCAAGTCCTTTCTCACTAAGCCTTTTCTTTTCGTAGCGTAAAAAATACTTCTTTTTTCTGGATCGTGATACTATCATGTACGTATAAAGCCATTGAGACGCATTCCTAATAAATTGGTTTCACTGCAGAGGCCATTAAATTTGTTGCAAGGAAGCAGTGGGTGCTGGCTGGGACATCTGATGGTTTCATCCATGTGTACCACTGCGACTTTGTAACAGAACCGCAAAAGATCACAAGTTTCAGTGCAAGCAGCTTTGATTCACTAGCCGTTCATTCAAGCAAGCCGTATGTGTTTTCATCCGGTTGGGGCATGACGCTTTGGGACTGGGAAAAGGGCTGGCAGTGCGTACACGATTTTGATTGTGTTGCAAATGAAGTTGCATTTAACCCAGAGGATGCCAACAGTTTCGCGAGTGCGGCTTATGGTGCAAGTGCAGATGTCTGGTCTGAGAGGGGTTTCTCCTTTTCTTTAACTAGGATTTGACTTAAGATATGGATTTCTGATAGGATAGACCCCAACTCCTATATATCTGCTTGGTCTTCAGATTTGGAACCTTGATTCTGGTCGCCAAGAGTACGATCTCCCTGGGCATTCCAAGGGTGTGAACTGCCTTGATTTTTACACACGTGATGGTCGAGAGTATTTGATCACTGGTTCTGATGATTGTACTGCCAAGGTAAAGTATCTATATACGGTGGAACCGCACACTCGTAATGTAGTGTATCCCACATGACATTGCTAATGCTTATAACTCATACTGTTTTTGTCAAATCAGATATGGGACTTGCAGAACAAGTCCTGCATTCATACACTAGAGACTATGTCTCCAGTTACATCTGTCGTGTCTCTTCCAGATGCTCCGTATCTGATTACGGGGTCAGAAAATCACATTGTTCATGTTTGGAGCTCAACTGATTTCAGGTAATTCTCCACAGCTTGAAATGACTTGAAAAATTACGAAGAATTATTTTGAAATATATAAAATACTTGAGGAAGAATTACCAGAAGGGGGGCCACTGAAGAGCGACAAGCTCAAGGGGCGCACCCACCCCCAGGGCGCGCCATATGAGCTCGTGGGCACCCCCAACTGCCCCCCGGTGCCCATCTTCTGCTATATGAGGCTATTTTCCATAGGAAAAAAAAATAAAGAGAGGAGTTTTGGAACGAAGCGTCACCATCTCGAGGCGGAATCTGAGCATGAACACTTCTGCTCTAAGGCGGAGCGATTCCGCGGCGGAAACTTCCCTCCGGGAGGGGAAATCAATGTCATCGGTATCACCAATGATCCTCTTATCGTAGGAGGACCAATCCTCATCAACATCTTCACCATCACCATCTTTTTTCAAACCCTAGTTCATCTCTTGTATTTAATCTTTGTCCCAAAACCTTGGATTGGTACCTGTGGGTTGCTTGTAGTGTTGATTACATCTTGTGGTTGATACTAGTTGGTTTATTTGGTAGAGGTTAAATGTTCAAATCCTCAAGCATATTCAATACACCTCTGATCTTTAACATGAATGTGATTTGTGAGTAGTTAATTTTGTTTTTGACGACATGAGAGAAGTATTGTTATAAGTAATAATGTGAAGTTGGTATTCGTTCGATATTTTGAATGTATGTTGTATTTTCTCTAGTGGTGTCGTGCGAACGTTAACTACATGGCATTTCATCATATTTGGGTCTAGGGGAAGGCATTGAGAAGTAATCAGTAGATGATGGGTTGCAAAAGTGACAGAAGTTTAAACCCTAGTTTATGTGTTATTTCGTAAGGGGCTGATTTGAATCCATATGGTTCATATTATGGTTAGATTTATTTTAATTCTTATTCGCTAGTTGCGTACGCTTGCGAGAGGGGGTAATCATAAGAGGGTTGCTTGTTCAAGTAAGAACATTACCCTAGCACAAGTCCACACACATATCAAATTATGAAAGTAGTGAATGCAAATCAACCAAACATGATGAGCGTGGCTAGACAGTGTTTCTCATGTGTCCTCGAGAACGCTTTGCTTCATATAAGAGAAGTGTTCATCTTGTCCTTTGCTATAAAAAGCATTGGGCCACCTTATTGCACTCTTGTTACTATTGCTACTTATTACTTGCTACAAATTACCTTGTTACGAAACTATTTATCACCACTACTTTCAATAATTGTAGATAATACCTTGCTGAAAACCGCTTTATCATTTCTTTTTGCTCCACGTTAAGTTTGACAATCTTACTTATCAAAAGGACTACGATTGATTCCTTATACTTGTGGGTCATCAGTGGCTAATACCGGGCTAGGATTGGATGCAGTGCCTCTGCTCCTCCTACCGTGGTTGGTGCGTGGTGATGTGGTGGGCTGTGGTGTCTCTGACCTAGGATGCCAGGGTGGCAGGCACCATGTCGGTGGTGGTGGATATGCCTCTTTGGCCGTGTGGACGACAAGGATTTAGTGATGGGTGACTGGGGCTAGCTCCTTGTCGTTGGCAGGAGTGCATCCTAGATCCGAATGTGGAGGTTGCTACATGCTTTGGGTGCCCAGGGTGCCTTAGATGGCACAAGAAATCTTGGTGCCGCCGCGTCTTGAGGATGAGTTGTGGTTCTCCTCTCCGTGCCAAAATATATGGTGAAGACCTTAGTCCGCTTCGAACTTGGCAGCGGACGACGCTTTACGCCGCTCCTCTCTGGATGGTGTTGTTGTGGAGCTTAGGTGTCCTAAGTTGTGTCATGGCATTCTAGTGCAGTATGCCTATATTATCTCTCCGCTGTGTAGTCGTATGCATATACGTTGTCCGGTTATCTTGGGCTCTGCTTTGTTAGACAATCACGTTACTATCATATATTAGTCGGCCGTGAATTCTTTAAAAATATTTAAACATCAGTACAGATACAAGTGCTCATATAAATTCTTTGAAACTTGACAAGTTATTTTTTGATTCCTTGAAATTTGAACATCATGGACGTATTTTACAAGTGTAAGAGTTTCATGATGTCATTCACAAAAAAAAACATGACGAGAAACATGTGAACATGGATTTTAATAGTCTTGCGGGTGCTAAAACAAAAGAATTTATAATTTTTATGTTTATCAGTTAAAATGTACTCCCCCGTCATACATTATGTGACGCAGGGAGTAGAATGTATCTGTTTACAGATGTAGCATTTTTAGAATTCGAAACTTGACAAGTTATTTTTCGAATTTTTTGAATAAAACAGGCTCCACAAAGATTTTCCCTAGTAAAGGTTGGTTTTAACTGCAAAAATAAATAAAAATAAGTTGCTAGAGTTTATCCGTGCTCGATGGAGATGGACTCTGCCCACCCCGCCACCACTCCCAGCGCCGACAAGGCATCCTCGGACGCGACGCCCGCCGCTTCCCTGTGCCCCCCCTCGGCGTCGCCGCAGGTATCTTCTGCCCTACCCCTCTCCAGTTTCTCCGGCGCACTCAAGGAAACGCGGAAGCTCGTAGGATTCCCATTCTTGTTCCTCTGCTGTTGGGGAATTTTTTTTTGGATGGATTAGTTTTACTGCTCGAATCAATCGGTGCTGTTACTGTGCGCTCGTCGCCTTTCCGATGTGACTTGCGCTGCAGTGAATCGAGTGCTGACTGCTGATTGAACTTGTTGCTACCAGTTTCAGACTGGCAGAGTACGGACGCGATTAGTGCACGCCATTGATATTCTCACACTACTTCAACAGTCAGTTGAGCTTTTCTTGCTTCAGAGTTACTGTGCCAAGCTTGTTCGTATCATAACTAATTCATATGGTGTTTTTTTATATTTCAGGCTTTACTTTCAGTCAGATCTGAAAGTGATTGTCTTGCATACATTCACATTCAGGCGTGTCCCGCCTTGGAATGGAGGTAAGAAAAACCAAAGCCCGTCATCTTCTCCCTCACTCACCACCAGCGACCACCTCAGTACATTTTCCTCACCTCTGTCCGCAAGCAACAACTTATATAAAAGTAGATCGGATTTCTTTATTTACTCTACTAGTAAAATGTTTCTTCTGTTTGTCCTACTCAATCACCCACCCGGCCTGATGGGATAAATAATCGACGGATTAGTTTTTACTGTTTGAATAAATTGAGATGATTACATATATGGGGTATTCTAATGTTAGCATCACATTTCACTGTATCAATCTTGGCATGTGAATATCCTGACCGGCCGTAGATACTATCAATACAGTTAACTAAGTAGTAGTAGTGATAGTAGTGTCCTAGGCATACATGCATGCATGGTTGCAAGTTGCAACTTACTACACAACAGAGTAAAAAGGCTGAAATCCCATTAATCGGAGCCCCTGGTTATTCCTTGTCGAGCTTCCTGCCGTCTTCCCCGGTTTTCACCAACCACTTGTCTTTTTTTTTATTCCCCTGTAGACAGCTATTCTTTTTCCTATAATCAACAAGGAGAAAGAGAGGGTGAAACAGTAAAGTAAGCAGCCGGTGGAGATTCAATACTCCTGGCATCCTACTGAATACTGCCAGTATTTGCTTATCACGTTCATTCACACCGCGCGACGTCGTCGCAGGGTGCAAACTCTGAGGCTTTGTTTTGTTTTGCCCAATGTCATTATACTGGAGCCTTTAGCGTTGTTTGTCATGTACAGGTTGAAATGTGTGCGCCTTGAAAACTGTGACACCACCGGCTGGCCACCAGCGCGAGATCTGAAGCCGGGTACTGTTAGATAGTGTTGCTCCATAGGATGCTTTACTGTGAGTGGGAGAGTAAACTAATGTGAGGAGCCTGTGGCAACTCAATACTAGTAGAACAACACAGATCTCTCTTATCTTCTTTTCAAATTTGTATGCTACAATGCTCTTGTACTATAGAGTATTGAAATGTTTGCTCTTTTAGTTTCTGAACAATACACATCTCTCTTATCTTCACTTCTAATGTAAACAAAATTTGTACAATCGATTCATGTCTGGGTTAATGTTTGTTTGGCCGTACAATTGTCAATGCTTATGCAACTGGTCCAGAATTTTCCAGCTTTTTTTTACTATGTTCACTGCTATCTACGGTCAGGATATTCACACCACACTACTTGTTATCGTGTTGTAGAAGCAATTGACTTTCAGTTACTGTAAATGGTACCATTTTTTTTGTCCTCTGACAGGGTTTGCAGATGGAAGACAATCATGTTGGTCCTCATGGCAATGTTGGATGCTATCTTTAAGTAGATTCACAAGTTTTGTAGTTGAATTTTATGGAATTGCAGTTCAATTATGTCCATGTAATAAGCCATCTAGGTGTGGAATTTGGTTCTAATGAATATATGTTGGGCACTATGGTGCCCCCATTCTGAAACATATGATATTTAGAATGTGTGTGGTCAAACTTTCTTCACTGTGACCGCTAGTACATACAAAAACTTACTGTCAAACTTCCATTGTGAACTATCGCCTTTATGTTCTACTTCTAACTTCTAACACAAAGTAGTGTGTTTTTGTTCTGACCAGGCATCACTAAATCAGGATGTCAGTTATGCCGAGGGTTACTTGCTGATCAACTGGTTATGTGCAAAACACATCCAACTAGTGATGGATCTGTATGTAGGCACCGGCAGAGATTTGTTTTTCGGCCGAAAAAAAATCAGATTTTGGCCATCTCGGCTTGGGGCGAAAAGTCACTTTCGGCCAAAAAAAACATTTCTGATTTTGGTCAAATTTGGCGAATTTCAGCCGTGCCGCCACCGTTGGATTCTCCGACCGCCGGCAAATCTCGCTTCCCCGCAGCCATCTTAGCCATTAATGCAGGTATCCTTCCTCCTAACACTCACTCTAGTAGCAGTCATGTCATGTCCCGCGATTTGTCCAGCAACACGGTTCTGACAGTGGAATTTTGTGAAAAAAACACCATGGTATTCTAGGATTAGAGCCATGTGGAATTACCAACTGAAACACAATGATGCATCAGCATAATAGATAAGCTACATCACAGTTCACTATTTTAATTTAGGTACCTTGGACAGCCTGTTTAAAAAGTAAAAACAGCTAGCTAGTATTATTTGAGTTAAGTAGTACTCATGGTTACAAACTGTAGAGTAGATTAAAACGGCCACAATCCCATTAAAGGCGCCCCTGGTCATTCCTTTTCTCCATTGTTGATCTTTCTGTTGTCTTCCTCATCTTCACCAACCATTTTCCTTTTTTGTTCTTCATCCGGAGACAACTATTTTTGCAGTGATAATAACACCAACCAACCATGAGAAAAGATAGGGAGAAACAGTAAAATAAGGAGCTGAGGGAGACTTGAAAAGCTGGGCGTCCTTTTAAATTTGCAGTGATAATAACATTCATCCACACCGTGCACGAAATCTTAGGCTTTGTTTTATCTCAGCTAATGGCATGCTGCTGGATGCTGTTTGAACGCATGGGCCTTGAAGACTGCGACACCACTGACCGACCACCGGCACGAGATCCAAAGCCGAGTATTGTTTTTATAGTATTGCTCCATAGGATGCTACAACATCGCATCTCGTCATATATAGTTTACACTTGAACATTAGCAGACAACAACGTTAGATGGAGCCAGAGGCGGATTTAGGCCCCAGGCATGTTGGCGATTCCCTTTGTTGACTGTAGCTACAGTGCTGCGAAGCTGGCCTGGGGCCTGCCGTTTGTCTAGGTCCGCCACTGGATGGAGCTAATAAAGCAAGTACAGAACGTAATAAAGACTAGCAGACAACTGCATTGGACGGAGTTAATTAGCTAGCTGCCAGGTTGAATTATTTAGTTCAGTTTGCGCGCCTAATTAGCGAAGGACCCCAGTGTATGCAAATAGCTAGTAACATTAGTATGTGGGAGGACCCCAGTGTAGGACTTCAGTTAGCGAAGGACCCCAGTGTAGGCTTTTGCATAACCATTTGCCTTTGTAGGACCCCAGCGTATCTTCACTTCTAATGTGTTTCTCTTAGAACATTAGTAACAGAATATTCATGTTTCATCATGGAAATAAGCTTGTTGAATCATGTAAAAGGAAACTTGTCTATCTAGCGATGGATCTGTATGTGGGAGCCGCCATCGCTGGGATCTCCTCCATTGGCTAATCTTGCTCCTCTGCTACAGCAAGTACCCTTCCTGTTATCACTCACTCCAATAGCAATCATGTTCAACTTGGGTACGTAGCTTGAACAATTTTGTTAGAAAGACAGTTGCTGTTTTTGCAGTTAAGCAGTACTACTCATGGTTACAATTTACAGTAGAACAGAGTAAAAAGGCTACAATCTCATTAAAGGGTGCCCCTGGTTATTGCTTTTCTCCATTGTTGAGCTTCCACTTGTCCTCCCCATCTTCACCAATAACTTTCTGGCCTCTACTAGATTTTGTGACCATGCTAGTCAGGTGTGTGTCATCCTCTGTTTCATGGCCTCTACTGGATTTTCAGCAGAGATGACGATGGAGTTTTTAGTACACTTGTCAGAAATTAAGCCCCTACATTATTACATACAAATAAGATGTCGGGCTATGCATGATTGATGGTCTCAGACGTACTAGTAAGGATGCCAGTACATATTACTGTATACGGAGTAATAATCTATGTACCGTGCCAAACCTGCAGTACTGAATACTGATACTGCCTGTTTCGATGCGGCACATCAGGACATCATCACCTGGGAACGCTGAACCTTGAAGACCGTGATAGCATTGGGCACCCACCGCCCACCGGCCAGCGCGAGATCTGAAGCCAAGTTGTAAGTATTTTTATGGTGTTGCTTCATGGGGCAGCAATTAGTTTCGTTTAGCAGAGAGATAGCAGATTATTTTTGTTTTGCCAACGTACGAGATCTGAGACTTTCTTTTGTTTCGTCCAATGGGATGCCTTAACGTTGTCACGTGCTATCTGCCACACACAGGATGATGCGCACGCAGCATAACGACAACGGCGTTAGATCTGAAGCTGAGTATTGTTGCAATAGTTTTGCTCCATTGGGTGGGGATGCGTTACACTAGCAGACATCTGCGTTGGATGGAGCCAATTAACTAAGTCCGGGTGCATATATGCATATATCAATAGTTGATCCAACCACATGCGTGCCCTGCTCATGCTGATTAACTAAGTACCCAATAACTTTCTTGTTTGTTTTTAGTGCTGATCCATGGGATGTTATGCATGGAGTGATTAGCTTTCCTCCATATATCCATATATCTTTTGTTTGTTTAACAAATATTTCCTCCGTCTGGATATTGATCCCTTTCAGATTTTGGATCAAACATTGACCATTAAATACCGGTAGTGATTAGCTTGGCTCCATGGGACGCTTTACTAGCTCCATGAGAAACAGCAAGTAAAGTAAACACAGTTCGGCTGATGTGTATGAGCTCTGAAGTAAAGTAGTACACACTCAGTAGTGATCTAAACGCTCTTATATTTCTTTATAGAGAGAGTATTTGTTTTCGTAGTGGTTGCAATTAATTTAGCAGCCTGTATTTGCTAATTACAGGCCCACTCCTTGAGGTCATCGACTTGACTCATCGATATTGAGCATCATGCACGTCTGCTAGTACTGCTGATCGGCCACCGGCCGGCCGCGTATGTTTTTATATTTCTGCTCCATGTGATGCGTTGCTGGCTGCGATTAGTTCAGATTGTTACCAGACAAGTTGGTACCATCACTGCCATCTGCCATCTCTATATATTTTCTCTCCCTCCGGCAGTTAACGCACCATATCCGCACCCTCTCTTCCTGGGCTGAACAACACAACCCAACACAACTCTCACTCACACACTCCTCGCCGGTGACTGCCTCCACGACGTGCGACGGCCGGACGGCAGCCCCTCTCCCCCTCCTGTGCCTGCGTAAGTGTTTTTCATTCATTCTTCTCCAGCCCCTACTCTTACGACTTACAAACCTAACTAATTTCTTGTGTGAGTTATCATTTACTGCTACGTAATTGGTTTGCATTTCCCTGATTAATTTCTCTTGATTTCTGCAGGTCCCTACAGCACAGGTTCTGAGTGCATTGGCACCTGTGTGGATGGACGCACTCCTCGGCGCGGCGCAATGGGTGGTGAGCAAGGCGCTGGCCCCCGTTGCCGATGGCCTGCTGGAGGCTTGGGGTGCAACCAGGAACTTGGGTCCGAACATCGAGGCCCTGAGGATGGAGCTGCTGCTTGTGAAGGCCACCCTTGAAAATGCCGGCCTCAAGCACACCAGTGGCCATGCCATGGAGGAGCTGCTCGGGAAGCAGACTTGTTGGACGAGCTTGACTACTTCCGCATCCACGACCAGCTCCACGACACATATGACGCCGCGGACCAGCATGCCAAGGGCGGCGTCCACGACCTTGCCCTCAATGCTCGTCATATCGCCAAAGCTGTTGGCAAGCTGACATTTGTATCCTCATTTTGCTGTTCTGCTCCCAAACCTGCAGGCGATACTGGAGAAGGAGAAGATGTAACACAACGGGTCAGCCGTTGTGCTTGGCTGCGTGCTCGGAAGAGGTCAGACGGGAATTCCTCCTCACTACCAAACGCCAATCAGGAGGTCGGCGGATGCATGGCCAAGCTTGGTAAACTCCTCCCTTGCTCATCTTCCCCACATGTTCGTGATGATAGTTCTGGCCAGCCTATTCTTTGTGGTGTGCCACAGAGAGAAACACCAATGGTGGGGTTTAATAGGGTTGATGCCTCTGAAAGAATGCGGCACATTGTAGAGCAATTGCAGCCTGTGCGTAAAGAGGTTACACTGATTCTGCAAAGTTGTAGCCGTGTGATAGTCCCGACTATTGACCAGAGTCTTCCCATCAATCGCCCCATCACCTCTGGTACAAGTGTGGAGCCAAAATTGTATGGGAGAGACCATATCGTGGATACCATCATACATGATATGACTATGGGTAAATACCTTAGCTTTGATCTAACTGTGCTTCCGATTGTCGGTCCAGGGGGAATTGGAAAGACAACTCTGATACAACACATACATAAAACCCAACAAGTTCAAAATCATTTTCGAGTTGTTATTTGGGCGTGTGTGTCGCTCAAGTTTAATTTGAATAAGCTGCTAGAGGAGATTAAAACATATATTCCTCAAGTTGAAGGGGAAAAGGGTGGTAGTGCCGAAGAGCTGATTGAGCAGAGATTAAAATCTAAAAGGTTTTTGCTTGTACTGGATGATATTTGGGAGATTAGTGATGAGGATGAGTGGGAAAAGTTATTGCTGCTACTCAGAACATCATCTGAAAAGGGTAGCATGATTATTGTCACAACTCGGTTTCCGTCAATAGCTAAGATAGTTGGAACAGTTGACCGTTCAATAAAATTGAAAGGTTTAGAATCTGAATTTATTAGGGAGTTATTCCATGCATTTGTCTTTGGTGATGACCAATGTAGAAAGGATCACAATTTTTTGCTTGAGACCGGAGATAAAATAATGATAAAACTAAAGGGATCCCCACTTGCAGCAAAAACAGTTGGTAGATTACTGAGAAAGAATCTTAATTTGCGTCATTGGACAAGGGTCCTAGAAAGTAAAGAATGGGAGAGCCAGACCAGTGTTAATGACATTATGCCTGCCTTGAAGCTTAGCTATGACTATCTCCCTTTTCATCTTCAGCGATGCTTTTCCTATTCTGCATTGTTTCCTGAAGATTACCATTTCAATGGCGCCCAACTAGTCAACTTGTGGATAGGACTGGATATCTTACAACCTGGTGATCGAACCCAAACATTTGAAGATATAGGTTTCAGCAACTTAAATGATTTGGTCACGTATGGCTTTTTCAGAGAAGATAAAACTAATGGTCGTCTATGTTATGTCATGCATGACCTCCTACACGATTTAGCATTGCAAGTTATATCTCATGAATGTATTAGTTTACATCGGTCCAATGTGGGATTGGTAAAAATTCAGCCGTTCATCCGTCACTTGTCTATAATCATAGATGGTGGGGATGATTCAGTGTCTCGTGAAAATTTCAAGAGTCAACTGAGAAAGCTAAAGACAAGTTTGAAGATTAAACAATTGCATACCTTGATGTTATTTGGAGAAATGGATGAAAGTTTTGTCAACACTCTGGGTGATTTGTTTAGGGAAGCAAATGCTCTTCGTGTTCTCCGTTTGGATGAAACGCCGTATTATGTGGAGTCCATATTACCTAACTTTTCAGCACTTGTTCATCTACGGTACCTATATCTGGGGACAAAGTGTGAGAGTGAGATGCATGTACTACTTATCATTTCTAGATTTTATCATTTAAGGATTTTGGGTCTAGGGTCATGGTACCACAATTGTCATTTGCCCAAAGAGTTGAGCAACCTTGTAAACATGCGTCATCTTTATACTCCAACGGATGAGTTGCATTCTGATATTTTTAATGTGGGAAAACTCAGACTCTTAGCAGGGTTGTGGGTATTTAGAGTAAATAAAAAAAGTGAAGGATTTGAGCCAAGTCAACTAGAGCATTTGACTGAACTAAGGGAGCTTGGCATCTATAACCTTGAGAATATACACACTAAAGAAGAAGCAGCCAAAACAAAGCTGGGAGAGAAAATCCACTTGGAGAAGTTAACATTAGATTGGGATAGTGAGCGGTCTAATACCGAGCCAGGTGCAGAAGCAGTTGTCCTTGAGAACCTTCAACCACATAGATATCTTCAGGAGTTGTGCATTAGAGGGCACAAAGGCTCTTCTTTTCCAACATGGCTGGGTGATAAGGTCACTGTTGAATCTCTTCATCTCTCTGGTGTTTCTTGGCAATGTCTCCCTCCTTTGGGGAAGATGTGGGGCCTTGGTAAAGTAGTATTGGAACATATTCCCGCAATGGAGGAGTTTGTTATAGAGCAAAGCCTTTGCAAGCTAATAAGGGTTGAGCTTGTTGGCTTGGGAAGTTTTGGAAAATGGGTAGCATCACAGGATGCGGATCATATGTTTCCTCTTTTGCAAGTATTGATTATAAAAGACTGCCCTCAACTGTTGGAGTTGCCATTTGCAAGCCAGATTGTTTACACATCAGATCAAGGCCAGAATAGTGATTGGTTTCCCAAACTGCAAGAGCTTCAGATAGAGAAGTGTCCAGAACTGTTGTTAGTGGCTCATATCCCATGGACTGAAACTCTGCATAGTGTGAACATAAGTGATGTCAAGCTACTAGACAAGCTCGAGTACTCAACAAATTCCTTCTTTGGGGGACGCTGTTTGGATATTGCAGGAAAGGATGATTTGCAGAGCTTAGATGAGGTGGTAGCATTCAGCAAGCTGGCAGGCCTTGAGCATTTGTACCTCCACAAGTGCCCAGCTCTGAAGTCAAAGCACCTTCTGCTGTTGACCTCACTGAAGAAGTTGATGGTAGAGGGTTCAGATGGTGTGGTTGTAGAGGGTTCAGAGGGTGATGTGGAATGGCAGCACCCCCTTAAGCATCTTGTGGTCGAGGGCGAGGAATCACGTGCGAAGGAATTGACAGAGCTCCTCACCCACCTCCCAAGCATCTCCGAATTAGAAATCATAAAATGTGAAAAGATAACACAACTGGCAGTCGGGTTGGATGTGCAACAAACAACGTCAGCAGCAGCAGCTACAGAGGTGGATGAGAAAGAAGATGATGATTCAGGGCTGCTGCTCTTACCTTCCCATCTCTCTGACTCACTGCAGGTGTTGAGCATCGAGAGTTGTCCAGAGCTGGTCATGGTGGACCCCACTTCAACTTTTCTTCCTGCCAGAGGAGCAGCAGGAGGAGGGCTCCAGGCCCTGCGGTCCCTCAAGACTCTACAAATTTACTTCTGCCCAAAGATACTATCCGCAAAGAGTTCTCCATCCTGCTGTCCTTTTCCATCCTCTCTGCAAGAGCTCCGTGTTGAGGGTGTGGAAGGCATGGGGACCCTAGGGCATCTCCTTACCGCTGGGGGACAGCTCATACTGTTAAGCATTGGTGGCTGCCCTGGATTCTTTGCTGGATGGGATCAGGAGTTAAAGCAGCAGCTTCTGAATGGAGGAAAAGAGCAGGAACTGCAGCAGCTTGTTTCGCCCCAGAATGGATGCAAACTGCAGGAGCTCTATACGGATGATGCCATGGGAATCCTATCTGTGCCCATCTGCAACCTCCTGTCTTCCTCCCTCAGCATCCTGGGCTTCTTTGGCAACCAAGAGATGGAGTGCTTTACTAAGGACCAAGAGGACGCCCTTCACCTGCTCGTCTCCCTCGAGAAACTGATGTTTATCAACTTGAGCAAGCTTCAGAGCCTCCCTGCAGGGCTGCAAAAGCTCACCAACCTCAAGGAATTATCGGTCTACTCATGCCCGGTTGTCCGGTCGCTGCCAGAGGATGGCCTCCCCAAATCACTTCAAGAATTAGATGTCTGGAACTGCGGCAACACGGAGCTAACACAGCAGTGCGAGGGGTTAGTGGGAACCATCCCAAAAATCAACCTGCGATTGTGGAACTGATCCAAGGTAACAAAAGCTACTTCCTTGTTTGTCCACATCCGTTCCCAGATCCCACAATCACCCTTGCCTTTTCCCCCTGCAACATAAACTAATTAGTGCTTATTTTCATCTGCTATGCAGGTCTCTGCCTTGGGAGTTCCCGTGTACATTCTTCTAGCCTTGTACACTTGTAAATAAATCTGGTAAGTACATGTAACTTTAAACTTTACTCCTGCTGTTTCATATCAATTATTAAGACGTGTTCTCCATTCCCCTTGTCTTCTCAATCACATGTTCAGAAAACCAGTCTGGTTATCAGTTACTGCTTTATGAAGTTTCTTTGTTTTTTTCTTCCTGTACAAAAACCATGAAATTGATCATGTATTCACCATTTCTTTTGGTTTTCTGGGCAGGTGTTCTTCTCATAGGGTTCTGCGTGCTTTGCATGTACATTTGGATTTTCATTACTCCTCAAAGATTCGATGGTCTACTATGTAGTTCCGGTGTGAGAATCAGAATATTACAATAGCATAATTCAGAAATGAATTCGACTTCGATGCTGCATTATTGATATTACCAGAAACCTTCTACCTTCCTGTTCACAAATCTGGTATGTACATCTAACTGGATCTTAACTCCTGATCTTAACTCCTGATCTACCATATATCAGATTGCCATTTTTGTTCCCAGAGGAGTGAAAATGGTTTTCCTATGAAACAATTGTTTAACAATTGATTCTCCATGTGCCCTGTCTTCGTACATACCAGTTGATAAAATCACTATAATTTTCAGTTAATGCCTTATGGGAGTTTCTTTGTTTTACTTCCTGGACGAAAATCAAAAAACCTTTCATGTATTCGTAGGCTTCTACATACTTTGCATTTAAATTTCGGTAGCCATCACTCATCGGGACTTCGTGTACACTACTAAATTGACTGTCGAGATCAAGATATTACCACGAAATGATTGGAGAATAAGTCAGCCTTCAGTGTTCTGCTATTGATACAAGGTTTGTAATTTTTTTTATCACTGCTACATGCTATCATTAATAGGTTTCCTGGCGTTCAACATTTTGCTTGACTTGTTGTGCAGGTGTTCTTATCCTTGTTCTCATAGGCTTGTTTGTAATTTGCATTTAAATTTTGGCCGGCATCGCTGGTCAAGACTTGGTGGGTGTACCTGGCAACTTTGGTTGTGAGGTTCAAAATATCACCACATAATAGGCGAGACTTCTGTGCTTCGCTACTGATATTAAGGTTTGCCATTTTCTCACCCACTGCTACATTACTCTCGATGCCAGATGTTCTAGCATTCACCATTTCTCTTGGCTTGTTAGGTATTCATCATATTTGCTCTGGCATGGTTCCTGGTACTTAGCGTTTTCATATGGTTGTTACTCACAGAGACTTGGCGGTGTACCTAGAAAGTTCAGGTTTGAGGATCAAAAGAAAGGTATAACAGTTTTCAGTTGTTCACCCTTTTCAGTCTTTCCTATTTCAAATAACATGTACTCTCAGAAGCTTACGCGAGTTATGATATTAATTTAGTTGGTACATCATCTTTTCAGCCAGACAAGAATGGTACTACCCGTTGGATCCAACTTCATATATTGAGATGTCAGGCTATCACTGAAAGGTTTGTCTAGTATGTTCGCCCTTTGCATCTATATGGAAGGTGGTTCTGTAATTGTTCGCTTTTCTGCACAAAAGTAGGAATGTGAATGGACCTATTAGGCTGTGTGCATATGTGAATGTGAATGTGAATGTGTTTTCAAAGTTTCAGACGGAACAAAGATTCTTCCTTTGCTTGATAGCCCTGGCATGTGGTACAGCTCTGGAACTACACAACACATTAGTTGAAATAGTGAATAGTCGTGGAGGTAATAGGCTGTGTGCATATTTCAGAACCTATTAGGAATAATCAAAACAAACTTATTATGTTCACATCTGCATCTTGACTTTATATTTCAAGTTGTACTGTACCGACTTCTTGAGTATTGACTTATTCCTCATCCTATTTTTTTTCCTTGGTTGCAGTGAACCAAACACATCTTCATTCTTCAGCCCACAACACTGGTGGCTCCTTGATCGAAAGCCAGTGCGATGAGAAAACTCCAACCAGGCCAATCATTTTTACCTTCGCACGGATGGTTTGTACTATACTGTCCTCTAGCGTTTGGATCATTCTGCATCATTCCCTGCTAGAACGGTGACAAGTGCTTAATTACATTTTTTTTGTGTGGATTGCTTCTCTTTGCCAGCACATATAAGATGGAAGGCAGTGGCGAAATGATCAGTGCTTGCTTCACGGCAATAAAAATGAAACAGCACACTACTGCTTTTCATTTGGATGGAGTAGATCACTCAAAACACCAGCACGCATACTGCTTGGTATACATACCACTGTAGGTTCAACTAGAACTCAGCAATGTGCACGCAAGCACCTCGGCCATTCTAGCACTTGCCTTGGCTTGAGCATCCTGGCATGGCAGCGCTTCGCTACTCTGGCCTGCTTCGTCACCGACTTATATGTTTGCGTTTCCTATTATAACTGTATCCTAGATTATTGGATCTAGCTAGGCCAAACTGCACGATGTACAGATTGTGCCGTCTCTCGCGGGAGCTTCTCAGCCTCCCAATTTGTATCGTTGTAACACTACTGCTCATCGAATGCAATACAGGGTGATTCAACTCATCTGTTATCTGTCTAAATTCAGAAAGGCACACCGTTAACAATGAATTGCCTCAGTAATGACAGTAACTACTCTGTTTCCTTCAGAAAATATATCTTTTTCTCTCCAGCCAGACACGACATCCCTGCCTTACACTGTATCCACCCAAAATAACAAGGAACTGAACAGTTGATGGACAGCAACAACCGACACATTCAATAACGCCACACTACCAAGCTGCCATGTTCTCAACCTACATGTAATGAAATCTCTCTTCAGAGATTCTACCGCTGGAAGTACTCCCTACTTTATTAGACCAAACAAAATGGTTTCTACTAAATGTATAGAAAGAAAAAGGGCACTTAAAAAAGGCTCCACCCGACACAGTGTATAGCTCGCCACAGCCCTTGTGCACTGAAAACCAACCAAAGTATCAGCAAACAAAGTAATAAATAAATACATGTCGCCTGAAACCTGGGTAGGAAGAAAGCCTGGCTTCCAAACAGTTATGAGCACTAATTTCATAATAAAAAGTCTTACATCCAACATTTCAAAGCACCTGGCTATCATCAGTTCGATTTCAGCTGATGATGTGTAACATCCTTTCTTGGTGCTGATTGCTGTTATTCTTTTTCCACGGCTGATTGCCTGCAATTCTGAAAACTACATATTGCTTGCAGCTATTAGACTCTGTTCATACTTCCCTTGAGATGATACTGGCATTCTGAAAGTGGAGCGATTACAGCTTCTAACAATCATAAGGCCTGCCAACACGGTCAGGGAAGTAAAAAATAAAGCACGCAATATGCACTGTATGGTGCTAGGTGAACGAATATGTTTTTCTTTAGAAAAAGGGTGAACAAATAAATTAACAATGTAAAAGAAAATGAATCGAATCCATCACTTGCAGCTTATTTAATTCCACATATGTACAAAGCAGCCAATTCTAACTTATAGCTAGGGTAGTAGCAAGCAGTTCAGTCACCGAATCAATTCAGAAAGACACGCTGAGAACATTTAATAATCTAGGTAATTTTTTATACTGCATCTACAAAATCAGAGCAAACTGAACAATTGATGGACGGCAACACCACCACAAAAAGAAAAAAAATAGGGGAAAAGATGGACGTCAAGAAATATAGCTTGAACTCATCATGGTGATTCAGTAACTACTCTGTTTCCTTCAGAAAAAATATTTTTCTACCGACAAGATTCGATGCGCATTCTAGTTATATACTGTATATCTAACCAAAATAAGAAAGAACTGAACAATTGATGAATCGCAACAAAAGTAGCTTAATCAACCTAGACATTCAACACCCTGGAAGTAATCTCTGTTTTCTTATTACAGATGAAATTGTCTTGTACATGTAGAAAGAAAACAGATCAACTATAATGGCTCGACAGGGCACGATGTCTAACCAACCAAACTGACACCAAAATAAATAAACACATCGCCTGAAGCCTGGGTATGGCCAAAGTCATGGCCTCCAAATAGTTATGAGCACTAAATTCATAATAAAAGTTGTTCCCTCGTAACACTCAGTACGCACCACCTATCGTCGGCCCGATGTTGGATTTCAGCTGCTGATGTGTAGCATCATTCTTCCTGCTGATTGCTGCAATTCTGTGTCTTGCAGCCCTTGAGATGATGCTGGGTTCTGAAAGTGAAAAGCTGCAGCTTCTGACAATCCCATGGCCTGCCAATACAGTCAGGGAAGTAAGAAACAAAGCATTCTATGTGCACTTTACGTTCTAGGTGAACAAATATGATGTACTTTTGATAAAGGGTAAACACACACATGAACAATGTAAAAAGAAACTGAATCTAATACATCACTTACAGCCTATTTAGTTGTACAGAACAGCCAACCCTTACCTGTAGCTATAGCTAGGGCAGTAGCAAGTTTTCTAGTCACCGAATCCTTTCCCATAAGCTTTTCTTGGTTAGTTTAACACTAACTCTTTTGATGTATCTAATCTTTGTAAGATCATCATTGCATTCATTTGGTTCTCTCTTTTGCCGAAGCTTGTTTATGAGCTCGTCTGAAGTATCATGCAGATATAATTCTTCAAGGAATGTAAGATGCTCAACAATTACATCAATCAAATCAACTTGCATGAATAAAGTGCATGCCTTGACAATAGAGATATGACCAAAGTGAAGTGATGCTGCAACCGGAATTTATATTAGCAATGTGATAACCTGGACAAATGGAGATCCTCATCATGTTGCTTTCCTTACATCGAATTGCATGCATGAGTGCAGTGCAGGAACTTCATTGCAATAGAGCCAAAGGCCGAACTGATGCCACACCATGAATTCGAAGTTTAGTGCACATCTTTTTCTTCTTTATTTTTAGTTGTCATGTCTTGTGTGTCTTGTATTATTGAAAGTAAGACTGTGTTGTGTGTGGAAAACGAGCAATACAGTAGCTGCATGGGGATGGAACAGAGTATATGTGATTTCTAACCTAGTTCACTTGCTGTAACCTGAAGAGTCTGAAGAAAAAAATCGGAAGGGTGTATGGAGACTATATGTGGTGAGAAGAGACTCTTTGGGCTCCATGAGTAGAGCAGAGTTTGCTGTCATGGTAGGTGTTTGGGCATGATTCAGTTTCAGTTGTAGCAGATGGTCTGTATGCTTAGAGAAGAGCAGAGTTGGAGAGATGACAGCAGTATATTGTTTTGAGGATTGAGACGATAAGTGACTGATTTGGCATTCACCTACCGGCTACCCGTATGCAACCAAGGAAGGAAATGCATGTAGAGCAGGACACAAGCTGAGCTACACACACAAGGATTGTGTACTATTGTAGTTTGTGAAAGTTGACGATGAACTGATTTTGGGTTCACCTGCAAGGATGCATGCAGAGTCTTGTACCTCGGTTGCCACGCCAAGTGGTTCGAGAGGAGGATGGAGATGGCTGGCGAGCGTGAATCAAATCATCTTGCTGATTGGTTGCATCAAATCAACTTGCCTGAATGCCTTAAAGCAGTAATTGGAACCTAAAGAAGGAATATCGTTGTAGCTCATGGCAGCGAGTGATGTATGCTCATGGCAGGTGTTTGGGCATGATTGATTCAGTTATAGCAGTAGTTAATGTCATGGTATAATTAATTCGTTAGCTGTCCTTACTCTGCTTGAAGAAGGGAAGAGCAGAGTGTTAAACATATGCGTATACTTGAAGCACAAGTCTACATAGAGTTAGTTGCGCAGGATATAGATAGGTTGTTTGAGTTGATCTTATCTCTGTAACCGAACCTTCCTTTCTTGTATCCTACGTTTGTAATCTCAACTATCATGTACGCATATCCCATGGATCAGCTCCTGGCTATTTAACACGAAACCGTCGCCCTCTGTAGGGTAAGACGTTCTCGCAGTTTCCACATGGTATACAGAGCCATCCTTTTCCATCTCATCTAGCCCGCATCCACCACCACGCCGCCATGTCCTCCTCCTCCTCAAGCTTCTCCCAGACCAGCCTTAGCGGTCAGATCACCGAGAAGCTTACCCGCACAAACTATGTGCTCTGGCGGACGCAGATCACGCCACAGCTCCAAGGTGCGGGGTTCTTCGGCTATGTCGATGGAACCATGAAGGAGCCCGCACAGACTGTCACCACCAAGGCAACAGACGGGAAGGAAGAGACGTCGCCGAACCCCCTGCATCCCATCTGGGTCACGGAGGATCAGCAGGTATTGGGCTATCTGCTGAATAATTTGTCGAAGGAAGTGCTTGTGCAGGTCACCTCCATTGTCCACGCGCATGATCTCTGGACAACGCTGGCCAGCATGTTCTCCTCGACCTCTCTGTCCCGCATCAACAACATACGCATAGCTCTTGCTAATGCGCAGAAGGGGCAGCAGTCTGTGGCGACGTACTTCGCACATATGCGATCGCTGGCGGACGAGCTCGCGGCGGCAGGAAAGCCGCTGGACGACGATCAGCTGATCTCGCACATCCTCGCCGGCCTCGACATGGAGTATCAACCGCTGGTCTCGGCGCTCGATACTCGCACCATCCCTGTCATGCTCGATGAGCTCTTTTCTCAGATGAGCAATTTTGACCAGAGGGTGGCGCTCTACCAGGGCACGGGCACCGGCTTCAAGTCCTCTGCAAACGGCGCATCACGTGGTCGCGGGGGTGGTGGATCCTCTCGCTACCGCGGGCCGCCACGTAGAGGAAGGAACGCCGCCAACACCAACTCGCGCGGCGGCCACAACACCAGCGGCGGCAACAATGGCGGGCGGCCCTCCTACAACAACACCAAGGGTCGCCGCACCGGCAACAACACCAAGTCACGCCCGGACGCTGTCAAGTGCCAGATCTGTGGCAAACTGGGCCACTCAGCGAAGGACTGCTGGTACCAGTTTGAGGAAGATGAAGATTCATCCCAAGATGAAGAGGTAGCCGGCGGCGCCGAGGGCTCGTACGGCGTTGACACAAACTGGTACATGGATAGTCGTGCTACAAACCACATCACGGGTGAGCTTGAGAAAGTCACCATGAGGGAGAAGTACCCTGGATCCGACCAGATTCACGCTGCAAACGGAGAAGGTATGAGGATGCGTCACGTTGGTCATTCAATTATTAAAACCCCTCACCGAAAAATTCATCTTCGAAAAATCTTGCATGTCCCTAAAGCCTCCATGAATCTACTTTCTGTTCATCGTATAGCCCTTGATAATCATGTCTTTATTGAATTTCACCCGTTCTTCTTTTTTATCAAGGATAAGGCCACGAGGAAAATACTATATCGAGGTAGATGTGTTCGAGGGCTCTATCCGTTGATTCCTGAGCTTAGGAGGCAAAATAAACAAGCTTGTGGTGCTATCAAGCTTTCATCATCTCGGTGGCATGATCGTTTAGGGCATGCATCTTTTTCTTTAGTTGAGAAATTACTTAGGAAAAATAAGCTCTCATATGAAGAGCGTGACAATGAAACAATTTGTGATTCATGTCAAAAGGCTAAAAGCCATCAATTGCCTTATCCAATTTCTACAAGTATTTCTACCAAACCATTGAACTTGTCTTTTCTGATGTGTGGGGTCCGGACCCTTCCTCTGTTGGTAGACATACTTATTACGTCAGTTTCATTGATGACTATAGCAAATATTCGTGGATCTATCTTCTTAAGAAAAGATCCGACGTTTTTCAAGTTTTTCAGAACTTCCAAGCTTTAGTTGAACGCAAGTTTGATAGTAAAATAATTGCAGTTCAATCAGACTGGGGAGGGGAGTACGAAAAATTAAACTCCTTCTTCCAAACACTTGGCGTATCTCACCAAGTCTCTTGCCCACACGCCCACCAACAAAATGGGTCGGCTGAACGCAAGCACCGCCACATTGTTGAAGTGGGACTTGCCCTTCTTGCACGTGCATCTATGCCTCTTAAATTCTGGGATGAGGCCTTTCTTACTGCTGTGCATCTCATAAACATGTTACCTAGTCGAGTTCTTAACTTTGAAACTCCTCTTGAAAAACTCTTTCACACCAAACCGGAGTACAACTCCCTTCGTGTCTTTGGGTGTGCGTGTTGGCCCAATCTACGACCTTACAACACCCGTAAGCTTATGTTCAGGTCCAAACAGTGCGTTTTTATTGGGTATAGTGCCCAACACAAAGGCGTAAAATGTCTCGATGTGTCCACCGGTCGCGTCTACATATCTCGTGACGTCGTCTTCGATGAAACTCACTTTCCCTTTCGTGATCTCCACCCAAATGCCGGAGCACTTCTTCGTCAAGAAATCCTTCTTCTGCCCTCACATCTTATCAATGGTGATCACGGGGAAAATAATTGCAATGCACCACTGTTGACTAACCCTCATCATCGTGTGCATGAGTCCTCTGGTGATGCAGGTGAAAATTCTGAAGAAAATGGTGAAGAAATTGTGCAAGACAGTGCAGCACATGAGGCACATTTTATGTGTCCATTCCCGGGGAGCAAATCCCCCTCGGGATCGGCGATGCAGCACCCTGGCAGCGAATCTGCTGCGGGATTCGAGCCGCTGGCGCGCTGCAGCGCGTCGGAATCTGCGACCCGTGACAGCGACGACCCCAGCCTCTCAGGCGCGAACACGCGGTCGCCTGTGATCCGCCCGGCAGGGCCATGCGCGCCTGGCGAGTCTTCCTCCGATACGTGCCCTCCTTCGATTCGGTGGCCAACCGATGTGAGCCGGTGTTACACCCGGCGACAGACACGCCGCCCGACCGATTCTGACCCGGCTGCGGGGTCCGGGGCCCCTGGCTCATCATTGCGGCATGATGCCGTGTCAGGAGGACTCGCCCCTGGATCGTCTGCACCCGCTTCTTCACCTGTGCGTCGACCCGCAGCCGCAGAGGATCCCAGCACGCCGCCATCTTCTGTAGCTCGATCCCCCTCGGGATCTGGCGCTGCAGTTGGAGAATCTGGATCCTCTGCGCCGGACGTTGCTGCTGTGTCTCCTACGCCGCGCCGGACACGACTTCAACAAGGGGTAATCAAACCTATTAATTATAAAACCATCACAAATTTTGGTTTGGCATGCTCTGCAGGTGAACCTGCGACACTCCAAGAAGCATTAGGAAAAGCAACATGGAAAAAGGCCATGGATGAAGAATTCATGGCTCTTCAGAAAAACAAAACATGGCACCTAGTTCCCCCAAAGCAAGATAAAAATTTAATTGATTGTAAATGGGTCTTCAGGATAAAACAAAACTCTGATGGAACTATCGATCATTACAAGGCTAGACTAGTTGCAAAAGGATTCAAGCAACGTTATGGTCTAGACTATGAGGATACCTTTAGTCCAGTAGTAAAAGCTACCACGATTTGTCTTGTTTTGTCTATTGCTATGTCCAGGGGATGGATTCTCCGTCAGCTAGATGTCAAGAATGCGTTCCTCCATGGCGTTCTGGAAGAGGATGTTTACATGAAGCAACCTCCTGGGTTTGAGGACAAAAGGTTACCCTCTCATGTTTGCAAACTTGATAAAGCAATATATGGGTTAAAACAAGCCCCCAGAGCTTGATACTCACGTCTCAGACACAAACTACAAGCACTTGGGTTTACTCCTTCCAAGGCTGACACCTCATTATTTATTTACAACAAGTTGAATACGTCCATGTTCTTGCTCATCTATGTTGATGATATTATTGTGGCCAGTTCATCTAATGAGGCAGTGGCAGGATTGTTGAAAGATCTAAGTGCTGAGTTTGCTCTCAAAGATCTAGGAGATCTACACTATTTCTTGGGTATTGAGGTAAAGAAATCTGGTAATGATCTTCATCTTACTCAGGAAAAATATGCAACTGATCTTGTAAAGCGAGCTAGATTGCAAGGATGTAAACCATCACCAACTCCATTGTCCAGTTTTGACAAATTGTCTCTCACTGAAGGAGATCCCTTGAATCAAGAGGATAGCACCAACTACAGAAGCTTGGTAGGTGCACTTCAGTACTTGACTCTCATGAGACCTGATATTTTATTTGTTGTTAACAAAGTATGTCAGTTTCTTCATGCACCCACTACAGCTCATTGGACTGCTGCTAAACGAATTGTCAGATATGTCAGGAACACTGGTCTCACTTTTAGCAAGTCATCCTCTAAACTTGTTAGTGCTTTTACTGATTCTGATTGGGCAGGATGCTTAGATGACAGACGCTCAACAGGTGGTTTTGCAGTGTTCTATGGTCCAAATCTCATCTCATGGTGTGCAAAGAAACAAGCTACTGTTTCTAGGTCAAGTACAGAGCCAGAGTATAAAGCACTTGCAAATGCAACTGCAGAAATTATTTGGGTTCAGTCCTTACTAAAGGAACTTGGTATAAAATGCATTCAAGCTCCATGTCTGTGGTGTGACAATCTTGGTGCTACATACTTGTCAACTAACCCTGTTTTTCATGCTAGAACAAAGCACATTGAAATTGATTTCCACTTTGTCAGAGAAAGAGTTGCTAACAAGCAACTGGACATTCGGTTCATTCATTCCAAAGATCAAGTTGGAGATGGGTTTACAAAAGCATTGCCCACAAAAGCTTTTGAAGAATTCAAGCGTAATCTCAACATGTCCAAGTTGTGATTAAGGGAGGGTGTTAAACATATGCGTATACTTGAAGCACAAGTCTACATAGAGTTAGTTGCGCAGGATATAGATAGGTTGTTTGAGTTGATCTTATCTCTGTAACCGAACCTTCCTTTCTTGTATCCTACGTTTGTAATCTCAACTATCATGTACGCATATCCCAGGGATCAGCTCTTGGCTATTTAACACGAAACCGTCGCCCTCGGTAGGGTAAGACGTTCTCGCAGTTTCCACACAGAGCAGAGTGGCTAAAGACAGTAATAGTGTAGCCGCATGGAGACTAAAGACTTACTTTATATATATATATATATATCCTTGTGGTGCTTGCTGCAACCTAAAAAGTTCACAAAAAAATGGTTGTAGCAGGTGAGCCGTTTATAATACATGATTGGTGTTTGGGCACTATCATTTCCGAAACACGCGAGGGATTTGCGCGCCGATTCATTAAGAGAGAAAAGAGAGTTTACATGTCACATTTTAGGTGCCCATAGGCAAAACCCAAAACACACACACACACACACACACACACATGTCTGCTCACTTGTCCACACGGCTGACCTGCTTCAATCGCCATCCGAGTTGCCACAGCCTCCATTCATCGTTGACGATTGCCACCAGTCCGCTTCTTGCCATGGAGATCCTCTCCATTACGTGAACACAGAGATTGTTTAACGATTTTCTTTCTCGGGAGACCTTGTGTCAACCGCGGCAAGAAGAAACTTGCCTTATGGGAACACAACAGATTGGATTACGATTTCATTTCCTAGCCAGATTGGATCACGATTTTATTTCTTGTGTACAACGATCAATTACCCATTAATCCAATCATACACATGGGAGGAGTCAATCTCATCTATGATCTATCCCACAAAAGCAAGGCCGCACAAGGTTGTGAGGAGGGGCGCGGCGAGGCGGAGCACCACTACACAGGACCCGCAAGCATGACGACGCAAAACTGCTGACCCGATGGCGGGGAGCAGGACAGCAATGTGCCGGGTATGGGCATGGGCACAGATTACAAGGTATGAGTCTCGCCTATTCGTAAAGTAGCAGTATTAAGTACCAACTGATTCAAGTTCCAGTAGTGTACATCGAACTGTTCCAGAATTCCAATACTAGTATATACCTATGGATCTCTTCGTGTGTGCACTATTGTGTTTGCACGTTTGGTTAACTAGTTAATCTCTATAATCTTCCAACGGATTAGCTGTGCATACGAGGTTTCTTATACGATGGTCTAATCAAACCGAGGAGTTCTGCAGCGAGCAGCCAACTGCGTCAGACGGTGGCCGACGTGCATGGTCCTATGAATATTTATCGTTCGCATAGCAAGGGCTCATCTTCCTATTAAGATTCTATTTTGGAATTTTATAAAAAGGCTGCTACTTAGGTATCACACTATTTTGGAATTTTTACATTTTCGACAGTCTGTACCTTGGTTGATTTTTACTGAAATTGAAGACTATTTTCTGTACGGTTCAGAAACTTGAAAAATTAAATTTGATTTCTTTTTTCTGAAAAAGGGCTACAAGGCCCAAACGAATTTCCATGGTAAATGCTGCGTTTATAACTGTAAAAAAAAAAAGAATATCCTGCGCCGGCTGGAGGTGGATGATGGGGAAATTTAAGCATGGTAAATGTCGCATTCATAGATTATTTTATTTCTGCCGCTGGGGACATTTGTGGCACTTATTCGTGGGGAAAATTAAGCATTTTTTGAGATGTGACTTTGGGAGTGCTGAGTTCGAGCGTGGAAGCGGGGATACGATTGGTGCTGTGAGTGCAAACCAATTGTGAACTTCAATAGTCAGCTGAGCCTCACTTGCTTCGGAATTAGGAGTAATTCAGTAATGATCCGCATAATAATTCATTACAAACAGTGGTCTTGCAGACATTGAGTATGGAGACATCCAGATTCAGGCTTGGAATCGGATTCTGCCTTGGTCGCTCACTCTTCATAGTTGATCCTAATTTTTTTAGTTTTTTTTAGAAAAGGAGGATTACCCCCGGCCTCTGCATCTGGGCGATGCATGCAGCCATTTTATTAATTATTCTCAGAGACCTTACAAAGCATTACATGAGTAAACCTGAAGCCACCATCTAGGCGACACCTATCGCTACTCCTATCCCCTTGATGCAGGTGTGCCGAATGTCTGAGCCTAATATCAAGCAGATATCGCACCAAACCCTAACATCTAATGCCGGATGCCCTATACCCGCCACATGCCGGGAATGGGTCACACACCGGTCCGGCGCACTCACCGAGGCTACCGCCAAGGTCAGCTGTCGACGCCACCATGGCGCCAGACAGCACCACCACCCTGTGCGAGGCCATCACGCCACGTCCAGCGTCGAGGCCCCACTGCTCACGCCGAGACCCGCCGACGTCGGTGCGAGAGAAGGCACGCCACACCACCTCACGCCTCCTCCATCCGGCGCCGCTCTACAAACGATGCCCCCAATAGCGAACACGACACCGCAGTGCTGCCATCGTCCGATCCGGTGATCTTAGGATTTCTCCTGGAGCGGCACGAGCAGGTAGACGATAGTTGCTTGATGATACCTTCAACAAGGTAACGACTTAAATGCCGCCATCGCCCGCCATGACCGGAGTCGGCTCGGTTTTCACCGGCGACTATGTCTCCCCAACTCGCCATCGGTGCTAATAGTGGGATCCAAGATCCGTCACTACCAGCCTGGCCAAACGCCATGCCCGGGCCAAGAGACCCGGACATCCTCGTGCCGTGAAGATTACCTAGGGGGATCTCCTCTTGTCGTTGTCGAGACGAGGCGCAGTCGCAGTGGATCTCGATCTAGACCCCTTGGGCCCAGATCAGATCTCATCACGGCCAAAATCTCATCTGCCAACGTCCATCGCAGATCTCCTGGCCACCGCCAACCCGTTGTGCACTGCCGTTGGAGGAGGAGGGAGATGCACGCCGCTGCCCCCACGCGTTCCCGTCGGCCGAGGACTGCGCCGCCGCCGCCACCTCACCACAGGGGCTTCGCCCCGCGGCGTCCTCAGCGACGGCGGCGGTAGTGGGAGGCGATGGAGGGGGAAGGCTGAGGGCGGTGTGGACGGGGACTCCCCGGGAGCGGCGCGGCGCCGCCGCCTCGGGGGAGAGAGGTCACAAAAAAGTAATTAAGCGGTCATAGTTGATCCTAATGGAATTATTAGTCGATGGATTGTGAGTTCATGACATCTCCCATCATAATCCATGGATTATTTTCCCTGCTTGAATAAATAAAAATTATTATAATAAAAAGCCTAGAATCCCATTAACAGAGCCCTTGGCTATTTCTTGTCTGCATTTCAAACTTGCTCACACATTTCAAACTTTCATCATCAATTATCACTTTATGTTCTAATTTGTAAATGCTTACATGGAAAACTTGTGTAACTAGTGATGCATATGTACATGGGTGCCACCACCACCGTGATCTCCGCGGCCAGCGAATTTTGCTTCCCTGCCGCCCTCCTCGCCGTTGAAGCAGGTACACTTTCCCCAGCCACTCATTCCAGTAGCACTCATGTCCCGCGCTTGGTCCTGAAATGATGTTCTGCCAGTGGAATTTTTGTGAAAAAAATCCAATGTATTCTAGTATTAGAGACATGTGGAATTACACACTCAAACACAAGGATACAATTGAACACAGCACACTGTTTCGATCTAGGTACATAGCTTGAACAATCTGATCAGAAGCAGCTAGTATTTTTTCGAAAAGGGGCGCTTTATTACTTCAAATGTTTAAGCATTACACCCGGCCTCTACATAATTAAAATGCACACAGCCAACAAAGTCCTCACGACAAGCCAATATAAAAGAAGAAGGCGAAATACAAAGATGAAATCTGTATGACGCCTAAAGCATAGGTGGCCCAATCCTAAGATCATGCCGCCACCCATGTTGGGTAAAAGTATTCCTCGCCGCAGCCTCCAATCGTGTACACACCTCCGTAAACAGGTCTCGATTCTCCACTCGTTGTACAGAGGACCATAAACGAAGCGTCCCGGTTAGGGCTGGACACGAGCCGAGCCGAGCCGAGCTTGATCCGAGTCTGGCTTTGGCTCGCTCTGAAGCGGCTCGGCTCGGCTCGGCTCGCTCAGCCAACGAGCCTACTTCAGGCGGCTCGGCTCGTTTTAGGAGTGGCTCGGCTCAGGCCGAGCCGGCTCGTAAGCCAGCTGCCCCCAGAGCCTTTGTACCTATGTATATCAGTATATACTCCACAGTCTTGATTCTTTTTCAGCAATTAAACCCATACTTTGAAAAACTAACAGTTTATATTGCTAAAAATGAAACATCCAGCAATCTATTGTTTTAAGAAATGGTCATAGTAATGAAAAATAAGCTTTCTTTTATGAATTCTTCTACAAAAATTGTAACAATGTAACAGATATGAGAGGAAGAATTGGGCAGCATTTCTACTGTATTTTGGACAGAACAAAATATACGCCGGAGAAGGTCCAAACCATCGACCTCGACCTCGAAGGAGCTTGACCTTTTCGCTTCTTGGCACTCTTCCGTTGCACTTTTCTTGCTTCATCCTCACTTGGATAGCAAAAACAGCACACACATGAGCTTGCACAAACATATATTTTTTGGATACCAAAAAGAGCACACACATGAGCTTACACAAACATATATTTGACATTTGGATACCAAAAACAGCACATATGACTTTCAAACTAATTAGACATGGAGTCCATGTAATTTTCCAGCAAGTAGATTATTTTTCAAGCTGCTATGCTACAGCAACTAGATCATCAACTAGGTCATCAACAGCAAAAAACTAATTACACATAGAATCAATGAAAATTTTGGTCTATCCATCCAATCTGCCCTACAACTCCATCCATCCATGATCCATCCGTCCGTCGCTGCTACATCTAGCCGTACAGGCTACAATACATCCATCCATGATCCATCCATCTAGTCCTACATCTACCTGACTACGTCCATCGATCCATCCATCAGTTGTGTACTGGAAGTTCAAACTACATTACTACATCCATCGATCCATCCATCCATTGATCCATCACATGCATACTACTGAAGTTCAGAGAGCTGCTGCTAGGGATTGGGAAGGAAGGAGGTACCTGCTCCGGCTCGTCACGTTCCACGAGAAACCAGAGGAGGCGCATCCGTCTGCGTCCGGTGTGGTGAGGAACGGTCGCGCCGCCCGTCACTGTCGGCGTGGCGAGGAAACGCGGCGTCGCTCGTCGCCGTCGATCCAGATTTGCGGCGTGGTGAGAGAGGGGCGAGGCCGCGCAGAGCAGAGAAAGGGAGAGACGAGAGACTGGCTGTGTGTTGCTCGTGCCCTAATGCGCTAGCCATTGCGATGGACTGCGAAATTGGGCTGGGCCGCAAGCGAGTCACCGAGCTGGACCGGCCGAAACTCGGCTCGGCTCGGTCGCGAAACGGGCCTGTTTTCAGACCTCGGCCCGCTCGATTATCCTATCGAGCCGAGCTGTAACGGGCCGAGCTGGAGCGAGCTTCGGGCCGAGCCGAAAAGCTCGCTCGTACGTCCAGTCCTAGTCCCGGTACATTTGTAGATAACCTGCATAAGTGAAGTACTTTTATCGTTAAAAACCTTATCATTTCTACATAGCCAAAGCGACCAAATCACGGCAAGCGCTCCCACCATGAGAAGAATTCTAAACCTGTGATCAATCCCATGTAACCAGTTGCCAAATATATTAGCAACACTAGACGGAGGATACAGGCCAGAAGCTATCTAGATGACTGACCATATAGAACGAGCCAATTTACAATGGAAGAACAAATGTTTTATTGTCTCATCATGCGGACGAAATACACATTGCGTACTTCCATGCCAATTCCTCTTAATAAGGTTATCTTTAGTAAGAATGACTCCATGACGAAGATACCATGCAAAGATTTTATTCTTAAGAGGTATCTTCATCTTCCAGTACTTCTTATTATTATCAACTGGCACGTCTAACTGGATCAAAGCTCTATACATAGAATCCACTGAGAATTGTCCATTCCCATGTAGGTTCCAACGAAAGAAATCGGATCCTTGTGACAACTATACCGTGGTTAACCGCTGGAGCAGTATGTTCCACGATTGGAGTCTAGGTCCAATTAAATCCCTTCTGAACGTCACATTTGGTGGAAATGATTCCAAAACCTTGGCAATAGTATCACCCTTGTGACGCACAACATTGTATAGAGCTGGATATTGTTCCCGGAGAGTAGCATTACCTAACCACTTATCCTCCCAGAATCTAATTTCCGAGCCGTCCTTAATTGAGAAGGAACCATAGCGGAAGAAATATTTCTTCGTTGCCATTAGTCCGGCCCAAAAATGAGAGTCCCCAGGCTTTTAGTATACTTGGGATACCGCCTTAGCACCCACATATTTTCTCCTTAGGAGGGTTTGCCATACGCCATCTTTCGTCAACAACTTAAACAACCATTTGCCGAGGAGGGCCCTATTCTTAACCTCAAGGTCATGAATGCCTAAACCACCTTGGTCCTTGGGACGGCAAACCACACTCCATTTAGCCAGTCGATATTTCTTTCTCTCGATATCTCCTTGCCAAAAGAATCTTGATCGGAAGTAATCCAATCTATGTAATACTCCTTTCGGCAATTGGAAGAAGGAAATCATATATAGTACCATGTTACTTAGTACTGAATTTATGAGGACCAACCTTCCTCCCAGAGATAGCAATTTACCTTTCCAACTGCTAAGTCTTTTTTGTAGTCTCTCCTCGACGTGTTTCCATTCAGCATTTGTGAGTCTCTGATAATGTATCGGTATCCCCAAATAAGTGATCGGAAACTGGCCCAATCCGCATCCGAACAAGTCAGCATACAGATGGGCCTCGTCTTGAGCCTCGCCGAAACAAAACAGTTCACTTTTATGGAAATTGATCTTAAGCCCCGAGAGTTGCTCGAATGCTGATAAAATTAATTTCAGATTTCTTGCTTTCTCGAGGTCATTATCCATAAAGAGAATCGTATCGTCGGCATATTGGAGGATAGAGAGGCCACCATCCACTAGATGACTCACTACCCCATCAATCTGGCCATCAACCTTGGCACGCCCAATCATGACCGCTAACATATCAGCCACTATATTGAATAGCATGGGTGATACTGGGTCACCTTGTCGCAATCCTTTCTTCGTTTGGAAATAGTTGCCAATGTCATCATTGACTTTAATGGCAACACTACCTCCAGGCACGAAACTATGGATCATTGCGCGCCACTCTGTAGAAAAACCTTTCATTCTGAGAGTTTGTTGAAGAAAAGACCACTTGACTTTGTCATAAGCTTTTTCAAAGTCGATTTTAAGAACCACCCCATTTAGTTTTTTCCGATGCAATTCGTGAACTGTTTCATGAAGGACAACAACCCCATCTAGGATGTTTCTGCCTTGCATGAAAGCAGTTTGAGAAGGGCGAACCACATGTTCAGCAACGGAATCTAGTCTAATCGTCACTACTTTAGTGAATATTTTAAAACTAACATTAAGGAGGCAAATTGGACGGTATTGTTGTATCCTTTCAGCCTCATTAACTTTAGGTAATAAAATAATTTCACCGAAGTCTAAGCGAAACAAAAACTGCCTTTCTAACTTCCTCCTCAGAAAATGGAGCTGTTAGAAGGCTATTTTCCGCATCAGAAACATGGGGGATATCATCTGTTCGAGACTCATCCATTGAGCAGTTTCCTTCCTCAGGGGTTCCGAACAGATTTTTATAATAACTAGTGATATAAGACTTAAGTTGCTCATGCCCTTCAATGGTGCCCTCCTCCTGTTGTAGGGAATGAATAAGTTTCCTCCGATGTCTACCATTGGCGACACCATGAAAAAATCTAGTATTCGAATCACCTTTCAGGATAAACTGAGAGTTTGAATGTTGGTACCACTTGAGTTCCTCCTCGCGCAGCATGCTAGCTAACTGGGCATTCGATTGACTCTTGATCTCTATTTCAAAGTCAGAGAGAGGTCTAATCTCTGCCAGAGCTTCTAAATCATCAATAATAGATGAAAGACGAAGCTTCTCCTTTTTTAGGATACCCACAGTGTGCCTAGCCCATCCACCAAGGAACTTACGTAATGCACGTATTTTGTTGTTCCATATGTGTATTGGGGTAAGCCCGGCAACCGGTTTATCCCACACCTCCTTCACCATTTGATAGAATCCATCTCGATGCAACCAACCCAGTTCAAACTTGAATTTGCGTCTGTGTTGTGGTCGAGGTAATCCAGTGGTTAAGAGGATGGGTGCATGGTCTGAGATAGCCTCTATACGAGGCAGAGCACGAACAGAAACCATTGGGAATTTGGATTCCCAGTCGGTATCCATTAAAACGCGATCTAATTTCTCATATGTCGGCTCTGGAAGACTATTCGCCCAAGTGAATTGTCTTCCAATCATGGAAACCTCTCGCAAATCTAGACTGTCTATGACAGCACTCAAAAGGAAAGGCCAATGATTATCAAACCTACCTCGGCTTTTCTCATTTGGAAATCGTAGCAAATTAAAATCCCCACCAATAAGAATGGGGTAGGGATTATCTTTCGCTAGATTAACCAGTTCACGGAGAAAAACGGCCTTGAGCTCATCCTGGGCTACCCCATACACGGCGACGAGGGTCCATGTGAAGTTGTCAGCTTTGTTTCGGATATGGAGTTTAATATGAAACTCTCCATCCGAACTAGCCAAAACATCCATAGTCCCTGTGTTAATGCCAAGTAAAATGCCCCCAGAACGACCTCGAGGTGGCCATGAAATCCAATTATAGTCTATCCCGCCAGACAGGCGGTTAAGCAGACTTACTGAGAAATCACGTCTCCCCGTTTCAGACAAAGCCAAAAAGTCTAAATTGTACTCCCTATTACATTCCGCTATGAATAGATGTTTAGCCAAGTCACCAAGACCTCTGCTATTAAAGAACATGCCATTCATGGGGAAACAATAGGAGATCTAGAAAATGTTGCCCTCTTAGAGGGTTACCGACTTTTTTTTGAACGACCGGATTTGGATTTACGACCGGAAGCTGTAAGCTCAATCAATGAGCTAAGCCAGGGTTCCTCCAAGCCCACATCTGAAACCTCCCCTACTACATGAGCGAGTAGCTGACCATTTGATGTGGCATGCAGCTCCTCCTCATCTAGATGTGAGATAAAAGATTTGCTAGAAGCAGCTAGTATGATTTCACTTAAGTGTTACTAGTCTGCTAGAGCACATGCTTAGAGCTTACCCTACAACAGTGTAAAAAAGGCTACAAACCCATTAAAGGAGGCCCTGGTTATTCCCTTTTCTTCCATTGTTGAGCTTTGTCTTCCCCACCACTTGTCTCTTTTTTCCTTCCCCTGGAGACAACTATTTTTTGCTGCAACCAACCAGTAAAGCAGCCAGGGGAGATGCGAAACTCTTTGTGACCTTCTGAATTCACTGATACCAGTAGTGTTTATCAAGTTGATTCATGCAGCATGATGTTTTGGAAACACGCGAAGTCTGTGGCTTTGTTTCGTTTCACCAACAACATGCTGCTGGGTGCTTTAGTGTTGTCTGCCACACACATTGAAACGCATGCACCGTAAGACTGATGCCACCGTATCTCCCCCATTAGCGAATCTTGCTTCTCTGCTGCCGGTACCCTTCCTCCAATCGCTCACTCCAGTAGCAGTCATGTTCAATCTGGGTACGTAGCATGAACAATTTTATTAGATACAATTGTTATTTTTTGCAGTTAAGTAGTACTGCTTAAGGTTTCATCTGACTGTAGAACAGAGTAAAAAGGCTATAATCCCCTTAAGGTGCCCCTAGTTATTCCTTTTCTCCGTTGTTGAGCTTCCTGTTGTCGTCCCGATCTTCACCAATAATTTGTTGTTTTCCTCTTTTTATAATGCTCATTATCTTTTTCATCTTACCCTCGAGACAACTCCGTATGCCTAAACCAATCAATCATGAGAAATAGTGGGAGAAACAGTGAAGTATAAGTAGCCAAGGGAGAATAAAAACTATGGAAGCCTTTTGGATTTGCTGATACTAGTGCATACTGAAGAGCGTGGCGTCACCAGCATGACATCTGAAGCCAACAGGTGAAGCCGAGTATTGGTTTTCAGTGTTGCACTGTGGGATGCTTTACTGGCAGCGCTTAGTTATTTAGCTAGCACCCGCAAACTTTCTGTAGATCTGTGCAAAATGGTTTACAAGAAAATCTTCAACACTCATCGCCATTCGTTATCAAGACCATCTAATGGTGGGGAATGATCTACACTTGATATTTGCAGACAACAACGTTGAACGGAGCTAATAAACTAAGTACAGAATGTAACAAAGACTAGGAGATAACTGCATTTGATGGAGTTAATTACCTAGCTGCAAATTTCAATTATTTAGTTAAGTTTGCACACCTAAATAACTACATTGGATGGAGTTGATCCATCCACATGCAAGCCTGGTTCCTGCTAACTAACTAGTTAACCAGTATCTTTTTTGCTTGTAGTATAAAGTTTCAAATAGCACTCTAAGCTTCTTAGCGGCAGACCTCTTCTATATGCTATAGCGTGCTATTTAAAATGTTTGCTCATTTCTTTGGACAAAAAACCCTTTGCATAGGACCTCTTCTAAACGCTATAGCGCGCTCTTTAAAACCTGTGTAGTTAGCGTTGTTCCATGTGATGCTATGCTCTAATTAACGGTCATGGGATGTTATGCTTTACTGGCAGTGATTAGTTTAATTAGCTTTACTGTGGCGAGACCTGTACTACAGAAAGTTGAGAGAAACTGTAAAAGAAAGTCATAGTGATGTACAAAATACTACACATTCTGCGGATCATAGAGTACTGACCACGAACTCTCACACAAGAACAAAAGCATCATTGGTAGTATTTATCTGTTTTGGCCAATATATCAGGAATAGAAAAGCTCACGCGAGAAAGCAAACTCGCAAAAGCATAATAGTATCAAAGAACAAAAGAAATCAACGATTAAACTGAACAAGACCCATGGTTGTGCCTGTCTACCTACCTAATAGTACATAGACTACTACTGCTCTTCTTAAGTTCGGCATGAGCTTGTTCCACGAGGAGAGACCACGCCTTTTTGAAGTATTTGAAGAATTCATTTTTGTGCCACGTGCCTGGTTTGCGATACTTGCGTTTGCGCTCGTCCAGGCACATTTCCACGAACTTCTTTGCAAATATTTCCTCTTGTGGGTGATGATGGACGATTTGAGTTAGCCACGACAGATCGGTTGCCACCTTCATAAAATCCTTCTGGAGCGTCGATGAAGGTGCGCACACGAGGCTGTAAGCCTTTCGGAGCTTCCCATCGGCTTTGACAAGCCAAAGGCTATCTTTGTTGTGCCAGTAGATGTATGTATGCACCCCCGCCGAGTTGGTGCGGCCGAGGGAGGAAGCGCTGCCACCATCTTCGCCGTCGTTGTCGTTTGAGTTGTCGTGATATTGACGTTGTCATGGGAGTCATCGTCGTTGGAGCTTGCAGTGACAAAACAAGTTGCCCTGGACACGACCTCGACATAGAAGGTGCCGCCGTTGATGTCATTCTTATCTTCGGAGTACTTGACGGCGACAATCACTTTGGGGTCACTTTCATCATCTAAATGACGATAGGTTCAGAGGAGGAGACGAGGAGACGTAAAAAGGGAGCCATGGATTGATTTCTGAGGCTGATGGTCGTGGTATTGAACCTACAAACGGGTGCGCGCGCGCGCGCACACACACACAGAGACACACACACACATATATGTATATATCCTTTGGTATTAGGCAAAGAAGGAAGATGGAAATCCAAGTTTTGATATGGTCGGCCGGTTCATGCATGGACACAATCCATGTTTTCCTTACCTACTCAACTGATGATTGATATCACCTCTTATTTGGTTTGAGTTCCATCTTCCTTCTTTGCTTAATACCTAAGGAGGTAATTCAGAATTTTGGCGGGCAAACACTATCTCGCCATGTGCTCCATCGTCTTTTTGCGCACATGCCTGACACCACGACCATGGCTCCCCTTCTGCCGCTCCTCGTCTGCTCCTCTAAACGTGTTGTCATTTCAGATGATGAGAGTGACAACAAAGTGATCGTCACCATCGAGAATTCTAAAGATCAGGACGGTCATGGTGGTGCCTCCTATTCCTATGCCATGTCCACGACCACTTCCCTTTGTTGCTACTAGCTAGCTCTGACAATGGACATGGCAATGACTACCACGGCAATGGTGATGTCAACGACGACTCCGATGACGACCAAGATAGTGACAACACTTCCTTGGCCCGATCCTCTCGGCGGAGGTGCAAAACATACAACTACTAGCACAACGAGGGAAATCTTGCCTTGTGGAAGCCGATGGAAAGGTCCGCAAGACTTGCGACCGCGCGCGCACCTTCATCAACACTGCATGAGGAGTTTATGAAGGACAGAAAACCGATCCATTGTGGCGAGATCAAATCATCCACCATATCCCACAGGAGGAAATATTTGAAGATGTTTTTGGAAATGTGCATGGATGAGTGGAATCACAAGTATCGCAAAATCGAGAACAAGGAAAATGAACTTTTCAAAGGGTGCAAAAAGGTGTGGCCCAACCTCCTGGAACAAAGTCGTGCCGAACTTATGAAGAGTAGTAGTAGTCCACGTAGTACTAGGTTGGTGGACACACATGCATGTGGTACATTTCAATTTAACCATGGTTTTATTTCGTTATGCGTACTCTTTTGTTTTTGTGAGTTTTCTTTTTTTGGTGAGGTTATTTGTTCCCAACATAATAGAATGAACAATAAAAATATATCAGTAACTATTGTATGTGTGGCCCATATGGCCCAGGCCCATATAGCCGCGTGGCTTGTTGACCTAGTGAGGAGTAGAAAGGGGATCTAGCAGAGTGCGTGGAGCAGCACACGAGAGATTACCGCTCCTACTCCTGGTATGCTCCTCCAAATCCTACATGGTATCAGAGGCCAGGTGGCTGGTGATAACGGCAGTGTAGGTCGTCGGCAGGTAGCAAAGTCCGGCGAGAGGGGTGGCGCACGCATCTGGGCGTGGTCGGAGGCAGCGAGCCGTGCGCGAGCGCGAGGCGGTGGGGCGGAATGTGGGACCTATGTGGCTGGACACAACGGGGCTAGGAGGAGGCCCAGCTGACGCGGAGACTAGCGCTGCTGCTGGAGCATAGGATGTGCAGCTGCTCGAGCTGCTTTTGTTGTGCAGGAGGAAGCAGAGGAGGTGCGGCTGGATGCGGTTGCATTTGGACAAGGAGACAGTGTTGGGGAAGCCCTGAGAACTGTAGGTGGCATGGAACGGAACGAGATGATCCCATGAGGGCGGCTGGTACGGCGCCAACGTGGCGTAGGGGTTGTATTGCATTAGGTAGGTTGTGCATGCGATCCCGGACGGAGACCAAGAAAACCAGCGGAGTTGGGGACCCAGCCGGGGCATGGAGGCAGGATGGCGACACCATACGGAGCGAAGAAGCCCATGTATGGGTTGTGGGAGGGAGTGCCATTGCCACAGACGCCCGAGTCGCCTGTCCCCCTGGAGCGAGTTGTTGTGGCCGCGTCCTTGGTGCTGATTGGGGGCCCGATCGGTGCCGCGCTCCTGAGGCTTCTCCACACAATCACCTTGACAGGGGCAGGACAACCAGTGCTATTAGAGCCAGACACGTAGGAGGAACCGCGGCTCCCATGAACAACAAGGACGGTGGCACTCGCTTCGGAAGCGCGCTATGCAATATTCTCCTTGGCGAGCTTGACTCGTGAGAAGACCGTATCGAAGGGCGGCAGGGGGACGATGTCGCCCAAAACCACGTGTATGGTGTCGACGTGTTGGTCGAGGCCGTGTAGGAACTGCGTGGTGAGATCAACCTCGGTGGCGGCGTGATCAAAGTTCGCGAGACCGACTTTGAGAAGCTTCATGCAGCGCGCATACTTGTCCACAGACAGTTCACCCTGCTTGACGTTTGGATATTGCCTATTGAACATCATGTAGCGGGCCCCTCGGTTGGCTAGGAAATAATCGTGGATCCGCATCGAGAGATCATAGGTGGTGGTGACCCTGATCTCGTGATCGACAGTCTGATTGGCAAGAGTGGCATACATGGCAAGGGTGACATAGGTGTCGAGCTTGAGGTTCTGGCTGTCCGCATTGGGTGGCGGTGGATGCTCTATGACGTATGTGACGCCATAGGGAACAAGGAACATAAGAAAGAACGATTTCCACTTGTGGTAATTCAGCAAGGTTTAAGAGGAACTTGATGTCGCTGGAGATGTCGGCATGGAAGGTAGGGTGACGAGCGGGTGGTGTCGGCGGCGTGGTGGAGGAGAACAGAGGGGCAAACTAGGAGCTGGTGGGTGGAGCAATGCCCCTGAGATGAGATGGGGAAGTGCCGAAGATGAACGTCATGGTGGTGGCAAGCGACGTCGTGGGGAGGGTCACCGCAGAAGAGAAGGAGTGCTGCTCCGACATGGCGATGGCCTGGAGTCTGATACCAAGTTGGAGTATCGAATTGTTGTCTCTGTATTGCTTCAGTTACAGGAGGTAGAACATATACTAGAGAGTTACAGAAGAAGCCCGATAAAACAGGCACGCAGGCCTCGGGGGTGGGTGCGATCCCAAATTCTAGGGCTGGACGTGCCAGTCATATGCAATAGAATATGTAGACGTTAACATATAAAAGATTATTGTGAGGATAATATGATATAAAAATTCTTGTGAGGATAATATCATCAACATATAAAAGAAGGTAAGCAGTTTTGTTGTTATGATGAAAGGTGAAGAGTGAAGTGTCAGAACGGGAAGGGGTAAAACCAATGGTTTGAGTATAAGTAGAAAAACGTTGGAACCAGGCACGTGGTGCTTGTTTAAGACCATAAAAAGGTTTTTGAAGAAGACAAACATGATTAGGATAGGAGGAATGTTCGAAGCCAAGAAGTTGTGACAATAGACTGTTTCTTGAAGAGAGCCATGAAGGAAAGCATTTTTGACATTTAGTTGATGAATTGGCCAGGAAGAAGAGACGGCGATGGTAAGGACAGTGCGAATAGTGCCGGGCTTAACAACTGGAGAGAAAGTCTCATCATAATCGATGCCGTGTTGCTGAGAGTAACCACGACATACCCATTGAGCCTTATAACGTGCAAGACTCCCATCAGAATTAAATTTATGGCAAAAACCCATTTGCCCGAAACGATATTTGTATTGGAAGAACGAGGAACTAACTGCCACGTGTTATTCTGCAGAAGGGCTCTGATATCATGTAGAATTGTATTGAATAATTGTTGATGCAGTATTGTGCCAGTACAAGAGGTATATATAAGAGTCAAGCCGCACCTGACCTAGCCCTATTACAAACCGAGTAGGAGTCCTAATCCTATTACAAGTTGTATTCTAACAGAGATTAAGGGAGGGTGTTAGAATTAGAGATATAATGTAATCTCAAATGTTTATCTTCTCCCTCTCTCGTAACAACTCCTATCTCTATCTCCTTGTAACGAACCTAAATCCTAGCGATGGGGTGTGACTTGTAAGCCACGGTAAGGGCTCTTCTTGCTATCGATCAATATAACCACACGCGGCTCTCTACGGAGAGTAGGAACGCTTCCATCTAATAATATATATATATATATATATATATATATATATATATATATATATACTCATTCATGCGGACGGCCTTGATGTCTTTGTTGGGATATTTGGAATTAACCATCAAATTTTTATCGGTGCTTCTCTTGGGTCCTTTGTACGTGCTAAAAAATTATAGTTCCTCCTATTCTCTGGAATCAATTTCAATTATTTGCATGGGAATTTTTTTTGTGGGTTGCATGGAAATTAATCTGTAGCAGTAGGAGTAGTCCTTGCTGGAAGCACACACGGCCGATTGTGTCGGCCAACGAAGAATGTCCAGCGCGAAGTAGTCCATTATATCATGTCCGGGCCGTGTCCCCATCCTTTCTTTTTCAAGAATGAAAAGTAAATAGATTTACGTCATGACCAGTGTATAGTGTGTATCCATACGTACGTACATATCTAATCCATCGTATCATCTATATCTACAGTGACCACCATGGCGAGAGAAGCTTCCGATCGGCGACCGGCGGCTGAGGTATGGTGCTCGATGCTGCTAATCAACTTCTCTGTAGAGTCTCGGATTCCCTAGGTGTGAATGACACCGGTCAGAGATGTACATGTCATTAGCGCCGGCTAGTACTCCCTCCGTTCCATATAAACTTTGTACTAAATCGGCGACACTACTATGGAACGGAGGGAGTATTCATATGTCATTTCCGATTCAGTTTAGATTGATTGTGGCAGGTACAAGTTGGGGCAATTTTTTGGACTTTGGATAACAGCATATGTTGAGGTACTGTCGGTTCAGTGCTCTACCATCGAATTTGTCTCTGGTCTAGAAAAATTATATGGCCTCGAGGTAGTGTTGGTCAAGGGTTCCTACAGCGACGAAGTCAAGCAATATTTGCTGCAGAAACATGCAGGAGGCAGTTATGTATGGAAGGGAGTCGACGTACACAAGAGTTTTGTTGAAGTTAGAGGACCAACAACCTCCATCCTCATCTCGATTCTATTTCTTTCCCTCTACTTCCGCTGCCCACGTCATAAACTCCTCTGCAGCCATAGTGAGGACTAACCAAACAAAGGAAATTAACATGGAATCAATACAATAAGATGCGAAAAATAAAATAAAGCAGTAATTCTCACAATCAACATTAAGATTTGTGTTATTTTACCTCCAGTTTCGACCAAGTGTTGGGACAGTGGATCCCTGACCGCGACGCCATCCTGTCTACTACCTGTGCACTTGGTCGATGTAATTCTCATCCTAGTCATCTTTTTCGCCGCCGTCCTCACCCTCACTCTCCTCCTGCTCCGTGTAATTCTCAAACTCCTCCATTTCATTCTCATACTGATCCTCGTCGTCCTCACCGTCCATCTCTATCACAATGTTATGCAACATGCAGCGTGCGTAGATCAATTCATAAAACAAATATGAAATGACGGAGTGCCAAAACATGGTGTCTAGTTCCTTTTGATGTGTCTTTCAATCTCACCAACATGGCAAGAGTGGCGGCTGACGCTAAAGAGTGCCACCTATCGAACTCGGCTTCATAAGGAGGTAAATCTGCATGGAGGTCCTTGTCTTCAAGGATGTATAGTGTGAATTTCCATGGGAGGAGAGGGCATCCTGCATCCCCAATTATGTATGCCTCGACTTCTGATCCACCACCTGATTATATCTTCAGCTTGTTACCATTCAGCCAAATAGACTCCTCACAGAACTTGAAGAGCCAAGAGTCATTTAAAATGCTTGATTGATTCATGCTAGCTGCGGCTCCTAACGAAATCTTTGTGAACCTCTTATCTAGATCAATGCCGGCTTTTTTTTTGACAAAGAGATCAATGCCGGATTGCAATAGGACACCACCACTCTTCTCATGGTCACAGTTTCGTGATCCAAATGTGACGTGCGATACAATGTTATGAATCGCAAAACCAAAGGACAGCAATGCAGTGCAAATACAATTGAAGTCACACAACATGCAGTCAATTTACCGTCTCCATTGGTTTTTATATAATTTGTACAATCTAAGAGGAAGCTAGAAAGGTCCAAATACCACGAGGTTAAGTTAATACTCGCTCTGTCCCACGAGAATACTCCCTCCGTCCAAACACCATGATTGAGGGAGTAGTATATAGGTGTGCGGCAAATCGACTGGTTTAATAGCAAGTTAACAACGTGCCATCAGCGACATATCAGAAGCACAAACCTTTCCTTTTGAGAATGAAATAATTAACTTTGATACTTAGGATGCAGAGAAATAGCTCGGGAATCACAGCTAGAACATCTTGCTAGTGCTTGCAGAGGAAGCTGCCAACTACCGAAAATAAAACTGAACTTGTGTCTGGTGTATAAATTTTAATGTCGGAGCACTTGAACAAGTTGCCTTCACCTCCAGGCTGCCTGCAGCAGGTCAGGAAGTACTTCCGGGACATTAAATAATTGCGGCCTGCCACCACTTCTGCTGCCCACATCATAAACTCCAAAGAAGCATAGGCGTGAGGGGGAGTGTTGGAGTATAAGGTTTCGCCTCTCTCATAATTCGGATTGATGGGTGAATTGGTTTGGTGCATAAACTTGCAACCAACAGGTTTAGGGTTCAAAATCCAATAAAATCCATAAACAATTGCGGCATGCCCCCGCTTCCGCCGCCCATCTCATAAACACCATAGACTTCTGGAGTAACTGGTTGAAGTATAAATTCAATAGTCATCAATCACTATGATGTGCAAAATGCAGCACACATCGATCATCTGAACTACTGTCACGCACATTACTCTTCTACAGGTGTCATCTCACTGTGTTGGATACTTCTCCAAGTTCATATCCGACGGACGGACAAACCAAGGCTCACGGGAGAAACACCTCCATAATGCATGCATGCGCCTAGCGCCCATAACTGCTACAACTCTACTTTGGATTCCCTTCCTTGCTCGCTCAAAACCAGTTATTAGTTTGTCATCTCCCCACTCTGTTTTCTGCTCTGCTCTTCTCTTCTCCCGGTACCGTGGTGCAGCTGCCATTATGTTTACAAAACTGAATCAATCAAACATTATGTTTACATATTCTTCACCTCACCACATGCAAAAAAAAAAAAAAAAAATCGGTAGGGAAGCCATGCACTACACTATTCATTGTTTTCTCTGTCACAAAAGCTCATTACTGCCAACGATATATAATGAGGTAATATCACCGGAAGTCAAAGAACTTGCCCTTGATGTTCAGTTTGGTGCTAGAACTTTAAAAATACGGATCTGTGGTCATCTAACTTGACATCACGTGCAAATACGGTCACAAAATACGCATGCGGACATATCAGGGTGTATGGGCGTACCTGCCAGTGAGTGATGGCGTTCGGCCGACTGATTTTTGCACAAAACAACCTTATTATTTTTTATTTGAGGGAAAGGCCAACCACTGTGCAGCAGCATATTGGTACGAAAATTAACGGAAAAGGCCGACCGTTGTACAGCATATAGGTACGATAATTAACTAAAATATCAGTGAGGCGGGACTCGAACACACGACCCAAATTAAGGACACAAGCCACTCTAGCCAACCAACGAACCCTTCACGTTCATATTTCAAGTATGGATAACAAACTGAGATATATTGAACGCGGAGCTTAAATGACATTTATTTTTTCGTACCTATGAGCAGTGGGTCCTGCCTGTCATTACACATTGAAAATTAACAGGAAAAAGCATGACCACCAGCTCTCGAACAAACAACCAAAGGGTAGCACAGAGGACGTTCTAGCCGCTACAACCTACACGTATACAAGTCCACGGTGAATAACTAGTCTTAATGTACTGGAAATATGTAAGTATTATGTAAACTATAATTACATAATAATAAAAATAATGTCTAAATATGTGTTATAACTATTGTACATACAAATGATATAACCTACTTTTAAATTTGTTCATGTATTATTTTAAAAATATTCACATATTTAAATAAAATTTACGAATTATAATTTTTTTGTATCATTTAAAATAAATATTTCCAAAATTAAATTACAAATATTATTTTAACTTTACAAACATTTAGATAACTGTTCTCGCATTTATAGAGTTCAACTTTTGTATAATTTAAAATGTAAACATTGATATGAATATTCAATCGTGTCTAATATTTAAATTATATAATTTTTTAAATATAAGTCATGAGTAAAAATTATACACAAGTGAATAATTTTGAATATTTATTAAATGTTTGAACCCATCATTTTGCATAATTTAAATATAAGCCTCAAGTGTGTTATTTTTCTTGGATTCATTAAACATATTTATTTAATAAACATATTTATTTAATAAACAGTATCAATGTCGGTTTAACTAAATATCTTTTATATAAATACGCATGTGTATATTTAAATGTTTTTATTTACTAATAATGATCGCTTGTATGTATAATATTCTTGGAACATAAATTTGTGAATGACGTTTACAAATATCTTTAAAAAATAGCAAGTGCAAAATGGGCCGCAGTATCCGCAGAAATAAGCCGGCAATGGCAACCCCCTTCCGAGAGACACGCATGTCCTGTCGGACAGCCAGCCAGAGTGACAAAGGGAGCAAAAACACAGCTGTTGAAATGTCACTCTGTTTTACAGCTCTGTCAAACCGTCTTGATGTGCAATTAGCCAATTAGTATCACTCCCATTGTTTTACTGCTCCACTTGTAAGTACTATGTTGATAGCATTATATTTTATCTTAATGTGTCAACCTACCTAATATGACTTCTGGTCCTGCTTAACGGAATCAACTTTAGCAGTACGTGGCTCTACGTATTTGAGGTAAAAAAAAAGGACCGGTAAAATAGCTTAAATGGGCTGCAGATGTACGCCAATTCCTCATAGATTCAGAAAAAAATGGCATTTAAGTTCCACGTTCAATAAATCTAAGTTTGCTATCCATACATGAGAAGAAATGTGAGGGTGTTTTGGCTGGAGTGGCTTGTGTCGTAAACATTGGCCACGGGTTAAGTCTTTGCTCACCCATTCTTTGTGTTAATTTTTGTACCTATATGCAGCACAACAGTCGGCTTTTTCCGCAAATAAAAAAATGTGAGGGTGTTTTGTGCAAAAGTTAGTCAGCCGAGCAACATCACTCATTGACAGATGGGGTCATACACCCTGATACGTCTGCATGTGTATTTTGTGACCATATTTGCACGCGTTGTCAAGTTTGGTGACCAAAAAGCAGTATTTTTAAAGTTCTAGCACCAAACTGAACATCGAGTGCAAGTTCTATGACTTCTGGTGATATTACCTCATATATAATACATGAGTACTCGTCTTTGCCTGATATAGGACAACACATATTAGAGCCTTTGGTTGGCTCCACTACCATGCATCAAGGGCCCGCACTGCATGATGCATGCAATTGTAATGTAATGAAGCTGAGCAGCAGGATGAAGAGCTATCAATAGTGCCGGTTAGTCTCCCTCACACCTGCATGATTTAAACTGGATGAGATACTGTATGTAACCAAGCATGCATACAGTTGAGCTGGGTTTAAGTGTATCATGTTTTTCCACTATCATAAAGCATATATTAGTGGAGTGGAGCTGTTGAGGATATGGACCTTAGAGTCACCCGCCAGGAGGGGCCGGGTTACTCGTAGGGTCGTTGCCCGAAGCCCGGAGCCAAGGTTCAAGACGATGGGCCAGAGATGGGCTGAGACCCGGATATGTCTTAAGGCCCGTAGTTACAATCATTACTATAATAGAACTTGTAGTATAAGGCAAGTATTGTTTAGAGTCCGAGCCGGACACTCTTATGAGCCGGCCGGGACTCTAAGGGCTGCTGGGCGTCAGCCTCCCTATATAAAGGGACGACCCGGCAGCGGTTTAAGGGCGACAACAAGATCATCGAGAGCCGGGCGTAGTTGTTTAGCTCCCTGGCGATCGTAACCCTAATCAATAACACCTTGAACTGGATGTAGGCTTTTACCTTCACCGTAAGGGGCCGAACCAGTATAAACCTTCGTGTCCCTTGCCCCGCATAACCCTTTCAAGCTTCCTAGTTGCGATGGCTCCACGACTAAGTCCTAGCTCGAGGACATCTGCCGTGACAATTCCACGACAGTTGGCGCCCACCGTGGGGCTAGCGCACGGTGGATTTGAGTTCTTGAAGGGCAGCTTCGAAGGGCTCAAGGGATACGCTGTGGGCCGGATGACCAAGAGTCGTCGCGGCAAGCTCTACATCAACGATGCGGACTGGGGCCCCGACGCCGGCTCAATTGAGTACGGGTACCGGGTCCCCTTTGACGGAATTCATGTTTTCATTGGCAAGATTGGTGAGCCAGGCCCCGAGCCGGATCTCCGCGCCGATCTCATCGAAATGGCTCAGCGCGCACGACCCGCCCGGGCCCGGCCTACCTTAAGGCGCGCTTTTGTGGGATGCATCCATGGAGGGCCCTCTGATCCATCTGGGTCCGGTGATGAGGCGGCCGCCGGCTCTGACGGCGAGTTGGCCACCGATGAGTCAAACTAGTTGTACCAACTTCAAGATAGTAGGCTCATGGGTTGTTCCGATGGCGACAGTATTCCGGACCTTTCTGATCCGCCAAGTCAGGTTGGAGTTTTTATGGCCGGTGCGCAGCCTGTTCAGAACCCCGCTGCTGGATCGGGAAACCCGGTGCCTTCTCCGGCTCAGGTGCTGAGGATCTCACGGACAAGATGACGGCCCTGTTAACCGCCACGGTTGACCCGGCAGATCAAGCCCAGCATGATGCGGAGGTGGCACAGTTGAAATTGGATCTGATAAAAGCTAAAGAGGATCTTGCAGCAGAAGGGATCAGGCTGGCTGCGGAGCGGGCGGCTCTCGATGCCCGGACTCAGCTGATTCAGGCGCGGTCCTTCCAACTCACGATGGATCAGAACGCGGCCAACGAGGTCATGAGAAGGAGGCATCAGAAGGCCCAGTCTTGACTCCCGCCGGTTTACGATCCGCGCAATCTCTTCAACACGCCAGGTGCGGGATCCACTAACCCGCCAGGGGCCATTGCGCCCGGGTCAGGACCCCTTATTCAGCCACGAGTGATGGGGCCTCCCCAGGTGCCCCCTGCCCCGCCTCAGTATGTGCCAATACCCCCGGGTCATTACGATAACCCGCTGGAGAACATGGTAGCTGCGGCAGCACGACTGGCGGCTCTCCCCGTTGACGGCGACTCTCCGGCGGCCATCGAAACCCGCCGGGTCAGGGAACTCCTTCAAACAGCGCTGGCGCAGCAAGAGGCATACTCCTACAGCCGGGACAGGATCCACTCGACCCCTCGTCCAGGCCAGAGCCCGAGTTACAGTCGGCACATGGTCTCAGCAACCGGCTCAAGTAATGTCCGACGCCATGACCCGCCCCCTGGCCATGGCCCGGTTCATAATGGAGCCTTTTACGCAGCAGCCCAAGCACGACAAGAGGCGGAGCAGGCGCCTCAATTGACGGCTTACCAGACCCCCCCGGCGTATCCAACGACTTCCGTTGATGTGGGTATCCCTACCAGGACCGGGGGTGTCCCTTGTTTGGTGCCAGCCATCCGTAATGAACGTCTACCTAAGGACTTCAAGGGCCCTAGGAAGGTGCCTAACTATACAGCTGACTTACAGCCTGCGGCCTGGATTAAGAGTTATGAGATGGCTATGGAATTGCTAGAGGTCAGCGAGGTGGCCATGGCCAAGTATTTCACCATGATGTTAGATGGAACTGCCCGCACGTGGTTAAAAGGGCTACCGCCGAACTCCATTGGGTCTTGGGCTGAGCTAAAAGCCCGGTTCATTCAAAACTTCAAGGATACCTGTAGGCAGTCTATGTCAATTGTGGATTTGACTAACTGTAAGCAGCAGGAGGGTGAATCCACGACCCATTGGGTTCGCCGGGTCAAGGAGATCATACATTCATCAGATAAGATGGATGCCGGCTCTGCAGTCTTAATGTTGGAACAGAACTGTCGCTTTGTGCCCCTTAAAATGAAACTCGGGCGGCTTAAACGCGACTGCACGGATATGGGTACACTGATGGCGGCTCTTGTCAAGTACGCCGATTCTGATGGTACCAAGGATCCCCCTTCAGATGATGAAAGGACAGGGAAGGGAAAGAAGAATGGCAATGGCAAGGGTCCTCAGTTTAACCCGGGGAACCAAGGAGGAAGCAAGCGTAAGGCCGACGGCAGCCTAGAGTTTGTAGCCAACACTAACTCTCAAGGCAATAACCAGCGACGCAAGGGGAGGCCCCCTCCCCGAGGCGGCGGGTCAGGACCTTCTCTGGAGCAGCTGTTGAATGAACCTTGTCCGAGACACGGCTCTAGAGAGAAGCCAGCGACTCATCTGTGGAAGGATTGTGCAATCATGAAGGCCTTTAAAAACTACAATGGCCCGGGTGGCGGCTCAGGTGCTGGCGGCTCAGGCGCCGGTGGCTTTCATGGCCCGGGTGGCGGCTCAAATTCCGGTCCTCAGAACGGTCAAGGGGGCTTTAATCAACAGTCTGGTCAAGGTCACCAACAGCAGCAGGGGGTTATCAGACCAACCCAAAGCAGCTTAGCGGTGGACAGTATCATGTGTTCACCACCAGTTTATGCAAACGAGATCAGAAGATTCACAAGAGGGCTGTTAATGCCGTTGAGCCGGCAGTTCCACGCTACTTACGGTGGTCTGAGCAGCCTATAGTGTGGAGCAGGGAGGATCACCCTCCCCGGGTGGATAACCCGGGCCACTTGGCCTTAGTGGTGGCTCCTCAGGTGGGAGGCTATAAGTTCACAAAGGTACTCATGGATGGAGGCAGCAGCATCAATATCCTCTATTATGAGACTTTCCGTCGTATGGGGCTAGTCGATAAGAACCTCAGCCAGTCAAACACTATGTTCCATGGTGTGGTACCCGGTAAGTCAGCTTATCCAGTCGGCAAGATCGAACTGGAAGTGGCTTTTGGTGATGAGAACAACTACCGGGTGGAGAAATTGACCTTTGAGGTGGTCAAGATAAGAAGTCCATACCATGCTATATTTGGACGGCCGGCTTACGCCAAGTTCATGGCACGGCCGTGTTATGTGTACTTACAGCTCAAGATGCCGGGTCACAATGGGACCATTACGGTTCACGGCAGCCGGAAAGTGGCTCTCGAGTGTGAGGAAGGTGATGCAGCTTATGCAGAGTCTGTCTGTGCAACGGAGGAGTTGAAATTTTACAAAGACAATGTTGATCCAACAGATATGACCTCTCTGAAAAAGCCAACCACGGAGAATGAGCCGGCGATGAAATTTAAGTCAGCTGATGAGACTAAGCTTGTTGATTTTGTTCCAGGAGACTCGTCTCAGCAGTTTAGCATCAATGCGAATCTGGACCCGAAATAGGAAAGCGCGCTCATCGAGTTCATCCGTGAGAATAGGGACATCTTCGTGTGGAAGCCTTCTGACATGCCAGGTGTACCTAGAGAACTCGTTGAGCACACTCTTAATGTGGATCCGAAATTTAAGCCGGTCAGGCAGTTCCTTCGGCGGTTTAATGAAGAGAGGCGAAAAGCTATTGGTGAAGAATGAGGCGGCTGATGCTTTAAGCCGGCTAGGTTCTCAACGAAAGCCGGTGCCGCCTAACACTTTCCTGGATGTCCTGTATAACCCCTCGGTTAAGTTGCCTACAGAAGAGGACTTGGCTATCCCTGACCCGGAGGCATGACTGGTGGCGGCTCTTCATGTCATACCAGACTGGACAATGCCATATCTGGCTTATATAACCCGGGGAGAGTTACCTGAGGATGAAACTCTGGCCAGGCAAATAACCCGGCGGGCTAAGTCAATGATTGTTATCGACGGCGAGTTGCATCATCGCAGTGTTTCAGGGGCATTTCAGCGTTGTATCTCCCCTGAGGAAGGACAAGAGATCTTGCGCGAGATCCATGAAGGGGATTGTGGCCATCATGCCGGTTCAAAATCTCTTGTGGCCAAGGCTTTCCGTCATGGTTTTTATTGGCTGACAGCTCACGCTGATGCAGAGGACTTGGTCAGTAAATGTGATGGCTGCCAAAGGTTCTCACGACGGGCTCATGTGCCGGCTCAGGAGTTGAGGATGATCCCAATCACTTGGCCCTTTGCGGTCTGGGGGCTTGATATGGTTGGGCCTTTTAAACTGTCCAAGGATAAGAAGACCCGCCTCTTGGTGGCAGTTGACAAATTCACGAAATGGGTGGAGGCTGAGCCAGTTAGCAAGTGCGATGCAGCCACGGCGGTTCAATTTATGAAAAAGGTGATTTTCCGCTTCGGTTTTCCACACAGCATCATAACTGACAATCGCACCAATCTATCCAAGGGTGCTATGGAAGAGTTTTGTCAACGAGAGCATATCCGACTTGATGTTTCCTCAGTGGCTCATCCCCAATCCAATGGTCAAGCTGAGAGAGCTAACCAGGAGATTCTGAAGGGCATCAAACCCCGGCTTTTGGTCCCTTTGCAACGGACGCCGGGTTGTTGGGTGGAGGAGTTGCCCTCCGTCTTATGGAGCATCAACACTACTCCTAACAGGTCTACAGGCTTCATGCCTTTCTTCATGGTTTATGGAGCAGAAGCAGTCCTCCCCAGTGACATCCGTCACGATTCACCTCGTGTGGCGGCTTATGTTGAGACGGATAATGAACAGGCGCGCCAAGATGCTCTGGACTTGTTGGATGAACAGCGTGATGTGGCAGCAGCCCGTTCAGCGATTTACCAACAAGACCTGCGCCGTTATCATAGCCGCCGGGTTAAATCCCGGGTCTTCGAGGAAGGCGACCTTGTGCTCTGGCTCATCCAGGATCAAACAGATGCACACAAGTTATCCCCACCTTGGGAAGGGCCCTTTGTGGTCAGTAAGAACTTGCACAATGGGTCATATTACCTCATTGATATTCAGGAACATAAAGACTCGCGTAAATCTGAGGAGGAGACCCGTCGGCCGTGGAACATAGCTCAGCTTCGGCCTTACTACACTTGAGCTACCGGCTCTCGTGGTGTACATATTTATCTCAGCCATGTATATATTATGATAAAGCAATAAAGCAGGACCTCTGTCCTTTGCTCTCTTCCAAATATGTGTGTTGTTTTTTACATGCTGACTTACAGAAGATCCGGCTTATGATCGTCTTCGAATCTAGCTGTAAGCAGTAAAGTCACTTGGGGGCTTCCTGTTCACACATGGGTCGTATTCGAACCAAAGAGAACATAGCTGTCGATACCCATTTGATTGGCAAAGTGCCGAGCTCATTGGGAGGTTGCCTCTGGTCATATTTGAATCATAGTGTAACCCCTCTGAGAACCGACGTGGATCGTATTCGAATCAGCGTCGTTAAACAATTTTCAGAATCACTTGGGGGCTTCCTGTTCAAACATGGGTCGTATTCGAACCAAAGAGAGCATAGCTGTCGATACCCTCTTGATTGGCATCACCACACCCACTGGGGGCTATATGATCGTATCCGAATCTTAGCTTAACCCCTTTGGACCGAGTTTCTGGTCGTATTCGAATCGGAAGCCCCTAAGTTTTTATATTTTATCACAAGTCTACTCTAATCATGTCAAAGTATGTACTGCCGGGTCTCACTTGCCGGCTTAATTTTGGTTTATCTTGTTAGTTGAACATCATGGATGTCATCAAGACAAGTAAATTCGAGTTAAGGTACCAACCGTGCTACCCGGGTTATTTAAACCGGAAGTATGCTTACAGGCTGTTAAGTGTGTTATCACAGCTATGTTTAGAGTATAGTTAAGGACCAGTCTTTTTGGTTCGTATTCCGGGTTATCCATCTCAGACACCTGATTCTCAGGGCGGTAAGCCGCCTGGCGACTTGTGATTTGCCTTTCTATGCAGATACTTAAAGGCACCTTTTAAGGTTGAGAAGGACAAAGGGATAATTACGACCCGGAAGAACACAAAGGATAATTTCAAGGGATTTCAGCATTCATTACGTGCACGATGGCACGGCAGAGATAAAATGTTGCACCTAGTCTATTACAAAATTCCTCAAATCTCAAGGTTGGAGCGTTGTTTGGTGAACCGCCAGCCGCTTTATGATGCCTGCTGGGTTGAAGTCCCCTGCTCGTCTTCTGCTCCGGTTGATCCCAAGACCTCGAAGGTTGTCGACTTCCAGTCGATGCCGCTAAGAGCTTCAAACTGGGCTTCTTCGTCAATTAACCCGGCCGGGTCAATCTCCGGGGCGAAGGTGTGCTGACGAGCCGGAGGAATCAGATAGAGAGCTTCATAGCGAGGGGTTGGAATCCTCTGATTCTCCGCGTTGTATCCCGGCTGATACTTGGTTAAGTCGGTGTCGTTCCCGATGATGGTGGCCACCGGGCGCACAGCCTTCACACACGCCGCGAAATCCTTCTGGTCGAATGCTGAGCCGTCTTCTTTCAGGCTGGGGTAACCCAGGGCGATGTCTGCCGGGTCTAGCTCCGGCAAGAATGCTTTGGCCCGGCTCAGCGCGGCGATTGCTCCGGCTCTCGCGGATGCTCGTCGTAGCTCCTGGATCCGTTGCGGCAGAACTGCGAGCCGGCGCAGGACTTCGGCCAGATGAGTTGGCACCTCATTCGATAGGGCCACCACAGCTAAGGCCCGCTGTGACCCGGTGTAGAGCTGTTCCACCAGGGTGTATACGGCCTTTAACTTGGTGACCACGCTCTGGTTCAGGTTGGCGCTTCTGGAACCTGTTTAACAAACATCAGATGACCCGGTGACAAGGATGAATCAGGAGATGTAAACATTCTAACATGGATGAAAACCGGTGAGGCGACTTATCGAAGATGGCGGCTACTATTTGGGACACCTGGCGCTTTAGGCTGGAGAGCTCGGCGGTTTTTTCAGAGAGTGCCTTCTCCGCCTGTTCCGCCCGAGTTACCAGTGCGGCTTTTTCCTCAGCCCAGGCCTTCCGCTCAGCATCAAATTTGGTCTTCAGTTTCTCTTGAGCGGCGATGCTGGAGACAAACTTGGCGTTTGCCTTCCGGGTCTCCATCTCCTGTGCCTTCAGCCGGCTCTTAAGATCCGCAAGGTCCAACTCCAATTTCTTGCCAACAGCATGTATATATTTCCGGGTTATTAACAGTCATTATATAAGTCCCAAGCGCTTTCCAAGCAAAGGCACTTGGCACTTGGGGGCTAATGCATATTGAACGTATCTATCTATGTGCTGCCGGTTCACTTGGGTAAGCCGGAATCTAAGTCTACAACATATTCAAGTATAAGTCATAGACTTGGGGGCTAGCATGACAAGGGTCACTATGCAGAAAGTAAGAAGACAGCAGAAGGATACCTCAGATTTTTGCTGGATCTGGTTGACCATGGCGATCTCGGCGTCCCGGCTCTTGTGAACCTGGCTGATGTAGCCAGAGACGAGCTCTCCAATGCTCAAGTCGGTGTAGCTGGAGAGGTCCAGATTCACCCGGTGGGGCTGCAGCAACTCCCCCTTTGCGGAGCACTTGGCCAACGCGGTCGGTCTCCCCGGCTCAACGAATTCCGTCCGGGTGATCACCACGTCCGGGTCGTCTGCTGGAGGGGTTGAGCCGGAGGCCTCCGGGTTAGCCGCCGCTTCGGTCGTTGTCTTGGTAGTCGGAGCAGGGACTTCAGGCGCCGTGTCCATTGGAATGGTGGCTTCGGGGGCAGAGGCAGCTGGCGGCTCTTGAGCCGTCGCCTCCGGCTCAGGCAAGTCCGGCACTCCGGCTGACCGGGTCTTCTTTGCTCTTTTGGTGAGCTTTGCCTGGGCACTGAAAAGGCAGAAGTGTTAGGCATACAAAGAGTAAATACAGACAGATAATGTAAGGAGATTATTATTACCCGGGGGCAGTCTTGAAGGCCGGCAGACTTGACTGCATGGAGTCACCCGAAGAGTGGGAGGTCTCCTGGTAATTGGAGTCAGAAGAGTTGAGTGGCTGACGGATGACACCCGCCAACGGATGAAAAGGGTACAGGTGAGAAAAAACCTCAGTACGACGCTTCCTTGTTGCGTCGGGTAACCCGGCGGAGAGGTCGGTGTCCTTGCGGGCCCGGGTGTGACGCCGACTCTCGTGAACCTGCTGCTTCAAAAGAAATTGAGGGTCTTGATGAGCTAATGGATGGGAAAAGCTTACTTTCCGGGTTACCCTTCGGACTTTCAGCTGTGGAAAGGGCTCCGAGCCGGAGGAAAGTGATGTTACCTCTTCAACCACCGGGTTACTGGCGCCGGTGTCATCCTGTCAATAAGCAAGTGTTGATAAGGCGGACAGCATCAGACAACATATACAGCAAGAATTTAAAAGGTTTAAGGGTTACCTCTGACTCGGAGCTGTCGCTTAACTGCATTAGCTCCGAAGCAGTGGGTCTGCTTCCCTTCTTGCGAGGGGCGGCTTTCTTGGCGGCTTTTTTCGCCTTCCTGGCCTTCTTGGCCGCCTCATGGTCATACTTGACCCGCCAGAATTTATCATCAGCCTGAGAAATACAGTAATGAATTCTTAAAATGGTTCAGAGCAAGGTGACATACAAAAGAAGTTGAAAGGTTAAAGTCAGCGGCTTACCGCAGGGGCTGGATTGGTCTTGCAGAACGGGGCTAGCCCGGTCCTTCCACAGTCTGCCAGGCTCTCGTTCAACAGAGCCTTGGTCTCTTCTTCAGCGACGTCTTCTGGAAGATCATTGCGACTGTGCCTCTGCGGGTCATCCTTTCGCCCGGTGTACTCACACATTAAGCCGGGGCGGCGGCTCAATGGGATCACCCGCCATGAGATCCAGACCCGGACTAGATCAATTCCGTTCAGACCGTTGCCTAGTAGGGCCTTGATCTTATTGACCGTTGGAAGCAGAGGCTGGCGTTCCGCGGCAGTCAGTTTATCGGATAGTGGATGAGTCGGCTCCAGGCGCGTTGGGCGAAAGCCGGGCAGCGGATTCTCGTCAGCCGGGGACGTATCTTGGCAGTAGAACCAAGTCATATTCCGGTCCTTAGGGTGGCTCGGCGGCTCTGCGTAAGGGAATAGGCAGTCCCTACGTCGCTGGATAGATATGCCGCCTAACTCTAGACTTGGCCCGTTGGCACACTCATTTTGGCGGTTTAAATAAAACAGCTCTCTGAAGAGCAGCAGACTCGGCTCTTCTCCAAGATACACTTCACAGAAGACTTGGAAGTTGCAGATGTTGGATATGGAGTTGGGTCCTATATCCTGAGGCTGAAGGTCAAAGAAGTTGAGCACGTCCCGGAAGCATTTTGAGCCGGGCGGTGCGAAGCCCCGGCTCATATGGTCCGCAAAGATCACTACCTCCCCGTCCCTCGGCTGTGGTCTTTCTTCGGACGGATCAGGGGCACGGTAGGACATCACTTCCTTCTTGGGCAGATATCCGGACTTAACGAAGCTGGCCAGGGTCTCGTCAGTGACGTTGGATCTCATCCAGTTGCAAGTGATGGGAGCCTTGGGAGGCATGGTGAAGGTTGGTGGTCTATGATAAAGAGAAAAGTATCCGGGTCAATTATAAGCCGGAGATCTATTGTTCAAACTAAGGTGGCGGCTTATGAAGGGGACTAATGATATATATTCAGATACGGTGGGTTATCTAAGCCGTAGGAGCATTCAGAATAAGTTGGTCATCTACGGCTTACTACAGTTAAGCCGGAAGAGTCTACAGAGCATGGTTCTCCTTAAACCGGAAAGTTCTACGGCGCGTGTTTTCTTTAAGCCGGAAATGTAAGCCGCCAAGATTTAGTGGTTGCAGTTTTTACTAAGTGTGGTAAAACAGGTTTCACATACTACCGTAACTTTTTTGGATCAAAATGGTCGGAGCAGAGAAAATTTTCTAGACCTAAAAGACAGAGGCAGGAGAAGTTCTTGAGGTTGAACATGATTCTTATGCAGTAAAAAGAGGATTTCTTGCAGATGAAATGGGTCTCAAACATCTACCGCAGTGGTTCTACGCAAGGTTAAAAGATCAACCAACTACAGTGGCAACAAGGACTACCGAGTTTGTGGGTAATGGTGACGAACACGAAGAGCTGAAGGAACCCTACCACAGATCTGTTCTAGCAAGGCAGAGAAGACTCACCAGAGTTGGGGAAGAGCGGAAGTCGCCGCCGTTACCTGGCCCGAGTCAGGGTGATGCAGCGGCCGGGTTGATGAAGATCAGGGGCGCGACGGCGGCGGCAGTGGCAGAGCTCGGGCAGAAGAGCGACAGCGCGAGGAGGAAGAAGGAGAGCGTGAGAAGAGAGCATTGGGCCGGCCTATTTATAAGGCAGAGTCATAAGTGGGCGCGAGATTCAAGGAGACCACGGCGTGGTTATCTCCCCCTCACGACGCCTCGATTTTCGGAAAGACAGTAAAAGCGAAGATCCGTTGCGGATCTGGCGGAGTAAAAAGCGGACTTAATGGAGGATGACGTCACGGCGGATTATCCGGAGTCCAGAGGATAACGTCACTCCGGGTTATGGCCTTCACACAAATGGTAAGCCGGAGATGTTTTCTGTCGGCAGAGTTGAAGATTGACATGAGCCGGCTCAAATCAATCTGGAGCCTAATGTTGAGGATATGGACCTTAGAGTCACCCGCCAGGAGGGGCCGGGTTACTCGTAGGGTCGTTGCCCGAAGCCCGGAGCCAAGGTTCAAGACGATGGGCCAGAGATGGGCTGAGACCCAGATATGGCTTAAGGCCCGTAGTTACAATCATTACTATAATAGAACTTGTAGTATAAGACAAGTATTGTTTAGAGTCCGAGCCGGACACTCTTATGAGCCGGCCGGGACTCTAAGGGCTGCTGGGCGTCAGCCTCCCTATATAAAGGGACGACCCGGCAGCGGTTTAAGGGCGACAACAAGATCATCGAGAGCCGGGCGTAGCTGTTTAGCTCCCTGGCGATCGTAACCCTAATCAATAACACCTCGAACTGGATGTAGGCTTTTACCTTCACCGTAAGGGGCCGAACCAGTATAAACCTTCGTGTCCCTTGTCCCGCATAACCCTTTCAAGCTTCCTAGTTGCGATGGCTCCACGACTAAGTCCTAGCTCGAGGACATCTGCCGTGACAATTCCACGACAGGAGCAAATAAATTTATTGTCCAAATCATGACATGCCATCTGATGATATGAATAAACAAACTAAGCAATAGTTACATCAGAGCCAGCCAATACACAATATCAGTACATTGTTAATAGGTTTATTGATTAGCTTTGTTTCTTTCCAAGTAATCTAACACAATCACCAAGGTATTAAATGATTTCCGAATAGTATCATTAAAAGTATGTGCGAGTTAGCCATTTCATATTTGATATTTGATTTGTTATTTCCAAAGGATGGAGATAGCCGCAATGAATGAAACACATGGAAAGAAAAGGAGGCTATAAGCTTTTCAGTCTAGCAAAGCAACAATCAAGTGGTGATGACATTCCTATAAAATAACTGGTGATTGTGCAAAATATGAGATGGCTGAATATTATGTTGTATATTGATCTGACCCGTGTATGGGGTATATATAAAAGTGTGATGGAGGGAGAGAGACTTGGAGTAGAGGACAAGTGAAACCTATCTTATCTCTCCCGTGATCCAGTCTTGGTGTATGGCCTGGTGCTGCTGAGTTGTGGTTGGTTGGTGTCACCGTCGACGTCGCGGTACATGCTGCGTGTTCCGCGCGGACGGAGTTGTTGACACTACAACACGGCTGAGTTTTAAAGGCATTTCCTAGAAGGCGTTTTATTAAATGCCTTAGATTGGCTTGACTAGAGGCGTTCTTTAGAAAATGCCTTCAAATGTCGTAGTAAGCAAGGCGCTTACACGGAACGCCTCAGTCCATATTCCCGTTCTTCTTCTTCTTCTTCCACAAATACTTGTCTCAACTTAGCATAAGATAGCTAACCACACATGTCATGTGGTAACGCCTCCGTCCATATTGAATTGAAGGCATTTATAAAAAACGCCATAGTACGTCACAGTATATGGGGCATTTTGCGAAATGGGAGGGGGGGGGGGGGGGGGGGGTGGCATTTAACAATTTTTAATCATGTATTTGAAAAAATGTCAACTTTTCAAACATATTTTTTTGGTGTCAATGTTTTTTCATACACATTCTATATTTTTTGTATAGATAAGGAATCAGCCCACAGTGGGCCGACAGGACGCAATCAGCCCACAGTGGGCCGACAGGGGCCAATCGGCCAGCTGTAGGCCGACTGGAGTCCAATCAGCCTGTTGTGGGCCGACTAGGCCCAGTTGGCTTGCAGCGGGCCGACGGTGTATTATTTTTAAAAAAAATTACTCAGCGTAATATTTATGAAAATTAATAAAAAAATGTATTATTTAAAAAAAATTAGCTATGAACAGAGTCTAATAGCTGCAAGCAATATGTAGTTTTCAGAATTGCAGGCAATCAGCCGTGGAAAAAGAATAACAGCAATCAGCACCAAGAAAGGATGTTACACATCATCAGCTGAAATCGAACTGATGATAGCCAGGTGCTTTGAAATGTTGGATGTAAGACTTTTTATTATGAAATTAGTGCTCATAACTGTTTGGAAGCCAGGCTTTCTTCCTACCCAGGTTTCAGGCGACATGTATTTATTTATTACTTTGTTTGCTGATACTTTGGTTGGTTTTCAGTGCACAAGGGCTGTGGCGAGCTATACACTGTGTCGGGTGGAGCCTTTTTTAAGTGCCCTTTTTCTTTCTATACATTTAGTAGAAACCATTTTGTTTGGTCTAATAAAGTAGGGAGTACTTCCAGCGGTAGAATCTCTGAAGAGAGATTTCATTACATGTAGGTTGAGAACATGGCAGCTTGGTAGTGTGGCGTTATTGAATGTGTCGGTTGTTGCTGTCCATCAACTGTTCAGTTCCTTGTTATTTTGGGTGGATACAGTGTAAGGCAGGGATGTCGTGTCTGGCTGGAGAGAAAAAGATATATTTTCTGAAGGAAACAGAGTAGTTACTGTCATTACTGAGGCAATTCATTGTTAACGGTGTGCCTTTCTGAATTTAGACAGATAACAGATGAGTTGAATCACCCTGTATTGCATTCGATGAGCAGTAGTGTTACAACGATACAAATTGGGAGGCTGAGAAGCTCCCGCGAGAGACGGCACAATCTGTACATCGTGCAGTTTGGCCTAGCTAGATCCAATAATCTAGGATACAGTTATAATAGGAAACGCAAACATATAAGTCGGTGACGAAGCAGGCCAGAGTAGCGAAGCGCTGCCATGCCAGGATGCTCAAGCCAAGGCAAGTGCTAGAATGGCCGAGGTGCTTGCGTGCACATTGCTGAGTTCTAGTTGAACCTACAGTGGTATGTATACCAAGCAGTATGCGTGCTGGTGTTTTGAGTGATCTACTCCATCCAAATGAAAAGCAGTAGTGTGCTGTTTCATTTTTATTGCCGTGAAGCAAGCACTGATCATTTCGCCACTGCCTTCCATCTTATATGTGCTGGCAAAGAGAAGCAATCCACACAAAAAAAATGTAATTAAGCACTTGTCACCGTTCTAGCAGGGAATGATGCAGAATGATCCAAACGCTAGAGGACAGTATAGTACAAACCATCCGTGCGAAGGTAAAAATGATTGGCCTGGTTGGAGTTTTCTCATCGCACTGGCTTTCGATCAAGGAGCCACCAGTGTTGTGGGCTGAAGAATGAAGATGTGTTTGGTTCACTGCAACCAAGGAAAAAAAATAGGATGAGGAATAAGTCAATACTCAAGAAGTCGGTACAGTACAACTTGAAATATAAAGTCAAGATGCAGATGTGAACATAATAAGTTTGTTTTGATTATTCCTAATAGGTTCTGAAATATGCACACAGCCTATTACCTCCACGACTATTCACTATTTCAACTAATGTGTTGTGTAGTTCCAGAGCTGTACCACATGCCAGGGCTATCAAGCAAAGGAAGAATCTTTGTTCCGTCTGAAACTTTGAAAACACATTCACATTCACATTCACATATGCACACAGCCTAATAGGTCCATTCACATTCCTACTTTTGTGCAGAAAAGCGAACAATTACAGAACCACCTTCCATATAGATGCAAAGGGCGAACATACTAGACAAACCTTTCAGTGATAGCCTGACATCTCAATATATGAAGTTGGATCCAACGGGTAGTACCATTCTTGTCTGGCTGAAAAGATGATGTACCAACTAAATTAATATCATAACTCGCGTAAGCTTCTGAGAGTACATGTTATTTGAAATAGGAAAGACTGAAAAGGGTGAACAACTGAAAACTGTTATACCTTTCTTTTGATCCTCAAACCTGAACTTTCTAGGTACACCGCCAAGTCTCTGTGAGTAACAACCATATGAAAACGCTAAGTACCAGGAACCATGCCAGAGCAAATATGATGAATACCTAACAAGCCAAGAGAAATGGTGAATGCTAGAACATCTGGCATCGAGAGTAATGTAGCAGTGGGTGAGAAAATGGCAAACCTTAATATCAGTAGCGAAGCACAGAAGTCTCGCCTATTATGTGGTGATATTTTGAACCTCACAACCAAAGTTGCCAGGTACACCCACCAAGTCTTGACCAGCGATGCCGGCCAAAATTTAAATGCAAATTACAAACAAGCCTATGAGAACAAGGATAAGAACACCTGCACAACAAGTCAAGCAAAATGTTGAACGCCAGGAAACCTATTAATGATAGCATGTAGCAGTGATAAAAAAAATTACAAACCTTGTATCAATAGCAGAACACTGAAGGCTGACTTATTCTCCAATCATTTCGTGGTAATATCTTGATCTCGACAGTCAATTTAGTAGTGTACACGAAGTCCCGATGAGTGATGGCTACCGAAATTTAAATGCAAAGTATGTAGAAGCCTACGAATACATGAAAGGTTTTTTGATTTTCGTCCAGGAAGTAAAACAAAGAAACTCCCATAAGGCATTAACTGAAAATTATAGTGATTTTATCAACTGGTATGTACGAAGACAGGGCACATGGAGAATCAATTGTTAAACAATTGTTTCATAGGAAAACCATTTTCACTCCTCTGGGAACAAAAATGGCAATCTGATATATGGTAGATCAGGAGTTAAGATCAGGAGTTAAGATCCAGTTAGATGTACATACCAGATTTGTGAACAGGAAGGTAGAAGGTTTCTGGTAATATCAATAATGCAGCATCGAAGTCGAATTCATTTCTGAATTATGCTATTGTAATATTCTGATTCTCACACCGGAACTACTTAGTACACCATCAAATCTTTGAGGAGTAATGAAAATCCAAATTTATAAGCAAAGAAGCTACAACCCTATGAGAAGAAACACCTGCACAGAAAACCAATTTCACGATTTTTGTCCAGGAAGAAAATAAAAAGAAACTTCATGAAGCACTAACTGATAATCAGACCTGTTTTCTCAACATGTGAGTGAGAAGACAAGGGGAATGGAGCAAAGTTTTAAGTTAGATGTACTTACATGATTTGTGTACAAGAAGCAGGCCACAAGACCCTCATCTATGTGACAAGTGTACAAGGCTAGAAGAATGTACATGGGAGCCCCAAGGCAGAGACCTGCATAGCAGATGAAAACAAGCACTAATTAGATTATGTTGCAGGGGGAAAAAGCAAGGGTGGTTGTGGGATCTGGGAAGCGATGGGGACAAACAAGGAAGTAGCTTTTCTTACCTTGGACCAGTCTCACAGTTACAGGAAGATTTTTGGGATGGTTCCCACTAACCCCTGGCACTGCTGTGTTAGCTCCGCGCTGCCGCAGCGCCAGACATCTAATTCTTGAAGTGATTTGGGGAGGCCATCCTCTGGCAGTGACCGGACAAGTGGACATGACCAGACCGATAATTCCTTGAGGTTGGTGAGCTTTTGCAGCCCTGCAGGGAGGCTCTGAAGCTTGCTCAAGTTGATAAACATCAGTTTCTGGAGGGAGACCAGCAGGTGAAGGGCGTCCTCTTGGTCCTTAGTAAAGCACTCCATCTCTTGGTTGATACAGAAGATCAGGATGCTGAGGGAGGAAGACAGGAGGTTGCAGATGGGCACAGCTAGGATTCCCATGGCATCATCCGTATAGAGCTCCTGCAGTTTGCATCCATTCAGGGGCGAAACAAGCTGCTGCAGTTCCTGCTCTTTTCCTCCATTCAGAAGCTGCTGCTTTAACTCCTGATTCAATCCAGCAAAGAATCCAGGGCTGCCACAAATGCTTAACTGTATGAGCTGTCCCCCAGCGGTAAGGAGATGCCCCAGGGTCCCCATGCCTTCCACACCCGCAACATGGAGCTGTTGCAGAGAGGATGGAAAAGGGCAGCAGAATGGAGAACTCTTTGCTGATAGTATCTTTGGGCACAACGAAATTTGTAGAGTCTTGAGGGACCGCAGGGCCTGGAGCCCTCCCCTGGCAAGAAGAAAAGGGGGGTCCACCAGGACCAGCTCTGGACAACTCCGGATGCTCAACAGCTGCAGTGTGCCAGAGAGTTGGGCAGGCAAGAGCAGCAGCCCTGAATCATCTTCTTCTTTCTCCTCCACCTCCGTAGCTGATGATGTTGTTTGTTGCACATCCAACCCCACTGACAGTTGTGTTATCTTTTCACATTTTTCGATTTCCAATTTGGAGATGCTTGGGAGGTGGGTGAGGAGCTCTGTCAATTCCTTCCCACATGATTCCTCACCCTGGACCACAAGATGCTCAAGGGGGTGCTGCCATTCCACATCACCCTCTACAACCACACCATCTGAACCCTCTACCATCAACTTCTTCAGTGAGGTCAACAGCAGAAGGTGCTTTGACTGCAGAGCTGGGCACTTGTGGAGTAACAAACGCTCAAGACATGCCAGCTTGCTGAATGCTACCACCTCATCTAAGCTCTGCAAATCATCCTTTCCTGCAATATCCAAACAGCGTCCCCCAACGAAGGAATTTTTTGAGTACTCGAGCTTGTCTAGTAGCTTGACATCACTTATGTTGACACTATGCAGAGTTTCAGTCCATGGGATATGAGCCACTAACAACAGTTCTGGACACTTCTCTATCTGAAGCTCTTGCAGTTTGGGAAACCAATCACTATTCTGGCCTTGATCTGATGTGTAAACAATCTGGCTTGCAAATGGCAACTCCAACAGTTGAGGGCAGTCTTTTATAATCAATACTTGCAAAAGAGGAAACATATGATCCGCATCCTGTGATGCTACCCATTTTCCAAAACTTCCCAAGCCAACAAGCTCAACCCTTATTAGCTTGCAAAAGCTTTGCTCTATAACAAACTCCTCCATTGCGGGAATATGTTCCAGTACTACTTTACCAAGGCCCCACATCTTCCCCAAAGGAGGGAGACATTGCCAAGAAACACCAGAGAGATGAAGAGTTTCAACAGTGACCTTATAACCCAGCCATGCTGGACAAGAAGAGCCTTTGTGCCCTCTAATGCACAACTCCTGAAGATATCTATGTGGTTGAAGGCTCTCAAGGACAACTGCTTCCACACCAGGCTCTATATTAGACCGCTCATTATCCCAATCTAATGTTAACCTCTCCAAGTGGATATTCTCTCCCAGATTTGTTTTGGCTGCTTCTTCTATAGTGTGTATATTCTCAAGGTTATAGATGCCAAGCTCCCTTAGTTCCGTCAAATGCTCTAGTTGACATGGTTCAAACCCTTCAAATTTTTTATTGACTCTAAATACCATCAACTCCTCTAAGTGTTTGAGTTTTCCCACATTGACAATATCAGAATGCAACTCATCAGCTGGCGTATAAAACCGACGCATGTTTACAAGGTTGCTGAACTCTTTGGGCAAATGACAGTTTTGGCACCATGACCCTAGATACAAAATCCTTAAATGATAAAATCTAGAAATGATAAGTAGTAAATGCATCTCCCTCTCACACTTTGTCCCCAGATATAGGTACCGTAGATGAACAAGTGCTGAAAAGTTATGTAATATGGACTCAACTGAAAAGGAGATTTTATCCAAACGGAGAACACGAAGAGCATTTGCTTCCCTAAAAAAATCACCCAGAATGCTGACAAAGCTTTCATCCACTTCTCCAAATAACATCAAAGTATGCAACTGTTTGACATTCAAACTTGTCTTCAGTTTTCTCAATTGCCTCTTAAGCTTTTCAAGAGAAATTTTATCAACATCATCTATGATTATTGACAAGTGGTGGATGTTTGGATTAATTTCTTCTAATCTCACACTAGAATGATGCACAGTAAGACATTCATGAGATGCAACTTGCAATGCTAAATTATGTAGCAGGTCATGCATAACATAACATGGATAACCATAACGACTCTCCTCTCTGAAAAATCCCCATGCCACCAGATCCTTTAAATTCTTCGAGCCTGTAAGTTGAAGTGTTTGGTTTCGTGCACCAGGTTGTAAGATACCTAATCCAATCCACAAGTTGATTAGCTGGGTGGCACTATACTTGTGATCTTCAGGAAACAATGCAGAAAAGGAGAAACATTGTTGGTGTTCGAAAGGAAGATGGTCATAACTAAGCTTCAATGCAGGCATAATGCCATTGGCATCGGTCTGTGTCTCCCATCCTTTACTTTCTAACACCCTTAACCAATGATGCAAACTAAGGTCTTTACTTAATAATGCACCAACTGTTTTTGCAGCAAGAGGGGAGCCCCTCAGTTTTTCCATTATCTTATTTCCAATCTCGAGCAAACAATACTGATCACTTCTAACAGGCTCATTGCCAAAGATAAATGCAAGGAATAACTTCCTAAATTCTTCGGATTCTATTCCCTGCAATTCAATATGATTAACTGTTCCAACCATCTTTGCTATTTCTGGAAACCGAGTTGTGACTAGAATCATGCTACCCGGTTCTTGTGATGTTTTGAGTGGCAACAATAACCTTTTCCAATCATCCCTGTCACTAAACTCCCATATATCATCCAGTACAAGCAAAAACCTTTTAGATTTTAATCTCTGTTCAATCAGATCTTCTACCTTGCCATCTTTTCCCCTTCAACTGGAGGGATGCATGTTTTAATCTCTTCTAGCAGCTTATTCAAATTGAAACTGAGTGACACACATATCCAAATAATGACTTGAAAATGATTTTGAACTTGTTGGTTTCTATGTATGTGTTGTATCAGAGTTGTTTTTCCTATTCCTCCTGGACCGACAATCGGAAGCACAGTTACATCATGGCCAAGGTATTTACCGTTGGTCATATCATGTATGATGGTATCCATGATATGGTCCCTCCCATACAATTTTGGCTCTATACTTTGACTGGTGGTGATGGGACGACTCTGGGAAATATCTGGGATAGTCATAGGGTCACAACTCTGCAGAATCTGGGTAACCTCTTTACGCACAGGCTGCAGTTGCTCTACAATGTGGCGCATTCTTTCAGAGATATGAGCCCTATTAAACTGCGGCATTGGTGTTTCTCCATGTGGCGCACCACAAAGAGTTGGCTGGCCAGAACGATCATCATGGACATGTGGGGAAGATGAGCAAGGGAGGAGTTTACCGAGCTTGGGCATGCATCCACTGACCTCCTCATTGGCATTTGGTGCGGAGGAGGAATTCCCGCGTGACCTCTGCATAGCACGCGGCAAAGCGCAACAGCTTGCCCGCTGTCTTGCCTCTTCTACTTCTCTACCAACGCCTGCAGGGCTGGGAGCAGAACAACAGAATGAGGATATAAATGGCAGTTTGCCAACAGCTTTGGCGAAGTGACGAGCATTGAGGGCAAGGTCGTGGACCCCGCCCTTGGCATGCTGGTCTGCAGCATCGGATGTGCCGTTGAGCTTGTCGTGGATGCGAAAGTAGTCCAGCTCATCCAGCAAATCCTCGGCAGAGAGCGCTGAGTCCCGCAGCTTCCCCAGCAGCTCCTGCATGGCCGGGCCATCAACCTGCTTGTGGCTGGCAGTTTCGAGGGTGGCCTTCACGAGCAGCAACTCCATCCTCAAGGCCTCAATGTTGAGACCCAAGTTCTTGGTGTCACCCCAGGCCTGCAGCATGCCATCAGCAACGGGGGCCAGCGCCTGGCTCACCACCCATTGCGCCGCGCTGAGGAGCGCATCCATCCTGCGGCGATGTATTTAGGATTAGTGATGTAGCGATGAATCAACAGAAATTCATTAGGGTTGATGCAACATAGCAGTAAATGATACTCACTACAGAGGATATTAGTTATACTTGTAAGTCGTTGCTAGCAAGTATAAGGAGGGGCAGGAGAGCAACGAATAAAAAGCACTTACGTAAACACACGGGAGGGGTGGCGCCTGCCGTCCGGCCGGCGCACGTCGTGGAGGCAGTCGCCGGCGAGGGATATCTGGATGAGAGTTGTGTTGCTCAGCTGAGGACAGAGGGTGGAAATGTGGTGCATTAACTGCGGGAGGGAGGGAAGATATATAGAGAGATGATCAGATGGTAGTGATAGCACCAACGGCCAGGTCTGATGACTAACTAGATTAATCGCAGCCAGCAACACTAGTCGGCTTCAGATCTCGCACCACTGTCGTCAAGGCACGTGCACGTGCGTCAATCTGTGCGTGGCAGAAAGCACGTGACCTCGCTAAAGCATCCCGTTGGGCGAAAGAAAACAAAAGCCTCAGATCTTTTGCGCCAAACTAATTACCGCCCCATGCGCCAAACTAATGACCATGCAGCAACACCAGTGGCTTCAAATCTCACGCTGGTGCATGACCAGTGCCGTCGCAGTCTTCAAGGTTCGGTGTTCCCGGGCAATGCTGGCCTGATTGGTCGGTGTGGCACAGGCAGCATCAGTAGTTCAGGTTTGGCAAGGTCTGAGATCCACCTAATGGCACTCATATGCATATCTAGCTTATCTGTGCGTAGAGGCCATGAAAAAGAGGAGAGACCCACCATTAAATATCCAGACGGTGGAAATATTAGTTAAACAAACAAACGATATATTCATATATGTAGCTAAACTAATCACTCCACGCATAGCATCCCATGAGTACTTGTTAATTAGAATGAGCTGGGGATGGATGTGCTCGGGTCCATGTATAGTTGTGTCGGGTGAATGTACCAGGTCCAAATAAGGTTATGTCGGGTGAATGTACCAGGTCCAAATAAGGTTCAGTCGGGTGAATGTACCAGGTCAAAGTAAGGTTGTGTCCGCTGAATGTATCAGGTCCAAGTATGGTTGTATCGGGTGAATGTACCAGATCCAAGTAATGTTGGGTCGGGTGAATATATCAGGTTCATGTATGGTTGTGTCGGGTGAATGTACTAGGTCCAAGTATGATTCAGTCCGGTGAATGTACCAGGTCCAAGTAAGGTTGTGATTGCTGAATGTACCAGGTCGAAGAAGGGTTGTGTTCGTTAAACGTAACAGGTCCAAGTATGGTTGCATATGCTAAACGTACCAGGCCCAATTAGGGTTGTGTCCAATGAAATCGGCGGAGATGATATGGTACCAGGATGAGTCGAACTCCACCACTGTACCAGTCCAAGTGGGATATATGTCCGTCAGAATGGGCCGATGTGAGGCGGTTCGACCTCACCCAGCGAAAAGATAAGAGGGATAAAGATAGCAAGAGAGTGATAAAGGGTTCGAGTTGTTGATTATGGTCGATCGGGGATGGACATCTACTTCTCAAGCAATATTGGGATTTGGTAGAGGAGGACTTGCTCAAAACGCCCTCCATGACAGAACTGTTTCCTAGTCGTCGATGCCGCCAGTGCTGATGCGCACCACCCTTAGAACGGATATAGATAAAATCTCCATTATTTTTGTCGGGAACCGAAACTTTCTTAACCCGCCAATATGAACTTCAGCGAAGAAGCTCTGACACAGACGATGACCAAGGAAAAACCCTATATCGGGCTTCCTTGTGGAAATCAATTTATCGGGCAAACCATTTTATAGTTTTTTGAATTAATTATTTTGGTAACTACTGATCCATCAGAGCTAGATCTGGCGTCCTCCTCCTTCACGAGACCATCCCAGTCGATGGGATCAGGCTTGCTGACGAAGTCCAGGCCGTCGTTGGCCATGGCGGAGGGAAGGGGAGGGAGGATTTGGGAGACAAGGTGAGAGGAGAAGACGAGTGTGGACTGGTGACTTGGGTTCATCCGATGTAGGTGGGGTATTTGTGAGGATAAGCGGGCCATCGCGGGCCGATCCGACGTGGCAATCGTGTCTGGGCGCGTCTGGGCGTCCCATATCCGCCAAGATATAAGCCTCATATGCGGAGTGCGGTCAGTCCGGGCGTTTGGGCCGAGAAGGGGGGCCCGATTGGGTGGCGATTTTCCGTTCAAACACTAACTGGGCAGCCCGTTCAGATATTTGGGACTAATTTGAGGGCTCCGGTTAAACAACGTATCATTGGTTCTAATTACACCCACATCTATATGTTATATTTTTTTGGCAGTATAATGTGATAGGCTAAGCCGCATGTCTAGAACAAGAACAATTGTTCGAAACGGAGCAATTGATTTCTATTCTCTTTCCGCCCACCTGACGTGTAACCTACTCCGCAAACGACAGACGTGTCATGTGTGGTAGCCTTTACCTCGTCATGTCAAATTAATTCTTATTGGCTAATTGGTCTGGGTCACACGCTGACGATCATTCGGTACAGGCCTGAAATGTGCTCCCACATCGACAACGGTGCCTCCACCTGCGTTGGTAGATGTATGGTAACGCTTCGCAGATAGGGGTACCTCGTGTCCGTCTCGTACAACCACCGGGTATTGCTGATGCACCATCTGTAACGTCATTTGCCAGTGCCAACCTATTTTGTGTTTTCTGTGCTCGTCGGAGAAATCTAGAAATAGTGTGAAATTGATAAATAGAAAGGGGGTATAGAGATAAAGCGCGATAGCGAGAGACAAAAGGGGTTTCGTATGAACAATGAGATGGTTTGGTATTATAGCATCAACAACTGGAATCCTCAAACTGACCATACAGAACATAGGTCGAATGTAAGCTACAAGCTAATACATGAGTACTTTGACCTGGTCCATTCACTTGAACTTGATACATTCAGCCAACACAAAGATACTTCGACCTGATACATTCACTCGACACAACCATAATTGGACTGGGTACATTCAACCAACACAAAGATACTTCTACTTGATACATTCACCTGGCACAAACATAATTGGATCTACTACATTCAGCGGACACAATCATACATGGACCTGGTACATTCACCGCACACAAACATACTTGGACCTGATACATTCAGCGGCCACAATCATACATGGACCTGGTACATTCACAGAACACAAACATATTTGAACCTGGTATATTCAACCAACACAAAGATACTTGGACCTAGTATATTCATCCGACACAAACCTAGCTAGACCTCGAACATACAGCGGACAAAACTATAGTTGGCCTGGTATATTCACCGGACACAAACAATCAGTTGACACAACCATACAACACCCATAAAAGGATTCCGACCAAGCAAAATAGATGATTTCACACGCCTAAGAAATCAAGCAAAATTAAAAACGTTTTCTTCATGTGGGCCCCGCACTACCTCTTCACACCCGTGTCCTACGACATACCGAAAACATGACTCAATTGATGGTCCACACAAACATAAGTTAGCTTACCATACACACATGGAGACAATAATTTATATCAAACATTCTCTCCTCAAGTTATAACGAGTGTGAGATCCACTTCCCAACTATCTATTACAACATGATTTGGCCGACTTTGGTGAGGCAGGAGCGACGACGGTGGCACATCTTCAACTCGCTCCGGTGTTTGTAGTCATATCTACGTGGTCTATGGACCTAGATATAATTATTACTTCCGGTTTTGTTTGCTCAACTTTAACGGTTGATAAAAACATAAAAAGAAATTATCGTTGAAAAAAACATTGTATGGGTTTGAAATGGCTAATCACATCCGAAACAATACTAATGAGTCTCGTGGTACGAACAAATGTCCCACTCAAAGGAAATTCCAAATAACTACTCAAATAACGGTCGACTACAAAAACCTAGTCAAATAATTAACGTTGTGATTACTAATGGAAATCAAGACAAGGCATATGTAGCAATTTAGATGTTGATGATATTGACCATAATCTTCACACTAGCCACATACTTTTGTCAAATGCGGCAATGTGACGAGGTCTATCTATAACGCCAAGTATCATGCATGCAAGGCTCTCGTATACCACTAGGCTGAAGTGCCTCTTAGCCACCTATGACTCGTAGGACGTATAGCCACCATTTGATGGATACGACCACCCATACTCCTTTATGAGGATTAAATTTTTTGGTTGTAAGTATCATGCCACACTGCGGCTGCTTGCGAAGCTACACAATCTTTCTGATGCAGCAAAAGTAGATTCCAACACATGTTTCCCATGCACACACTGAACAAGAGCGTGCCCAGTCACATCAGACTCGTCCGCGAAACTAGTTCTGCATCACATAAAAAACAACCACGTCGCATGAAAGTCGTTGTACAAAACTTTCACGTAGCTCAGCATTCGCGTTGTTGAAATTTAAGGCCGAACGAGTATTCCTATTTTTATTTCCCTTCTTAATTTTACTGGGTCGTAATCAGCGGGGCATCAAATAATAACTCAATATCCGAATTTAATTATGCCGAAAAACAATGGCCGGGCAAGAACAATATCCACACAGTGCAAGTACCGACCCACGTATCGAAGCCACTATTGTATAGTCGTAGTATCAGGCACTAAATCGTAGACTATAATAGTACCCAGTACCACTGGGTCTAGGGTACAAGAAGGCAGAGTACCTTTGTTGTCGTGCTTGAGGAGTTGCGCCAGGTAGATTTTTGACGATTTGTTCCGGGTAAGCACATAAAACGAATTTTATTGTGTTGTGGGCATTACGACTTGTCATGTGGGAACATGGACCTCTTTCAGACACTTGTAGTCACGTGGACCTGTACCGGTTGTACAACAAAGAAACTAGACCTGTGCTACGCACGGCTTCTAATGTGGTGTACCGGGAACAGCTAGACTAGAACCATATTTTTCAATTAAAAAAAGTGCATCAACAGTTCCACGCCACATAATCTGGACACCTTTTTCCGTTTTGGTAATTCATGCACCCGGTCAGTCTGAGAATATCGGTTTTTGCCCGACGTGCCTAACGAATGATCGATGACGGTGATACTGGACCAGTTGCCAGTTTAGGTATATGTCCCATGTACATGAAGCCAAATATGTGCCATGTACATGAAAGCAAAGAACCTATACTTAGAATACGCCAAATGTGTCATGTACGTTGCCCATTTGCACAAGGATGTTCCTGGCATAATATCATGCGGTGAACAGCATTTTACTCGAAACAAAATATTACTCGACGTAGTGCCTGGTTCTTGCCGCTTGAGTAGCACCGTTGTCAACATGGAGAAGACGTCTCGCCGTGGAAGCGACTGTGAATTTCCAGGTTTCAAACAAATTAGAAGAAAAACTGTGAAAACTTACACATATTCACGATGGATCTGTGAATTTTCGTTCAAAAATAGTATGATTTGCAAGCAGCATAAAAGAAATAAAATCCTGGCCTAACAATAAAAAAAGATTTGCTTATTTTCATGTACGTATTTTTTTATGCCGCGTATGAAAGTATATTGTTATGAGAATTTTCTTGAACGTGTTATATGTGTATTTGTGTGTGTACAAAATTTTCAATTTTTTTACATGATGAAAAATGGTTTTTCTTTAAGTCCAATTAGTGCTTGTCCATCGTTAGGCATTTCCGGCCTAACTATGCTGTACCGAGCCTTTGTCCTCCGTTTTTGCATGCGGGGAACAAGTAACGACAGCGACCGATGGATATGGGATAAACAATCCACAGCCCAATGCATACGGGTAAATTGGTAACTTCTGGCTAGGTTTTTTTTTAGAAACTTCTGGCTAGTTGGGTGAAATAATGCGACGTCGGACACGAAGCGCGCACTGCTTTGGCTCGTCCAGTCGCTGCTCCGGCGCAGAACAGTGCTAGGTGGCCACGCGTTCTTTAAGAAAGTTAAATAATACGACGCGTGCACTTGTAGGTGGATAGCAGTACCAGGTTGCACGTTCCCCATTATGGCGCTACTGCACTCACCTCTTCGCGCATCCACAACGCCTCCTCTTGCCGGCGAAGTGACCGCTGCAACAACCCACTACGCTAGCAGCTCCGGTGGCTTTGCGTCTCTACCGCACCGGCAGCTAATGGCGTCGGTCCAAGAAAGAGGAAGGCAGTTACTATAGAACTGATAAAGTTGAAAGCATTTGAGCAAGCTGAACACCACGCGACGAAAGGGAATCTGTTGTGATACGACTGGGCGCATGCACCGTCTGCATGCTGTCGCTTCAACCATAGAGAGGACGGCGAGTTGAGAATGGGGAGGAGAAGTACTGGGCGGCGCAGGATGGAGGACGGGGGTCTGGGTGGATTCAAGACGACACGTCTCGTCGCTCCTTTGAAACACTGGCCGACACGTATATCTGTCTCTGAATAATCTGGCTGGCAGACATGTCGTGTCAGCTACCAATTTTTTTTACTAGTAGCTGGCTGCATGTGTCGGGTGTGTAGCAGCAGGGCTGTACCAGACATATTTTAGTTCAGTTCTATCGAACATCCCGCGCCTAATGACGAACCAGACTTGCTATTATATTCATTCACTTGCACAGCTTGGCACAGATCTCAATGCAGCTGAAATCGACGAACGCTCCAGATAACCGGGTGTCTAGGCACCCGGGATCTAAAAGTCCGTTCCCTTTATTTAATTCAGCCCCCATTCCTATTTGGTAGTTGATCCATCCACATGCATGCCCCACCCCACATGCAATTTTGAACAGATAACACAAGAGCTAATTGATCACTACAGAGTATGATAAAACAAACGATTGCTAGCTATGCAAATACTAAGAGTCTGTGTGATCCGACGACTCCTCCACTAACTAGTCAGAGGTACGTCTCTTTCTGTTGCATACTTTCATTGGCTCTACTACCTTTTCCAGCAGAGATGAATATGGAGTTTCAGCGCACAACTTGACAGAAATCAAGATTGTACATTACTGCATACAAATAAGCTATCTGGCTATGCATATGTTGAGTGCCTATCTAGTTAGCATCAGCATGAATGGTTGATGGTCTCAGTCTCCGTAAATGTAAGGATGCCAGTACAAATTACTGTATAATAATCTCTCTATCTTGCAAACCTGCAGTACTGATGCTGCCTGTCTCACACTGGCTGATCAGGAACGCCGAGCCTTGAAGACCGCGACGGCATTGGGCAGCCACCGGCCAGCGCGGGATCTGAAGCCAAGTTGTAAGTTTTTTATGGCGTTGCTGCATGGGGCAGCGATTAGTTTTAAAGTTTATTTGAGTAGAGAGCAGTCCTTATCAAGTTCATTCACACACCAAGACATGAAATCTGAGGCTTTGTTTTGTTTTGTTCCATGGGCTTCATGAGCAATGTCACGTGCTGTCTGCCACGCCCAGGTTGATGCACAAGCGCCTTGAGGACCGCGGCGTGAGATCTAAAGCCGAGTATTGTTTCTGTAGTATTGCAGTATGGGGGTGATTATCACTAGCAGACATCTGCGTTGGACGGAGTTAATAACTAACTAAGTTCAGCATACATCGGTAATTGATCCATCCGTGCATGCCTGGACCGTTGGTGCCATCACAGCCATCTGTTCATCTCTCTCTATATATCTCCTATCCCTGCTGCAGCTAACGCAGCATATCTCCACGCAACCACTCTCATCCAGACATAGCAACACCCCAACGTCTGAAAGAGGTTAACTAATCAAATACAGGCGCAGGAGATAGCTGCAGCCTGCTGGCCTTACATCGATCACCAGGTAACTGACTTCTACCATATTTTTCAGAGAACCTCTGCTAGCTTAATTAACCGTGTTTAGCTACAATTGCATTCTCTAGGACATTCATCATCGTCAGTTTGCTACCATCATATTATAGCTGCCGATTTGTCAAGTAATACTATGCGAACACCAACTAATGTTTAGTTTATGCATGGAAAAGACACGCTTAGTTAATTTGGTCCACAATTATTTACTTTTTCAGAATTAATTGTACATGCACATGCTACCAATTTTTGACATGTGTGCGCTAGGTACGTATTTATACCCCTGTTTATGAATTTAGTTCATATGCATCTATAATATGTATTCAAATTGTATCGAACTCGTGTTGTATATTTAGCCAATTGTTTTTCCAATACAGTAGTCTATTTTGTTAAAAGGGAGAGAGAGGATTGTTGCGGAATATGATCGATGTTGTATTGAGCCTCACGGGCGAGTATATATAGGAGTACAGACTTAAAGGGCAAGAAGCCTCTCCTAGAGATAAGCTAAGAGACGGATTACAAATTGTAGACTACCAAATATATGCAGTCCTAGCGGTAGCGTTGCGAACAATAGGAGCATCGCGGACGGTCAGACTGGAGAGAATAGCAGTCGACGGGCTGACATCCTCCCGCAGTCGGAGCAGCAGCGTCGTGGACGATGTCGCGTCGCGAACGTTTGACTCAAGCGGATGATAACTGTTGGGGATATAACCCCAGAATATGACCCGCCCGTTCAGGGCCGGGTCACCAACGGCGACTTACGAGGAGCTGGGCCAGCTGGTGGGCCGTGTTCTTCTGAAGACTATTTGGAGGAAGATGAACCGCCCTCAGATGGGCCGGCTCAAGGTGCACCGGCTTAGGCCTGCTTGTAAACCGTCGTAGGAGTTTTCTTTACTTAGGGGGCAAGATATGGACTTGTTCCCGGCTTGGACTCTCATGTACGCCCCGGGGCCTCAACCTATATATAAAGGGGAGCCCCTGGTTGGACAGAACAACTTACAATCTCTCGAGCTTATGGTTGGCCTAGCACACCTTTGCATCGAGATCATAATCGATACACCCAAAACAGGACGTAGGATTTTACCTCTTCAAGAGGGGCCGAACCTTATAAAACCTTGTGTCTTTCATGTCCACTTAACCCCTTCGATCTACCACTCGACGTGATGGCCTTGCGACTAAGTCCTATGAGGACATCTGCCGTGAAAATACCATGACAGTTGGCGCCCACCATGGGGCTGTCGCACGGTGGTGTTGAGTATTCGAAGGGTCCTCCTCCGGGACTTGAAGGGTACGTCATCGGCCGCATGACCAAGAGACGTCGCGACAACCTCTACATCGATGATTCAGCTTGGGGCCCCGAAGCCGACTCAATCGAGTACGGGTACCGGGTCCCCTTCGGCGGAATCCATGTCTTCATCGGCAAGCACGGCGGATCTGAGCCCGAGCCGGACGCCTCCGTCGACATCATCGAGTCGGCTCAGCGCTCGCAAACCTCCACTGCTAGGGCCGCCGTAAGACCCGCCACGCCTCGCGCGGCCCGCGGATCCAAACCTGGGTCGGATGTTGCTACCTCTTGAGCACTGCGTTGGTTTTCCCTTGAAGAGGAAAGGGTGATGCAGTAAAGTAGCGTAAGTATTTCCCTCAGTTTTTGAGAACCAATGTATCAATCCAGTAGGAGACCACGCGCGAGTCCCACACACCTACACAAACAAATAAGAACCTCGCAACAACGCGATAAAGGGGTTGTCAATCCCTTCACGGTCACTTACGAGAGTGAGATCTGATAGATATGATAAGATAATATTTTTGGTATTTTTATGATAAAGAGAAATAAAGATGCAAAGTAAAATAAAAGGCAATAGAAATAACTAAGTGTTGGAAGATTAATATGATGGAGAATAGACCCGGGGGCCATAGGTTTCACTAGTGGCTTCTCTCAAGATAGCATAAATATTACGGTGGGTAAACGAATTACTATCGAGCAATTGATAGAATTGAGGATAGTTATGAGAATATCTAGGTATGATCATGTATATAGGCATCACATCCGTGACAAGTAGACCGAAACGATTCTGCATCTACTACTATTACTCCACACATCGACCGCTATCCAGCATGCATCTAGAGTAGTAAGTTCATAAGGACAGAGTAATGCTTTAAGTAAGATGACATGATGTAGAGGGATAAACTCATGCAATATGATATAAACCCCATCTATTTATCCTCGATGGCAACAATACAATACATGTCGTTTCCCTTTCTGTCACTGGGATCGAGCACCGCAAGATTGAACCCAAAGCTAAGCACTTCTCCCATTGCAAGAAAGATCAATCTAGTAGGCCAAACCAAACTGATAATTTGAAGAGACTAGCAAAGATAACCAATCATACATAAAAGAATTCAGAGGAGATTCAAATATTGTTCATAGATAATCTTGATCATAAACCCACAATTCATCGGATCTCGACAAACACACCGCAAAAGAAGATTACATCAAATAGATCTCCAAGAGGATCGAGGAGAACTTTGTATTGAGATCCAAAGAGAGTGATGAAGCAATATAGCTAATAACTATGGACCCGAAGGTCTGAGGTAAACTACACACACATCATCGGAGAGGCTATGGTGTTGATGTAGAAGCCCTCCGTGATCAATGCCCCCTCTGGCGGAGCGCCAGAAAAGGCCCCAAGATGGGATCTCACGGGTATAGAAGGTTGCGGTGGTGGAAATAGGTTTTTGGCTCCGTATCTGATAGTTTGGGGGTACGTAGGTATATATAGGAGGAATAAGTACGTCGGTGGAGCAACATGGGCCCCATGAGGGTGGAGGGCATGCCAGGGGGTAGGCGCGCCCCCCTGCCTCGTGCTCTCCTCGTTGATTACTTTGCGTAGACTCCAAGTCCTCTGGATCACGTTCGTTCCAAAAATCACGTTCCCGAAGGTTTCATTCCGTTTGGACTCCGTTTGATATTCTTTTTCTGCGAAACACTGAAATAGGCAAAAAACAGCAATTCGGGCTGGGCCTCCGGTTAATAGGTTAGTCCCAAAAATAATATAAAAGTGTGTAATAAAGCCTGTTAAACATCCAAAACAGAATATAATATAGCATGGAACAATAAAAAATTATAGATACGTTGGAGACGTATCAAGCATCCCCAAGCTTAATTCCTGCTCGTCCTCGAGTAGGTAAATGATAAAAACAGAATTTTTGATGTGGAATGCTACTTAGCATAATTTTCAATGTAATTCTCTTATTTGTGGTATGAATGTTCAGATCCGAAAGATTCAAGATAAAAGTTTAATATTGACATAAAAAATAATAATACTTTAAGCATACTAACTAAGCAATTATGTCTTCTCAAAATAACATGGCCAAAGAAAGTTATCCCTACAAAATCATATAGTCTGGCTATGCTCTATCTTCATCACACAAAGTATTTAAATCATGCACAACCTCGATGACAAGCCAAGCAATTGTTTCATACTTTGGTGTTCTCAAACTTTTTCAATCTTCACGCAATACATGAGTGTGAGCCATGGATATAGCACTATATGTGGAATAGAATGGTGGTTATGGAGGGGACAAAAAAAGGAGAAGATAGTCTCCCATCAACTAGGCGTATCAACGGGCTATGGAGATGCCCATCAATAGATATCAATGTGAGTGAGTAGGGATTGCCATGCAACGGATGCACTAGAGCTATAAGTATATGAAAGCTCAATAAAAGAAACTAAGTGGGTGTGCATCCAACTCGCTTGCTCACGAAGACCTAGGGCATTTTGAGGAAGCCCATCATTGGAATATACAAGCCAAGTTCTATAATGAAAAATTCCCACTAGTATATGATAGTGATTCCATAGGAGACTCTCTATCACGAAGATCATGGTGCTAATTTGAAGCACAAGTGTGGTAAAAGGATAGTAACATTGTCCCTTCTCTCTTTTTCTCTCATTTTTTTATTTGGGCCTTTTCTCTTTTTTTTTATGGCCTCTTTTTTTCTTTTCTTTTTCTTTTTCGTCCGGAGTCTCATCCCGACTTGTGGGGGAATCATAGTCTCCATCATTCTTTCCTCACTTTGGACAATGCTCTAATAATGATGATCATCACACATTTATTACTTACAACTCAACAATTACAACTCGATACTTAGAAAAAAATATGACTCTATGTGGATGCCTCCGGCGGTGTACCGGGATATGCTATGAATCAAGAGTGACATGTATGAAAGAATTATGAACGGTGGCTTTGCCACAAATAAGATGTCAACTACATGATCATGCAAAGCAATATGACAATGAAGGAGCATGTCATAGTAAACGGAACGGTGGTAAGTTGCATGGCAATATATCTCGGAATGGCTATGGAAATGCTATAATAGGTAGGTATGGTGGCTGTTTTGAGGAAGGTATATGGTGGGTGTATGATATCGGCGAAAAGTGCGCGGTATTAGAGAGGATAGCAATGGTGGAAGGAAGAGAGTGTGTATAGTCCATGGACTCAACATTAGTCATAAAGAACTCATATACTTATTGCAAAAATCTACTAGTTATCAAAGCAAAGTATTACGCGCATGCTCCTAGGGGGATAGATTGGTAGGAAAAGACCATCGCTCGTCCCCGACCGCCACTCATAAGGAAGACAATCAATAAATAAATCATGCTCCGACTTCATCACATAACGGTTCACCATACGTGCATGCTATGGGAATCACAAACTTTAACACAAGTATTCCTCAAATCCACAACTACTCAACAAGCATGACTCTAATATCACCATCTTCATATCTCAAAGCAATTATCAAGCATCAAACTTCTCATAGTATTCAACACACTATTAAGAATTTTTTTACTAATCTTGGAAGCCTATCACTTTAGGACTAATTTCTCAATTTAAGCAAATTACCATGCTGTTTTGTAGGACCCTCAAAATAATATAAGTGAAGTATTAGAGAACAATAGTTTCTATAAAACAAATCCACCACCGTGCTCTAAAAGATATAAGTGAAGCACTAGAGCAAAAACTATATAGCTCAAAAGATATAAGTGAAGCACATAGAGTATTCTAATAAATTCTGAATCATGTGTGTCTCTCTCAAAAGGTGTGTACAGCAAGGATTATTGTGGTAAACTAAAAAGCAAAGACTCAAATCATACAAGATGCTCCAAGAAAAACACATATCATGTGGTGAATAAAAATATAGCTCCAAGTAAAGTTACCGATGGACGAAGGCGAAAGAGGGGATGCCTTCCGGGGCATCCCCAAGCTTTGGCTTTTAGGTGTCCTTAGATTATCTTGGGGTGTCATGGGCATCCCCAAGCTTCGGCTCTTTCCACTCCTTGTTCCATAATCAATCAAATCTTTTACCCAAAACTTGAAAACTTCACAACACAAAACTTAACAGAAAATCTCGTGAGCTCCGTTAGCGAAAGAAAACAAAACACCACTTCAAGGTACTGTAATGAACTCATTCTTTATTTATATGGGTGTTAAACCTACTGTATTCAAACTTCACTATGGTTTATAAACTATTTTATTAGCCATAGATTCATCAAAATAAGCAAACAACACACGAAAAACAGAATCTGTCAAAAACAGAACAGTCTTTAGTAATCTGTAACTAACGCAAACTTCTGGAACTCCAAAAATTCAACCAAAATGGGAAGACCTAGAATTTTTTTTTAGTGATCTGCTGCAATTGGAATCAGTATTTTATCACGTTCTGGTGATTTTTAACAATTGTTTTTGTGAAGAGAAAGTTTCTGGAATTTTCAGCAGGATCAAATAACTATCATCCAAAAAGATCCTATAGGTTTAACTTGGCACAAACACTAATTAAAACATAAAAACAAATCAAACCAGAGTCTAGATCAAATATTTATTCCTAAATAGAAGCAAAAAGCAAAAAACTAAAATAAAATTAGGTTGCCTCCCAACAAGCGCTATCGTTTAACACCCCTAGCTAGGCATAAAAGCAAGGAAAGATCTAGGTATTGCCATCTTTGGTAGGCAATCCATAAGTGGCTCTCAAAATAGATTCATAAGTTAATTTTATTTTCTTTCTAGGGAAGTGTTCCATGCCTTTCCTTAACGGAAATTGGAATCTAATATTCCCTTCCTTCATATCAATAATTGCACCAATCGTTCTAAGGAAAGGTCTACCAAGAATAATAGGACATGAAGGATTGCAATCTATATCAAGAACAATGAAATCTACGGGCACATAGTTCCTATTTGCAACAATAAGAACATCATTAATTCTTCCCATAGGTTTCTTAATAGTGGAATCCGCAAGGTGCATGTTTAAAGAACAATCATCATAATCACGGAAACCTAGCAAATCGCATAAAGTTTTTGGAATCGTGGAAACACTAGCACCCAAATCACACAAAGCATAGCATTCATGATTTTTAATTTTAGTTTTAATAGTAGGTTCCCACTCATCATAAATTTTTCTAGGGACAGAAACTTCCAACTCAAGTTTTTCTTCATAAGATTGCATCAAAGCATCGACGATATGTTTAGTAAAAGCTTTATTTTGGCTATAAGCATGAGGAGAATTTAGCACGGATTGCAACAAGGAAATATAATCTATTAAAGAGAAATTATCATAATTAAATTCCTTGAAATCCAAAATAGTGGGTTCATTTATATCTAGAGTTTTGATCTCTTCAATCTCACCTTTACCAATTTTTGCATCAAGATCTAAAGACTCCGAATTTTTGGAACGCCTTCTAGGTAAAGGTGGCTCATATTAAGTCCCATCATTATCAAGATTCATATTGCAAAACAAAGATTTAATAGGAGACACATCAATAACTCTTTGATCTTCATCTTTATTTTCATAGAAACTTGAAGAACACGCTTTCACAAAGCAATCTTTCTTAGCACGCATCCTAGCGGTTCTTTCTTTGCACTCATCAATGGAAATTCTCATGGCTTTGAGAGACTCATTGTTATCATGCTTAGATGGAATAGATCGACGTTTCAAAGAATCAACATCAAGAGAAATTCTATCAACGTTCCTAGCCAATTCATCAACCTTGAGCAATTTTTCTTCACGCAAAGCATTGAAATTCTTTTGTGAATTCATAAACTCCTTAACACTAGTCTCAAATTCAGAGGGCATCTTATTAAATTTCCATAAGAATTGTTGTAGGAATTACCATAATTATTAGAGGAATTACTAGGGTACGACCTAGGATTAAAGTTTCCTCTATACGCATTGTTACCAAAATTATTCCTACCAACAAAATTCACATCCATAGATTCGTTATTATTCTCAATCATAGTAGACAAAGGCATATCATTAGGATCAGAAGAAACACTTTTAGTAGGAAATAATTTCATAAGTTCATCCATCTTTCCACTCAAAACATTAATTTCTTCTTTCGCATGCACTTTTTTATTAGTAGATCTTTCGGTGTGCCATTGAGAATAATTAACCATAATATTATCTAGGAGTTGAGTAGCTTCTCCTAAAGTGATTTCCATAAAAGTGCCTCCCGCGGCCGAATCTAAAAGATTTCTGGAAACAAAATTCAATCCGGCATAAAAAATTTGTATAATCATCCAAAGATTCAAACCATGTGTAGGGCAATTACGTATCATTAATTTCATCCTCTCCCAAGCTTGTGCAACATGTTCATGATCAAGTTGCTTAAAATTCATAAAATCGTTTCTAAGAGAGTTGATTTTAGCGGGAGGAAAATACTTAGAGATAAAAGCATCTTTGCACTTATTCCACGAATCAATACTATTTTCAGGCAAAGACGAAAACCAAACTTTAGCACGATCTCTAAGTGAAAAAGGAAATAGCTTCAATTTAAGAATATCATTGTCCACATCTTTCTTCTTTTGCATATCACACAAATCAATGAAGCTATTTAGATGGGTAGCGGCATCTTCACTAGGAAGGCCGATGAATTGATCTTTCATGACAAGATTCAACAAAGAAGCATTGATTTCACAAGATTCAGCATCGGTAAGAGGATCAATCGGAGTGCTAAGAAAATCATTCTTGTTGGTATTGTTGAAGTCAGACAATTTAGTATTGTCTTGAGCCATCGTGACAAGCAAGCAATCCAACACACAAGCAAACAAGAAGCAAGCGAGAAAGAGGCGAACGGAAAAGAGAGGGCGAAAAAATGGCAAGGGTGAAGTGGGGGAGAGGAAAATGAGAGGCAAATGGCAAATAATGTAATGCGAGGGATGAGAGTTTGTGATGGGTACTTCGTATGTCTTGACTTGTGTGTAGCCTCCCCGGCAACGGCGCCAGAAATCCTTCGTGCTACCTCTTGAGCACTGCGTTGGTTTTCCCTTGAAGAGGAAAGGGTGATGCAGTAAAGTAGCGTAAGTATTTCCCTCAGTTTTTGAGAACCAATGTATCAATCCAGTAGGAGACCACGCGCGAGTCCCACACACCTACACAAACAAATAAGAACCTCGCAACCAACGCGATAAAGGGGTTGTCAATCCCTTCACGGTCACTTACGAGAGTGAGATCTGATAGATATGATAAGATAATATTTTTGGTATTTTTATGATAAAGAGAAATAAAGATGCAAAGTAAAATAAAAGGCAATAGAAATAACTAAGTGTTGGAAGATTAATATGATGGAGAATAGACCCGGGGGCCATAGGTTTCACTAGTGGCTTCTCTCAAGATAGCATAAATATTACGGTGGGTAAACGAATTACTGTCGAGCAATTGATAGAATTGAGGATAGTTATGAGAATATCTAGGTATGATCATGTATATAGGCATCACATCCGTGACAAGTAGACCGAAACGATTCTGCATCTACTACTATTACTCCACACATCGACCGCTATCCAGCATGCATCTAGAGTAGTAAGTTCATAAGGACAGAGTAATGCTTTAAGTAAGATGACATGATGTAGAGGGATAAACTCATGCAATATGATATAAACCCCATCTATTTATCCTCGATGGCAACAATACAATACATGTCGTTTCCCTTTCTGTCACTGGGATCGAGCACCGCAAGATTGAACCCAAAGCTAAGCACTTCTCCCATTGCAAGAAAGATCAATCTAGTAGGCCAAACCAAACTGATAATTTGAAGAGACTAGCAAAGATAACCAATCATACATAAAAGAATTCAGAGGAGATTCAAATATTGTTCATAGATAATCTTGATCATAAACCCACAATTCATCGGATCTCGACAAACACACCGCAAAAGAAGATTACATCAAATAGATCTCCAAGAGGATCGAGGAGAACTTTGTATTGAGATCCAAAGAGAGAGAAGAAGCCATCTAGCTAATAACTATGGACCCTAAGGTCTGAGGTAAACTACTCACACATCATCAGAGAGGCTATGGTGTTGATGTAGAAGCCCTCAGTGATCAATGCTCCCTCCGGCGGAGCACCAAAAAAGGCCCCAAGATGGGATCTCACGGGTACAGAAGGTTGCGGTGGTGGAAATAGGTTTTTGGCTCCGTATCTGATAGTTTGGTGGTACGTAGGTATATATAGGAGGAAGAAGTATGTCGGTGGAGCAACGTGGGCCCCATGAGGGTGGAGGGCATGCCGGGGGGTAGGTGCGCCCCCTGCCTCGTGCTCTCCTCGTTGATTACTTTGCGTAGACTCCAAGTCCTCTGGATCACGTTCGTTCCGAAAATCACGTTCCCGATGGTTTCATTCTGTTTGGACTTTGTTTGATATTCTTTTTCTACGAAACACTGAAATAGGCAAAAAAACAGCAATTCGAGCTGGGCCACCGGTTAATAGGTTAGTCCCAAAAATAATATAAAGGTGTATAATAAATCCCGTTAAACATCCAAAACAGAATATAATATAGCATGGAAGAATAAAAAATTATAGATAAGTTGGAGACGTATCAGATGTCTTCGCCAACATCATCAAGCCGGCTCAGGACAAGCAACCCGCCCGACCGAAGCGTGCGTTCATCGGCTCTACCCAAGGGGTTGACTACCCTGACGGCTCAGCTTCCGACGGAGGCACAGTCATCCACTCCGACGACGGTTTTTCCTCGAGCGATGGCGAGGCAATCTTCCAGCTTCACGATGGTCTGCTTGGAGGGTGTCTTAGGGTGAAACGGCCCAGGATCATCTGACGGTAGCTCATCTGGTGGATACCTTCAACAAAATTTCCAAGAATCTGGTTGCTCAGGCGGAAATTATCAGGGACATGGAGGAAACAGTCAGCAACCGGGGAACCAGCAAGATGGAAATCAAACTGGCTATCAGAGTAACCCCAAACAGCTGAATAGTGGCCACTATCATGTGTTTGCTACGAACACGGACAGGAGGACCGGAAGCTTAAGAAACGCCTTATCAACATGGTTGAGCCAGCGGTACCGTAGTACCTGAGATGGTCGGAGCACCCAATAACCTGGAGTCGGGAGGATTACCCGCCCCGGGTCGAGAATCCGGGTCACTTGGCCTTAGTGGTGGCGCCTCAAGTTGGGGGCTATTCTCTCACCAAGGTTCTTATGGATGGAGAGAGCATTATTAATATTCTCTATTATGACACTCTTCGGCGCATGGGCCTGTCTGAGAAAGACCTCTCACCATCCACCACCGTTTTCCATGGAATTGTCACTGGAAAGTCGGCCTATCCAATTGGCCGGGTCAAGTTGGTTGTGGCCTTTGGGTCAGATACCAATTACAGATGTGAATCCTTGTCCTTCGAGGTTGTCAAGATTAAGAGTCCTTATCACATCCTCTTCGAACGACAGGCATATGCCAAATTCATGGCTCGGCCCTGCTACGTATACCTTAAGCTCAAAATGCCTGGCCCTCGTGGAACCATTACGGTCAATGGTGACAGGAAGATCGCCCTGGAGTGCAAAGAGGGTGACGCGTACGCTGAAACGGCTTGCGCTGCGGAAGAGCTCAAGTTCTACACTGACAACGTAGACCCGGCTGATATGATGCCTCTAAAAAACCCACCACTGAAGCTAACCCACCACTCAAGTTTGAATCAGCCAAAGAAAACCAAGGGTATTGACTTCGTCCCTGGCGACTCATCCAGGAAGTTCACTATTGGGGCTGACATGGGCCCCAAATAGGAAAGCGCGCTCGTCGATTTTATCCGTGAGAATCGGGACATCTTCACAGAAACCTTCTGACATGCCGGGTGTACCGAGAAGACTCGTCGAGCACCGCCTTAATGTGGATCCCATGTTTAAACCAGTCAAACAATACCTCCGTCGTTTTAATGAGGACGGACACAAAGCAATTGGTGAAGGGGTGGCCTGGCTCCTAGCTGCTGGGTTCATCGTCGAAGTTGTTTATCCTGAATGGCTAGCTAACCCGGTGCTTGTTCTCAAGAAAACGGCACTTGGCGCATGTGTATTGACTACACAGACCTCAACAAAGCCTGCCCCAATGACCCTTTCGCTCTCCCACACATGGATCAAATAATCGATGACACCGCAGGCTGCGAATCCCTCTGTTTCCTGGATGCTTACTCCGGCCATCATCAGATTGAGATGGCTGTTGAGGACCAAGAGAAGACGGCTTTCATCACCCCCTTTGGAGCCTTCTACTATGTCTCCATGCCTTTCGGACTCAAGAGCGCAGGAGCGACTTACCAGCGCTGTGTTCAAAACTGTTTCCACAATCAGATTGGATGCAATGTTTGATGACATTGTGGTCAAATCAACAAAAACGGCGACTCTGCTGGATGACCTCAGGGAGACCTTTACAAACCTTCGCACATATGAGATGAAACTTAACCCAGACAAGTGTGTCTTTGGTGTTCCTGCTGGCAAATTACTTGGTTTCCTGTTATCCGAGCGTGGCATTGAAGCCAACCCAGAGAAGATCAAGGCGATCACTTCACTTACTGAGCCAAAGAACCTCAATGACGTTCAACGCCTGGCGGGTCAAATTGCAGCCTTGAGTCGGTTTATAAGCCGCCTCGGTGAGAAAGCGATCCCTCTGTACCAGATGCTCAAGAAAACAGACAACTTCAAGTGGAGTTCTACTGCAAATTCCTCCTTCGAAGCCCCCAAGAAGCAATTAGCTGAGCCGCCCGTCCTTGCTGATCCAATCACCAAAGAGCCTATGCTCTTGTACATTGCTGCTAATAACAAGGCGGTCAGTGTTGCGGTTGTGGTGGAAAGGAAGGAGACGGGTAAAGAGTACCCAGTTCAACAGCTAGTGTATTATGTTAGTGAGGTCTTAACAGAATCCAATCAGCGTTATCCTCACTGGCAGAAACTTGTTTTTGGCGTATTTATGGCAAGTCGGAAGCTGAGGCATTACTTCTTGGAACATCCCATCACGGTGGTTAGCTCGGCTCCCTTAGGCGATATCATCCAGAACAGGGAAGCAACTGGCCGGGTCGCCAAGTGGGCCATTGGCGCTAGGTGCGGCGGCGAGTAGGGAGCCGCCGCAGCTCGGCGCTGAGAGCGGCGGCTTATCCAGTTATTTTCTCCTCTTTTATGAACTTATAAATAAAAGCAACCTTTACTAAGGAAAATAGTTTTGGAGCACGGGCTCCATGGAGCCCGTTTTGTGCAAAAAAATTAAAAATTACTTTGTCAACGTTCAAAGAATTCTGAAAATTATAAGTCTACATATGGTTGCATTCTACATTTGTACAACATTTTTTTGAGACAATTTAACTTCAACACAAAATATAAGAAATCATTGTTTTTAACACGCACGCTATTATTAAAATCACTGAAGTTTTTCCCTTTTAGCATAGATTACATATGTTAATCATTTCATCGTGAAAGTTTTACACAGATAAAATACATCCATGTGCACATTTGTATTTTGTTTCAAAAATTGGAACTGTGAAATTTAATTTTTGAACCTAAGAAGGGGTTCCATGGAGTCCGATCTCATAAACGTCTCTCTCACTTTACAAGTTTTTCTAAACTCATTATTCTCAAAAGAATATTCTTCATTTAAAATTCAATGTTTCAATCACCTCCACACTATCCCATCCAAATAGAACTTTTCGCATCCTAGCATTAGGGCCAAATCATTTCCCTGCAAAGGAGGATAAGTTTTTGCTATATATATGACCATCATATACACAATCAAGGAATTTGCTCGACGCGCCAAGGAAATCGCTTCACGAGCCTCTGGTCATCACTCACATGGCACTCAACCTTGTATTTCGATCTGAAGGACTATTTTCGCCGGCGCACGTCATTGACGTTTACGTGGCGGCGGGCCCCTCTCTCTCTCCTGCACAGCAGGACTCAGCGCGGGCCGGCCAACCTACATGGTGGTGCGCTGTTGGGGCAGGCTTGACGAAGGCGTGGAGCCTCTCCCATGGCACTTCAGGGCTAGACGACTAGTCGTGGCGGGTCTTGCGCATGGGGCGACAGCGGTCGGTTTGGCTCTGCCCAGTTCTGTGGTCATCTTTGGAGGCCTCCTTCTGGCTACTCGGGACACCAGCCTTGTCGCGGTGGTCCTAGCTACAAGGGTTGGTGCTCAACATATTGGTGGCGGCTGCTAAGTGTGTCTGTGGCGGCCATGGTGGCAGATCGGGCGTCGGCCAGATCTGGCGGATAGTAGCAACGGCGGGTACGGACTACGGGTTGGTAGAAGCGTGGACCGGGGTTGGGCGCAATCCAAATGTAGTCTGTGAGCGATGAGGTCCCTCCCCTTGCATGCAATGTGGGCGTCGGTGGTGGTCGTGACATAAATGCGCCGGCGGACGAATCCACGCTGATGACTCCATACATGGTGTCCTGTGAGCTCCCCCCTCCCCTGCGTCCATCGGGACTGGCTAGGTAGGAAGGCATCGACGCTTCCTACGGTGGCGAGGCTGACCCAGACTTGGTGGCTGGTACGTCCATTTTGCATCACGTGTTTTCTACTGTTATTTATTATGTTTTAATTCATTATTTCACTTCATGATACTATTCTAATGCATTTTTCTTTCTTATTTTACAAGTTTCACTTGAAGAGGGAGATTGCCGGCAGCTGGAATTCTGGACTTGAAAAAGCTATAGCAGAGATAGATATTCTTCATAGCTCGAAATGACCTGAAAATTTACGAAGAATTATTTTGGAGTATATAAAAATACTGGAGGAAGAATTACCAGAAGGGGTGCCACCGAAGAGCGACGAGCTCAATGGGCGCGGCCTATGAACTCGTGGGCGCCCCCAGCTAGCCCTCGATGCCCATCTTCTGCTATAAGAGGCTATTTTCCCTAGGAAAAAAATAGAGAGAGGACTTTCAGGATGAAGCGCCACCGTCTCGAGGCAGAATCTGGGCATGAGCACTTTTGCTCTCCGCCGGAGCGATTCCGCCGAGAAAACTTCCCTCGAGGAGGGGGAAATCGAAACCATCGGCATCACGATCCTTTCATCGTGGAAGGACCAATGTTCATCAACATCTTCACCAGCACCATCTTCTCTCAAACCCTAGTTCATCTCTTGTATTTAATCTTTATCCCAAAACCTCAGATTGGTACGTGTGGGTTGCTAGTACTATTGATTATATCTTGTAGTTGATGCTAGTTGGTTTATTTGGTGAAAGATTAAATATTCAGGTCCTCAAACATATTCAATACGCCTCTGATCTTAAACATGAATATGATTTGTGAGTAGTTAATTTTGTTCTTGAGGACATGCGAGAAGTCTTGTTATAAATAATAATGTGAAGATGGTAATCGTGCGATATTTTGATGATATGTATGTTGTCTTTCCTCTAGTGGTGTCATGTAACCGTCGACTGCATGACATTTTTTATATTTGGGGATAGGGGAAGGCATTGGGAAATAATAAGTAGATGATGGGTTACGAGAGCGACAGAATCTTAAACCCTAGTTTATGTGTTATTTCGTAAGGGACATATTTGGATCCATATGTTTGATGCTATGGTTAGATTTATCTTAATTCTTCTTCCCTAGTTGCGTACGCTTGCTAGAGTGCGTAATCATAAGAGGGTTGCTTGTTCAAGTAAGAACAACAACCTAGCACCAGTCTACACACATATCAAATTATCAAAATAGCGAATGCGAATCAACCAAACATGATGAACTTGACTAGACAATAATTCCATTTGTCCTCGAGAATGTTTTGTTTCATATAATAGAACTTTCCGTCTTGTCCTTTGGTATAAAAAAGATCAAGCCACCTTGCTGCACTCTTGTTACTATTGCTACTTATTATTTGTTAGGAAACTATCTAACCAGTACTTTTAATACTTGTAGAGAATACCTTACTGAAAACCACTTATCATTTCTTTCTACTCCTTATTGGGTTCGACAATCTTACTTATCGAAAGGACTACGATTAATCTCCTATAGTTGTGGGTCATCAGTGGCTAATACCGGGCTAGGATTGGATGGTGTACCTTTGCTCCTCCTACCGTGGCTGGTGCGTGATGATGTGGTGGCTGTGGTGTCTCTGACCTTGGATGCCAGGGTGGCGGGCCCCATGTCGGTGGTTGTGTATATGCCTCTTTGGCCGCGTGGACGACAAGGGTGTAGCGATGGGTGACTGGGGCTGGCTCCTTCTCCTTGGCAGGAGTGCATCCCAGATCCGGATGTGGAGGTTATTGCATGCTTCGGGTGCCCTGGGTGCCTCAGATGGTACAAGTGAGCTGTGACGATGACATGTACCTAGGGTAGGGTCATAGGCCTGACCTGGACGTCCTACCCAATGACACCACCCCAGAGTCAAGGACATTCAACCTACAACAGAAGATACCGACTGAAAGACCTTGGAGTATGATCCACTCGACCAGTGGTATCACTCGAATATCCCAATTCCACTCGACGAAGATACAATCACTCTACCGTATACGGAACCACTCGGAGTACAGAAGATCTAAAGCCACCCCAGGATGGCAACGGTCAGGCATTCACTCCGTAGTTTTAAAGGTCATTTATAGTCATTCATAGCTAGCGTTACCTGTAACGCCCCTGTCTTAAACAACATTGAACCCCGTGTAATGGGGACCGCTGGGGTCCTGGCGCACTCTATATAAGCCGACCCCCTCCTCTGGCACGAGGGTCGCACCCCCTGTAACACACACACACACACACACACTCATATTCCAGTCGACAGCCTCAGGGCACCGAGACGTATGTCTTTTACCTCCTCCGAGAGGGGCCTGAACTCGTAAATCCTTCATGTACAACCTCGCCGTAGTTAGGACCTTGCCTCCTAATACGTACCCCCTATTCTTACTGTCAGACTTAGTAACACGACAGTTGGCGCCCACCATGGGGCAGGCGTCTTAGCAACTTCCGTTGAGGTTGCAGTTTTTTCCGATCTCCATCAACATGGATTCCGGCGGTGGTTTGGCTGTGGGCCGCGAGATCCATCTCGGCGCACTCGTTTTCATCGTCGCTGACTCCGTCCGGCTTCAAGAAGCCCCCCTCGACGTCGAAGCCCTTCCGATCCGCAGGGCAGCGCATTTCCGCGCAAGTGCCTGCGGAGTCCTTCTGCGGCAGCCGTCGACTCAGTATCGGTCGGCTCCCACTTCATCCACTCACCCTGTTGGACGCCGCCGCAAGCGATCCGGTCAATCGTGGCTCCAGCGATGGGTGAAACATGAGGTGGCTCGCCAGTCGACCACCCCTCAAGTCACGGCGATCGAGCCCGACGAATCTCTCTACGGACCATTCGACTTGTCGACTGGTTCCGCGGACACTCTTTCCGAGTGCGGGAGCAGCGACCCCGCGGCGGAAGTTCTCATGGTCAACACTCGTCGCAGCCCACCCGGGTTCCACCACAACGGCGGTGACGGCGACGGTGATGGCTTGTCATATGGTCATGATGAGTACGAGCCTCAACCCCTCACTTCAGAGCAGAGGGGAGAGTTGCACCGCCGCAATGTGGAGGCGCTCCAGACCCCTATCATGTGGGAGACTTTCGAGGCTCGGGCCTTGGAGGCTGCGCGCCTGGCTACCTACGCCGAGCGCATGCGTCTGGATAATCTCCAGCATTCACTCGACGAATGCGCCCGTCGACTGATCCCTGAATGTAGTCGACGACAACGACAATTGTTTCCATCTGAACCCCAGGTATACCGCACTCCGATCCAGAATCTTGCAGCTGCATCCCGTATAGCAGAGTCTATTCAGCCATCCCAGTCAGAGGCTGGTAGAGGTTTGATGCATATCCGAGCGCTGCTTCGAGCAACGGGAGAGCAAAATTTAGCCATGTCTCAGTCGCGCAACAGAATCCACAGCAGGTCAGTGATGGCAGACACAGTTCAGTCGGCACATAGTCCCTTCTCACCTCTGCGGCGTGAAGATCGTGATCACCGTCGAGATCGATACCTGGGAAGAGGCCACGAAGAGTTTGATCGTGAATATGCTCGTGACAACCACGGCCGAGTGCCTTCACCCCCTCCGAGGGGCGGGTCATACGCGCCCCTGCGGTATGACGACAGGCACCCGTATGGTGATGAGCGCATAGCTCCAGTCGACCCAAGAGACCCTGGGTTTGACACAAGATCACTCCTCGTGCAGGGTTTGGTCGACAGTAATAGAGCATATAGAGAAGGACTGGATAGAGATCGTCCCAATGGAAGCAGAGTGCACGTTTCCAGTCCCGAGTGTTCCGGAAGAGCCATCCGAGCTGCTGAGATCCCTCACAACTTCAGGTTGGTGTCGGTTGTAAGTAAGCCCGACACTTGGTTAGAGGATTACCGAGTGGCACTGCACATTGGCGGTGGCAACGATAAGGTGGCCATGAAGCACCTCCCTTTGATGCTTGAGGGTTCTGCCAGAGCTTGGTTGAATCAGTTGGCCCCTGGGAGTATTTTCAATTGGGAAGAATTAGCCCGAGTGTTTACCAAAACCTTCGTGGGCACCTGCAAGCGACCTGCTGTATTGGCTGAATTGCAACATTGTGTTCAGAAGCAGAATGAAACTTTGAGAGACTATATTCAGAGATGGACAACCCTTCATCATACGGTGGAGAATGTGTCAGAGCATCAAGCAGTTTGCGCCTTTAAAGAGGGCGTCCGCTACAGAGAACTCAACTTGAAGTTCGGTCGGACCGGAGACATGCCTCTAACTCGAATGATGGAGATTGCCACTCGGTATGCTAACAGCGAAGAGGAGGACCGACTCCGGAGGGGCAAGAACAAGTCAGTCGCCCAGGACACCGGAGGAGGAAATTCCAGTCGGAAGCAAAAACGCAAAGCTGAAGCTGCAGGTCCTGCTGATGCCGCAGTTTTGAATCAGGGAAAGTTCAAGGGAAAGCCTAAAGGGCCATGGACCCCCAAAAAAGTGAAAGATCAAGCGGGAAATGATGTGCTTGATTTACCGTGTCATATACACACCAAAAAAGATGAAGAGGGTAACTTGATCCTCCCCAAGCATTCCACTCGACAGTGTCGACTCCTGATTCAGAGTTTCAGAGAGGGTCAGCCTAGTGAGAAGGAAAAAGAATCTGATAAGTATGAGGACAAGGACGAAGATGACGATTAGCCCAATGTGAATGCTACTTTGGTGATTTTTGCTGACATCAAGAGCAAAAGTCGACTGAAAGTTATCAATGGAGAAGTGAACATAGTTTCTTTGGCAACTACGACATATTTGAAGTGGTCGAAAACTCCCATTACATTCGACCAGTCCGATCACCCAGCGCATGTTCATATCCTTGGGCGCCAAGCGTTGGGGGCACCCGACTGACCAAGGTTCTGATGGATGGTGGCAGTGGTTTCAACATTCTATACGCTGAAACCCTTAGGGGGATGGGCATTCTGATGTCCAAACTCAGTGAGAGCAACATGCGATTCCACGGAGTCATCCCAGGAAAGAAAGCGGATTCACTCGGTCAGATCACTCTTGATGTGGTTTTCGGTGATTCAAAGAATTACCGCAAGGAAAAGTTAACGTTTGAGGTGGTGGATTTTGCTACCTCTTGAGCACTGCGTTGGTTTTCCCTTGAAGAGGAAAGGGTGATGCGGCAAAGTAGCGTAAGTATTTCCCTCAGTTTTTGAGAACCAAGGTATCAATCCAGTAGGAGGCCATGCACGAGTCCCTCGCACCTACACAAACAAATAAATCCTCGCAACCAACGTGATAAGGGGTTGTCAATCCCTACACGGTCACTTACGAGAGTGAGATCTGATAGATATGATAAGATAATATTTTTTGTATTTTTATGATAAAGATGCAAAGTAAAATAAAAGGCAATAAAAATAACTAAGTGTTGGAAGATTAATATGATGGAAAATAGACCCGGGGGCCATAGGTTTCACTACTGGCTTCTCTCGAGAGCATAACGGTGGGTGAACAAATTACTGTTGAGCAATTGGCAGAACTGAGCATAATTATGAGAATATCTAGGTATGATCATGTATATAGGCATCACGTCCGAGACAAGTAGACCGACTCCTGCCTGCATCTACTACTATTACTCAACACATCAACCGCTATCCAGCATGCATCTAGAGTATTAAAATCATAAGAACAGAGTAACGCTTTAAGTAAGATGACATGATGTAGAGGGATAAACTCATCCAATATGATATAAACCCCATCTTGTTATCCTCGATGGCAACAATACAATACGTGCCTTGCTACCCCTACTGTCACTGGGAAAGGACACCGCAAGATTGAACCCAAAGCTAAGCACTTCTCCCATTGCAAGAAAGATCAATCTAGTAGGCCAAACCAAACTGATAATTTGAAGAGACTTGAAAAAGATAACCAATCATACATAAAAGAATTCAGAGAAGATTCAAATATTGTTCATAGATAAACTTGATCATAAACCCACAATTCATCGGTCTCAACAGAAACACCGCAAAAGAAGATTACATCGAATAGATCTCCATGAGAGATGGGGAGAACATTGTATTGAGATCCAAAAAGTGAGAAGAAGCCATCTAGCTAATAACTATGGACCCGAAGGTCTGAGGTAAACTACTCACACATCATCGGAGAGGCTATGGTGTTGATGTAGAAGCCCTCCATGATCGATACCCCCTCCGGCGGAGCTCCGGAACAGGCCCCAAGATGGGATCTCACAAGTACAGAAGGTTGAGGTGGTGGAATTAGGTTTTTGGCTCCGTATTTGGTAGTTTGGGGGTACGTAGGTATATATAGGAGGAAGGAGTACGTCGGTGGAGCAACATGGGGCCCACAAGGGTGGAGGGCGCGCCTGGGGGGGGGGGGGGTAGGCGCGCCCCCTACCTCGTGCCCTCCTGGTTGATGTCTTGACGTAGGGTCCAAGTCCTCTGGATCACGTTCGTTTCGAAAATCACGTTCCCGAAGGTTTTATTCCGTTTGGACTCCATTTGATATTCTTTTTCTGCGAAACTCTGAAATAGGCAAAAAATAGTAATTCTGGGCTGGGCCTCCGGTTAATAGGTTAGTCCCAAAAATAATATAAAAGTGCATAATAAAGCCCAATAATGTCCAAAACAGAATATAATATAGCATGGAACAATAAAAAATTATAGATACGTTGGAGACGTATCAAGCATCCCCAAGCTTAATTCCTGCTCGTCCTCGAGTAGGTAAATGATAAAAACAGAATTTTTGATGTGGAATGCTACTTGGCTTAATTTCAATATAATTCTTCTTATTGTGGCAATGAATGTTCAGATTTAATATAATTCAAGATAAAAGTTTAATGTTGACATAAAAACAATAATACTTCTAGCATACTAACTAAGGAATTATGTCTTATCAAATAACATAGCCAAAGCAAGTTATCCCTACAAAATCATATAGTTTGGCTATGCTCCATCTTCCCCACACAAAATATTCATATCATGTACGACCCCGATTTTAGCCAAGCAATTGGTTTATACTTTTAACGCGCTTCAGCCTTTTCAACTCTTACGCAATACATGAGCGCAAGCCATGGATATAGCACTATGGTGGGATAAGATATAATGGTAGGGGTTATGTGGGAAGGCAAAAAAGGAGAAAGTCTCAAATCAACGAGGCTAATCAACGGGCTATGGAGATGCCCATCAATTGATGTTAATGCGAGGAGTAGGGATTGCCATGCAACGGATGCACTAGAGCTATAAGTGTATGAAAGCTCAAAAAGAAACTAAGTGGGTGTGCATCCAACTTGCTTGCTCACGAGGACCTCGGGCATTTGAGGAAGCCCGTCAATAGAATATACAAGCCAAGTTCTATAATGAAATTTCCCACTAGTATATGAAAGTGACAAAATGAGAGACTCTCTATTATGAAGATCACGATGCTACTTTGAAGCACAAGTGTGGTAAAAGGATAGTAACATTGTCCCTTCTCTCTTTTTTCTGTCATTTTTTTATTTGGGCCTTTTCTCTTTTTTTATGGCCTCTTTTTTTTATCCGGAGTCTCATCCCGACTTGTGGGGGAATCATAGTCTCCATCATCCTTTCCTCACTTGGGACAATGCTCATCATAATGATGATCATCACACTTTTATTTACTTACAACTCATGAATTACAACTCAATACTTAGAACAAAATATGACTCTGTATGAATGCCTCCGGCGGTGTACTGGGATATGCAATGAATCAAGAGTGACATGTATGAAAGAATTATGAATGGTGGCTTTTGCCACAAATACTATGTCAACTACATGATCATGCAAAGCAATATGACAATAATGGAGCATGTCATGATGAATGAAACGGTGGAAAGTTGCATGGCAATATATCTCGGAATGGCTATGGAAATGCCATAATAGGTAGGTATGGTGGCTGTTTTGAGGAAGATATAAGGAGGTTTATGTGTGATAGAGCGTATCATATCACGGGGTTTGGATGCACCGGCGAAGTTTGCACCAACTCTCAAGGTGAGAAAGGGCAATGCGCGGTACCGAAGAGGCTAGAAAATTGCAGAAAGGTAAGTGTGCGTATAATCCATGGACTCACATTAGTCATAAAGAACTCATATACTTATTGCAAAAATTATTAGCCCTCGAAGCAAAGTACTACTACGCATGCTCCTAGGGGAAGGTTGGTAGGAGTTAACCATCGCGCGATCCCGACCGCTACACAAAGGAAGACAATCAACAAATACTTCATGCTCTGACTTCCTTACATAATGGTTCACCATAAGTGCATGCTACGGGAATCACAAACTCCAACACATGTATTTTTCAATTCCACAATTACTCAACTTGCACAACTATGATATTACCACCTTTATATCTCAAAACAATTATCAAGCATCAAATTTCTCATGATATTAATTAAAGCAAATTTCCATGCTATTTTAAGACTCTCAAAATAATATAAGTGAAGCATGAGAGATTAATAGTTTCTATAAAAACAAATCCACCACCGTGCTCTAAAAGACATAAGTGAAGCACTAGAGTAAAACTATATAACTCAAAAGATATAAGTGAAGCACATAGAGTATTCAAATAATTACCAAATCATGTGTGTCTGTCTCAAAAGGTGTGTACAGCAAGGATGACTGTGGTAAACTAACTAATAAAGACTCAAATAATACATGACGCTCCAAGCAAAACACATATCATGTGGTGAATAAAAATATAGCTCCATGTAAAGTTACCGATGGAAGTAGACGAAAGAGGGGATGCCTTCTGGGGCATCCCCAAGCTTTGGCTTTTAGGTGTCCTTAGATTATCTTGGGGTGCCTTGGGTATCCCCAAGCTTAGGCTCTTGCCACTCCTTGTTCCCTAATCCATCAAATCTTTCACCCAAAACTTGAAAACTTCACAACACAAAACTCAGCAGAAAATCTCGTGAGCTCCGTTAGCGAAAGAAAACAAAAAACCACTTCAAGGTACAGTAATGAACTCATTATTTATTTATATTGGTGTTAAACCTACTGTATTCCAACTTCTCTATGGTTTATAAACTCTTTTACTAGCCATAGATTCATGAAAATAAGCAAACAATACACGAAAAAGAGAATCTGTCAAAAACAGAACAGTCTGTAGTAATCTGTAACTAACGCAAACTTCTGGAACTCCAAAAATTCAGCCAAAATAGGACGACCTAGAAAATTTGTTTATTGATCAGCAGCAATTGGAGTCAATATTTTATCACTTTCTGGTGATTTGTAACAATTATTTTCGTGAACAGAAAGTTTCTGGAATTTTCAGCAAGATCAAATAACTATCATCCAAGAAGATCCTATAGGCTAAACTTGCCACAAACAATAATTAAAACATAAAAAGACATATAACCAGAGGCTAGATCAAAGATTTATTCCTAAACAGAAGCAAAAAGCAAAAAACTAAAAATAAAATTGGGTTCCCTCCCAACAAGTGCTATCGTTTAATGCCCCTAGCTAGGCATAAAAAGCAAGGATAGATCTAGGTATTGCCATCTTTGGTAGGCAATTCTTCAATGAGGCATCTATCATCCTCAAGAGTTTCTTTCTTTTTATTTATTATCAAACTTTTAGGCACAAGACCGAAAAATTCATTTGTAGCAAATCTTGGAAATATGCCCTAGAGGCAATAATAAATGGTTATTATTATATTTCTTTGTTCATGGTAATTGTCTATTGTTCATGCTATAATTGTATTGTCCGGAAATCGTAATACATGTGTGAATACATAGACCACAACGTGTCCCTAGTAAGCCTCTAGTTGACTAGCTCGTTGATCAACAGATAGTCATGGTTTCCTGACTATGGACATTGGATGTCGTTGACAACGGGATCACATCATTAGGAGAATGATGTGATGGACAAGACCCAATCCTAAGCATAGCATAAAAGATCGTGTAGTTTCGTTTGCTAGAGCTTTTCCAATGTCAAGTATCTTTTCCTTGGACCATGAGATCGTGCAACTCCCGGATACCGTAGGAGTGCTTTGGGTGTGCCAAACGTCACAACGTAACTGGGTGACTATAAAGGTGCACTACGGGTATCTCCGAAAGTGTCTGTTGGGTTGGCATGGATCGAGACTGGGATTTGTCACTCCGTGTGACGGAGAGGTATCTCTGGGCCCACTCGGTAATGCATCATCATAATGAGCTCTATGTGACTAAGGCGTTAGTCACGGGATCATGCATTGCGGTACGAGTAAAGAGACTTGCCGGTAATGAGATTGAACAAGGTATTGGGATACCGACGATCGAATCTCGGGCAAGTAACATACCGATTAACAAAGGGAATTGCATACGGGATTGATTGAATCCTCGGCATCGTGGTTCATCTGATGAGATCATCGTGGAACATGTGGGAGCCAACATGGGTATCCAGATCCCGTTGTTGGTTATTGACCGGAGAGGCGTCTCGGTCATGTCTGCATGTCTCCCGAACCCGTAGGGTCTACACACTTAAGGTTCGGTGATGCTAGGGTTGTAGAGATATGTGTATGCGGAAACCCGAAAGTTGTTCGGAGTCCCGGATGAGATCCTGGATGTCACGAGGAGTTCCGGAATGGTCCGGAGGTGAAGAATTATATATAGGAAGTCAAGTTTCGGCCACCGGGAAAGTTTCGGGGGTTACCGGTATTGTACCGGGACCACCGGAAGGGTCCCGGGGGTCCATCGGGTGGGGCCACCTATCCCGGAGGCCCCCGTGGGCTGAAGTGGGAAGGGAACCAGCCCCTAGTGGGCTGGGCGCCCCCCCATTGGCCTCCCCCCATGCGCCTAGGGTTGCAAACCCTAGGGTGGGAGGCTTCCCACTTGCCTTGGGGGGCAAGGCACCCCCTTGGCCGCCGCCCCCCACCCTAGATGGGTTTGGCCGCCCCCCCCTCCCAAGGGGGCCTATATAAAGGGGGGGAGGGAGGGCAGGAAGATCACAGCCTTGGGCGCCTCCCTCCTCCCCTGCTACACCTCTCCCTCTCGCAGAAGCTCGGCGAAGCCCTGCCGAGACCCGCTACATCCACCACCACGCCGTCGTGCTGCTGGATCTCCATCAACCTCTCCTCCCCCCTTGCTGGATCAAGAAGGAGGAGACGTCGCTGCACCGTATGTGTGTTGAACGCGGAGGTGTCGTCCGTTCGGCACTCGGTCATCGGTGATTTGGATCACGGCGAGTACGACTCCGTCATCCACGTTCATTGGAACGCCTCCGCTCGCGATCTACAAGGGTATGTAGATGCACTCCTTTCCCCTCGTTGCTAGTATACTCCATAGATGCATCTTGGTGAGCGTAGGAAAATTTTAAAATTATGCTACGATTCCCAACAGTGGCATCATGAGCCAGGCCTATGCGTAGTTACTATGCACGAGTAGAACACAAAGCAGTTGTGGGCATTGAGTTTGCCAATTCTTCTTGCCGCTACTAGTATTATCTTGTTTCGGTGGCATTGTAGGATGAAGCGGCCCGGACCGACCTTACACGTACGCTTACGTGAGATAGGTTCCACCGATTGACATGCACTAGTTGCATAAGGTGGCTAGCGGGTGTCTGTCTCTCCTACTTTAGTCGGAACGGATTCGATGAAAAGGGTCCTTATGAAGGGTAAATAGAAATTGGCAAATCATGTTGTGGTCATACGTAGGTAAGAAACGTTCTTGCTAGAAACCTACAAACCACGTAAAAACTTGCAACAACTATTAGAGGACGTCTAACTTGTTTTTGCAGCAAGTGCTATGTGATGTGATATGGCCAGAAGATGTGATGAATGATATATGTGATGTATGAGATTGATCATATTCTTGTAATAGGAATCACGACTTGCATGTCGATGAGTATGACAACCGGCAGGTGCCATAGGAGTTGTCTTTATTATTTTGTATGACTTGCGTGTCATTGAATAACGCCATGTAAATTACTTTACTTTGTTGCTAAACGCGTTAGCCATAGAAGTAGAAGTAATCGTTGGCGTGACGACTTCATGAAGACACAATGATGGAGATCATGGTGTCATGCCGGTGACGAAGATGATCATGGTGCCCCGAAGATGGAGATCAAAGGAGCATAATGATATTGGCCATATCATGTCACTATTTGATTGCATGTGATGTTTATCATGTTTTTGCATCTTATTTGCTTAGAACGACGGTAGTAAGTAAGATGATCCCTTATGATAATTTCAGGAAAAGTGTTCTTCCTAACTGTGCACCGTTGCGAAGGTTCGTTGTTTCGAAGCACCACGTGATGATCGGGTGTGATAGATTCTAACGTTCGAATACAACGGGTGTTGACGAGCCTAGCATGTACAGACATGGCCTCGGAACACACGCAATACACTTAGGTTGACTTGACGAGCCTAGCATGTACAGACATGGCCTCGGAACACGGAGGACCGAAAGGTCGAGCATGAGTCGTATAGAAGATACGATCAACATGGAGATGTTCACCGATCTTGACTAGTCCGTCTCACGTGATGATCGGACACGGCCTAGTTAACTCGGATCATGTTTCACTTAGATGACTAAAGGGATGTCTACCTGAGTGGGAGTTCATTAAATAATTTGATTATATGAACTTAATTATCATGAACTTAGTCTAAAATCTTTACACTATGTCTTGTAGATCAAATGGCCAACGTTGTCCTCAATTTCAACGCGTTCCTAGAGAAAACCAAGCTGAAAGATGATGGCAGCAACTATACGGACTGGGTCCGGAACCTGAGGATCATCCTCATAGTAGCCAAGAAAGATTATGTCTTAGAAGCACCGCTAGGTGAAGCACCAATCCCAGAAAACCAAGACGTTATGAACTCTTGGCAGCAGCGTGCTGATGATTACTCCCTCGTTCAGTGCGGCATGCTTTACAGCTTAGAACCGGGTCTCCAAAAGAGTTTTGAGAAACATGGAGCATATGAGATGTTCGAGGAGCTGAAATTGGTTTTCCAAGCTCATGCCCGGGTCGAGAGATATGAAGTCTCCGACAAGTTCTTCAGCTGTAAAATGGAGGAAAATAGTTCTGTAAGTGAGCACATACTCAGAATGTCTGGGTTGCACAACCGCTTGACTCAGCTGGGAGTTAATCTCCCGGATGACGCGGTCATTGACAGAATCCTTCAGTCGCTTCCACCAAGCTACAAGAGCTTTGTGATGAACTTCAATATGCAGGGGATGGAAAAGACCATTCCTGAGATATATTCAATGCTGAAATCAGCGGAGGTGGAAATCAGAAAAGAACATCAAGTGTTGATGGTGAATAAAACCACTAAGTTCAAGAAGGGCAAGGGTAAGAAGAACTTCAAGAAGGACGGCAAGGGAGTTGCCGCGCCCGGTAAGCCAGTTGCCGGGAAGAAGTCGAAGAATGGACCCAAGCTCGAGACTGAGTGCTTTTATTGCAAGGGAAGTGGTCACTGGAAGCGGAACTGCCCCAAATACTTAGCGGACAAGAAGGCCGGCAACACCAAAGGTATATGTGATATACATGTAATTGATGTGTACCTTACCAGTACTCGTAGTAGCTCCTGGGTATTTGATACCGGTGCGGTTGCTCATATTTGTAACTCAAAACAGGAACTACGGAATAAACGGAGACTGGCGAAGGACGAGGTGACGATGCGCGTCGGGAATGGTTCCAAGGTCGATGCGATCGCCGTCGGCACGCTACCTCTGCATCCACCCACGGGATTAGTTTTAAACCTCAATAATTGTTATTTAGTGCCAGCTTTGAGCATGAACATTGTATCGGGATCTCGTTTAATTCGAGATGGCTACTCATTTAAATCCGAGAATAATGGTTGTTCTATTTATTTGAGAGATATGTTTTATGGTCATGCCCCGCTGGTCAATGATTTATTTTTGATGAATCTCGAACGTGATGTTACACATGTTCATAGTGTGAATACCAAAAGATGTAAAGTTGATAACGATAGTCCCACATATCTGTGGCACTGCCGCCTTGGTCACATTGGTGTCAAACGCATGAAGAAGCTCCATGCAGATGGACTTTTGGAGTCTCTTGATTACGAATCATTTGACACGTGCGAACCATGCCTCATGGGTAAGATGACCAAGACTCCGTTCTCCGGAACAATGGAGCGAGCAACCAACTTATTGGAAATCATACATACCGATGTGTGCGGTCCAATGAGTGTTGAGGCTCGCGGAGGATATCGTTATGTTCTCACTCTCACTGATGATTTAAGTAGATATGGGTATGTCTACCTAATGAAACACAAGTCTGAAACCTTTGAAAAGTTCAAGGAATTTCAGAGTGAAGTTGAGAATCAACGTGACAGGAAAATAAAATTCTTACGATCAGATCATGGTGGAGAATATTTAAGTCACGAATTTGGTACACACTTAAGGAAATGTGGAATAGTTTCACAATTCACGCCGCCTGGAACACCTCAGAGAAACGGTGTGTCCGAACGTCGTAATCGCACTCTATTGGATATGGTGCGATCTATGATGTCTCTTACTGATTTACCGCTCTCATTTTGGGGCTATGCTTTAGAGACTGCCGCATTCACATTAAATAGGGCTCCGTCGAAATCCGTTGAGACGACACCGTATGAATTATGGTTTGGGAAGAAACCTAAGCTGTCGTTTCTAAAAGTTTGGGGATGCGATGCTTATGTCAAGAAACTTCAACCTGAAAAGCTCAAACCCAAGTCGGAAAATGCGTCTTCATAGGATACCCTAAGGAAACTATTGGGTATACCTTCTACCTCAGATCCGAAGGCAAGATCTTCGTTGCCAAGAACGGGTCCTTTCTAGAGAAGGAGTTTCTCTCGAAAGAATTGAGTGGGAGGAAAGTGGAACTTGATGAGGTGATAGTCACCCCTTCCGAACCGGAAAGTAGCGCAGCGCGGGAAAATGTTCCTGTGGTGCCTACACCGACTGGGGAGGAAGTTAATGATGATGATCATGAAGCTTCGGATCAAGTTACTGAACTTCGTAGGTCCACAAGGACACGTTCCGCACCAGAGTGGTACGGCAACCCTGTCCTGGAAATCATGTTGTTAGACAACGGTGAACCTTCGAACTATGAAGAAGCGATGGCGGGCCCAGATTCCGACAAATGGCTAGAAGCCATGAAATCCGAGATAGGATCCATGTATGAAAACGAAGTATGGACTTTGACTGACTTGCCCGATGATCGGCGAGCCATAGAAAATAAATGGATCTTTAAGAAGAAGACAGACGCGGATGGTAATGTGACCATCTATAAGGCTCGACTTGTCGCTAAGGGTTATCGACAAGTTCAAGGGGTTGACTACGATGAGACTTTCTCACCCGTAGCGAAGCTGAAGTCCGTCCGAATCATGTTAGCAATTGCCGCATACTATGATTATGAGATATGGCAGATGGATGTGAAAACGGCATTCCTTAACGGCTTCCTTAAGGAAGAGTTGTATATGATGCAGCCGGAAGGTTTTGTCGATCCTAAGAATGCTAACAAAGTATGCAAGCTACAACACTCAATCTATGGGCTGGTGCAAGCATCTCGGAGTTGGAACATTCGCTTTGATGAGATGATCAAAGCGTTTCGGTTTACACAGACTTATGGAGAAGCCTGTGTTTACAAGAAAGTGAGTGGGAGCTCTGTAGCATTTCTCATATTATATGTGGATGACATACTATTGATGGGAAATGATATAGAATTCTTGGAAAGTATAAAGGCCTATTTGAATAAGTGTTTTTCAATGAAGGACCTTGGAGAAGCTGCTTATATATTAGGCATCAAGATCTATAGAGATAGATCAAGACGCCTCATTGGTCTTTCACAGAGTACATACCTTGACAAGATATTGAAGAAGTTCAATATGGATCAGTCCAAGAAGGGGTTTCTTGCCTGTATTGCAAGGTGTGCAGTGGAGCACGGCTCAATGCCCGACCACGACAGAAGATATAGAAAAGATGAGTGTCATCCCCTATGCCTCGGCCATAGGGTCTATTATGTATGCCATGCTGTGTACCAAACCTGATGTAAACCTTGCCGTAAGTTTGGTAGGAAGGTACCAAAGTAATCCCGGCATGGAACACTGGACAGCGGTCAAGAATATCCTAAAGTACCTGAAGAGGACTAAGGATATGTTTCTCGTTTATGGAGGTGACGAAGAGCTCGTCGTAAAGGGTTACGTCAACGCTAGCTTCGACACAGATCTGGATGACTCGAAGTCACAAACCGGATATGTGTATATTTTGAATGGAGGAGCAGTAAGCTGGTGCAGTTGCAAGCAAAGCGTCGTGGCGGGATCTACATGTGAAGCGGAGTACATGGCAGCCTCGGAGGCAGCACAGGAAGCAGTCTGGATGAAGGAGTTCATTACCGACCTAGGGGTGATTCCCAATGCGTCAGGCCCGATGACTCTCTTTAGTGACAACACTGGAGCTATTGCCCTTGCGAAGGAGCCCAGGTTTCACAGGAAGACCAGGCATATCAAGCGTCGCTTCAACTCCATTCGTGAAAGTGTTCAAAATGGAGACATAGATATTTGTAAAGTACATACGGACCTGAATGTAGCAGATCCGTTGACTAAACCTCTCCCTAGAGCAAAACATGATCAACACCAGGACGCAATGGGTGTTCGATTCATCACAATGTAACTAGATTATTGACTCTAGTGCAAGTGGGAGACTGTTGGAAATATGCCCTAGAGGCAATAATAAATGGTTATTATTATATTTCTTTGTTCATGGTAATTGTCTATTGTTCATGCTATAATTGTATTGTCCGGAAATCGTAATACATGTGTGAATACATAGACCACAACGTGTCCCAAGTAAGCCTCTAGTTGACTAGCTCGTTGATCAACAGATAGTCATGGTTTCCTGACTATGGACATTGGATGTCGTTGACAACGGGATCACATCATTAGGAGAATGATGTGATGGACAAGACCCAATCCTAAGCATAGCATAAAAGATCGTGTAGTTTCGTTTGATAGAGCTTTTCCAATGTCAAGTATCTTTTCCTTGGACCATGAGATCGTGCAACTCCCGGATACCGTAGGAGTGCTTTGGGTGTGCCAAACGTCACAACGTAACTGGGTGACTATAAAGGTGCACTACGGGTATCTCCGAAAGTGTCTGTTGGGTTGGCACGGATCGAGACTGGGATTTGTCACTCCGTGTGACGGAAAGGTATCTCTAGGCCCACTCGGTAATGCATCATCATAATGAGCTCTATGTGACTAAGGCGTTAGTCACGGGATCATGCATTGCGGTACGAGTAAAGAGACTTGCCGGTAACGAGATTGAACAAGGTATTGGGATACCGACGATCGAATCTCGGGCAAGTAACATACCGATTAACAAAGGGAATTGCATACGGGATTGATTGAATCCTCGATATCGTGGTTCATCCGATGAGATCATCGTGGAACATGTGGGAGCCAACATGGGTATCCAGATCCCGCTGTTGGTTATTGACCGGAGAGGCGTCTCGGTCATGTCTGCATGTCTCCCGAACCCGTAGGGTCTACACACTTAAGGTTCGGTGACGCTAGGGTTGTAGAGATATGTGTATGTGGAAACCCGAAAGTTGTTCGGAGTCCCGGATGAGATCCCGGATGTCACGAGGAGTTCCGGAATGGTCCGGAGGTGAAGAATTATATATAGGAAGTCAAGTTTCGGCCACCGGGAAAGTTTCGGGGGTTACCGGTATTGTACCGGGACCACCGAAAGGGTCCCGGGGGTCCATCGGGTGGGGCCACCTATCCCGGAGGGCCCCGTGGGCTGAAGTGGGAAGGGAACCAGCTCCTAGTGGGCTGGGCGCCCCCCCATGGGCCTCCCCCCATGCGCCTAGGGTTGCAAACCCTAGGGTAGGGGGCTTCCCACTTGCCTTGGGGGCCAAGGCACCCCCTTGGCCGCCGCCCCCCACCCTAGATGGGTTTGGCCGGCGCCCCCCCCCCCTCCCAAGGGGGCCTATATAAAGGGGGGGGAGGGAGGGCAGGAAGATCACAGCCTTGGGCGCCTCCCTCCTCCCCTGCTACACCTCTCCCTCTCGCAGAAGCTCGGCGAAGCCCTGCCGAGACCCGCTACATCCACCACCACGCCGTCGTGCTGCTGGATCTCCATCAACCTCTCCTTCCCCCTTGCTGGATCAAGAAGGAGGAGACGTCGCTGTACCGTACGTGTGTTGAACGCGGAGGTGCCGTCCGTTCGGCACTCGGTCATCGGTGATTTGGATCACGGCGAGTACGACTCCGTCATCTACGTTCATTGGAACGTTTCCGCTCGCGATCTACAAGGGTATGTAGATGCACTCCTTTCCCATCGTTGCTAGTATACTCCATAGATGCATCTTGGTGAGCGTAGGAAAATTTTAAAATTATGCTACGATTCCCAACAGCAAATGGTTCCTTAATGATAGCAAAAAGATTGGGATGAATACTTACAGATTTGAGATCCGCTGTTTCCTTACTAGAGGATTCACCCTTATTTTTAGGAACATACATAAGCTTGGCAATTTTAGTTGGAGGACTTGGAGTATTCTTTACGGAAGAAAAAGTTGTTCCCAAGTTGGTAATGATACCCTCAAGTTTATCGATTCTAGTGGAATCCTGATTTATTCTTTCATTAACTATGGGTTCCTTCTCCTTAATATTTTTCAAAGTGACTCCTACTTTAGATCCATATTGGGTAATTTGGTTGTGGATCTTTTTATCCAAATTTTCAATTAACTAAACGGTAGAAACTTTATTTTCAATCATTTCAAGTCTTTGCATTACATGCTCCAAAGTTAACATAGTTCCATTAACCAAAACGGGTGGTGAGCCAAACAAATCTATCATAGCATTATAAGAATCAAAAGTATGGCTACCCAAGAAATTCCCTCCGGTAATGGTATCAAGGATATATCTGTACCAAGGAGTAGCGCCTACATAAAAATTTCGGAGAAGAACAGAAGTAGATTGCTTCCTGGTAGATCTATTTTGAGCATTGCAAATTCTATACCAAGCGTCTTTTAGATTTTTTCCCTCCCTTTGCTTAAAATTTATAACTTCATTCTCGGGAGACAACGGAGAAGATAGAGGACTAGCCATAACGACAAAGCAAGCGGGAAAAAGAAGCGAACGGAAAAGAGAAGGCGAATAACACGACAAGGGTGAAGTGGGGGAGAGGAAAACGAGAGGCAAATCGCAAATAATGTAATGTGGGAGATAAGGGTTTGTGATGGGTACTTGGTATGTTGACTTTTGCGAAGACCTCCCCGGCAACGGCGCTAGAAATCCTTCTTGCTACCTCTTGAGCACTGCGTGGGCTTTCCCTTGAAGAGGAAAGGGTGATGCAGCAAAGTAGTGTAAGTATTTCCCTTAGTTTTTGAGAACGAAGGTATCAATCCAGTAGGAGGCCACGCACGAGTCCCTCGCACCTACACAAACAAATAAATCCTCGCAACCAACGCGATAAGGGGTTGTCAATCCCTACACGATCACTTACGAGAGTGAGATCTGATAGATATGATAAGATAATATTTTTGGTATTTTATGATAAAGATGCAAAGTAAAATAAAATACAACAAAAATAACTAAGTGTTGGAAGATTAATATGATGGAAAATAGACCCGGGGGCCATAGGTTTCACTAGTGGCTTCTCTCGAGAGCATAAGTATTTATGGTGGGTGAACAAATTACTGTTGAGCAATTGACAGAATTGAGCATAGTTATGAGAATATCTAGGTATGATCATGTATATAGGCATCACGTCCGAGATAAGTAGACCGACTCCTGCCTGCATCTACTACTATTACTCCACACATCGACCGCTATCTAGCATGCATCTAGAGTATTAAAATCATAAGAACAGAGTAACGCTTTAAGTAAGATGACATGATGTAGAGGGATAAACTCATCCAATATGATATAAACCCCATCTTGTTATCCTCGATGGCAACAATACAATACGTGCCTTGCTGCCCCTACTGTCACTGGGAAAGGACACCGTAAGATTGAACCCAAAGGTAAGCACTTCTCCCATTGCAAGAAAGATCAATCTAGTAGGCCAAACCAAACAGATAATTCGAAGAGACTTGCAAAGATAACCAATCATACATAAAACAATTCAGAGAAGATTCAAATATTGTTCATAGATAAACTTGATCATAAACCCACAATTCATCGGTCTCAACAAACACACCGCAAAAGAAGATTACATTGAATAGATCTCCACGAGAGAGGGGGAGAACATTGTATTGAGATCCAAAAAGAGAGAAGAAGCCATCTAGCTAATACTATGGACCCGAAGGTCTGAGGTAAACTACCGTGACCGATGCCCCCTCCGGCGGAGCTCCGGAACAGGCCCCAAGATGGGATCTCACAAGTACAGAAGGTTGCGGCGGTGGAATTAGTTTTTTAGCTCCGTATCTGGTAGTTTGGGGGTACATAGGTATATATATGAGGAAGGGTTACGTCGGTGGAGCAACAGGGGGCCCACGAGGTTGTAGGGCGCGCCTGGGGGGGGGGGGTAGGCGCACCCCCCTACCTCGTGCCCTCCTGGTTGATGTCTTGACATAGGGTCCAAGTCCTCTGGATCACGTTCGTTCCGAAAATCACGTTCCTGAAGGTTTCATTCCGTTTGGACTCCGTTTGATATTCTTTTTCTGCGAAACTCTGAAATAGGCAAAAAACAGCAATTCAGGGTTGGGCCTCCGGTTAATAGGTTAGTCCCAAAAATAATATAAAAGTGCATAATAAAGCCCAATAATGTCCAAAACAGAATATAATGTAGCATGGAACAATAAAAAATTATAGATACGTCAGAGACGTATCAGATTTTCATACACTGGTATGCGTCGGTCCTAAACAAATGGCTTTTAACCCCTTTCCGTGACGGCATTTGGAACCGTCGCCAAGTGAGTGTGTGCGATAGGGTGTCCTGCCCACACGACCCAGAAATCGTCGGGGATAGGCCCTCCTAGGACCCAGGCTGGGGTCGTGTGCGATCGGGCGAGGCATCGAAACCCAATCATTTTCGTAGGTATGTACATCCCACAAGGTAATCCGAGAAAATCATTTCTGTAGGTATGTACATCCCACAAGGTGAATCCCAAAAAACATTTCCGTTCGTATGTATATCACACACAGTCCATCCAAGGAATACGTTTCCGTTCTTATGTACATCCCACACAGTCAATCCAGGGAAAATGTTTCCGTTCGGATGTACATCCAACACAGTTTTATGTATACGCTCGTGTGTGAAAGGTGTAACTATCACACACGCTCTGCCTTGGTTAACTGTTTGCTTTCATTAACTACATCACACACGATTTGATGTAGAAAACTGTGTGGCATTGGGCTATCCATCACAAGCGCTTTTACTGCCAGAACCGTTTGCAAAGTTCCATGACCGTCTGTTCTCTTTTTATTTTCGCCTATAATTTATTATTCTAATTGGAAATTTTGAAATATGAAACGTGCAATTCAAATTCTCAGCACAATGGTTCAACAACGAATCCATAAATAAAATTGCCAGTACAATATTTTCAGTAATTACAGGATTAGGCAGCAATTAACTATGATGAACCACAGTATTTAAAGGCGGTAAAGGTGAAGAGACAAGTGTAAATCGTTTTCACTGCCGACGGTGTTGAAGAAGCAGAATGCCCATAATGTGCCTTCCTGCATGCCATAGGCACGAACCAGTTTTGTCCAACCCCTTGTGACGATCGCCCGCCCATCCTTCACCGCCTTCGGGAAGACTTCTAGAACATTATCATGGTAGCATGAATTATATACTTTAACCTTAGTTGCCTCCACTTTGGTCATGTAGTTTGCAAGGTAATCAGCGGTAAATAGCTTCGGAAACCACCGAAAAGAGAAAAAATATCTGATATTGAGGTCTAAAAGAGTAACTTGTTGTGGGCAGGGGGAAAAGGCAACACATTACTTACCATCCTAAAGTTCACTCTTGTCTTCGACAAAGTGTAAATAAAGAGCTTAATTCCAATCACCCATTTCTTTCGCCTAACAATCTTATTTAGTTTCCTCACTTGACGCTTGTTCATGAATATCTCATTGTCCCATATGTAAAAGGGATCGAAGAGTGGATTAGTACCGCTCATATATGTACCTACAAGCAACTAGTAAATATTAGTAGCTAAACTGAGATTGCACAAATGATGTAAAAATACCACTACCTATGTTCGTAAGTACAAGTATTTTTTTTTAAGATTTCAATATGAACTACATACGGATGTATATAGAATTATAGATATAGTTTAGATTAGAATCTAGATTCACTCATTTTTCTCCTTATGTAGTCTATATTGGAATCTCTAAAAATACTTGTATTTAGGAATAGATGGTGTATAAGACATGGGATGCATCTAACCTCGACGGCAAACAACAGCATCGCCCATTGTAGCCCTGTGTACGTACATGGAAAGCCAATCTTAACTACAACAGGGTTAACATCCACCAAAAATAGCAAATGGTAGTAAAACGACAGCATATGTAGTGATATCTTCATTTCGAAAGAGTAGCACGGTAGCAAAGGGACGGACTAAAAAATGGATACAACTGTTAATTGCAACAGGCTTAACAACATCCTAATTCATGTTTTGTAAGTTTGTAGCCATTGAAATACAACTCTTTAAAAATGGATACAACTGTTAATTGCAACATGCTTAATGGCCATTGATACCGGTACTGATAAAAATGCAATTGGCAGAGTTAAACATCACAGGGCAGGTGCTACCAGAGCAGATAATGGCCTAGTTGTCTATAAAAAGGTAGGGAAAATAGCTCAAACGTGTTAGGCATTTTACTACAACATGCTTAATACATCGACAGTACAAAACATAGCCATTAATTGCAACTGGTATTGTAAGATTGAACTGGTGTGTACATACTTGGTAAGTCCTGAGAGGTAATTGCTGGGGCACATCATCTTGGCCAGAGCCCGCCCAAAGTCAGCGGCGGCGGAGGCGAGCTGTTCCTCCGAGTTGAAGCATGGATCAATGTCGCTGACATGTGTACCTACACGCAACCAGTAAATGATAGAAGTTAAACTACATTTGCACAAATGATGTGAAATACTGTAAGACATGGGATGCAGCTAACCTCGACGGCAAACAACAGCATCGGCCATTATGACCCTGCATAAGTACATGGACAAGCATGTTAAGTACAACAGGGTTAGCATCCACCAAAAATAGCAAATGGGGCAGCATCTCTAGTATATCTTCATTGCGAAGAGTAGCATGGTAGCAAATGGACAGATTAAAAATGGATACAACTGTTAATTGCAACAGGCTTAACAGCGTCCTAAGTCATGTTTTGTAAGTTTGTAGCCATTCAAATACAACTGTTTAAAAATGGATTCAACTGTTAATTGCAACAGGCTTAATAGACATTGAAACCGGTACTGATAAAAATGCAATTGGCATAGTTAAACATCACAAGGCAGGTGCTGCCAGAGCAGAGAATGGCGCAGATGTCTATAAAAAGGTAGGGAAAGTAGCAAAAATGTGTTAGGCATGTTTACTAGAACATGCTTAATACATCGACCGTGCAGAAAATAGCCATTAATTGCAACTGGTATTGGTAAGATTGAACTGGTGAGTACATACTTGGTAAGTCCTGAGAGGTAGTTGCTGGGGCGCTTCATCTTGGCCAGAGCTCGCCCAAAGTCAACGACGGCGGAGCCGAGCTGTTCCTTTGTGTCGAAGCGTGGATCAGTGCCACTGACATGTGTACCTACAGGCAACCAGTAAATGGTAGAAGTTAAACTGCAATTGCACAAATTATGTGAAATACTGTAAGACATGGGATGCAGCTCACCTTGATGGCAAACAAAAGCATCGGCCGTTATGACCCTGCGTAAGTACATGGACAGGCATGTTAAGTACAACAGGGTTAGCATCCACTAAAAATAGCAAATGGGTAGCATCTCTAGTGATATCCTGAGTCATGTATTGTAAGTTTGTTGCTGGTATTGGTGAAATTGAGCTGGACACGGTAATATTTGAACATCACATAGTGTGCAGTACTGAAATAAACAAGGCACGAACATGCTTAATACATCAACCGTACAAATCATAGCCGTTGCAAGTGCTATTGGTAAGATTTAACTGGTCAGATCTACCTGTTAAGTCCTGGGGGGGTAGTCGCTGGGGGACTCTATCTGGGCCAAAGCCTGCAGCATGTTGGCGGCGGCGGAGGCGAGGTGTTCCTCCGAGTCAACACGCACATCGGCCATCACGCCATGGACTGCCATCAGCACCTGGCAGGGGGATTTGGAGGCATGAGGATGTGTCGCAGGCGCCATTTAAGCAATCAGGCAGGGGACGTGATAGAGATCGGTGGGTTACCTGACTGGATCCGAGCAGAACGTAGATGTGGTTGAAGCTATGGTTGCACCGGCGGTTTGAGATGCCGGTAGGGGGAGGCGCGAGGGAGGGGGTGGGACACTGAGGGGAAGGGGATGTGGCTGGAGGAATAAATTCTGAAATCGCACGCGTAATGAAAATTTTGGTGCGAAACTTGAAACTTGGGCGGGGGAAACACACAACACAGACGAAGCGCGTAAAATACTCGTGTGCGAGAAAAAAGAAAGTTGGCAGATCCCGTCTCCAAAAAAATGTACACGTGTACTTGATTTTTTTCGGTCAATGGTACGCCCGGTTTATTAGGAAATATCGCACAGGTAACAGACTTATGGGTCATTATCGCAAAAAACGCGGACGGGTACGGCATAGAAACCGTGTGTTTTGTGATCTTCTAATGATTAACGCAAAAAAATGCACACGGGCACACTGATGTCTACTACGCAACCTTCTCCTTATAGACATTGTTGGGCCTCCAAGTGCAGAGGTTTGTAGGACAGTAGCAAATTTCCCTCAAGTGGATGACCTAAGGTTTATCAATCCGTGGGAGGCGTAGGATGAAGATGGTCTCTCTCAAACAACACTACAACCAAATAACAAAGAGTCTCTTGTGTCCCCAACACACCCAATACAATTGTAAATTGTATAGGTGCACTAGTTCGGCAAAGAGATGGTGATACAAGTGCAATATGGACGATAGATATAAGTTTTTGTAATCTGAAAATATAAAAACAGCAAGGTAACTAATGATAAAAGTGAGCATAAACGGTATTGCTATGCGTTGAAACAAGGCCTAGGGTTCATACTTTCACTAGTGCAAGTTCTCTCAACAATAATAACATAATTGGATCATAAAACTATCCCTCAACATGCAACAAAGAGTCACTCCAAAGTCACTAATAGCGGAGAACAAACGAAGAGATTATGGTAGGGTACGAAACCACCTCAAAGTTATTCTTTCTGATCGATCTATTCAAGAGTCTGTAGTAAAATAACACGAAGCTATTCTTTCCGTTCAATCTATCATAGAGTTCGTACTAGAATAACACCTTAAGACACAAATCAACCGAAAGCCTAATGTCACCTAGATACTCCAATGTCACCTCAAGTATCCATGGGCATGGTTATACGATATGCATCACACAATCTCGGATTCATCTATTCAACCAACACAAAGTACTTCAAAGAGTGCCCCAAAGTTTCTACCGGAGAGTCAAGACAAAAACGTGTGCCAACCCCTATGCATAATTTCATGGGCGGAACCCGCAAGTTGATCACCAAAACATACATCAAGTAGATCACGTGAATATCCCATTGTCACCACAGATAAGCACGGCAAGACATACATCAAGTGTTCTCAAATCCTTAAAGACTCAATCCGATAAGATAACTTCAAAGGGAAAACCCAATCCATTACAAGAGAGTAGAGGGGGAGAAACATCATAAGATCCAACTATAATAGCACAGCTCGCGATACATCAAGATCGTATCACCTCAAAAACATGAGAGAGAGAGAGAGATCAAACACATAGCTACTGGTACATACCCTCAGTCCCGAGGTTGAACTACTCCCTCCTCGTCATGGAGAGCGCCAGGATGATGAAGATGGCCACCGGTGAGGGATCCCCCCTCCGGCAGGGTGCCGGAACAGGGTCCCGATTAGTTTTTCATGGCTCTGGAGGTTTGCGACGGCGGAACTCCCGATCTATTGTGCTCCCCAATGTTTTTAGGGTATATGGACATATATAGGCGAAAGAAGTCGGTCAGGGGAGCCACGAGGGGCCCACGAGGGTGGAGGGCGCGCCTAGGGGGGTGGGCGCGCCCCCTGCCTCGTGCCTTCCTCGTTGCTTTCCTTACGTGCACTCCAAGTCCCCTGGATTGCTTCCGTTCCAAAAATAGTTCTCCCGAAGGTTTCATTCCGTTTGGACTCCGTTTGATATTCCTTTTCTTCGAAACACTGAAACAAGGAAAAAAACAGAAACTGGCACTGGGCTCTGGGTTAATAGGTTAGTCCCAAAAATAATATAAAAGTGTTTAGTAAAGCCCATAAACATCCAAAACAGATAATATAACAGCATGAATACTTCATAAATTATAGATACGTTGGAGACGTATCACACACATGCTAATCAACACTCAAAGCCCTCAAAGGATGCTCTTGCCGACATTGTACGTTAATACTACAAACTTAAAGTATTAATGGTAATTTGCTCTAATACTAAAAAATTAAACTACTTCTCACATACTGCCATCAGGGCATGCTGCCCAGACGCCGGCATTCTCCTTCCCGGCCTTGTAGGCGGCAACCCACCGTGTTTCGATCTCCGCCAAGCTCTCCTCACCACGGCGTGCGACCTCCTTTTTCTTGCGGCGGTGGGACACTCTTTTCTTGACTGCTTTCTGCCTTTTCCGCTCCTTCTGTGCGGCTTTGGCCGCCTCTAGATCCACCACCCATCGGCCGTGGCAGCCTCAAAGTCCGCCCATGTAACTGTCTGGCCGCCGGCGGCGATGAACTCGGCGCGGTGAGATGCCATCACTTCCTTACCATGTGTGCTGTCGCGGGTGGCGAGGAACGCGACGCGGCGAGATCCCATCGCTTCCTTACCAGTTACTATGCGTCGCGGTGCCATGGACGACGCCTGGAGAGAGCTCTGGGACGGAGGGGCCGGGCAGCTGTACAGTGCGGTGGTATTCAAGAGCTCAACGACAAATGACAATAGAAATTTTGTTGTAAGTAGAAACAAAATAAAATAAATAAAGCAACAAAGAAAACAAAAAAGTCCCACCTACTGGGCCACCACGGTCTGAATACGACTAGAAACCCAATCATGGGCCAGGATTCAGGCCCGCAACAGGCCCAGTAGGCCCACAGGCACAAAGTGACATGTTAGGCCCGAAAGTCTGAAATTGAGAGGAGCTCGAGAGGGTGGGCGCAGCAGCGCTTATAAACCATTCTCGAGCTCCCTCAGCTAGCGAGGTGGGACTAAACTTTTGACGCGGGCAGCACAAGGCCTTTGGTCCCGGTTGGTGGCACCAACCGGGACTAAAGGGTGGCATTGGTCCCGGTTGGTGCCACGAACCGGTACCAACGCCCCCATTTAGTACCGGTTGGTGCCACCAACTGGGACCAAAGGTCTCTGCTTCCTGCCCTTTCGGCTTCTGAAAAGAGACCTTTGGTCCCGGTTGGTGGCACCAACCGGGACTAAAGGGGGGCATTGGTACCGGTTCGTGGCACGAACTGGGACCAATGCTTCGTGTATATAAGAAGGACTTGTGAAAGTTTTCAGTTTCATCGACCATTTGCCTCGCCGACGATGCCGAACTCATCGACACCGCGAGGCTGCCCGACGCCATCGCCACCCGCGCCTCGCGCCGTCACCACCCCGCGCCACCCCGTGCCGTCACCGTCCCGACGCCGTCGTCGTCACCCCCGCGCCGCACCGAGACCGTCGCCGCCCTGTGTCGCCCCGACACCGTCGCCGCGCCGCCCCACGGTCCGGCGGCCTTCCGAATTTTTTTCATATATTTGATGATGTTGATATGTTTTTTTTCGTATGATGTTCATATGAATTTTTTGTGCATATGATGTTTTTTTTCATATGATCTTTTTTTCATATATGTATTATTTTTTTATTTAGGTTGTTAATTAGTAGATATCGATTTTAGGTTAGTGCATTTTAGGTTAGTGGAGAGGAAAAAGTAAAATAAGGAAAAGGAAGAAAAGAGGAAGAAAGAAGAAGGAAGAATAAGAAAAAGAAGGAGAGGAAAAAGGAAAATAAGTATAGGAAGAAGGAGAAGAAGAAGGAGAAGAAGAGGAGAGGAGGAAGAGGAAAAATAAATAAGAAGAGGAAAAAAGAAGAAAAAAAAGAGGAGAAGAAGAAAGGAATAGAGGAGAAGAAGAAAAAATAGAAAATATTCTATTTTTTCTTCTTCTCCTCTATTCCTTTCTTCTTCTCCTCTTTTTTTTCTTCTTTTTTTCCTTCGATCTTCTCCTCTATTCCTTTCTTCTTCTCCTCTTTTTTTTTCTTCTTCGTCTTCTTATTTTTTATCGGGTATGTCGTTGTCGATATACCCCGTCTCCGATAACTTTGACATGAGGGGGGGGGGGTCGATATAGCACCTCCCCGATAACTTCGACATGAGGGGGAGGGGGTCGACGAGGGTGCGAGAGGGCGAGGGTCGGGAACTAGCTAGGGTAGAGGGTCGAGGGTCGCCGAGGATTCGAGGGTCGAGGGGTCGACGGTTCGAGGGTCGTCAAGGGGCCGAGGGTTCGAGGTTCGAGGTTCGTCGAGGGGCCGAGGGTCGAGGATTGCCCAGGGTGTCGAGGGTTCGAGGGTCGCTGAGGGTTCGAGGGTCGAGGGTCGTCGAGGGGTCGAGAGGTTGCCTAGTGTCAAAGTATTGAAGAAATCCATGGCTTCATCATTAGCCGGAAGTAACCGGGGCATGATGGTATGAAGTTCCGCAAAGTTGTTCTGGAACGGAGTCCCGGATAGAATGATTCGCCTTTTGGTATGAATTTCAGCAAAGGCCTTCCAAATAGTGATATTCGGAAGGCTCTTGCTGAACTTTGTACCAAAAAGTAATTATCCTATCTGGGACTCCGTTCTAGAACAACTTTGAAGTACTTCGTACCATCATGCGCCTGTTACTTTCGCCTAATGATGAAGACATGGTTTTGTTGAATCCTTTGACACTAGACAAACGTGACATGAGGGGGTCGAGGGTCGGGAACTAGTGTCGAGGGTTCGAGGGTCGATGGTCGAGGATTGCGAAGGGGCCGACAGGTTGCCTAGTGTCAAAGTATTGAAGAAATCCATGGCTTCATCACTAGCCGGAAGTAACCAGGGCATGATGGTACGAAGCTCTCCAAAGTTATTCTGGGACGGAGTTCCGGATAGGATAATTCGTCTTTTTGTACGAATTATCCTATCCGGGACTCCGTTCTAGAACAACTTTGGAGAACTTCGTACCACCATGCGCCTGTTACTTTTGCCTAATGATGAAGACATGGTTTTGTTGAATCCTTTGACACTAGCCAATTTTCTGCACATCTAGAATGGCACCATTTTGTTAAATCCCTTGTCGTTCCGGACGCCGGACAATCATGAGAGAGGCGGTCCGGCCCAAACCCTAGAAGCGCTGTCGAGGCCACCCAAATTTACCAAGTTAAAAGAGCGGTGTTGCTGAGGCCACCCCGAACCCTATAAGCGTTGCCGAGGCCACCCCAAACCCTAGAGAAGCGTCGAGGCCACTAATATGATTCCTTGTTGTGATTAGCTAGCTAGGTCTACATTTGTGATGTCTACTACGCAACCTTCTCCTTTTAGACGTTGTTGGTCCTCCAGGTGCAGAGGTTTGTAGGACAGTAGCAAATTTCCCTCAAGTGGATAACCTAAGGTTTATCAATCCGTGGGAGGTGTAGGATGAAGATGGTCTCGCTCAAACAACCCTGCAACCAAATAACAAAGAGTCTCTTGTGTCCCCAACTCACCCAATACAATGGTAAATTGTACAGGTGCACTAGTTCGGCGAAGAGATGGTGATACAAGTGCAATATGGATGATAGATATGAGTATTTGTAATCTGAAAATATAAAAACAGCAAGGTACCTAGTGATAAAAGTGAGCATAAACGGTATTGCAATGCTAGGAAACAAGGCCTAGGGTTCATACTATCACTAGTGCAAGTTCTCCCAACAATAATAACACAATTGGATCATATAACTATCCCTCAACATGCAACAAAGAGTCACTCCAAAGTCACTAATAGCGGAGAACAAAGGAAGAGATTATTGTAGGGTACGAAACCACCTCAAAGTTATCCTTTCTGATCGATCTATTCAAGAGTCCGTAGTAAAATAACACGAAGCTATTCTTCCCGTTCAATCTATCCTAGAGTTCGTACTAGAATAACACCTTAAGACACAAATCAACCAAAACCCTAATGTCACCTAGATACTCCAATGTCACCTCAAGTATCCGTGGGTATGATTATACGATATGCATCACACAATCTCAGATTCATCTATTCAACCAACACAAAGAACTTCAAAGAGTACCCCAAAGTTTCTACCGGAGAGTCAAGACGAAAACGTGTGCCAACCCCTATGCATAAGTTCACAAGGTCACTGAACCCGCAAGTTGATCACCAAAACATACATCAAGTAGATCATGTGAATATCCCATTTTCACCATAGATAAGCACATGAAAGACATACATCAAGTGTTCTCAAATCCTTAAAGACTCAACCCGATAAGATAACTTCAAAGGGAAAACTCAATCCATTACAAGAGAGTAGAGGGGGAGAAACATCATATGATCCAACTATAATAGCGCAGCTCGCGATACATCAAGATCGTGCCAAATCAAGAACACGAGAGAGAGAGAGAGAGAGAGAGAGATCAAACACATAGCTACTGGTACATACCCTCAACCCCGAGGGTGAACTACTCCCTTCTCGTCATGGAGAGCACCGGGATGATGAAGATGGCCACCGGAGAGGGATTCCCCCCTCCGGCAGGGTGCCGGAACAGGGTCCCGATTGGTTTTCGGTGGCTACAGAGGCTTGCGGCGGCGGAACTCCCGATCTATTGTGCTCCCCGATGTTTTTACGGTATATGGACATATATAGGCGAAAGAAGTCGGTCAGGGGAGCCACGAGGGGCCCACGAGGGTGGGGGGCGCGCCCAGGGGGGTAGGGCGCGCCTCCCTGCCTCGTGGTTTCCTCGAAGCTTCCCTGATGTCTACTCCAAGTCTCCTGGATTGCTTCCATTCCAAAAATAACTCTCCCGAAGGTTTCATTCCGTTTGATATTCCTTTACTTCGAAACACTGAAATAGGCAAGAAAACAGCAATTTGGGTTGGGCCTCCGGTTAATAGGTTAGTCCCAAAAATAATATAAAAGTGTTTAGTAAAGCCCATAAACATCCAAAACAAATAGTATAATAGCATGAATGCTTCATAAATTATAGATACGTTGGAGACGTATCAGCTTGCCACTAATATATCCACCTGCTATCATGTTTGTATAATAATTGTCATGTTGTAATATTTGCAGAAACAATGGAGCACGGACAAGACGAGGAAGCAGAACAGGTGTTGGGGGACATAATCGCAAGCGGAGCTGATGTCTTGTCATATCTTAACGACAGCGATGGTCTGGAAGGACAGGGTGAAGAAGCAGGCTACGGTGATCGAACAATCTAGGAGGAGGGACATGATTATGATGGCTCCGGTGACCGAATGCCGGTGAAAGAAGGAAATCGTGACGACGGCTCCGGTGACCGAACGGAGGAGGGAGCTGTTGCAAAGTCCGGCGAGGTATATATATTAATTAAGCCTATGCTGACTAGCTAATTCATGCATTAATTGTTTTTGTATACATATCTTAACTATTCTTTCTTCTTTTATAGCCCTCCGGATCGAGCCAAACTTCGGTAACGAGACGACGCCCAAAGAAAAGGTTGCGCCAGGATGAAAAGTTCACGATCACACAAAATCGCGCGCGATGGCCAACCGATTGCACCCATCCGGACCAAGGAAGCATTTTCTGCTTAGTGCGGGGTTCTTGTTAGGGACATCATCCCGATCAGCATCCACCAATGGTATAAGCCTAAGGAGGAAGACCCTCAGGTGTCTTATGTCAACGATAGGCAGAAAGATGATCTTTGGACCGAATTGAAGGCAAATTTCACCCTACCGCCACAGGAGGATCCGGACAAGCCAGTCATAGAGCCATTGGTCAAGGCTCATGCTCTTAAGAAGATGGTGGATGTATTCAGGAGGTGGAAGAATGAGCTGAAAACAAAGTTTGTCGACAAAGACAAGACTCCAGAATTCACCGGCCGGTTTGAGAAGATCAGAGATCACTGGCCCGCATTTGTGGCCCACAAGACATCGGACAAGAGTAAGAAGATGTTAGCGACAAACAAGATAAATGCTGCGAAGAAGGAGCTTCACCATCGCACGGGGTCAGGTGGCTACCTCAAAGCCCGACCGTTGTGGGACAAGGCTGAGAATGACCTGCTATATAAATGGGTCGAACCAAAGACGTTCAAATGGCCAGACCGTTCAAGGACTTCGTTCTTCGGGGTTGGGGGAACCTTGGACCCTGAAACAGGGAAGTGCGTTTGGACGAACGAGCAACTGCGAATACCTGTCACGAAATTTCAGGAGTATATCGCCGCAGCGCAGGAAGGGACGTTCATTCCTGACAGAGAGAACGACGAGCTCACAATGGCCCTCGGGAATCCTGAGCACCCTGGACGGACATGAGGCATGCCAGGCTCTGTTTCATGGAAGGGTGGGTTTCCCGATGCAGGCGGTTACAAAGGCCGGGAGAGGAAGAAGAAAGTGGACCAGACCCAACTGCATGCGCTGCACGCAAGGGTACAAGTGCTAGAGGAACGAGACGCAGTTCGCAGCAAGCGACCTGCCGAAGCTACCCCCGAAGCTACCCTGCCATCTCAGCGGAGAAGCAGCGTAGCTTCCACCGAGCTGCTTCAGGAGCCTGTCTTCATGGCTCCTGCTAGCTACCCCGTGGATGCTATCACGGAGTGTCGACATTGCAACCTTATGACGCAACGGCCGAACTTGAAAGTCAAGGCAGCTGTCGGCTTTGTTCGACCTCCTAAACCCGGCGCAACTTTTCACAGCCGTCCAATTCCAAAAGGATATGCTAGGGCGACGGTGGACGAAATAACGGAGGGATTTGAGGACCTCGAGCTTGACCACCATACCGGTGAAGGGGAGACTCGGCTGGGTTCTGCTTTGAAGACTCCATGCCTATGGCGGAAAGAGCTCATCAACCTTCCGAACTGGACGCCTCCGCCTCCTCCTCCTCCTCCGGCGAGTTAGGGCACTCCACCTCCTCCTCCGCCTCCTCCTCCGGCGAGTGATCAGGGCACTCCGCCTCCTTCTCCGGCATGTGGCGGCACTCCGCCTGCGCCGGCACACCCGAGCAGCCAGCCTTCTCCTTCTCCGCCTTGTCAATAAGGGCGGAAGAGACCCGCTGCCGCTCCGGCTGCTCCGGCGTGTAGTAGTCCTTCTCCTCCGCCTCGAAAGCAAAGAAAGAAGTTACCATACGAGAGGAGCCGCTCCGTCTGCTCCGGCGTCTAGTTGTACAGCCAGAGGCGGGAGGCAATACAGATTCGGTCCATCTCTCAAGCCTCTAGAGAAGTTACCATACGAGAGGAGCGACGAGGAAAATGCGAAGATCTGTAAAGCCGAAGTGAGGGACTTCTTTGAAGCGGTGAAAGAAAAGAAACATCCACCTCCGGAGGAGAAGATAGATCCGGTGAAAGCGAAGTGCACTATCGATGCCCTGAAGCGACCAGCACCTTCTCCGCTGCAATCCAGCTATGATCGCATTATTGAAAGTTCCTTTATCGAAGCGGATCGGTCGGGAAGTACTATCAGTGATCGAAGGTTAGCAGAACGACGAGCTGGGGAAAAAATTGCCCAGCTTGGTGAACAAGCGAACCAATCGTGCCCCCCCCCCCCCCCGCTCAAGGTGTCTAGCGATATCGTCGCTAATCATCCGAAGATTTTGCCTAGTACCAATCTTGGAGTTACCTGCCCGACGATGTACATTATGATACGATGGAGGTGGACGAACACAAATACCATTACGGGAATCCTCTCGTCAAAGATGAAAGATATCTAACAACGATGATGCGAAGATTCCATGATTGGTACATGAAAACCTGCAGAGAGTCTCGGGGGAAGGATACTTTGACGCTGAGAGTTAAAGAGGAGCATGACCTCATTGGAATTGGACTGTTTTCTGTTCCATTTGAGGAGTTCTTCAACTTTTTCAATCAAAAGGCCCTCGATAAATTAACGGTCACTTGCTACTGTCTGTATGTACTACTTCTGTCATTAAGTCTCTATATATAGCTCAGCTCTTTCATTGCATGTATATATAATTATCCTCACTATATTATGCAAATTGAAGATCGCCGAATTGATGAAAAGACAAATAGGTGATATTGGGTTCATTAACAGAAATCTCATAGATGAATATACGGTTGAATTTCATGCCAAAGATACCGAGGCCCACTTGCTACGATCGTTGGTAGTAAATCAAAACAAAGCTAAAATACTTTTTCCTTACAACTTCAGGTGAGTGTTACTGTCTTGTGCATATTCGGTTTCCCTTATTAGTCGAGGTTATAGTAATGTAATTGATGAGTTACGCATGCGTGCGCAGGTTCCACTATATCCTCCTAGAGATTAAGCTTGAGCAGGGACTAGTAACCGTCCTAGACTTGAGATTAAAAGATCCCCAGGAGTATGCGGACATGACTGAAATGCTCGAGAAGTAAGTTAAATCGATTATTATCGCACCATATCGGCAACGTTGTTCATTTCCTGATATCAAGTAATTGTTTTCTTTGTCTGGCAGGGTTTGGAAAAAATTCACCGCCGAGGAAGCTGCGATTTACACACTCGAAAGTAAGTACTACTAGCTAGTTCCGCGCATCTCCTAGTGATTCAAGCGCTAGTTTCATCAATACCATTTAGCATGCTTGCCTATCATATTGACTGACCTCTATTTCTTGTAAAGTGGTTGTGGAAGGAAGCCGGGAATAATTACTGTGGATACTACGTTTGCGAGTCCATCCACCACACGACCTGTGAGCAGGGTTACTCTAACAAACAATATGAAGTGCGTAAGCAATAATATTCACAATTTTATTTTATTACCATCATTTGTGTTGAGTTTCATTCTATATGTATTGACCCCCTTCTTGAAATTAGATGTTTCGGATGCGGGATGAACTCCTAGCACCAGATCGCATGCGAGCAATTCAAGAGGAATTGGCGGGATTCTTTCTTGACCACATGATCAATAAAGACGGAGAATACCATGTGGAACCTGAGTTCATATATAATTAGGGGATTATATTGTAGGAGTTCTTATATTGTATATATGTAGCCAGTAGCGTCGGATAGATATACGAGAACTTGTTGTTCGACCAATCTCTCGGAGAAGGAGAGGTCGATATCACTGCTCTGTGTATGCATATGTTCATCATGACGATCTTCTGTATTTAATGGTTTCCTTCATTTGCTTACTAGCTAGCGTGTCGAGTCCTCTCTATACGTATAGTACATAGCGTCGACCAAGCACGGAGATAAGAGAGGACACTTCTCTCTATTAATTAGCTAGCTAACACAATATATGAAACACCGAAATTAACCCTACAAAACCCCCCAAAACCCCCAACCCCCCCCCCCTTCAGTAAAAAAACAAAACCCCCAGCCCCTGAACTGCTGACGCGTGGTAGCTTATTTGTCCCGGTTGGTGCTACAAACCGGGACCAAAGGCCCTCCTGCCTGGGCTAGCGGCAGCGGCCACATGGAGGCCCATCTGTCCCGGTTGGTATAAGAACCGGGACTAAAGATATAGGGCTTTAGTACCGACCCTTTAGTCCCGGTTCCCAACCGGGACAAATTGGCCTTACGAACCGAGACAAATGGCCCTTTTTCTACTAGTGATGAACATACATAATCTATCCCTAATGGCTCCTAGATATCACTGTCGAGGTCATTAATGTGCGAAATTGCTTAATCTATACACAAGAAGGAAAATATGCATACATTATCACACATATAAATATATCATATGAACTTAAACCCGTCAGGAAATAATACATGTGAGTATAGTTTGTTACAATTATTTCAAATAACTTATTATTTTTCCAGTATTATGATATCTAAATCCAACCTCCTATCTTATGCATGTTAATATAATTGTCTCCAAATAATGGCTAGACCGTGCAGGTGCACGGGGTGATGACTAGTTATCAATAATTGTAATCCTACAGGGGAGACTATGACGGTGGCGTACGTGGCACAAAGTCTACTTCAAGTAGAACGTATTCTGTACCCGGCTCTGCCCAACATAATCGTCAAGAGTGGGTCAAGTATCCATACCATACTATTCCCTCGCATAGGTGCGCTAAAAATGTACCAATAGGGATTCCGGACGCCCAGAGAACACCTTACTCCTCTGTTATTCCATCAGTCACTCTAGCTACTGTTTTCCTATTTACTTTTATGCCATTTACATTAAAGTTTGTTTTGCCACTCAATTGCAATTTAATTCCGCCCACTCTTTGTCTAGAGTCTACAATTATCTGCAGGCACAATCCCATAATTCATTACAAGAGGCAAAAGCCTGATACCTGTGGTTCTTGTGGGATCGATATTCTTACTTCGGAAAGACTACAAGTAAACCATGCACTTGCAGGCTATCAGTCATGTACATGCTTGCTTGGACTTCCGGTACTGGTTTGTATAGAAAAGTTACCAGTACCCTCCCCAACGTATGGAAATATTGTGACCAATCAGAAATCATGGCCTTTTCAAATTTCATACAAGTTTCAATACTAGGAAAAGGCCTCCTAGTGGCGCACCTGTTTTGCCTACTAATGGCGCACTACAGGTGCGCCACTAGCATCACGCCATTAGATTTTTTTACTAATGGCGCACCACAGGTGCGCCCCCAGGGGGCCATATTTAACCATGTGCTCTGCTTACTAATGGCGCACTTGTTGATGATGCGCCACTAGTGTGCATTTTGCAGTGCGCCACTAAAGTGCTGGGTGGTGCGCCACTAGTATGAATATTAGGGATTATTTTTATTTTCTTTTCTGATATTTGCACAGGTTACAAAACATATTACTGCACAGAATATAGACAGCACAACATATAAACAGCAGAGTTATCGAATACAATAGAAGATTAGTCTCCGAATACAATTCATCATATTAGTCTCCGAATTCAAAAGACCGATCAAAGTTAGAACATTACATGTCTCGAAACCGCGAGTAGCGAGTTTGTCTTCACATTACAAGTCGATATCCATCATCTAAACTACCATCACATAGAAGAGAGCTGCGGTCATCACGATTAGCATCATCGCGATGAAACTGGTCTTCATCCGGTTCCTCCTCCGCTCCCTCCTCTCTCCCGCTAGATAGCGCGCGTATCTAGCTTCCGCCTCCACCCTAGTGGTGTACCCTTTGTAACTGTTACCGCTGAAACGGTGAACCTGTCTCCAAGACTCCTCCCAGTCGTCGTAGACTCCGGGAACCTTACCCTTGTACACGACATACAACGGCATCTCTATATATGCACTAGCCAAACAAAATGTTAGTAGCAATTTACAGACAATACATAAGCAATACAAGTTCATTAAAGTTTAATATTACAACATGAGCCAATCGACATTTCAGAACTGCATAGCATCACTACTTTCGACTCGACTTAGGGACCGGAGCGTGGATGAAGCCGCCGCCTTTCATGATGGTCATGAAATCGCGGGCGTTGTCAGCCTACATTTGTAGCGTTTTTTCTATCTCACTGTTGGACGGTTGAGATCTGAGGTAGAACTGCCCCGAGGTACGAAGGACATCTTGATGGATGATTTCCGCAAACTCCGACTGGATGCGAAAGAATTCTTGTCTGATGTCCGCGTCCTGGATTGCCGACAAGCGTGTGGCCCAATCTTTGAGATTATTTGGTAGCGGAAGGTGATTATGGTCCCGTACGATCGCCCGCATGTGATGGAGGGCATAGTAGTTATCCTTCTGACCGCCACGCGGCTGCTTGACGCAGGGGAACGTCGTATTGTGGGTGAACATGTGCTTGCCGTACCTACGAACTGGCCTGCTGAAGGTGCCTCCAGATCTGGCATAGCCGGGGAGAGCATCATCAAGAACTTTCTTGATATTTGTGTAGTCTATCTTCGACTCACGGTCCGGGTCGAAATACGTGGCCATGGAATATTTCGGGCTTAAGAGGATGAGTGTGCAATGTGTGTCACTGCACAAAACACGGAATGTTAGGAAAAAAAGAACGATCGAAATCTAAGAAATCATATGTTACGGGGCGGTGAGTGGATGACTTACTCGGGAAAGTAAGGCACGAGGAAGTTATCCTTATCTGGGTTTGCCAGAATGACGCCTTCGAGGTATGAACTCGCGACTTGCCGATCCCCGGCGCTGCCCAAGATCTTGGCACGCATGTAGAAGGGGTCGACTATCACGATGTCCGGGGTCTTGTCTCTAATGATCCGCATCTCCATACTTAGCGAAAATAGCCGAACGAAGGTGTAGTGCAGCGGATGAAGGTTAAACATAGCGAAGATGTCATCAAACCGCAGGACGATCGTACACCCGATGGCGCTATCCACAAAGCCCTTGCCCTCTGGCACCTTGGCCACGAAAACTGGGTATGCCACATCATTCTCGAAGAGACGCCGCTTCTCCAAAGAAAGAACACTGTCATGCAGACTCCGCATAGCACCGGTTGTAGCATTGAGCAGATTAGTCTGTAGCATCGGCCTACCCGCCACATGCACCCTCCTGAAGATATCCTTAGGTGAAGGTGGCCCGTCCTGAGCACGGATCATACTCGGTGCCGACTGGCTCGCACCGCCCTTGTTATTCTTTCGTTTCCGTCCCTTCTTCCTCATCTGCTGTAATGGGATCGAGTTTTGCTCAGAGACCGCCTTCTTGAGTGTGTTGGGGCTGATAATATTCGGTACCTCGGCTATCTGAGGCTCGGTGAAGGCGCCAACTGGAGGCGTCTCCTGAGAACTGAACGCCAGACGACGCCTGTTGCAATTGGGTTTCTCCGCGGTACCAGCTAGATCGCGGTCGTCTTTTTCAGGGTTGGGTTCTTGAGAAGGAGGCCCGAATAATTCGTCACCGTACCTATGTTCGTTGAAGTACGTATCGACGTTGGTAAATGTACCGTCGTCGTCCGGATCCTGTGCCATATGCATGTCCGGATCATGTGCCATAGGGATGTCCGGCATGTCCGGTAGCGTTGCCGCGGTCTTGCCATGGCTTGGTGCCGGCACAACTGGCGGTGTTGTCTGTGGGGTGGTGTCCCCTGCCCCCAAACGAATCTGGCTCTTCGGCCAAAACAGGGGCCAGCTTACGCAGGCGCTGAGGGTCATCACATCATCTTCGTCGGCCCCAGCAGGTCGAATCGGAGGTAACAACTCGTCGTAGCCTGGCAGCACCCGAACCAGTTCAACCCTATACACGGTGGGTGGCATCGGATTACCGTGGAACACGGGGTTGCCCGGTTGAACGATTCTGCCCTTGGCAACATCGATCAACTCGCCGCCCACGAAGTGCAGGAGAGTGCATGGAACGTTGGCGGCACCCTGCGAAAACATGTAGGGCGTCAGGGATGCCCAGTCAAAGGCAAGGAGATGAAGTCATCGGCGGAGAGGCTTAGTTACCATGATGGCGTCGAGCTCGGCTAATGTCGAGGCACCGCCAACGGCGGGCGTTGCAACGGACGGAGGGGCCGCTTGCTGCCGAGGTGCCGGCCGGCGTACACCCGGGTGCATTAAGCTCCAATGCCCGTGTCGGCGCCGGAGAGACCAATACCGCCTCCGCCGGAGACACCAATGGCGCCGCCAGCGCGTTGTGCGAGTTGCTGGCCGTGAAGCTGGGAACCGGGGGCGGCCCCTGTTGGCCGCCCGCAATCCATGTCTGCAGCCCCTGAATCAAGGTAGGCACAATGGCGGTGAGCGTCGTTCCCAGTTGTTGTTGCACTTGCTCTTGGACAATCTCCGGAATCCGCGCCACTTGTGCCTTGAGTTCTTGAACCTCGCGCGACTGGCTTTTCGAGCTGGTCTTTTTCTCCTTTCGCCCACCAGCGTTATAGTATGACGACCATTTCATGGACAAGCCTTTGTCGGCCACACGACCAGCTGATGACGGCTTACTGAGCTTATCCTTGTTTTTCACTATGTTCAACGCCCTATTTAGAGTGCTGTCCCAAGGGGAGCTCTGAGACGACCCCGCGCTACTGCTTTCAGTCTCCTGCGGAAGGAATGCGAACCATTTAGAAATTTGGCTTCATTAATTATAATGCAACCTTATGGAGCTAATTACGTGGGGGTGTATTCCTTACCAGAACACGCTCAAGCGCCTTTGTCTTCGGATCCGTGGTAAGCTCCTTTGTTACCGGGTCCTCCTTGTACCGGGCCCTGACATAGTTCCTGGTCTGCTTCTCACGGTATTTCTCGTAGCGGGGCGGTAGGCCTTGCTCGGCATGCTCCGCGTCCTCCTTTTCCCATATAGGTTCCGCCACTCTGTAACCGCCGGGACCGAGTTTCTGGACCCCTAAGTTCAAGCCCCGCATCTCTTTCCCCCACTGAATTGATTCCTCGGATGCACCGCTCTCGCACTTGATCTTGAACTCCTTGTAGTCATCTTCGTTGATCAAAGGATTTTTCGCCTTGATCTTCTCATAACTATCACCTTTGTTAATCATTCTCTGCATCGCACTTCTCCAAGTAGATAGGGCCGTGCTCATCTTCGTGAGGGCAGCACTATTCACTTTATTCCCTGAGAGACGTGTGTTTGCAAAGTCGGCGGGGAACTTGTATCGTTCGTGCAGCTTCGTGAAGAGGAGGTTGCATTCCCTCGGTCCTTATGCCTTAGGTTCTCGGTGTTGACCGAGACGGTGCTCCGGAGAATGCACCTGAGCTGAACCGAGTACCCCTTGACTAATTCTTTGGGCGCCGTTGGATGCCCGTCGGAGGACACTTCAGTAAATTCCTCCTTGACGGTGCCGAGCACGTTCGGGCGCCGGTCCTTCCGTTGCCTCTTCGGTTGGCTGCCATTTGTGCGTGCGCTGCCATCATCAGTGGTGGCTTCCTCAGCGGCACCATCAGTGGTGTCATCCCCGACACCACTAGGGGTTGTGTAGTCAGGATCGGTGTCTTCCGCGGCGTCCTCATAGCGGTGAAGTTCTTCCTCCATCTCCTGGGAAAGCTCCCAGAATGCCTTACCGCCCGAACCGCCGGCCTCATCGTTGTGGGCCATGTTTCGCTCTAAATAGGAAAAAAGTTTGGTCAAAAACTTGGTTATTGTCAAGGAACAAGATCATGGTCTCATCATTTAGGGTTTGTCGACACCGAGGCATCCTAAAAGCTAAGCTTTTATCATTTAGGGTTTGTCGACGACGAGGCACCCTAAAAGCCTAAGCTTTCATCATTTAGGTTTTTATCGACATCGAGGCACCCTAAAAGCCAAGGTTTTATAATTTAGGGGTTGTCGATGCTGAGGCAACCTAAATGCTAAGTTAAGTTTTCATCATTTAGGGTTTATCGATGCCGGGTCACCCTAGGTTGACTGATATATATGGGTATCTTCTAATAATTTACCCTATCATGAAAAGGGAAGGAGAATTCTAAGTTGGGCCTAATCACTTGGCTCTATTGCCACCTATGGTTTAATGCAGCAAGAATAAAGGGGCAGTTGATCCTACTTAACTACGTACTAAGATACCCCGGCCCATGCATTAGTCGCAAGTACCCCATATGTCCTATTTTTAGCAAAGTCATGCTAAAATTCACGAAAAAATTCAGCATGACCTTTGCTGAAAATAGGACATATGGAGTACCCGAATTTGCCGGAACGGAAGTTAATCGACATTCCGGCAAACTCAAGGGCTTCTCGGGGTACAGCAGCAGCATCACAAGTTGACAAAATTCCCAAGTAGTACAGCAGCAGCAGCATCAGAAGTAGTACCAATGAACATATAGTCCAGCAAGTTGAAAAAGCTGAAGTTCTCAGCATGAAGAATCACACAACACAGCACCTACATTATGATGATACATTTGGAGATTGCACATACAGTTTTCACATAAGCATAATTGTTCTGGAGATTGCACACACAGTTTTTGACAGCACATCACCTATGACAGCACATACCGTTTTTCACATTTGGAGATTGCACATACAGTTTTCACATAAGCATGAAGAGTCACACAACACAGCACCTATGGAAGTTTTCACATACATGAAGTTCTCAGCATAAGCATAATTGTTCTGGAGATTGCACATACAGTTTTTGACAGCAAAAATTCAGAAAATGCATTTTTGTCAGTAACACAGAAAACAAAAACCATCAAAAATTTGCTCACTATAAATTCAGAGAAAAGCATAGGCATCGGCTTCTTCTAGAGAAGTTATATACAGTTTTTGACAGCAAAATTTCAGTCGGTACAAATTCAGAAAATTGCAATTTGTGTATGCAGTTTTTGACAACAAAAATTCAGTTTTACTCAGTACAATTTCAGAGAAAAGCATCAGCATAATTTTGTTCTGGAGATTGCACATACAGTTTTTGATAGCAAAAATTCAGAAAAATGCATTTTTGTTGGTATCAGTACAACACAGTTCATGCCTACCTAGGACCACTAAACTAGATGAGCAAGTACAGAGATACTGCTGGCCATTGACCTGCTGGTACACAAAGTACAGATCACATGGCTGTTGATCTAGCTGCAAGACTCTTATATGTGCTGCTAGATCATTATATGAATGCATAGATCACCTGCCATCCAATCAGATTATTTCAAAAAGTGTGTATTATTTAAGCAGATGGTGGTGGTGACAGTTGATTTAATCAATCTAGTTTGGTTTTAGCACACATGTGGTGAATGGGTCCAGCTGCAATAGTTAGGTCTGAAACCATGACCAAATTGGGACAGTTGTGCTGCTACCTAACTGAAGATTGGACCAAGAATTCTAAGGCTGGTGTGTTCTTCACTGCTTCTCCTGGTGCCCCAGGACACACACAAGCTGCCAAACGGATTAGGCTGACTTTTTATTTGAATACTCTTGTAATCCAACCGTACCTACCGCATAACAACAATGGCATTATTCAACCCTTTTTGTTCTTGATAAGAACTGTAAGAAAAGTATCCTACTAAAAGTTCAGAGCATTTCTAGTAGTATCTATCCCATGCTAAATATATGTACATGAAAAGTTCAAGCTTTTTAACAAACCCAAATTAGGAGCGTTTCAGCAACACCAAAGAGTATAAAGTACTTATAATAATGTGCTGCATCAGATTAAGCTATGTGTTCATGTAATTAATTAGGTTTACTAGACGAACACTAGACAAGGAGATACCTGCGCTGTCCTGCGGTGGCTTGCTCGGAGCCGAACAGGAAACCCTGGCCCTGGTGGCGCGGCGACGGCGACGGCGAGGAGGCGGGGCGAGAAGGAGACGAAGCGAAGCAGCTTGTTGCGGCGCCAGAGTTTGCGGAATCTGCTCTCTCTCCAGGTACTGCAGCTTCCACCCATTCAAGCAACAATGTGGTCCAGTTAGGTAATGATAACATTCAAACATCTGACGTATCACAGTTACCAATAACATTCATTTTCTCTAAAAACTTGCAGGCAGTATGGTGGCAAGTGAGTGGTGACTATAATTTGGTGAGGAAACAAGACATGAACAGTGTAGGTTGCTGTAGCAAGTACTACAAGTAGCCTTCACAAGTAGTACAACAGCAGCATCACAAGTAGTACCAATGAACATATAGTCCAGCACATTCTACACATAGGTTTTCATGCTGGGATTTATCCATAAGAATTAGAAACATAGAAGCAGCATATGCAAGTAAGTTTGCTTCTTTACCTCTGGTTACAGGGAGGAGGGGAAGAGCAGAGAGTCAAGGCGTGCTCCTGCTGCTCGAGGTGGATGGGGATGGCGGATGCGGGCAGAGGTGGAGCTCCTGCTGCTCGAGGCGGACCCGGGGGGTGAGGCTCTTGCGTTGGCCGTTGGCGGTGGTCGACGAGGGGCAACGCTGGTGGAGAGCAGCTGGGCGGCGACTAGAGAAGACGGAAGAGGAGGCGGGCGTGGGTGGAGCTCCCACGGCGGTGGTTGAGGAGGGACCGCGCCGGTGGCCGGGGGCGCCAGCAAACCCTAAATCGCTAGGAGGCCTGCTCGAGGAGGAAGCGCGCGAGGATGGTGGCTTCCGGTGGAGTGGCTCGGCGACGACGGTGGTGCTCCCTGTCAAACGGGTGCTCGACGGCGCTGCTCTGGAGTGGGGCGACGACGGTGGTGGCGGGGGGTAGTGGAGTGGTTGTTGGGGCGGCAGAGGATGGTGGATGGGCTACCATGATGGGGGGTGACGGCGTCGGTGATTTGGTTGGAGGGCGGCCGTCGGCGGTGGGATGGTTGCGGGTCGGCGGCGGGATGGTTGGGGGCCGCGGCGGCTTGCTGTCCGGTGGAGGGTGGATGGGCGGGGCGGCGAAGGAGCGGCAGGGGACGACGACCGGGCGGCGGGGGGCGACAACCGGGCGGCGCAAGGAGGGAGGCGGGGGCGGAGGGGGCGTGAGGGTCTGGCGAGGGAGGGGATCTGGCGAGGGAGGGACGAAGGGATCGGGCGAAGGGGGAGTTAGCTAGGAGGAAGCTTAGTAATGGCGCACCCCCTAGCGGTGCGCCATTAGTATTTTTTTGATAGCAATGGCGCACCTCCTGGCAGTGCGCCATTAGTAATCTTTTTTTTCTTGGATAGGAATGGCGCACCCCCTAGCGGTGCGCCATTAGTAAGTTTTTTTTAGGATTTTTTGTTGCCTAGCGGAGGATCGGCAGCGGCGGCTTGAACCCTAGGTCTCGCTCGGGGGGGAGGGGGTGGGTGGTGCGCTCGGCCGATTCCGTTTGGGGGAACCGAGCAAGGAGACAGGGGAGGGTGCGGGGGATGGTCGGCGGCGGTGGAGCGGGCCGGGGGAGGGTGCGGGGGGTCGTCGGCGGCGGTGGAGTGGGGGAGGGGTGCGGGGGGTCGGCGGCGGCGGTGGAGAGAGGGAGGGTGCGGGGGGTCGTCGTCGGCGGTGGAGCAGGGTAGGGTGCGGGGGGTCGGCGGCGGTGGAGCGGGGGATTGTGAACACATGAATTTGAAAAAATATTCATGAATTCAAAAAGTCCCCATGAAATTTAAAAATATTCATGAGTTCAAAAAATATTAACAAATTCAATACTTTTTGTGAGTTAGAAATTCAATACCATAATAAACATAATATTAAAAATTGCCCATGAAATTTAAAAATATTCATCGAGAAATGAAGGCTACAATTTAAATACAATCAATCTTAGCTAGCTATCTGTTCACAATCTTCTTGCCATTATTTTTCGTAAATGGAATTCTTCTCTTGAAGGGACGTCCTTTAGGTAGGGTGGTCCTACTTCTTCTTGTGGTGTATGCTGGTACTTCATCGTCGTCGTCATGTTCCATCTTCGAGTCGCCGTACTTGTCGAAGTCTTGCTCATTGGCGACTCCATCCATTCCGATGATCTTCCTTTTGCCTCTCCTCACGACAACACGACCGGGCTTTGACGGGTCGGTAATGAAGAAGCATTGGTCCACTTGGGAAGCCAGTACCCATGGCTCATTTTTCGCGGCGACATTTGCGCCCGCGGTCTTGGATTTGGCTTCGGGTATAACCATGGTGGTGAAATACCGGTCTTCTTTTAGGACGCTCTTGGCCCATCTGACACGGAACATCGGGACCTTCTCTCCAGCGTAGCTCAGCTCCCAGATCTCCTCGATCCTTCCGTAGTATTTGTCCTTGTCGTTACCGGTGTAGGATTCCATCGTTACCCCGGAGTTCTGATAACCATCGCTCTTCATGTCCTTTCCCTCGGTGTAGAATGTGTAGCCGTTGATATCGTACGCCTCATACGTCATCAGGTTATGCTCGGCGCCCTGTGACAAGGCGAATATGAGTTGTTCTTCCGCGGAAGAATCCTCATGTAAAGGGTACGACAGAAGCTTCTGCTTGAACCAACGCGTGAAATATGAGTTGTGCTCTTGGATTATATCTCCGTCTGTCCTCTGTTGGCCTCGGTCATTGTACGTCCTCTCAATAAAGGTTTTGTGCTCTACCACCCAAGGATCGACCACGTCTATGTGTTGTAGCGCGACTAGGTTTGCTCTTTCAAAGTCGGCGAGTCGACCCTCGAAGTCGAAATGCATTTCGCGGCGACCCTCACGGTGACCCCATCCGGCGAGCCTGCCGAGGTGCCTATTGACGGGCAGACCAACGGGGTTCTCGATGCCTAGATAATTCGTGCAGTAGGAGATGCACTCTTCGGTCAGAAAGCCCCTGGCTATGCTTCCCTCTGGACGTGACATGTCACGAACGTATCCTTTGATGACACCATTCATCCTTTCAAACGACATCATGTTGTGCAGGAACGTCGGCCCGAGTTGGATGATATCCTCCACGATATGGACCAGCAGATGAACCATAACGTCGAAGAATGTGGGCGGGAAGTACATCTCAAGCTCGCATAGTATCACCACGATCTCTTCCTGTAGCCTTCTGAGTTGCCTCACGCCAACCGACTTCCGAGAGATGACATCGAAAAAGTTGCATAGGCCAAATAGCGTTTCACGGACGTGCGCGTCCATGATCCCACGGATTGCAACTGGAAGTATCTGCATCATCAGCACGTGACAGTCGTGAGACTTCATCCCGCTGAACTTCTGCTTCGCTGAGTCTAGGTATCTGCTTATCTTCCCCGCGTAACCGTAAGGAAGTTTTACTCCTACAAGGCAGGTGAAAAACTGATCGATCTCCTCCTGACTTAGAGTGAAGCACGCGGGAGGGAAGTCATTTCCGGTCTTCTTGGCCTTTTTGCCTTTGCGACGACTTTCCGTGTCCTGCTTCGCCTCATTATCATCATCATTAGTGTGAAGCTCCTCCCTAATGCCCATTGATTTCAAGTCTGCCCTTGCTTTCGGCCCATCTTTGGTCCTCTCTGGCATGTTGAGCAGGGTACCAAGCAGACTCTCGCACACGTTCTTCGTGATATGCATGACATCAAGGCTGTGAGGCACACGGTGGATCTTCTAGTACGGCAAGTCCCAGAAAACAGACCTCGTTTTCCATACCTTCAGCAGCGGCTCTTGCGCCTTTCGCTTCTTTCCCGGCTCTGGCGCCTTTTGCTTCTTTCCCGGCAGTGGGCAATCTTTCCAATTTTTCAACAGCTTGTCTATTTCCCGGCAGCGGGCGTCTTCGGGTTTCGGTTTCACCATCGAACAGATCCTTGCGTTTCCTCCATGAGTCATCGTCGCGAAGCCACCTTCGATCTCCCATGAACACGGTTTTCGAAGACCCGGGATCTCTATCTAGCTGGCGGTACGTTGTGTCATCCATGCACCTGACGCATCCAGAAAATCCGTGGACCACCTGCCCCGCGACATATCCGTAACCGAGATAGTCGTGCACCGTCGTGAGCAATGCGGCTCTCATAGGGAAATATTCTTTCTCTGCGGCGTCCCACGTATTCGCTGGCGTTTTCCACAGCGTGTCTAGCTCCTCTTTCAGCAGCCCCAGATACAGATTGATGTCGTTCCCTGGTTGTTTCGGCCCTTCAATTAGCATACTCATGTGAATGTACTTCCTCTTCATGCACAACCAGGGGGAAGGTTGTACATCCACACAAACACAGGCCAGGTGCTATGTGTGCTTCTCTTGCTGCCAAACGGATTGACTCCATCGGTGCTCGCGCCCAGCACGATGTTCCTTGGATCGTTCCCAAATTCTGGGTGTTCGAAGGTCAACGCTTGCCACTGGCTCCCATCCTTAGGGTGACTCAGCATTTTGTCTTTTTTATTTATCATCATTTGCGTCATCTTCTCGCTTCTTCTCCTCCCTATCCGCGTGCCAACGCAAGAGCTTTGCTACCTTAGGGTCCGCGAAAGACCACTGCAGACGAGGAGTGATCGGAAAGTACCACACCACTTTTCGAGGAGCTTTCTTCCTCTTCTTGTATCGAGTGACGCCGCACACCGAACATATGGTAGACTCCGCGTGCTCGTCCCGATAAATGATGCAATTCTCCATACACACATGGTATTTCACGTGCGGTAAATCCAGAGGACACACGATTTTCTTCGCCTCCTCGAAACTGGTCGGGCACTTGTTCCCCTTGGGAAGACGTTCGTGCCAGAATGACATGTTCTCGTCGAAGCATGCGTCGGTCATTTTGTGTTTTACCTTCATCTCCAGAGCCATGAGCGTTACTTTCAGGCGGGTATCCTCGGGCCTGCATCCTTCATACAATGGAGTAACCGCGGCTATCTCCAGTTGATCCAGCTTGGCTTTCTCTCGGGCGGCAGCTCTTGCGTTATCCGTCTGCTTGAGAAGCAGCTCTTGAATATGAGGGTCCTGCACCCAGCCCATCGATGGTCCATCGTCGTCTGCTCCGGCATCTTCATCTTCATGATCATGCCCTTCGTCTGCTCCGGCATCTTCCTCATCATCATGTCCGGCATCTTCTACATGATGACTGTGTACTGCATCTACTTCGTGATCATGTCCAGGAGATTCTTCGTCTTCTCTCCCACCCTCGCCGCGGTTGTCTTGCTGCCCTTCCTCATTTCATGCCCGGCCCCCATGGACGACTTCATAATCATCTTCATCACCTTGCCACCGATAGCCATCCATGAAACGACGCAAGAGCAGGTGGTCCCGCACCTGTACGGAATCCTGGTCCATAAGGCTCCTCAGCTTGCATCTTCGACACGGACATCTTATCTCCGTCTCGTTCTTTTGAAGCATCTCGGCCTTCGCGGAGCTCAAAAACCTATTCACGATGCCTTCGGTCATCGTGCAGACCATGGTCGCCTGCGGGGGTAGAGAAAAACGATATTTTAGAACCAAGAAAAAATTTGGCATGACTTTGCCTAAGAATGGGACCAAAAAGAATGCATAGTGCCAAAATTCTCGCCGAAACGGAAATGAATCAACATTCCGGCAAAATATTGGCAACTATCGCATTTCAAATACCGGTACTTGCAAACACAAACATATATGCAACACCACAAACATATGCAACACCACAAACATACATAGATCTAGCTAGGCCATAAAAAGTGCATGTGCACGTTCTTGGAGGGAGAAAAAAGTAGATCTACAACATAAAGAAAGCTTTCCCCTTACTTACCTATCAAAAAAAGGTAATTTAACCACTTAATTTGGATGAATCTATGGTGCAAATGAGGTGAGGAGGAGGAGGCAGCCGAGACAAGCTTGGAGGAGGTGGTGGAGAGAATGAAGTGGGGAAAGTGAGTGTGTAGGTGGTTGTCCAAAATATCTAGCTGGTCCCAGGTTACTAATGGCGCACCAGCTGACGGTGCGCCATTAGTAGTTTTGCAACAAAAAAATAGTAGCGGCGCACGGGGTGACTGGTGCGCCATTACTAGTTAAAACTAGTAATGGCGCACTGTGCCCCGGTGCGCCATTAGTATTTTTGGAAAAAAAATTGTTAGTAGTGGCGCACCATGGTTGTGGTGCGCCATTAGTGTCTATCACACTAATGGCGCACCAACACATGGTGCGCCACTGCTATATAGTATTGGCGCACCGCATGTCTGGTGCGACATTAGTGTTCATATTATCTATAGCCCTTTTCCTAGTAGTGTTTATCATGTTTGCTATTTGTGTTTTATGTGTTTTCATGATTTTCCGGTATTTATTTTAAAATTGGGCCGGGGCGGCAATGAGCGTGCTGCCCTGAATCTAATGTATAAACGTGCTGGAATTCTACATACGTGACATATCACTACCTACATCACATATGTTTTTCACCTAAAAAACCCTAAGAGAATTATATGCAAGCCGAAGAGCTTTTTCCACTAGTGCAGAACCGGGCTTTAGCGCTGGTTCGTAAGGGCCTTTAGTGCCGGTTCTACAATTGGCACTAAAGAGTGGAGACTAAAGCCCCCCCCTTTACTACCGGTTCGGCACGAACCGGCGCTAAAGTGCCACCACGTGGCACGAGCCAGGCCGGGGTGCTGGTAGACCATTAGTACCGGTTGGTAGCACCAACCGGTACTAAATGTTTGGGGGGGGGGGTTTGGTTTTAATTTTTATTTTTCCATTAATTTTTTGTTTTCCATTTAATTCTTTTTTGTTTGCTGGTATTTTACGATACTACATATTGTACACGTTATGCATATATATAAATAGATTTTCTCGTAGAACCGATCATATATATATATAATCGAATGTCTCACAATCACCATTAATTATTCACACATACACATGTATATATATATATATATACAATTTCTCCTACATGTTGCCTTGGTTCCTTCGGAGCACGATGACAAGTGGTTCATGGGGGCGGTAGCAGGTAATAGTATTCTCCTTTGGGATCTATGACCTGGTCGAGCAAAAATCCCGCTATTTCCTCTTGAAGTACTAGTATGCGCTCCGTTGGTAGGAGCTGCTCCCGCACCTCTCTGAACTGTTAAGAAGGAGATCAATATGCATGTGTATTAGTTGTGTGACTAGATACCGATAATGGTGTAAAAATTTGTGAATAGTTTCTGACAAACGTACCCAGTCCTGTCTATCAGATCTGCTCCTTTCGGGCGCCATCATGCGAATGTTCTCGCAAACGTAGAATGCACACAGATCAGTCTCCGGCGCCTGCATCAGGGCCTTTACGAGAATTGAATTTAATCAGGTAATAATTAATCAAGCATGATAATTAATTAATGGTATTGAAACAAAAATTAAAGAGATGGTAGCTAGCTAGCTAGTACTACTTAATTACTTATCTTGGGTAGATACCAAAATAGCTTTTCTCGCCATTTTCCTGGAGTCACCTTGATGAACTTTTCCCAAGCCCAGCCCGCCGGCAAAGAAAATTAATAAAGGGGTTATTAAATAGTTCATATCAGGAAATGACGAAATAAATAGGTCGAGATATAGTTAATAATGATTGAAATTACCTGTTGACTATCCCCTTCACGATGTTGTAGTCACTTTCTTTTTGAAGTAGTGAGTCCAGTACTTCAACTTTTCCTTCGTCAACTTTAATGTCTAACAAGATCAAGTGGTACCTGCATGCGCATACGTTTGCATGTATAAATTAAGCGGGCATGTGCATAACACTAATCAACTAACCGTAAACCCTGTACACTTATTAACAACTAGCTAGTAAGCAAAAACAGAATTTGTAGTACAAGACAGTGTGACTCACTCGAAGTTGTAAGGAAGTAGTATATCTTCATTGCTATTGAGGCGCTTCAAGAACTCTAGCATTTTATTCTCTACATCTTGTCTATACCATTCCAATTTCCATGTGTATTCATTAATGGTATTTGGGTCAATGAACCCAATGCCATAGCGTCCAGCTTTTTTCATTTCATAGATCTTCATCCTGCATAATACCACAGAAAAGAATATAGTGAGGATAATTACAGGTAATGATCGATCAATGCGCACTAAAACTAGCTTGAGACTTAAATTACAGAAAGAAATCACTTACAGACAATAGCAACTGACGAGAAATTTGTCGATTGCATCTTGATTGAATAACTGAAATAGTTCTGAATAGTCAACGGACACAGCTAGCTTATGGAAGTAATGATCTTCCTCGACTTCCACCATGAGGGACTCTCGATTGGAAATCTTGGTAATGTTCATGTACCATTGATGCAATTCATACATTCTCGTTGGGAGGTTCTTGACCTCGTCTGGCTCGACCAAAGGTTGGCCCCGGACATATTTCTGTTTTATTTCCTCCTCTCTAAGCGGAGACATGGGCTCGATATCGAGGAGTTGTCCACCAGTTATCTTGAGCATTTCAGCCTGCATTATATGATCCTCGGTTATTACCACATTGCCCAGCTGGGGAACGTAAACGGTTTTCCCACAATAATATTGGGTGCGCGTACTCTCATGTGTTGTTGGCACAACAAGCGGGGGGGATCGATTGCGCCGCCTGTTCTCCCAGCTGGGAACGGTTTTCCCTAATTTTTTGACAGCTGCTTGTTGGCTCGAGCTCGCTTCTTTCTGTAGTCGTGCTCGATGTGCCTTCCTGATTTGGCGCTCATAGTTTGAGTCAACAGGCTTGGGAGCTGGTGGTCTAGCCATATGAATGAAGTGGTCAATCTTTTCCTCAGGCACTTTCTCCCACGGCGGCGGTGCCGGTTTCGGTCCAAAATGGGCGTCCACTTCGGCCCGCACTATGGCATCGTTTTGCTCCTCGGTCATGTATTAAGGCCTCTGAGGAAGAGGAGCGAGGCTGCTTGGACCATATTTATATCGCTTGTTTCCGCCTGTACTTCCTGTACTACCTCGACTCGTACCGCTACGCACCATAGCTGCGACGTGTCTCTTCTGCGATTGCTTAGGCGGCGGAGACGGCTGACGTGGCTGAGTTGGAGCAGGAGTAGTGGCCTGACGCTGTGGCGGACTTGAAGCAGGAGGTGTGGCCTGACATGGTGTCAGACTTGAAACAGCAGGAGTGGCCTGACGCTGTGCCGGACTTGAAGCAGGAGTCTGCTCACGCATTCGTGGACTTGGAGGAGCGGGAGTCTGCTGACACGGTGGCGGACTTCGAGGAGGAGTCGGCTCACGCGTTCGTGGACTTGGAGGAGCGAGAGTCTGCTGACTCGGTGGCGGACTTCGAGGAGGAGTCGGCAGACACGATGTCGGTGGACTTCGAAAGACGATGCAATCCTTTCTCCATAGGATGATACGATGTATGGCCTCTCCCAGTGTGTGCTCGTCGTCACCTCCAGGAATGTCAAGCTGTAGCCCCGAATATGGGTCCACCACCTCATCAACCAAGACACGAGAATAGCCCGCTGGAATCGGGGTGCAATGGAAGGTTGCTTCGGGGGTAATTGTAAAAGCAACGGCGTCCACCACCTTCATGGATATGTTCTTCATTTTGAAGTGTAGCTCACAGTTAGTGTTCTCTATGATGTCATCCATAGGGTATGTATCCAGCAGCGCGTCGCCCGGGGCGGAACCAACGCGGCTTCTCAGCATGGATGGGACGGTGCTATCCAATGCTGGACGATCATCCGCCTGCTGTTGTCGCTGCTGAGACCCCCTTTCCTGGATAAGTGAGTCGATCTGCTGCTGCTGCTGCTGCTTGCTTCTAGGCCTTTAAGGCGTTCTGCGTCCTGCTTCCTCTGCTCCTCCTCCAGCTTCCTCTTCTTCTCCTCCTCCATCTTCTTTCTTGCACGGGTCCTGTAGTCGTCGTTCCATTCCGAAAAGCCCTCATACCAAGGAATAACGCCCTTGCCTCGTGTTCTTCCCGGGTGTTCAGGATTTCCCAGGGCGCGCGTAAGCTCGTCGTTCTCTCTGTTGGGCGTGAACACCCCCTTTCAAGCATCTTCTATTGCGTCAAGTAACTTCTGTTCGGCTCCTATTAGACTTGCCTTCTTCGAAACCAGGCCTGTCTTCGGGTCCAACGCCCCCCATGCGCATAGAACCAAGTTCTGCACCTGGGGGGCCAGCTCCTTGTAACCGGAGTGACCCCTGCATCCTCCACCTCTTGCTCACACTTATCCTACTTAGGCATTGCCACCGCGTAGCCACCTGGCCCCAGCATATGGAACTGCGTCTTTTTTGCGGCATTGGCCTTGTTTTTTCTCGACCGTTCCTTAGATAATTCTGATTCCTTGAATTTCACGAAAGCGGGCCAGTGTTCTCTTTGCTTCTCGAGTGTTCCCTTGAATTCTGGAGTCTTCCTTTCTGCAGCGAGGTAGTTGGCCCATACAGTTTTCTTGTGGGTGTTGAATGCAATTGCCATCTTCTTAAGAGCAGCGTCCTTGACTTTCTGCACATCTGTATCAATGAAATAATTTGGTAGAGTGAAATGTTCCATCAGAGATTCCCAAAGATTTTGTTTTGCTCTGTCGTCGACCCAAGTAACATCTAGACGTTTAGTTTTTGGCTCTTTCCATTCTTGAATGGAGATCGGGAGTTGGTCCTTCACAAGAACTCCGCACTGACGAATCCACTTGTTCGCGATGTTCTTAGGTGTGAGGGGTTCGCCATTAGCTTTGATGGAGTCGATGTTGTACTTTACACCCTCCTTCAACTTTTCGCCCGGGCCTCGCTTTGTCCTGCTGTCTATTGAAGCAGATTTGCTCGATCCGGAGGGCTGAAAGAAGAAAGATCGATTCGTTAATATAACTTAAAATCAAAAAAAACATGTGATGATCACCAGATGCCTGCTTATATAAATATACCTTGCCGGTAGTCTTTGTTATTTCAAGATCAACATTGTCTGTGTCATCATAAACATTGTCTGCGTCATCATAATCATAATCATAGTTCATGACTTCATCAGCTCGGTCGTCGAGATCGAATATCTTATCATCACCCTCCCCGGTATTGTTCAGATACTGGGAGCCGTCATCTGTTTCATTCAGATCATCTAGCCTGCGAGGGCTGCGTATGATCTCGAACAATTCCTCTTCTCTCTCTGACGGTATTGTCCGCCATAGCTTTTACTTAACTAATACAGAAGAAATATAAAACAATTTAGCATTCAAATTACAATGCATGGATGCAATCAATAAGGAAAAACTGAATCATATAGTACATAATATGCATCGTCTCGAATGATATATAATCTCGAGTACATCGTCTCGAATAATATATATAATCTTGAATACATCATCTCGAATATTATATATTGAATACATCACTGGCTAGGTAGCTAATAAAGACCGAATACTACAGAAGAATCTAAGCCACTCGCGGTTCCTGGGGCGCGAGCGGTGGACACCCAAAGAGAAGGAACCATCACAGGATCATATCTCCGGTCATCTGACCAAAGAACCTGCCAGGTATTGGAGAACCTGACATCCATAGCAGCCATGTAGCGATGGACATGCTCGTCCTCCTCCCTGACACGGCGACGCACCACCTCCGGCGGGGCCGGCTCCCTCTGCACTGAATGTGGCCCACACGAACACCACCAAAGGAGATCAGGGTCGACGACGGGACCCGAGGCCGGGTTCCTCACCAAGCGGCGCACCCCTCCAGGTAGCACCTCCCAGTGCCAGCCCGGCGGATCCCATTCCCGGACATGGGTCAGCCGGACGTCGTCGCGAACGGGTCGATGGCGAGGATGCGGGCCGGGTATCGTCGAGAACAAATACTATATGCCCGCAAAAATTAATTTTTTTTAAATGATTGGATTGTGATAACTAAAATTCTATATGCAAATTCTAACAATTTGACATCAATCTAATTCATCTGGCTAAAACTAATTCTAAAATTTCTAACATTTCTATATATATATATATATATATATAACTAACATTTCTATAACATTTCTAATATTTCTATAACTAAAAAACAGAAAAATTGCTAACATCTCTATAAATATTTCTATAACTAAAAAACAGAAAAAAATTATAACATTTCTATATAACTAACATTTCTATATTTCTATAACTAAAAAATAGAAAAATTTCTAACATTTCTATAGATATTTCTATAACTAAAAAACAGAAAAATGTCTATAACTAAAAAACTAAAAAACAATGTGTGGATGTGTGTGTCGACATCGTGGCTGGGGCAGGAGCTCACCGGCGAGGCGCGGCGACGGGGGGCGGCGACGGGGACGGAGACGGGCAGTGACGACGGGGATGGGGACGGGGCGGCGACGACGGGGACGGGGATGGGCCGGGCGGGGACGACGGGACGTCGGGGCGGGGCGCGGCGACGGGGACGACGGGGACGGGGACGGCCGGGCCGGCGACGGCGACGGACGGCGACGGGGGCGGCGACGAGGGGAGGCGGCGACGGGGCAGAGGATAAAGAAGCAGAGGGAGAGATGAGAAACTAATTTTTTTTATACAGAACACCCATTTAGTACCGGTTGAAGCCACCAACCGGTACTAAAGGTCTGTTTTGGCCAGGTCAAGCGATGGGAAGCGCCCCCCTTTGGTACCGGGTGGTGGCACCAACCGGTACTAATGACCCCCCCCCCCCTTTAGTACCGGTTGGACCCAAGACCCGGTACTAAAGGGGGTGCACTGCAAGGCGAGGGGCGCAGAACTTTAGTCCCACCTCGCTAGTTGAGGAGCGCCAAGACCAGTTTATAAGCCCCGGCGCGGGCACTGCATTGAGCTCCTCTCAAAAGCAGGCCTTCTGAGCTTACCTCTCCTACTCTGCCTGTGGGCCTACTAGGCTTGCGGGCCTGCATCCTGGCCCAACTACAAGTTGGGTTTCTAGTCGTATGCAGGCCGCTCTGGCCCAGTAGGTGGGCTTTTTATTTTCTTATTTTTTTGCTTTATTTATTTTTGGTTTATTTATTTTTGAGTTGTTTTTTGCTGTATTTAGTGTTTCTTTGTGAATATTTTTGATTTAGGTACAAAAAATTAAAAAAATTCTGTTAGTGCCGGTAGTTTTCAAATTTGAATAGTTTAAATTTTGAATTATTTGAAATTTGTGTGAATCACTAGTTTGTGAATAACTTAACTTTGAAAATAGATTTTTCAGCGATTCTTTTTTCTTATGTTTAATATATTGTGTTTTATCATTATATTCAATTTGGTAATGCTTAGGTTATTTAAAAAATGAAATGCCTTTGTAGCAGATCAGTTTTCGTCCGAAACCCTGATACTTCGAAAGAGATTGTCCATTTTGTACACGAAGTGCATCCAGTTTTTGCGGTAACCCTCTCTACTTTTTTGCACATGCTATGTAGGTGAAATTATGATACCATGCCAACTTTCAACCTTTTCTGAGTTCATTTGCAATTCTTTTCAATTTCAGGGTCATTTAGCTGAAAAAATCAGTAAATGCATGAAAGAATTTGTTTGCACATAAAATTTCTTCGCGTTTCAAATGCCAAAACACATAACTACCCTAACTATTACAGAGATTCCCTCCTGGGTGTGAAACACAGAAGAAAGTGATGATAGTGAAGCCGATCACATCCCAGATCTTTGGGTGTGAAACTTTTTCTTCGCGTGTGTCCCTTTGCGCCGTAGCCATGGAAAATCTTCATCATTTAACTGGATGATCGGGTCAATATTCACTGTGAATGGAGCAATTTCATCAAACTTTTCATAATCTTCTGACATGTCTGTCTTGTCATCCACTCCCACGATGTTTCTCTTCCCAGATAGAACTATGTGGCGCTTTGGCTCATCGTATGATGCATTAGCTTCCTTATCTTTTCTTTTTCTCGGCTTGGTAGACATGTCCTTCACATAGAAAACCTGTGCCACATCTTTGGCTAGAACGAATGGTTCGTCTGCATACGCAAGATTGTTGAGATCCACTGTTGTCATTCTGTACTGCGGGTCTTCCGTTACCCCGCCTCGTGTCATATTGACCCATTTGCACCGAAACAAAGGGACCTTCAAACCACGTCCCTAGCCAAGTTCCCATATGTCCTCTATGTAACCATAATATGTTTCCTTTCCCGTCTTGGTTGTTGCGTCAAAGCGGACACCACTGTTTTGGTTGGTGCTCTTTTTATCTTGGGCGATCGTGTAAAATGTATTACCATTTATCTCGCACCCTTTGAAAGTCATTATATTAGAAGATGGTAACTGGGACAGCGAGTACATGTCATCTTCAATAGAGGCGTCATGCATGGTACGTGTCTGCAACCAGCCGGCGAAACTCCTGGTTTGTTCACATGTAATCCAGTCATCAGACCGCTCCGGGTGTTTGGAGCGTAGAAAATTCTTGTGTTCGTCCATATACGGAGCCACCAAGGCAGAATTCTGTAGAAATGTGTAGTGTGCTTCAGTGAGAGAATGTCCGTCCATACATATTAGTTGATTCCCTCCTAGCGTGCCTTTTCCCTCCAGTCTGCCCTTATGCCGCGATTCAGGAACACTAATCGGCTTAAGGTCAGGAATAAAGTCAATACAAAACTCAATGACCTCTTCATTGTGATGGACCTTGGAGATGCTTCCTTCTGGCCTAGCACGGTTATGAACATATTTCTTTAAGACTCCCATGAACCTCTCAAAGGGGAACATATTGTGTAGAAATACAGGACCCAAAACGTTAATCTCTTCGCATAGGTGAACTAGGACGTGCGTCATGATGTCGAAGAAGGATGGTGGGAACACCAACTCGAAACTGACAAGACATTGCACCAAATCATTCTCTAACCTTGGTATGATTTCTGGATTGATTACCTTCTGAGAGATTGCATTGAGGAATGCACATAGCTTCACAATGGCTAATCGAACGTTATCCGATAGACGCCCCCTCAATGCAACCGGAAGCAATTGCGTCATAATCACGTGGCAGTCATGAGACTTTAGGTTCTGGAACTTTTTCTCTGCCATGTTTATTATTCCCTTTATATTCGACGAGAAGCCAGACTGTACCTTAATACTGAGCAGGCATTCAAAGATTTCCTTCTCTTCTTTGGTAAGAGCGTAGCTAGCATGACCCTGATGTATGCCTTCTTTTCCGTGCATACGTTGCTGGTCCTCCTGTGCCTCAGGTGTATCTTTTGTCTTCCCATTCACGCCCAAGAAGCCAAGCAGGGTCACGCAAAGATTCTTCGTCACGTGCATCACGTCGATTGCGGAGCAGACCTCTAGGTCTTTCCAATAGGGCAGGTCCCAAAATATAGATTTCTTCTTCCACATGGGTGCGCGTCCGTCAGCGTCATTCGGAACAGGTTGTCCGCCAGGACCCTTTCCAAAGACTACCTTCAAATCCTTGACCATATCATGTACATCAGCACCAGTAGGGTGGCGAGGCTTCGTCCGGTGATCCGCCTCACCTTTGAAATGCTTGCCTTTGTTTCTTACGGGATACCTGCTCGGAAGAAATCGATGATGTCCCAGGTACACATTCTTCCTACAATTGTCCAAATATATACTGTCGGTATCGTCTAAACAGTGCGTGCATGCAGAGTATCCCTTGTTTGTCTGTCCTGAAAGGTTACTGAGAGCAGGCCAATCATTGATGGTCATGAACAGCAATGCCTTTAGGTCAAATTCTTCCCCCATGTGCTCATCCCACGCACGTACACCTGTTCCATTACACAGTTGTAAGAGTTCTTCAACTAATGGCCTTAGGTACACATCAACGTCGTTGCCGGGTTGCTTAGGGCCTTGGATGAGCACTGGCATCATAATGAACTTCCGCTTCATGCACAACCAAGGAGTAAGGTTATACAAACATAGAGTCACAGGCCAGGTGCTATGGTTGCTGCTCTGCTCCCCAAAAGGATTAATGCCATCTGCGCTTAGACCAAACCATACGTTCCTTGCGTCATCTGCAAACTCCTTCCCGTACTTTCTCTCGATTTTTCTCCACTGCGACCTGTCAGTGGGTACTCTCAACTTTCCGTCTTTCTTACGGTCTTCTCTGTGCCATCGCATCGCCTTGGCATGCTCTTTGTTTTGGAACAAACGTTTCAACCGTGGTATTATAGGAGCATGCCACATCACCTTGGCAGGAATCTTCTTCCTGGGGCGCTCGCCCTCGACATCACCAGGGTCATCGCGGCTGATCTTATAGCGCAATGCACCGCAAACCGGGCAAGCGTTCAAATCCTCGTACTCACCGCGGTAGAGGATGCAGTCATTAGGGTATGCATGTATCTTCTGTACCTCTAACCCTAGAGGGCAGACAACCTTCTTTGCTTCGTACGTACTCTCGGGCCATTCGTTGTCCTTTGGAAGCATATTCTTTATCATTAGCAGCAACTTTCCAGATCCCTGGTCAGATACAGCATTCTCTGCCTTCCATTGCAGCAATTCTAGTGTGGTGCCCAACTTTTTCTTGTCAGCTTCGCAATTCGGGTACAACAATTTCTTGTGATCCTCTAACATGCGCTGCAACTTCTTCTTCTCCAAATCACTTGCGCAGTTTCTCTTTGCATCGGCAATGGCCCGACCTAGATCATCAATGGGCTCATCTGATGCCTCTTCTTCAGCTTCTTCCCGCATTGCCGGCTCAGCTTCTTCCCCCATTGTTGTATCATCGTATTCAGGGAACCCATGGCGAGGATAGCTGTCGTCGTCCTCTTCTTCTTCATTGTCTTCCATCATAGCCCCTCTTTCTCCGTGCTTGGTCCAAACATTATAGTGGGGCATGAAACTGGACTTAAACAGGTGGACGTGAATGGTTCTTGACGTAGAGTAATTGTGATCATTCTTACAGACAGCACATGGACAAGGCATAAAACCATCCGCCCGCTTGTTTGCCTCAGCCGCAAGCAGAAAAGTTTGCATGCCATTAATGAACTCGGGAGAGCATCGGTCATCGTACATCCATTGTCGGCTCATCTTCATTACACAACACTGAAAAGACCAAATTAATACAAGTTCATACATAAAGTTCATACAACACTTAAATGCAACAAACAAATAACTCTCTAACTAAAGAATTTAAATGCAACAACAAATGTGATCAAGATCGCAACTAAGGTAACAATTGATCCAACAACATAATGATACCAAGCCTCACTATCAATGGCATATTTTCTAATCTTCAAGTGCATTTTCTCCATCTTGATCTTGGGATCATCGACGACATCGGCCACATGCAACTCCAATTCCATCTTCTCCCCCTCAATTCTTTTCAATTTTTCTTTCAAATACTCGTTTTCTCTTTCAGCTAAATTTAACCTCTCAACAATAGGGTCGGTTGGAATTTCCGGTTCACAAACCTCCTAGATAAAAATATCTTTGTCAACTTGATGGGCATAATAATTTGTCATCAACACGAAATGCAACAACTAGTTTTAAAAGAGAATATACCACATCTGAATCATAACAAGGACGAGGGCCGACGGGGACGGATATCAAAACCATGGCACTATGTATAACAAACAACGTACGGGTAAGATAATTATACGAGTAAATATATATCCAAATCACACAAACATCAATTTGGTAATGTAAAACATTCATGAACAAGAGGCTCACCACAAGGTGGTGCCGGTGACAGGACGGTGCGGGCGATCGACGGTGGTTACGACGGAGATTTAGAAGGCACTAAGTAAACCACACCTACATATGAAAACTAAGTGTTATTTTTTACCTCAAATTGCATATAAATCAAATACTAGCACATATATTTCCTCCCAAATTACTAAACTCATAAATTAATCACTATACAAAGCATTGCAAGAGCTAATCTAGCAATGAGAGATGAAAGGACAAAGTTGCTAACCTTTGTGATCATTTGAATGGATGGGGGCCTTCAAATCTTGACAAATTTTGGGCAAAATGTGTGATGAGCTCGAGAGGAAGAGGGGAAGAACAGAGACGAGAGGGGAAAGGGGCAGAACAGAGCGAGCTCGGGTGGACGAAGGGTTTATGTACGACGACCTTTAGCACTGGTTCGTGCCACGGACCGGTACTAAAGGTGCTGGAGGGGCCCCGGACTGACAACATCCTGTCACCACTCACTTTAGGACCAGTCCGTGGCACGAACTGGTGCTAAAGGTTAGCCACGAACCGGTACTAATGAGAGCGGCCGCCTAGCCATTGGAACCGGCACTAATGCACACATTAGTGCTGGCTCAAAATCAAACCGGCACTAATGTGCTTGACATTTGACCCTTTTTCTACTAGTGTTCTGGATGGACGAGAGGACTTGTACGGGGTTCGATGTCTTGATGCCAGGAAAAATGTTTGTAGAATGAAAAAAGGGCCATCTAGGTGTCAAAAATCTTACTTCACGATAGATGTTTAAGCGGTTTCAGTGCACTATCCATCCTTGGGTTCACTGGTTTCATCGCCACTGCTCCCACGCTATTGCCAACAAGGAATCCAAGTCCTAATTCTTCTGGAAAACCTGCAAGAAATCTTTTGTTGTACTCACAAACAATGGTCTACCTACTTTCTTGATACTTGGACCTCAACTAAACCACTTGGCATCGCTTTCCAACACCTTTTTTTCAAGCTCCACCAACAGCAACATACTAGTCTCTCACTGGCCAATGGGATGAGACTTTAGTAAGGGATACGTCGAGGCAAGTAATCACACCAAGAGGTGCTAGCCTGCTGACAAAAGTTGACAAACTGATTGACCCAATCACTGGCCAATGGGATGAGACTTTAGTAAGGGATACCTTTTGTGCTGAAGATGCTCGGCACATATTACAAATCCCGCTGCGAGATGGTGTAGATGATTTCCTAGCATGGCATTTTGATAGCAAAGGAAACCATTCGGTTAAAAGTGCTTATAAACTTCATGTCGAGTTGCACAGGCAGGAGCAAAGCGGGGCCCAGGGACAAGCTCAGCTAGTGCCGGACGACTGAAGCAATTGCAGATGATTCTTGGAAGAGAATCTGGAAAATGCCTTGCCCACGAAGATTGCAGATGTTTGTCTGGCGACTGCGGCATGAGTCACTGGCTGTATGTGCAAATCTCAAACGCAGGGGACTAAAGCTAGAACAATCTAAATGTTTCTTCTGTGGTAGAGCGGAGGAAGATGGAGTGCATCTATTCATCAAATGTAAGCATGTAAAACTAGCTTCGAGAGAGCTTGGTCTGGAGGAGGAGAGGAGTAGGCTGGAGGAGATCACAAGTGTTCTTGCTATGCTGGACTCGCTTTGGGCCCTGACTGAAAACAAGCGGGTAACGATCATCACGCTATGGTGGCAGTGGTGGAACATCAGGAATAAAATTAGGGAAGGCGAGCTAGCCCCAGGACTCTCTGAAATAGTAAGAAGAGTTCGATGCAGTACTCTGGAATATGAAGATATCTTCTCTTCGAAAGGGAAGGAAACGAAGAAGGGGAAGTGGAAGCCGCCCAAACCAGATGAGATCAAAATCAATCTTGATGGGGCCTTCATACCAGGCAGTAACTTCTGCGGTTGGGGGGTAGTGGTCAGGGACGCTTCGGGACAGGTCATTGCTGCGAGAGCAGGTAGACAAGAACAAACCCAAGATGCCTTTGGAGCGGAAATTCAAGCGATGGCTGGAGCAGTTGCCCTTGCAGCTGACATTGGCGCGGTCCGGGTGGCTTTTGAGACTGATTCCCAGCTGTTGGTGGAGGCGCTCGATATACAAAAGGTCCACTCGTCACCGTATGCAGTCATCATTGAAGACATCAAATTCCAGTTGAAACTTTGGTTTGCAAGGCATAGGGTGAGTGTTTGTAGGCGTAATGAAAATGCAGTGGCGCATGAGCTTGGCCAGATTGGCCGTAGGTGCTTACCGGGTGTTTGTATGGACTGGGAGACCAATGTACCGCCCTCAGTGGCTGCTTGTGTTTTGAGTGATATGCCCAAGCACCGTTAAGTTATAAAGCATTGCTTTGCCTTCAAAAAAACATACTAGTCTCTCAGGTCATGTGGGGTAGTTTGCTAACTCACCCTCAGAACAACTTACTATCATTGCATCAGTTGAGCTCGAAATTGTATTGAATTTGCTACAAGATTTCTCCCCAAACACTAGTAGAAAACAAGGCTTTGGTTGAGGCCAGGATAAGGGCATTAATCCCGGTTCACTTACGAACCGGGACCAAAGTGTGCATCAGTCCCGGTTCATGAGGCCAGGGTGCAGGCCGGGCCTCGGGAGCCATTGGTCCAGGTTCGTCTGACCCCCTTGATCCCGGTTCCAGACACGAACCGGGACCAATGGGCCTCGCTCCTGGCCCAGCACCTTTGGTCCCGGTTTAGCCGGTTGTTGGCTGAACCGGGACCAAAGGTCGGTCTTCTGTCCCGGTTCTAGCCACCAATCAGGACCAAAGATAAGCCTATATATACCCCCGCCCCTGCCCGCTCACTCCTCTGTTTTTTGGCCGGCCGGTGTGTGTTGCTCTAGCTCTCACCTCCTATGCACATGAGGTGTTCGATGAAGTGCCCGAGCCACATTTAAGCTTTCTCCTCTCCAATCTCAACCTCCAAGCTCCATTTTCCTCAAGATTTGTTTAGGTTTGGCGGTCCGTCCTGTCCCGTCCCCGTCCTCACCGCCGTCGATCGCTCGCGCCGATCTCGTCGCCGACATCACCGTGGTGAGCCTCCCTTTCATATCTTCTTTCTAAAAGAAAAAAATTCTTACCTATATGATTTAGATAGATACTTGTATAATTTTCTTACTTTTATTATTGTTTGTTATTATATAGTTGCATGGTTTTGGTATCCGCCCCGTCGGCCCTCGTCCTGTCTATGATTCGGATGTGGTATATTATCTTTTATAACTATTTGTTTCATTTAGTGTTTATGACAATTATGCCGACCAACGTGACATAGATGTTTTTATCTAGGAGGTATGTGAATCAGAAATTCCAACCGACCCTCTTGTCGATAGGTTAAATTTAGTTGAAAAAGTAAACAATTACTTGAAGAAAAAATTGAAAAGAATTAAGGAGGAGAAGATGGAATTGGAGTTGCATGTTGCGGATGTCGTCAATGATCACAGGATCAAGATGGATGCAATGCGCTTGAAGATTAGACAGATTAGAAAATATGCCATTCATATATACCGAGGCTTGGTATCATTATGCCGTTGGATCAATTGTTACCTTAGTTGCGATAATGATCACATTTGTTGTTGCATTGAAATGTTTTGCATAGTTTCAATGTATGGTTTAATTAGATGTTGTAGACAGTTATATGTTGTTCAATGAGAACTATGTATGAACTTTATATATTTATTTTTTCAGTAATAACATTTGATCACTACTGTACTTTGGTTTTAATGTGATGATGAACTTCTATTAATTTGGTCACTTCTCTATTCATGATGTTCTGTAATGGTTTTTCACACACTTAATTATATAATGCACGCAGATGAATCGGCAATGGATGTACGGTGACAGACGCACCCCCGAGTACGTTAAGGGCCTGCATAATTTTCTCGAAGTGGCTGAGGCAAACAAGCAGAATGGTTGTATGTATTGTGCATACTTTAACTGTGAGAATACGAAGGATTACTCTGACTTGAAAACCCTTCACATCCACCTGCTTGAGAAGCATTTTATGCCACACTATAATGTTTGGACCAAGCATGGAGAAAGAGGGGTTATGATGGAAGACAACGAAGAAGAAGAGGATAATGACAACTATCCGCCCCCTGAATACGGTGGTGCTACAACGGGGGAAGCTGAAGATCAAGAGGAACCAGACGATGTGCCCGATGATGATCTTCGTTGGGTCATTATTGAAGCAAAGAGACAATGCCAAAGTGAAAGGGAGAAGTTGAATTTCGATCGCATGTTAGAGGATCACAAAAAAGGGTTGTACCCAAATTGTGAAGATGACAACACAAAGCTCGGTACCACACTGGAATTGCTACAATGGAAGGCAGACAATGGTGTATCTGACAACGGATTTGGGAAGCTACTGAAAATAATGAAGAAGAAGCTTCCAAAGGATAACGAATTGCCCGACAGTACGTACGAAGCAAAGAAGGTTTTATGCCCTCTAGGATTGGAGGTGCAGAAGATACATCTGTGCCTAATGAGTGCATATGTTGGGAAACGTAGCATGCAATTTCAAAAAAAAAATCCTACGCTCACGCCAGATCTATCTAGGAGATGCATAGCAACGAGGGGGGAGAGTGTGTCTACCACTACTAGGAAAAAGCCTAGTAGTAGCGTGGGTTAAACAACTAGTAGTAGCGCGGGTGCCCGCGATACTACTACGGCGCTAAAGCTAACTGGTAGTAGTAGCGCGGTGCGTCCCACGCTACGTACGTGTGTTAGTAGTAGCACGTGTCTGTGACCCGCGCTACTACTATTAATTTCAAAAACCAAAAAGAAAATCTCGAACCCGTGCATGCTGTCAATGGTTCGATCCAGCGACGACAGGGTGCCGGAGGTGCGGACCGGTAGCGGCAGACCAGATCCGGCGATGGCTGTTGGAGAGGGACCGGATCCAGTGTAGAGCAAGACAACGGTGTGAGGATCCTCTTCAGTGGCGAAGGCAGAGAGCTCCTGGTTGGCCATGTCGATGACCTGCGCAGGCATGAGCATGGGAGGTGAGTAAAATCAAAGGGGGATGGAGAGGGAAAAAGAGAAATAAGGAAGAAAGGAAGGAGATGGAGGGTGCATCGGGGCTGCTCACCGGTGATCAGGTGCTCCGTCGTGGTGGCGTGGAGGCGAGGGGGAAGACGGGCGAGCTCCTGGACGCCAACGACGCGAGGAGGCGGACTTGTTGGGCACCATGGAGGAGGAGATGTGCTTGGGCAGGAGCACCTCACCACCAGAGAGCCTATGGACAGAGGGGGTAGAGTGAGGGAGAGAGAAGGGATTCGGCCGGGGATATGGGGACTTCACCTACCTCGTACTTAGTAGTAGCGAGGGGTATAAACCCGTGCTACTACTATAAACTTAGTAGTAGCGTGGGTTTATACCCCTCGCTACTACTATGGCATGTCCCGGGGGGCACGGTAGAAACCGCTTAGTAGTAGCGAGGGGTAAAAATCCGCGCTACTACTATCAACTTAGTAGTAGCGAGGGGTAAAAACCCGCGCTACTAGTAAGTAGCAGTAGCGAGGGGTATAAACCCGCACTACTAGAAAGCATCTGCCTATAAGATTTTTCCTAGTAGTGTACGTACCCTCGTAGACCATAAGAGGAAGCGTTTCACAACGCGGTAGATGTAGTCAAACTTTCTTCATGCTCCACCGATCGAGTACCGAACGTACGGCACCTCCGAGTTCTGCACACGTTCAGCTCGGTGACATCCCTCGCCTTCTTAATCCAGCAAGGGGTCGAGGTTGTAGAGGAGTTCCGTCAGCATGATGGTGTGGTGACGGTGATGGTGAAGTAATCCTCGCAGGGCTTCACCTAAGCACCGCGACAATATGACCGAGGTGTAAATGTGGAGGGGGGCGCCACACACGGCTAACAATTGATGTTGTGTGTGCTAGGCACCCCCTCTCCTCATATATATAGGTGGGAGGGAGAAGGGATAGGCCAAGGGGCGCCCCAAGTGGGGCCGAATCCCACCTGGGCTCCTGCCCTGGTTCGGCACCCCCCTTCCTTGTGTAGGCGCCAGGGGAAGGAAGGGGGAGGTGGCGCCCCCTTTCCTTTCTCACTTGAGGAGAGGATGGAAGGAGGGACTTGCCCTCCCCCATTTCCTTGCCGTAGGGCTGGCTGGCATGGTGGAGGGGCGCACCAGCCCCTTGTGGGCTGGTCTGTCCCGCCCTTGGCCCATTAAGCCCGCATCTTTGCCGGGGGTGCCCGGAACCCCTTCCGGTGACCCTATATGTACCCGGTACCCTCCGGAACACTTCCGGTGTCCGAATACCATCGTCCTATATATCAATCTTTACCTCCCTACCAATTCGAGACTCCTCGTCATGTCCGTGATCTCATCCGGGACTCCGAACAACATTCGGTCACCAAATCACATAACTCATATAATACAATATCGTCATCGAACGTTAAGCGTGCGGACCCTACGGGTTCAAGAACAATGTAGACATGACTGAGACACCTCTCCGGTCAATAACCAATAACGGAACCTAGATGCTCATATTGGCTCCTACATATTCTATGAAGATCTTTATCGGTCGAACCGTTATGACAACATAGACAATTCCCTTTGCACGTAGGTATGTTACTTGCCCGAGATTCGATCGTCGGTATCTCTATACCTAGTTCAATCTCGTTACCGGCAAGTCTCTTTACTCGTTCCGTAATACATCATACCGTGACTAACTCTTTAGTCATTTGCTTGCAAGGCTTATTATGATGTGCATTTCCGAGAGGGCCCAGAGATACCTCTCCGATACTCGGAGTGACAAATCCTAATCTCGATTCATGCCAACCCAACAAAACACCTTCGGAGATACCTGTAGAGCATCTTTATAATCACCCAGTTACGTTGTGACGTTTGATAGCACACAAGGCATTCCTTCCGGTATTCGGGAGTTGCATGATCTCATAGTTAAAGGAATATGCATTTGACATACATGAAAGCAGTAGCAATAAAACTGAACGATCAATATGCTAAGCTAAAGGATGGGTCTTATCCATCACATGATTCTCCTAATGATGTGATCCCGTTATCAAATGACAACTCATGTCTATGGTTAGGAAACCTTAACCATCTTTGATCAACGAGCTAGTCTAGTAGAGGCTCACTAGGGACACAGTGTTTGTCTATGTATTCACACATGTATTTGGGTTTGCAATCAATACAATTCTAGCAAGAATAATAAACCTTTATCATGAATAAGGAAATATAAAATAACAACTTTATTATTGCCTCTAGGGCATATTTCCTTCAGCATCCTCTACCACGGTGCGTACGAGGATTTGAACGCATGCCCGGTATCCGGTGCATTGCGGTATAAGATCATTGGATTTGTATTGAAAATTACTTCTGTAATATAAAGTCTCACAGTTCTTAATTAATTTATGCATACAAAATGTAATGTTCACAATTAATATGAGAAATTGTGATGATGTTTTAAACATCATCTATTTCCAATTGGAGTGAATATAATATTAATATAATAGAAAAAAAAAGTAGGCGCTTTAAAGAGAAACCTGAACATTTATCCTTTAGAGTTAAACATGATAAGCATAAAGATTTTATGAGTCAATTAATTCTACCTGTTTCCCCAAATAAATAATACTTCTATCTGAAGCTTCACATAAGTAAAGATTTGCTTGAAAAATATAATGGGAAAAGTATAGTTTGAACACACATTATTCATTGATTATATTTGCTCTGACACCACCTAATTCCATGCTTTTTACTGTTTCAATACAAATTTATAGTAATTTTATTGTGTAGGGTAAATAATTTGTGTTATGAATTCCAATGAAAGTAAGTGCTTATTAATAAAATCATGTATTGTGTCTGGCATATAAGGAAATCAAATATTTCCAGTATCAAGGTATTGAGCTTAGCATTCTTTATTTTGAGGAAAAAACATAGTCCACAAATTGGATAGTCTGTCCTTATCCCCTGCACCCAGGCCGAGGAAGTATTACCGCGAATTGTGTGGCCCCGCGAGAGCTATATCTCACTTCACGCGAGATGGAATAAGCTCTCGCTGAATCGTTCCAATTAACAGGTCGGTCCATTAGCGAACATGCAAAAAGGGAGAAAATAGGAAAAAGGGAGCAACAGGGGTCGATCCCAGGTTTCCTCGACGCGGAAGAATAGAAGGCGCGGCATACTTGACGGAAGAGATCCTGTTTTCGCCACTAGTTCCATTGGGATTTTTTAATGTATTTTCACAAATTTTTCTTTGTTTCATTGTCTGTTTCTACCGGGTTTTCTTTTATTTATTTTTCCTTTTTTTCTCTGATTTTCTTTGTTTATTTCTTGGTTTCATTTTCTAGGTTTTTTTGCACTGGTTTTCTTCGTACCTTTCTGTCTTTTAACAATGTTTTTTCTTCCTTTAACGTTGGTTTTCTTTGTTTCTTTCAGGGTTTTCGCTGGCTTTTTTATTTTCTTTTTTTCTTCAATTTTGTTTGTTTCTTTTCCTGTTTCATCGGTTTTTTTGTTTTCTCTCGGTTTTACACATTTTCCCTGTATATCTAATACATTTTTCTAAGACATGTTTACATTTTTTAAATACAAGACCAATATTTTTTGAATACCTGGTCAACATTTTTATATAAACACTTAATATTTTTTAAATGCTTGATTAACTTTTTTGAAATATAGGATTATTTTTCTTTAATACATGGTCAAACATTTTTTTATGCATTTACGTTTTTCATATGCTTCATTAACATTTTTAAAGTACAAGTTTAACATTTTTTAATACAATACAAGATTAACAATTTTTTCCATAGATGGTACAAAAAATTTCTATACAAATTCAACATTTTTAAATGCTTGATCAACATTTTCTAAATACTTCTTTAACATTATCTTCAAATGTTTGATTACCCTTTTTTGATACATGATCGAATTTTTTTACACACATTGTATATCTTTTTATACATTTTTTGCATACATGGTCAACATTTTTTCTATACACATTTAACATTTTTTAACTGCAGGATCTACATTTTCCAAAACATTATGTAAAATATATTTTTGTAATATATATGCTTATAATATTTTAAAGTGTAAACAAAAGTTAAAAATAAATCAAAAACGAAAACAAAAGTCATGAAAAAAATGAGGCAGGGCCTCCCCTGCACTGGGCCGGCCCATTCGCGTGGTCCTTGAGCGAGACCTAGGTTTGTCTCGCGTCGCAATCGTGTGGCACGCCACATCCTACCACCGATGGAACTAATGGGCTTCAAATCTGCGGTCAACCACTCCGTCTCCGTGCCCGCCACCCCCAAATCCCAGTGGCCATCAGTTGTTGTATGGTACGGGAGGGACGTATGCAAGCGCAGTCAAGGAGATTGTTGAGACATCAAGAGACTTTCATCGGTGTACCTTCATCTTCGAAGGTAGAACAACCAATATTGAGGCGCATAGTCTCGCTAAACACGCTTTCGGTCTGGATCTTGGGCGCCATTTGTGGCTCATAAACCCACCAGACATTCATTGTATCCCTATGAACTTCTTTGATTAATAAAGTGTGTTTAGACTCAAAAAAAAAAATCAGTTGTTGTATGGCAGGTGTTTTGGCACTATTCAATTGTAGCAGCTCTTAGCGTTAATTGCTTCTGGATATGTTGCTGCAATGTGTCCGTTGTCGCCATTTGGAAAAGAACAGAGATGATGAAAGCGTGCTGCACACTGCATAACAGAGTAATTAACAAGGTGGAACATGGCCCGCCAGCTAGCAGATGAGGAGAGGGTCAGCGTGAGGGATATACTATTCAAGCACTTGCTGGCCCTGGAGGCCATTTCTCCTACAATTGAATTTGTTCTACTCAGGTTGCTCTGTTCACATAACATGCTATTATATAAATTTCCTCATGTCGATTCCATCTTTTGTCTGGCTCAGCGGCGAAGATTAGTAACACGAAGCAGAGCTAGAAGATCATCTTCACTGCATAATTTGGTATCCTTTTCGACTACATTTTCAGTTTCACTGTCAGGTAGTTGTTACTACTATTTTAAAGATGTTCTTGTAGTGTTGTTATTCCCAGAGCATTTCAAAGTTCGTTATTTCATTCTTGAAATTAAAAATCGTTCTTTGGATGACTCATGGTTATGTGTTGCTCAACATGTTCAGTTTTTAGTACCTGTTTTGACTCTGAATCAGCAACAAGACATCACATGCTTCATATAAATAACCTGTGTATGTTTACACACCTATACATGGTTGTCTTTTTGTGGGTCTACTTCTTCATTGTTGTGGTGTAAAACCACTTGATAAGTCTATGCCGAGGTCAAGTTGTTATGCCTTCGTCTGTACGTTTACATGCCTGATTGTCTTTTGTGGGTCCAGTTGTTCACTATTATAGTGTAAAACCGATCATAAGTTGATTCCGAAGTCATTTTTTTGTTCTGATTTCTTGCAAGTAATATTTTTTCAGGCTGAGCTTTCTCATGTAGTTCAAAGAAACGTCACTCTCGCAACAGGAGACTCTGCACTAGGCAAGTTTAGGTTAGATCCAGCATTACCACATTTGAGGTACAGCACACACCGGCAGGCCATGGCCGCACGGGCACGCCCTTGTTGGCCGGCGATGACCACGAGGACTCATGGCGCGCACACATCACACAGTCAGACTGCAGGTGGGAGTGGGATCAAGTGGGTCTAAAGAGCCCATCCCACTTAAATTGATTTATTAATGGGCTCCCATCGGATAGAAAAAATAATAATCGGACAATCCCACTAATCCCATCGGGAGCCCAGCTCTCCCTATTAACACAACCCCGATAGACTGTGCGTCAAAGAGGGCGGCGCCGCAGCGTGCTCCTGTGCGCGCGGCGTGCACGCCATCCACCCGCTCCTCGTTGGCCCCTGCCCATCAGGCGGAAAGGGTGGGGGGAGAACCCCTCGCTACGCACGGGCCAGCGAGACAGGGTGGAGCGCGCACACGGGAAAGCAGGGGACACCTTGCACGCCTACTCCGGCCATCAGAAGGACGAGCACGACGTAGATCCGGCCAAAGACGGCCGGGGCAGGGAGGATCTGCCGCGGTAGCACGACACCAGGGGGAGGGGACGGCCGCTGCTGGGCAGGGGCCAACGAGGCGGGGGTGGAGACCGCACGCGCCGCCCACACGGGAGCGCCCGCTTGTGTTTCGGGCATGGGTCCTGTTTAGGTCTGCCCGACCAAACCCGACCCGACTGCCACTTGACACTGCAAGCAAGGCTACAACCTTTAAACCGCAAAAGCATCTTATATTTGAGAGGTAGTAATTTTTTTGCAGGACTCATCCCTCTTGCAGCGACCGGGAGGAAAACCCTAGCGCCACCGGCCCCACAAGCCCCCTCCCTCCTCTCCACCTCACCACTGCCGGAGCACGCCCCCGGACAAAGCCCAGTTGGCGTCGGCGGCGGCGGGACCCTTCGTCTCCTTTGTTGGCGAGATCGGCGCGGGCGGTCTTCCCGGTTGGTGGCGGCGCGCGGGCTGCAGGGCGCGACGGCGGGTGCTCATGCGGCAACGGCAGGCTGATGTCTACTACACTACTTGTTCTTGTAGACTCGTGTTGGGCCTTCAAGCGCAGAGTTTTGTAGGACAGTAGCAAATTTCCCTCAAGTGGATCACCTAAGGTTTATCAATTCGTGGCAGGCGTAGGTTGAAGATGGTCTCTCTCAAACAACCCTACAACCAAATAATAAAAAGTCTCTTGTGTCCCAACACACCAAATACAATGGTAAATTGTATAAATGCACTATTTCGGCGAAGAGATGATGATACAAGTGTAGAAATGATAGTAGATATTGATTTTTGTAATAATAACAATAAAAATCAGCAAGGTAATGAGTAACAAAAGTGCGCACAAATGATATTTCAATGCTTGAAAATGAGGCCTAGGGTCCGTACACTAGTGTAGAACCGGGCTATAGCACCGGTTCGTAAGGCCCTTTAGTGCCGGTTCTGTAACCGGCACTGAAGGGTGGGGACTAAAGGCCCCCCTTTAGTACCGGTTCAACACGAACCGCCACTAAAGGGCCACCAGGTGGCACGTCCCAGCACCGGGGGCGGGGAGACCTTTAGTACCGGTTGTAACACACCAACCGATACTAAAAGCTTTGGGGTTTTTTGTTTCATTATTTATTTTTTCTTTAATTTTGTGTTTTCCATTTAATTTAGAGATTGTTTTTACATTATAATGAGTTATTAAATCACTAGGTGAAAGAACCGCGGATTAGTTTTAAGTGGATGGATCCTAAGTGACAATCCATATTACTTGATCACTTAGCTAGGATCCATCGAGTTGAAGGTTCTTTCATAAATGATATAATAACTCATCATCATCAACATCGTATTAATATAAAAACTCTTGCATCATATCATCACCAACAACACTAGCTAATAATCATCATAGTTATTACCACTATTTAATCATCATAGTCATTACCGCTACACCACCAACACTAGCTTAAAGAAAAAACATTCACTTGTACCAGAAGCAAAGATATCATCGAGTTCAACATGGTCATGAGATTATAAGCGTTCATAAGACCACAAAAGCAAATCACACTTTGAGATAGATTAAGTTCAGGACGAAGAACACGAACATGAGAGGACAAAGTACTAAGAGCAGGAACTAGCTAATCGCTCCTGCTGCTCTCTCTCAGGTAAAATAGCATAGAACATGTGTAGCTCTCCTGATTCATCACATTGGAGCATGCAGATGAACCTGTCTCCTAATCGTGGACCGCGCTTCTGATTGCTGCCCCTAGTACTTCTCTGCGATCGTTCACAATTTTGCTCCAGTCTTTCACTATTAAGCATTCCTCAGTTTTAGAAATCCTGAATGCACTCATGTGCGATGTAGGATGTCTTGGCCATAAGCTAACCTTTGACATGCGACCCAAACATAATGACATCTCCTCGCAGTTTAGTTCAGCCCCGGTACAGTGGACGGTCCTATCTACCAAGCGCCGGACATGTTTGCTTGAATGGAAATAAGCTGTCATCAATAGAAATTAGTTGTCAACTATTTTTGAATAAACAATATCGAAGACATAAATATGGTTGAGAAACTCACATAATGATAGAACTGGAGGCGTCTGCACATCGACCCAGATGTCTCTATTACCTTCAATATCATCATCCGGACGAATATCAAAGGTGATAACCATATCAGGCTCAAATGCATAAGCCTTGCATAGTGCTTGCCAAGTTTTGCATTCAAAATAGGTGTAGGTGTTTGCATTGTATCATTTGACGTCGAAAGTATAACCATGCTCGGTCTTCAAGTAAACTCTCTTTACCTCCATAGTTTTCATAGGACTGAAACCTATCTTATCCAAGATAAATATTTTGCATGGCAGGGGATACGCTAGAAGAATAGTAAAAAAATAAAATTATAAGTTGAAGCAAATAAAGCATAAGTCATACTTAATTACGAAAAAAGACTTGTCGTTGTGACTTACTGTATCCACTTCGAAGGTCTCATCCAGCTTGATGCTAAAACGCCTATCACTAACTAGGAAATTTCTGTCGCACAGGCCGCGCTCGTCTTTGCAGTATTCGCACATACCGAAATCCTTTTCATCGTCAGACATTTCCTATGTTCATAGTTGAAACATTAATTGATAAACACTTACTAGAGTTTGATTAATTCAACTAGTTCTATTAATTCAACTAATTCAACTAAGCACTTAATACAAATAAACTAGTTCTATTAATTTTCTTACTAATAATAAAGTATATAGCTAGTTTTATATATAATAAAATTTTAATTAGATGATCAAATCTCATATACCTAATTTTTCTTACTAAAAATAAACTAGTTCTATTAATTCAACTAGTTCAACTAAGTAGTTACTATAAATAAAAATAATTAATTTTCTTACTAATTCAACTAAGCACTTACTAATTCATCTAACATTAATATATATATATATATATATATATATATATATATATATATATATATATATATATATATATCTAATTCATCTATAGCTAAAAGTATAAAAAAACTAACTCATCTAATTAACATTAATTAATATCTAGCTAATTCATCTAACGTTTGACATTAATATCTAACTTTTCTATCTAATTCATCTAACATTTGACATTAATATCTAACATTTCTATATATATAATTCATCTAACAATTGACATTAATCTAACATTTATATAACCTAAAAGTATAAAAAACTAAAAAATAGAAAATAATTAAGAAAAACATAAAACAGAATATACTGTGTGTGTACGTATATACTGTGTGTGTGTGTGAGGGCCGCCATGGCGTGGCAGGGGGCGGTCTTACAGCGGGGCGACGGCCGGCGATGCAAGGCGACGGGGTCGGCGACGGGTGGCGGCAACGGGGGCGACGGGCCGGGGCGCGGCTGCGACGGGGAGGGGCCGGGCGGGGGCGGCGCGCGATCGACGACGGGGACGGGCGCGGCGATTGGTACGGCAACGGGGATGGGGACGGGTGCGCGTGCGACGTGGGCAGCGACGGGGACGGGCGCGACGACGAGGTAGAAGCAGATGAAGAAGAGAAGAAATTGAAATTTTTGTAAGTGCTATATAATAGGAGGGGCCTTTAGTACCGGTTGGAGCCACCAACCGATACTAAAGGTCAAATTTGGCCAGGCCAAACGGCGGGAGCGCACCCCCTTTAGTATCGGGTCGTGGCTCCAACCGGTACTAAAGACAAACCCTTTAGTACTGGTTGGAGCAATGACCCGGTACTAAAGGGTGTGCACTCCCAACCCGCGATGCACAAAGTTTAGTCCCACCTCGCCGAGCGAAGGGCAGCCGCACTGGTTTACAAACCCAGCCACGGCTGCTCCTTCGAGCTCCTCTCTAAAGCAGGCGTGTGGGCCTACCTTTGCTGAGCTGCCCTGTTGGGCCTACTGGGCTTGTGGGGCTGCATCCTGACCCAACTATAGGTTGGGTTTTCTAATCGTATGCAGGCCGCTGTGGTCCAGTAGGCGGGCTTTTTTCAATTTAGTTTTTTCTTTTTTTCTTTCCTGCTTTTTTTCTTTTCTGCTTTATTTATTTCTGAGTTGTGTTTTGCTGTATTTAGAATTTCTTCGTGAATATTTTTCCTTTAGTATAAAAAATCACAAACTTTCTGTTAGTGCCACTAGTTTTCAAATTTGAATAGTTTAAATTTGAAATATTTGAAATTTGTGTGAATCACTAGCTTGGGAATAACTTTACTTTAAAAATGGATTTTTAATTCTTTGAATGGTGCATAATGAACACACAAAAAGTCTAGAGTTGTAATAAGTTAAAAAAATTGAAATGCCTTTGTAACAGATGAGTTTTCGTCCGAAACCCTGATACTTCGAAAGAGATTGTCCAGTTTGTACACGAAGTGCATCCAGTTTTTGCCATAACCCTCACTACTTTTTTGCGCATGCTATGTGGGTGAAATGATGATACCATGCCAAGTTTTAACCTTTTCAGAGTTCATTTGTAGTGATTTTTAATTTCAGGGTCATTTAGCTCAAAAAAAAGTAAATGCATGAAAAATAGCAAATGAAAGCAGAAATGGTTGAAAGTTGATGACGTGGCTTTGAATGGTGCATAATGAATGCACAAAAAGTCTGGAGTTGTAATAAGTTTAAAAAATGAAATGCCTTTGTAACAGATGAGTTTTCGTCTGAAACCCTGATACTTTGAAATAGATTGTCCAGTTTGTACACGAAGTGTATCCAGTTTTTGCCGTAACCCTCTCTACTTTTTTTGCACATGCAATGTGGGTGACACTACTGGAATCAGCTTCTTTGCCGTCTGCCATGGCAGACGGCAAAGGCATGGTTCACGGACGGCAAAACTCTTTGTCGTCCGCTAGCGGACGGCAGACTGTCCGAATGAACGCATGCCAGCAAAGGCCTTCTTTGCCGTCCGCTTCTCAGAAATGGACGGCAAAGGATTACGCCGTCCGCCATCCGAGGCCAGCAGATGACAAAGACTACGGACGGCAGTGCGGTGGCCTGAGGGCCGTTAGGGGTTTAACGGTGCTCTTTGCCGCCTGCCAACGGATGGCAAAGAGCTCAGCTAGGCAGAACTGGGAAGCTGCCACGTGTCCAGCTATGTCGTCCACCGGCAGACGGCAACGAGGTATGAATCTTTGCCGTCTGCTGGCTGACGGCATAGCTGGTCACTTTGTCGTCTGCCAGCAGACGACAAAATGACCAAATAGGCAGCCAGTGTTCCCAGTTTGCACAGGTGACTGCCACGTGTCCTCTTTGCCGTCTGCTAGCGGACGGCAAAGCTCTTTGCTGTCCGCTAGCAGACGGCAAAGAGGCTACATATCCCCTGATTTTATTTTAATCCATTTAATTTGACAGGGTTTCAAACACAGATATACATGCATACATATGGAACATATCCAACAACATATAACAGCAAGTCCAACATCATATTTCATCAAATCCAACAACTTATATATCCAACATCATATTTCATCAAATCCAACATAGTTCAACAAAGTCCAACATATCCATATATACATGCATAACCAGAAACTAGTTTCCAACAACATATCCATGCATACATATTGAACATAATCAGAATAGTAGACTCCATGAATCCAAGCTTCCTCATGTAAAGCAAATCTGCAAATTGGAAAGATGAAAGTTAGAAGAAGAAGAAGACTAGTTAGAAGAAGAAGAAGAAGAGTAGTTAGAAGAAGAAGAAGAAGAACATTTTTTTTCTTCTCTTTCTTTTTCTCCTCTCCTCTTCTTTATCTTCTTCTTCTTCTAACTAAGGTAAATAAAAATGTCATTTTATTGCTAAGCTAGGTAAAAATGCTAAGTGTAGGTCATTTTAGAGCTAAGGTAGGTAAATAGGTCATTTTGGAGCTTAGTAAGGTTATTATGTCATTTTCGAGGAAAATAAGCTAAGTCTATATCATTTTGGAGCTAACAAAGATTATCATGCCATTTTTTACCTAAGTATGCTAAGTATGTCATAAATGAACTGAATAAGCTAAGTATAGCTTATTTTTATCTAACTTAGGTAATTATGCCATTTAGGAGGAAAATAAGCTAAGTATCCATTTGTAAAGAAAAACACTAGAGAAAACGTACCCTCATCACAACAAATGTGATGAAGATCGCAACTAAGGTAACAATTGATCCAACAGCATAATGATACCAAGCCTCATTATCAATGGCATATTTTCTAATCTTCTTAAGCTTCAGGCGCATTGCATCCATCTTCAAGCGCATTGCATTCATCTTCATCTTGTGATCATCGATGGCATCGGCAACATACAATTCCAATGTCATCTTCTCTTCTTCAATTCTTTTATTTTTTTCTTTCAAATACTCATTTTCGTTTTCAACTAAATTTAACTTCTCGACAAGAGGGTCCGTTTCAAATTCCGGTTCACATACCTCCTAGATTAAAATATCTCTATGTCAACTTGATGGCCATAATTTGCATAAATGTGAAATGGAACAAATAGTTATGAAAGAGAATTTACCACATCCGAATCATAAAGCGGGCGAGGGCCGACCGGGACGGAAATCAAGACCATGGCACTATGTATAAGAAACAATCATACAAAGTAAGAAAATTATAAATACCAACTATATAAATCATACAATCATACAAATAACTATATAAATCAAGTACAACATAAAAATTTGAATACCTAATAATCATTATCAGTAATGACGTGCTCGTCATCATCATTAATAAAAGCATCATCATCATCACTATCGGTAATGACGTGCTCATCATCATCATTAATAAATGCATCATCATGTGGAAGGCCACCTTTACGTAATCGTTCAAGCATTGACATGTCATCTGCAGTAGTAACTTCTTGTTCTTCTAGCTCTTCTTGTTCCGGCTCAGGGGTGAAGTTGGATTCACTATCGTTGTCTACTTCAATGTTCTGGGGTGGAGTAGAGCGGTTCTTGAAACATTTATTTGGAAAGACGTGTTTCTTGGAAGAATTCTCCTTCGTCATATGTGTCCTGGGTAATGTGAGGTTCATAATCCTTTTCATTGGGGGGAGGTGGTCTAACACGTGGCGGCACTTCATAAACGACGTCCCAACCACTGAGATTTGGATCACTTTGACAGGCCCACGGTAGATAGAAAACTTGGGTTGCCTGTTGAGCCGTAATATAGACATCGGGAACATCCAAATGAGTGCTTTTTTTGATTTCAACTAGCCCTATATGTTCATGAGTCCTTCTAGTCTCCCTCGGCTGGAACCAATAACATCTGAAGACTACGACGTTTGGTGGGCTTTCACCATAGAATTCAAGTTCATAAATTGCTTCAACTCTTCCATAATACTCGATACTTCCTTCGCCGATAGCAGAGACACAACAATTTGTAGACTTTCGGTCGGCCATAGATAGCTCTTTGCCATAGGTACAAAAGCGATACCCGTTGATGTCGTATTTGTCAAATGAACGGACCTTATAGTCAAAACCATTAGCTACTTGTCTCAATTCAGCATCCATAATCTCTGAATTAGCCTACAAGTTTGATACGAAAGGATTGTTGCATTAGTCGCAAATTAGCCAAAGAAAAGAAAGGGTCTAATGGAAATTACCGTTTTTTTGAACCAAGAGATGAAACCGGGATATCCGGCTCCTTGTTTTGCCAGAAGCTCATACTCTTCGACGGAATCCTTTTGGATCACCGCTCCATATGAGAATATGGCGACGTACTGACTGCATCAAATATCCAGGAATAAGAGAAGTTCAAAGGAATTAGAAGTTGTGAAACAATGTACCGAGATCTTACTCGATGTACAGCCGCACTTCTGTTAGGTTGTTGAAGAGATACAGCGAAATGGTCTGCCATTCTTCAACATCCAACCTTACTGGTTTCCAACCACTGGCTGGTGCGAGATTCCCTTTGAATAGGCTGACGTTGGATTGACCCTTTTGAGGTTCATCAACATTGTACCGAGGCTTCGGATTATGCAAATGACGATTTTGGCTTCGTAGTGTGTTGTCACGAAGTTTGCCGCCTCCTCAGTGATGAATGCCTTTCGCTTCATCCAGTTGATCCCCTTTCCTTTCGGTTCTTTCATGTTCTGTAACGGTCTATCACATTGCTCCTCTTGATCGACTCTAGCCTTAGTATTATCCTTTGATTTCCCCTCTATGTCGAACAATGTACCAAAACTAGCTTCGGCGATATTCTTTTCAGTGTGCATCACGTTGATGTTGTGTGGGCAAAGGAGGTCTTTGAAGTAAGGCAGATCCCAGAAGCATGTCTTGTGAGTCTAGGCGTGTTCCTTATTATACCCCTTGAAATACCCTGGACGCTCTGGATCTGGCTCGAGAGAGTTTAACTGATCTAGGTTCTGTTGGCCTGTAAACGCAGGTGGTGCAGAGTGTTTGACAACTCTACCTTTGATGAAGTTCTTCTTGTCTTTCCTGAACTTATGGCCAGGATGTAGAAACAGTCTATGCAAGTCGAAGCAACTATACTTGCGCCCTGCCGTCAGCCAACGAAACTCAAGAGCTCCCTTGCATGTGGGGCACGGGAACCTTCCATGCACACACCAGCCAACGAATAGCGCATACGCCGGCAAGTCATGCGTCGAGTGCATGTACCAGGCACGCATTATGAAGTTTTGTTTGCTAAAGGCGTCGTATGTCTTGAACCCATTATCCCAAGCTTCTTGCAATTCGTCCTTAAGCGGCTGCATGTACACATTCATATTCTTCCCCGGATAGTTGGGCCCTGGAATTATCAACGTCAGGAAAATATTCTTTCGTTGCATAATCTGCCCGGGGGGGAGATTGAGTGGAATGACAAACACGGGCCAACAGCTGTATTGGGCTGCCATCTGACCAAACACACTGAACCCATCTGTGCTGACGGCGACTCGAGGATGCCTTGGATCTGCCGTTTTTTCCTTATGTAATGCATCGAAGCGCTTCCATGCTTCACCATCCGATGTGTGCACCATCATCACATTCCCATCTGCATCTAGTTCGGTTCTTTTGCCCGTTTTGTGCCATGTCATCTGTCTCGCCGTCTCTTCGACCATGAAAAGACGTTGAAGTCTTGGTACGATTGCCATATATCGAAGAACATTAACGGGTATTTTGGTCTGCGTCTTCTCACCCATACCGTTGTCTACCACAACATACCTGGAAGAATTGCAAATGGGACAATAGTTCAAGTCCTCATACTGAAGCCTAAATAAGACACATCCTTTCTCACAGGCATGTATCTTCTCATAGGGCATCTTAAGAGCACGGAAGATTTTGTCTGACTAGTACAGATTTGGAGGTAGCACATGGCCTTTGGGTAGAAATCATCCGAATACTGTCATCATCGCGTCGTAGCATTCTCTGCCCAAGTTGAATTGAGCCTTCAAAGCCATTATTTGTGAGATGGCATCCAGCTGCCAAAGCTCAGTGTGCTCGTGGAGAGGACGTTTTGAGGACTCCAACATTTCAGTGAAGGCCTTTGCAGATTCCTAAATCTACTCGTCCGAGTCCCGAGCATCGTCAAAGTCTTGCGCCATGTCTGCGGTCCCGGTACCATGCTCATCGGTGCGACGACGAACCTTGGCTCTGGCACGTTGGGCAGACTCACCATGTAATGTCCAAACCATGTAACCAGGCGTAAAACCAAACTTTTGCAGGTCTTTACTCATTTCAAGCTCGTCCCTCTTTTTATAGTTGTCGCAACGGGCACAGGGGCACCAGCTAAATTCCTGGCCATTTGCAAATGCGGCTCTAACAAACGCCTTGGTTTTTGTTAACCATTCCTCGGTCCAAACTTTCTGACTAGTGTAACCGGTGTACATCCATGCACGATCACTCATATTGACTTCCTACTGGACACACAAGAAATATATACATAATTAAGCAAACCATATCCATCAGTTAATGGAGTTTGTCAGTTTTATTACGTCCATGCAACCTACACGCTAATAGGTAAAGATAGGTCCTAATCCCACCCGAGTATGTGTAGATCGGGTTTGTTTTCCCATGCTCTACTCCGGATCCGACGCAAAATTTCGGCAGCACCTCCCCGCTGTTCTCCTGATACACGTCTCGGCAATAAGCAGAGAGAATGTGTACACGGAGAACAACAAGGAGGCACTGACGAAATTCTGCATCAGATCCGGAGCTGAGCATATGGTAAAACGAACCCAATCTACACATACTCTGGCTGTCCATGGATAACGTTGGACAATTCGAAAGAATCACGATTATAAATATGCAAATGCATGCATATTTATAGATGTAACCCTTTCGAACGGGAGACGCATAGTGGTTACGCATACTGATGATTGACACCTATAGCTAGCAAGTTTCATCGGGAGATGTCATTTGTGCTCACCAACGAACGAAGGGGCGGAGCTCGTCAAAGACTAGACCCTCGCAGCGATGAAATAACTGCACATTTAAATCCAAAGATGAGTAACATAGCGACCCCCTAACCCGCTCATCCCTGGGTAAACTAAATAGCAACTACCATCGGTGCAAGTTACATGAGGCGGTCAGCGTTGAACACTAGATCCACATCCCACAAGTGAAGCCGGCTCCCGGCGTCCCGCAACAATAGTTCTGGTGGCCGATGACGGTCGAACACCTTGGCGAATTTTTCTGGCAGCCTTTGCGATGAGGATTAAACCCAAGTTTTGAAATTTCAAACAACCAAACCGACTTGAGTCAGTTTGGGTGTTTCAAGTTTCAACACTTGCCTTTTAATCGTGATCGCAGAGGCTGCCAGACAAATTCGCAATGGTGTTTGACCGCCATCGACGCCGAGAACAGTTGCTTTAGGACGCCGGACGTCGGCGTCACTTGTGGGACGTGGATGTAGTATTCGACACCGACGGCCACATGTACCTCGCACCAACGATACTTGCTATTTAGAATTTCAGAGTGAAGTGGAGAATCATCGTAACAACAAAATAAAAGTTTCTACGATATGATCGCAGAAATAAAATATTTGAGTTAACGAGTTTGGCCTTCAGTTAAAACAATGTGAAATAGTTTCACTACTCACGCCACCTGGAACACCACAGTGTAATGGTGTGTCCGAACGTCATAACCCTACTTTATTAGATATGGTGCGATCTATGATGTCTCTTACCGATCTACCACTATCGTTTTGGGGTTATGCATTAGAGACAGCTACATTCACGTTAAATAGGGCAACATCTAAATCCGTGGAGATGACACCGTATGAACTGTGGTTTGGCGAGAAACCTAAGTTGTCATTTCTTAAAGTTTGGGACTGCGATGCTTATGTGAAAAAGTTTCAACATGATAAGCTCGAACCCAAATCGGAGAAGTAAATCTTTATAGGATACCCAAAAGAAACTATTGGGTACACCTTCTATCACAGATCCGAAGGCAAGATATTCGTTGCTGAGAATGGATCCTTTCTAGAGAAGGAGTTTCTCTTGAAAGAAGTGAGTGGGAGGAAAGTAGAACTTGATGAGGTAACTATATCTGCTCCCTTATTGGAAAGTAGTTCATCACAGAAATCGGTTCCTGTGACATCTACACCAATTAGTGAGGAAGCTAATGATATTGATCATGAAACTTCAGATCAAGTTACTACCGAACCTCGTAGGTCAACCAGAGTAAGATCCGCACCAGAGTGGTACGGTAATCCTGTTCTGGAGGTCATGTTACTTGAACAAGGCGAACCTACAAACTATGAAGAAGCGATGGTGAGCCCCGATTCCGCAAAATGGCTTGAGGCCATGAAATCTGAGGTGGAATTGCCCGATGATCGGCAAGCCATCGAGAATAAATGGATCTTCAAGAGGAAGACAGACGCTGATAGTAATATTACTATCTACAAAGCTCGAATTGTCGCAAAAATGTTTTCGAGAAGTTCAAGATGTTGAATACAATGAGATCTTCTCACTTGTATCGATGCTTAAAAGTCTGTCCGAATCGTGTTAGCAATTGCCGCATTTTATGAAATTTGGCAAATGGATGTCAAACCTGCATTCCTTAATGGATTTCTTAAAAGAAGAGTTGTATATGATGCAACCAGAAGGATTTGTCGATCCTAAAGTGCTAACAAAGTGTGCAAAGCTCTAGCGATCCATCTATGGACTGGTGCAAGCATCTCGGAGTTGGAATATATGCTTTGATAAGTTGATCAAAGCATATAGTTTTATACAGAATTACGGTGAAGCCTGTATTTACAAAAGTGAGTGGGAGCACTACTGCCTTTCTGATAAGTATATGTGAATGACATATTGTTGATCGGAGATAATGTAGAATTTTCTGAAAAGCATAAAGGAATATTTGAAAGGAGTTTTTCAAAGAAAGACCTCGCTGAAGCTGCTTACATATTGAGCATTAAGATCTATAGAGATAGATCAAGACGCTTGATAAGTTTTTTCAATGAGTACATACCTTGACAAGATTTTGATGTAGTTCAAAATGGAACAGTCAAAGAAGGAGTTCTTGCCTGTGTTGCTAGGTGTGAAGTTGAGTAAGACTCAAAACCCGACCACAGCAGAAAATAGAAAGAGAATGAAAAGTCATTCCCTATGCCTCAGTCATAGGTTCTATAAGGTATGCTATGCTATGTACCAGATCTATTGTATACCCTGCCCTGAGTTTGGCAAGGGAGTACAATAGTGATCTAGGAGTAGATCACTGGACATTGGTCAAAATTATCCTTAGAGGACTAAGGAAATATTTCTCGGTTATGGAGGTGATAAAGAGTTCGTTGTAAAAAGTTATGTCGATGCAAACTTTGACACCAATCTAGATGACTCTGAGTCTCAATCTGGATACATATTGAAAGTGGGAGCATTTAGCTAGAGTAGCTCCGCGCAAAGCATTGTAGACATAGAATATTTGCAAAACACTTACGGATCAGAATTTGACAGACCCGTTGACTAAACTTCTCTCACAAGCAAAACATGATCACACCTTAGTGCTCTTGGGTGTTAATCACATAGAGATGTGAACTATATTATTGACTCTACTAAAACCTTTGAGTATTGGTCACATGGCGATGTGAACTATGGGTGTTAATCACATGGTGATGTGAACTATTGGTGTTAAATCACATGGCGATGTGAACTAGATTATTGACTCTAGTGCAAGTGGGAGACTGAAGGAAATATGCCCTAGAGGCAATAATAAAGTTATTATTTATTTCCTTATTTCATGATAAATGTTTATTATTCATGCTAGAATTGTATTAACTGGAAACTTAGTACATGTGTGAATACATAGACAAACATAGTGTCACCAGTATGCCTCTACTTGAATAGCTCGTTGATCAAAGATGGTTGAGTTTCCTAGCCATAGACATGAGTTGTCATTTGATTAACGGGATCACATCATTAGGAGAATGATGTGATTGACTTGACCCATTCCGTTAGCTTAGCACTTGATCGTTTAGTATGTTGCTATTGCTTTCTTCATGACTTATACATGTTTCTATCACTATGAGATTATGCAACTCCCGTTTACCAGAGGAACACTCACTAGTAGAAAAAGGGTCAAATGTCAAGCACATTAGTGCCGGTTTGCTTTTGAGCTGGCACTAATGTGTGCATTAGTGATGGTTCCAACGGCTAGCCGGCCGCTTTCATTAGTACCGGTTCGTGACTGACCTTTAGCACCGGTTCGTGCCACAGACCGGTACTAAAGTGAGTGGTGGCAGGATGTTTTCAGTCCGGGGCCCCACCAGCACCTTTAATACCGGTTCGTGGCACGAACCGGTGCTAAAGGTCGTCCTACATAAACCCTTCGTCCACCCGAGCTCGCTCTGTTCTTCCGCTTTCCCCTCTCCTCTCTGTTCTTCCCCTCTTCCTCTCGAGCTCATCACACATTTTGCCCAATTTTTTTCAAGATTTGAAGGCCCCCATCCATTCAAATGATCACAAAGGTTAGCAACTTTGTCCTTTCATCTCTCATTGCTAGATTAGGTCCTGCAATGCTTTGTATAGTGATTAATTTATGAGTTTAGTAATTTGGGAGGAAATATATGTGCTAGTATTTGATTTATATGCAATTTGAGGTCAAAAATAAAACTTAGTTTGCATATGTAGGTGTGGTTTACTTAGTGCCTTCTAAATCTCCGTCGTAACCACAGTCGATCGCCCGCACCGTTCCGTCGCTGGCACCACCTTGTGGTGAGCCTCTTGTTCATGAATGTTTTACATTACCAAATTGATGTTTGTGTGATTTGGATATATAGTTACTCGTATAATTATCTTACCCGTACGTTGTTTGTTATACATAGTGCCATGGTTTTGATATCCGTCCCCGTCGGCCCTCGTCCTTGTTATGATTCAGATGTGGTATATTCTCTTTTAAAACTAGTTGTTGCATTTCGTGTTGATGACAAATTATTATGCCCATCAAGTTGACAAAGATATTTTTATCTAGGAGGTTTGTGAACCGGAAATTCCAACCGACCCTATTGTTGAGAGGTTAAATTTAGCTGAAAGAGAAAACGAGTATTTGAAAGAAAAATTGAAAAGAATTGAGGGGGAGAAGATGGAATTGGAGTTGCATGTGGCCGATGTCGTCGATGATCCCAAGATCAAGATGGAGAAAATGCACTTGAAGATTAGAAAATATGCCATTGATAGTGAGGCTTGGTATCATTATGTTGTTGGATCAATTGTTACCTTAGTTGCGATCTTGATCACATTTGTTGTTGCATTTAAATTCTTTAGTTAGAGAGTTATTTGTTTGTTGCATTTAAGTGTTGTATGAACTTTATGTATGAACTTGTATTAATTTGGTCTTTTCAGTGTTGTGTAATGAAGATGAGCCGACAATGGATGTACGATGACCGATGCTCTCCCGAGTTCATTAATGGCATGCAAACTTTTCTGCTTGCGGCTGAGGCAAACAAGCGGGCGGATGGTTTTATGCCTTGTCCATGTGCTGTCTGTAAGAATGATCACAATTACTCTACGTCAAGAACCATTCACGTCCACCTGTTTAAGTCCAGTTTCATGCCCCACTATAATGTTTGGACCAAGCACGGAGAAAGAGGGGCTATGATGGAAGACAATGAAGAAGAAGAGGACGACGACAGCTATCCTGGCCATGGGTTCCCTGAATACGATGATACAACAATGGGGGAAGAAGCTGAGCCGGCAATGCGGGAAGAAGCTGAAGAAGAGGCATCAGATGAGCCCATTGATGATCTAGGTCGGGCCATTGCCGATGCAAAGAGAAACTGCGCAAGTGATTTGGAGAAGAAGAAGTTGCAGCGCATGTTAGAGGATCACAAGAATTGTTGTACCCGAATTGGTGTACCTAAGGCCATTAGTTGAAGAACTCTTACAGCTGTGGAATGGAACAGGTGTACGTGCGTGGGATGAGCACATGTGGGAAGAATTTGACCTAAAGGCCTTGCTGTTCGTGACCATCAATGATTGGCCTGCTCTCAGTAACCTTTCAGGACAGACAAACGAGGGATACCGCGCATGCACGCACTATTTGGATGATACCGACAGTATATATTTGGACAATTGTAGGAAGAATGTGTACCTGGGACATCGTCGATTTCTTCCGAGCAGGCATCCCGTAAGAAAGAAAGGCAAGCATTTCAATGGTGAGGCGGATCACGGGACGAAGCCTCGCCACCGTACTGGTGCTGATGTACATGATATGGTCAAGGATTTGAAGGTAGTCTTTGGAAAGGGTCCTGGCGGACAACCTGTTCCGAATGACGCTGACGGACGCGCACCCATGTGGAAGAAGAAATCTATATTTTGGGACCTGCCCTATTGGAAAGACCTACAGGTCCGCTCTGCAATCTACGTGATGCACGTGACGAAGAATCTTTGCGTGACCCTGCTTGGCTTCTTGGGGGTGTATGGGAAGACAAAAGATACACCTGAGGCACGGGAGGACCAGCAACGTATGCATGGAAAAGACGGCATACATCAGGGTCATGCCAGCTACGCTCTTACCAAAGAAGAGAAGGAAATCTTCTTTGAATGCATGCTCAGTATTAAGGTACCGTCTGGCTTCTCGTCGAATATAAAGGGAATAATAAACATGGCAGAGAAAAAGTTCCAGAACCTAAAGTCTCATGACTGCCACGTGATTATGATGCAACTGCTTCCGGTTGCATTGAGGGGGCTTCTATGGGATAACGTTCGATTAGCCATCGTGAGGCTATGTGCATTCCTCAATGCAATCTCTCAGAAGGTAATCGATCCAAAAATCATACCAAGGTTACAGAATGATTTGGTGCAATGTCTTGTCAGTTTCGAGTTGGTGTTCCCACCATCCTTCTTCAACATCATGATGCACGTCCTAGTTCACCTATGCGAAGAGATTAATGTTTTGGGTCCTGTATTTCTGCACAATATGTTCCCCTTTTAGAGGTTCATGGGAGTCTTAAAGAAATATGTTCATAACCGTGCTAGGACCGAAGGAAGCATCTCCAAGGGCCATGAAAATGAGGAGGTCATTGAGTTTTGTATTGACTTTATTCCTGACCTTAAGCCAATTGGTGTTCCTGAATCACGGCATAAGGGCAGACTGGATGGAAAAGGCACGCTAGGAGGGAATCAAAAAATATGTATGGACGGACATTCTCTCACTGAAGCACACTACACAGTTCTACAGAATTCCGCCTTGGTGGCTCCATATATGGACGAACACAAGAATTTTCTACGCTCCAAACACCCGGAGCGGTCTGATGACTGGATTACACGTGAACAAACCAGGAGTTTCGCCGGCTGGTTGCAGACACGTACCATGCATGACGCCTCTATTGAAGATGACTTGTACTCGCTTTCCCAGTTACCATCTTCGAATATAATGACTTTCAAAGGGTACGAGATAAATGGTAATACATTTTACACGATCGCCCAAGATAAGAAGAGCACCAACCAAAACAGTGGTGTCCGCTGTGATGCAACAACAAAGACGGGAAAGGAAACATATTATGGTTACATAGAGGAGATATGGGAACTTGACTATGGACGTGGTTTGAAGGTCCCTTTGTTTCGGTGCAAATGGGTCAATATAACATGAGGCGGGGTAACAGAAGACCCGCAGTATGGAATGACAACAGTGGATCTCAACAATCCTGCGTATGTAGACGAACCATTCGTCCTAGCTAATGATGTGGCACAGGTTTTCTATGTGAAGGATATGTCTACCAAGCCGAGAAAAAGAAAAGATAAGGAAGCGAATGCATCATACGATGAGCCAAAGCGCCACATAGTTATTTCTGGGAAGAGAAACATCGTGGGAGTGGATGACAAGACAGACATGTCAGAAGATTATGAAAAGTTTGATGAAATTCCTCCATTCACAGTGAATATTGACCCGAGCATCCAGTTAAATGATGAAGATGTCCCATGGCTACGGCGCAAAGGGACACACGCGAAGGAAAAGTTTCACAGCCAAAGATCTGGGATGTGATCAGCTTCACTATCATCACTTTCTTCTGTGTTTCACACCCTGGAGGGGATCTCTGTAATAGTTAGGGTAGTTATGTGTTTTGGCATTTGAAACGCGAAGAAATTTTATGTGCAAACAAATTCTTTCATGCATTTACTGATTTTTTCAGCTAAATGACCCTGAAATTGAAGAGCATTTCAAATGAACTCAGAAAAGGTTGAAAGTTGGCATGGTATCATAATTTCACCCACATAGCATGTGCAAAAAAGTAGAGAGGGTTACCGCAAAAACTGGATGCACTTCGTGTACAAAATGGACAATCTCTTTCGAAGTATCAGGGTTTCGGACGAAAACTCATCCGTTACAAAGGCATTTCATTTTTTAAATAACCTAAGCATTACCAAATTAAATATAATGATAAAACACACTAATATTAAACATAAGAAAAAAGAATCACTGAAAAAACTATTTTCAAAGTTAAGTTATTCACAAACTAGTGATTCACACAAATTTCAAATAATTCAAAATGTAAACTATTCAAATTTGTAAACTACCGGCACTAATAGAAAGTTTGTAATTTTTTGTACCTAAAGCAAAAATATTCACAAAGAAACTCTAAATACAGCAAAAAACAACTCAAAAATAAATAAAACAAAAATAAATAAAGCAAGAAAAATAAGAAAATAAAAAAGCCCGCCTACTGCGCCACAGCGGCCTGCATACGACTAGAAACCCAACCTGTTGTTGGGCCAGGATGCAGGCCCGCAAAGGCCCAGTAGGCCCATAGGGCAGCACAGAACATTTAGGCCCAGTAGGCCTACTTTGGAGAGGAGCTCGAGAGAGCTACCGCACTGGGGCTTATAAACCAGTGCGGACACCCCTTGGCTAGCGATGTGGGACTAAACATGACGCACCGCACCTGCGCCAGCGCACCCCCTTTAGTACCGGGTGGTGGCTCAAACCGGTACTAAAGGGGGGGTCTTTAGTACCGGTTGGAGCCACCACCCGGTACTAAAGGGTGTGCGCTCCCCGCCGCTTGGCCTGGCCAAGACAGACCTTTAGTACCGGTTGGTGGCTTCAACCGGTACTAAAGGTTGTTCTGTATAAGAAAACACTTCAAAAAAAATCAGTTTCTCATCTCTCCCTCTCCATCGCCGTCCCCGTCGCCGTCCGTCGTCGTCCCCGTCCCCGTCCCTATCGTCCCCGTCGCCGCGCCCCGCCCCGTCCTGCCGTCGTCCCCGCCCGGCCCGTCCCCGTCCCTGTCGTCGCCGCCCCGTCCCCATCCCCGTCGTCACCGCCCGACTCCGTCCCCGTCGCCGCCCCCCGTCGTCGCGCCTCGCCGGTGAGCTCCTGCCCCGGCCGCCATGTCCACACACACACACACACAAATTGTTATAGAAATGTTAGCAATTTTTCTATTTTTTAGTTATAAAAATACTAGAAATGTTAGTTATATAGAAATGTTATAAATTTTTCTGTTTTTTAGTTATAGAAATATTTATAGAAATGTTAGCAATTTTTCTGTTTTTTATTTATCGAAATATTAGAAATGTTAGTTATATATATAGAAATGTTAGAGTTAGTTTTAGCTAGATGAATTAGATTAATGTCAAATTGTTAGAATTTGCATATAGAATTTTAGTTATCACAATCCAATCATTTAAAAAATGTTACTTTTTGCGGGCATATAGTGTTTGTTCTCGACGATGCCCGGCCCGCATCCTCGCCGTCGACCCGTTCGCCACGACGTCCGGCTGACCCATGTCCGGGACTGGGCTCCGCTGGGCTGGCACTGGGAGGTGCTACCTGGAGGGGCGCACCGCTTGGTGAGGAACCCGGTCTCGGGTCCCGTCGTCGACCCTGATCTCCTTTGGTGGCGTTCGCGTGGGCCACATTCGGTGCATAGGGAGCCGGCCCCGCCGGAGGTGGTGCGTCGTCGTGTCAGGGAGGAGGACGAGCACGTCCATCGCTACATGGCTGCTATGGACGTCAGGTTCTCCAATACCTGGCAGGTTCTTTGGGCAGATGACCGGAGATATGATCCTGTGGTGGTTCCTTGTCTTTGGGTGTCCACCGCCCGCGCCCCAGGAAACGCGAGTGGCCTAGATTCTTCTATAGTATTTGATCTTTATTAGCTACCTAGCCAGTGATGTATTCGAGATTATATATTATTCGAGACGATGTATTCCAGATTATATATTATTCGAGACGATGCATATTATGTACTATATGATTCAGTTTTTCCTTATTGATTGCATCCATGCATTATAATTTGAATACTAAATTGTTTTATATTTCTTCTATATTAGTTAAATAAAAGCTATGGCGGACAATACCGGCAGAGAGGGAGAAGAGGCTCTGTTCGAGATCATACGCAGCCCTAACAGGCCAGATGTTCTGAATGAAGCAAATGACGGCTCCCAATATCTGAACAATACCGGGGAGGGTGATGATAAGATATTCGATCTCGACGACCGAGCTGATGAAGTCATGAACTATGATTATGATTATGATGACGCAGACAATGATTATGATGACGAATACAATGTTGATCTTGAAATAACAAAGACTACCGGCGAGGTATATTTATATAAGCAGGCATCTAGTGATCATCACATGTTTTTTTATTTGAAGATATATTAACGAATCGATCTTTCTTCTTTCAGCCCTCCATATTGAGCAAATCTGCTTCTACAGACAGCAGGACAAAGCGCGGCCCGGGCAAAAAGTTGAAGGAGGGTGTAAAGTACAACATCGATTTCATCAAAGCTAGTGGCGAACCCCTCACGCCTAAGAACATTGCGAACAAGTTCGTTCGTCAGTGCGGAGTTCTTGTGAAGGACCAACTCCCGATCTCCATTCAAGAATGGAAAGAGCCAAAAACTAAACGCCCAGATGTTACTTGGGTCGACGACAGAGCAAAACAAAAGCTTTGGGAATCTCTGATGGAACATTTCACCCTACCAGATTATTTCACTGATGCAGATGTGCAGAAAGTCAAGGACGTTGCTCTTAAGAAGATGGCAATTGCATTCAACACCCACAAGAAAACTGTATGGGCCAACTACCTCGCTGCATAAAGGAAGACTCCAGAATTCAAGGGAACACTGGAGAAGCAAAGAGAACACTGGCCCGCTTTCGTGAAATTCAAGGAATCAGAATTATCTAAGGAACGGTCGAGAAAAAACAAGGCCAATGCCACAAAAAAGATGCAGTTCCATAGGCTGGGTCCAGGTGGCTACGTGGTGGCAATGCCTAAGTGGGATAAGTCTGAGCAAGAGATGGAGGATGCAGGGGTCACTCCAGTTACTAGGAGCTGGCCCCCAGGTGCAGAACTTGGTTCTATGCGCATGGGGGGCGTTAGACCCGAAGACAGGCCTGGTTTCGAAGAAGGCAAGTCTAAAAGGAGCAGAACAAAAGTTACTTGACGCAATAGAAGATGCTCGAAAGGGGGTGTTCACGCCCAACAGAGAGAACGACGAGCTTACGCGCGCCCTTGGAAATCCTGAACACCCGGGAAGAACACGAGGCAAGGGTGTTATTCCCTGGTATGAGGGCTTTTCGGAATGGAACGACGACTACAGGACCCGTGCAAGAAAGAAGATGGAGGAGGAGAAGAAGAGGAAGCTGGAGGAGGAGCAGAGGAAGCAGGACACGGAACGCCTTCAAGGCCTAGAAGCAAGGCACGCGGACTTCGCACTCAAATTCCAGCAGCAGCAGCAGCAGTAGATCGACTCACTTAGCCAGGAAAGGGGGTCTCAGCAGCGGCATCAGCAAGCGGATGATCATCCAGCATTGGATAGCACCGTCCCATCCATGCCAAGAAGCAGCGTTGGTTCCGCCCCGGGCGACGCACTGCTGGATACATACCCTGTGCACGACATCATAGAGAACACTAACTGTGAGCTACACTTCAAAATAAAGAACATATCCATGAAGGTGGCGGACGCCGTTGCTTTTACAATTACCCCCGAAGCAACCTTCCATTGCGCCCCGATTCCAGCGGGCTATGCTCGTGTCTTGGTTGATGAGGTGGTGGACCCATATTCGGGGCTACAACTTGACATTCCTGGAGGTGACAACGAGCACACACTGGGAGAGGCCATACATCGTATCATCCTATGGAGAAAGGATTGCATCATCTTTCGAAGCCCACCGACACCGCGTCTGCCGACTCCTCCTCGAAGACCGCCACCGTGTCAGCAGACTCCCGCTCCTCCAAGTCCACGAACGCGTGAGCAGACTCCTGCTTCAAGTTCGGCATAGCGTCAGGCCACTCCTCCTGTTTCAAGTCCAACACCGTGTCAGGCCACACCTCCTGCTTCAAGTCTGGCACAGCGTCAGGCCACACCTCCTGCTTCAAGTCCGGCACAGCGTCAGGCCACTCCTCCTGCTCCAACTAAGCCACGTCAGCCGTCTCCGCCGCCTAAGCAATCGCAGAAGAGACACGCCGCAGCTATGGTGCGTAGCGGTACGAGTTGAGGTAGTAGAGGAAGTACAGGCGGAGACAAGCGATATAAATATGGTCCAAGCAGCCTCGCTCCTCTTCCTCAGAGGCCTTACGACATGACCAAGGAGCAAAACGATGCCATAGTGCGGGCCGAAGTGGACGCCCATTTTGGACCGAAACCGGCACCGCCGCCGAGGGAGAAAGTGCCTAAGGAAAAGATTGACCACTTCATTCGTATGGCTAGACCACCAGCTCCCAAGCCTGTTGACTCAGACCATGAGCGCCAAATCAGGAAGGCACATCGAGCACAACTACAGAAAGAAGCGAGCTCGAGCTCGAGCCAACAAGCAGCTGTCAAAAAATGCGGGAAAACCGTTCCCCACCTGGGAGAACAGGCGGCGCAATCAATCCCCCCGCTTGTTGTGCCAACAACACATGAGAGTACGCGCGCCCAATATTATTGTGGGCAAACCGTTTACGTTCCCGAGCTGGGCGATGTGGTAATAACCGAGGAGCATATAATGCAGGCTGAAATGCTCAAGATCACTGTTGGACAACTCCTCGATATCGAGCCCATGTCTCCGCTTAGAGAGGAGGAAATAAAACGGAAATATGGTCGGGGCCAACCTTTGGTCGAGCCCGAGGAGGTCAAGAACCTCCCAACGAGAATGTATGAATTGCATGATTGGTACATGAAAATTACCAAGATTTCCAATCGAGAGTCCCTCATGGTGGAAGTCGAGGAAGATCATTACTTCAATAAGAAAGCTCTGTCCGTTCAGAACTATTTCAGTTATTCAATCAAGATGCACTCGACAAATCTATCGTCAGTTGCTATTGTCTGTAAGTGATTTCTTTCTGTAATTTAAGTCTCAAGCTAGCTCTAGTGCTCATTGATTGATCATTAATTACATGCAATTATATATCCTCACTATATATTCTTTTCTGTGGTATTATGCAGGATGAAGATGTATGAAATGAAAAAAGCTGGACGCTATGGCATTGGGTTCATTGACCCAAATACCGTTAATGAATACACATGGAAATTGGAATGGTGTAGACAAGATGTAGAGAAAAACATGCTAGAGTTCTTGAAGCGCCTCAATAGCAATGAAGATATACTACTTCCTTACAACTTCGAGTGAGTCACACTGTCTTGTACTACAAATTCTGTTTTTGCTTACTAGCTAGATGTTAATAAGTGTATAGGGTTTAGGGTTATAGTTGATTAGTGTTATGCACATGCCCGCTTAATTTATACATGCAAACGTATGCGCATGCAGGTTCCACTGGATCTTGTTAGACATTAAAGTTGACGAAGGAAAAGTTGAAGTACTGGACTCACTACTTAAAAAAGATAGTGACTACAGCATCGTGAAGGGGATAGTCAACAGGTAATTTCAATCATTATTAACTATATCTCGGCCTATTTAGTTCGTCATTTCCTGATATGAACTATTTTTAATAACCTCTTTATTAATTTTCTTTGCCGGCGGGCAAGGCTTGGGCAAAGTACAGCGAGGTGACTCAGGAAAATGGCGACAAAAGTTATTTTGGTATCGACCCAAGGTAAGTAATTAGGTAGTACTAGCTAGCTAGCTACCATCTCTTTAATTCTCGTTTCAATACCATTAATTAATTAACATGCTTGATTAATTATTATCTGATTAAATTATATTCTCGTAAAGGCCCTGAAGCAGGCGCCGGGGACTGAAGTGTGTGCATACTACGTTTGCGAGAACATTTGCATGATGGCGTCCGAAAAGAGCAGATTTGATAGACAGCAATGGGTACGTTTGCCAGAACACTATTCACAAATCTTACATGACTGTCGATATCTAGTCACACAACTAATACACATGCATATTGATCTCCTTCTTAACAGTTCAAAGACGTGCGGGACCAGCTCCTACCAACAGAGCGCATACGAGCACTTCAAGAGGAAATAGCGGGATTTTTGCTCGACCAGGTCATAGATCCCAAAGGAGAATACTATTACCTGCTACCGCCCCCATGAACCACTTGTCATCGTGCTCCGAAGGCACCAAGGCAACATGTAGGAGAAATTGTATATATATACATGTGTATGTGTGAATAATTAATGGTGGTTGTGAGACATTCGATTATATATATATATGAGATCGGTTCTACGAGAAAATCTATTTATATATATGCATAACGTGTACAATATGTAGTATCGTAAAATACCGGCAAATAAAAAAGAATTAAATGGAAAACACAAAATTAATGGAAAAATTAAAATTAAAACCAAAACCCCCCCAAACATTTAGTACCGGTTGGTGCTACCAACCGATACTAATGGTCTACCAGCACCCGGGCTTGGCTCGTGCCACGTGGTGGCACTTTAGCGCCGGTTCGTGCCGAACCGGTAGTAAAGGGGGGGGGGGCTTTAGTCTCCATTCTTTAGTGTCGGTTGCAGAACCGGCACTAAAGGCCCTTACGAACCGGCGCTAAAGCCCGGTTCTGCACTAGTGACTTTGTGTGCTACCAAACGTCACAACGTAACTGGGTGGTTATAAAGGTGCTCTGCAGGTGTGTCCGAAGGTACTTGTTGAGTTGGCGTATTTCGAGATTAGGATTTGTCACTCCGATTGTCGGAGAGGTATCTCTGGGCCCTCTCGGTAATGCACATCACTATAAGCCTTGCAAGCAATGTGACTAAAGAGTTAGTTACGGGTTGATGCATTATGTAACGAGTAAAGAGACTTGCCGGTAACGAGATTGAACTAGGTATTGAGATACCGACGATCGAATCTCGGGCAAGTAACATACCGATGACAAAGGGAACAACGTATGTTGTTATGCGGTTTGACTGATAAAGATCTTCGTAGAATATGTAGGAGCCAATATGAGCATCCAGGTTCCGCTATTGGTTATTGACCGGAGATGTGTCTCGGTCATGTCTACATAGTTCTCGAACCCGTAGGGTCCGCACGCTTAACGCTCGGTGATGATTTGTATTATGAGTTATGTGATTTAATGTACCGAACGTAGTTCGGAGTCCCGGATGAGATCGGGGACATGACGAGGAGTCTCAAAATGATCGAGACGTAAAGATCGATATATTGGACGACTATATTCAGACATTGGAAAGGTTCCGAGTGATTCGAGTATTTTCCGGAGTACCGGAGAGTTACGGGAATTCGTATTGGGCCTTAATAGGCCATACGGGAAATGAGAGACAGGCCTCAAAAGGTGGCCGCACCCCTCCCCATGGTCTGGTCCGAATTGGACTAGGGAGGGGGGGTGCCCCCTTCCTTCCTTCTCCTTTTCCCTTCCCTTTTTCCTATTCCATGTGGGAGGAGGAATCCTACTAGGACTAGGGAGTCCTAGTAGGACTCCACACTTCTGGCGCGCCCTAGGGGCTGGCCGGCCTCCCCACCTCCATCCTTTATATACGGAGGCAGGGGGCACCCCAAAGACACAACAATTGATCATTGATCTCTTAGCCGTGTGCGGTGCCCCCCTCCATCATATTCCATCTCGGTAATATCGTAGCGGTGCTTAGGCGAAGCCCTGCGTCGGTAGCATCATCAACACCGTCATCACGCCGTCGTGCTGACGGAACTCACCCGCAAAGCTCTGCTGGATCGGAGTTCGTGGGACGTCATCGAGCTGAACGTGTGCTGAACATGGAGGTGCCGTATGTTCGGTACTTGGATCGGTCGGATCGTGAAGACGTACGACTACATCAACCGCGTTGTTATAACGCTTCTGCTTTCGGTCTACGAGGGTACATGGACAACACTCTCCCCTCTCGTTGCTATGCATCACCATGATCCTGTGTGTGCGTTGGAAATTTTTTGAAATTACTACGTTCCCCAACACTCCCTTCTCCTAGGTTCAGGCCGGTGGCACTCTTGTGTCGGGAGGTAGCTGTGACCTAGGGTTTGTGCTCGGGCAGGCCAGATTTGGGCCCGAGGTAGGTCGGTGCAGGCATTTCGGGTAGGTGAGGTCAGGTGTGGTCCGGGAGGTGCTCGCGCGGCACGGCTGCTTTGGTTGTGCGCCGGTGTGATCCTGGTTGCTGGTGTCTTCGGCGGGCGATGCAGATCTGGATCATGGTGGTGGACGATGCCCGACGGTGCGCAGGTATGGGGGGTTGACTTGGTCCGCGTTTGATGCCTTCGCGTTGTGCCCTTCCTGCTTGCTGCTTGTTTATGGTGTCGGTCCGAGGGCATTGCTGTGTCGTCATACGGATCAGCACCATTGACCATGCTCATGGCGGCGTTCGAGCATGCTCGGCGGTGGTCTTCAGTAGTCACTGGGTTGTCCCCCCTCCCCTGGTCCACCGAGACCGTCTGGGGACAAAGGCGTGGGTGCTTCCTACTGTGGAGGTGCCGACCCAAACCCGGTGGCTGATGCCACGCTAGGAGTGAAAGGTGGTCCCTTTCGCTCTTACCTCTGTGGTTGGGCGGTTGTGACAGGGATAGTCGGCGGTGCCTGGGGGCATGGATGTCGGGACGGCGAGCTCCACGGATGGCCTTCCGGCAGGCTTCATGGTGGCGGTGGTGGCTTCATCTTTTGGTCGTGTGGCCGACTAGGGATGTAGTGGCGGGAGGTTCAGGCATGCTCTGGCAGTGCCCATATCTAGGGCGGACAAGTTGGCCCTTGTTGAGGAGGTGGTCGGACTCCTCTTGGGGTGCAGGCGAGTGTCTGAGTGAAAGCTCGCGCTTCTGGCGCCAGCGTCGGCGACGCCCATGGGTGACGCTTGCTTCTTGAAGACGGCTTTGTGGATCTCATCCTTGTCCCAGGTCTCACGGTGAAAACCTTTCTGTTCTCAAACTCGGCAGTGGCGACGCTTCACGCCGTCACCCTATTGGGGGCGTTGTCATTGAGCTCAGGGGTCTTTGTTCGTGCCTTGGCAAGGTGTTAGGCTTGTTCTTGGCTCATGTTGTATCCTCTAATCTGCTTTGTAATGGGCCCTCCCCATCATATTGTATCGTTCGACCGTGTATTTTGGTTCATTGCTATATTTATAAAGCGGCACGAAAGCCTGTTTCGAAAGAGTAATTTTTTTTTTGCACACCGGTGGCAAACTACTACTGAAAAAAGCAGAATGGAAGAGCAGGCGTGAGTGCGCGTGATCAAACCAATTTTTTCTTCCTTCCTGTGCTTTGGACGAAACAGAGGAATTGCAGAGAAAAATACAGCCTCTCCCTTGCTCTTCATCGGTTTGTTTACCCCTTCGAATAAACAAGCAAGAAACATATAAGTTATGAACCTTGGACATCACAAGCAAAACTTGCCAACCGACATGACTAACCAATTCCCCACAACAACAACAAAAAAGACATGAGTAATCTATAGTAAAGGATTTACAGTCATACTGGGTCCATTTAACCCATCTAGCTAGCAATAAAACAAAAGTACAACACCAGCCCTTACATTAATCGTGCTTGTGTACCCTGTTTAGGCTACCAAAACGTCTTATATTTTCGAATGGAGATAGTAATTCACTACAGGAAACAGGTAATTTGCCGTCTGTGAATCCCAGACGGCAAAGACCTAAATCCAGACGGCAAAGATTTTGCCGTCAAGAAGCAGACGGCAAACTCAGACGGCAAAGATAAGTCGGCAAAGAATACTTTGCCGTCAACATTTCATCAGGCAGATGGGAAAGACTTTGCCGTCAGCCAATCTTGGTACCATATGGCAAAGAATCGTCTTTGCCGTCAGTCGAAACATAATCTTTGCCATCAGTCAAACTAGTTTACAGACAACAAAGATTTTTTTAAAATTTAAAAAACTTTCACACCCGAATATCAAAACATTTTCCATAGCATTTTTGTAGATCAATTTATACAACAGGTTTACTATAATCGATTCGCAGGCACCTGACCATCAAAAATTCGAGCTATAACATTTTCTATAGATCGATTTACACAACAAAATTACAGATCTGAACATCAACACTTTTCATAATCGATTTACAAATTCTGCTATAGAGAAAGAGGACTCGGGGAGGAACTCTGCCGCCCTCCTGCGAGACTGCACCGGGAGCGGTCCTCCAGGCGCTGGGCCATGAAGCCGCTCGGTTCCTACACCTGATGGGGGCGAACGGGAGCGGCCCTCCTCGTCCGGCACTGCTCCCTGCGACGGCCGGTGGGCCGAGCGGTAGCTGCGGCTGCTGGCGCGAGAGGCGGTGAGTGCCAGTGGCGCGGGCTCCGGCAGGCGGACGGCGCGTGCGGAGGCGGACGAACGCGGGCCGAGGTGGGCGGCACTCGGTGGCGCGGGTGGGCGGAGGCGGGCTCCGGCTGGCGCATGGCGCAGGCGGCGCGTGGAGGCGGGCGGCGCTCGGTGGCGCAGGCGCACACTACACCATGACAAAAATTAAGGGGTCACCTTATCTGCCGGGAAAACCAGCCAGTGAAGGCAAAAAATCTGCCGGGAATGATTTTTGCCGGCAAATACGAACTGCCCTTGAAAGTCCCATCGGGAAATACCTTCCTCGGTAGTTACAACAAACCTCAGCAGTTCCTCTGACCTACATTGCTGAAACTTTTGCCGGCAGTTAGAACTATTCCCGGCACGTAGATTTTTCCCGGCAGATTTACAATACAGGGCAGATAGAAGAATTCCTGGCAGTGTATGTGCCCTTAATTAAGTACACTGTCAACACACAAATTACTTTCGAATTCGATCTATCATTTCTCTCCACTTGATTTTGTACCATAATCTAGAATACGGTGTATAAACGGAACATCACACATGTCAAGTAATTAAAGTTGCATCATAATATATATCTCAACAATACATCATGTCTGCATACATACATATGTATACACAGCATACATACAGGTTCACAAGTCCAGTACTACATCACAGCCAAAAGGACAACAATCCATCGTGTATACATACATACATTTGTAGGTTCATGTCTCCAGTATAACATCACTAAATATAACATCTAGTTTCAGTTAGATACTGATTCCATCCAAGAGTGCTACTTCAACAGATAGATAATAAAATCCAAAAACCGAGTTAGATTCTACCAATAGGTCCTTTTAGCTCACAAAACACACATCTATAAACTTGTGGTGCAAGAGCAGACTTGAAAAAAGAAGCAAACCAATTACGACATCTCACAAGTATTTAATAAAAGCACAACCTACTCACTAGACTCCATCGCTTCAACCAGATAGTACATTATAGAACAAATACCAGATTATAAACAAACAATGCTCTTAGCACTTTACAATGTGGCGTTTACATTTAACATGCATTTAATTGTTTGAGTGAATCAGATATAAGGCCTAGTCATCTCAAATGTAATTGCTTAATATTTATTTACTGGAATGAAAACAAACACACCTATTACTAAAAGATGGTCCACTTAGATGCACTAATGTAAAGGAATGAGCATTAAGCAATGGAGATGGAGAAAACTGACACAGATTACCTTTGCGCATCTGAGAAAATGGTAAATGTGCCGTGAGGAAGTGGATTCTACACAGGCAAAGCAATGCAAGAAAACTCTGCACTACAGAAGATCTCAAACCATGCCATAGAACTACTCAAATGATTCCTCTATTGTCTATGCACTGATTTTTTTCCAAATAAAGAAGCTTTCCATTGTTAACGGTCCAAACCATAGTTCACGCAAATGCTATGATACGACAGAGTTGAAGCGATTAGCTAAGCTCTCACTGAAGATTTTGTCACATAGATGAAACTCTCAAGTTCAGTTTGACTTGTGATATATAATACTGGTGAAATTTCAACATCCCAAGAGACAAAAGGCGGTTCAGTTCACAGTACAGTAAGCAAGGTTAACTTGTATCACATGGCATTCATTTTCATATCTTCAGAAGGTAGTAGTTTACATATAAACTGAACAGAAAAGGTCAAAAGTTTGAAACACTTGCTCATATATCATATCTCCCAGAAGGTCAAAAAAGCATCCAACATGTAGTAAAATTACCAATTAGCCATGGCATGTTTATATATGGAAATATTTTCATCCAGCATAAAATACATATAAACTACTTATTCTCTGAATATCAAATAAACATATTGAAAATGCCCAGTGACAGCAACAAGACTAGTACATGTACAACTAAGACTAGTACAGTTTTAAAGACACCCTTTAAGGCCTTATTCTTTAAAGCAATACACCGGGGAAAAAGAACCTTAACTCTGCAGTAATTTAAGAAACAATATTTAACAACATAGCTTACAAATGTTGCAGAATGAAACACATCCTCATTGTAAGTTTCCAAACTATTCTTAAAGACCGAAATAGGAATGAGTAGAAACTAGCCACTTTGAAATAAAAATTACCAACGAGCATACCAGAGCACAGAAGCTTTCTGATCCAAAAGGATTTGCCAGGAGCATGAGCAAAACACAAGCGCTAACTACCCAGGGTTCTCCATACTGACAAACAACATGAAGTTTCGGTACGTAACACGTCAAAGCATGAAATTCCATTTTTTTGCATGTTTATATGGAACTATAAATGAATGAGTGCCAGCATCTTTATTACTTTCAGTTTGGCATTGTTCAACCATTTTTCAGAGAGAGCAAGTACTATAGTATGTATTGATTGGAGAGCCAATAGATGTATGTCTTAATCGTAACAAGGTGCCAAGATACTACATAGTATCTACTCATTAAAGAGCCAATAAAAATTAAGAACGAAGATGATAGTTTTACTCAAGTAACAAACTCACTATTTTCCTTTCCTAGCGATCCAAGGAAGCACTTTCTTGATGGTAACCCCCGATCACATCCGCTTCCGCTCCCTGCAAGCACAAGAAGTTTCTTTCCATTCCGTTTTGCACATCTCAACCATCATTTACAATGCATCTGGACAGCTTTGGGCCCATCAAGGTTTTTCTACAAAGATCATAGTGCTAAGTATAAGTCTGTTAGGAGAAAAGGTGAATTTATGGCACATAGTATTCTGGTCAATTTGTTCACCTGCATGTAAATTTTAGGAGAAAAGGCAAGCGACGCAATGAAAGAAGCAAGACTTCTCGGTATCTCACAAACACGCCAGGGCACAAAACATGTCATTAAGTATAACTAAAGAACTGCATTTGAGAGCAAAATCTTTATGCTAGCTGACTCAAACTCAAACGATACGATGTCATCTAGCCACATCAGCATTTGCCAGTAGCAGCTTCTAGTCAGAGCAAACTTGAGCCATGCATTACTGCACAACAACAAAAGTAGACCCACATAAGCCCATGTTCTGTCACTTCTATTGGCTCCTTGTATATATGCAGAATTGCAAACAAAATATCTGAAGAACAACTAGAATGATTACTTGTTTTAAGGCAATGACCAGAATCAAAATGACTTTTTGCACTGCAGAAACTGCAAACAGGACACTGAATTTGATTGGTTAAGATATGGCTGTGGTGGGCATTTGATTTTAAAGCGAATGAGAGACTAAAACAGAGCATATTTAGTACATAGTTATAATGCAGAACAACTCTCACAATAAACTTTATCCGGACCATGCATACAGTTACTATTCGCAAGAAGCAGAACAGAGGAACAAAAAGGTAGAAGAGGGAGCATCGTACAGAGTATAGACACATGCTGAGGAAAGCAGAAGAACAGAGAGGGTGTGGGCGCTAGATCTGCAAGATTGCCCGAGATGGTGGGGGCACACCATAGGCAACGAGTGATGAAGGGCGGGTAGAGGGCGGCCAAGGCCAGGCCCACCCCGCCAGCGCGGCCACCAGGGTGAACGAACCTGCAGACGACAGCATCGACTGCATTCTCTCGAGGCGAGATCGCCAGGGGGTTCGTGGAGGTCGCCTCCGAGCTTGCCGCTGACCTCCGGCGGCGGCGTGGATGAGTATGCGGAGACGGTATCGCTGGTGTGGGATGCGAGCGCGAAGGCACTTGGCGGCGGCGAGGGCGATGAAGGGGATGAGGCGGCGACGATGGGCGGGGCAGTGTGGATGAAGAAGATGGGGCGAGGCACTAGGCGGCGGCGGTAGGTGCGGGATCCGGGGTGACGGTGCTGCTTGTAGCGCGAGAGGATGGGAATGGTAAGTGCGGCGGCTGAGGGAAGCGATGGGTACGAGGAGAGATATTAGGGTTGCGTGGCGCTTCCAGTGACTTCTTTTTTTTGTTGACTTGCTTCCAGTGACTTCTACAGCGTCTGTGGCTGCCTCGCGGGCTTCTTGGGCCGAAATTTTCATTACCCGCTGACATTGCATACCGGCAGTGCATCTGCCCTCGTTTGCATTCAAGGGCAGATGGACTGACCCGAAGATGCCGGCAGATAAACTGCCTTTCTAGGTCCATTATTGCCGGCAGATAACATGCCCTATCAATATTTTCCCGGCAGTTCAAGATTTGCTGGCAGATCAAGTGACTCGGATTCTTAACCTTTCCCGGCAATTGATTGCCCCTAAAGTTTTTCGTGGTGTAGTGGCAGGCAGGATCCGGATGGTGGACGGCGCGGGCGGATGCGGGCGGCGCGCTGCGGAGCACGGCGACGTGCGGCGGCAGGCGGCGACTGCGAGCGGTAGTTGCTGGTGCGTCGTGGTGGGCCAGCGGCTCAGTGGGCGGTGGTCGCTTGTGCGTGAGAGGGGTGGTGGGCACTGGGGAGAGGATAAGGTAGTGGTGAGTGGTGGTGGGCCAGCGGGTGGGTGGGTGGGGCGCTCGTGGTGTGATAGAGAGGCGGGTGTGGACGCCCCAGATCATGCCAGGTCATCGATCCGTGGGACTGATCCGTGTGTTGTGTTTTCTCTTTGTCGTCTGCGTTTTATTTTACAGACGGCAAAGTGAGCTACTTTGCCATTTGTAAAATAAAACGTAGACGGCAAAGACTTCGCCGTCTGTGTTTTTTTCTGCAGACAGCAAAGTGCGCTCTTTGCCGTCTGTAAAATAAAATGCAGACGGCAAAGAGTCTTTGCCGTCAGTGTTTTTTTAACAGACGGCAAAGTATGTTTTTGCCGTCTGGTGTTCTTTGCCGTCAGTCACTTTCGGCAAAATTGTTCTTTGCCGTCTGCCCCGACAAAATGCTGACGGCAAAGAGCAGTACTGACGGCAAATTTCCTGTTTCATGTAGTGATTGGTTATTCCTACGCACACTGTAGTTAAAATATGGTGAGAAATAACAGAAACTCCGGAAAATTCTATCCTTTTCCTGAAACCAGGCCCATGGTACTGCATATTTCTTCAGGAACTAACACAGCTTCAGATATGTGGCATACGAGTGCCGACAAACAAATCAAAAGCTTGCAAAGCCGGCCGTCCACATAAACACCATTAGCAAGGAGCACAGGTAGGAATGCACAGCCCTGCGGAACAACACAAGGAAAGTTTTTTTTTTTTGCGGGAAAAAAGGAATTCTCATTACTTAAGGAGGCTTCTCAGCGAGAGCCAGGTTTATAACAAAGTCCATCCCGGCAGTAAGCCAGACTGCTGTGTGCAAGGAAAGTTATATTAATTAGGCACATATCACAGTAGGCAGGCATTAAAGGGGCATACCAGAAAGAACGATCGAAGTCGTGTCAACCTCCTTAGATAAACTATTCCTCCTCCTGGATGTCATGGCATGATAGCTGAAGAATGAACCAGATTGATGATTATATTTTGATATATACTCTCAGCTCGTCAAGAGAGCTGTTGTTTTGAAGATCAACATGATCTTCAAATGCAAATTTGATAAATAGTTTATGACATATTAGATCTTTACACTCCAACCTAACTACCTATAGAAGTATGTAATCTAAACATTTTACAAGATATAAGTGCACAGAGTTTGAAATGATAGCTATTGATAACCACCTGAGTGTAAGTACTAAGAAATTGTTAGCTTCAATTGCTGAACTAAGAAAAATAATTTAATTTTTGACCATGAACTTTTCCCAAAATCCAATTCATCTCCCAAAACATTCAAATAGCGGAAGCAGTTTTAGTTAAATTCTTACTAGAGAAAAGGTGAGCAAGTTCACTTAGGGCATCTTCAAAGGAGACCCTCAAAACTATGGTATATGTCCGGTTTGTAGTGTCCGGATCATTTTTGTCAAATATTTTCATCCAATGAGGACACCGATTGGTCCACGGAGCCGTCCGGACATCTGTTTTTCCGGAAATTCAAATCGACTTGGGAGGAGCTTTGGGAGTGTCCGGACATGCACTTGTGACAAAAAAAAGCCCCCGCGTGGTTCTCCTCACTTTTCTCTCTCTACACATGCATGATCCCCCTCTCCTCTCTCTCCTTCCAATCGGAAAAATAAGGATTAAGGGCAACTCAACCGGATGACCCAAATCTTGTCAACTTTTGTCCGTGTTTTGTCCGTTTGGGTCGGCAAAACGGACAGCGGACAAATGGACATGAGTCTTGTACCCAATGGTGCTACCCATTTGGGATGTGTCCGCCCCGGCATTTCGACGAACATGTAGTGAACGTGACGAGCGAAGCAGGTGCTGAATTTTCTATCTAGGGAAGTGTGGCTCTTCCCCAGGCCCTGCGCAAGCGAAAGATACGTGCATCGGGCTGCCTTCTTTCATGTAATACCCTGGTACATGGATTGTGGATGATGTTACCTCATTGCTAATGTACTGATCCATACTTTCCACCCCTTGAAGCATATTGATAATTTCCTTCATTGTAGGTCTTTTTGTCCGGTCAAGGTTCACGCAGATTAGACCTATCTGAATGCATCTTTTTATTTGTTTGCAATCTTTATCTACTGATTTCATTGTTGGTTCTTCCTGCAGCGCAGTTCTCCATTTTTGAAGTTCCTGTGAACATCAGAACAAAACCTGGAATATTACTATACAATGGTAAATTGTCACATGGTCTCAATGAAAGGGGCCTCCATCTTTAGTGTGCAAATTAGTTTGTCTTACACTCTTGATGAAGTCCTCGGAGGATCTTCTAATATCATACGGATAGTTCCTGTGTCCCGTAATTACCTCCAAGATTACTACACCCAAACTGAATATGTCGGACTTAGGCGTGATTATACCTCGAAAGTATTCTGGTAAGATGTAACCTCTGCATTGTAACAAGATTATGAAGTAATGTTAGGAGAAGGGTAAACCAAAAAAATTCTGTTGATTACCAAAAAAGCAATTGATTATCAGCAGGCACTCACTTACAGTGTTCCAATAGTATGTTTAGTCGAAATAGTTTGTTTTTTATCAAACAGTCTTGACTGACCAAAGTCTGCAATTTTTGGTAACATATTTTCATCAAGCAATATGTTTGCAGGTTTTATGTCCAAGTGAACAATGGGACCATTAGATTGCTCATGAAGGTACCGTAGACCAAAGCAAACACCCTCAATTATATTCCACCGGGTGCGCCAATCATGTTTAGAAAATTCATCTGCATTTACAAATATAAGATGAGCATTTTATAGAAGTTATCTTGAAATATATTGTTTTTCTGCTCTATGCATAGAGTTACTGCAGATTTTTCTATTTTATATTCTCATTTGTCATTCATAAGAACACAGTTTTTATGAGCAATGAGCAAACCATGGAACTAGCAATCTCAAATAAAGTTGAAAATTGTAGGGAAGCAAGATTTGTTCCTTATCTAAATTTCATACCTGAAATATACTTGTCAAGACATCCATTGGGCAGGAATTCCAAGCAAAGCAAACTTTCAGTGTTCTCAGCCAAGTACTCTCTCAAGACATCCATAAACATATATGCTTTGATCTTACCTTATATACCACACCAAAACCACCTCTACCAAGTACTCTCTCATTACAAAAGTTATTTGTGATGTCCTTCAAATGTTGTAATGGCAGATGGTATGGTCTGGATTCGGTCTCTTCCAATGACGAATGGCATGGCTCGGATTCCATATGTTCCAGTGACACATGGTGTGCTTCGGAAATCATCTCCATCTGCATGCACACATAACTCACTAGATTAATTGAGGACTACAATTATTCTACCCCCTCCGTCCCAAGTAAGTGAGTCAACTTTGTACTAACTTTATCCCAAAATAAGTCACTCAACTTTGAACTAAGTTTGTACAAAGTTGAGTCACTTATTTTGTGACAGAGGGAGTATTTCGATTAGTACTTGTGGGAAACCTTCCTTTTTTGCAAAGTAAGACTACATTGCGGAAAGAACCTAAAATTAGACAATGCAACGAGGTAAATATGCTCTCAACTTTCGAGAGATTAAACGCAAAGTAGAAAACATAGCATTTAATTAACAAACTCACTTTCATCTACAAAAGATTTGATAATCTCACCTTAGGCATTGTGTCTGCAGTATGTTGTCTCGTATCTGCACTTAACTGCTCCTCACTATAATCTGTTGACTGCTCACTATCAATATCCATAATTGCTATTGAATTTTCTTTCCCAATGACAACCCTAATAAATATTAGTATGACCCATATAATATTATAAGTCTGGCATAAATAAATAAGAAGCATGGAAATATACGTTATTACACACTATAGAAAAACATGAAAATATACCTTCCCATCGCACACGCGAGGTGGTAGACAGCTCCAACACAACCAATCTTCATAATCCCCTTAAGCGTGGGTGGGCATGAGTACATGCTAAGGGAATTGCTTTTATCATAGTAGAATGGAAATCCATGTATGATCTAGTACATTTGGTTCAACAACAATTGTTGACTAACTAGCGCCTATATAAGCAAATGGTTGTCTTGTCTAATGTGTGTGCTTCAGAAGGACGCCAGATATAGTTAATACATTTCAAATTACCTGAATTCTGTTGTGCTCCACAAATAAATAGCACCATCTTCTGAACCTGTAATTAGAGTCTGAAGATTGGGTTGGTACAGAACTGACGTAACAGGTGATACGTAAGCTTCAAGTGTATATGCACATATCTTGTCCTGCAAATACCATATCTGATTTGGAAAAAGAATTAAAAGTGCACATTATGAAAACTGCTATATATACATGTACTATATTAGCATGTTCTTCCATGAGAATGACAGACCTTTGTAGTCTTATCATCTGAGCCTGTAGCTAAAAACTCGTGATCGTGACATATGAAGAAATCCAGGCAGTTCACTTGTTTTGAGTGCCCAGACAGAGTATATATCGATTTGGGAGAATCAAAACCCCAAACCTGCACACCAATCGTATAAGAGATCAGAATCAGAGAACATCAAAGGTCAAGCAGCAATACTTGTCTTCATCTTGCAAATTATGGGGAGAGAGAGGTGGTGAGGAGAAGAGAGAGATACCTTTACAGTGTAGTCACCCTTTAAGCTCATTGAAACATCATCCATGCCGCCATATTTGTTATCCGTGTAATAATCTATCTGTAAACTCGTTGAAGCACTAGCAAAAATATCATTTGGGTTAAATGTGACAATTGTCCCGAAGTCTTCACATTCATATGTCTGTATGCACTCCCAGCCCTTGTCCCAGTCCCAAAGTTTAATGTATCTACCCGCTGACAGCAAATATGGCCTGGTTGGATGAACGGCCAGTGACACTAATTCTTCATGGTCACTACCAATTCTGAAACTTGTGATCTTTTTCATCTTTTCATAGTTGTACACATGGATACAACTTTTTGTTACAGCAACAATCCATTGTTTTCTTGAAATAAATTTAACGCAGCTAATTGCAGTCAGGCGGGACCTTGCATAGCTTGTTTTGACTTTAATTGAATCCACTTTTCTCTGACGGTATAAAGGAACAAATATTAGTCAATGGAGACGGAAGCACGGTATATATCCGCACCGAGAGGCATCAATAATCCTTATCGTAAAAAACAACAATACTACATGCCTGTCTTTGGTAGTCCCAAATACTAGCATTTCCATTCTCATCTCCCACTATTATCCTGCCACAAATAAATCATGAATTTGTAAGCACGAAAAATATACTTGCAACATGCCATATGCTTAAACGAGAAAAAAGAAACTAATTCCATCCGTGTGCTCAGTGCCTCAGTAACAAAAAAGGTCCCATGCCCAATGAAACTATGGACTTGTCAGGGGTTCATTCCGGAGCTACATAACAGTACTGGAGAGCATTGTTTCCTCTCATTTGCAAATATCAATTAAAATTGCACTTAATTTCTTGTCATAAATATTGAGTTGAAGATGCTAGATGAATATCCATCAAGAAAATTCACTTCATCTTGACTTCTCTATATTAATGCATATAGATGTTCCAAGTAGAAAGACTGCACTCACCATTGCTTGGCCTGGTTTACGTCCAAGGAATACATGTGGAAGAATTCTACCTTGCATATTATCTGATTCAGCAACACGTTAACATCTGGCCGAGGACCTCCTCAGAGTTTTACGGCACAAAAATCATAAACCAGAAAGAGAAGATAGAATTCATACCTTGATTGTGGGCGACATTGGCTGCAAAATATATGACCATGCGTGCATGTGTGTAAGCACAGTCCAGAACCACCAGCACAAAATGCATGTTAAAAGAACACAAAACGTGAAGTAACATTTACAGTAGAGTATCAACCTTTCAATATAAGTGAGAGCAACCTTTATCTATCCATCTTCCATAATACATATAACTAAAGTCGTACAAAAAGGATGGTAAATATTAATTGTGATAACAAGAATGGCGGAGATTTGCTCATCTTTGATTGGTTTTCGACCTGATCACTTGATGGAAATACTGAAGTCCTATAATGTTCCCTCAAGATGTACTTCTGAACATTTATTTGTATATTTTGAATGACATATCATTGGTAATGTGATGATGAACTGCATTAACTATGAATTTTCATGCGGAGACAAGTGACTGAGAAACAACGGCAAATATTCTTTTTGCATGGTGTACTTTTAGTTATCATAATATTTTTGATATTTTTATATGTATACAGTTGGACTTTTAATATCCTTATATTAAAATAAGATTATGCCAGAACATACATACAAGAACTATTAAAACAAACTGTCCAGATGTGCGGGTCACCTGGCTAGTTCATCATATTTATACTGAAATAGTAATATCTTACCTTAGACAACGATGTTGTGATTTTTCCTGGCAGAGTATAAATTGCTTTCAGTTTCACCTCTTGCACTGCATTCCCCATCTCTTGAAAAAAATTGTCTGGCTGACTTCGTAAAGTGTTTATATGTTCATCATCCCCTAATATTAGTGTAGCACTGTGGAGGATCACATCTATGATATATTTTTGTGGTAATTCTTCGTTCACTTGTGTTGTCACAATGAGAGTGTAAGGGGTGTTAGGCGGCACAAGGCCATACATTGGCAGCAATAGGAAGGAGGACTTAATGCTCTTGTCCATAAGCCTAAATGCAACGTGTTTATCAGTGTTGTTTGTTAGCTGCAGCGGACACATGACAACCTTGTTGGGCTCGAAGGGAAAGTAAAGCGCGAATTGGTGAAGGAGAAGAAGCTCGCTTGTCCCACCTTCTGGGATTACATGCGTACTAAATTCTGTTTCTAAAAGCCTGTCAATTATATGCTTCATACTTGCTGGTCTTTTGGTTGGGTCAGCCTTAGTGCACTCAATTGCAATCTCAGTGCATACCTGTATTTGTGCACACTCTGATATATCCAATATATGATTACTCCAACCTTCAAGAACCTAGAAAATTGGAATCATGAACACTATATCAAATCAATCATCCTTTTTGAGTGGAAACTGAATATTAATGCATACTCCCTCTGACCTATAATAAGTGTCGCAGTTTTGAACTAAGGTTAGTTCAACCTTGGTTCAAAACTGCGACACTTATTTTGAATTGGAGGGAATAAGATTTTGTTGAAAAATATCACTAGGAGTGACTACATATATAAATCGTTCTCACGTTCTCAACAGTGTGATACCCCTTCTTTCCAGTCAACATCTCCATAATAATAACACCAAGACCATATAAGCCAAACTTATGTGTGATTTCATAGTTGGTGAACTCCGGAGCCAAATATCCACTGAAAATACATATTGTCTTATGAATTAGTATATGAAATTGAGTGCAACATAAAAAATACACTATAGGTGAATATGTTAAAGATTCAGCTTTTAACAGGGTTTAGTTGCCTTACAGTGTTCCACCTATGTCTCTAGTAATGACACGTGTTTGGTCATCATCAAAACACCTTGATAGTCCGAAATCAGTAATTTTTGGCATCATATCTTCGTCCAACAATATATTTCCTGGTTTTAGATCCAAGTGCAGAATATTATTTTGATGAAGATAATATAACCCCTCACAGATACCCTTAATTATATTGTAGCGGGTTCTCCAGTCAAGTCCACTGGATGGATCAACAAATGGCAGATGAGAAACGGGACGTCATTTAGTATATATTTCAAATAATTGGTATCGTTAATTTCTGAATGCAGGATACCATATATTACATGATAAATTATTTCAGCTATATCCTTGACTAGGCTGAACCTGTTATATCCAGTACAGAAAATAAAGATGGAAACATTAACATGCCTGTGATATGCACATCAAGACTTCCATTAGGTAGATACCCAAAGCAGAGGAACCTTTGGTGTACATCTGCCATAACCATTTTCCCGTTGTAGCTTGCCATATTCCCCTGTGTGTCGACACAATATCCTAGAAAACGGACGACATTTCTGTGCTTCGCCTTAATGAGACATTCCACCTCTCGGTGGAATTCTTTCTCACGCATGTACGTATTAGACAACTTCTTTACAGCGATGACACTGTTATCAAGTCTTGCCTGCAGCGGCAGATCATGAATAAGTAAAAGTTGAGTTTTAGTTTCAGATAAATTCAGAGTTAGTAGACCGAGAGAGCTTTGAGTGTACCTTATAAACCACCGCGAAGCCACCTGCTCCAATTTGCAGCTCATTAGAGAAATCATCTGTGATTTCCGCCAAAAGTGAGAGTGGCAGGGCCTTTGGTTCTGCGTCTTCATCAAATAGCATGCGTTCCAGGTCACCTTTTGTGATACTCATACTAGCTGGAAGATCCATTTGCACGCCTGTTATGCTCCACAATACTTATCCTAGTTGAAACAACAGCAGTTCCGTTACTTCTGAGGTCACTAGCTACAACAAATTAACTTCCCATTTACTGAAGCAACTCTTCAAGATAGACACATATTTACGCAAATGAGACTATCACTGTCACTGATTGGAAGCAGAACTGCGTCCCTCCCTTCAGGCTTCTTGGCCTAGAGTAAAAGGTAAGGCTGTGCCCTTCAGCCAGAGAAATCGCCAATGAGTCAGAGGAGGCGGCCCATCGACCGCGCGGGCAGCTTTGCTCCTCATCGACGGAAGAGACTGCCCATCGACCACCTTTCAGCGGGCGGTGCAGCTCCTCGAAGAAGATCGACGATGATAAGGTCGTTCCAGAACGGCACTTCTGATATCTCCGCTCGTCCAAGACGCTGCCTCTAGCACCACGGTGGCCAATAGCCAGATGAACGAGGCTCAGGGAAACAGCCAACTTCAGACCGAGCACACCCACCTTATTCGGCGACCGGAGCTCCGGCAAACCATACCGCAGACCAGCTCGCAAAACGAACAAGGAGTGACGCCAGATCTGATTTGTTCACACAAGAAACAAAAAAAACAACGGTCACAGCCTTCTCCGGCCGGCGATTCCGGCGGCGCGGAGGAGATGAGAGACAATTTTAGCATGCAGCCTAATTAAACACGGTCAAGCAAATAGCTAGTGTTGAAAAGAAAATTTAGTGGCGATTACCTGGCTGTAGATCAAAGCTCTGCTGCCGCTTAGCTAGTGTTTTGAAGCAGTATAAGCTGGGTGGGTGAGGGGTTGTGGGGGTGTGAGATAGAGATATGCGTCCAAACATGAATAGCTTGCACGCTTGATGAGAGCTTAGTCATGACAGGTGCATCCCGTCAGTTGTACTGTAAAAAAGGGCGTCATGTAAGTACCATAGGTGGAAAACATTTGGGAAACTGTTTCATTAAACCGACTGATCTTTCTGTTTCGCCAGTCGGGCGCGTGGCCGTCCGATCTCTCTATGATCTGTGCTGCATCGTGACTCCTCCATACTGTGTGCTGGACCCCACCAGACCAACCGCCCACCACCCAAATATCTCTCCACGAGTGACTGTATCCTTATCCTCCCAGCTCCACCTTCGTTTTCATTGCACATATTCCAGCATGGCGCTACCTGCTGCTACTCCCTCCCTCCGCTCCCTCTCTCTCTCTCTGCAACTTCATTTATGGAGGTCTTGCGCGTTGCCAATGGGATGGTCCACGCTGCAACGAGACATTGGTGCTTCTCCGCTACGGCAAGGAGCTCGTGTTGCTGCTGCTCCATGTGCGCTCGTCCAGGGCATCTCCCTCAACTCCGGCGGCCGCCATCGCCGTGCTGCATTGCAACACCACGGCCAGTGGAGGCTGCTTTGGCAGGGGCGTGCGACGCTGCTGCTTTGAAAAAACACAGCCGCTGCAACGGCTGCTGCGTGTGTGCTCATTGGGACGTGCGCCAGGGCATATCCCTCAACTCTGGCGGCCGCCACCGTCGTGCTGCATTGCAAATCCACTGGTGCTGCAAGTGGAGACTGGTGTGGCGGGGCGTCCAATGCTGCTACCTTGGAACAACACCGCTGCTGCAAGGGCTGTTGCGTGTGTGCTTGTCGGGACACACTAGGGACTCATACATTATTGAAAATTTTCTATTTTATTGAAATAATCTACGAGGAGGGCGGCCATACGAGGAGGGAGGAGGGAGGAAGCAGGAGGGAGGAGAAAGGAGAGAGCAAGAGGAGGGAGGATGGCGCTCGGAGGAGGGAGAGGAAGGATGCCGGAGGAGAGAGGTGGGAGGAGGGCGATGGAAGGAGAGCGACGGCTTACAGATTGAGGAAGGAGGAGGGAGGACGATGGTGGCAATGCGGCAGCGTCGGCGGTGATGGCGGGAGGAGGAAGAGGCAGAGGGAGTAAGTGAGGGGAGCGGGGAAGTGGACGAGCGTGGGAGAGACGATATGGTTGAATTAGCAGCAGTGCGGGTCCAGGACAGGCGCTACTGCTAAGTGCCATAATAATAGCGCAGACTCAGTGTCCCTCACTGCTGCTAGGTGGGGCCCACGTGGTGGCACAGTGCAACAATAATTGCAGCCGTGGGCACACTACACGTGCTACTGCTATGGTCTTGGCAGTAGCGTCGTTTTGGCTGGCCGCGCTGCTACTATATATAGTTAGCCTGGTGGGCGGTGTGGGTACCACTTAGTAGCAGCGCCGCTTGGCGCGCCCACGCTGCTACTATTGGCTTACCTGTAGCGCGCGTCTTCGACCCACACTACTGTCAAGTAGCAGAAGCGCATGCCTTTTACCCATGCTACTGTTAAGATTCTACCTATAAAGTCCCTAGTAGTGGGTGTCCTTCTTTTATAAAAAAATATTAATTAGCTCCGTCCAACGCGGCTGTTTGCTTGTGTAGAGCATCCCATGCATGGAGCAACACCGTGCTTCTGATCTGGTCCTGGTGGCAAGACAGGCAAAATGAACACATTTGACCTCTAGACGAAAGTATTTTATAAATTGAACTGTTCTCGAAAATATCTCACCTACCTGACTTTTGTGAAACGTCCAATAAGTAGGCGTCACACTACACTGTGCAGCGCCTCACTGACATGCGCTACATATCTGGTTGTGCAGCGCCTAGACAAAAGACGTTGCACAAAAACTTAGCGTTTGTGCGACTGGCCAACCCAGTTTGTTGTATGTTGCTCTCTAGACAGGCTCGGGATTACCAGTCTCAGAAACGCGAAGTCATTGTACAACGCCTTTCGTTTAGTCGCTGCACAACCAGATCTGTAGCGCCTGTCATTCAGGCTCTGCACAGTGTAGTGTTGCGCCTAGCTATTGGACGCTACACAAAAGGATCAGCTAGATGAAATACTTTCCCAGAAGTTCAGTTTGTAAAATACTGCACGTCAACCTGTGTGTGGCTGACCACGCAGGCACGTGACATCGCTAAAGCCTCCCATTGGGCGAAACGAAACAAAGCCTCAGATCCTACCTAGCTAGGCACTCGTCATATGCATATCCAGCTAACTATTTGTGGACAGCAAGTATATAATGTGGGAGGCTCATTTCCATCAAGTTGTGTGTTAAAACTCCATATTCATCTATAGAGGCATAGGATCCCATGGAGCTACACTTTATCACTGCCAGTAAACCATCCCACGGAGCTAATCTAATCTCTGCCAATGAAGCATAGCATCCCATTGAGCTACACTAAAAAAGAACAAGAAAGTTTTGGAGTAGTTAGTTATTTAGAATGGTTTGGGCATGCGTGTGGATGGATCAACTACCGACGCATGCATACAAGCAGCCAGAATTTGTTAAGACTAGCCACAATGGGTAGTACATGTTACTACTCTATGTTACTACCTCTATAGTGAGGAATAACATATATGTGTGGTAACATGCAACACTTCATTTATTGAATTATAGACTCATTTTGCCTTGATACGTGTGATGTTATTCATACTAGTAGTAACTAGCTGTGTTACCACATGCTTCTATTTTTTTATTTATTGCTTGCCACATTATCTATTTTATCTAGATAGGTATGATGTTACTATCTATGTTACTTTCATTGTAGATAGTCTAATTGACTCCATCCAATGCAACTCTGCTAGTGCAAAGCATTCCCATGGAGCAATACTACTCGGCTTCAGATCTCACGCCACTGTCATCAAGGCGCATGCACGCGCATCAACCTGTGCGTGGCAGACTGCACGTGACATCACTAAAGCATCCTGTTGGACGAAAGAAAATAAAAGCCTCAGAGCTTGCGCTGCCTTCAACCCCGAAAACAGTGGTTATTAAGACACCAGGTGAAATAGCTGCTTTTTCTTTTCTTCCTCCCCTCGACCTATTGAAGTTGCGCATGCAGGCCCTGACCTCAAAATATGCTATTAGCGTGTTATATCGCGCTATTAGCGAGACATTATACACCAATATATTTAGCGAGGCAATTCTCAATACGTTATAGTGTGCTATTAGCGACGCTATAGCGTGTTATTTTTTTTCAGTGATAAAAATACGTACCAGTGGCTTCAGATCTCGCGCTGGTGTCTGACCAGTGTTGCCGCGGTCCTCAAGGATCAGCATTCACAGGCGACGCTGTCCTAATTGCCCGGTGCGAGACATGCAGCACCATTACAGATTAGTCTTTTTTTAGCTTTGTTTGAGGCTTGTTCTGCTGTGCTCCCAACGTGATTTTATGACTTGATTGTACTTTGCACTATTGTGTTGGATGCTTGGTTTGTTGCTTTATAATATAAAGCGGGGGGAAACTTTGTTTCTCAAAATCTGTAATGGCACATCTGAGACCATCAATCATGCATGCTGATCCTAACAAGCTAAGCACTCAACATATGCATAGTCAGAAAGCTTATTTGTATGTAGTAATGCACGATCACTAGTAGAAAAAGGGCCATTTGTCCCGATTCATAAGGCCCATCTGTCCCGGTTGGGGAACCGGGACTAAAGGGTCGTTACTAATGCCCAGGCCTTTAGTCCCGTTTCTTATACTAACAGGGACAGATGGGCCTCAACGTGGCCAGTGCTGCGAGCCCAGGCAGGAGGCCCTTTAGTCCCGGTTGGTGGCACCAACCGGGACCAATAGGCATCCACGCGTCAGCTGTTCAAGGGCTAGGGTTTTTGTTTTTTTTCTGAAAGCGGGGGTGGATTTGGGGGTTTTGTATTGTTAATTAAGGTGTTTCATATATTGTGTTAGATAGCTAATTAATTAATAGAGAGAAGTGTCCTCTCTTATCTCCGTGCTTGGTCGACGCTACGTACTATACGTATAGAGAGGCCCTCCACATGCTAGCTAGTAAGAAAATGAAGGAAACCATTAAGTACAGAAGTTCGTCATGCATACCGAGAGAAGTGATCGACCTCTCCTTCTCCGAGAGATTGGTCGAACAACAAGTTTTCGTATTATCTATCCGACGCTACTGGCTACATACATACACAATATGTAAGATCTCTTACAATCCCCTAGCATTTGAACTCAACTTCCACATGGTATTATCCGGCTCTATTGATGACGTGGTCAAGAAAGAATCCCGCCAATTCCTCTTGAATTGCTTTCATGCGATCTTGTGGTAGGAGTTCATTCCGCATCTGCCACGTCTAATTTGAAGAAGGGGGTTAATACATATATATATATGAATGAAACTCAACAGAGATGATGGTGTAATAAAATGAAATTGTGAATATTATTGCATACGCACTTCATATTGTCTTTTAGAGTAGCCCCGCTTATCTTTCAAAGTCGCGTTGTAGATGAACTCGCACACGTAGTATCCATAGTAATCATTCCCTTGTTCCTGCCACAAGCACTTTATGAGAAATAGTGGTCAATCAAACTGATAATGAAGCATTATAAATGGCATTGATGAAAGTAGCTAGAATCAACGGGAGATGCGCGCAATTAGCTAGCTAGTAGTACTTACTTTCGGGTATGTATATCGCAGCTCCTTCGGCAGTCCCGGAGCTTCTGCGGTGAACTGTTTTCAAATCCTGCAAGACAAAGAAAATAATTATTACTTGAGATATCAGGAAATGAACAAAAAGTTGCCGATATGGTGCGATAATGATCGATTGAACTTACTTGTTGAGAATTTTAGTCATGTCTGCATAGGTCTCGGGATCTTTTCGTCTTGAATCTTCGCATCATCGTTGTTAGAGATTTTTCATCTTTGATGAGAGGCTTCCCGTACTCGTATCTGTGTTCGTCCACCTCCAAGAAATCATAATGTACATCGTCGGGCAGGTAATCTCCAAGATTGCTATAACCGGGCACCATCCCCGGAGCATTAGCGACGATGTCGCTAGACACATTGAGCGGGGGGCATGATTGGTTCGCTTGTTCGCCGAGTTGGGCAATTTTTTTCCCAGCTGCTCGTTGTTCTTTTAACCTTTGATCACTGACAGTACTTCCCGACCGCTCCGCTTCGAGATATGCCTTTTCAGTAATGCGCTCATAGTTGGTTTTCGGCGGAGACTTTGGTGGTTTCCTCAGGGCATCGATAGTGCGCTTTGCTTTCACCGGATCTACCTGCTCCTCCTGAGGTGGATGTCTCTCTGCTTTCGCCCCTTCAAAGAAGTCCTTCACTTCTTTTTGCACGATCTTCTTGTTTTCTTCCACGGTCATCTCGTACCGTAACTTCTCTAGAGGCTTGAGAGGTGGACCGTATCTGCTCCCGCCTCTGGCTGTACTGCTAGACGCCGGAGCAGACGGAGCGGCTGCGGCTGTCTTCTTTCGTGCTTGCTTACGAGGCGGAGGAGAAGGACTACGACGCGCCGAAGCAGCCGGGGCGGCGGTGTGTCTCTTCCGCCCTTGCTGACGAGGCGGAGGAGGAGGCTGGTGGCTGCTCGGCCGCGCCGGCGCAGGCGGAGAAGGAGGTGGAGTGCCGCCACACGCCGGAGAAGGAGGCTGAGTGCCCTGATCGTCACTCGTCGGAGGAGGAGGCGGTGGAGGAGGTGGAGTGCCCTGACTCGCCGGAGGAGGAGGAGGAGGCGGAGGCATCCAGTTCGGAAGGTTGATGAGCTCCTTCCGCCATAGGCATGGAGTCTTCAGACAAGAACCCAGCCGAGTCTCCCCGTCACCCGTAGGGTGGTCAAGCTGGAGGTCCTCAAATCCTTCTGTGATTTCATCCACCATCACCCTAGCATATCCTTCTGGAATCGGCCGGCGGTGAAAAGTTGCGCCAGGTTCAGGAGGTGCAACAGAGCCAACAGCCGCCTTGACTTTCAATTCCATCCACTGCGTCATAAGGTGGCAATGCTGAGACTCCGTGATAGCATCTACGGGGTAGCTAGCAGGAGCCGTGAAGACAGGCTCCTGAAGCAGCTCCGTGGAAGCCACGCTGCTTCTCCGCTGAGATGGCGGGGTAGCTTCGGGTGTAGCTTCGGCAGGTCGCGTGCTGCGAACTGCCTCTCGTTCCTCTAGCGCTTGTACCCTTGCGTGCAGCGCCTGTAGTTGGGTCAACTCCTTTTTCTTCTTCCTCTCCCGGCATTTGTAACCGCCTGCGTCGGGAAATCCAGCCTTCCACGAAAGGGAGCCTGGCGTGCCTCGTGTCCATCCGGGGTGCTCAGGATTCCCGAGGGCCTCTGTGAGCTTGTCGTTCTCTCTGTCCGGAATGAACGTCCCTTGCTGCGCCTTTTCGATATACTCCTGAAGCTTCTCGATGGGTGTGTTCAGCTGCTCGTTGGTCCAAACGCACTTCCCTGTTATAGGGTCCAATTTTCCCCCAACCCCGAAGAACCAAGTCCTGCAACGGTCTGGCCAGCGTCGTGTCTCTGGTTCGAAATGAGGTCATTCTCAGCCTTGTCCCACAACGGCCGGGCTTTCAGGTAGCCACCTGACCCCGTGCGGTGGTGATGCTTCTTCTTTGCAGCATTTTTCTTGTTTGTCGCTGACATCTTCGCTGCTCTCTCAGATTTCTTTTTGGTGACAAATTCGGGCCACTGATCTTTGATCTTCTCAAATCGGCCGATGAATTCTGGAGTCTTGTCTTGGTCGACAAACGATGATTTCAGCTCATTCTTCCACCTCCTGAATAGCTCAGCCATCTTCTTAAGAGCATAAGCCTTGATCATTGGCTTTTTAACTGGATTCTGCGGATCCTCCTCTGGCGGGAAGGTGAAATTTTCCTGCAGCCCGGTCCAAAGATCAGCTTTCTACCTATCGCTGACATAAGACACCTGAGAGTCTTTGTCCTTAGGCTTCAACCATTTCTCGATGCTGATCAGGATCATGTCCCTCACTAGAACCCCGCACTGAGCATTAAATTTTTGCTTGGTCCCGAGGGGTTCAATCGGTTGGTCAGCGTGATCAATTTCGATGATCGTGTACCTTTCATCCGCGCGCAACTTTCTCTCCGGGCCTCTTCTCGTTACCGAAGTAGTGCTCGATCCGGAGGGCTAGAAAAGAAGAAAAAGAAGAGAGTTAATATGTGTACATACCAAAAACAATTAATGCATCAATTAACTATAGTCAGCACATGCTTAATTAATTAATATAAATATATATATATCTGGCCGGACTCCGTTCAGTCACCGGAGCCGTCATCACAGTGTCCTTCCCCCTCCATTCGGTCACCGGAGCCGTCATCACGGTGTCCTTCCCCCTCCATTCTGTCACCGGAGCCGTCATCACGGTGTCCTTCCTCCTCCATTGTTTGATCATCGTCGTAGCCTGCTTCTTCATCCTGTCTTTCCAGACCATCGATGCATGTGTCGTTGAGAAACGACAAGACGGCATCGCTTCCGTGTGCGATTATCTCCCCCAACACCGCTTCTTTTGCTTCGTCTCGGGGGTGCGGATCCATAGTTTCTGCAAATATTTATAACATGGCAATTATTATTCAAACATGACAGATGGATATATTAGTGACAAACGTTGAACTAGCTAGGTAAGCACAATAAGGAATCATATTAGTGGCCTGGCCTCGATGCTTCTCTAGGGTTTGGGGTGGCCTCCGCAACGCTTCAAGGGTTTGGGTCGGGCTGGCTTCGACGACAATGCTCTTTTAACTTGGTAAATTTGGGTGGCCTCAAGAGAGTTTGTCGATCGGGTAGGGGCGCGGCGGGAGGGGGTAGGAGACCGACATTGGTTTATTCTAGGGTTTGGGTGTCCTCGAGAGTTTTGGTTGAGCGAAAGGGCCGGGGGGTGCTCCGGACGTCCCCCCTCACTTTAACAAAGAACTACCTTAAAAAAAGACTTTCTTCGTCACGGGTCCTTCTTCATTTTTTTCCTTTCTTTTTTCTTATATGTTTGTTTTTGTTTTCATTCTACATTTTCGTACATATGAAAAAAAATAAAGTTTCTATTCACAGGTGCACAATTTTTATGAACAAATTACAACATCTAAATTAACTATACATCTAAATAAATATAACTATACATCTTAAATTTTCCTAATCTTAAAACTAAACTAAACATAAACTAAAATAATCTAAAAAACATGTAAAAACATCTAAAAATAGCATCTAAAAACATCTAAAAATCTAATAGCTAGCACCCGGCAGGGGCGGAGGGGCACGGCGAAGGGGCCGGCGCCGGCGCCGGCGGGGCAGGGCAAGGGCGTAGGGGCGCGGGACAGGGGAGGGGCGCGGGAGCAGGCTGGTGCTCACAGGGGCCGGCGGGGCACGGTGGGCGGCGCGTCGGGACCGGCGGGGCACGGTGGGCGGCGCGTCGGGGCCGGCAGGGGCGCGAGGGTCGACGCCTTCGTCGGGGCAGAGGGCGTCAGCGGTGGCGGCGGCGACGTTGAGCAGCCTGACGGCGTCGGTGGCGGCGGCGACGGCGACGTCGAGCAGCCTGACGGCGTCGGTGGCGGCGACGACGGCAAGGTGGAGCAGGGGCGTCGGGCGGCGACAGCGAGGAGGAGCAGGGGCGTCGGGGGAAGAAGTGATGGATTTGGTCGAAACTGCTAAGTGTTTTCTTATATACCTAGGGCATTGGTCCCGATTCGTGACAGCAACCGGGACGAATGCGACCTTTAGTCCCGGTTGGTGCCACCAACAGGGACCAAAGGCCTCTTTTCAGAGAACCGGTTGGTGCCACCAACCGGGACCAAAGGCCTTGTGGTGCTGCGCCTGCGTCGAAAGTTTAGTCCCACCTCGCTAGTTGAGAGGGGCGTGCCGTGGTTTATAAGCCCCACCGCCGCACCCCTCTCGAGCTCCTCTCCATTGCAGGCTCCCGGACCTAATTGTCAGTGCTATGCCTAATGGGCCTACTGGGCCTTATGCAGGCCTGAATCCTGGCCCAGGGATGGGTTTCTAGTCGTATTCATGCTATGGTGGCCCAGTAGGTGGCAATTTTTTTATTTTTTCCCATTTTTTTGTTTTCTTTATTTTTTTGTTTTGTTTCTACTTACAACAAAATACTTATTTATTTTATTTTATTTTATTTTGTTTCTAATTACTTATTTATTTTATTTTATGATAATTCTTTTTACTATTAAAGTTTCTAACAAAAAAGTTCTTTATAAAAATTTTATTTGCTTTTAATGATTTTGACTAGAAAATACTTTGATAATTTTAGTTTCATAAATTTCATTTATGTTATTAAAGTTTTTTATTTTATTTATTTTGTTTTACTTATATATTTTATTATAGTTTATATTATTTTGTTTCTAATTACCTATTTATTTTATTTTATGATAATTCTTTTTGCTACAAATGAACTCTGGATAGATAACTGACCAAATTTATTTTACTGAAATTGAAAAGCACTACAAATGAACTCTGAAAAGGTTTAAAGTTGGCATGGTATCATCATTTCACCCACATAGCATGTGCAAGAAAGTAGAGAGGCTTACGGTACAAACTGGATGCACTTCGTGTACAAAACTGACAATCTCTTTCGAAGTATCAGGGTTTCATACGGAAACTCGTCTGTTACAAAGGGATTTCATTTTTTTGAACTCCATAATTTTTCTGTGATCAAAATGCATCATTCAAAGCCACATCATCAATTTTCAACCCTTTCTGACTTCATTTGATATTTTTCATGCATTTACTGATTTTTTTCAGCTATAAGACCCTGAAATTGAAAAGCACTACAAATGAACTCTGAAAAGGTTGAAAGTTGGCATGGTATCATCATTTCACCCATATAGCATGTGCAAGAAAGTAGAGAGGCTTACGGCAAAACTGGATGCACTTCGTGTACAAAACGGACAATCTTTTTCGAAGTATCAGGGTTTCATACGGAAACTCGTCTGTTACAAAGGGAATTCATTTTTTTGAACTTATTTGAACTCCATAGTTTTTCTGTGTTCAAAATGCACCATTCATAGCCACATCATCAATTTTCAACCCTTTCTGACTTCATTTGATATTTTTCGTGCATTTACTGATTTTTTTTCAGCTATAAGACCCTGAAATTGAAAAGCACTAGAAATGAACTCTGAAAAGGTTGAAAATGGCATCGTATCATCATTTCACCCACATAGCATGTGCAAGAAAGTAGAGAGGCTTACGGCAAAAACTGGATGCACTTCGTGTACAAAACGGAGTATCAGGGTTTCATACGGAAACTCGTCTGTTACAAGGGATTTCATTTTTTTGAACTCCATAGTTTTTCTGTGCTCAAAATGCACCATTCAAAGCCACATCATCAATTTTCAACCCTTTCTGACTTCATTTGATATTTTTCGTGCATTTACTGATTTTTTTCAGCTATAAGACCCTGAAATTGAAAAGCACTACAAATGAACATGTATAGATAAGTGACCAAATTAATAGTAGTTCATCATCTCATTAAAACCAAAGTACATACATAGTTCAAATTCAACAACATATAGCTCTCCAAAGCATCTAGTTAAACCATACATTGAAACTATGTAAAACATTCAATGCAACAACAAATGCGATCATAATCACAACTAAGGTAACAATTGATCCAACGGCATAATGATACCAAGCCTCGGTATGAATGGCATATTTTCTAATCTTTCTAATCTTCAACCGCATTGCCTCAATCTTGATCTTGTGATCATCGACGACATCCGCAACATGCAACTCCAATATCATCTTCTCCTCCTCAATTTTTTTAATTTTTTTCTTCAAATAATTGTTTTCTTCTTCAACTAAATTTAACCCCTCGACAATTGGGTCGGTTGGAATTTCAGGTTCAACCACCTCCTACATAAATAAAATCTATGTAACGTTGGTCGGCATAATTGCCATAAACAATAACTGAACCAAATAGTTATAAAAAGATAATATATACCACATCCGAATCATAGACAGGACGAGGGCCGACGGGGGCAGATACCAGAACCATCGCACTATATAATAACAAGGAATAATAAAAGTATCTATCTGAAGTAAGAAATTTTTTTTCTTTCAGAAAGAAGATAAGAACAAGAGGCTCACCACGGTGGTGCCGGCGACGAGATCGGCGCGGGCGATCGACGGCGGTGAAGACAGGGACGGGACGTGACGGACCGCTAAACCTAGAAAAATCTCGGGAAAAATGGAGCTCGGAGGTCGAGTTTCGAGAAAAGAAATATTAACTAGTGTGGCTCGGACATTTCATCGAACACCTCATTTGCATAGGAGGTGAGCTAGAGCACCCAAATGCCCTCCCCTCGCCGGCCAGCAAAAAACAGAGCAGTGTGGAGTGCTCTGCTCGCCGGCGATGGGCTATATATATAGGCAACTCATTTGTCCCGGTTCGTGACTGGAACCGGAACTAATGGTTGTGGGCCAGGAGCGAGGCCCATTGGTCCCGGTTCGTGCCTAGAACCGGGACAAAAGGTTCCAGACGAACCGGGACCAAAGCCCACGAGGCCCCGGCCGGTCACCTGGGCTCACGAACCGGGACGAATGCATCCATTGGTGATGCATCCATTGGTCCCGGTTCATATAAAAACCAGGACTAATGGGCTGGCCAGGCCCGAACGAAAGCCCCTTTTTCTAGTAGTGGATCTTGATTGCTGTCAAGTTGTGTGTTAAAACTCTATATTCATCTCTGCTGGAAAGCTAATAGAGCCAATGAAACAGAGAGACACGTGCCTCTGGCTAGTTAGCAGAGCAGTCGTTGTATCACAGACTCTTAGTATTTGCATAGCTAGCAATCGTTTGTTTTATCTCTTGTGTGCATGCTCCGTAGTGATCAATTAGCTCTTGTGTTGTTGCATGTGGATGGATAGACTACAAATAGGCGTGTGAGCAAAATTACGTTCTGTACTTGATTTATTAGCTCCGTCCAACGTTGTCGTCTGCTAACGTTCGAGTGCAGATTATACATGACGAGATAAGATGGTACAGCATCCTATGGAGCAACACTATAAAAACAATACTCGGCTTTAGATCTCGTGCTGGTGGCCGGCCAGTGGTGCTGCAGTCTTCAAGGCACATGCGTTTCAAACAGCATCCAGTAGCATGCCATTGTGTGAGACAAAACATAGCCTAAGATTCCGCGCACTGTATGAATGAACGTTATTAGCACTGCTAGTAGCAGCAAATTTGGAAAAGGACCCCAGCTTTTCAAGTCTCCCTTGACTGCTTATTTTACTTTTTCCCGGTGAAGATGGGGAAGACAACAGGAAGCTCAACAAGATAGAAAGCAATTACCAGGAGCGCCTTTAATGAAATTGTGGCTTTTTTACTCTATTCTTCACTGAAATAATACTAGCTAGCTGTTTTTAAACAGGCTGTCCAAGGTACATAAATTGAAATAGTGAGCTGTGATGTAGCTTATTTATATTATGCTGATGCATCATCTGTTTCAGTTGGTAATTCCACATGGTTTTAATCCTAGAATGCCATGCTTTTATTTTCACAAAATGCCACTATCAGAACAGTGTTGCTGGACCAATCGCGGGACATGACATGACTGCTACTAGAGTGAGTGTTAGGAGGAAGGATACCAGCATCGACGGCTAGGATGGCGGCGGGGAAGCAAGATTTGCCGGCGGTCGGTGAACCCAACGGCAGCCGCGGCACAACTGAAATTGGACAAAAATTTGACCAAAATTTGCCAAATTAGACCAAAATTTGATTATTATTATTATTATTTTGGCCGAAAGGGACTTCTCTCCCCAAGCCAAGATGGCCGAAATTCGGCCGAAATCTGATTTTTTTGGCCGAAAATCAAATCTCTGCCAGCGGCTACATACAGATCCATCATTAGTTGGATGAGTTTTGCACATAACCAGTTGACCAGCAAGTAATCCTCGGCGTAACTGACGTCCTGATTTAGTGATTGCCTGGTCAGAACAAAAACACACTACTTTGTGTTAGAAGTTAAAACTGGAACATAAAGGCGATAGTTGACAATGGAAGTTTGAGAGTAAGTTTTTGTATGTATTAGTGATCACAGTGAAGAAAGTTTGACCACTCACATTCTAAATGTCATATGTTTCAGAATGGGATTATTATTGCCGAATGTATATTCATTAGAAGCAAATTCCACACCTAGATGGCTTACTACATGGACATAATTGAACTGACATTCCGTATAATCCAACTACAAAACTTTTGAATCTACTTAAAGATAGCATCAAACATTGCTATGAGAAACAGCGCGATTGTGTTCCATATGCAAACCCTGTCAGCGGACTGAAATTTGGTACCGTTTTGGAGGTGTTTGTTTCATCAAAAATCGTCCGTCACCTGTTTACAGTGTAAATGGATACCGCTACGCGCGTTTGGTGACAGAACTATATAATCACGTTCCTCCGTAATCAGGTCCGGGTCAACTATCGGACGATACCCCCCACACCCCACCGGTAAAGATTTCCTTACCACCCCTCACCCTGAACCCTCCTCTTCCCTAGCGACCTCCCCTTGATCTGTTTGCACCGCCGCCTCCCCATGACCCCCTTCGAGTCCGACGCCGCCGCCTCTCCTCGGTCCTCTCCTCCTGGTCCAGCCGTCCGAAACGACCTCGCCACATCAGCCGTCCGGGAACAACCTCGCCACATCAGCCGCCGGGAACAACCTTGCCACATCAGTCGCCGGAAACGCCGCTGCCGCCGTCGCCGACGAGGGTGGACGGTTGAAGCCGCCGCCGAGGAGCAGCAAGGCCTATCTCCGGATCGATCTCTTCCTCCTCCATCAACCTCCTCCTGCGGATCCATTTCCTTTACACAGCTGAACCAAACAGAATGTGCTTTATCCCGTGCGGAGCTGTTACAGGGTGTAATCTGTTTCCCATTACGTTTACATTACCAGTCACAAAAACAAACACCTCCTTACTGTAACTGAAAGTGAATTGCTTCTCAAACGCGATAACAAGTAGTGTAGTGTGAATATCCGGACCGTAGATAGGAGTGAACATCGAAAAAGCGTGGTAGCACCCGGGAGTCCCGACCCTCGGTTATCCTGTGTGCTGAGCCTCGCCAAGATTCGTACCCTGTTCTGACAAGCCACAGAGGATTTGCAGCGTAAGCGTGTCTGTCCAGGCCATTTGATCATTTTAATAGAGGCGCAGTAGTACAGGCTGGTTACTATTGACCGATAAGACAACTCACTTCTCTTTACACCATGCCATGTCTCTCACATGCACATGCACCCAAGCTTCCTCTCTCACATACTTTTTTAACAAACAATAACCTCTCTCCTCTCACACAGGCTCTCTTTCCCACTTGTGTAAAAGAAACGTTCTTTCTATCACTTCTATGAAAAAGCCGAGTTCTCTCTCATGCAGTCACCTGCTATCTCTCTTCAGAGTTTAAAAGAAATATTTTCTCTCTGTAAATATCTAAATATCCCATGCAGGTTCGAGGTTCTCTCACTCAAAAGTATACAATGCACTCGATACTTCTCTCTGGGTCAGCTGCAACTCTCTCTCTCTCCTAATGTTCTTAAAAAACTTTGCACAACGGCGCTCTCTCTCCGCTTCAGTTCCTTACAAACTCACGTGACTACAGTACCTGCATATAGACAACAGAGAGATGACAGGTCAGTACCTTGTATGTGGACAGCAGAGAGAGCGCAGGTATGTACCTGCATGCAGTCAGCACCTGCTAATTACATGTTGTCTGGCCATGCCACTCATTAGCTAAAGGCGGGTACTGGGCGCCGGCGCACCAGCACAAATTTGGGCCGGTCAGCGCGCGACCGTACGATGCAAAAACTGTTAACCGTCAGATCTACTCGTCGCTTCATCAATCTTCATCGTCTTCCTACAGAAAAATTGCAGCGCCAGGAAGGGAGATAGGCTACAGCGAGCGCCGTCGACATTACGCTGTACCCCGCGAGAAAACGGCCGAGCTTCAAGCACCACATCGGCGTTCCTCGTCGCCGTTGGGCGCCCTCGTCGGCCGTCCGCGCTTGCCGGAGATCCGCGCTCGCCATGGATGCAGCTCCGCCGCCCGCGCTCGTCGGAGATCTGCGCTCACCATAGATGCAGCTTCGCCGTCCGCGCTCGCCATGGATGCAGCTTCGCCGCCCGCGCTCACCATGGATGGATCCCGCCCTTGCCGCCCGCGCGCGCCATGGATGCAGCTCCGTCTCGCTGGCGATTGACTGGTTCCAGCAAATAGAATTGCCCGTTGTAGCATTTTTCGTTGTTGGTCGTAGCAAAATGGAGACACAGTTGCAGCAAAAAAGAAACGTCGTCGTTGTCGCTGGTTGTAGCTCGCCGTTGTAGGTAACAACATTTGCATTCTAAAAATGAACAGATGTAACAAAACCCGTTGCCGAACGTAGCAAATACCTACGACGGTTGCAGCAAAAAGTCATCGTCGCCGTCGCGGTTCGCAGCTCGGCTGTGATGGATGTAGCAAAACATTATGCCGTTTGTAGCAAAACGCGATGCTAGTTGTAGCAAAACCGCGACGCCGGCTGTGTGTTGTAGCAAAATGTGACGCTAGTTGTAGCAAAATGCTATGCCAGTTGTAGCAGAATCTATGCCGGTTGAAGCATGTAGCAAAACTGCGGCGATTGCTTTTTGCTAGGAGCAGCACCGCCTCGTCCTCGCCGTCCAATGTGTGCCCGTGGTTGCAGGCTTGCAGCAATGGCTATGGTTGTGATTCCGCTGGCTGGAGGAGATGCGGCATGGCTAGAGGAGATCGTTGGTGGAGGGCTCTCATGGAAGATGTGTTGCTGCTGGAGAAGAAGAAGACTGAAGACGCGAGTGGATAAGGGGATGAGAAGATAAGGCATGTGCGGTTGGCTTTGCTCGGGGAAAAAATAGAAGCAACTGGGCCAGGTACGTGTCTTGCGGGGTGCTACATGGATGCTACGTGGGCTGTGTACCGAACGAGACGCACGAGTGGGAGGCGACCGGCCGAAGCTTCGGCCGGCGCACCGTCTCGAAACGCTTTCTCTAGCTAAATAATACGGACCAGCCACAGCGACTATTTCTCGCTTTAAGCGAGACGCTAGTCTGCTCTCGCTGAAGGTTTTCTATCCATCACGTCCTATTGGGCCGGCCCATTCGCGTGCATACCTAGTTATACAGTTGCACGTTGCTAGTACCACGGCCTCAAGAAAAAATCCCAGCGAACATGTCGCATATGGCAGACAGGCAGAACATGGATCAACCGTATACACTGCTAAAAAAATGCATCAACCCTATACAGGTTAGCCCAAAAACTGTGATTCGTATACGAAGTTGATGTTTTTCAATTGTCAGAATTTTTCCTGGCGCCAGCCAAGACTAGAAAAATTCGGTTCATATAAATACTTGCTCTCACTTTTATTTCATATGATGCACAAATGAAAGAATTTTGTGCCCTTTAAAAAAGAGGAAGATGCACACACTGCATAAAGTATTAAAACCATATGAATTGAGATTGAAAATAAACACGCATGTGAAGTTGTGAACATAAACACACTCAATTTGGTACGCGCTAACTATTTTGTGATGAAATGTTGAAGCACATTATTCTTGTGGGCTTGCCAAGCAGATGCGTCAAGAGTGTCAGATCTAGAAGTACTCTCTTCGTACTATATCTGTATAAAGTTAAAGGGAAAAGTTAGAAACATTGTAAACATGCTAAGAAGAAATATAATATCAGCCAAATTTGGATGTGGCGGCAAGCCAGCAACCCAGACTAAGCACGCAAGAGGAACTTACATGCAGGGCTCAGCAGGTCCAGCGCGGCGCGTCTACCCTGGGCTGCGATCCTTGATCGTACAATCTCAGCCTGAAGGGCTATTTCAGCTTCATGAGCGCTGTTGTTGTTGCTAGCGGTCGCTGCACACGAGACGTGTAAGTCGACATTGCAAGTTGTGCAACGGTAGTACGATGCCCGCCTCACGCCTTTGTCGCATGCGGCACAGCAGCCATCGGCGACGACCAGTGTGAGGTCGTGCGCCGGGTACGTGTGCCGCGCGCTGCGCACAACCTTGGGCAGCCGCCCGCAGGTCGGGTGCATGTCAAACCCGCATGGTGGGCAGCGGTAGAGGAAGGATCCCGGAGCGCAATGCCCCAAGCAGACGTCACACAAGAGGGTCGCGTCTTGGCGGGTCTGGATGAGCACGAGTGGGTGCGCTTCGTGCTGCGGGGAGGAGAACGTCTGCGAGTAGCCGACACAAGAGTCGTGGATGGCAAAGTCGCAGCCTGCGCTGCAGCCATATCCTGCGCCGGACAAGTCTTGGCAGCACATGTCGCAGCGGAACGGCCCAGTGTAGTGCCGCTTCACCAGCTCGTGCCCTGGATACGGATGGGAGAAGTGGCTAATAACGGTGTCCTCCTGCCGCCGCTGGGCCATCTCTTGGTTGTCTGGCTCGTGTGCTCTGTGTGTTTATGTGTTTGCTTTGAATGGCATTGGAGCTGCATCCAGGATGCAAAATATAGTGAAGCTGAGGTCCTTTGGCAAGTAGTACAACAGTTGTTTTTTAGTTGAAATAAAATATGTACTTTATCTACTCAATTATAGGTTGTGCCAGCCAGATATTCTTGCCCCCAAGTAGTTGCCGAGCATGCTTGAATCAGTCCACTATTCGTTCATGTTTTTATGAAATTGCAAGTCAAGTGGATGAAAGCCTAATCGTGCATAGAGCGTCCTTCTTAATAAATCGATAACTGTTCATGATTTTATGAAATTGCAAGTCAATTGGATGAAAGCCTAATCGTGCATAGAGCATCGCTGTTAATAAATCAACATCCGTTCATGTTTTTTATGCAATTGCAAGCAACCAGATGAAAGCCTAATCGTGCATAGAGTGTCGTCCTTAATAAATCAATAACTAACCCCTCATCAGCAGTTGGTGGTAACAGGAAAGAGAGGCTAGCAGACAGCCAGACACCGACTGACACAAGAATAAAATTAATGTGGGCATCTAATTGTATGCTTCCCCAAAAAAAATTTGTTGTATACTACATATGGCACAATCATTTTTGTACCAAATATACTTACATTCTACTCCCTCCGTCCCATAATGTAAAACGTTTCTTGTCATTAATATAGTTACAAAAAATGTCCTACATTATGAGATGGAGGGAGTATGTGTTAGCAAAGACTCAACCCACCTCCTTTCTAATACCCAAGATTCGGCCGGGTCCAGCATCCGAGTGAAAATGTAACATTGTCCGCATGATTTTACACTGTCTTCACCCTCCATACAGCCTCTAAACACACCCATACGCCTCCTGCACAAGACAGTCACGCGCTCATAAGTGGCTCATTTGATTGCTTTCCAAATTTGATATCCAAGATGATTTCAATCCTTCATTGATTACCTCAAAAAAAAAAAACTTCCCTAGCTACTTTTCTCCTCCTTTTTATCGAAAAAGGCTTGCGCCCCGCTTTATATATAAAGCAACGATCAACATCACTCGGTACAAACGCACGCCCCCACAACGCACGCACACACCCATCCAAGGTAGGGTACATAGGCGTTGAGCGCAGTAACACCATCCCCAGCACTACAAGCACCGCTAAGAAGTGAAGCCACATATGACGTACCGTGGGCTTCAAGGCAGCGCCTTTAGGAAGGGAACGACACCGAGCGCCGCCACCGCCTGATCCGAGGGTCAGCGTTTTCCCTGGAGCAAGACAACAGGCAATGAGAGCCGCTTCAACGCCTTCAAGAAGGAAACGAGCTTCGCCGCCGCCGGGCCATCAGAAGATACAACAGGTTTTCACCCTGGCCACCACTCACCGCCACCGAACGCCACAACCCGGCTACCACGCCAGCCACATGGCCATGGCAACCTGGTAGAACCAAGCCACGGGCTCTGCCCATGAGCACCACAGAGCCACCACTGTGGTTGCTGCCCCGACACCCAAGACCTTGACACCATCTCACCTGAGACCCGCCGCTACCCCAACCAAAGATATGAGTGGAAAGGTCCTGCCTTTCGCACCCCTAGGCGGGCCACAGTGCCGGGACCCAATAGGCCGGCCAAAACTGACCTCCATGGACCCGTCCTAAGGCACCGAGCACGAGACGAGCTCGGTCCTGCTGCCGGGCGCGAGACAGCATGGTTCTGCTGCCGGGCGCGAGACAAGCTCGGTCCTGCTGTCAGGCGCGAGACAAGCTCGGTCCTGCTGCCGGGCGCGAGACAACATGTTCCTGCTGCCGGGTGCAAGACGAATGAAGGACCGCAGCTGGGGGAGGGCCAACCCTTCGAGGACGATAGCAGCCGGGCGCCGAGGTGAAGGATTGAAGCTCAAATTGGGCCGCCTACAGATGAGTCAGCCAGAAATCCAGCCGCTGCCACACCCGACCTGCCGAGCTGCCGTGATACCGGCTCGGCGAATGGAAACCCCACGCCAAGAGGGACGAGCCACCTCGGCGCCGCCACCCACAGCTGGAGCAGCCACGCCGGTGTGCTGCACCAACCCGCGCCGCCCAACGGATAAGCAACGTCAGATCCGGCAAGCACGCAACCACCTCGGCCGGTCAGAGCCTTGCCAACAAGCCAGCCGCGCATGTCCATGTGCAGCCCAAGGCCACCCAGCCCGACGCGCCACCACCACCACCCCACAGCGCTGCCGGTCTCCCAAGACGCCACCAACCACCACCGAACCGGATCTGGGGAAGGAACCTCAGATCCATTGCCTACATGCCCCGCTTCGGGCCCGGGCTCACAGCGACGAGCCAGGGTGCAACAGGAGCGAGGCCACGCCAGGAAAGGCCCCAAGACGCCGGGGAGGAGGTCGGAGCCGGGGAAGAGAGCCGCACCACGCCATGGCAAGGAGGGCGAGCCCCGCGTCACACCACGCCAGCCAGGGAGGGAAAGGAGGGCTTTTCCCGGCAGCGCCCGCCGGCGGCAGCGAGGAAAGGAGGGGCGGGAGGAGAGGCTTTTGGCCAGCGGCAGAGAGGGGCTCTCTCGGGTCGCCCGCGGGGGGAGCGACACGGGATACGGGAGGGATTGCTTTCTCACCATCTCCTTCCTTTTTCTACACCCACTGTTGTTTCATGGCCATCCTCCTCCCAGAGCTTAGGAAGTGTTTCCATGAGATGCTTGCGACAGAGCCTATATGGGTGAGCCTGACATCACTACTGGAAGCGCCGCTAATGCCAAGTTATTAGGGTTCGCCGAGTTTCTTCTATCGAGAGCTTTCCAGTGTAAGGTGTCTGCCATGTTTCCAGGGAATTAAACTCGATAGTGCCAAGCAACTCAGCAGACATCACTGTTCGCCTAGTGTCTAGAAAAATGGACACGGTAACTAAAAGAAACTCGGTATTGCCGCACGGTCTTGGAGTTCCGTGGAAAGGAAACTTAGCAGTGTTCTGATAGTTGCGCCACACAAATGACCAGGGACATGGCGGCGGTCTAAGTTTGCCAGGTTTCTACTAACCAAAACTCGGTAATCTATTTTTCCTTTTTTCTGTGTCTTATTACAAAATTCCGGGTATCCCGTCTATGCCGAGCACCCAGGGTATCCCGTCTATGCCGAGCACCCAGGGATAAAACCCGGTGAAGATGTGACACACGGGCAAATCAGAGATGTGGCAATGTCCATTTGACGGTTGGACTTCCTATGATGAGTTCCAAAACTCAGCAAAGCCCCGATGTCTCCCCCGCATATAACATGGGTGTGGGCGCTGGCTTGGCACCCACAAAAACCCTCGCCGTGTTCCACCTTCACCGTCGCCATTGAGCCCCCTCCTCTCCTTTCCTCGACGTCGTCATGGAACCGGCAGCACCTGTTGCGCTGATAGACATCGCTGCCGCCATCGCAGCATGCATCGCACCGACGGCCTTGTGCTTTGGAAGCCGATTCTGAATATCGTTGTAGAATACTGTTTTGTTTTGTAATGCATGGATCGACAATGGATGTATGTAAACATGTTTTAGAATGTAGATTTACTCATTTTGCTTCGTATGTAGTACATATTGAAATTTGTAAAAAGAAAAATGAAAAGAAAAGAAATACTAGCTTGCATGCTGACGCGCGGCGGCGCCGGCATGAGAAGGGGCTGTATCGACTACGAGGGTGTCGCCGATGACTTGCGTGGGTGTGCTCAGCATGCATGTAGCTAGAGATCTTTAGATTTGTACTCTCTCCGTTTCTTAATATTTATCTTTCTATACATTTTATATGGACTAAAACATACAGATGTATATAGACATGTTTTTGAATGTAGATTTACTTATTTTGCTAGTCATTTGTTGAAATTTTTAGAAAAACAAATATTTAGAAACGAAGGGAGTACATATGTGCGGGTCACTATCCATGCATGCATGTGGACGTCACGAAGGCATGTGGACGACTGGATCTGGATGGGTCTTCAGTAGCTAGCTCCATGTTACGTTCATCATGCATGCTCTGCTCGCCTTGCTTCTACGGGCCGATCATACGCCAGCGGATCGCTCTGCTCAGCTCAGGCTCCCGATCCGGCAGAGCGGTCTCCGTTCTCCAAACGAAAGAGTCTAATTGGTACATATTAAAGGGGGCTTTGCGGCTGGAGTCTGACGTACATATTACATCCAGCGTTCCTGGCTAGCTGGTTATGGAAAGCCAAGGCCACCCCAACTAAAAGTCAAAAGAAAAAACTGGAAGTCTTAAATACACAGGATTGATGACGCCACAGAACAGGAGACGAAACGACATGCATGCATGTGGTGATGTGGCGCAGTCTGTGTGTTATAGGGCATGTGGGCCGGTTTGACTCCCACCGCACGTGTGGGCGTTAACGTTGTCCAACGACATATGTGCAGCGACACCTGTACCCGAGATTGTCCCTAGGGGTGCAGGACGGCGTCCCGCAAAATCCGGTGAAATAGCCAAGCTAGTACACAATTAGTATTAATTAATGTGACCCACTTCAATCTGTTTAGAACTAACCATTTTACCTTTGAATTGGAAGCGGGACGGGTTCAGGCGCTGCCCTGCACCCGTAATTGTCCCTCTCCATGGTGACAGGGGGAGCAGAAGCAAAGGCAAAAATATCGGGAAGCTAGCGACGTCATTCAATCAGTGGAGCATGAAATGAAACCAGACGACGTATGTGCTCCCTTAGCATCTGGGTTTATCACATAGGTTAATTTGGGTTTAATATCCAGTTATTGTTTAACAATGCACCTGGGTTTAACTTATCAAGCATAGATTGATTATCCTAATCATGCATTCTAGTGGATCAGGTATCCACACCATGGATCTTCGTCCTCAGGCCTTGGTTCTGTTCTTATACTGGACAACTAGGTACCTGTTCAAGGTAGTGACAGGCTCTCACAAAATTCGGCCAAGTTCAGACAAATTAAGAGATAACAAGCTGAGTGCTATCGCGTGAACCAACAAGTTGCAATCTAAGCCGTAAGATGGGAAACCTACGTAGTCCATTAGGAGACCTTCAAGCAGTGAAACATTGTGTGAGCTACACTCAAATGTCCGTTTATTTGGAAGTTTCAAAGTTTCCACTCCTGGCAGTAGTCATCTCTGTACACCTCTACAATCACTCCTGGCAGTACAAAATAAAACCCTGGTTTCTCTTCCAGGTGAATGCCAAATAAGTTGACCTGTCACAAAATACTATTACACCATACTACCGTCATCTCCCCCACTGTGCTATGCTCTTCTCTGAATTTCATTCCTACAGCTGCTGTAAGCGAATCTGAATTAATGAATCATGCCCGAACACCTATCATGCATAAACAACACACATGACTGACTCAACTCTCATCATGTTTTCAACATACTCTTAATTGTTTTTTCACAACATATCAAGATCTTTCACCATGGTTCGAATCGCGATAGACCAGTTTAAAGAACAAGCGCAATGACCAACTCGTCCATCACACGTGACGTGATATATTCCCTTTTTTCATTCTTAAAATGCAACCCGTAAAAAACGCAGTTGTTTTCCTGTTTGTTTCTTTTCCTTTTTTTATTAATGACGGTTCACCTGTTCAATCGTTGATGTTTGAATAAAATACGAAAAAAACACAAATTTCATAATATTCGAAAAAGTTCATGAATTTTAAAATGTTCATGGATTTTTCGAAAATAGTTCACAAAATTTGAAAAAAGTTCATTGATTTTTTAAAAAGTTTAAAAATTTGAAGAAAAGTTCATCAATTTTGAAAAACAATTCACCGATTTTTAAAATAGTTCATTTATTTATGGAAAAAAGTTCATGGATTTTGAAAACAAACATGAAAAAATTTCATCATATTTGAAAAATGTATATCAAATTTGAAAAGAGTTCATCGAATTTGAAAAAAAAAAATTAGACTCGGCAATGATGGATAACGTGTAGAATCATATAGACTCGGCAAGTACGATTTAGTGGTATTTCACCAATCATGTCGTCCAAATAAACAGCTTGCTGAAAAAACCAATGCGTGGCCAGCCAGCAAATCTCACAGCACCCTTTTTCTGTCTCTCGGCCGGAATTACTTGTCGCTCAAACAGATGTATCTACAGAAGTATACTACACAAGGCCTCATATTTTTTGCTGCTCCCTGCATTTTATAGCTCCCTGCATTTTAAGTTATTGTGTTATCTTGGCTGGTCACATTTTCCTAAATTTTAGTTAAAGTTTTCGGTGTGATTTATTTCAGCGGTATGATGTCTCCCTTAACTACATAAATCTCGGATGTGCTCATAGGGGTGTGCATGTAAGCATCTATAGGGATGAATATGAGCAAACATTAGGTCAAGGACTAAGTTAGTAAAAAAAATGGAGGGATTGGAAGTTTCTCAAAAAAAGAAAATCGACGTGTTTTCTGTCATATTTGTGATTTGTGGATCCAGCCAATACCCTGTTTCAGACGTGTCTAGCGCATTGCCGCGTGCACAGACCGGCAAGCGCAATTGGCTGTAGTTCGTTGCCGTACGTCCCTAGGAGTAACCATGTCTTTGCATCGTGTACGTACGGGTCAGAACTTACATTGGGTATGCATCTTTGGTTTCCTAGTCCAACTCAAAACAATTCACCTTTTCCTTGTTTACTTGTGCGCTTCCATCCATATAATAATATCGGAGGGCTGCACGTCGCTCGACCGCAGGGAGCGCCATGGCAACATGGAAACACCGACAAAAGCAGCATACGTGCGGCGCTACCGTAGATCGTGCCCATGTCCGGCTCCCGACAGATGTCCTGCTCGAGATCGTGGCACGCTCCGACCTTTGCACATTCGTCCGTTGTGCGGCTGTCTGTAAGCACCTTCGCCGTGACATCCTAAGCCCGCCGTTCATCCATCGGATCACCAAGCTAGCGGCTCCCTGCATCCTCGCTGATATCTCCACCTATGATGCCCAGGAACTCCTCGCCCTGGTTCACCCGGCTACACCTGTCGCCGCGTCCTTCTGCCACAACCAACTCTTGCCTTTCATAGGCCGCAATGCTGACACCGACTTCCTCCTCCGAGGCAGCCTCGTTACATCACGGCGTGGCCTCGTCGTCCTCTGCTGCTTCCGCATCCAGTCCGAGCGCTTGTTTCCGCTATGCGTGTACGACCCCATGACCGGCCATCGCAGCCTCCTCTCCAGGCCGCGGGATGTCCAGAGGAACCATTCCTCCGTCCGGGTATACGTCCTGCTCACCGCCGCCGATGGCATCGACGACACCTTCATGCTGCTCGTTGCTGATCTCGGCACACATAGCATTCAAGTACAGACTACAACATCTTCCTCCGGGGGTACGTGGGAAGATGTCTTTCATGTGAGCCACCTTGATTTTCCATGGTCGTCGGTAAATACTCGTAACAACCCTGCCGTCCTTCACGGCGGCGTGATTCATTGGCTATCGTATGAGAGCAACCAAATCCTCACCTACAACGCGGTCAAGAGGACGGCGGGACTGATGAAGCTCCCACCCAAGCTCCCACCCACCAACCGCAACGCAAACCCGCTATATTTGGCAACATCGCCGGATGGGAACCTACTAAAGCTGCTTTCTATAGATGGGTTCATGATATCTATGTGGCTGCAGCTCTCTATGTTCCCGACAGGTGCTGGTGATGCGGGTGGTGGTTGGGCTCTGGCAACTGTGATCGACATAGAGGATAAGCTACATTCGCTGTACCCAGAAATCAGCGCCGATGTACCAGTTGAGTTTAAGGAATCTGGGAGTGGGAACAGGAGTGGTGACGTGGTTCTGCTAATGCTATCTATTGGATTTGGAAGGTGCGTAGTGCTTGATTTGGAGACGAAGGAGATGCATAAGCAAGAGAGGGCCTCAATATTGTTGGAGATCGATCTACAATCTCACATGCAAACAATGAAAGTTTTTCCTAGCTAGCTAGCCATGTGAGCATTAGGTAGTAGTGCACCGCGGAACACCGTGCTTTCCCGTTACGTTCTTGTGTTCATTGTCGAGTTTTGTGTGAACGTATTTCTCTTCTTTTTATTTTTATCAATGTGCATGTACCGAATAAATGTTGCTGCGTCGAGTAATCTCTAGAGTAGATGATCAACAGTTTCATTCTCGCGCTTGCAGAGTGTGCAAAGTCCACAAACAACAAGAGCACAACCGATCGAATTAATAATCAAACGTCGCCTCAATTGACTAACCGCAAGATGCATGCGCACGTACCATGGCGGCTCCGACGATGCAGACGTCCTCATGGTAGGCGTCCGGCATGGGCTTGACGACCGGTGTTGGGCCGGTGGATGGTGGCACATACTGAACTGGGAACCCCGGATACACCAATAAAGTGATGGTGGTGGTGGTGGCCGTACTTCATCGCCGGCATCGAAACATGATGGTGGTGGGTTTGTGTCATTACCAGCATCAAGACATGATAGTGGCCGTGCGCCATCTAGTAGGCGCTGGAATCGATGGATGCTTCCGGTGTGGATCGCCGGCCGGTAGATGGAAAGTAGGGCGGATTGGCCCTAGCTCGCTCGCTCATACGTATTTCCCTTTGGCGTTGGGACACTATTTATACACGGTGTTGGTCTCCACGGTCCACCTAAATTCCAAGAGTGTGCGTCGGACTCATATACGTATGTACCTGGATTTGTAGTAGCTACTACAGTTAATTTCATCCGTGCAAACTTCTTAAAAACACTATTTATTAAGTGGTTTTTCTTTGCTTGTTCTCCACCCTGCTACTAGTACTGCTTCATTAAAAAAATAACTGCTGCAACAAGAACCTATTTGTTTTTATCCCGGTTATATCCCTACCATATTTATGGCTGCATGCATCCTCCAGATGCAAAGCCCGGGGGTATATCCTTCTTTAAAAAAAACATATTCTAAATGAGAAGGCAAGCTTCTAGAATCAAAAAACAAGCTGACCATTCCTGCCATGTACGTGAGGTCCAAGGGACCACAACCCATGTGCCCATGTATCATTTTACTAATGTACAACGATCTGTTTACAGTAAATAGTGTTGGATTTCGCTACAAATCAAACATGAGATTTTTTTTTACCGTGGCAAATCGAAAATGTTTCAACCCTCAATGAGCTCACTTTGCCACTCAGTGTGAAAATGTTTGCTCTGAGAGAAAAGAAAGAATGTGAACACGATTGATTCTATGCAACATAAGTAATTTTTTGCAAGAAAAACTTCCGATCTGTTCATATTCAATCATGGCAATACAATGAATACTAGAAAGCTTGAAAAGAAGTTAGCAGTTAGATTATCACCATCTAATTGGCCACGTAAAAAGCAGCCAGCCTTTTCCATTTATGGCAAAAATAGTTCGACATGGAGATGGGGTAGAAAAAAATAATTTAGGGCAGAGGTGATGGTGACTTCTTGTAAACTGGAAGGAAGAATGAGTAACATATTGGATGTGCCCAAACATAGCTCTTTTCCACGTGCTATCAATTTTGTGATTCACCAAAAGTTACTTTCTTTTGTAAATAGCCATTATGACCAATAAAGTGATGCAGCTCCAAGCAGGATAACATATCCAAAATTTATATCTACACCCTAGAACTGCTCCCCCGACCTCTCTCCCCTGAGGCGGCGGCGCCGCGCCGCCCCCGGGGAGTCCCCGTCCACACCGCCCTCAGCCCTGCCCCTCCATCGCCTCCCACTACCGCTGCCGTCGCTGAGGAGGCCGCGGGGCGAAGCCCCTGTGGTGAGGCGGCGGCGGCGGCGCAGTCCTCGGCCGGTGGTAACGCGTGGGGGCAGCGGCGTCCATCTCCCTCCTCCTCCAACGGCAGTGCGCAGCGGGTTGGCGGTGGCCAGGAGATCTCCGGCGGTCATTTGGCGGATGAGATTTTGGTTGCGATGAGATCTGACCTAGGCCCGAAGGGTGTAGATCGAGATCCACTACGGCTGCGCCTCGTCTCGACAACGGTAAGAGGATATCCCCCTGGGTAATCTTCGCGGCACGAGGACGTCCGGGTTTCTTGGCCCGGGCATGGTGTTGGTGGCTGCCTTCTCCACCGAAGGCGGTTGGCCAGGCTGGTAGTGACGGATCTTGGATCCCACTATTAGCACCGGTGGCGAGTTGGGGAGACATAGTCGCCGGTGAAATCCGAGCCGACTCCGGTCATGGCGGGCGATGGCGGCGTCTACGTCGTTACCTTGATGAAGGCATCGTCAAGCAACTATCGTCCACCTGCTCGTGCCGCTCCGGGAGAAATCCTAAGATCACCGGATCAGACGATGGCGGCGCTGCGGTGTCGTGTTCCCTATTGGGGGCATCGTTTATGGAGCGGCGCCGGATGGAAGAGGCGTGAGGTGGTGTGGCGTGCCTTCTCTCACGTCGACGGCGGCTGGTCTCGGCGGCATGGAGCAGCGGCGCTGCGGTGTCGTGTTCCCTATTGGGGGCATCGTTTGTGGAGCGGCGCCGGATGGAAGAGGCGTGAGGTGGTGTGGCGTGCCTTCTCTCGCGTCGACGACGGCGGGTCTCGGCGGCATGTAGTAGCGGGGTCTCGCCGGTGGGTGTGTGAGGATGGACGAGCGCAGGATGGTGGCATTGTCTAGCGTCGTGGTGGCGTCGACGGCAGCTAGACTGAGCAAGGTAGATGCAGCAGTACATCACTGAATATGGATTGGTGGCAGGTGGCGGCGGCGGCCTCGTACCCGGCAGGCGTCCTGGTTGAGGAGTGCGCTGGACTGGTGGGTGCCCATACCCGGCAGACGTCCTAGTTGGGACCTCAGGTCTTAGATGTTAGGTTTGGCTGCGAGGTTTGTTTGGTATTAGGCCCAGACTATCAGCATCCCTACATAAACTGGATAGGAGTAGCGACAGATGTTGCCTAGACAATGGCTTTAGCTTTAGTCTTACTGTTGTATGACTTTATAAGGTCTTGTGTGAATAATTAATAAAGTGGCCGCATGCACTGTCCAGATGCAGAGGCCGGGGGTCCTCCTCCTTTTCTAAAAAATATATCTACACCCTAGAGTGAGTCAGTTAGCAAGCAAGTTGTTTTCTTTACAACTATTGTGGTGGTCCATTCTTTTGCCACGCTATCCTCGTAATGAAAAGGAAAATCCCTTGCTCAAAGAAAACAACAAGCTGAGCATTGCAATCATAGTGTATTGTGTGTAATGAAATAATGGTCGTGATGAGTTTGTGGTCACCCATCTATCATCTACCTTCACTAGTAGAAAACAGGGCTTTGGTTGGGGCCTGGCAAGCCAATTAGTCCCGGTTCAGTCACGAACCGGGACCCATGGGGCATACGTCCCGGTTTGTGAGCCTAGAGGGCCGGCCGGGGCCTCATGGGCATTGGTCCTGGTTCGTATGGACCCATTTGTCCCGGTTCCTGGCACGAACCGGAACCAATAGGCCTCGCTCCTGGCCCACATACATTTGTCGCGGTTCGTGGCTTGAACCGGGACAAAAGGTGGGGCTTTAATCCCGGTTCCAGCCACGGACCAGTACAAATGAGTTGCCTATATATACCCCATCGCCACGGCAGAGCACTCCACAGTGCTCTGTTTTTTCTGGCCGGCGAGGGGAGGGCATTTGGGTGCTCTAGCTCACCTCCTATGCACATGAGGTATTCGATGAAATTCCCGAGCCACACTAGTTAAGCTTTCTCCTCTCGAAGCTCGACCTCCAAGCTCCATTTTCCCTGAGATTTGCATAGGTTTAGCGGTCCGTTACGTCCTGTCCCCGTCTTCACCGTCGTCGATCGCCCGCGCCGATCTCGTCGCCGGCACCACCGTGGTGAGCCTCTTGTTCTTATCTTCTTTCTAAAAGAAAAGAATTCTTACTTTACATAAATACTTGTCTAATTATATATAATGCATGCAGATGAACCGGCAATGGATGTATGGTGACAGTCACACCTTCGAGTACGTTAAGGGCGTGCATAATTTTCTCGAAGTGGCTGAGGCAAACAAGCAGAATGGTATTATGTGTTGTCCATGCCTTGGTTGTGAGAATACGAAGTCTTACTCTGACCAAAAAATCCTTCACACCCACCTGCTTTATAAGGGTTTCATGCCACACTATAATGTTTGGACGAGGCACGGAGAAACACAGGTTATGATGGAAGACAACGATGAAGAAGAGGAAGATGACAACTATGTGCCCCCTGAATACGGTGATGTTGCAACGGGGGAAGCTACTGAAGATCAAGATCAGGAACCAGACGATGTGCCCGATGATGATGATCTCCGCCGGGTCATTGTTGATGCAAGGACATAGTGCGAAAGTCAAAAGGAGAAGCTGAAGTTCGATTGCATGTTAGAGGATGACAAAAAAGGGTTGTACCCCAATTGTGAATATGGCAACACAAAGCTCGGTACCGTACTGGAATTGCTGCAGTGGAAGGCAGAGAATGCTGTGCCTGACAAAGGATTTGAGAAGCTACTGAAAATATTGAAGAAGAAGCTTCCAAAGGATAACGAATTGCCCGACAGTACGTACGCAGCAAAGAAGGTCGTATGCCCTTTAGGATTGGAGGTGCAGAAGATACATGCATGCCCTAATGACTGCATCCTCTACCGCGGTGCGTACGAGGATTTGAACGCATGCCCGGTATGCGGTGCATTGCGGTATAAGATCAGACGAGATGACCCTGGTGATGTTGACGGCGAGCCCCCCAGGAAGAGGGTTCCTGTGAAGGTGATGTGGTATGCTCCTATAATACCACGTTTGAAACGCCTGTTCAGAAACGAAGAGCATGCCAAGTTGATGCAATGGCACAAAGAGGGTTGTAAGAAAGACGGGAAGTTGAGAGCACCCGCTGACGGGTCGCAGTGGAGAAAAATCGAGAGAAAGTACTGGGCTGAGTTTGCAGGTGACCCAAAGAACATATTTTTTGTTTAAGCGTGGATGGCATTAATCCTTTCGAGGAGCAGAGCAGCAATCACAGCACCTGGCCCGTGACTCTATGTATGTATAACCTTCCTCCTTGGATGTGCATGAAGCGGAAGTTCATTATGATGCCAATTCTCATCCAAGGCCCAAAGCAACCCGGCAACGACATTAATGTGTACCTAAGGCCATTAGTTGAAGAACTTTTACAGCTGTGGAATGGAAACGGTTTACGTGTGTGGGATGAGCACAAACAGGAGGAATTTAACCTGCACGTGTTGCTGTTTGTAACCATCAACAATTGGCCCGCTTTCAGTAACCTTTCAGGACGGACAAACAAGGGATATCACGCATGCACGCACAGTTTAGCTGACACCGAAAGTATATACCTGGAAAAATGCAGGAAGAATGTGTACCTGGGCCATTGTCGATTTCTTCTGACCAACCATCAATCTCGAAAGAAAGGCAAGCATTTCAAAGGCGAGGCAGATCACCGGAAGAAGCACGCCATGCGTACCGGTGATCACGTACTTGCTATGATCAATGATTTACACGTAATCTTTGGAAAGGGTCCCGACGGACTAGCTGTTCCGAATGACGCTGAGGGACGCACACCCATGTGGAAGAAGAAATCTATATTTTGGGACCTACCCTACTGGAAAGACCTAGAGGCCCGCTCTTCAATCGACGTGATGCACGTGACGAAGAACCTTTGCGTGAACCTGCTAGGCTTCTTGGGCGTGTATGGGAAGACAAAAGATACACCTGAGGCACGGGAGGACCTGCAATGTTTGCATGAAAAAGACGGCATGTCTCCAAAGAAGTATGAAGGTCCTGCCAGCTACGCTCTTACCAAAGAAGAGAAGGAAATCTTCTTTGAATGCCTGCTCAGTATGAAGGTCCGACTGGCTTCTCATCGAATATAAAGGCAATAATAAATATACCAGAGAAAAAGTTCTAGAACCTAAAGTCTCATGACTGCCACGTGATTATGACGCAACTGCTTCCGGTTGCATTGAGGGGGCTTCTACCGAAAAACGTCCGATTAGTCATTGTGAAGCTATGTTCATTTCTCAATGCAATCTCTCAGAAGGTGATCGATCCAGAAATCATACCAAGGCTAAGGAGTGACGTGGCGCAATGTCTTGTCAGTTTCGAGTTGGTGTTCCCACCATCCTTCTTCAATATCATGACGCGCGTCCTAGTTCATCTAGTCGACGAGATTGTCATTCTGGGGCCCGTATTTCTACACAATATTTTCCCCTTTGAGAGGTTCATGGGAGTCCTAAAGAAATATGTCCATAACCGCGCTAGGCCAGAAGGAAGCATCTCCATGGACCATCAAACAGAGGATGTCATCGGGTTTTGTGTTGACTTCATTCCTGGCATCAAGAAGATAGATCTCCCTAAATCGCGGTATGAGGGGAGACTGACTGGAAAAGGCACGCTTGGAGGGGACTCAATAATATGCAGGGACAGGCATTCTTGGTCTCAAGCACACTACACAGTCCTACAGAACTCTACCTTGGTGACCCCGTATATCGATGAGCACAAGAACAGTCTGCGCTCCAAACGCCCGGAGCAGTGTGACGGTTGGATTACATGTGAACACATCAGGACTTTCAGCAGTTGGTTGGAAACACATCTCAGAGGTGACAGCACTGTTTGTGATGAGCTGTACTCGTTCTCCAGGGGATCCTCTTCGACTGTACTGACTTACAAAGGATACGAGACAAATGGGAATGCATTTTACACGATCACCCAAGATCAAAAGAGCACCAACCAAAACAGCGGTGTCCACTTTGATGCAGCAACCAAGAGGGGAAAGGACACATATTATGGTTACATAGTGGACATATGGGAACTTGACTACGGACATGATTTTAAGGTCCTTTTTTAAGTGCAAATGGGTCAATCTGTCAGGAGGCGGGATACAGGTAGACCCACAGTACGGAATGACAACAGTGGATCTGAACAATCTTGGGTACACTGACGAACCGTTCGTCCTAGCCAATGATGTGGCACAGGTTATTGATACGTTTCCATCGTATCTACTTTTCCAAACACTTTTGCCCTTGTTTTGGACTCTAACTTGCATGATTTGAATGGAACTAACCCGGACTAACGCTGTTTTCAGCAGAATTGCTATGGTGTTATTTTTGTGCAGTAATAAAAGTTCTCGAAATGACCTGAAAATCAACGGAGAATTATTTTGGAATTAATAAAAAATACTGGCGAAAGAATCAAGGCCAGGGGGCCCACACCCTGTCCACGAGGGTGGGAGGCGCGCCTGCCCCCCTAGGGCGCGCCCCCTGCCTGGTGGGCTCCCTGGAGCTCCACCGACCTCAACTCCAACTCTATATATTCGTGTTCGGGGAGAAAAAATCAGAGAGAAAGATTCATCGTGTTTTATGATACGGAGCCGCCGCCAAGCCCTAATCTCTCTCGGGAGGGCTGATCTGGAGTCTGTTCGGGGCTCCGGAGAGGGGAATCCGTCGCCATCGTCATCATCAACCATCCTCCATCACCAATTTCATGATGCTCACCGCCATGCGTGAGAAATTCCATCGTAGGCTTGCTGGACGGTGATGGGTTGGATGAGATTTATCATGTAATCGAGTTGGTTTTGTTAGGGTTTGATCCCTAGTATCCGTTATGTTCTGAGATTGATGTTGCTATGACTTTGCTATGCTTAATGCTTGTCACTAGGGCCCGAGTGCCATGATTTAAAATCTGAACCTATTATGTTTTCATGAATATATGTGAGTTCTTGGTCCTATATTGCAAGTCTATAGTCACCTACTATGTGTTATGATCCGGCAACCCCGAAGTGACAATAATCGGGACCACTCCCGGTGATGATCGTAGTTTGAGGAGTTCATGTATTCACTATGTGTTAATGCTTTGGTCCGGTACTCTATTAAAAGGAGGCCTTAATATCCCCAATTTCCGGTAGGACCCCGCTGCCACGGGAGGGTAGGACAAAAGATGCCATGCAAGTTCTTTTCCATAAGCACGTATGACTATATTCGGAATACATGCCTACATTACATTGATGAATTGGAGCTAGTTCTGTGTCACCCTATGTTATGACTGTTACATGATGAACCGCATCCGGCATAATTCTCCATCACCGATCCAATGCCTATGAGCTTTTCACATATTGTTCTTCGCTTATTTACTTTTCCGTTGCTACTGTTACAATTACTACAAAACTCAAAAATATTTCTTTTGCTACCGTTACCGTTACTTCCAAACTACTTTGCTACTAAATACTTTGCTGCAGATATTAAGCTATCCAGGTGTGGTTGATTTGACAACTCAACTGCTAATACTTGAGAATATTCTTTGGCTCCCCTTGTGTCGAATCAATAAATTTGGGTCGAATACTCTACCCTCGAAAATTGTTGCGATCCCCTTTACTTGTGGGTTATCAAGACTATTTTCTGGCACCGTTGCCGGGGTGCATAGCTCTATTCTTTGAGTTACTTGGGATTTATATCTGCTGGTCACTATGAAGAACTTGAAAGACGAGAAAACAAAAATTTATCCCTCAACTACGAGGGGAGGTAAGGAATTGCCATCTAGCTCTGCACTTGATTCACCTTCTGTTTTGAGTAAGCTAGCGACACCTAAACCTGCTTCTGCTATTAATTCTGATATGTCGCATGTTATTAATGATGTCACTTCTGCTATGATTGATACTTATGATGAAACTACTTCTATGCTTGATACTACTGTGGCACTCAGTGAATTTCTTGATGAAGAACTTGCTAGGGCTAGAGAGAATGAAATTATTGAAACTGATAATATTGATGCAAGTGATGATGAAGATTCTCCCCCTAGAAACTGCTAGAGACTTTCTTGCTTGCAATGATAGGAGTGATCTTAAAAAATTATTAGCTAAGCTTAAAGAAAAAACTCTGAATGCTAGAATGAAATATTATCCTGCTTATGCTACTTTACCTATCTTTATTACTGATAAGGATTATGATTTCTCGGTTGATAATGAGATAATTACTTTGGTTGAATCTGATCCTTTCTATGGCTATGAATCTGAAACTGTTGTGGCACATCTTACTAAATTAAATGATATAGCCACCCTATTCACTAATGATGAGAAAACTCGCTACTATTATATCCTTAAAATATTTCTGTTCTCACTAAAGGGTGATGCTAAAACATGGTTTAATTCTCTTGATCCTGGTTGTTGATGTCTACTACACAACCTTCTTCTTGTAGACGTTGTTGGGCCTCCAAGTGCAGAGGTTTGTAGGACAGTAGCAAGTTTCCCTCAACTGGATGACCTAAGGTTTATCAATCCGTGGGAAGCGTAGGATGAAGATGGTCTCTCTCAAGCAACCCTGCAACCAAATAACAAAGAGTCTCTTGTGTCCCCAACACACCCAATACAATGGTAAATTGTATAGGTGCACTAGTTCGGCGAAGAGATGCTGATACAAGTGCAATATGGATGGTAGATATAGGTTTTTGTAATCTGAAAATATAAAAACAGCAAGGTAACTAATGATAAAAGTGAGCACAAACGGTATTGCAATGCTAGGAAACAAGGCCTATGGTTCATACTTTCTCTAGTGCAAGTTCTCTCAACAATAATAACATAATTGGATCATATAACTATCCCTCAACATGCAACAAAGAGTCACTCCAAAGTCACTAATAGCGGAGAACAAACAAAGAGATTATGGTAGGGTACGAAACCACCTCAAAGTTATTCTTTCTGATCGATCTATTCAAGAGTTCGTACTAGAATAACACCTTAAGACACAAATCAACAAAAACCCTAATGTCACCTAGATACTCCAATGTCACCTCAAGTATCCATGGGTATGATTATACGATATGCATCACACAATCTCAGATTCATCTATTCAAACCAACACAAAGTACTTCAAAGAGTGCCCCAAAGTTTCTACCGGAGAGTCAATACGAAAACGTGTGCCAACCCCTATGCATAAGTTCACGAGCGGAACCCACAAGTTGATCACCAAAAACATACATCAAGTGGATCACGTGAAAATCCCATTGTCACCACAGATAAGCACATGCATGACATACATAAAGTGTTCTCAAATCCTTAAAGACTCAATCCGATAAGATCACTTCAAAGGGAAAACTCAATCCATTACAAGAGAGTAGAGGGGGCGAAACATCATAAGATCCAACTATAATAGCAAAGCTCGCGATACATCAAGATCGTACCATCTCAAGAACACGAGAGAGAGAGAGAGAGAGATCAAACACATAGCTACTAGTACATACCCTCAGCCCCGAGGGTGAACTACTCCCTCCTTGTCATGGAGAGCGCTCGGATGATGAAGATGGCCACCGGTGATGGATCCCCCCTCCGGCAGGGCCTCCGGTTAATAGGTTAGTCCCAAAAATAATATAAAAGTGTTTAGTAAAGCCCATAAACATCCAAAACAGATAATATAATAGCATGAATACTTCATAAATTATAGATACGTTGGAGACGTATCAGCATCCCCAAGCTTAATTCCTGCTCGTCCTCGAGTAGGTAAATGATAAAAGAAATAATTTATGAAGTGTGAATGCTAGCAGGTGCACAAGTTTGATCAATGATAATTTCAATCACCTTTTCTAGCATCATTATATATCATAACAGTAGCTCAACTCATAGAACTTCTCATGATCAAGCAACAAGCTATTCACATGTTTAAAGTATAGATCATAAACTTTCTTGAAAACTAACAAACCGTGTTATTAGTCATCAAACAATTACAATTCATCTTATTTTCAGGAAGGGTCTATGTCAGAGCTTTGATTCAGCAAACTTCACATACTCAACTATCATTTAGTCTTTCACAATTGCTAACACTCACATGATATTTATGGGTTCAAAGTTTTAATCAGACACAGAGCAAGATAGGGGCTTATAGATTCGCCTCCCAACCTTTTACCTCAAGGGTAATGTCAACAATAATAGTTCATGATGCCTTACATCCAATTGGATATATATATCAGGATCTTTCCAACACAATGTGCTTGCCAAAGGGTAAAATGCAAAAAGGAAAGGTGAAGATCACCATGACTCTTGCATAAAGGTATAAGACAAGAATAAAAGATAGGCCCTTCGCAGAGGGAAGCAGAGGTTGTCATGCGCTTTTATAGTTGGATGCACAAAATCTTAATGCGAAAGAACATCACTTTATATTGCCACTTGTGATAGGGACCTTTATTATGCAGTCCGTCGCTTTTATTGCTTCCACATCGCAAGATCGTATAAAGCTTATTTTCTCCACACTAATAGATCATACATATTTAGAGAGCAATTTTTATTGCATGCACCGATGACAACTTACTTGAAGGATCTTACTCAATCCATAGGTAGGTATGGTGGACTCTCATGGCAACACTGGTTTAAGGGATGTTTGGAAGCACAAGTAGTATCTCTACTTGGTGCAAAGAATTGGCTAGCATGAGGGAGAAAGGCAAGCTCAGCATGTTGGATGATCCATGACAATATACTTTATTTCAGATATAAGAAAACATAACCCATTACGTTGTCTTCCTTGTCCAACATCAACCTTTTAACAAGTCATATTTTAATGAGTGCTCACAATTACAAAAGATGTCCAAGATAGTATATTTATATGTGAAATCTCTCTTCCCTCAATATTCTTTCATGAATTGTTCAAGTGACCAAGACAATGTTTGCTAACCTTCAATAAATTTACCACCTCTACCTCTTATATGTGAAGTCATTACTCCCCATGGGATAAGCATATGAAACATATATAATTTCAGATTTATGATATTCGCTCATTCAACTATTTACTCATAGGATATAAGTGAAGCTCACAAGTAAATGACAAACTACTCCAAAAAGATATAAGTGAAGATCAATGAGTGGTTAAATAATTATGTAGCTATGTGAAGACTCTCTCTCATTTAAGAATTTCAGATCTTGATATTTTGTTCAAACAGCAAGCAAAACAAAATAAAATGACATCTAAGAATAGCAAACATCATGTGAAGAAGCAAAAACTTAGGATCAACCGATACTAACCGATAGTTGTCGAAGAAGAAAGGTGGGATGCCAACCGGGGCATCCCCAAGCTTAGACGCTTGAGACTTCTTGAAATATTATCTTGGGATGCCTTGGGCATCCCCAAGCTTGAGCTTTTGTGTCTCCTTAATTCCTCTCATTTCACGGTCTCCCTAAATCTCAAAAGCTTCATCCACACAAAACTCAACAAGGACTCGTGAGATAAGTTAGTATAAACCAATGCAAAAACCTTATCATACTATACTGTAGCAAATCACTAAAATTATTATTCAACATTGCATACTAAATTCCTCTGCATATTTAATATTCCTATCCTCAAATAGAATCATTAAACAAGCAAACATATGCAAACAATGCAAACATAACAGCAATCTGCCTAAACATGACAGTCTGTAAAGAATGCAGCAAGATCCATACTTCCCTAGCTCCAAAATTTATGAAAGAAAATTCCCACTGTAGTAAATTTATTAGAGCTTAATATGCAAAAGGTTTCAACATTTTATCACATTCTGACTTCTCTAGGGAATTTTTGCAACAGCAGTAAACTTTCTGTTTTCAAATAGCAACATGAAGACTTGTAAAATAGGCAAAGTAAAGGCTATCAATGCCACTTTTATTGAAATAAAAGATGCAAAACATTGTTATAAATAACAGCAAGCAAATTCTAACAAAATAAATTGACACTCCAAGCAAAACACATATCATGTGGTGAATAAAAATATAGCTCCAAGTAAAGTTACTGATGAACGAAGACAAAAGAGGGGATGCCTTCCGGGGCATCCCCAAGCATAGGCTCTTGGTTGTCCTTGAATATTACCTTGGGGTGCCTTGTGAATCCCCAAGCTTTCAAGAAATTCGGTAAAAACACAAATATTTTTTCAAAAAATTGGAATAATTTTTAAAATTCGGGATGACAAAAAATTAAAAATTGTAAACATTTCTATAACAAACAAAATTTTGGAATTCATAACATGAACTGCCGAATATAATTGGCAACGTGAACAATTTTCCAAATTACGAAAAAAAATTTGAAAATTCCATAGATTTTAAGACAAAGATAGAGCAAAAAATTTGAACGGAACATTTCCTGAAATTCACATAAATTTCTTAAAACACGAACCTTTACAATAAAATACGATTATTTTTTAAGGTGTGAACAATTTTTTAAAATGGGAATATGTTTTGAAAATTCGGAAGAATTTGGGAAAATGTGTTTGTTTAATGCAAACATTATTTTCAATTTCTGCACATATCGCTAAAACAAAATATTTTTCAATTATGGAACATTTTTCAAATGATTTTTTAAATCTTTCTTTTTTCAATAAGAACATTTTTTTAAATGGGAGTATTTTTCAAATTTTGAGCAAATATCGGCATGACAAAAGAAATCCAAACATTTTTTGGAATAGGAACGCATTTTTTTAATTCATAACATACGAAATTTTGAATAAAAATTGAAATTGCAAACATTTTATGAAAATTTCGAATTTCGAGAAAAAAAGTGAAAAGTAGACATAGAATGGGAAAAAGAAAATAACAGGAACTACAAAGAGAAAGAAACACAAAATTAAAAATTGGAACAGAACACAAACAAAAATGGGCCGCCGAGTCTTGGGCGCCGTGTGCGTAACGGAACTATTTGTCGCGTTGTGCGGGAAATATGATTTTTTATTGCTGCCCTGTGTGTTCTATCTGTATCCATTTCATCCTTCTGTAGCCACGAATGGTTGGAAAGTTCATATTTCCGAAACAAACCAACAAATGAATAAGTAGCGAGCACATGCAAATGGTGAAGTCTCACAGCTTGAGATCTATATTGTGGCAAGCAAAACATATATAGGGCCGGCTAGACAAATTGTATGGTGATTTTCATATGGCCGGTATGAAGCTAATGCAAAACGGAATCAAGATGGATATGAAATTGGGACAGAAATTAAGAGACTAATGGAAAAAATGTGTAGTGAAGTGGAGTACCCGAGAGGCCGGAGATACAAGACCCAGGATCTTCTTGAGAAGAAGCAGAGGCAGCTGGTTCTCTAGTAGTAGCATGTCAGACCGGATAATGGAGTACATGCATTTTCTGCGGCTCCTGCAGAAGACGGGATCATGTCTGTCCAATGCTTCTCTCTCCGGTTCCTATATATGCACGAGCTGCCTGCTCTCAGCCTCTGCCCGTAAAAATTTTAATACAGCGATGGTGTGGTACATATGCACCAGCGACAGGTGTCTTTCACACATGGAAGAAGCTTGCACAAATTAAACTCAAGCAGCATGTCATTGAATTGACTTAGGTGGTTGCCAGAACAGTAGAAACATCTGCAACCAAGCTCAATTAACTGAGTAGAGAGCTACTACACTACTGGCCAAGATGTGAATGTGGAAAGAGACTAACGAACGCAGTCATGCACCACTGAGCTGATGCTGGACTTGGCGATGCGGGAAACACCAATTGGTGGTTGGTGGTACTATATATCTACAGCTTGTCAACTCTGATAAAAGCAAAGTAGGATAGAGAGCTAAAAGAACGGAGATAAATGTTGTGCCTAACACAGGTTACATCCTTCAAAAAAAAGTGAAGTTCGTTGCTCATCTCCATGAAAAGTGAATTAAAAAACAACAGTAATAGAATAAAAAATGAAATGTTTAAGCATCCAAGATGCTCATGTGCGCAAGGTGTGTGCAACATTTTCGTGGTGTTTGGACATCTGAGGAGCTCGTAAAAAACGACTATGAATAGTTACTTTTTTTGAAGTTTCTCACTCGCCAGAAATTTGTTTTTTCTTGCCACGAGCTCCTCAGATGTCAAAACACCGGTCCACCGCCGCCCCGAGGCCGTCCGCTTCAGGTCGTTCCCGTGGCTGCACCGACCATCGCGCCGTCGCTGCGTCACCCCGTCGGGTCGTAGCGAGTGTGGCACGCGGTCTATGCCGCCGTCCCGACACCGTTCCCGCGGTTGCACCGACCCGGGTTCCGCCGCTGCGCCGGCCCTTCGGGACGTAGCGACGTGGCTTGCGGTCCCCTCCGCCACCCCAAGGTCTTCCCGTCATCGCCTCGACCCGCCCGCCGCCGCTGCGTCGCCCCTTCAGGCCGTAGCGCCGCGGCCCGCGGTCCACTCCGCCGTCTCCGCGCGTCGACTTCCTGTGGTATGATCTTGAGCTTACAACTGTGTTGATGATGACAGATCTCACAGCTTTTAATCTTCAGTATTTATTGAAACACGTTGCAGCTGGGTCCACGGGGTGACTATTCCACCATCACATGCTGACGGGCCGAGAGGAGCATAATCACTGTGTACCTCGCTATTGGATTTTTGTGCAACATAATCACTAACTAAGTTAATTACGAGTACTCGACAAGGACCATAAATGACAGCATGTGGTGTGGTGGCTGCTAGTATGTGAGAACTCTACGTCAAGTCCGCATTGGATCTGGAGTCATCTGTTGTCCATTGTGCCCCGTACCACTACTGCTAGCTGTCTCCTGGTATTGATGATCTGGTGATGCGACTGTCATAGTTGGGTGTTGTGAAACAGTGTGAAACAAGAGATCATTCCCCTCCGTCCAGTCTAGGGGCACCATACATCCACGTCTCAGCAAACCAAATGAGTTTCTCTATCTCAAGAACAAATGGTTGGTTAGCAGTGGTAAGACAACCACAAGTGTCTGGGGTGCTTAGTAAATTTCCCTTCCTAAAATTACCGTCATCGTTTCTTGCCCAGATTTTCTTATTTTGTCAGCAAAGAAAATCCTCTTTTTCACGTTGACACGAATCAATGTATTCCTTCCCCTCATGTGGAGCGTGCTAGGGCAAAGCTTTGTTCTCTCCAGCACCCGTCGGCGAGCCGTGGACCAACTCTCCTCTGTCTGCAGCCTTTGGGGTGCTCGCGGCAGCGCTATGTTGGGTGGCGGCGCTTCATCTTTAAGTTCATCCTCCGAGCTCTGATCCTCCTCGAGTTAGTCCATTGGAAGTGAGTTAATGGAGCTCCAGTGTCAATTTATGCCGTCTCCTGGGGTGGTGAGGTTAATGTTTCTCGCCAGGCGTCCAAGACGGGGTTTGGGGTGAAGCGCTTGGGTTTCTTTACAGGGTTTAATTACGACCACTTCAGCTATGGGGCGTTGGTCCTTAGGGGTCACGCGCACTAAGACATTCCGGCTAACGTCGACAAGGTCAGGCGGCTGTACTGGTCATTCGATGGTCCATGAACCTGAATGTAATTCTTATCATGTCTGGAGTGCTTGGTACTTCTCCTACACTTCATATTAGACTCAGATTCCTTTAAAATAGGGAATTTATCTTTATTTGTAGATAATAACCAGGATAAAGGGTCAAACAAGCTACATCTAGCAAATTCGATCAACTAGTCGGTGCCCCACTACTCTATTAGCCATTCCCCTCTTGAAGGCGCGGCACTTCACCAAATTCTTGGGTAGAGGCCTCTATTGTCCCCATGCAGACATTACTGAGTCCCCCGAGTTGATCGTTCTCTGCGTCATATTAACCCAGAACATACAGGGCGCAGCCTATCGGCCCACTCAATCAACGCATCACAAGTGTTTGATAGTGCTCCACACTTCTACCATTCTATAGCGGTTGTATTATTCTTTCCTTCGGTTCTCTTGTTTTTTCGTCGGAAATACATTATTACCAAACAAAAAAAGTGTGCAAATTTCAAAATTTTATAGAATTTTAAAATTATTCGAAAATAAAACTGTTCATGACTTTTAGACTTGGTAGTAAATTTTCAAAAATTATCATCATTATTCAAACAATATTTAAGTTTGAAAAGCATTCACAAATTTAAAAAATGTTCCCCAAATGCAAAAAGGATAGTCATCAATATAAGAAATATTATATTGTAGAATTTGAAAAAGTCTTTTTTTATTTTCATAAAATGTTTTCAATTTTCTTAAAAAAAACATGAAGTTTAATAGATCTCATGGACATAATTTATAATAAAATTTCCAATTTTACGAAAATGCTCATGGATTCTACAAAATGTTCGCACTATTTAAAAACGCGTTTAAATATTTTGAAAATGGCCCGTGAATTTTATAATAGTGTCACAAATTAAAAAATTGCAAAATTTAAACAAACACGTTACTTTGTTAAATTGGCACGAATTTAAAAAATATTCAGAATTTTAAAAAGGATCACAAAATCAAGAAAATGTTTACAAATTTATGTTGTGGATTTTTTAAAATGTTGACAAATTGAAAATTACTTCATAAAGTTAAAAAAGAGGTCACAATGTTTGTAAACACTAGTAGAAAAAGGGTCATATGTCCCGGTTGGTAAGGGCCTTTTGTCCCGGTTGTTGAACCGGGACTAAAGGGTCGTTACTAATGCCCTAGCACTTTAGTCCCGGTTCTTACATGATCCGGGACAGATGGGCCTCCACGTGGCCGGTGCGGCGAGCCCAGGCAGGAGGGCCTTTGGTCCCGGTTGGTGGCACTAACCGGGACCAATAGGCATCCACGCGTCAGCATTTCAGGGGCTGGGGTTTTTGTGTTTTTTTTTTGAAGGGGCGGGGGGTTGGGGGTTTTGGGGGGTTAATTTAGGTGTTTCATATATTGTGTTAGCTAGCTAATTAATAGAGAGAAGTGTCCTCTCTTATCTCCGTGTTTGGTCGACGCTACGTACTATATACGTATAGAGAGGACTAGACACGCTAGATAGTAAGCAAATGAAGGAAACAGAAGATCGTCATGAACATATATATGCATACAGAGAGAAGTGATATCGACCACCTCTCCTTCTCCGAGAGATTGGTCGAACAACAAGTTCTCGTATATCTATCCGACACTACCGGCTACATATATACAATAATTATCTCTTACAATATAATCTCCTAATTATATATGTACATGGGGTCCACATAGTATTCTCTGTTTTCAGCGATCACGTGGTCAAGGAAGAATGCCGCCAATTCCTCTTGAATTGCTCGCATACGATCTGGTGGTAGGAGTTCATCCCGCATCCGAAAGATCTAATTTGAAGAAGGGTCAATACATATATATATGAATAAATGAAACTCAACACAAATGATGGTAATAAAATAAAATTGTGAATATTATTGCTTACGCACTTCATATTGTTCGTCGGAGTAGCCCCGCTCACAGGTCGTGTAGCGGATGGACTCGCAAATGTAGTATCCACAGTAAATATTCCCGGGTTCCTGCCACAACCACTTTACAAGAAATAGAGGTCAATCAAACTGATAAGATGTTTTAGATCACTACTTTGTGATTTAAAACTTCTTATATTTTTTACGGAGGGAGTATATTTATAACTATTATCAGTTTTACTTCCATGTTAAATTGTGTGTGTCTGAATCAAATCCTAGAAACCACTCAATCTTCAGAGTATCAAATCTGAAAAGATTTGTAATTCCGCCGTAGCTCAAAGTACAATGATAGTTGCTACAAGTAGTAACAAGAGAATAACTTCACTTCCCAGCTCCCACTAAAAAAATCAAATGTTTCTGGAGATTTAAAAAAACAGAAGCCAATGTGTTCCTACAGATGCAATTAATTTTTCATACTACTCAATATCACGTATGAACGAACCTAAATATGAATATTTGCATAAAATACCCGCTCAAAAGCATTTGCTTCAGCAACAGGTACCCCATACCAAAATTTTGGCTCGCCCCTGAAACACATGTCAGATAGCCACTTCAAGATGAATTACCCTAGGCCCAAAAGTTAATGAAAAATGAATGCAGAACATAACAAAATTTCTTGCACCCCTCACATAAACAAAAAGAAAACTATCTCCGTACTAATCAAAAATCAATAAGACAATAGCAAGAATAAAAATGTGCAATACAAAAATTGTGAAAGCAAAGATAAAAAAGGTAACACGTATCCAACATGCTATTCAGGCAGGATTTCCTTACCAGTGTAAATAATTGATTGAATAAAAACATTGTTCCTTAACCTGCCAAAAAATTGACGAGAACAACATCCCTAGGTAGAGCCACAAGACCACTACACCAGGAATTTTATCTTGTACAGTCCGAAAAACTGAACCTGGCAGGTTGGGAAAATTGTTCAGATTCCATGGGTTGGAGCAATACATCTGCCACAACTCTGGATCCACCGATGGTCGAACTAGATCACCAAGGTAAAGAAACCCACTTTTTTTTCCTAGCCCGACAATGTGTTGCAAGGATCAGAAGCGACCGTGATTGAGACATCGAGGACACATAGCTTCATGAGGAACTCTCCAAATGACTTTTCTAGCATAGTGGGCAACAGCAAGGGCTAGACCAAAAACTTCAAGATAAATGAGTTTTTGGCAGGGTGCACAAATATTGGCTTGGAACATAAAGAGGATGCTTCGTCAAGATGGCTGAAGGTAGTAGTTGGCCCGAAGTCGCGTTAGACTATTTAAGTTGTGCCAAAATTCGATCATGGACCATGCCGACAAAGAATGGATGGTGAATCCTACGGCACTTAAGTCATGAGATTACTGTTGGCTAGACCGAGAGAGAGAGAGAGAGAGAGAGAGAGAGAGAGAGAGAGAGAGAGAGAGAGAGAGAGAGATATGTTGATCGGGATGATGGGTAGGACCTCAATTTGTAGGTGGACCTATCCAAATAAGGTAGGGGTTTTGGGGCTGTGCTGGGCTAAGCTAGGGAGGTCTAAATGGGGTAGGGGGCTGCCTTGTGGTTTAGAAGAGAGGGAAAAGGCCCACGGCAGCTGTATTTGTGAAATTTGTTTCATTATTTAACCGACTATTATTTGTTAGATCAGTCGAGTATGAAAAGAATGTGGAATTGGAGGAAATTTCATGTGGGGCATTGGAATACTATAGCAAGACTGCATCCAAACTTCTGATTATTTGGAGATCATTTGGCACCCGTTTATAAAAAGAATTTTTTATCAAACAAAAAGGGGTTAAATTGTGAGTCTGTGATATCGGAGGTGTAAAATTATGAATCCGCACATGGGGCTTCATAATGCTATACCACGACCATGTGCAAGTGCCACGCCACTAGTATTTTGACTAGTGTCACAACACTGAGGATTGGTGATGAATAATATTGTCTATAGCATCATAATCTGACATAAGCTGTTGGCCAATCTTCGCGTAAGAACTATCCAACTTTCATCCACTGTTCACTACAAAATAAATGGCATATTCCGTTGTAAGGAGAATTAAAGATGTGTAAATAACAACATCTCAGCAAGAAACATGAAATAAATAGAACAATAAAAAATCTTAGTTATTTATATCATAATAAATTGTAGTAAAACACGATATTGTTCTAGTGCGCATTGTTGTAAACTAAAAATCAAACATGGTAAAGACATTTCGAAGATTTATTCTTCGTGCCGACAGAAGATCAGGTTGCTCAGGACGATCCATATTCTCCTCTAACTAGACCGCTCAAACAGCTACCGGTTGCCACCACCTTGGCCCCACGAATTCGAGCAGGTACACAGACACACTAATGGAAGCAAAAATGTAGTGTTCAATATTTTTCGCACTTGCTTCTCTGCAGATGAAAGACGTGTTCAATGAAGTATGTGATGGTTAGCTGCGAGGATGTCTCCGCGAGCTGTAATACCAATCTCGGCCATACTAACCATCGTATTCAAGCACCGCATTACTGCATCATTTGTGTCCGCTCGAGGACCACCCCATGCGGTGCATCTAGACGGTTTATGCGACTTGAAACTGGCGCCTGCAAGAAGCGTATGCCCATGGGGGCGACCGATGTCAATGCCCATCGGCTCGATACATTGCACAAATCTGGTGCCTACAAGAAAAGTACGGGTGGAGTCAATCATCGCGGTAGCCTATTGGGTCTTTGCACCGTACAAATTGCTTGCTATAAAAGCACGCATGTGAATGCACCTATAATGTAAAATAATCAGATCCTTGCGCTCCATATTTCCAGGACCTTTTTGGCAGGGACTACTCAATTACCCTATTGAAGGGTTGCCATTAATGATGAGCTTTGAGTGCATCATGCGGCTACATTTGCATGGATGTACGGACGCTAGGCCAGCTAGCTACAGGACACCGAGAGCCAGGCAAGTAGGTGCGAGATGTCTTGTGTTGAGCTCTTCCTTGTCTTGTGTTGAGCTCTTCCTTGTCTTGTGTTGCCTCTTCTTGTTGGATGGTCTCTTCCAATGCATGGCTGATCTTCATGGCATATTAGTAACTCTTAAGTGAAAAATGTACATGAGCGATTTTTTGCCCTAAAGTAAGAAATAACTAATAGAAAACAAAATAAAAACTCATCCGTCATTTATTATCCACGGTTAGTCGCTTACTAGATAAATATGATCAAATATATTTTATCTACATCACTATTTTGTTTCTTTGACACGTAGTATGCGAGAAATATGTTTAGTTTGGCATGTTGAGATAGCATCTATCTTCGTGCATTACACACATTTAGCTAGATGTCTAGTTCAGCCAACTCACAAACATCTCAAATTCGCTTAGATGGCACGCCATTAGCGTCGTCTCTGGAAGCAAATCAAGCTTGTGCAGCCATGCATTCACCGATGCCGACATAAGAATCATGGAAGCCCCATTTTCAGACATTATTGTTTTGCTAATTAGGGGTTCGTGGGGTGTGATGCGACATAAATAACTCAAAGTCTGCTGGGATCCGTCACTTTATAAGATGTTGTAAATCAGATGTATATCGCACTTGCATCTGGGCAAAATAGAGACATGATGAATGAAGTATGCAGTGGTTACTTGCGAGGAAGACTGCTTGAAGTAGTAATGATATTTTTTTATTTGGGTTGATCAAGTCGTAGGATGAACTTTATGTTTAGGGTTAAATTGTTGCAATGTTTTGATGTTTAAATTTTAAATGATCAATGTAATGTCTTTTACAAAACATTGTTTGCATGTTTCGAAGTGCCCTATTTTAGGGAACCCATTGGAGTTGGATGTTTTTTGTGCCCCAAAAAGCACTTTTAAGTGTTGGAAATTTTGTTCCAAGCACATTTTGGTGCCCTAAAAGAGGGAACCTACTGGAGATGCTCTTACTCTCTATTACACGCACATGCATATTAACACACATTATGTGGGCCCACTTATCTCTTTGTTTATATCCATCACACCCCACTCTCTCACTCGCAAAACACCAGTTACACAACGCAACACAAATACACTCCACTGATGCACCCACATACTCTGTCACACACACATGCACTCCTTGACATACTTCACATGAAAAGTGTCATGCTCTATCCCTCGCTCCACTTTTCTGTACAAGTAAATAGTCAAACCAAATGATAGAACAATCTGGCCACAAAAGAACATATCCTAAATAGCATGCAACTGATAAAAAAATTATTTGAGAAACAAAAAATCAAGGTAATTGAAAAATAGGAAAACACGTGAAACATATAGGTTGAGGAAGAGACATACCTGAGCAGATATTTGCAAAGATAGGACATGAACATGAGGGGTCTGCGAACTTGCATCTTTCCCTTCCTTGGTGAGCCCCTTATCTTTCTATTTGTTGTTCTCTATCGTCTCTGCCCTCAGGGTCTAAAGTGACCAAAGACCAAATATAAGAGCCAAATTTTTATATGAAAACCAATACGAGACATTATCCACCATTGGTGCCCAGATGGGCACGTTCAAGTCCGAGTCGGCATCAACACTGAGCTTTACTTGCATAAGCACTGGAGTCTCAGTATCAATGCCCTCACATTGCCCTTCACAGACACCAAGCTCAAGCTCCTGCACAGACGTTGAGCAGACTATAACCTCTTGTGCAGAACTATCTGAGTTCACCTTGAGCACATGGGCAGCGGTCGACCATGGTAGCAAGATGGAGGATGGTGCAGCGGTAGCGTTGGAGGGACAACCTCTCAAGGACCAAGAATACATCTTCCGACACCTGTGTGACGCAGACGGAGCACAACCATATCTCGCTAGCCGTGGTGTGGGGAAAGCATGGTAGCTCAACTATAAAATATTCATTCAAGCTGTTAAGAGGGATGACCTTTTGTGGAGAGACCCTTGCCGCAACACGGAGAAGGGAGACAAATTGAGCTCCTTTGGCAGTGTGCCCCCCCATTATAAAGGTCGAGTTCGATGCCAAGGAGGGACAGTATGAGTCCAAGCGCCACCACCGCTTCTAGTTTGGTGAGCGCCTCTTCGAGCATGCCAGACCCGACCCCATGGAAGGTGACCTTGAGCACGCGCAACCCTAGGAAGTTCTTGAGAAAGGTGCCGACGTTGACAAAGCTTTTGGAGAGAGACAGCCTCTCGACCACTGGGATGAGCTGGCTATCCCGCGGCTGGATGCGAAGGTAATACGTGTATAGCTCAATGGAGGTGGCGCGGCGGAAGGAAGGCATGGCGAGTCAGACGCGTCCTGGCGGGAGGATGAAGAGAAGCTCCTTCGGCAAGAGCCAAATGGCATAGTGCAACAACTTCTTGGCATTAACGTCATCCCATTTTACCGCGTCCGGTGGGCCAGTCCTGACGAGACGGATGTCGAGGACTATGACGGGCTCGTATGCATCGCCAGCGACATGGGCAAGCGCCTCTTCTATCGCGCTTGCCGGGACGTCGCAGAAGGTGAGCCCGGGGAGGCTGATCCAGAGGTCGTGCCACTAGCGCACAAGGTTGCCGGTGCACGCAGCGACACGGGTGGAGCCCAGACACGCGAGGACCTAGAGGAGCATGTTATCCGGGAGTGCGCTGATGAGTTCATATCCGCATGTACCACCCTGTGCTGACGGTGTTGGTTCTGGCGGCGATGAGAGCCAGATGCGGCGGCGGGATGGCGGGAACTCTATTCGGGAGTGGCGGAAATTGGAACTCTACAAAGGTAACCCCACGTGAATACAAACTTCGCCTGCAACCCTCACATAAAAAAATTATTGACCTACTAATCAACTATGAATAACACAAAAGTAAGAATAAAAATGTGTGACACACAAACTGTGATATAAAAGATAAAAAAGGTAACCCATATCCAACATGCTATTCAGGCAGGATTTGCTTACCTGTGTAAATAATTGATTGAATAAAAACAATGTTCCTCAATATGCCAGCAAAATGACGAGAATAACATCTCTAGGTATAGCCACGGGACCATTACACTAGGCATCTTGCCATGTACAGTCCGAAGAACCGAAAAATTTACTCCCTTATGTCCTTTTAGGGGATCGGTTCGGAATGCCCTAAGGGCATCTTCAAAGGGGACATGTAAAACTCCGATATATATTATCTGAACCATTTATGTTCATTTTTGCAATCCAATGGAGACCCTTATCAGTCCGCGGAGCAGTATGGACGTCTAAATTCCGGTATTCATGAGACAAACTAGGGCAATATGTCGTGCAACCCAACAAAAACACACCACGCACGCGCCAAGCTCTCCTCGCGCTGGCAAGCCGCTGGCTGAGCTCGTGAAGACCGTCGCTGCCTCGCGGAAGAAAAAACCGTGGCCGTCCGAGTACACGCGCTGCCTGCGGTGATGACGTGGTCGATGCAGAGGCAGGCGCCGTCGACGAGTGGGACGAGCGTGTTGTAGCGGTGCGAGACGGCGGAGCAGCGGCCGAGTGAGCGCGCATCGGCGAGCTTGTTGAAGATGAGGAGCACGAGAGAATCCGGCACACTGTCAAAGTGGTCCTCCCCTTGCAGTTGTGCCAGTGAGGAGGAACCTCCGGTGCGTGGAGAAGCAGGCGTTGGCAATGTGCACGTCGCGGCCGCAGCGCGCTCATAGCATGGCCTCGTTGGTGCAGCAGACCACGCACACCTCGACCGCGTCCGACGAGCCCGTGGCGGCGCTGGCACTCCCGTGGCCATGTCCATCGCGCCTGTGGCCGCGTCCGGCGCGCCCGTGGCTGGCTTCGGCCGTAGCCACGCAGGAGATGCACGCACTGACGTCGCACGTCACGTGTTCGATCAAATGCCCGGGCGGACAAATACGGAAATTCTCAGTGTAGCATTGGATGGCACGCTCCGGTATCTTGTCCGTGGACACAGGCCGAACGCAAAAAGGGACATTTGGCGGAGAGTAATAGTGACTTGCGTTGGAGATGCCCTAACTGAACTATGCTTCCACTTCTTATCTTTCAATTTGGTAACGGACCAAACTACATAGATGATCTTTTTTTGTATATATCTTGTGAGAAAATTATGTTATTCGTAGTGACAACTTTTCATGTCCTTCAAAAGAAAAAATGTACTAGTTTTCTTCACCTCCGAAGAAAAACAAAAAAAAATGGGGGCGTTGCGAGAATCGAACTCGCGACCTCTCGCACCCAAAGCGAGAATCATACCACTAGACCAAACGCCCTATAATTGCTAATTACCACTACGAGCCGTACTAATGACGGATTAAGCTCCAAAAGAGTCGAGACCCCCTTTATTCCTTGGATTGGTCAAGCGAGGCCGGTGAACAGAACTACAGAAGAGTAGATGGACTTCCAGTGCCGGCGCCGGCAGCGATATCGCCCTCTACAGAGGCCTCCACCACCTGACGGCTCCTACTCCTTCATCGCGAAGCAAGCCCGCAACCGTCACGGCGGCCACTGCCCGGAGGCGCCGTCGCAGCCTTGGCAAGTGGGCGCCACGTGGCCCCCTGCAAGGCCTCCAACGCCAGCGGCCCCTCCGCCGCCGACCACGGTGCGTACGCTCCTTCGATCTTCTTGACCAGGATCACGCAGATTTGAGTCCCTTTGGTAGGTGTCGACAGTATCCATGCTGCCTGCTTGATCGGTTTTAGTCTCTGGTATAATGTGGCTATGTGCCACCAGCTAGCCAGTGCTGGTACATGCTGGCCGATACACAGGAATAGGAATAGCTTGCTGCCGAATCGACCAGCTTAATTATGCACAACTTTCTTCATCTTGTTCAGCAACACCGAAATTTCGCTCGTATAAATCTGAAAGAAACCATACACAACTTGTGCAGGTGTGCTCCTGTTGATCTGCCATCCAGCAATTAGCAGTGGCATACCGCTTTTCCTCTAAATAAGTAAATACAGCACACTTGTGTTTGGCGAGAGATCAAATTTCAGCTCCAATCTACGCTAGTCTCAGCTTTTCGGTTAAGTTGCTGCTCTAGTGCATTAAATCTGCTGGTAGTGTTGTTCAATGCATTTTATGTCTGAATCCACAATTCTCGATCCATACATGATTAACTGCATCATCATCACACACGAAAGAAGCGTACCTGCATGAGTGTACATTGATTTCTTCTTCTGGAAGAAAGGAACAGGCAATCATATTCTTTGTATTTGCACCTGCAGTGGGCGATGTAGAGGAGCAGACGTGGGACAAGGTCGTCCTGGGGAGTGAGACGGCGGTGCTGGTCGAGTTCTGGGTGTCATGGTGCGGACCGTGCCGCTTGATGCACCCCATCATCGCAGACCTCGCCAAGGCCTATGTTGGCAAACTGAGATGTCTGATGGTAGTAACGGACCAGAACCAGGAGGTGGCCATGAGATACGACATCAGGAGCATCCCCACCATACTCATCTTCAAGGATTGCGAGAGGAAGGAGACGGTCACCGGCACCATTGCAAACACGGCCTTGGCCGCCACAGTCGACAGGTTTTTGTAAGCATACATTAGAAATTATAATTCTTTGTTCTTCCATGCCCGAGAGCTTGCGAGTAGAAGGGTACTTTTGGCCCGGTATGCGAAGTATCTACACCCCAGCTCAAATGCACCCTGATGAACAGTAAAATCAAAAAAAAGTAAACAAAAATAAAAAATTCTGAAAAACAAATGTGCAAGCTTTGACACATGTTTTATGTGCTTGCAAAAATTTATCATAAAAAAGTATTCCTGAAAGTCGTGGTAAGAAAGCAAATTCAATACTTCAAAATTGCTATTGTTGAAAGCATTTTGGAGTGTTGATATTTTTTTGTTTCAACATGTGTTCGACAAATATTTTTTCGGGCTGAAAATTTCCATGCACTGAGAACATTTGTGAAAGTTTGCACCAAAATAATTCTGATTTGTTTGAATTTTTTCACTTTTTCAGAATTTACTGTTCACCCCGAGCTCAAATGAGCTCAGGAGTAGAAGGGTACTTTTAGCCCGAAAGCCTTTTTTTTTTCAAATTTTTTTACAGGGTTTTCCTAGAAGGATTTGTTTTAACTGTTCTAGTGAACATTTCCTAGATAATTAACTCAATTATGATTAATTAATGAACTAGAATCCAACAAATCACTAAGGCCTCCTTTCCTTCATAGGAATTTTGTAGGAATTCTAAAGGATTGGAACTTTGTTGGAAAAATTCCTTTGGAGCCCTTTGATTTGTAGGAATGGATTCCTATGCTTATGTAGGATAGAAATCAATCATTCACATTTCAGTGCATCTAATGGCGTCTTTTTTCCTATATGAATTGAGATGCACGTCATCTCATTTCCTATGACTTTTCTATTCCTATCCTATATAGAAGTATTTATAACATGTTGTATTTAATTTAAATATCAATTGGCCTTAAAATCCAAGAGGTGGAAGGAATTATTTGCCACAAGGGCCCATAAAGAAGTGGCGTCCAGCATGCCATAAGGGGGGAGCGAATTGGACAAGGGGGAGGCATCCTCCTCCCCCTCCTAGGTTGGCGTCCCAAGGGGGAAATTTTCCCCCTTGGCTGCCATCTCCCTCCGTTCCTTTATATAAGGTGTATTTGTTTTTTGAAAAGTCAAACGAGTGCAAGTTTGACCGTGTTTTTAGAAAAATATATCAATATCCACAATATGAAATTTATATCATTGGATCCATCATGAAAACTAGTTTCATATTTGATCTATTAGGTATTACAGTTGTTGTTATTTTATTCTATAATCTTGGTCAAACATTCAAATGGTTGACTTGCACGGAAACCGATACACCTTATATTCTGAAATGAAGGGGTATATACTAGTGCTTTTTACTCTTTTGGATATACAAGTTTTGGAGCCTCCTCTAGTTCTTCTAGTTCTAGTTTTAGTTGGTCCTAGTTGACTAATTAGAGCTAGGCTGGTCCTCTTGTCCTCATAATTAGAAGCCCCGTGTGGTCCTAATCTCCTCCCTCTAATTCTCTGGTGACGATTAGCTCTGGATGGCGAAGCACTCCCGAATTGTGAAGGCTGCATGCTTGCAACCAAGTAGAGAGGTTGTGCTTTCGGTCCTCGATTCGAGGATTGTTCATGGACGGTTCGCGGGATCGTTCATCGAAAGTTCGAGGGACTCCAAGTACGATCTCCACCGACATGTTCTTCTTCCGCTACAACTCGGTGACGGTAACGATCGTGATCCCAACCCATTATGCATTTTCATATTGATCTTGGGTGATCATATGCACGAATTGTTTTTCTACTATGTTTCCCAACATGACTATGATAAGATATTCTTTTAATTAAATGGATCCATCCTTGATTCGTTTTACCCACCCTGCAGGTTGTGCCAAGGTGGTCCTCTATCTCTATTCTTCATTCTCTTTGTTGTTGATGGTTTGTCTGCACTTCTTCAGAGGGAGGTCCAAACCAAGCACGTTGAACCACATTGAACCCCTTCAGGTGTGCCACTGAGGCCCTGGGATTTCACACCTCCTCTTTGCGAATGAAAGTCTCCTGTTGAGCCCAACCACTCAGAACGAATTAACCAGGTGCTTACAATGCACAGTCAAGCTACATCATAGGCAATCAATCCCGCCAAATGTTATATTATGTTTGGTAGCTCATGTCCGGAAGGTCGTATGAACAAAGGCAAGATCAAGGAAGTGCTCAATGTTGGTCATGACTCCTTCAAGGCCAAATACCTTGGGTTGCCGACACCCAAAGGTCGTATGCACAAAGGAAAATTCCAAAACCTCCAATCCCATGCATGTAGCTAAGAGGATCATTTTGTGGGGAGATCCATACATGGGTGGCAGGAAAGTATTGAAAAAACTGGTAGACCAAGCGATACCCACTTAAAATGGGCGGCTTTAATCTTCCCTTTGGATTGTGTGATGATCTCACTCATATTGTAGGACCAGTTGGTGGGGATCAGCGAATGGGAAGAGGAAAAAACATTGGGTGGCGTGGGAGAACATGCTCAAAACCAAAAAAAACAGGCACATGGGATTCAAAGACATGTGTTTGTTTGACCAAACCCTCCTCTCCCGTCAAACATGGAGGATCTTACAGTTCCTAATTTGTTGTGTACGTAGGTACTTAGGGCAAAATACTACCCCAACGGAGTCTTTGCTGATAGTGGGTCATTGACTTGGCATGCAATTGAGTACAAGATCGAGCTGCTAAAAAAGGGCATCATATGGCGTGCCAACATCGAGTCAAGCTCTAGGCATGGCAAGATCCATGGATACCGAGGAACCATCAACTTACGCCCATCATCCCTAAAGGACGGTGCCGCCTTTGCTGGGTGGCAAACTTCATTGGCACATATAATACTTAGAATAAGCAACACTTGCAGTTGCACTTCCTTGCACCCGAATGAAAGAGTTAATCAAGAATAAGCCATCATTGTGAAATGAAGAAGACTTTAGTGCATGGCATCTGAGAAAGCAAGGGACATTCACTGTGTGGAGCACGCATGGGCTAGCCTCGTATGAATAGATGCGCATGTAGGGGAGCGGTGCATCCAGTAGCAGACCGAGCAACGAGTGATTGGCTTGGAAGCTCATATGGCAGGGTGAGGTGCCCCCAAGGTTCGTATCTTCGCATGGAAACACACACATGGAAACTCGCATCAAACTCCATAGCTACCAAGGAAATTATGTGTAGAAGTGGAATGGAAGAGGACCCGACTTGTAGCATTTGTGGGTGCGGGCCGGAGGATGCCTTCCATGCCATGCTTCACTGCATGCATGCATGTGAACTCTGGTTGTCCATGCGTCGGGAATGGAACTTTCCTGGTGAGCATCTCTTTGTACCCACCATTCCTGAGTGGATCCTCAAAGCTCTACACGAGATGACGATGCAACAATGTGCTATGACCCTTATGATCTTATGGTGAATCCGACATGCTCACAATGGGGTCACCCATAGCAAACCCCTGCCAACACTTGAAGGTTTAAAGAATTTTCTCCTCAGCTACCTCAATTTTCTGTTGCCCCTCAAGTAGCACCTCAACATAGATGCGGCGAAGGTAAGCAAGTGGTTGACTATGTCCAACGCTTTGGCCAAATTAAGCATGCTTCAGGTGGCCGCCAGATGGTCCATCATAAATGGTTGCCACCGCCGGCCAGTGGCGCCAAACTTAACATGGACGGCTCCTTGAAGCTTGTTAGATCCGTCGGTACTGGAATGACCCTTCATGATTAACGGGCTCCACTGGTTTTGCTAGGTGTAGGTATCTTTTCGGCTACACTCACACGGTTGATGCCAAGTTAGCGGCAATAGGGGAAAGTCTCGCCTTCACATTGCACCAGTCGTCGCTCCCTGTGACTGTGGAGACGGACTATGCGGAAGCCATCTCCTTGGTGAACCCAGCAACCCCGAACATGTTGTGATACCCATCGCGCGTCCAAACTATTCATGAATGCACCATAAATTTACATTCCGTAAGTTTTGTCTTATTTCCGACGTAAAAATAGACCGCAAGAAAATATATAATCGTCGTAAAAAATATTTTTTGTTATGTAAAATTATAAACGTAAAAACATAGTGTAAAATACACATAAATAAACTGCGAATTTTCTTGTCTTATGGCCTATATTTTTATTTTCTTCTGCCAAATTTTACATGGTGAATCAATAGGAATGTAACTATTTGAATTCCGAATGTAATTTAATTATGAAATGATCGTAAGATTACCTCGGGTGAAGAATAACTTATTATGCACCCTGGGTGATGAATAGTAACACTATATATATTGTTCCGATCAATCGTGAAGCCAACCTTTGTGAGTGACGGTTTAGCGTAGCAAGCTAGAGAGCAAATGAAAACGGCAGTCTGGCTTAGTAATTTTCCTGTAGAAATTGCCGATGCCATGAACAAGGATTGTATTTCTATTTTTAGCTAATATATTCACTCTTATATGTGTTTTTACAACAGAGAGATTATATGTGATCTTACTACAAAACAAATGGAGAAGTTTGCTATTATATCAGAAAAATATATATAGAGAAGTTTGTTTCCATTATGTTGATGCGTTGAAGGAGACGTCAAAATGAGACGACGAGCGGAAAGCAGAAGGCGGGTTTCACACTCAAGAAGTGTATGTACGTCTTCCAAGAAGAGAAACCGGAAAGCAAACCCCCAAAATTCCCCTCCCCTCCCCTCTGTTGGAAGTCCAAGGTACTTCTCCTCAAAGCCAGTTGTTAAAACTTGGAGAACACCCCTCACCGAATCAATGGTGTTCACGGGACAGGAGTTGCCAAATAGAACAAAGCACTTGGCAGGGTTAATAAGCTGGCCCGTAGCATGTCCATAAGCATCCAGAATATTTCGGACATGTGTAGCCTCTTGGTCACAAGCTTTAAAGAACAACAAAGTGTCATCCGCGAATAGCAAATGAGATATACCAGGAGCTCTTCTTATGATTTTCAGCAGGGAAATATTGCCCAATTCAATACGTTGATTTATCAGAACAAAGAGACCATCCGCAACAAACAGAAACAAATATGGGGATAAAGTGTCACCTTGCCGAAGCCCACGCGTCCATGCAAAAGAATCCAGGATGGCTCCATTAAATTTCACGGAGTATCTCACCGAGGTCACACAAGTCATTATCCAGCTAACCCATTGGTGAGAGAAGCCAAGCTTTTGCATCATTTGCTTAAGGTAAGACCAATCAACCCGATCATAAGCCTTGGAGAGATCTAGTTTGTATGCACAATAGCTCCTGGTAGGGTCTTTCTCTTGCTTGATATGATGGATGCATTCGAAAGCTATCAGTGCATTATCAGTAATCATACGCCCTGGAACTAAAGCACTCTGATATGGAGAAATGATATCATCCAGTATAGGTCTGAGCCTATTGACAACGCACTTAGACACAACTTTGTAAATAATATTACATAAGCTTATGGGACGGAAATCGGTAACTTTACGGGGGTTTTTATTTTTGGAATCATGACAATCACAGTATCATTTACCTCAGGTGGCATTACTCCAGTGCGAAAAAACTCCTTCACGGCGCATATGACACTTTCCTTGAGAGCCGCCCAATTTCTCTGAAAAAATCGTGCAGGGAACCCGTCGGGTCCAAGTGCCTTGAGAGGACCAATCTAAAATAATGCGTCGGAAATTTCCTTTTCAGTGAACTCGCTGCATAGCTTTTCATTTGTGTCATCCCCAACTAAAGGGGCAACAAGATCAATTATAGGAGCAGGATTAAGATTAACATCAGCCGTGAAGATAGCTTGAAAATAAATTGTAGCCGCTGCACCCGGCCATATCCTTCATGTCCGTGTGAATAACGTCATTTCTATTTCTAGCTAATATATTCACTCTTATATGTGTTTTTACAACAGAGAAATTGCACGTGATTTTGTTACAAAACAAATAGAGAAGTTTTCTACTATCAGAAAGAATTATTATTTTTTGAGAAGTTTGCTTCCATTATGTTGATGCGTTGAAGGAGACGTGAAAATGAGAGGACGAACAGAAAGCAGAAGACGGTTTTCACACTCAAGAACTGTAGGTACGTCTTCCAAGAAGAGAAACGGGAAATCAAACCCCCAAAACCAAAATTCCGCTCCCCTCCCCTCCGTTCCCCACTCGACTCCACCCTAATGGCGTCGCAGGCGCCGCCCTTCCCCGGCGCCACTCCGACGCCGTCCTCCCCTGATGCCCCGGCGGCGCCGCCCTGCAGCCCCGACGCCTCGCCGACGGTGGAGGCGCAGGCGGCCCTCCCGGACCACCTGACGGAGGAGATCCTCCTCCGCGTCCCGACGGCCGCCGACCTGGCCCGCGCCTCCATGGCCGGCCCCTCCCTCCGCCGCATCATCACCGACCACTCCTTCCTCCGTCGCTTCCGCACCCTCCACCCGCCGCCTCTCCTGGGTATACTCTCCGACCCCTTCCTCCCAGCCCAGCCGCCCCACCCCTCCGCCGCCGCCGCCCGAACCCTCGCCGGCACCGACTTCTCCTGCTCCTTCCTCCCCTCCCGCGAGCAGCCCTGGCGTCGCTGCGACTTCTGGGACGGCCGCGCCCTCCTATGCGTCGCCCCCGACGCCTGCGACCTGATGAGGGACGTCGCCGTGTGCGATCCGCTGCACCGGCGCTACCTTCTGCTGCCTCCGGTCCCCCAGGACCTGTCCAATCTAGTCTATCACTGGGAGCTTTTTCTTGCTCCTGCCGGCGGAGACGAGAGCGCCGACATTGCTGCGGACACTCCCTTCAGATTCAGGGTCATGTGCTTGGCCGAATACCAGACCCACTTGGTCCTATTCATCTTCTCTTCGTCGGGTCCCCGTGCCGGACAATGGCACACTGTCGCATTTGATGGCTGGACCGCTCTTGTCGCAGGGATCACTGACCATGCGTTCGGAAGGCGCCACTACGCGCACGGATGCTTCTGCTGGGCGATACGTGGGATCAACAAATTGCTCTTGCTCGACACTGGTACCATGGAGTTCTCATCCGTCCACCTTCAGCCTGGTCTCAGTGATCGCCTGGTTGCCTTTGTGGCAGCAAGGGAAGGGAGGCTTGGGATGCTTGCTCTCAGCCACAATCCCCTATACGACTCATATCACCTCTGGTATAAGGTTTTGTTTGGCACCGGGGATGGCCCAAGGCAGTGGCAAACCGAGGATGTAGTCCGACTGCCCCACGATTATAGCTATTGCATCCTTGGTGTAGCAGGGGGATACTTACTCCTATATGGGATTCCAGACGATGACCCGGACTCGTTCGAAATGCCAGAACCCAACTGCTTTTCACTGAATCTCCAGACTATGAAGGTTGAGCAGTTTTGTGCGAGTGAGCCCATAACGCCATTGAAGAGCCATCTACTGTGTGCGGGTTTCCCGCCATCCTTGTCTCCACCAACTATTTGAAGGGGGTAAGCTTACTCTTATTTATTTTTCCATGCATTGTCCATATATGCCATGTGAATCCATGTGCGGCCCATGTCATGCTGATTGATGCTTATGCCCAGTAAAATTTCTGTCCTTGAACTGCAACCTTGTTTGTGGTTAATTAACTTGATTAGACAAGTTTGAAGACACGTTTGGTGCACAGGGCAGCGGGCACGTTTGCGTTTTCCTTTGGTATAGCGTGTATGAGGGAGGGAGGGACAAACAAACTCAGTGATGAACATTTGTGTCTATTCAAGTATCTGAAATTAGCTAGTGTAGATGTTTCCGTTGCATCTAAGTAACAACAGCTTGGTTTCTCATCTCATCACACTATTTTTTGTGTCAGGCTGGCTGCTGGTGCTGATCATAGCTTCTGCCCGTGTCTGGCTTGTTGACTCGAGTCTCGCCTCCAGTCCTTTTGATGGCGTACATATATGTCCTCTCCTCAAAGCCCACATGCGTGCATCTTGAGTATTTTCATATTAGATTGGTCGTCCACCAGCTGACCTGCCTCTTATATAAGTATTAGATTAGGTGGGGTCTGCGGACTGCAGCCTCTCTAGCTACTGTTAATTTGCATGTTTTCTTCCATGTAGTCTCTCTTCCTTGCTGTTGTTATTTGGGCATTTGTAAACCGCTAGCAGTGCCAAGTCCAGTAACTGATGGAGTACCTAGTAGTAGTCGTCGTAGTAGTAGTAGTATGTATGAACACCGTGTTCATCCTTGCATGGTGCGTACGGGTAAGTGCCCCGCCGTTAAGTTGGATGTTTCATTTAATATTAACGCTTAGTAATCTACATGCACTCCTGGATCACATCAGGGTTCCTTCACCTATGCCTATTGTGTGTTGTCATTGATAAAAATGGAAGGTTTTGGTTAACACCAACATGGCAAATCTGCTTATATTATCTGAAATGGAGACACCAACACGGCCAGAAGTTGAGCCGAATCATAATCTACATACAGTTTACATGAAGCGTTACAATTCCCTGTAATTGTAGTACATCTGTGATAATCTGAATCAAGGGACATAATGATCAGAATTATCGCGGCTAAATCTAAGACTAGCTACAGCTTCCTGATTGGTCGCCAGATGGGCGAAAGTGTGAGCTTCAATGTTATGGACCCTTTGAGACATGGGAAACCTGAACTGAACTGAATCTGGATCTGTGATGATACACAAGTCTGTTAATAGGCCGGCCCTGAATCTGGTTTTGCTGTCAAAGATGCTAGAGGTAAGGTGTGTGCGAGAATGGCTGTTCCCTGAAGGTGCATCTTTCACAGCAAGTTTTAGATCCTGAGCTTCCGCTTGAAGAGCTCCAGTGACTTGGAAGTAATATAGCTTGTGATTCTGGCTTCCAACCTGTTACCACCTTATTTGATCTCTGTATATAGCCCTTCTTTTGTGTTTCCATCACTGGTTTAGGGGTCTTGTTCCTTCCATGCAGCATCTGTGGGTATCCTGTTTATTGTAGGTAGCTTGAATATGTCTACAGTTTGTCTAATTCACATCTAGATGTTTTTTAAGGATGTCACATCTGAGCTCCCACAAATATATAATGCAGCAACAAGAAACAAAAAAAAACTAGGACAAAAAAATAGACCACAAACAGAGTGGAAATCAGCTTAGATGTGACATAGTTATGTCACATCTAAATATGTCCTAGACAGACCTTGCATGAGACAATTTGTGCCTTGCAATTTTATTTTATTTGACTTTCGGCATCCCCTTGAGTTTGCTCCCTGGTAGTAGTTTTCTCCTCCAGAGAAATGCAATTTGTGATTGCTTGGGCTGCTTAGAAGAGACATTTATATGAGTAAAAACAAAGTTCCATCACAGAGGGGCATGTATATAAATATTGATCACATCTTAGGCAAGAACCCTTTGCTATGTACGTTGTCGGTTTTGGAAACAAGTACCCCAAACGTGTGCATCACATAGGGGCATGAATCCCTTATGACGGTGTTAAGTATGGGTGCGAAGGAGGTACATAATGGAAGCAGAGTAAGAAGGCAAACCCTAATATCATCCTCGGAGTAATGGTTGCTGGTTCTGACAGGCATGATAGCTTCAAAGATGTCCGCGGCGACTACAACTACACGGAGTCTTCTCTTGCAGCATGTGCTGGTCTGGTTGCAGCACTGATCTCCCTAGCCGACATCGGCACTGCAGGCAGAAGTAGTTAAGCTGATAAGAGCACAGTGTTCTCAGCAATTCCCCCCATGCAGAGCAGAGCAGAGGCCACAGACAGAAAGGAGACAACATAAGCTTACATAGCTTCTAAATTCTGAACCTAAATACTTACCAGCATGTTATTTTGCTGGGATGTGTTCAAGGATATGTAGTATTTCAAAATTGTAGGGTCGGAAACACTAGTTAAAAAATTACAAGAGGAAGTCTATGTTTATCACTCTTAGTTCACCAATATCATAGGGCAACTATGTGACAATGCGCCACATCCATGAGCATGCTCTTCTTGCAAGCACCAAATTCGTGCCGCTCATAGAGCCACTGGGCTTCTGAGATGATTGCCTCCATGCGTGCTCTGCTTGGAGGCTACACATTCGTGCAAAGTATGGAGCCGGTCGGCATCGACGTCGGTCACCTCCATGGGCAAAAGGTTCTTGCAGGCTCCAAATCCGTGTCGCATAGATAGTCTACGGGCTTCAGCGACTCATCAGGCACCGCACGGCACGGTGATCGCGCGGCCACAAATGAGGCAGTGACGTGGTTCCTTGATATGATGGACTGGGCTGCGTGACGAATGAGTTACGGTTTATATTCATGCGGGGTTGCCTTGTAGGGTTACAATTTTAGTCGCTCCTGAATGGAGTTCCCCACATCCCGCTGCCGCATCAGGCGCTCGCCACCACCACCGTCAGCGCTGTTGGAAATATGCCCTAGAGGCAATAATAAATGGTTATTATTATATTTCTTTGTTCATGGTAATTGTCTATTATTCATGCTATAATTGTATTGTCCGGAAATCATAATACATGTGTGAATACATAGACCACAACGTGTCCCTAGTAAGCCTCTAGTTGACTAGCTCGTTGATCAACCGATAGTCATGGTTTCCTGACTATGGACATTGGATGTCGTTGATAACGGGATCACATCATTAGGAGAATGATGTGATGGACAAGACCCAATCCTAAGCATAGCATAAAGATCGTGTAGTTTCGTTTGCTAGAGCTTTTCCAATGTCAAGTATCTTTTCCTTAGACCATGAGATCGTGCAACTCCCGGATACCGTAGGAGTGCTTTGGGTGTGCCAAACGTCACAACGTAACTGGGTGACTATAAAGGTGCACTACGGCTATCTCCGAAAGTGTCTGTTGGGTTGGCACGGATCGAGACTGGGATTTGTCACTCCGTGTGACGGAGAGGTATCTCTGGGCCCACTCGGTAATGCATCATCATAATGAGCTCAATGTGACTAAGGCGTTAGTCATGGGATCATGCATTGCGGTACGAGTAAAGAGACTTGCCGGTAACGAGATTGAACAAGGTATTGGGATACCGACGATCGAATCTCGGGCAAGTAACATATCGATTGACAAAGGGAATTGTATACGGGATTGATTGAATCCTCGACATCGTGGTTCATCCGATGAGATCATCGTGGAACATGTGGGAACCAACATGGGTATCCAGATCCCGCTGTTGGTTATTGACCGGAGAGGCGTCTCGGTCATGTCTGCATGTCTCCCGAACCCGTAGGGTCTACACACTTAAGGTTCGGTGACGCTAGGGTTGTAGAGATATATGTATGCGGAAACCCGAAAGTTGTTCGGAGTCCCGGATGAGATCCCGGACGTCACGAGGAGTTCCGGAATGGTCCGGAGGTAAAGAATTATATATAGGAAGTCCAGTTTCGGCCACCGGGAAAGTTTCGGGTGTTACCGGTATTGTACCGGGACCACCGGAAGGGTCCCGGGGGTCCACCGGGTGGGGCCACCTATCCCGGAGGGCCCCATGGGCTGAAAGTGGAAGGGAACCAGCCCTTAGTGGGCTGGGGCGCCCCCCTTGGGCCTCCCCCTGCGCCTAGGGTTGGAAACCCTAGGGTTGGGGGCGCCCCCCTTTGGCTTGTGGGGGAAGCCACCCCTTTCCCCCCTTGGCCGCCGCCCCCCTTGGAGATCTGATCTCCCAAGGGCTGGCGCCCCCCCCCCCCCCGGGGTCCTATAAATAGTGGGGGGGGAGGGCAGCAACATAACAGCCCCTGGCGCCTCCCTCTCCCCCTGGTACACCTCTCCTTCTCGCAGAAGCTCGGCGAAGCCCTGCCGAGACCCGCTACATCCACCACCACGCCGTCGTGCTACTGGATCTCCATCAACCTCTCCTTTCCCTTGCTGGATCAAGAAGGAGGAGACGTCGCTGCACCGTACGTGTGTTGAACGCGGAGGTGCCGTCCGTTCGGCACTCGGTCATCGGTGATTTGAATCACGGCGAGTACGACTCCGTCATCCACGTTCATTGGAACGCTTCCGCTCGCGATCTACAAGGGTATGTAGATGCACTCCTTTCCCCTCGTTGCTAGTATACTCTATAGATGCATCTTGGTGAGCGTAGGAAAATTTTAAAATTATGCTACGATTCCCAACAAGCGCAGGGTGGTAAAGCCGGAGATGACCTCATCAACGCGCTCCCGGATGACATGCTCCTCTCGCACACACCGGTGTCCCCGTGCGTCGGTTGTGCAGCCTCTGGATCCGTCTCCCCGCGCTCAACTTCCCGGACGTCCCAGCAAGCAAGGTCCTAGTAGCGCTCGCCTGCATCACTGGCGGTGTAGACGGTCCCATCGCGATCCTTGACATCCGTTTCACAAGGAGTGTGCCGCCAGAGGCAGCAAAGTGTGACGACGTCAACGCCGAGAAGTTGCTGCTCTACGCCACGCGGCTCTCGCTGAAGGATATCGCCTTCATCCTCCCCCGGTCTTCTATAAGCAAGCCAGGCCGTCGCGTCGGATTCGCCATGCCTTCCTTCCGCCGCGCCGCCTCCATCGAGTTGGACACGTATTTCCTCCGCATCCAGCCGTCGGACAGCCAGCTCCTCCCTGCGCTCGAGAGGCTGTCACTCTCCGAAAACATTGTCGACATCGGCGCCTTTCTCAACCACTTCCCACGATTGCCCGTGCTCAGGGTCACGTTCCATGGGGTCGTTCCTAGCTTGCGCGAAGAGGCACTCACCGCACTAGAAGCGGTCATGGTGCTTGGACTCATACTGTCCCTCTTAGGCATCAAACTCGACCTTTATAATGGGGGCCACACTGGGCTCAATTTGTCTCCCTTCTGCGCGTTGCGGCAAGGGTCTCTCCACAGAAGCTCGTCCTTGTTAACAATTTTAATGAATAATTTACTGTTGAGCTGCCATGCTTTGCCCGCACAACGTCGATTGAGATGTGGTTTTGCTCTTTCTGCATCACATAGGTGTCGGAAGATTAAATCTTGGCCCTTGAGAGGTTCTCCCTCCAATGCTACCGTTGCACCATCCTTGATCTTGCCACCATGGTCGACCGCTGCCCATGTTCTCAAGGTGAACACAAATAGTTATGCACAAGATGTTACAGTACGGTGAACATCATTGCAGGAGCTTGAGCTTGGTATCTATTAAGGGCAATTTGAGGGCACCGACATTGATACTCCACTGCTTACACAACTGAAGCTCGGTGTTGATGCCGACTCGAACCTCAGCGTGTCCATCTGGGCGCCAGTGGTTGAGAATGTCTCTTATTGGTTTTCATATAAAAAGTTGGCTCTTATGTTGGGGTTTTGGTCACTCAGACCCTGAGGGTAGAGACGATACACAACTACAAATAGAAAGACGAGGAGCTCACCAAGGAAAGGAAATATGCATGTTTGCAGCCCCCTCATGTTCATGTCCTATGTTTGCAAATATCTGCTCATGTATGTCTCTTGTTCAACATATATTTTCACTTGTTTTCCTATTTTTCAGTTACCTGGATTTTCTTACTTCTCAAATATTTTTTTTATCAATTGGATGTTATTTAGGATATGTTATTTTGGTGGCTAGATTGTTCTATCTTTTGTGCTTGAGTTTTGACTAGAAGAGAGAAGTGGAGCGAGGGATAGAGCATGCCGCTTTTCATGTGAAGGGATGTATGTGTCCATGTGTGTGTGAGAGAGCGTGTGGGTGGTTCAGTATGTGGAAACTGCAAGAACGTCTTACCCTACTGAGGGTGACGGGTTCGTGTTAAATAACCAGGAGCTGATCCCTGGGATATGCGTACATGATGGTTGAGATTACAATCTTGAGGTACAAGGAAAGGAGAATAGATATATTCGGTTACAAGGATAAATATCAACTCTAACAACCTATCTATCTCTGATGCAACAGCCTCATGTAGACTTGATCTCCAAGTAGTCGCATAGCATGTTTAACACCCTCCCTTAACCACAACTTGGACATGTTGAATTCTTCAAAAGTCTTTGTAGGCAATGCTTTTGTAAATCCATCTGCAACCTGATCTTTAGAGTGTATGAACCGAATGTCCAGTTGCTTGTTAGCAACTCTTTGTCTGACAAAGTGGAAATCAATTTCAATGTGCTTTGTTCTAGCATGAAAAACTGGGTTAGCTGACAAATATGTGGCACCAAGATTGTCACACCATTTAATATTAACGCTTAGTAATCTACATGCACTCCTGGATCACATCAGGGTTCCTTCACCTATGCCTATTGTGTGTTGTCATTGATAAAAATGGAAGGTTTGGGTTAACACCAACATGGCAAGTCTGCTTATATTATCTGAAACAGTTTTGCTACGTCTCGGTCGACTTAGACTTCGTTATGTCTCAGTCGATGTTATATTCCATTGATCTTGCATTAAGATTCGTACAAAAATTTCTTTTCAGTTTTTTCTTTTTCTTCTCATATACTATATCACTTAAGTGAGACTTGGTTAAGTCTCAGTCGACTGAGACCTAGACACACCCTATCTGAAAAGGAGACACCAACACGGCCAGAAGTTGAGCCGAATCATAATCTACATACAGTTTACATGAAGCATTACAATTCCCTGTAATTGTAGTACATCTGTGATAATCTGAATCAAGGGACATAATGATCAGAATTGTCGCGGCTAAATCTAGGACTAGCTACAGTTTCCTGATTTGATCGCCAGCTGAGCTATAAGTGTGAGCTTCAATGTTTATAGACCAACTGAATCTGGTTTTGCTGCCAAAGTTGCTAGAGGTTTGTTATCTCTGAGAATGGCTGTTCCCTGAAGGTGCTGAAGGCGCAAGTAGCTGCACGTTTTAAACCCTGAGCTTCCGCTTGAAGAGCTCAAGTGATTTGGAAACATACAACTGTGATTTTGGCTTCCAACCTGTTATCATCTTCCTAGCCCTGCTTCCAACCTGGTTGAGGAGTCTTGTTTCTTCCTTGTAGTGCAGCATATGTGAATATCATGTTTATTGTAGGCAGCTTGAACATGTCCATTGTTGATCCCTGCATGAGAAAAATTGTGCCTTGCATTTCTTTTCTGACTTTCGGCGACCCCTTAAGTTTGCTCCCTCCCTGATATTAGTTTCTCGTCGAGAGAAAAGCAATTTGTGATTGCTTGTGCTGCGTAAAAGACATGTATAGGAGTTTTCTTTTTTCCTTCTTTGATATAACTTGTCGTTCCTGGATTTCCACATGAATGTAAAGATATTGCTTGGAGTGGCATGTGGGTGATTTGAGCTAGCAAGGTGAGGAATGATACTTGTAATGGAATCAGAGATTCTCAAAAGAATATACAAGTATTTCCGGACGGAGGGAGTAAGCTTTAATGTACCAAGGACAAGCAGACCAAGCAGCTCATGTGAATTGGGCAGAGAAGTGGTGCCTAGATGTATGGCCACAGGGAACACCTACCTCCACTCCATTCTTCCTCCTCCGGCTGGTGCTTCTCCAAGTCTATTCTACTGGGATGACAAACTCCCAGGATCTCGGCTTCCTCTCGACAGGCTGTGGCTCCTCCTCGGCCCGGGGTACCCCTACGAAGAAATGTTGAGCAGATTCCAGGCCAAAAATGACAATGCTATGTATGTGCTCCTATCTGCCAGTATTCAAGCCGTTCATCAACTTCCCCAAAGGTTGCTAGCTAGTTCTTCTCCCTCTACGTCGGCCCTCCAGCTCCACCTGCCCCCAAGTTGATACTGAGCAATGGAATGTTTTTGCAGGAGGACTGACACAGCTCAACCAGGGAGGGCCTAGGCAGCTTCAGTATGTTGTCAATGCGGCTTTCCTTGCTTCTTTGTATGCCCATATCTCGACGCCGCACGCACGCCAGGGTGGGGTTGTGGACCTGATTTCTACACCACGCAAGCCCTCCGAGGCTTTGCGAGGTCACAGGTAAAATTTAAGGGTTATTATGTTTTTCTCAGTAATCCTACATTACTTAGCATGAATATAAATAAATTGATGATAACTCAATTTGCAGCTTGATTACAGTTTAGGCAAGAACCCACTGCTACGTACATTGTCGGTTTTGGAAACAAGTACCCCGAACATGTTCATCACAGAGGGGCATCGATCCCTTGCGACGGTGTTAAGTATGGCAGGTGCAGAATGGAAGCAGAGTAAGAAGGCAAACCCTAATATCATCCTCGGAGTAATGGCTGCTGGTCCTGACTGGCATGATGGCTTCAAAGATGTCCACGATGAGGAACTACAACTACACGGAGCTTCCTCTTGCAGAAAATGCTGGTCTGGTTGCAGCACTGATTTCCCAACCTGACATTGGCACTGCAGGCAGAAGTAGTTGAGTTGACAAGAACACAATCTTCTCAGCAGCTCCCCCCATAAAGAGCAGAGGCCGCAGACAGAAAGGAGACAACATAAGCTCACATAGCTTCTAAATTCTGAACCTGTCAAAATTGCATGCATGATGAAATTGATGATCAGTATCAAACAAATAATCCGCCAATCATAGACTGGAACTTGTGTGCAATTTCTTAAACTAATTCTGGGATCCTTGTTATTCATATGCAAAGCTCATCTGCAAAGGTTCTTCCTTCCTGTTGAAATGATAGGCCTTCAAGTCAAATTGTACAGGAGCGACTTTCTCGTCGTAGTAAAGGATTTCTGTATCCTTCATACATACAGCTCGCTTCATCTTATTCCACTCATCTCTGTCTTCAATCCTAATACAGCACACGACTAATAAATGCCAATTCACTGTAGCCATCGTCCATGGTAGTTAAGCTCTGATATGCACGACGACAGAGCCTCCCGTACCATCTTGTTGTTGCCCTCTACGTACAGGACGTCTTCAAACAGACTCTTTGCCTGCTCCAGCAGCCTTATCTTCTCCTTGTTGTTCCGGGACCGCAACTGGGATCGCTGCTGCAGCGCGCTGCCCCATCTGTAGAGAGCTGCAACGCCACATTGCTTACATGTGAGCATCATACATAACCAACAACGAGGTAGGAAATGAAGTATCCATGTTAAAACTTGTAGGGAAATTCAGGCTAAAATACAGAGCAGCATCGAACCTTCTGGAGCATAAGTGTTGCTTTTGGATAACATGGCATCAAACTTATCGATTGCAGCCAAATACACCCGATCAGCATCAACTGCTGCTTCCTGCATCAGTTTTTCTTTTCACAGTAAGTCACAAATAACCAAAAAAACTAAATAGTTAGCGGCATGTTACATTCTCATAATTTGTTTGACTGATGCCTAGTATTCTGAGTTTCTAGGCTGTTTGCACTGTATTAAATGATTGCAACAGAACAAAAATAGGTGTTTATCATTCTCATTTACCAACATCACAGGGTAACTAGCAGCAGTAATTATACATTATGCAAATCATTAGCTAGATGATAAATACGACATCAACTTGTTATAGCTAGATGATAAATACGACATCAACTTGTTATGTGAGATAAGTGGTATACATTATGTGAGCATGTGCATACTGTATAATAACGTCGATGCTCATACCGGTCCGATGTCGGCAAGCAGTTGGCCACGAAAGATAAGCGCCAGTCCCCAATTGTACAGCGCCTTGACGTCGCCCGAATCAATTGACACAGCCGTCCTATAGCTTCTGCCAGCCTCAACAAGGAGGCTCTCACACTCTTCGCAAACGCCCACTAGCGCGGACGAAATGCTCTCTCTGTTAAGGATTCTTCTGTCAAGCTTCCTGGACTGTGAGACACGCTCTCTTCCATTCAGATATGCCCCACTGTTGGAAAGCAGCGTCCTCAGCTCTCGGCTAATCTTGAGCTTGAGCTCCCCATGGAGGAGGTAGGTGTTCCCTAGCTGACCCACCGCCACCAAGCTTGTCGGTCTCAATGCAACAGCGGTGGACAGAAGCCTTGCTGACCTATACAGCAACGCGTCCGCGGCCTCTTCGTCGTCCCTGGCCATCATGCATTCCCTCGCCTTCCTCAAGATCTCGGCAGCCTCCTTAACGTTGCGGCTGAACTCTTCAGCGTCTGAACCCATGGCAGCACCACCACCCTCATCATCATCTGTAAGTGGTTGCTCATCAACACTGGAGGCGCCACTGCCCACAAATTCATCAATCGGCATCCCCCGTGCTCCACTCGCTCGGCTCTCACCGCCGTCGCGGCGCTCGATCTTCAGCCTGTACGACCTGTCCCGGATCTCGAGCGTCCTCTCCAGCAAAGAGGACTCGGCGGATTCAGCGGCGGCGAACCTGCCGCCTTCTTCAAAGGGACCATCATTTCGCACCCTGCTGCCGTGGCCATGCCTGTGCTTGGACACCAGCCTCTCCAGCCGGTCGTCGTCTTCCTGCCCACTCTCAGAACTGAACCCGGCATCCTCAAACCCATTGGCAGCAGCATCCTTGCCATCGAACGGCAGCATGTCGAGCGGCCGGGCACTTCCGGCGGCCGTTGAATCAGCCGGCTCGTGTTCCCCATCCCCTTGCTGGGCATGAGCTACACCAGAGCCTGAATTACTCTTGGCATCGGCCGTAGCGGTGGTGGCGGCGGCGGCATCAGGGGCGACGGCCTTGGCGGGCTTCTTCCGCGGCGAGGCGAAGCTGAGCTCCCGCAGGGCGGCCTTGGCCCAGCCCCCGACGTAGCCGGCGACCTCCCTGGCCACCTCGCCCAGCGCGGCGTCCCCGCCGCTGGCCTGGTCAGGGCCGGCCGCCGCCGCCACGGCCGCGCAATCGAGGAGCGCATCGCGGGCGCGGTCGAGGTGCTCGAGGATTGGGCGGCCCTTGTCACCGCCGTCGTCGTCGGCCAGGAGGCGGTCCTTGAGCGAGAGGAGGCGGGCGTCGAGATCCGCGAGGAGGGCGGCGAGGCGGTGGCTGGAGGGGGCGCCGGGGGCGAGGTGCCTGGCGGTGGCGAACCCGGCGGCGAAGACGGCGGCGAGGAGCGGGGCGGGCGGGAGGCGGGAGAGGGAGAGCGCGGCGACGGGGAGGAGGAGGAGGGGGAGGCCGTAGGGCGCGGCGGCGAGGGATTGCGTGATGCGGAGGAAGGGGAGGCCCAGCGGGTCGTCGGCGGCAGGGAGGTCGGCCCAGCCGTTGTAGGACGCGGCGGCGGAGGAGGAGCAGCAGCGGGTGGAGGTGGAGGCTCGATGCGGGCGGGATCGGACGGGGAGGAGGTGCGTGTGTCGGAGGTGGAGGTGGAGGCGGAGGCGGAGGCGGGATGGTGTCGGCGGCCTGGAGAGGAGGAGGAGGAAGAGGGGCTGCGAGGAGGAAGGAGAAGGGAGGGCAGAAATGGCGGAGGAGGATGCCGCCGCGGCCGCCATTATCCCACCCCACCACTGCCCCCGCCGCCTGTCTACCCCTTTTTCAGTGTGAGAAATATCCACTATCTATTACTCCCTCCTTTCCTAAATACTTGTCTTTCTAGGCACTTCAAATGAATATCACATATGGATGTATGTAGACATATTTTAGAGTGTAGATTCACTCATTTTACTCTGTATGTAGTCACTTGTTGAAATGCCTAGAAAGACAAGTACTCCCTCTGTCCCGAAATATAAGAACGTTTTTTACACTATATTAGTGTCAAAAACGTTCTTATATTATGGGACGGAGGGAGTATTTAGGAACGAAGGGAGTATAAGTCTTTGGAGAGATTTCACTATGGACCACATACGGAGCAAAATGAGTGAATCTATACTCTAAAATGCATCTAGATACATCCGTATGTGGTTCATAGTGAAATCTCTACAAAGACTTATATTTAGAAACGGAGGGAGTACTAGTTGATTGCCCGTGCTTTGCCACGGAGCAAAAGAACACACATATTGCAATTGATTGCTTTGTGTGCTTATTCGTCAAGCACAACATATGTACCACAAAAGAACACGGATAATTATGTGCTCATTCATTAAGCGCAACAAAAAAAGTGCTCTTCCACTCGTACCCATGTTCCATGAGCGACATACGTGGCTACTATGAAAATGGTTGCCAAATATCTCCTTATATCCCAAATCTCATGTCCAATAACATCTAATAGCAACACAAGTGACCTCCTTCACCAACCATTTATCACCTCTCAGCATTTAGACCCTCGGCACTGCCACCATTGAAATCCTACAGACCTACAACACCCCAAATCCAAAACCCCTCTCTGCGCGGGTGGCACAGCCACCCAAGTGGTTGTTGGCGCCGTCAAGTCCCCATGTGGTGAATGCATGCACGCCTCACCATGACAAGAAGAACAACAAAGTTTTCTTAATATCTTCTTTCTTAACACCAGGCTTTCTAGGCAGTATCTTCGCTCAATATAGCATTTTTTTGCGTGAATTCTGAAACTGGTCTAGTTTTGAAAGTGTTTCTAAATTCAGTGGATGGAAGGGCCAAAATAAGCAAAACTCTTGGCAGGGTAGAATGCACAGATATATTACAATTTTTTAGTAGTTTCTAAGACGTATCATGTATTGCTGCAATGCTCGTTGTCAAATCAGATGGAACAGATGACACATGCCATTCCTTCATACTATTTTGAAAAATATAAATATAAATAAACAAAGTATGTGCGCACCACGTAGTTAGAAATGTGGATGTATTCTTTTGACCCCTGCCTCTCAGCCACCATGTACACCATTTCTCTATCGCTATCCCGATCCCCACCTGCACAAAAGATATAAAAATACTTCTAAATATGTGCCTTTTATTATTTGGGTAAAGGCCATCAATTGTGTACAGTATACATACCAACAACAGGTTAACCTACATACCTTAGAGATTTTTTTTCTATGGCAGAAATCTACTTCAGATTTGTCCCATTCCAGATAAAAGCAAATTCAACAGCTATATATCTGGAATGACATGCCGCATGAGAAAAGTCAGATTACAAAATAAAAAAAATTACAGTACAGGGTACCTAAGTGTATATAAAACCATAACCACTGCCAAGAAGCTTAAGATATTTTGCTAGCTCCTCTAATCTGAATTAACAGCCAGCTCCTGCAAGTAAATATCACCACTGATGTAGGTCAGAGTAATCCAGAAGAATACCTAAAATAATGAATATAATATTTTCTTTCCTTGATAACCCAAAGGCAGATAATAGATGCCAAACTAAGTAGGTTTCAAAATTGTAACATTAAATTCATTATTTATATGTTAATATCAAGAATTATTCATGTGAAACCGGGTGCTTGACTTTGAGTTGGTAGCGTTCCCATTACTCGCTCGAATGTTTTTTTAAAGGTTTTAATTGTAACAGGATTTATTCACCACCTTGTTATCATTCGTCGGTTTGTGCTTTATTTGTAAAGCGAGATGAAAGTCTGTTTCAAGAACTTTCATGTGAAGCGCCAAGTCAACGACTATCACCATGGGTAAATCAGGTGGAAGAAGATTAAATATTTTGAAACCACAGAGACACAAGCAGAAGAACACAAATTAAGGAGCTAAGAAAACATGTTACCATTCCCATCACCCATAAAAGTAATATAAAAATTTCTCATGTAATACATTCTAATCCTTTCCAAGAATGTGGACAGCCTGTGCTCAGCTACCAATTGCAACAAATATATATCTCATCACGTGCCTTTGCTTTAAAACATCTGTTTGGCTAACTTCAACAGTATGAGCGGGAGAATAATGATATTGGGTTATAGGCATCATCTTTATGCATGCATGATATTAACGACGAATGTGCTCAACCAAGGTTATGACTCTGACCTTATTTTGTAGCAACTTTTCCCAGTTGAAGTTAATGTTCCCATTGATTTCCGACTGGAAATTCTTCGAATCCTGCACTCGTAACACGGCCAATGAAAATAAGCATGACAAAGCATTGTTTTCGAAGGAAGTTGTGCGAATGCGCACACACACACACACACTGCTGTGGAATGCGAAGGGGATTAACCTCAGTTTGAAAAAAAAACTAAAATAACAGAATAGCTTAAGGATGCAGGTTGTGCAACAATAGTCAGTTATTCTAGTAGAAGGAGAAAAGATCACTGTTTCAGTGACACAATGATATTTAGAGGATCCAATCATCGGTTCTTACAACACAACTTTGATAGCAAAAATATTAGCTTGCATAAGACAGTAATAAGAGCACTTACATCAAATTCCCTTAGAAAGATGCCCCATAGACTTGTATCTTCTTAGTGATGCATCCACGTATCACACACCTAATTAAGGCAGTATTCAGATTACAGTGACCATACATATTCAGAATTTTATAAGATCTCAGAGACGAGATAAGCTGACGTTCAAGTACCCAGAACCGGAAATGCTTACCTCGAGCCATGTCCTCCATCCAATCGAAGCTAACGAGGTTGAACGCAGATAGTAACCTGAACGCACCCTTATCAGAACCAACCAGATCAAGCGAATAAACCCAACACATAACATTATTAAAGATAGCAGTTACATACAACATTTGTGGCAAGTTACAATGAACATTTGTCTAGATCGCAATAAGCAAACCTTGATTTCTGATGTGATGAGGCAGCCGAGAAGAAGTGGAAGCCATCAGTGGTGGGGGAGACGAAGCTAAAGCGATGAATCATGGACAACGAACGAAGGGACTTGACCAGGTGGCGGCTCTATATATGCACGTACCTTGCTCCAGTGCTCATCCTCCACTGCTGCACCCTGCCGCTCCTGTTCCTGCCTCCCCGCGCCTTTCCACGTCGGAGTGCATGCTTTTCGCCGGGGACAAGGCGCCCTCGCTGTGGTGCTGGATCTTCTCCTATCCATGATCCATCTCTTTTCCATGGCCGATGCAAGCAACGGGACAGGATGCAATCCCTCCTGTAGTCTGATACATAAGGGGCATGGCGGTGGATCATGAGGCGGCGATGAGGGTGGGGAGCACAGGCGGCGGCGATTTTTCTAGGGAAGGGACACTCAATCGGAAGAGAGGAGGTTGGGGACAGATGGGTCGTGGGTGCGTGTGTGGGTTGGTTTTCTGAGTTTAGTCGTGCATGCATGCGTATGTGGGTGGGCTGGATTTTTCTTGCGTACGGGCCGGAGTGGAGGTTGAACGATACGACAAAATCGGTGGGAGGACGTGCTATAGATAGCGATAGGAGAGGGGGGTCGAACCATCACGACGTTCGATTCTGCTTTAATAGTAGAGATAAACATCCATTCGAGGGACAAGCTTTTTCGGACAGAGGGAGTACAATAAAAGTTACGTCGAGATTCCGAGACCACGGAACGACCACTTGCTGCCATAACGTGCCGCTGTCGCCACTCCTCTATCAAAGCCGGTTTGACCTCATCGATGATGGTCGGAAAGTCTTCATGCACGTGCCCCTAAGGAGAAGTGCCCTGGAGCGGCAGCCGTCGTCGTTGAACCCTTGCATAGATCTTAATCACCTGACACCAACTCTAGCCGCATGACGAGAAATCCTAACCTCACCGCCCCAAAGACACAACAATCTACATCGGAGCTCCGTCAACTACGTCCACCTAGACAAACTCAGACGAGGATCGAAGCCCAAAAGACAAAGTCGCAAAAGAAGCATCATTATCCCCCCGAACTGAAAAAACCTAACCCAAACTACTAACCAGAGCGAAGGCATCGAAAATCCCCTACCCGCCACTAATCGTCGGAGCGATGTGCAGAAAGGAGACGAATCCACGGACAAACCGGTGAAGTCTGAAGGAGAGAGTTTGCTGTAGCAGCGGACAGATACGAAAACAAGAGAAAGTCTACCTGAGTTCATACATAGAAGCCAATTCTTGGATTCAGCCGTTAGAACAGTAACATCTCTATTACTCCGTTGGGGTACTTAGAAATCTATTGTTAAAAATACTAGAATAAAAAATACTGGAAAATATAAAAAGAATTGGATTTTTTTGTAACATATAAAAATCGAAGCTACAATCCTTAAAACAATGTTAATGAATAGTAGGGCCCCAAATTTCTTTTCTTTTTTGTGAAACCCAAGTTTACTTTGTGCACTAAGAGTATCACGGGTATCATTACTTTGCGAAACTTCACATGCTGCGTAGGATGGTATACCAAGTTTGATACTTTAAAATTACAAAAATTGTTTTTTTTTCTATTTTTAAAGTTGGGGATGTTTAGGGAAATTTGTTAATTTTGTCCTCATATAGTTTTTTCCAGTTTGATTTTACTACTTTTTATAATGGAATTTTAAGTATAAGAGATTTGGACGGTGGACGGTGAAAGACATTACAGAAGGCCGGTGGACGGTGGTTCAGGTGGAGGTTGAAGAGCTGCCCAAAAATTCGACTTACACCAAAAAGATAACTTGGTGGCTATATGAATTTTAGGTGACTTACATGCTGCAAAGAAAACAATTTATGTGCAACTGTTGCATTTCCATCAGTGCAAATTTGAACAGAGAAATTTCACAAAAATAAAATTTGAAGGGGTTAAAGGATGTTGTACAATAATTCTCACAAAAAAAGAGGATGCAACAATAAGAGCATTCAAGCTACAGCAATGCCAACAATATCATCAAATCATCCAACTTCACTTGTACAAACAGAAGATAGCACTGAACTTGAGATGAAAAACCAAATGATATAATATATGCAACAAACCACAGGTCTTTTACCAAAAATCCAACAATTGATGATAAATATACAAACACATACAGCACAGCCTTACCTTATTCTTACCAGTCCCCTCTTTCTCTCTACAAAATGCAATGACAATATTAACGAATAAAGTTTGCTGCTCCCATAAGTAACAACCCTCCTGCTCATAATAACAAACTCAAATTAATAATAGTACACTGCGTGTGTCTCCGCCATGATTCCCCGTGGTGAACTCAGCCGATTTCACCACCTCGCATCGTATGTGGCCTTCACGCTCCTTCCCCGTCTCTCCTGGAACAACTCTACTGACACCCAAACATATAACCCTACTGCGAAGGATTAGCGGCTGACCGAAGCCATCCTCGTTCAGGCAGCGGCGATGGGCTCAGCTGGTGGCGCCGGAGCTGCTGCTGCTGGGGCGGCAGCGGCGGCGGGTGCTGCGTTCTCCTTCTCAGGGACAGTGCCGTTGGCAGGGGCATCCTTGGCAGCAGGTGTCGCTGCCGCCTTAGCTCCGTCCTTTCCAGCGGCAGCCGGAGCTCCATCCTTCCCGGCAGGTGCAACAGCGGGTGGTGGAGGTGGCTTCATGTGTGGCGGGGGTGTGTGCTTCAGCTTCGACAGGATCTGGCGCATCCGTGCCATGTCGGTGGCCTTCCCGGGCTTGGGGCCCTGGACCACGATGATCCCAGGCTTCTTGTCCTTGTCCTTCTTGCCCGTCCTCTTCTCGATGTGTGCAATCTCCTGTGGGATGAGCTCAGATATCGCCTTCCAGTACTGCTTGTCTGCGCCCTTGTGGAACTTCTCCTGGTTGGAGAGGAAAAGCTGATAGCAAGCAGTAACACAGGGAGAGAACAAAAAGAGATGTCAGGTAACCATATGTTGTTCAGAAAAAGCCACAGAGAATACACAGGATCATGATGTTAAGAAATACTCTACCTTCTCCCTTTCCCGGTTGTGATCCTTGCTTGTCTCAAGGTTCAGCTTGCGCTTCTCAACGAAACCCTTCTTGAACTCTTCAGCTTCAAGGATGATTTGGCTCCTCAGCTCCTTCTCGTGCTTCTCTTTTTCCTCCAGAAGGAGTGCATTTTGACTGTTCACAGCTAGTGTTAGCATTTACTTTGCACAACACAGATGAAATCAAGGAGTAAAAATAGCAGTATCTATTCTCTAGGAGATATGGCCTCTATTAAGGATGTTTAATGCAACACTAGTGTTGTAGTTGATGATATAGAACAGGGCCTACAACAATTTATATAAAGACATTCTCTGGCCCGGAAGTCAGATCTGGAGTCATATGTTATATCTTTATCTGAAAGTTTATTTCGTAGTGGGTACAGAAAACTGCATAGTTTGGTGCAGGGATTTAAATAGGCAAATAGTGCACTGGAGGAAACATAACAGAAACGCCAATAGAAGCAAACACTTCCTATAGGGGGGAATAACATTAACATATTCAAGAACCCTCATTTAGTTCTTGGAAAGCTCTCATTTTGGACACAGCACTTTGACTACCTATATATATGTAAACATTTACGTATATTGGATAATTATATGCCATGTGTAAATTTGTCTCAGCAAGTAGCCCAGTTTGAAAAAGCAAAAAACAAACTTAAATGATACAAAAATACAGATTTGTGTGCATGAACATGAACCTGTATGTATTTGCCACTATGATCTAGAAATAAAAAAAAAGGGAATTCATTTTCAATTCCCTGTAGATAACAAACTAAAGAGGCAGCTAACACCTAGAGATTCAAACTTGCAGTTTCATCATGCAAATTCAACTGGACCTTCTTGATTTGATATCCTGAACTACAAAATCCCAGGTTTAAATTGTGCACCTAATGTGCCTCAAGATCACCTAACCCTGAGAAAGTGTTGCAGCAAGCTGAAGTATTTTATCATATTAACAGGTCATGATGAAAAAAGTTATGGCAGTCAGACAAGTGTATTCCTAATGCGAAATCACGACTAAAGTGACCAACTTGTACGGCAATCGCTCCTATGCAGCTAAATTTCTACTGCAAAGACAGTAGGTCACATCATTATATGGCAAATTCCAAGCGATCATTTGCTTTTATTCAGCTAAAATCATAGTGTTCTGAAGCTGCGAAGGCACTGGGTCACACCATCATACAGCACGCGCACTGAATTACCAGCAGGTGCTCGCTTGGCAGACCGAATCCGCACCACAAAGACAAAGATGGAATCTTGTGGACACGGCAGGTCGGTGGCCCAGATAGTGGCAAGCGGCAGGCCAGATCGTGGCCCGGCTCGGCAGATCTACGCCCCGGACCAACCCAGGCCGCCACGATCGCGCGGCTAGATCCAGCGGAACCAACCGCCGTGCCCGATCAGATCTGGGCAAGGGAAGAGGCGAGGAAGGGAACCAAACGTACCGGCGCCACTCGCGGAGGAGGAAGCCCTCGTCGGCCCCCATCTGGGCGGGGTCGGGGAGGACGGGGCCAGGGTCGGTGAAGAGGCCGTCATCCTCCGCGTCGTGGTGCATGCCGTTGCCGTTGGAGTCGGGCATGCCGAAGGGGTGCGCGGCGGCGGAGTCGTGGCGGAAGGCGTAGGGGTCGGGGGAGGCCGGGAAGGAGGAGTCGTCGGCGCCCCCGGAGACGTGGACGTCGGCCGCGGCGGGGGCGGGGGAGTCGGCGAAGCTGAGGAAGGGGTCGTCGTGGAAGGGCGCGGCCGCCGGCGAGGAGGTCGGGGAGTCGAAGGCGGTCGCCATGGACGGACGATGGGGTCGGGATCTGGAGGTCGAGCGGAGGGGAGGGTGGTGATCTGTGATGTCGCGTGGGGAAGTGGAATGATGGTGGCGATGCGGGTGGTATATGGTGGTGGGGGGACGGGAAGGGGGAAGGTACATCGGGTGGGTCGTTGCCGCCCCAAATTACTGGACTGCCACTGCCCACCAAACGGGCCGGCCCGGCCCGACACAACCCGACCCATCGTAATTGTGCCTGGCCCCCTGTGGCACGATTATTAGCCGGGCCGGCCGGGCCGACCCACGTGGTGCCTCCTCCAGCCTAGGCACGGCCTAGGAACTATGCGGGTCGTGCCGGCTTGGCCCGCGTGCTGCCCAGGAGCTGTGCGGGCCGGCCCAGCGCCACAAGAGCAAGCCTAACCTGTTAGGCTACCTGCGCCAAATTTAGCCTATTGGGCTATTTTTCATATATATTTTTAAAAATAAATTCTAACTAGGAATAAAATAAATAAACAGGTCGTGCCGCCCGGCGTGCCCAGCCTGCAGGCCCTGGCATGGCCCCTGACGTGTCGCGTGCCAGGCTTGGCTCATTTAGCACGTGTCGTGTCGGCCCAACTATCCCACCCTGTTCGGCCAGCTTTATGCCCACCTCCATGCAAATGGGCCAACCATCAGGCCATGGCAAGCATCATCACATGAGACGAGGGTGTGGTCTTTAAGATAGGCCTAGGACCTGGGTAATGTCTTTTATGGGCGCTGCTAGACGCCGACCGACAGGCCAGGAATCAGGATGGTGCCCTGAGGAGCCGTGTGATCCTACTCATGCAGCCTTTCGATCTTGCCCATTGCATCGACCGCTTTTGTTGCCATCTGCCACATGGGCACATGAAAATCCTTTATTGCGCCAGGAGTCAACAAAGTCAAAACTGACTAGTGGGTCCCACTACTCAGCGACTCATTCATTTAACAATGTTAATTAGTCACTTAAATTAATTCTAACTAAAACATTAGGTGGCCTTGGGCCCACTGTCATAGGACTGTGGTGGTGGTTATCATGGGGGTAGGCCCTAATTGTTGGGGAACGTAGCAGAAATTCAAAATTTTCTACGCATCACCAAGATCAATCTATGGAGTAATCTAGCAACGAGGGGAAGGGGAGTGCATCTACATACCCTTGTAGATCGCGATGCGGAAGCGTTGCAAGAACGCGGATGAAGGAGTCGTACTCGTAGCGATTCAGATCACGGTTGATTCCGATCTAAGCACCGAAGAACGGTGCCTCCGCGTTCAACACACGTGCAGCCCGGTGACGTCTCCCACGCCTTGATCCAGCAAGGAGAGAGGGAGAGGTTGGGGAAGACTCCGTCCAGCAGCAGCACGATGGCGTGGTGGTGGTGGAGGAGCGTGGCAATCCCGCAGGGCTTCGCCAAGCACCGCGGGAGAGGAGGAGGACTTGGTAGAGGGGAAGGGCTGCGCCAGACCTTTGGTTGTGGCTGCCCTCCCACCCCTCCACTATTTATAGGTGGGGGGAGAGGGGGGCCGGCCCCCTTAGATCTCATCTAGTGTTTGGGACGGCGGCCAAAGGGGGGAGGAGTGCCTCCCAAGTCAAGTGGAGGCCCTCCCCCTTAGGGTTTCCCCTCTCCCATGCGCATGGGCCTTGGGGGGGCTGGTGCCCCTGGCCCATTAAGGCTAGGGCGCCCCCTTACAGCCCATGCTGCTGTATTGGACGTGGTGGAACATTTTCCGGACCTCCGGACCCCTCCGGAACCTTCTGGAAGCTTCCCGGTACAATACCGAAAAAACCCGAACTTTTCCCGGAACCCGAACAACAACTTTCCATATATAAATCTTTACCTCCGGACCATTCCGGAACTCCTCGTGACGTCCGGGATCTCATCCGGGACTCCGAACAACATTCGGTAACCACGTACATGCTTTCCCTATAACCCTAGCGTCATCGAACCTTAAGCGTGTAGACCCTACGGGTTCGGGAACCATGCAAACATGACCGAGACGTTCTCCGGTCAATAACCAACAGCGGGATCTGGATACCCATGTTGGCTCCCACATGTTCCACGATGATCTCATCGGATGAACCACGATGTCGGGGATTCAATCAATCTCGTATGCAATTCCCTTTGTCCATCGGTATGTTACTTGCCCGAGATTCGATCGTCGGTATCCCTATACCTTGTTCAATCTCGTTACCGGCAAGTCTCTTTACTCGTTCCGTAACTCACATCATCCCGTGATTAACTCCTTGGTCACATTGTGCACATTATGATGATGTCCTACCGAGTGGGCCCAGAGATACCTCTCCGTTTACACGGAGTGACAAATCCCAGTCTCGATTCGTGCCAACCCAACAGACACTTTCCGGAGATACCTGTAGTGCACCTTTATAGTCACCCAGTTACGTTGTGACGTTTGGTACACCCAAAGCATTCCTACGGTATCCGGGAGTTGCACAATCTCATGGTCTAAGGAACTGATACTTGACATTAGAAAAGCTCTGAGCAAACGAACTACACGATCTTGTGCTAGGCTTAGGATTGGGTCTTGTCCATCACATCATTCTCCTAATGATGTGATCCCGTTATCAACGACATCCAATCTCCATGGTCAGGAAACCGCAACCATCTATTGATCAACGAGCTAGTCAACTAGAGGCTTACTAGGGACATGGTGTTGTCTATGTATCCACACATGTATCTGAGTTTCCTATCAATACAATTCTAGCATGGATAATAAACAATTATCATGAACAAGGAAATATAATAATAACCTATTTATTATTGCCTCTAGGGCATATTTCCAACAGTCTCCCACTTGCACTAGAGTCAATAATCTAGTTCACATCGCCATGTGATTAACACTCATAGGTCACATCACCATGTGACCAACATCCAAAGAGTTCACTAGAGTCAACAATCTAGTTCACATCACTATGTGATTAACACTCAATGTGTTCTGGTTTGATCATGTTATGCTTGTGAGAGAGGTTATTAGTCAACGGGTCTGAACCTTTCAGATCCGTGTGTGCTTTACGAATTTCTATGTCATCTTGTGGATGCTACCACGCGCTACTTGGAGCCATTTCAAATAATTGCTCTACTATACGAATCCGGTTTACTACTCAGAGTCATCCGGATTAGTGTCAAAGTTCGCATCGACGTAACCCTTTACGACGAACTCCTTTTCACCTCCATAATCGAGAAAATTCCTTAGTCCACTAGATACTAAGGATAAGTTCGACCGCTGTCATGTGATCCTTTCCTGGATCACTATTGTACCCTCTTGACCAACTCATGGCAAGGCACACTACATGTGCGGTACACAGCATAGCATACTGTAGAGCCTACGTCTAAAGCATAGGGGACGACCTTCGTCCTTTCTCTCTCTTCTGCTGTGGTCAGGTCTTGAGTCTTACTCAATACTCACACCTTGTAACACAGCCAAGAACTCCTTTCTTTGCTGATCTATTTTGAACTCTTTCAAAATCATGTCAAGGTGTGCGTTCTTTGAAAGTATCATCAGGCGTCTTGATCTATCTCTATAGATCTTGATGCCCAATATGTAAGCAGCTTTATCCAGGTCTTCCTTTGAAAAACTCCTTTCAAACAACCCTTTATGCTTTCCAGAAATTTTACATCATTTCGGATCAACAATATGTCATTCACATATACTTATCAGAAATGTTGTAGCGCTCCCACTCACTTTATTGTAAATACAAGTTTCTAATAAACTTTGTATAAACCCAAAAACTTTGATCACTCCATCAAAGCGTATATTCTGACTCCGAGATGCTTGCTCTAGTCCTTGGAAGGATCGCTGGAGCTAGCATACCTTTTAGCATCCTTAGGATCGACAAAACCCATCTGATTGTATCACATACAACCTTTCCTTACGAAAACTGGTAAGGAAACTTGTTTTGACATCCATCTTCCAGATTTCAAAAATGCAGCTAATGCTAACATGATTCCGACGGACTTAAGCATCGCTACAGATGAGAAAAATCTCATCGTAGTCAACTCCTTGAACTTGTGGAAATACTCTTAGCCACAAGTCGAGCTTCATAGACGGTAACATTACCGTCCACGTCCGTCTTCTTCTTAAAGATCCATTTATCTCGGATTTCATGGCTTCTAACCATTTGTCGGAATATGGGCCCACCATCGCTTCTCCATAGCTCGTAGGTTCATCGTTGTCCAACAACATGATTTCCAAGACAGGATTACGCATTACTCTGAAGTAGTACGCATCCTCGTCGTCTTACGAGGTTTGGTAGTGACTTGATCCGAAGTTTCATGATCACTATCATAAGCTTCCACTTCAATTGGTGTAGGTGCCACAGGAACAACTTCCAGTGCCCTGCTACAAACTAGTTGAAGTGACGGTTCAATAACCCTATCAAGTCTCCACCATCCTCCCACTCAATTCTTTCGAGAGAAACTTTTCCTCGAGAAAGGACCCGTTTCTAGAAGCAATTACTTTTGCTTCCAGATCTGAAATAGGAGGTATACCCAACTGTTTTTGGGTATTCTATGAAGATGCATTTATCCGCTTTGGGTTCGAGCTTATCAGCCTGAAACTTTTTCACATAAGCGTCGCAGCCCCAAACTTTTAAGAAACGACAACTTAGGTTTCTCTAAACGGTGTCGTCTCAACGGAATTGCGTGGTGCCCCTTTTAAAGTGAATGCAGTTGTCTCTAATGCCTAACCCATAAACGATAGTGATAATTCGATAAGAGACATCATGGTATGCACCATATCCAATAGGGTGCAGTTATGATGTTCGGACACACCATCACACTATGGTGTTCCAGGCGGTATTAATTGTGAAACACTTTCCACAATGTCTTAATTGTATGCCAAACTCGTAACTCAGATATCTCTATGATCATATCATAGACATTTTATCCTTTTGTCACGACGATCTTCAACTTCACTCTGAAATTACTTGAACCTTTCAATAATTCAGACTTGTGTTTCATCAAGTAAATACACTCAGCATCTACTCAAACCATCTGTGAAGTAAGAACATAACGATATCCACTGCATGCCTCAGCACTCATTGGACTGCACACATCAAAATGTATTACATCCAACAAGTTGCTCTCTTGTTCCATCTTACTGAAAATGAGGCCTTTCAGTCATCTTGCCCATGTGGTATGATTTGCATGTCTCAAGTGATTCAAAATCAAGTGAGTCCAAACGATCCATCTGCATGGAGTTTCTTCATGCATATATACCAATAGACATGGTTCGCATGTCTCAATCTTTTCAAAAACGAGTGAGTCCAAAGATCCATCTACATGGAGCTTCTTCATGCGTTTTATACCAATATGACTCAAGTGGCAGTGCCACAAGTATGTGGTACTATCATTACTATCTTATATCTTTTGGCATGAACATGTGTATCACTACGATCGAGATTCATTTTAGGTGCAAGACCATTGAAGGTATCAAATAAACAGAGTAACCATTATTCTCCTTAAATGAATAACCGTATTGCGATAAACATAATCCAATCATGTTTATGCTCAACGCAAACACCAATCTCGATGGTAGAGGGAGCATGTGATGCTTGATCACATCAACCTTGGAAACACTTCCAACACACATCGTCATCTCACTTTTAGCCAGTCTCCATTTATTCCGCAGCTTTTATTTCGAGTTACTAACACTTAGCAACCGAACCGGTATCTAATACCCTGGTGCTGCTAGGAGTACTAGTAAAGTACACATTCATATAATGTATATCCAATATACTTCTGTCGACCTTGCCTGCCTTCTCATCTACCAAGTATCTAGGGTAGTACTGCTTCAGTGACCGTTCCCCTCATTACAGAAGCACTTAGTCTCGGGTTTTGGGTTCAACCTTGGGATTCTTTACTAGAGCAGCAAATGACTTGCTGTTTCATGAAGTATCCCTTTTGCCCTTGCCCTTCTAGAAACTAGTGGTTTTACTAACCATCAACAATTGATGCTCCTTCTTGATTTCTACTTTCGCGGTGTCAAACATCGCGAATAGCTCAAGGATCATCATAACTATCCCTGATATGTTATAGTTCATCACGAAGCTCTACTAGCTTGGTGGCAGTGACTATGGAGAACTATCACTATCTCATCTGGGAGATTAACTCCCACTCGATTCAAGCGATTTGTGGTACTCAGACAATCTGAGCACATGCTCAACGATTGAGCTTTTTCTCCCTTAGTTTGCAGGCTTAAGAAACTTGTCAGAGGTCTCATACCTCTTGACGTGGGCACTAGTCTGAAATCCCAATTTCAGTCTTCGGAACATCTCATATGTTCTGCGACGTTTCAAAAAACGTCTCTTGTGCCACAATTCTAAACCGTTAGCATTACGCACTGAACTATCACGTAGTCATCAAAACGTGTATGTCAGATGTTCCGCAACATCTACAGACGACGCTGAGGTTCAGCACACCGAGCGGTGCATTAAGGACATAAGCCTTCCGTGCAGCAATGAGGACAATCCTCAGTTTACGGACCCAGTCCGCATAATTGCTACTACCAACTTTCAACTAAATTTTCTCTAGGAACATATCTTAAACAGTAGAACTAAAGCGTATGACATAATTTGCAAAGACCTTTTGACTATGTTCATGATAATGAAGTTCATCTAATTATTTAATGAACTCCCACTCAGATAGACATCCCTCTAGTCATCTAAGTGATACATGATCCGAGTCAAACTAGGCCGTGTCCGATCATCACGTGAGACGGACTAGTCATCATCGGTGAACATCTCCATGTTGATCGTGTCTGCTATACGACTCATGTTCGACCTTTCGGTCTCTTGTGTTCCGAGGCCATGTCTGTACATGCTAGGCTCGTCAAGTCAACCTAAGTGTTTCGCATGTGTTCTGAGGCCATGTCTGTACATGCTAGGCTCGTCAACACCCGTTGTATTCGAACGTTAGAATCTATCACACCCGATCATCACGTGGTGCTTCGAAACAACGAACCTTCGCAACGGTGCACAGTTAGGGGGAACACTTCTCTTGAAATTTTAGTGAGGGATCATCTTACTTACTACCGTCGTTCTAAGCAAATAAGATGCATAACATGATAAACATCACATGCAATCAAATAGTGACATGATATGGCCAATATCATTTTGCTCCTTTGATCTCCATCTTCGGGGCACCATGATCATCTTCGTCACCGGCATGACACCATGATCTCCATCATCATGATCTCCATCATTGTGTCTTTATGAAGTTGTCACGCCAACGATTACTTCTACTTCTATGGCTAACGCGCTTAGCAATAAAGTAAAGTAATTTACATGGCGTTTATTCAATGACACGCAGGTCATACAAAAAATAAAGACAACTCCTATGGCTCCTGCCGGTTGTCATACTCATCGACATGCAAGTCGTGATCCCTATTACAAGAATATGATCAATCTCATACATCACATATATCATTCATCATATCTTCTGGCCATATCACATCACATAGCACATGCTGCAAAAACAAGTTAGCACTACTAGGAAAAGGCCTACTAATGGCGCACCTAATTTGGCCATTAATGGCGCATTAGTGGTGCGCCATTAGTGCCACGCCATTAGTATATTTTACTAATGGCGCACCACTGGTGCGCCATTAGTATACTAATGGCGCACCACACTGGTGCGCCATTAGTATACTAATGGCGCACCCCAGATGCGCCATTAGTATATACAACAGTGCGCCATTAGTATGCCTCCCAGGGGGCCATCTATACCCAGGTGCTTTGGCATACTAATGGCGCACAACAACAGGATGCGCCATTAGTAACTTCAGTATACTAATGGCGCACTGTTTAGTGATGCGCCATTAGTATACTTTGGCATACTAATGGCGCACTATGATGTGATGCGCCATTAGTATGAATATTAGGTTTTTTTTATTTTTATTTTTCTGTTTTTTGCACAGGTTACAAAATGTATAATTGGACAAAATATAGACAGCACACATCAACAACAGATTCATCGAATACAATAGAAGATTAGTCTCTGAATACAATTCATCATTTTAGTCTCCGAATACAATTCATCATATTAGTCTCCGAATTGAAAAGACCGAACAAAGATAGAACATTATATTACAAGTCTCGAGACCGCGAGTTTGTCTTCACATTACAAGTCGATATCGATCATCTAAACTACCATCACATAGAAGAGAGTTGCGGTCATCATGATGAGCATCATCACGATGAAACTCGTCTTCATCCGGTTCCTCCAACGCTCCCTCCCCTCTCCCGCTAGATAGCGGTCGTATCTAGATTCGGCCTCGGCCCTAGTGGCGTACCCTTTGTAACTGTTACCGCTGAATTGGTGAACCTGTCTCCGACACTCCTCCCAGTCGTCGTAGACTCCGGGAACCTTACCCTTGTACACGACATACCACGGCATCGCTATGCAGTAGCCAAACGAAACGTTAGTACCAATTCACAGACAATACATAAGCAATATATAAGTATGCAACAGAACGATCGGAAGAGAAAAGCAAGACATTAATAGCATCGATTAAATCTAAGTTGAACGACTCTCGAAACCAAAGAGACATACTACAAGTTCATTAAAGTTTAATTACAACATGAGCCAATCGATGTTTCAGAACTAGACACAGCATCACTGCTTTCGACTCGACTCAAGGGACCGGAGCGTGGATGAAGCCGCCGTCTATCATGGGAGTCATGAAACAACGGGCGTTGTCAGCCTGCATTTGTAGGATTGTGTCGATGTCACTGTTGGACGGTTGATTTCTGAGGTAGAACTGCCCCGAGGTACGAAGGACATCTTGATGGATGATTTCCGCAAACTCCGACTGGATGCGAAAGAATTCTTGTCTGATGTCCGCGTCCTGGATTGCCCCCAAGGTTGCGGCCCAATCTTTGAGATTATTTGGTAGGAGAAGGTGATTATGGTCCCGCACGATCGCCCACATGTGATGGAGGGCGTAGTAGGCATCCTTCTGACCGCCAGGCGGCTGCTTGACGCAGCAGAACGTCGTATTGTGGGAGAACACGTGCTTGCCGTACTTACGAATAGGCCTGGTAAAGGTGCCTCCAGATTTGACGTAGCCGGGGAGAACATCATCAAGAACCTTCTTGACATTTGTGTAGTCTACGTTCGACTGACGGTCCGGGTCGAAATACGTGGCCATGGAATATTTGGGGCTTAGGAGGATGAGCGTGCAATGTGTGTCACTGCAGAAAACACGGAATGTTAAAAGAAAAACGATCGAAATCTAAGAATTCATATGTTACGGGGCGGTTGAGGGGAGGACTTACTCGGGAAAGTAAGGCACGAGGAAGTTATCCTTATCTTGGTTTGCCAGAATGACGCCTTCGAGGTAAGAACTCGCGACTTGCCGGTCCCCAGCGCTGCCCAAGATCTTGGCACGCATGTAGAAGGGGTCGACTATCACGATGTCCGGGGTCTTGTCGCGAATGATCCGCATCTCCATACTCAGCGAAAATAGCCGAACGAAGGTGTAGTGCAGCGGATGAAGGTTCAACATAGCGTGGATGTCATCAAACCGCAGGACGATCGTACCCCCGATGGAGTTATCCACAAAGCCCTTGCCCTCTGGCACCTTGGCCGCGAAAACCGGGTATGCCACATCCTTCTCTCGGAGACGCCGCTTCTCCAAAGAAAGAACACTGTCATGCAGACTCCGCATAGCACCGGTTGCAGCATTGAGCATATTTCTCGGTAGCATCGGCCTACCCGCCACATGCACCCTCCTCGAGATATCCTCAGTTGAAGGTGGCCCGTCCTGAGCACGGATCGTACTCGGTGCCGGCTGGCCCGCACCCTTGTTAGTCTTTCTTTTGCGTGCCTTCTTCTTCTCCTGTAATGGGACCGAGTTCTGCTGACAGACCGCCTTCTTGAGTGTGTTGGGGCTGATCATATTTCGCACCTCGCCTATCTGAGGCTCGGTGAAGTCGGCAGCTGGAGGCGTCTCCTGAGAGCTGAACTGCAGACGACGCCTGTTGCAACTTGGCTTCTCCGCGGTACCAGCTAGATCGCGCACGTCTTTTGTTGGGTTGGGTTCTTGAGAAGGAGGCCCCATGAAGTCGCCATCGTACCCATGATCGGCAAAGTACTGATCGACGTTGGCTAATGTATCGTCGTCGTCGTCGTTCTGATCCTGTGCCATATGCATGTTTGGATCCAGTGGCATAGGGATGTCCGGCACCGTTGCGGCGGTCTTGCCATGGGGCCGACTTGGCGCCGGCACGACTGGCGGTGTTGTCTTTGGGGTGGTGTCCCCCGCCCCCAAACAAATCTGGCTCTTCGGCCAAAGCAGGGGCCAGCTCAGGCACGCGCTGAGGGTCATCACGTCATCATCGTCGGCCCCGATGGGTCGAATCGGAGGTAACAACTCGTCGCAGCCTGGCAGCACCCGAACCAGTTGAACCCTAAACAAGTTGGGTGGCATCTGGGTACCGTGGAACAAGGGGTTGCCCGGTTGAACGATTTTGCCCTTGGCGACATCGACCAACTCATTGTTCATGAAGTGCAGGAGAGTGCACGGAACGTCGGCGGCGCCCTGCGAAAACATGTAGGGCGTTATGGATGCCCAGTCAAAGGCAAGGAGATGAAGTCCTCGGCCGAGAGAGGCTTAATTAGTTACCGTGATGATGGCGTCGAGCTCGGCTAATGTCGAGGCACCGCCAACGGCGGGCGTGCAGTTGACGGAGGGGCCGCTTGCTGCAGAGGTGCCGGCCGGCGTACACCCGGGTGCATTAAGCTCCCGTGCCGGCGTCGGAGACACCAATGCCGCCTCCGCCGGAGACACCAATGGCCCCGCCATCGCGTTCTGCGAGTTGCTGGCCGTGAAGCTAGGAATCGGGGGCGGCCCCTGTTGGCCGCCCGCAATCCACGCACTAATCCCCTGGATCAAGGTAGGCACAATGGCGGTGATCGTCGCTCCGAGTTGTTGTTGCACTTGCTCTTGGACAATCTCCGGAATCCGCGCCACCTGTGCCCTGAGTTCTTGAACCTCGCGCGCCTGGCTTTCCGAGCTGGTCTTTTTCTCCTTTCGCCCACCAATGTTATAGTATGACGACCATTTTGTCGACAAGCCTTTGCCGGCCACACGACCAGCTGATGTCGGCTTACTGAGCTTATCCTTGTTCTTCATTACATTCAACGCCCTATTTAGAGTGGTGTCCCAAGGGTTGCTCTTAGTCGACCCCGCGCTACTGCTTTCAGTCGCCTGCGGAAGGAATGTGAACCATTTAGAAATTTGGCTTCATTAATTAGAATGCAACCATATGGAGCTAATTACGCGGGGGTGTATTCCTTACCAGAACAAGCTCAAGCGCCCTGGTCTTCGGATCCGTGGTAAGCTCCTTTGTTTTCGGGTCCTTCTTGTACCGGGCCCTGACAAAGTTCCTGGTCTGCTTGTCACCGTATTTATCGAAGAGGGGCGGTAGGCCTTGCTCGGCACGGTCCGCCTCCTCCTTGTCCCATATAGGCTCCGCCACTCTGTAATCGTCGGGACCGAGTGTGTGTTCCCCTAAGTTCAGCTCCCGCATTTCTTTCCCCCACTTACTTGATTCGGAGTTTGCGGTGCTCGAGCAATTGATCTTGAAGTCGTTGTAGTCATCTTCGGTGATCGAAGGATTTTTCTCCTTGATCTTCTCATAACTCTCACCTTTCTCGATCATTCTCTTCACATTGCTTTTCCAAGTAGACAGGGCCTTTCTCATCTTCGTGAGGGCAGCATTGTTCACTTTATTCCCTTTGAGGCTTGTGTTTTCAAATTCAGCGGGGAACTTGTATCGTTCGTGCAGCTTCGTGAAGAGGAGGTTGCGCAAATTCCCTCGGTCAGGATGCCTCAGGTTCTCGGTGTTGATCGAGACGGTGCTCCGGAGAATGCACCCGAGCTGAAGCGAGTACCCCTTGACTATTCGTTCGAGCGCCGTTGGATTCCCGTCGGAGTCCACTTCAGTAACTTCCTCCTTGAGGGTGCGGAGCACGGTCGGGCGCCGGTCCTTCCGTTGCCTCTTCGGTTGGCTGCCATCTGTGCGTGCGCCGCCATCATCAGTGGTGGCATTCTCGGAGGCACCATTAGTAACCTGGATTACTAATGGCGCATTTAGAGTTGGTGCGCCATTAGTAAGTGGGCAGCAACAAGATATTTTGGACAGCCTCTCCTACCCACACTCACTTTCTCCCCACTTCATTCTCTCCACCTCCTCCTTGTCTCGGGTGCCTCCTCTTTTTCACCTCATTTCCACCATAGATTCATTCAATTTAAGTGGTTAAATTACCTTGTTTTGATAGGTAAGTAAGGGGGGAAGCTATATTTATGTTGTTCTCCCTACAACAATGTGCACATGCACTTTTTATGGCCTAGCTAGATCTATGTATGTTCGTGGTGTTGCATATGTTTGTGGTGTTGCATATGTGTTTGTGTTTGGAGGTGTACCGGTATTTGAAATGCGATAGTTGCCAATATTTTGCCGGAATGTTGATTCATTTCCGTTTCGGCGAGAATTTTGGCATTAAGCATTCTTTTTGGTCCTATTTTTAGGGAAAGTCATGCCAAATTTTTTCTTGGTTCTAAAATATCGTTTTGCTCTACCCCGCAGGCGACCATGGTCCGCATGATGACCGAAGGCATCGTGAATAGGTTTTTGAGGTCCGTGAAGGCCGAGATGCTTCAAAAGAACGAGACGGAGATAAGATGTCCGTGTCGAAGATGCAAGCTGAAGAGCCTTATTGCGGACCCGGAATCCGGGCAGGTGCGGGACCACCTGCTCTTGCGTGGTTTCATGGATGGCTATCGGTGGCAAGGTGATGAAGATGACTACGAAGTCGTCCATGGGGGCCGGGCAAGAAATGAGGAAGGGCAGCAAGACAACCACCGCGGCTCGGGCGGGCGAGAAGACGAAGAATCCCCAGGAGATGATCACGACGGTGATGCTGTACACAGTCATCATGTAGAAGATGCAGGACATGATGATGAGGAAGATGCCGGAGCAGACGACGGGCATGATCATGAAGATGATGATGCCGGCGGAGCAGACGACGCTGGACCATCGATGGGCTGGGTGCAGGACCCTCATAGTCAAGAGCTGCTTCTCAAGCAGACGGATAACGCAAGAGCTGCCACCCGAGAGAAAGCCAAGATGGATCAACTTGAGTTAGACGCGGTTACTCCATTGTATGAAGGATGCAGGCCCGAGGATACCCGCCTGAAAGTAACGCTCATGGCTCTGGAGATGAAGGTAAAACACAAAATGACCGACGCATGCTTCGACGAGAACATGTCATTCTGGCACGAACGTCTTCCCAAGGGGAACAAGTGCCCGACCAGTTTGGAGGAGGCGAAGAAAATCGTGTGTCCTCTGGATTTACCGCACGTGAAATACCATGTGTGCATGAACAATTGCATCATTTATCGGGACGAGCACGCGGAGTCTACCATATGTCCGGTGTGCGGCGTCACTCGATACAAGAAGAGGAAGAAAGCTCCTCGAAAAGTGGTGTGGTACTTTCCGATCACTCCTCGTCTGCAGCGGTATTTCGCGGACCCTAAGGTAGCAAAGCTCCTGCGTTGGCACGCGGATAGGGAGGAGAAGAAGTGAGAAGATGACGCAAATGATCCGGAGATAGATAAAAAAGACAAGATGCTGAGTCACCCTAAGGATGCGAGCCAGTGGCAAGCGTTGAACTTCGAAGACCTAGAATTTGGGAACGATCCAAGGAACATCGTGCTGGGCACGAGCACCGATGGAGTCAATCCGTTTGGCAGCCAGAGAAGCACACATAGCACCTGGCCTGTGTGGATGTACAACCTTCCCCCTGGTTGTGCATGAAGAGGAAGTACATTCACATGAGTATGCTAATTGAAGGACCAAAACAACCAGGGAACGACATCAATCTGTATCTGGGGCTACTGAAAGAGGAGCTTGACACGCTGTGGAAAATGCCAGCCAATACGTGGGACGCCGCAGAGAAAGAATATTTCCCTATGAGAGCCGCGCTGCTCACGACGGTGCACGACTATCTCGGTTACGGATATGTCGCGGGGCAGGTGGTCCACGGATTTTCTGGATCCGTCAGGTGCATGGATGACACAACGTATCGCCAGCTAGATAGAGATCCCGGGTCTTCGAAAACCGTGTTCATGGGACATCGAAGGTGGCTTCGCGACGATGACCCGTGGAGAAAAGGCAAGGATCTATTCGATGGTGAAACCGAACCCCGAGGACGCCCGCGTACGAGGAGCGGCGAGGAAATAGACGAGCTGTTGAAAAATTGGTAAGACTGCCCACTGCCGGGAAAGAAGCAAAAGGCGCCAGAGCCGGGAAAGAAGCGAAAGGCGCCAGAGCCGCTGCTGAAGGTATGGAAAATGAGGTCTGTTTTCTGGGACTTGCCGTACTGGAAGATCCACCGTGTGCCTCACAGCCTTGATGTCATGCATATCACGAAGAACGTGTGCGAGAGTCTGCTTGGTACCCTGCTCAACATGCCAGAGAGGACCAAAGATGGGCCGAAAGCAAGGGCAGACTTGAAATCAATGGGCATCAGGCAGGAGCTTCACGCTATATATGATGATGATGATGATGATGAGGCGAAGCAGGACACGGAAAGTCGTCGCAAAGGCAAAAAGGCCAAGAAGACCGGAAATGACTACCCTCCCGCGTGCTTCACTCTAAGTCAGGAGGAGATCGAGCAGTTTTTCACCTGCCTCGTAGGAGTAAAACTTCCTTACGGTTACGCGGGGAAGATAAGCAGATACCTAGACCTAGCGAAGCTGAAGTTCAGCGGGATGAAGTCTCACGACTGTCACGTGCTGATGACGCAGATACTTCCAGTTGCAATCCGTGGGATCATGGACGCGCACGTCCGTGAAACGCTATTTGGCCTATGCAACTTTTTCGACGTCATCTCTCGGAAGTCTGTTGGCGTGAGGCAACTCAGAAGGCTACAGGAAGAGATCGTGGTGATACTATGCGAGCTTGAGATGTACTTCCCGCCCACATTCTTCGACGTTATGGTGCATCTGCTGGTCCATATCGTGGACGATATCATCCAACTCGGGCCGACGTTCCTGCACAGCATGATGCCGTTCGAAAGGATGAATGGTGTCATCAAAGGATACGTTCGCAACATGTCACATCCAGAGGGAAGCATAGCCAGGGGCTTTCTGACCGAAGAGTGCATCTCCTACTGCACGAATTATCTAGGCATCGAGGACCCCGTTGGTCTGCCCGTCAACAGGCACCTCGGCAGGCTCGCTGGATGGGGTCACCGTGAGGGTCGCCGCGAAATGCATGTCGACTTCGAGGGTCGACTCGCCGACTTTGAAAGAGCAAACCTAGTCGCGCTACAACACATAGACGTGGTCGATCCTTGGGTGGTAGAGCACAAAACCTTTATTAAGAAGACGTACAATGACCGAGGCCAACAGAGGACGGACGGAGATATACTCAAAGAGCACAACTCATGTTTCACGCGTTGGTTCAAGCAGAAGCTTCTGTCGTACCCTTTACATGAGGATTCTTCCGCGGAAGAACAACTCATATTCGCCTTGTCACAGGGCGCCGAGCACAACCTGATGACCTATGAGGCGTACGATATCAATGGCTACACATTCTACACCGAGGCCAAGGACATGAAGAGCGATGGTTATCAGAACTCCGGGGTAACGATGGAATCCTACACCGGTAACGACAAGGACAGATACTACGGAAGGATCGAGGAGATCTGGGAGCTGAGCTACGCTGGAGAGAAGGTCCCGATGTTCCGTGTCAGATGGGCCAAGAGCGTCCTAAAAGAAGACCGGTATTTCACCACCATGGTTATACCCGAAGCCAAATCCAAGACCGCAGGCGCAAACGTCACCGCGAAAAATGAGCCATGGGTACTGGCTTCCCAAGTGGACCAATGCTTCTTCATTACCGACCCGTCAAAGCCCAGTCGTGTTGTCGTGAGGAGAGGCAAAAGGAAGATCATCGGAATGGATGGAGTAGCCAATGAGCAAGACTTCGACAAGTACGGTGACCCGAGAATCGAACATGACGACGATGATGAAGTAGCAGCATACACCACAAGAAGAAGCAGGACCACCCTACCTAAAGGACGTCCGTTCCACAGAAGAACTCCATTTGCGAAAAAGAAGGGCAAGAAGATTGTGAACAGATAGCTAGCTAAGATCGATTGTATTTAAATCGTAGCCTTCATTTCTCGATTGTATTTCATGGGCACTTTTTGAACTATCATGAATATTTTTAAATTTCATGGACACTCGATCTCGATCCCCCTCCATCTCGATCGCTATCCCACCTCGCCAGATCCGGTCCCCCTCGCCGCCGAGCACCCCCCGGTCCACCGGCCCCCCGCACCCCGCGCACCCTCCCCCGCTCCACCGGCATTACTGTTTGATGATATTTTTTAAAAAATTATTACTGTCTTATAAAAAAATATTACTGTTATGATTTAAACAAGTTTGAACATATTTAAACACAAATAAATATCAAACAGCATTTTAAATGCATAAAAAAATTGTGGAGCCTGGGAATCGAACCCAGGACCTCCTGGTGTGAGAACTAGCTGCTGACCAGTCGAGCTAGTAGAGGGAACTTGGTGTGGATCAGGTCAGGTAGAAGATAACCTGTTGGCTCGAGCAGAAATCAAAAAAAAATACTGATGGCGCACCAGGGTGAGGTGCGCCATTAGTATGGATGTACCTGTTGGAAGATAACCTATCCCCTCTCTCTCCCTCGCCCTCGCCCTCGATCCCCTTCCCCTCTCCTCTCCCGACGCCGCTGCCCCGCCGCCTCGACGCCGCCCCGTCGTCCTCGTCTCCGCCCCGACGCCCCGACGCCGCTATCCCTTCCCCTCTCCTCTCCCGACGCCGCTGCCCCGACCTCCTCGCCCCTCGACATCGCCCTCAATCCCCTTCCCCTCTCCTCTCCCGACGCCGCCGCCCCGTCGTCCTCGTCCTCGCCCTCCTCCTCGTCTGCGCCACCGCCGCGCCGCTCCGACCTCCTCCTTGTCCCCTCCGGCCTCCTCCGCCTCCTCAGGTACTGCCCCCACCTCTCCCTCCCCCTCCGGCCTCCTCCTTCCCCTTTGTAAATTTTAGGGTGTAGGGTTTGCAAATTTTAGGGTTAGGGCAGTAAATTTTAGGGCAAATCTAGCACAGTTAGCAAAGTTAGAAATCTTTTAGGAAATTAGGGTAGTAGCAAAAACAGTAGCAATTTAAAAAAACAGTACCAAAAAAATTAGGTATAAAAACAGTAGCAAATAAAAAATATTAGCAAATATAGCTAGGGTAATTTTGTTTAGGTATAAAAACCAGTAGCAATTTTAAAAGAATAGTAGCAATTTTAAAAACAGTAGCAAAAAAATTAGGTATAAAAAGAGTAGCAAATAAAAAAAGAGTAGCAAATATAGCTAGGGAAATTTTGTTTAGGTATAAAAACAGTAGCAAATTAAAAAAAGCAGTAGCAAATTAAAAAAACAGTAGCAAAAAATTAGGTATAAAAACAGTAGCAAATATAGCTAGGGCAATTTTGTTTAGGTATAAAAAACAGTAGCTACAATTTGTAAAAAGCATGAGCAACTGATCTGATTCATCTCATCCTCTCTCGATCTGCAGGATACAAGTGGAACAAGGCAGGGGCGTAGGTGCTTGCTACTCAGGCACGGCGGCAGAGCCAAGCACACCCTCCTCTCCCAAGGTACTAACCCCTCTTCCTCTCCCCCTGTATATACTGCTGTCCAGTACATTTTTTTGCTCAATTTGCTGCTGTCCAGTACATCTTGTTAAAATTGCTGCTGACCAGTACATCTTTGCAATATATGGTGATGTGTACCATTCTTGATAGGATGTATCAATTGTAGTAGATGGTCAAGAAGATGTATAGAAAAGAAAAATGATGGTTAGGGGAGCCGCAGTTTTTTCGCACTTGCTGCAATGACAGTCATTGTTTGAGCTATAATAAGGAAGAGAAGACCACGTATTACATATGGCCCAATGCATGAAAGAGATTGAATCAGATTTAATTATCTAAACCACAAATTTTGGCAAAGCGATGTCTTGTGTAAAAACATGTTAAGGTTTGAAAGAGCTGCGTTTTTTTGCTTGTGTGGCATACTGAGGGATCGCAATTTGCTAGAACACAGTCCACATCTTAGCGTGGAGCAACAATTAGCGATGTTTTTGCATACAGTTGGGCATAACCTTCGGAATAGGGTTATTTCAGCCAATTTTTGTAGATCATACGGCACAATTTTGCATAATGATGACAGACTAAGTTTCTGATTTATTTTGTTATAGAAGTGTAGATTCATTGGTAGCAATTGTTTTCAGTGTCTCATGTTGCTTCTAGTGTTTTGTCCAAAATGTTGAATGATACTGCTTGGAGATGCATATATTGTTTCACCTCTTCACATGCCAATGTATTTTCCATGTTGTGATGGAGGCCTTTTTTGCCTTGTCCACCCGAGGTGCCCTTGAGTTTGCCGGAATGTCGATTAACTTCCGTTCCGGCAAATTCGGGTACTCCATATGTCCTATTTTCAGCAAAGGTCATGCTGAAATTTTCCGTGAATTTTAGCATGACTTTGCTAAAAATAGGACATATGGGGTACTTGTGACTAATGCATGGGCCGGGGTATCTTAGTAGTTAATTAAGTAGGATCAAGTGCCCCGGCGTACTTGTGACTAATGCATGGCTTTTAGGGTGCCTCGGTGTCGATAAAAACCGAAATGATGAAAGCTTAGGCTTTTAGGGTGCCTCGGCGTCGAAAAACCCTCAATGATAAAAGCTTAGCTTTTAGGATGCCTCGGTGTCGACAAACCCTAAATGATGAGACCATGATCTTGTTCCTTGACAATAACCAACTTTTTGACGAAACTTTGTTCCTATTTAGAGAGAAACATGGCCAACAACGATGAGGCCGGGGGTTCGGCCGTCAAGCCATTCTGGAAGCTGTCCCAGGAGATGGAGGAACAACCTCACTTGTATGAGGACGCCGCCTTCCCCACCGATCCTGAGACCACTGATGGTACCGCCGAGGATGACCCCACTGATGCCACCACTAATGGTGCCGCCGAGGATGCCACCACTGATGATGGCGGCGCACGCACAGATGGCAGCCAACCGAAGAGGCAACGGAAGGACCGGCGCCCGACCGTGCTCCGCACCCTCAAGGAGGAAGTTACTGAAGTGGACTCCGACGGGAATCCAACGGCGCCCGAACGAATAGTCAAGGGGTACTCGCTTCAGCTCGGGTGCATTCTCCGGAGCACCGTCGCGATCAACACCGAGAACCTGAGGCATCCTGACCGAGGGAATTTGCGCAACCTCCTCTTCACGAAGCTGCACGAACGATACAAGTTCCCCGCTGAATTTGAAAACACAAGCCTCAAAGGGAATAAAGTGAACAATGCTGCCCTCACGAAGATGAGAAAGGCCCTGTCTACTTGGAAAAGCAATGTGAAGAGAATGATCGAGAAAGGTGAGAGTTATGGGAAGATCAAGGAGAAAAATCCTTCGATCACCGAAGATGACTACAACGACTTCAAGATCAATTGCTCGAGCACCGCAAACTCCGAATCAAGTAAGTGGGGGAAAGAAATGCGGGAGCTGAACTTAGGGGAACACACACTCGGTCCCGACGGTTATAGAGTGGCGGAGCCTATATGGGACAAGGAGGAGGCGGACCGTGCCGAGCAAGGCCTACCGCCCCTCTTCGATAAATACGGTGACAAGCAGACCAGGAACTTTGTCAGGGCCCGGTACAAGAAGTACCCGAAAACAAAGGAGCTTACCACGGATCCGAAGACCAGGGCGCTTGAGCTTGTTCTGGTAAGGAATACACCCCCGCGTAATTAGCTCCATATGGTTGCATTCTAATTAATGAAGCCAAATTTCTAAATGGTTCACATTCCTTCCGCAGGCGACTGAAAGCAGTAGCGCGGGGTCGACTAAGAGCAACCCTTGGGACACCACTCTAAATAGGGCGTTGAATGTAATGAAGAACAAGGATAAGCTCAGTAAGCCGACATCAGCTGGTCGTGTGGCCGGCAAAGGCTTGTCGACAAAATGGTCGTCATACTATAACACTGGTGGGCGAAAGGAGAAAATGACCAGCTCGGAAAGCCAGGCGCGCGAGGTTCAAGAACTCAGGGCACAGGTGGCGCGGATTCCGGAGATTGTCCAAGAGCAAGTGCAACAACAACTCGGAGCGACGATCACCGCCATTGTGCCTACCTTGATCCAGGGGATTAGTGCGTGGATTGCGGGCGGCCAACAGGGGCCGCCCCCGATTCCTAGCTTCACGGCCAGCAACTCGCAGAACGCGATGGCGGGGCCATTGGTGTCTCCGGCGGAGGCGGCATTGGTGTCTCCGACGCCGGCACGGGAGCTTAATGCACCCGGGTGTACGCCGGCCGGCACCTCTGCAGCAAGCGGCCCCTCCGTCAACTGCACGCCCGCCGTTGGCGGTGCCTCGACATTAGCCGAGCTCGACGCCATCATCACGGTAACTAATTAAGCCTCTCTCGGCCGAGGACTTCATCTCCTTGCCTTTGACTGGGCATCCATAACGCCCTACATGTTTTCGCAGGGCGCCGCCGACGTTCCGTGCACTCTCCTGCACTTCATGAACAACGAGTTGATCGATGTCGCCAAGGGCAAAATCGTTCAACCGGGCAACCCCTTGTTCCACGGTACCCAGATGCCACCCAACTTGTTTAGGGTTCAACTGGTTCGGGTGCTGCCAGGCTGCGACGAGTTGTTACCTCCGATTCGACCCATGGGGCCGACGATGATGACGTGATGACCCTCAGCGCGTGCCTGAGCTGGCCCCTGCTTTGGCCGAAGAGCCAGATTCGTTTGGGGGCGGGGGACACCACCCCAAAGACAACACCGCCAGTCGTGCCGGCGCCAAGTCGGCCCCATGGCAAGACCGCCGCAACGGTGCCGGACATCCCTATGCCACTGGATCCAAACATGCATATGGCACAGGATCAGAATGACGACGACGACGATACATTAGCCAACGTCGATAAGTACTTTGCCGATCATGGGTACGATGGCGACTTCATGGGGCCTCCTTCTCAAGAACCCAACCCAACAAAAGACGTGCGCGATCTAGCTGGTACCGCGGAGAAGCCAAGTTGCAACAGGCGTCGTCTGCAGTTCAGCTCTCAGGAGACGCCTCCAGCTGCCGACTTCACCGAGCCTCAGATAGGCGAGGTGCGAAATATGATCAGCCCCAACACACTCAAGAAGGCGGTCTGTCAGCAGAACTCGGTCCCATTACAGGAGAAGAAGAAGGCACGCAAAAGAAAGACTAACAAGGGTGCGGGCCAGCCGGCACTGAGTACGATCCGTGCTCAGGACGGGCCACCTTCAACTGAGGATATCTCGAGGAGGGTGCATGTGGCGGGTAGGCCGATGCTACCGAGAAATATGCTCGATGCTGCAACCGGTGCTATGCGGAGTCTGCATGACAGTGTTCTTTCTTTGGAGAAGCGGCGTCTCCGAGAGAAGGATGTGGCATACCCGGTTTTCGCGGCCAAGGTGCCAGAGGGCAAGGGCTTTGTGGATAACTCCATCGGGGGTACGATCGTCCTGCGGTTTGATGACATCCACGCTATGTTGAACCTTCATCCGCTGCACTACACCTTCGTTCGGCTATTTTCGCTGAGTATGGAGATGCGGATCATTCGCGACAAGACCCCGGACATCGTGATAGTCGACCCCTTCTACATGCGTGCCAAGATCTTGGGCAGCGCTGGGGACCGGCAAGTCGCGAGTTCTTACCTCGAAGGCGTCATTCTGGCAAACCAAGATAAGGATAACTTCCTCGTGCCTTACTTTCCCGAGTAAGTCCTCCCCTCAACCGCCCCGTAACATATGAATTCTTAGATTTCGATCGTTTTTCTTTTAACATTCCGTGTTTTCTGCAGTGACACACATTGCACGCTCATCCTCCTAAGCCCCAAATATTCCATGGCCACGTATTTCGACCCGGACCGTCAGTCGAACGTAGACTACACAAGTGTCAAGAAGGTTCTTGATGATGTTCTCCCCGGCTACGTCAAATCTGGAGGCACCTTTACCAGGCCTATTCGTAAGTACGGCAAGCACGTGTTCTCCCACAATACGACGTTCTGCTGCGTCAAGCAGCCGCCTGGCGGTCAGAAGGATGCCTACTACGCCCTCCATCACATGTGGGCGATCGTGCGGGACCATAATCACCTTCTCCTACCAAATAATCTCAAAGATTGGGCCGCAACCTTGGGGGCAATCCAGGACGCGGACATCAGACAAGAATTCTTTCGCATCCAGTCGGAGTTTGCGGAAATCATCCATCAAGATGTCCTTCGTACCTCGGGGCAGTTCTACCTCAGAAATCAACCGTCCAACAGTGACATCGACACAATCCTACAAATGCAGGCTGACAACGCCCGTTGTTTCATGACTCCCACGATAGACGGCGGCTTCATCCACGCTCCGGTCCCTTGAGTCGAGTCGAAAGCAGTGATGCTGTGTCTAGTTCTGAAACATCGATTGGCTCATGTTGTAATTAAACTTTAATGAACTTGTAGTATGTCTCTTTGGTTTCGAGAGTCGTTCAACTTAGATTTAATCGATGCTATTAATGTCTTGCTTTTCTCTTCCGATCGTTCTGTTGCATACTTATATATTGCTTATGTATTGTCTGTGAATTGGTACTAACGTTTCGTTTGGCTACTGCATAGCGATGCCGTGGTATGTCGTGTACAAGGGTAAGGTTCCCGGAGTCTACGACGACTGGGAGGAGTGTCGGAGACAGGTTCACCGATTCAGCGGTAACAGTTACAAAGGGTACGCCACTAGGGCCGAGGCCGAATCTAGATACGACCGCTATCTAGCGGGAGAGGGGAGGGAGCGTTGGAGGAACCGGATGAAGACGAGTTTCATCGTGATGATGCTCATCATGATGACCGCAGCTCTCTTCTATGTGATGGTAGTTTAGATGATCGATATCGACTTGTAATGTGAAGACAAACTCGCGGTCTCGAGACTTGTAATATAATGTTCTATCTTTGTTCGGTCTTTTCAATTCGGAGACTAATATGATGAATTGTATTCGGAGACTAAAATGATGAATTGTATTCAGAGACTAATCTTCTATTGTATTCGATGAATCTGTTGTTGATGTGTGCTGTCTATATTTTGTCCAATTATACATTTTGTAACCTGTGCAAAAAACAGAAAAATAAAAATAAAAAAACCTAATATTCATACTAATGGCGCATCACATCATAGTGCGCCATTAGTATGCCAAAGTATACTAATGGCGCATCACTAAACAGTGCGCCATTAGTATGCTGAAGTTACTAATGGCGCATCCTGTTGTTGTGCGCCATTAGTATGCCAAAGCACCTGGGTATAGATGGCCCCCTGGGAGGCATACTAATGGCGCACTGTTGTATATACTAATGGCGCATCTGGGGTGCGCCATTAGTATACTAATGGCGCACCAGTGGTGCGCCATTAGTAAAATATACTAATGGCGTGGCACTAATGGCGCACCACTAATGCGCCATTAATGGCCAAATTAGGTGCGCCATTAGTAGGCCTTTTCCTAGTAGTGCTAACTTGTTTTTGCAGCATGTGCTATGTGATGTGATATGGCCAGAAGATATGATGAATGATATATGTGATGTATGAGATTGATCATATTCTTGTAATAGGGATCACGACTTGCATGTCGATGAGTATGACAACCGGCAGGAGCCATAGGAGTTGTCTTTATTTTTTGTATGACCTGCGTGTCATTGAATAAACGCCATGTAAATTACTTTACTTTATTGCTAAGCGTGTTAGCCATAGAAGTAGAAGTAATCGTTGGCGTGACAACTTCATAAAGACACAATGATGGAGATCATGATGATGGAGATCATGGTGTCATGCCGGTGACGAAGATGATCATGGTGCCCCGAAGATGGAGATCAAAGGAGCAAAATGATATTGGCCATATCATGTCACTATTTGATTGCATGTGATGTTTATCATGTTATGCATCTTATTTGCTTAGAACGACGGTAGTAAGTAAGATGATCCCTCACTAAAATTTCAAGAGAAGTGTTCCCCCTAACTGTGCACCGTTGCGAAGGTTCGTTGTTTCGAAGCACCACGTGATGATCGGGTGTGATAGATTCTAACGTTCGAATACAACGGGTGTTGACGAGCCTAGCATGTACAGACATGGCCTCAGAACACATGCGAAACACTTAGGTTGACTTGACGAGCCTAGCATGTACAGACATGGCCTCGGAACACAAGAGACCGAAAGGTCGAACATGAGTCGTATAGCAGACACGATCAACATGGAGATGTTCACCGATGATGACTAGTCCGTCTCACGTGATGATCGGACACGGCCTAGTTTGACTCGGATCATGTATCACTTAGATGACTAGAGGGATGTCTATCTGAGTGGGAGTTCATTAAATAATTAGATGAACTTCATTATCATGAACATAGTCAAAAGGTCTTTGCAAATTATGTCATACGCTTTAGTTCTACTGTTTAAGATATGTTCCTAGAGAAAATTTAGTTGAAAGTTGGTAGTAGCAATTATGCGGACTGGGTCCGTAAACTGAGGATTGTCCTCATTGCTGCACGGAAGGCTTATGTCCTTAATGCACCGCTCGGTGTGCTGAACCTCAGCGTCGTCTGTAGATGTTGCAGAACATCTGACATACACGTTTTGATGACTACGTGATAGTTCAGTGCGTAATGCTAACGGTTTAGAATTGTGGCACAAGAGACGTTTTTTGAAACGCCGCAGAACATATGAGATGTTCCGAAGACTGAAATTGGGATTTCAGACTAGTGCCCACGTCAAGAGGTATGAGACCTCTGACAAGTTTCTTAAGCCTGCAAACTAAGGGAGAAAAAGCTCAATCGTTGAGCATGTGCTCAGATTGTCTGAGTACCACAAATCGCTTGAATCGAGTGGGAGTTAATCTCCCAGATGAGATAGTGATAGTTCTCCATAGTCACTGCCACCAAGCTAGTAGAGCTTCGTGATGAACTATAACATATCAGGGATAGTTATGATGATCCTTGAGCTATTCGCGATGTTTGACACCGCGAAAGTAGAAATCAAGAAGGAGCATCAATTGTTGATGGTTAGTAAAACCACTAGTTTCTAGAAGGGCAAGGGCAAAAGGGATACTTCATGAAACAGCAAGTCATTTGCTGCTCTAGTAAAGAATCCCAAGGTTGAACCCAAAACCCGAGACTAAGTGCTTCTGTAATGAGGGGAACGGTCACTGAAGCAGTACTACCCTAGATACTTGGTAGATGAGAAGGCAGGCAAGGTCGACAGAAGTATATTGGATATACATTATATGAATGTGTACTTTACTAGTACTCCTAGCAGCACCAGGGTATTAGATACCGGTTCGGTTGCTAAGTGTTAGTAACTCGAAATAAAAGCTGCGGAATAAATGGAGACTGGCTAAAAGTGAGATGACGATGTGTGTTGGAAGTGTTTCCAAGGTTGATGTGATCAAGCATCACATGCTCCCTCTACCATCGAGATTGGTGTTTGCGTTGAGCATAAACATGATTGGATTATGTTTATCGCAATACGGTTATTCATTTAAGGAGAATAATGGTTACTCTGTTTATTTGATACCTTCAATGGTCTTGCACCTAAAATGAATCTCGATCGTAGTGATACACATGTTCATGCCAAAAGATATAAGATAGTAATGATAGTACCACATACTTGTGGCACTGCCACTTGAGTCATATTGGTATAAAACGCATGAAGAAGCTCCATGTAGATGGATCTTTGGACTCACTCGTTTTTGAAAAGATTGAGACATGCGAACCATGTCTATTGGTATATATGCATGAAGAAACTCCATGCAGATGGATCGTTTGGACTCACTTGATTTTGAATCACTTGAGACATGCAAATCATACCACATGGGCAAGATGACTGAAAGGCCTCATTTTCAGTAAGATGGAACAAGAGAGCAACTTGTTGGATGTAATACATTTTGATGTGTGCAGTCCAATGAGTGCTGAGGCATGCAGTGGATATCGTTATGTTCTTACTTCACAGATGGTTTGAGTAGATGCTGAGTGTATTTACTTGATGAAACACAAGTCTGAATTATTGAAAGGTTCAAGTAATTTCAGAGTGAAGTTGAAGATCGTCGTGACAAGAGGATAAAATGTCTATGATATGATCATAGAGATATCTGAGTTACGAGTTTGGCATACAATTAAGACATTGTGGAAAGTGTTTCACAATTAATACCGCCTGGAACACCATAGTGTGATGGTGTGTCCGAACATCATAACTGCACCCTATTGGATATGGTGCATACCATGATGTCTCTTATCGAATTACCACTATCGTTTATGGGTTAGGCATTAGAGACAACTGCATTCACTTTAAAAGGGGCACCACGCAATTCCGTTGAGACGACACCGTTTAGAGAAACCTAAGTTGTCGTTTCTTAAAAGTTTGGGGAGGATGGTGGAGACTTGATAGGGTTATTGAACCGTCACTTCAACTAGTTTGTAGCAGGGCACTGGAAGTTGTTCCTGTGGCACCTACACCAATTGAAGTGGAAGCTTATGATAGTGATCATGAAACTTCGGATCAAGTCACTACCAAACCTCGTAAGACGACGAGGATGCGTACTACTTCAGAGTAATGCGTAATCCTGTCTTGGAAATCATGTTGTTGGACAACGATGAACCTACGAGCTATGGAGAAGCGATGGTGGGCCCATATTCCGACAAATGGTTAGAAGCCATGAAATCCGAGATAAATGGATCTTTAAGAAGAAGACGGACGTGGACGGTAATGTTACCGTCTATGAAGCTCGACTTGTGGCTAAGAGTATTTCCACAAGTTCAAGGAGTTGACTACGATGAGATTTTTCTCATCTGTAGCGATGCTTAAGTCCGTCGGAATCATGTTAGCATTAGCTGCATTTTTGAAATCTGGAAGATGGATGTCAAAACAAGTTTCCTTACCAGTTTTCGTAAGGAAAGGTTGTATGTGATACAATCAGATGGGTTTTGTCGATCCTAAGGATGCTAAAAGGTATGCTAGCTCCAGCAATCCTTCCAAGGACTAGAGCAAGCATCTCGGAGTCAGAATATACGCTTTGATGGAGTGATCAAAGTTTTTGGGTTTATACAAAGTTTGTTAGAAACTTGTATTTACAATAAAGTGAGTGGGAGCGCTACAAAATTTCTGATAAGTATATGTGAATGACATATTGTTGATCCGAAATGATGTAAAATTTCTGGAAAGCATAAAGGGTTGTTTGAAAGGAGTTTTTCAAAGGAAGACCTGGATAAAGCTGCTTACATATTGGGCATCAAGATCTATAGAGATAGATCAAGACGCCTGATGATACTTTCAAAGAACGCACACCTTGACATGATTTTGAAAGAGTTCAAAATAGATCAGCAAAGAAAGGAGTTCTTGGCTGTGTTACAAGGTGTGAGTATTGAGTAAGACTCAAGACCTGACCACAACAGAAGAGAGAGAAAGGACGAAGGTCGTCCCCTATGCTTTAGACGTAGGCTCTACAGTATGCTATGCTGTGTACCGCACATGTAGTGTGCCTTGCCATGAGTTGGTCAAGAGGGTACAATAGTGATCCGGGAAAGGATCACATGACAGCGGTCGAACTTATCCTTAGTATCTAGTGGACTAAGGAATTTTCTCGATTATGGAGGTGAAAAGGAGTTCGTCGTAAAGGGTTACGTCGATGCGAACTTTGACACTAATCCGGATGACTCTGAGTAGTAAACCGGATTCGTATAGTAGAGCAATTATTTGAAATGGCTCCAAGTAGCGCGTGGTAGCATCCACAAGATGACATAGAAATTCGTAAAGCACACACGGATCTGAAAGGTTCAGACCCGTTGACTAATAACCTCTCTCACAAGCATAACATGATCAAACCAGAACACATTGAGTGTTAATCACATAGTGATGTGAACTAGATTGTTGACTCTAGTGAACTCTTTGGATGTTGGTCACATGGTGATGTGACCTATGAGTGTTAATCACATGGCGATGTGAACTAGATTATTGACTCTAGTGCAAGTGGGAGACTGTTGGAAATATGCCCTAGAGGCAATAATAAATAGGTTATTATTATATTTCCTTGTTCATGATAATTGTTTATTATCCATGCTAGAATTGTATTGATAGGAAACTCAGATACATGTGTGGATACATAGACAACACCATGTCCCTAGTAAGCCTCTAGTTGACTAGCTCGTTGATCAATAGATGGTTGCGGTTTCCTGACCATGGACATTGGATGTCGTTGATAACGGGATCACATCATTAGGAGAATGATGTGATGGACAAGACCCAATCCTAAGCCTAGCACAAGATCGTGTAGTTCGTTTGCTCAGAGCTTTTCTAATGTCAAGTATCAGTTCCTTAGACCATGAGATTGTGCAACTCCCGGATACCGTAGGAATGCTTTGGGTGTACCAAACGTCACAACGTAACTGGGTGACTATAAAGGTGCACTACAGGTATCTCCGAAAGTGTCTGTTGGGTTGGCACGAATCGAGACTGGGATTTGTCACTCCGTGTAAACGGAGAGGTATCTCTGGGCCCACTCGGTAGGACATCATCATAATGTGCACAATGTGACCAAGGAGTTGATCACGGGATGATGTGAGTTACGGAACGAGTAAAGAGACTTGCCGGTAACGAGATTGAACAAGGTATAGGGATACCGACGATCGAATCTCGGGCAAGTAACATACCGATGGACAAAGGGAATTGCATACGGGATTGATTGAATCCCCGACATCGTGGTTCATCCGATGAGATCATCGTGGAACATGTGGGAGCCAACATGGGTATCCAGATCCCGCTGTTGGTTATTGACCGGAGAACGTCTTGGTCATGTCTGCATGGTTCCCGAACCCGTAGGGTCTACACGCTTAAGGTTCGATGACGCTAGGGTTATAGGGAAAGCATGTACGTGGTTACCGAATGTTGTTCGGAGTCCCGGATGAGATCCCGGACGTCACGAGGAGTTCCGGAATGGTCTGGAGGTAAAGATTTATATATGGAAAGTTGTTGTTCGGGTTCCGGGAAAAGTTCGGGTTTTTTCGGTATTGTACCGGGAAGCTTCCAGAAGGTTCCGGAGGGGTCCGGAGGTCCGGAAAATGTTCCACCACGTCCAATACAGCAGCATGGGCTGTAAGGGGGCGCCCTAGCCTTAATGGGCCAGGGGCACCAGCCCCCCCAAGGCCCATGCGCATGGGAGAGGGGAAACCCTAAGGGGGAGGGCCTCCACTTGACTTGGGAGGCACTCCTCCCCCCTTTGGCCACCGCACCCAACCCTAGATGAGATCTAAGGGGGCCGGCCCCCCTCTCCCCCACTATAAATCCTCCCCCAGGAGTGCCTCCCAAGTCAAGTGGAGGCCCTCCCCCTTAGGGTTTCCCCTCTCCCATGCGCATGGGCCTTGGGGGGGCTGGTGCCCCTGGCCCATTAAGGCTAGGGCGCCCCCTTACAGCCCATGCTGCTGTATTGGACGTGGTGGAACATTTTCCGGACCTCCGGACCCCTCCGGAACCTTCTGGAAGCTTCCCGGTACAATACCGAAAAAACCCGAACTTTTCCCGGAACCCGAACAACAACTTTCCATATATAAATCTTTACCTCCGGACCATTCCGGAACTCCTCGTGACGTCCGGGATCTCATCCGGGACTCCGAACAAAATTCGGTAACCACGTACATGCTTTCCCTATAACCCTAGCGTCATCGAACCTTAAGCGTGTAGACCCTACGGGTTCGGGAACCATGCAAACATGACCGAGACGTTCTCCGGTCAATAACCAACAGCGGGATCTGGATACCCATGTTGGCTCCCACATGTTCCACGATGATCTCATCGGATGAACCACGATGTCGGGGATTCAATCAATCCCGTATGCAATTCCCTTTGTCCATCGGTATGTTACTTGCCCGAGATTCGATCGTCGGTATCCCTATACCTTGTTCAATCTCGTTACCGGCAAGTCTCTTTACTCGTTCCGTAACTCACATCATCCCGTGATCAACTCCTTGGTCACATTGTGCACATTATGATGATGTCCTACCGAGTGGGCCCAGAGATACCTCTCCGTTTACATGGAGTGACAAATCCCAGTCTCGTTTCGTGCCAACCCAACAGACACTTTCGGAGATACCTGTAGTGCACCTTTATAGTCACCCAGTTACGTTGTGACGTTTGGTACACCCAAAGCATTCCTACGGTATCCGGGAGTTGCACAATCTCATGGTCTAAGGAACTGATACTTGACATTAGAAAAGCTCTGAGCAAACGAACTACACGATCTTGTGCTAGGCTTAGGATTGGGTCTTGTCCATCACATCATTCTCCTAATGATGTGATCCCGTTATCAACGACATCCAATGTCCATGGTCAGGAAACCGCAACCATCTATTGATCAACGAGCTAGTCAACTAGAGGCTTACTAGGGACATGGTGTTGTCTATGTATCCACACATGTATCTGAGTTTCCTATCAATACAATTCTAGCATGGATAATAAACAATTATCATGAACAAGGAAATATAATAATAACCTATTTATTATTGCCTCTAGGGCATATTTCCAGCACTAATTACAGGGCCATGTCAGCCGACCGAAACTTGCCCCCCGGCAAGCATCCAGCGCGGCGGCGTCCGCTCATGACGGCACTACAAGCATCTACGGGCAGCTGACGCTCATGCGCATCTAGGGGACGCGTCAAAGGGGTGCGGGGAGGCCGGGAGCATGGCTAGCGATGAGCTTTGGTGGCGCTCGAGAAACGGGCACGAAGCAGCCGATGCTGCGGTGCACGGGGAGACCGAACGAGGGGTTCTAGGACTTCCTGGGGAGCCGGGGAGCACACGGGTGCTACTAGAGCGACCGGAAGAGCTTGAGAGCGCGTGGCTCGCCGACCATGGCGATTGCCGGAGCTCGATGCTCGCGGGGGCGACGGCTAGAGGACGCAAGGGACAACTTTGAAAGGGGGAAATGGAGCAGAAGCTCACAGTGCATCGAACGGAGGGCTCGGCGGCTCGATGGAGGTTTCGGGGTCGACGAGGCGGCGATCGCGATCTCCGGCAGCCGACAGTGAAGATGGCGAAGAGGGCGATGTTGTGTTGCTCCCGGCTCACGTGCGTTGACGGAGAGGAAGAAGGCATCATGGCGGAGCTCCAGGACACGGTGGGGGGCCAGGCAAGCTTGGTGGATGCGGTGGCAATGAGCGGCAGCGATGGGCGCTCGGGTACGTACGAGAGAGACAGAGCCAGAGGAGAGGAGTGCATAGGCCAGCGGGTCGGAGGGGGTTGCGTGGAAACACTAGGGGAGGCCAGGGGCACGTAGGCAACCAGGATGTGGTCGGGCGCGTGCCGGCGCGCTGCGGCCACGCGCGCGCCCTTCTGTCCGAGGAGGAAGACGGCAGGAGGAGACTGTAGTGGGCTGGGCCGAAACCTTTGCCAGGTAAGGCCGAGGTACAGTTCGTTCTTTCTATTTTTCTTTCCATTTTTCTACTTTTGTTTATTATTTACCACTGTTTTAAATCTAAGCTGAATTTAAAACCAGTACCGACTGCCTCTGAATTTTTTTATGTTGCTCATTCGATATTTCCAAATGCACATAAATTATTTCAGGGTTATTTAATTTATATTCTAAATGTATGAATATAAATTCAAACTCAAATATAATAGTGAGTTAAATTCAATACCTTAAATATTCCATAAAAATGTTCGTCATTTTTGGTTGGGCTCAAAACCTTTGCCAAAATATAACCAACATTATTTAAGGCCATTTTGGAATCGTTGAATGCATTTTCAGGGGTTTTGCCCTTTACTTAATATTTGGAGGCCTCAAATTTAACTGAAATTAAATATGATGCATGATGCTCACTAATGCAACTAATTGCGGGCAATTATTCTAGGGTTGTGACACCGAGATTTGATCATCGGTATCTCCATACAGTTGGGAAACATTGCATGGAAAATAAAAAAAATTCTACGCACACGCAAGATCTATCCATGTAGATGCATAGCTACGAGAGGGGGAGAGCGTCTGCATACCCTTGTAGATAGCTAAGCGGAAGCATTTATCAGCATAGTTGATGTAGTCGTACAACTTCACGATCCGTTTCGATCAAGCACTGAATGCACGGCACCTCCGCATTCAGCACACGTTCAGCTCGATGACGTCCTCGCCTTCTCGATCCAGCAAGAGGGACGAAGTAGTAGATGAGTTCCGGCAGCATGACGACGTGGTGACGGTGGTGGTGAAACTATTTCTGCAGGGCTTCTCCAAGCACAACGGATTAGAGCGGGGGATGAACTAGAGGGAGAGGGGGCGCCGACACACGGCTTGGTGAATCGTGGTGTGAGGGGTCGTTACTTGGAGAGAGGGCCTCCCCAAAATCGGTTTGGAACACAAGGAAGAGTCCTTCTCTGTCTCCAAGGCAAAACACCACGGTTCCTGGCTTTTACGTAGACGCCATAGACTCCGGCGTCTAACCCAGGGGTAGACGGCATGAACCCTGGCGTCTAGCCTCTGCCTTCCATACAACTTCTTTTTGCACTGACCTAAAGCCTCGTGGGCTTTAGCCCTTGGCCCAACCAAAGTGTCCTTTCACCAGAGCATTTCAGAAAACATGTGAAACCCTTCCGGTGAATTTCGGAACCCTTCTGGAGACCAAACACTATCATCCTATATATCAATATTTACGTCTGGACCATTCCGGAGCTCCTCGTCATGTCCGGGATCTCATCCGCGACTCCGAACAACATTCGGTCACCAACATACATAACTCATATAATACTATATCGTCAACGAACGTTAAGCGGGCGGACCCTATGGGTTCGAGAATTATGTAGACAAGTATCAAATGATTCATAATCAAGTGATTCCAAAAGTCCATCTGCATGGAGTTTCTTCATGCGCTTTACACCAATATGACCTAAACGGCACTGCTACAAATATGTTGCGCTATCATTATCAAATTTGCATCTTTTGGCTTCAATATTATGAATATGTGTATCACTAGAATCGAGATGCAACAAGAATAGACCACTCCTCAAGGGTGCATGACCATAAAAGATATTATTCATATAAATAGAACAACCATTATTCTCTGACTTAAATGAATAACCGTCTCGCAATAAACAACATCCATATATAATGTTCATGCTTAACGCGGGCACCAAATAACAATTATTGAGGTCTAAAACTAATCCCGAAGGTAGATGTAGAGGTAGCGTGCCGACGGTGATCACATCGACCTTGGAACCATTTCCGACGCGCATTGTCACCACGTCCTTAGCTAATCTTCGTTTATTCTGTAGCTCCTGTTTCGAGTTACAAATATGAGCAACCGAATCAGTATCAAATACCTAGGTGCTGCTACGAGCATTAGTAAGGTACACATCAATAACATGTATATAAAATATATACCTTTGTTCACTTTGCCATCCTTCTTATCCGGCAAGTATTTGGGGCAGTTCTGCTTCCAGTAACCAGTCCCTTTGCAGTAGAAGCACTCAGTTTCAGGCTTGGGTCCAGCTTTAGGCTTCTTCCCGAGAGTGGCAACTTGCTTGCCATTCTTCTTGAAGTTCCCCTTCTTACCACGCACTTTGTAGTATTGCACCCGGCGGCTCTTGCCGGTCGTGAGGTCTCCATTCATGTCATGGCTGAGAGAGAAAGTGGTCAAACGATAAAGAAAGCAGCCCACATCTCCCTCTTCCTTGAGCCCCTGATCGATGCAGACGCACTCTACGAGGCAGAACTTGCCCCGACGCCCCATGTAGATGAGCGTGGCGCCGACATGCCTCTCCGCCGGGTCCTCGCTGAACAGCTTCTCCTTGCCGAGCTTCGACACGGGAGGGGTCTCGCCGGAGCTGGGCAGGTAGGAGGAGTATAGTTGGCCGAGGGTGTCCGGGTCTTTCGAGAGCCCGACAAAGGCGTTGAGGAGAGGGTCAAAGTGACCACGGCCGGCGAAGGGCAGCACCCAATTGCCGAGCTGTTTCCATGAGAGCTCCTCCGCGTCATAGGTGAAGGTCGCCGCAATGCCTTCCTTCTTGGTGCTCACGAGGAGGTGGATGTGGCGTTGCAAAGCTCGAATGGCGGCTTCAGGAGCACTCGCGGCCACCAGACCCAGTCCATGTCCATGCCGCCGCCGCCGGATCGATCCACGGAGAGCATCTGGAAGGCGCCTACGCCCAGGGTGAACAGCTTATCGTCACCGATGGCGAGATATATGGGACGGATCGGGTTCGCCGGCCCGGGGCCAAAGGTGATGCCCCGCGAGCGGACGTCCAGCGCGGGGATGAAGGTCCTGGTCGGCGGTAGCGCGGGGATTATAAAGGAAGGAAAGTTGCCGGTGACTTATATATCGCGGTGTGGACATCGTAGGTTGTTGCAAGGAAAAATGTGCTGGAACCCATGGGCCTCGCCCTCCCCTGGGCTGATTTAGGGGTGAAATAGTCCTACCAAAAACTAGACCAGTTTCTTCTCAAAAAAAAACTAGACCAGTTGAACCATGGAAAAAAATAGACGAGTTTTCAAAATTTCCTTCTATAAAAATATTGTATGTCATTGGCATGCTCTTGATGAAAATAAACCAAAAACTAGACGAGATTAAGGGGTTGGTGAATTTCAAAACAACCTTCTAGTGCTTAGGAACTTGACAAGCAAGCTACAAAGAGTACTAGGTAGCGGAGAAAAGAACTCGCGAGGTAAGTAAAAGCTTGAGTTAAGATATACTACCCCCGTCCTGATTTACTAGTCCTCATTGTATTTTGTGTCAAATTTTGACCATAGATTGAACTAATAAAATATTTATGCATGTCATTAACATTTCGTTAGTTAAATCTTTAGTCAAAATTTGACACAAAGTGTCGTGGAATTGTCACGGCAGATGTCCTAGTGTGAAGACTTAGTCGTGAGGCCAACACATCTATGTGGTAGCTTGAGAGGGGTTGATCGGGATGAGAGACGCGAGGCGGATCAACACACAAGACAAGGATTTAGACAGCTTCGGGCCCCGGGAAACATCATCCGGTAATAACCCTACATGCTGTTTGTGGTTAGGTCTCATTATGCTCATGGAGGAGTCGCCGCATAAGCCGGCTCCCCTTTAGTTGTGTCTAGCCTTAGCGATAATTTTCTGTCCCCCTTGGGGTGCGCCTGCCCCTCCTTATATAAGTTGAAGAGGCGGGTTATATGACTAGTCCTAGTAGGATTAGGATTAATCTATTACAAGTGGAGTCCTAGTCTTGCTTTATTTGTAAGGGAATATTTCTTATGCTTTCTCTTAAACCGGCCCACCATAATATGAGCCGGCCTTCTGGGCCTTGGGCCTTGTCATCCATCTAAAACACCCGCCGGGTCACCAATGAGTCTCCAGGCCCGGCCAGGTCATCAGTGAGTCGCCAGGCTCGTGAGTCGTCAGACCAGTGAGCCGCCAGACTCGTGAGTCGCCAATCCTTTGGCGGGTTACCAATGAAACACCAAGTCCCCGCCGGGTCATATATCCGGCCGGGTCATACCGCGGGGTATATCCCCGACACAAAGTACAAAGGGGCCCAATAAACCAGGACGGAGGCGGTAGCAAACAAAAGGGCACGACGATGTTTTTTCCGTGGTTCGGATTTTTTTTGGCAAAAGAGGATAAACCCCTGGCCTCTGCATGCATGCGACTATCTTATTAATTATTCACAGAGACCATACAAAGTAACACATCAGTGAGCCTGAAGCCGCCATCTAGGCAACACCTATTGCTACTCCTATCCCATTGATGAAGGTGTGCCGAATATCCGGGCCTAATACCAAGCGGACATCGCACCAAACCCTAACATCTAAAGCCGGATGCCCCAGCCCATCCACACACCGGGACTGGGTCCCATACCGAACCGACACACTCTCAGAGGCTGCCGCTGCTATCTTCCACCGGTCCATCTCCAGAGCAGCAACTGACCCATCGACCTTGCCTGGCCTGCCGTCGACGCCACCACGACGCCAGACAACTCCACCATCCTGCACGAATCTGTCCACACGCGCCCGTCGCCGAACCTCCGCATCACCATGCCACCGGGATCCGTCATCGGCCTTGCGGTGGATGAGACACCGCTCTTCCGCTTGTCCCGTCCAACTAGCACTTGCTCCAAAACGATGCCCTCAGGAGGGACAACGGCATCAAAGGCATCATGCCATCATCGTCCGACCCGGTAGATCCAGATCTAGGGTTTCCCCCGGAGCATCACGAGTGGGGTGTCACGACCTGCAACAATGATGCCTTGAGAAGGGAACGACGTCATACACGCCGCCATTGTCCACCATGACCGAAGTCGGCACGATTTTCACCGGAAGTCGCATCCCCCCAACCTCACAGTTGGCTGGAGCCGAATGGAGCCTCGCCGTGGAGACGAGGGCCGCCGTCGACATGCCTACAGGGAGCCTCCAGCCGCCCCTCACCGGTCCTCCTCGCGCCACCGGCCGGCCAAGGCCGTATCGAGACGGATCTGGACAGGACGCCAGATCCGCAGCCATCGGAGCCACCCATGTGCCCACGGCCGCCACACCGTTCCATGGAGGCACTATCCCACATCAGGCTGACGGAGGCTTTGAACCAAATGGTTCTACGACACTCTTCATCATGAATGTGTCGCCCATCAAGGGCCCACCAAGCGAAGTCAACCTATTACCCCATGGCTTATCGACCACCAAAGGTAAAAACTCACTCGAGGTAGATCTGCATGGAGTAGACGATCTCATTGCCCTTACAAACTCTTGACCCCTTCACACGTGAAACAAAGACTCTTTAGTGACTCCTAACCACCAAGGAGGAGCGCGCCCTACAGTACTAACAAGCAAAATGAAGTCACTTGGATGAACTCCTGAAAAGATCTCAAATCAAATCTCTTTCCTGAACCCATATGATCTCTGTTAAAAACGATGTGATTGGAGTAAAAGAGATGAAGTGTTAGGTGTGGGTATTAGAGGATGGGAGGATCTTGAAGAATCAAGGAAGTCCAAACGCTCAGAGCATGTTCTGAACCAGGCCTAAAAAGAGCAGTGGTTCCGAACAACAACAAAATGGCTCTTTTCTACGAGAATAGAACTGACTTAGAAGGCACGCACTGTCTTCCCTCCATCCAGGTGTACTGAACTCTCTCATATTTTGGGTCGAAATTTGACCATCATTATGCCTAAAAAAATATGAAGTATATTGTTGGATTTGTATTTAAAAGAGATTATCCATTGTATAATTTTTCTGGCATATAATTTACATTATTAGTTAAATGAATCTATGGTCAGACTTTAACTCAAAATAAGAGGGGGGCTAATAAACCCAGACGGAGGGAGTAGTTCTGAAGATTCAAAAACTACAACCTCTTCACTTCACGGGCTTCTGAGAAACCGCAAGAAGAAAAACACAGTAATTTTTCTCGGAGGATTTAATGCATTTGTATTATTGTATATATGATGCATCTTCCCCTACCTCCACCTTGCAACGCAGGAAGAGGTGCCCACTACTTAACCAGTACAGACTTCGAACTGCAGCACATTCATGAGTAGTAACACCAAATTCTTCTTGCCTGTACAGGACAGAAGCGAACTATCAACTATGCACAGTACTCCTACAAGGTAGGCAAGAACAAGTTCTGCTTTCCCTGAAGAATCTCTTGGTGACTTCTATCTGCAAGTGTTAAACCAGAAACAGGAAACATATTTCAGTTTAATCCCAATCAAGAGAAATTTCAACGGCGGATCCAGAAGTGGACCAGTTTTCAAAAAATATTTTGTTAGAAAAAACCACTAGGCTGGCAGTAGGACCTTTGTCAACCCGAAGGACATTCAGCTCATAATTTATGTATAAAATGAATTTCCAGTGCTTCACGTTCAAATATTAATGATCTTAATAAATCACATTCACCAAATAAAAATACTTTTTCTAAACCGAAACGAAACACAACCAGTATATATGATGGGACTTGGAAGATCAATTATATATGTTGAGACTTTCGCAAAGACCATGTGTGAAGAAGTGCCAGAGCCTATTTCTTCTTGCCCATCCACCTTACTAGTACCTCACATCACAAAGTCAAGCATTAACCCAAGCAACTCCAGGAGTCGCTAACCAGGCATGTAACTTGACTAATGTTCTGCTGATCTTACATTATATACAAGACTTCACACGATTAAATCCGACAAGTTCCACTTGACAGGACAGGTACATACAAGTAGAACGACCTACATACTACATAGAAGAGCAATCTTAGCATCAACCATATCACATGCCATGGCATACATTCATACTAGAAGAAACTACGGACTACACGGGAGGACAATTTGAGCATCAACTAGGCATGCATATGTCTCAAATAGATAGAAGAACTTCATTACACCAACTGGCCATGGCTGCATCTAAGCAAAATAGAACAACTTCCTTGCGCCAACTAGCCATGGCTGTGTCTCAGCAACCTTTCCTCCCAACTCCCCTGCCTATAATCAAAAGAAGCCCAAACTATATGAAAATTCAAAGAGAAGTTGAGTCAAGGATAATAAATGAAGCCACATCTATCACCAAGTCCAAAGAAGAATGGTAAAATTGTCCCCGGGTGTACAATCAAACTTTACCATTGTGGAAATTGTACAAAAGTATCGAAAACTAAATCATCTGGATCGGCATTATTAGACAAAACCTATATTACAAATCGAGAATGGCAATAGAAGAGCAATTACTTTGTGATGTCTCACACCTTCGCCCTATGTTTATGATGGAAAAAACTGCACTCTAGATTGTTAGGTTATTCAAGATTTACTTTGTGTATCATGACATATGAGAATCTGTACAAAGCGCTGATTCTAATCAAAATAAGATTTTTATTAGATGTGTAAGAACTGAAATTAATCAAATTCATGCACTACAAACCTAAATCAATTAATCATGCATTATTCTATAAACTGAAGAACCAAGCAAAAAACATATACACATAGCAAAACGATAAATTTACCTCACTTGTTCAACAAGGATAGCACATTACCAAACTTCATGCTTTCACAGTTCTAGATCAAACCATTTCCACCCAACTCCCCTGCCTACAAGCAAAGAAGCCCAAAAAACAATGAAAATTCTAAGAGAATTGGGATCAATGAGAAGGCATATGTGCCCAAAAAAACAATGAAAAGTCTAATTCGCTAACTATTTCACATAGCAGATGATATCACTATATTCTCTTAGTGCAATTGTACCCAGTTTCCGGTTGTTAGAAACCACTTGGTGAAGAGATCATTATGTGCACAAAACCATAGTCAGCATTTGTAAATTGCTAGACATTAAAGCAATTGTTATATTCCTATTCTAGCTTTAATATTGCCTAGTAATAACAACATGTTACATTGCCATAAATCACCTTGGTGACAAAGAAACAACTAATTCGATGTATTCTTATATATATTCAATGGATCCTTAATCACATGAACAATATCAGGAACGGAAATTAAATGTAAGGAATCCAAGCCAAACAAACAAATTGGGATTACTGTATTACCTGCAGTATAGAAATTTGTGTACGGATGAAGGGGGTCGTAACATGTTTTACTTGTATGAGTAATATGTCTGATTTGCATCGATTCAACTTGGAGCAGGAAGTTTCCAACTGTCGTAGAAAGAACAATCACATTTGTGTCCTCATCATACCCCATTATCAACAATACCCTTTCGTGGCCACTTTGCATTGAGTGTGGGAAGAGCCCTTCTAGCTCAATAGTTTTCTGCAGCAGCACCCATCTGACAACACCATCACATTTTGATTCCCGCTCCCATAACTGGATGGTAAATTTTGACAAAGTGGCAAGACCAAGTTCATTATCCTCTGTTCGTAAGAGCTGCACAGACCCATACGTTTGATGGTTAATATGGGCATCCGCGGGCTTCTCCATCACACAAAGGCTCTGACTTTCAAAATCAAACACAAGGGCACCACCTCTGCAAAGCGTCCAACAAAGTGCATTCCCAACAAGGACGCTCGGCCTTGTGAAAAATATCCTAGGTGTAGAGGCCAGCGAGACAATATCCCCCCACACACCAGATACCGATTTGTACACGCAAGCGAACGTATTTTCGCCTCCGTTGTTGATCAATACCAATTTGAACGGGCTCGAGAAGCAATCGCCATGCACGTGCCCATCTTCGGCATCAACACACAACACCGCGGCATGCCATCTTGAAACGTCATCGTCAGCTTCTATCCCCGGCGGAAAAGCCACACAGTGTCGCCGGCCGGTGAGGGGATCCCACACGATGGCCTTGCGCAAAGACTCTTCAACCAGGACGGCGAGGCCATGGCGGCACCCGGTGCAGATCCAGCCTTTGCGGGTGTGTAGCGGCGTGAAGCGCCCGGGCAGGATGCGGTCCGGCGGGTCTAGCACGGGACTGAACTTGAATCTTGTGCCGCCGCTGAAGAAGCCGAGAAGAGGAGGCTTTCGGTGGTGCTTCCGGAAGCAGCGCGCGAAGCCGGCGTCAGAGAGGATGCTGCACCAGCGCTTGCAGACGGCGGACGCGCGGGGGAGCGACGATGGGTGGGGAGGGAGGCGGAGAAGGATCTCCCAGAGGACGTCCTCGTCGTCCAGCGGGTGGGCCGTCGCCCGCTTGGAATAGTGGCCGCTCATACTTGAGTCTCAAGGTTGTACACCAAATTGAAATTGGGGAGAAACCAGGGGCGCTCACAGGTAAATTTCTTCAGGGTGAAATTGGAGAGAAACTAGAACCGAAGTGAGACTGTCGATCGCCGGGGGAGCTAGGGCTAGGGCAAAGGAGCTCGATCGGCCGGGGTCGGGGAACCTCCGAAGGGCGGAGGCAGGGCGAGGCGTGCCGGAACGAGGGAAGGACTCGCCGGAGCGCTTGCGGGAGGGCGGCCGCCGGCGCTGGGCGCGGTTCGCCGGAGAGACGCACGGTGGGATAGGTGAGTTTGTTTTCTTCTCTCCGTCTATTGCTTCGTTTCTTTGAGGAGAATATCGTATTGCTTGGTTTTTTTTTTTTTTTTGTGATGAATCCCACCGAGGGCCGAATCAACTGGCTGACGCTTTCCGAGTAGAAACGAAATAGATGTTTTTTTTTAACTTCGAACGAAGTAGACCTTTCTTTGTCTCGAAAAAAACGAAATAGACGTCTTTTACTATTAAAAAACAAAGAGTGAAGTGCATTGTAGGTCCCTAAACTATTTCAGGTGTGTCATGTAGATCCTCAAACTATGAAAACAGGCATCCAGGTTCTCGAAGTCCAGTAAGTCTGTCATTCAGGTCCAAAATCTGTCAGACCCCTCCTGACCGGCCAGCTGGCGCAATTGACCCAAGACACGTCAGACCGCGGGCCTGCAAGGTAACGCCTGGTGACAGACGTTTTTACTATTAAAAAACAAAGAAATATGCAAATAACAAAATGTCCGCGTCGTTCGCGAATATGAAAAAAATGTTTGCGAACCTTCATATACTTTCAGGACTTTCGAAAAGTGTCCATGAATATGGAAAAAATGTTCACGACTTTAGAAAAATATTCAAGTTGTTCGCTAACATTCATATGCTTTCATGACTTTAAAAACGTGTTCGCGGATATGGAAAAAAATGTTCACGACTTTAAAAAAATGTTCGTATCGTTTGCAAATATAAAAAAATTGTTCATGAACATTCATATACTTTCACCACTTTAAAATAATGTTTCTGTCATTCGCGAATACGAAAACAATGTTCACGAATATTCATATTCATGACTTCAAAAAAATGTTCGCCAATATCGCGAACATTTTTTTTAAGTCCTGAACATTTTTTCCATATCCGCATACTATGCATACTTTTTTCCATATTCACGAACGACGCGAACATTCTTTTAAAGTTCATGAATTTGAATTTATTTGCCTATTTCCTTCACCGGCCATTACCTACATGACACCCTTAAAATAGTTTAGGGACCTACAACTACAATGCACTCCACTTAAAAACAAAATAGACATTTCGTGAAAAAACCCAAGTAGAGCCAGACAGCCAAGCAAGCCGTGCGATACTTCTCTTGGGTCAACGGTCGACGATGCCTCTTGATCGCCATTGCCTTGTGATGCACTAGGACTGCCACCTTTCCATTGGATTGCTTTGAAGAGAATATCAAGTATAAACCCAGGTAGAGGAGGCTTCCGGTGGTGCTTGAGGAAGTGGCAAAGGAAGTCGAGGTCGTCCAGGGAAGGTGTGGGGGAGGGGCAATGGTTGTGCAGGGAAGCGAAGGAGGATCTCCTGGAGGTGGTCTTCAACCTCCCCGCTGCGACACCGGCGAGGAAGGGTAGTAGCTCGTCTGAGCAGACGTAGGATCTGAACTGGGTAGGTGGAGTGTATTCGATTGTCGGTGATGAACAATAGCTGTCCACTTGGTCTACATGCAGATTTTTGTTCTTACTTTTTTTTTTCTTTTTTGTGAATAATATTTTATTTCCATTTCAAAGAGAAAAAGAATATATTTTGTTGCCAGGAAAGAAGATATATTTTTGACTTGGAGAGGAATTGAGATGCTTAAATTTACAATTAAGTTTGCATATTTGTGTCATGCATTTGCTTTGGTAAATAATTTTACTGAACTAATGTTTCAGTCCGGCATGACGAGGAACAGCAGAATGAAGAGGACGTGTGTTTGGGGGGTGGACACGCACGTGACCTCTACAATAACAACAACGAGCAGTGAAATAATAGAATTTAGCAAAGACATATAGAAAAGAAACGGTATACAAGCCTTTTTGCGTCTTTTACCAACTCATCAATGTACAAACAGCAAGAGAGCACATATTGCAGTCCAACCACAGGATAAGGAGATTTACACACTAAAAGTTATTATTCTCCACTCCCCGGTTTTCTGTCAAGAACTTAGTGACTTTATGGACCGTCGGAAATTGTATATCCAAAACCACAAACAAATTTTAGTGCTACTTGGAATGAGAAAATATTTGACGGCAAGATCCAGAATTGGACTGCCATTTGAAATACATACATCAAGAATTTTTTGGGGGGTCAAGTACTCTTTGCAGTTGAATGGCGCAGCGCATGAATGTAACATGGGCCCATTCAGAAATAAAAAGCATCGGGACACTCTATTTTCACATGTCTCCTTGTGCCCTCATTGCACTCTTAAAGACCAGAGTAAGTTTAACCCACAAAGGCAAATACATCCTCTGTGTGAATGTTTTGTCTTGCACTCCCGGAGCACATTCTAAAATAATGAGTATGAGAAATGATGGACGACAGATTTATAGATACATAAATATATATATGTATAGCAACACATTTGGAATGCCAAGCAAGATATGTGTTTCAAGTTACTGAAAACATAATGCAAACATAGATTCAGTTTAACAAAAGTTTTCAGATAGACTAGCAGAGCTGCAAAAGGATAATGTAGCAACCAAACAATGATGGTCAGACTGTTCCCCACAAGCATGTCTTGGTTTCTTTGAAGTACGTAACCGGGTCTCAGGTGGGTAGCCACAACAAACTTTAGAGCGATGAGGGCGGAAGGTTCAGGGCCATGAATCAAAGCAATAGTTATATTCCTTTTCTAGCTTTAATGTAGCCCAATAATTACAGGAAATTACATCACCATAAAGCACCAGACCAACAAAGAAACAAACAACTTAGCATATTCTTATATGCCTAGTTAACGTTGGTCTTTAATCACAAGAATAATATATATTACAGCAATCAGGTAGCACAAGCAATCTGCAAAACAAACAAATTAGACTTTACTGTTTGTCCCATGTAGCCATGGAGGTATTGCCTGTAGTATAGAAGTTTGTGTAGGGATGAAAGGTGAGGTAACATATGCTATTTCTTTTGATAATATGCTTGATCTGCACGGAGTCAAGTTGGAGCATGAACACGCCAGTCACCGCAGACAGAATAATAACATTTGTGTCCTCATCATACCCCGATAGCAGTACCGTTCTGAAGTCACTAAACACTCCATGTGGAAAGAACTCCTCCAATTGAATGGTTTTCTGCAACAACACCCAACTGACAACACCATCACAGTTTGATTTCCTCTCCCATAATTGGATGGTCGGTTCCAACAAATATGCAAGGCCAAGTCCACCATCATCTGTCCGTAAGAGTTGGACTGATCCATAGGAGTCGGTGTCTATCGGCTTCTTGATCACACTAAGGCTCTGACTCTGAAGATCAAATTAATACAAGGACATCACTTCCAAAAAGCAACCAACAAAGTGCATTCTCAACAAGGACACTAGGCCCTATGTCATATAAACCTCATACGTACACTCCATAGAGGAAATATCTCCCCATAGACCAGACACCGATTCATACAGGCAAGCGAATGCTTGCGTGTGCGTGTCTTGTAGGTTCTCGGTGACCCAGATAAAGACCAATTTGAGCGGCCTCGAGAAGCAATCGCTGTGCACATGCCCATCTTCATTGTCAGCGCACACCACCGCAGCATGACAGCACACCACGGTGGAGTCCTGCCCAAGCATGAGCCCTGGTGGACAAGTCACGTGGTACTGTTGCCGGCTCAGGGGATCCAACACCATGATCTCGTGTTGCGACAAGTTGACTAGGACGGCGAGGCCGTGGCGGCAGCCCATTATGTTCCAACGTTTGTGGTAGGGTATGATGCCTTTGGGCATGGGGAGTGGCAGGGAGAAGCGGGCGGCGGGGATGCAGTCGGGCGAGTCCAGGACGGAAGTGAAGTGGTACTCTGTGTAAATATTCCCACTGAAGAAGCCGAGCAAAGGAGGTTTCCGGTGGTGCTTGCGGAAGCGGCAGAGGAACACGTCGTCGGAGAGGATGCTGCGCCAGCGCTTGCATACGGCGGACGCGCGGGGGAGCGAGGATGGCTGCGGAGGGAGGCGGAGGAGGATCTCACGGAGAAGGTCCTCGTCTTCCAGCGGGAGGGCCGTCGCGATCGCGACCGAGGAACATCGGCGGCTCATGCTTCAATCTTGAGTGAGCTAGGGTTCCTGAAAAGTGAAAACAAAGACCGGAAGAGAATCATCAACACACGCGAACCAAACTGGAATTGGGTAGCAGGATCACCGAGAGAAGCAACAGAATTAGGGGCGCTCACCGTTTGTCCGAGCGCAGGGCCGGAGCGCCGCCGCCGTTCGCCCCGATGGGCTAGGGCTAGGTCGAAGGAGGCCGGGGGCAGGGCCGGACGGCGGAGGTGAGGCGTGGCGGACAACGGGAGGAACGCGGAGGAGGGCGGGCGGAGAGCGGTGCCGTCTGGAGGGGTGGCGGAGGGCGGCCGCCGGCGCCGGGCGCAGTCGCACGAGAAGCGCAAGGTCCGAGGGAGCGAGAGGCGCAGAAGGCGTCGGGCTGGAAGACCCAATGGCGAACGTGCCCTCTCTAGAACTATATGCACCGCCAGGCCATGCGCACCGCCTCAGTCCGGCGTCCGACAGCGCCGCGACCCCGCGCCGACCTCCGCCTGAACCGCCACGACCTCGTGTGTGCAGCGGAATCAACATGTGCCCACCAGGCCATGCAGCCACACGCCGACGAGTTTCTACACCAACGACGGAGTTGCAAATGGCGATGGCAACGACGACGAGTGGTCTTTCATTGTAATTTTTTTGCAACATCATCCTTGTTGCAGGATTCCTGAAACATTATCTATGTTACAAAAAAGGTAAATACATTTTTTTCTTTTTGCAACATAAGCTCCGTTACAAATGATTCTGTAACATTAATATTGTCTTTGTTGCAATGGTGAAGACGGATTAGGCCGTAGGATGACGGTAGATCTAACGGCCACCGGCCGACGCGTAGCACTTTCCATAAGAAAAAGTGCGGCTAAACTTTCAATAGTTGACGGGAAAAAAACGTATGCATATTGCAGAGGTCCAAATCCGAACGATGTCAGGATACAATGATAGCTACTTGACGAACCCTATCCGCGTGGCATTGCCATTGGTGATGGCTGTGCCCGATGGAGTGGAAGAGGGGAGGGAGGAAGAGCGAATGGGAAATGGGTAAGGCCATTGAAAATGAGTGGACCAGATTCTTAGGATTTTCCAGTAAGAAAGGCATCACAATCTTTTCAGGGTATAATAATATGAGTTTTATTCTTCAGTTGTAGAATAGTTACATTGAACTAATACAAGACGTGAAATGCACCCCAGGTGCTGGTGCAGACAGCAGACAGCAGCCAGCAGTACCACCAAAATTATCTAGAAACTGGTATTGTTCAGAAGTTGGTAATGTTCTTACAACATACTCCGCCCATCACATAGTAAAAGACGTTTTTGCAAGCTAACATAGCTTGCAAATCATCTTATATTATGAGATAAAGGGAGCACTATACTACAGTGCAAAATTATCCTTGCCTAGTATATAAGTTGGCCTGAGTCTGACCGGATTTCTAATGTGCTGTCAAATCCTGGGACTTCACTGACAATCCTAGTAGAATTTAAGAAAGACGGAAAGTTAGGGCATGGATAAAAAAAATGACTAGCAAGGCCCTTGGGGGGGCTTCAAGCCGGGGGTGGAAATGTTGTCGGCGGGGAGGAAGCCCTTCTCTGTTCTCACTGCAGGGTAGGACACGAGCCCGTGTCGTCGGATCGGTCGGTGCGTGCAGCCGAGGCTGCAATCGGATGGCCACGGCCTTGGGTTCGTGCGGCGCTGAGCAGAGGAGGGCCCGCCATGGCTCGGTGCGCGTGCTGGGCGTGAGTTTTTTTTACAGGAAGATAACATGTCTCTTTTTTACAGGCTGCAATCTTGATGCTTGAAGGTGGAAAAAAAAATTGGGGTGAAATTTTGAGATAACATTCGGTGTTTAAATTTGTTTTTTTATTCACATGCCAAAATGTTTAAACCTTTTTGCCTAAAACTTTGCACGTAGCATTCGGATGTGACTATAAATATATATAAAAAAATTATTGGGATTTTTTGACATTTCAAAAATTATTTTTCACACGCAGGAGCACATGCTCCCTGGAGCCAAATTGAATTTACGATCATTGGCCTCATCCATAAAAAAAATCTGGCTTGATCATTCATAATATTTAGTAGGTGAAATCGATATCCTGAAGTGCTATCTTGAAGCCCAGTTTTTAAACAATTTTCTCATCATTTACGGGCATCGATATTTATGGGTTAGGATGCTTTCAGGATATCAATTTATGGCTTCAATATTTATTATTAGTAGGTGAAATTTATGGGTTAAGATGTTTCACTCTAGGAGTAGCAAATGTTGAAAGCCATAGAGCCCAGCTTGGGCTGGGCCCAACAAACGAACCCCCCACACACAAGTCAAGAATCAAGACCGACCACAGTCCACAAGCTAGAGCAAAAGCCCGTCTCTCGTCGCCTCGCTCGCTCCTGCTGACGACGATCATGCCCACCGCCGTCGCCGCCGCGGCGAGCCCCACGCCGCGGGACAGCGGCCGCGGCCGCCCCCGCCGCCTGCGCCGCCGCAGGGACAGGAAGAGCAGGGCCGCGGCCGCCAATGCGGGGGCCGGCGAGGAGAGCGCCCGCCCCGGCCCCGACCCCGCTCCCCAGGCGAGCTCCTGCTCCGCCGCCCCGTAATCCGCTTGAGCCGCGCCTAACTCCATGTTCTATTGCAGGTGGAGGCGGAGTACGTGCCGGAGAAGCCCGACCTCGGCGCCGCCGACCCCCTCCTCCTCGGCGCCTTCGCGGCCGTCTTCGAGAAATTCGGCCTCGCGGACCCCGCGGCCGCCGCGCCCGCCGAGGTCTCCGCGCCGTCCTCTCCCCCCGCCGAGGTATCCGCGCCTTCCTCCTCCCTTACTGTCCATTTCGGCGGAATTTGGTAGGGTTTTTCGCGGGGTTTCGGCGAGGGTTTGGTGCCTGCTGACAGCAAATGGGTCCTCTGCTTGAACTAGAGCGAAATTTTGTTGTTGGTAGGGCGAGCAGAATGAGAGGGAAGGCGCTGCGGATGCCGCGGTGAACAAGGGGCCAGATGCTGCTGATGCTGAGCAGGAGGCCCCAATGAAGGAGGAAGCAATTGTCCTGTCGAAGAAGCAGAGGAAGCAGCTGCGGAGGGTGAAGATTTCAGAGCTGAGGCAGACGTGCAGCAGGCCTGATGTTGTTGAGGTGCTTTCCCTCTTTCAATCGCTCTCCTATTACCGCAATGTGTTGTGCCATCTATGTCGACATGTTGACGCTGTTAGCTAGCTGTGGTATGTTTACATGAATGCGCTCTTCATCTGACACGTGCTTTGCTGTTTGTCTCCCTTGCTAGGTCTGGGATGGTAATGCCCCTGATCCGAAGTTGCTTGTATGTCTCAAGTCCTGCAGGAACACCGTGCCGGTTCCGAGACACTGGTGCCAGAAACGAAAGTACTTGCAGGTTTGTGAGTTTTCAAACATCTAATTTTTTTAGTATGATAACCAAGTTTTGTGAAATTAGTTGCTCGGTGAGTCATTATGCAGAAGATGGCTCCATTTTCTTCTAAGTCAACCAGGGAGTGAGTGTGGGAGCATGTGCCTTGTCGAGGCTTGATTGCCCAGTTTTATCCTACCTTAAATTTGTATCGTCCCTAAGATTTGGTCGCTTGGCCTAACTCCAATATTTAGCATGCTCTGCAATATTTTGGTTGTGCCTAGGCTTTTGTTGGTGCATAGTAGGAAAACTCAACTCATGGGCATGCCTGCTGCTTGTGCCCTTTTTGCTGACATGGCTAAGCGATAGCTGGCTATACCAATTAGTTATTTATTTGAGGTCCGCTTCTGCTGACATGGCTATAGATAGTTGGGCTGTAATAAATAGATATTTATCTGAGTAACAGGCTTCAAACATTATTCTTCTGAAATGCCAATCCAATTTGTGACCCGTTTGAACAGCTATATGCCTTGTGATTTAATCAGTAAACCAAGACCTACATTGACTATGTTTTGATGAGAAGTACTATATGAAATGTGGGATCCATTTACCACAGCAACAACTAGAGAAGAGTTCAATAATCTCAACCTTACTGGCATTTTGGAGACGTCTTGATTATGCTTTACCAAAATTGTGGCTTGGCTATCTGGGGCAACAAACCAAACATGCCCATAATGTCCAACATGTTTCACCCTTCTTATATGGATTTGTAATTCTTGCAGGGACTGTTGTAACAATCGAGGAGGCTGGAAATGGTGTTGTACTACTTGAATGGTTTCTGTAGTGTATACTGGATAGTTTTTTTTTTCTTTTTCTGGTGGGGGTATATAGGATAGTTGAATCTTGTGGGCATTCATTTGATGCCCCTTCTGCTGTACAGATTAGAGTCCAACTAGAGTCCATGGCTTTTGATTTTCCGTGCATTAGAATCAGATCATACTTCTTGAAATGTTATCTTTTTCTTGAAGACTACAAAATTCTAAACTGAAGATAGCATCCAGGACTGCCATATTCACCTATTTCTCTGTTCATATTTTTGGATTCATGCATTATGTTGCTGTTTCAGGGAAAGAGGGGTTTTCAAAAACAACCGTTCCAGCTTCCTGACTTCATTGCTGCAACTGGAATTGAAAAAATAAGACAGGTAACTTACTTTCTTGGAGTTGAGGAACATACATGGAGTGTTTGTGTTGGTTTCAGTGAAGCTACTATTCGGGTTTATTGGCTGATTGGCTGGTAAATCCAGTGTTATATTTGTAAGCTCGTGCCAGTGTCTGTTCTATCATGGGAAATGTTGCATGTTGGCGCAGTCCTTTGGCAAGCTAATAAATTTTGGAAACTTGCCTGCACAAAAAAGGAAAGCCCAATTGATTTTCTAAATGTTTATGCAGGCATACGTTGAGAAGGAGAACAACAAGACATTGAAACAGAAGCAGCACAGCCGTATGCAGCCCAAGAGGGGATATATGGATATGGATTATGAGGTCAACATCTCCACCTGCATATCGTAGTAGTTTAGTTATGTTGCGAAAGCTGCAAATGTGAAGCAGTTTGTGTGTTTCGTTTCCTCTGTTTTCTTCTATACAACCATCAGTACATATATTGCTACTGTTCAGTGCCTTCTCTAGTTTTCTTGCCGTGTTTGTATTTCAGGCCCTCTTTTTGATGCAAACCTAAATCCTCCATGAACCCATAAGAGTAACTCCCTGAGTGCCATTCTATTGTTGTGGGAACTTACACAACTAATAAGCAGATGAGCTCAGGCTCAAAGATGAATTATCGTATTTGATGCAACTTTAGTATAATAGATCTGCCCAGTTATCACTTTGTACCATGGTGTCATTCAAGGCTAATAATGTTTTGTTTTCCACAGGTTTTGCATGATGCATTCTTCAAATATCAAACGAAACCCAAGTTGACTAGTTATGGTGATCTATATTATGAAGGGAAGGAGTTTGAGGTACGTGCTCCTCTATATTTGGCAGACACCATCCATGAGTCCATATATGGTTCTGATGCTAAGTAGTTCTACTTGCACATTCGACAGCCGAAGCTTAAGGTAATGAAACCAGGTATGCTGTCCCAGGAGCTTAAAAAAGCTCTTGGTATGCCTGACGGTGCCCCGCCCCCATGGGTTACCAGGATGCAGGTATGTATTTTCTAACCTATGTTTGTCTGGTTTTCGTACTGACAGTGCTTTCATCATTAGCCAGTTGACCCTGATTCATTTTTTGCCAGTTCTTTGGTCCTCCACCCTCTTATCCTTATCTGAAGATCCCAGGTTTTAATGCCCCAATCTCTCCTGGAGACAGTTTGGGTGATGAACCTGACGAGGTACCTTATGTGAAAAAATTGCTTTTCACACAATTTAGTTATTCGTCCACTTTCTTTCTAAACCAGCTATTGTTTCTTTGCACCATATCCCAGTATATGAAAAAGTTATTTGGATTCCTGCAGCAAGACAAACCTTGTAAATAAAGTTAGTTGCAGTGTATTGTGGTTTTCGTGAGCAGAACTAACATTTGCTTTCTGCGGTTATCTAGGAAGAACCTCTCGATCGCAGCAAACACTGGGGAGATTTGGACGAAGAAGAGGATGAAGAGGAAGAAAAGGAGGAGGAACTAATTATTCATGAGGAAATAGAAGAAGTTATTCGGTCTATTGACACCGTCTCAAGGTAATTCTCTATACTTCTGATCTCTTGTTGCCAGTTATTTTAATCGTCAGTTACCAGTTCTTTTATTTGAATTAAATAGTACAGTAGACACCTAGTATCTAATTGTCCTTGTTGCTGTAACAGCACTCCAGCTGGTGTGGAAGCACCTGATGTTATTGAGCTTCGGAAGCTGAGGAAGGAGTCAGATAACCAGGCAGAAAGGCCACTATACCAGGTAAGTAAACTGCTGCTCTCTGTGTCCGAGAAAGCAAAGTGGCATTAATCATCATTTTTTTTGATAATTAACAAACGATTCTATTATAGCACTACTTGGCTTGGCTAGTCGTCGCTGTTAATCATCGACATGTTGTTTCTTCCCTCTGAAGGTTCTTGAACAGAAAGAATTAAGGATCACTCATAGGGCGCTGTTCGCGTCGAGCCATGCATATGTTTCCCTGGCCAAACCTACTGAGTAATCCTCCCCCGATCCCCGTCTAGTTTGTCAACCAGAAAAGTCACACGCCGCATGTGCTCACTTTGCAGGTACGTGCTGGTTGGAGCGCAAGGTACACCGTCATCATCAGGCGGCAATTTTGGTGATGGACCTGGGGAGTTGGAAAAGCCGCCAATCGACGAGGTTACTTCTCTATTTAAAAGTTGCTCTTTACACCATCTAATTACTCGTATGTTTCCTTTGGAAGCCTGCTATTGTTTCTTGCCAACAGCCTAGGCACCCAACCCAGTATGCGAAAATGTTTTTGGATTCAGCACGATAAACCTTGTAAATGAAGTTAGTAGTGAGCAGAACTAACATTTCCTTTATGCAATTATGTAGGGAGGACCTACTGATCACAGTAAAAACTGGGGAGAACTGGACGAAGAAGAAGAGGAAGAGGAGGAATTGGAAGATGGGAAGATAGAAAAAGGCATTCTAGAAGAGGAAGAAGAGGATGAGGTACTGGAAGATGGGGGAATAGAAAAAGGCATTCTAGAAGAGGAGGAGGAGGAGGAGGAACTGGAAGAGGGGGTAGTAGTCACTCTGGAAGAGTTGGAGGAGGAGGAACTGGAAGATGGGGAAATAGAAGAAGCTACTCGGCAAGCGGAAGAGGAGGAGCTGGAAGATGGGGAAATAGTACAAGGTATTCGGCAAGAAGAGGGGGAGGAACTGGAAGATGGGGAAATAGTGGAAGGCATTCGGCAAGAGGAAGAAGAGGAGGAGGAACTGGAAGAGGGGGAAATTGTAGAAGGCATTCGGCAAGCGGGAGAGGAGGAGGAGGAACTGGAGGAGGGGGAAATAGTAGAAGGCATTCGGCAAGAGGAAAAGGAGGAGGAGGAACTGGAGGAGGGGGAAATAGTAGAAGGCATTCGGCAAGAGGAAAAGGAGGAGGAACTGGAAGATGGGGAAATAGTAGAAGGCATTCGGCAAGAGGAAAAGCAGGAGGAGGAACTGGAAGATGGGGAAATGGTAGAAGTCATTCGGTCTGGTAACACCATCTCAAGGTAATTATCCATGCCTGTGTTCTTCTGTTGTCAGTTGCCATATTAAATTTTCTTTTCGATTATATATTGCATTGCAGCAGACACTTGGTATTCACTTGTCCTTGTGGCCATGACAGCAGCACTCCAGCCGGTGTGGAAACACCTGATGTTATCGACCTTGGGAAGTCGTGGAGGGAGGAGCCCGAGAAGCAGGCAGAAAAGCCATTTTACCAGGTGATGTGAAGTGCTCTCTGTGTCCGAGAAAGCATGGTGCCGTTGATCATTAAGTTGTTGAAGTGCTCCCCGTTTGGGTTTGCTAGTCGTTGCTGATAATCGTCAATTTGCTGTTTCTTTCTTGCATGTGAAGATTCTTGAGCAGAAAGAAGAAAGGATAGCCTCTGCCGGGTCAATGTACTTGTCGAGCCACAGGTATATTTGCATGCTTTCCTAACCCAGCCCTTATCATGCAATCCTCCCTTGATCCCCGCTTAGCTTTTGAAATGAAAACCATAAAAGTGACACGCCGCATGCACGCGCACTCTCGCTTTAATCACAGGTACGTGCTGGTGGGAGCGCAAGATAAACCGTCGACATCAACATCAACATCATCATCAGGCCCGAAAAGTAAAAGGGTGAGCAAAGTAGTGGAGTTCCCTCCCTCATCGTCTGTTATCGAAGCCCGGCCCGTTGCTTGCCTGACAGTTGAGGTTCTGACGTTTTTGCCTCTTGCTTCTTTCCTTTCCCTGTGCCGCTGTTGCTGCTGGTAAGAAACAGAGGCTTGAGAGAGTGGACGTCACGATTCACCCCGACCAGCTCGATGCCGTAGAAGACGCCCTGGCGGCCAAGTAAGAGCAGCGTCTCGCCACGGTCTCAGTGTGTTGTTTCATGCGGCAGAATGCATGCAGAGATGTCATATATGACGACCGGTGTTGCGTACGTCTTGGTGGTGACCATAGTGGGGTTGTGATCGGCAGGTACAGGAAGGTGTGGGGGGAGGAGAGCAAGGGCAAGGGGAAGATGAGGAGGAGGAAGCTGGTGGGCGGGGAAGGCAGCAGCTGGGTGTCGCCGGCGTCCTGGAAGACGGCGACCAAGAGGAAGAAGGTGGACCTTGAAGTTTTAGAAGAGGCGGCGGATGTGATGTGATTTTTTGTGTGTGGTCTGGAACTAGTAACTCACTGGAGGAGGTAGATTAGTGTGCCTGCTGATGATGCCCCGACGAACAGCTCCCGTTGCACGGTGGTGGAGAAGGTGTGTACGTGGTGCAGAGTGCAGACTGCAGAGTAGCGCATGCAGATGGAGTAGGGGTAGGAATTCAGTTTCTGATGGGCTGTCGGAGCCGGTGAAGATGGCTGCTGACTATTTTTTGTGCACAAACGAGCTAGTACTAACTCACTGGAGGAGACAGATGAGCACGAGCGTCTGTGATCACTTGCTGAGCAAAACCCGGTGAACCGCGTACGTATGTGCAGATGGTCGGAATGCAGTCTTTTGGTTGGGCATCATGTGAATGGATCATCTGCAGCAACACCAAACCCATTGAACCGTGATGCTGTAGCCGCGTGTTGTTGGTACAGCATCGGATGCTTAAGCTGGGGTTGGCAGCTGGCCTACCCTACTGTACCGATGATGGTGGTGTCTGCTCCCTACACCCACTGATTGGTGTAGGAGTGTCCAAACTATTCCACTCTGGGTATAGAATAGATTGAGCACGAGCCCAACTACCCCAACTAGCTGAGACAGAGATTGAGGGAAAGAGCAACGTCGACGGCTCACGGCTTGACACTTGGGAAGATAAGAGCAACTCCAACGGGCCGACCCAAACCGACGGCGATTTCGTCCGCTTTTTGTCCGGTTGGGTCGGCCGCCCGTTCGGCGTCTGTCCTGTTTTTGATATGGGTCGGCAATGCGCCCACCCATATGTGCAGGCGTGGCCGCCCAATTTTACATTGATTTGCATTCAAACATATTGTGAAATGAAAATGTTAACAAACCAAATAGTCTGGCCGCTCAAATAAATAGTATAGTTTTATAAGTCAAATACAAATAAAAATGTTTCACATAATAAAAGAAGATACATCTATTGGTTGCCAACATGAGTCCACATATGCTCAACCAAATCATTTTGCAGTTGCACGTGAGTTTCCCAATCACGCATGTCTTCATGAAACTGAGTGAACTGTCCAAATGTTGCCGCTACTCCATGCTCAGGCACAACATTCTCACCCTGAAACTGAAAGCCTTGATCGTACAGACATTCCGGGCGCTCGTCTTCTACGATCATATTGTGCATGATCACACAAGCAGTCATCACCTCCCATAGTTTTTGCGTGCTCCAAGTATTAGCAGGATACCGAACGATGCCCCATCGAGATTGCAAAACACCAAAGGCACGCTCGGCATCCTTCCTAGCACTCTCTTGCTCTTGGGCAAATCTTTTCCTTTTCTCTCTGACAGGGTTGGGTATTGTCTTGACAATAGTGGTCCACTGAGGATAGATATCGTCACCCAAATAGTACCCTTTGTCGTACTTGTGGCCGTTGACAATAAAGTTCACCGGTGGGCTGTTGCCTTCGGCAAGCCTAGCAAACACCGGCGAGCGCTGAAGCACGTTGATATCATTGTGTGATCCAGCCATGCCAAAGAAAGAGTGCCAGATCCAGAGATCTTGAGACGCCACGGCCTCTAGTATGACAGTGCAATCCCTGACATGTCCCTTATACTGCCCTTGCCAAGCAGAAGGGCAGTTCTTCCACTCCCAGTGCATGCAGTCTATGCTGCCAAGCATCCCCGGGAATCCCCTGCTGGCATTCATCGCTAGCAAACGGGCTGTATCTTCAGCTGTCGGCTCTCTCAAGTACTCAGGGCCAAACATAGCAATCACGGCCTTGCAGAACTTATACAGGGACTCTAGGCATGTAGACTCGCTCATACGGGCGTACTCGTCAATGAGATCACCGGGCACTCCGTATGCAAGCATTCGGATGGCGGCAGTGCATTTCTGATAAGAGGAGAAACCAATCTTGCCGACGGCATCCTCTTTGCACTCGAAGTAGTCATCATAGCCGACCACTCCCTCTCTAATACGGTTGAAAACATGCCTACTCATACGGAACCGGCGGCGGAATTTGTGATGTTTGAACAACGGGTTTGTTGTATCAAAGTAGTCCTTTCAAAGAAGGAAATGCCCGCTCTCTCGGTTGCGATTCAACGCCGGAAGGTGGCCCGAAATGGAGCCACGAAACAACGGCCGCTGGCTGTTGAGGTGGTGATGGACCAACACGGCAGCCAATATCTCCTCCTCGTCGTCGGACGATGAATCGTCGGAGTCGCAAAGGAAATTATGGAAAAAGAACTCGTCGGCGGAGTCCATTTCGTACCTTGGCAAACTGTCGAACAGCTTGCGGGTGTCGACGAAGGAGACGGCCGGCGAGGGGAGTCGCGACGCCCACAGACCAGCTAGCTGCCCTGCCGGCGTCCGACGAGCGTGCCGGTTGGATGTGGCAGGGGCGGCGAGGCGGTTTCTTGGTCGCGGGCGGCTGTGCGGTGGGGGAAGCCGCGATGGGAAGCAGTTTGCTCCCCGGCGGCAAAACGGCGGCGGAGGGCGACGGGGGGAGGGGGCGGCGTTGCTGGGCGGATGTGGAGGCGGCGGCAGCTGGAAGAGTCGCCGGAAAAAATGGGCGGCGGCGTCGGCGGCGACAGAGGAGGCGGGAGGGTTGCTTTGTTGGCCGCAGAGTGAGACGGGAGGCCAATGTGCCACAGATCAGCGGGCCCGGGGACAGGAGTAGGTGAGTGCGCGCGCGTCCGTCGCGTGTCCGCGCCCACGCAAATCAGGCTAAAAAATGGGTCGCCCGCGGACAAAAAACGGACGTGCGTCCGTTTGGGTCGGCGCGTTGAGCCGCCTTTTCTGTCCGCGCCGACCCAAACGAACGGCCGCGGACGAAATGGGTCGCCCCATTGTAGTTGCTCCAAAGGTGCCCAACTCCCGTTGAGACGAGACGAGTGGGTTGTTGGTTGATGGATGATTCATCCCACCCAGTCCGAGTCCCAATATCATCTTCATGCACACACATCCACCCACCCAGGTTTTGTAGTCGGCAGGATTGCCATGTTGATACTGATCCCATCTTCATCTTTTGGCTTGTTTTCTTCTTCTTCTTTCCTTTCCACCATCAGTGGCCAACATCAATGTTCTCACCTTGTTAACAAAGTTAATCACGAAATGACCTTGGTACACAACTTTTGCACAATCTGTGGACAACGGCGGCAGACCCCAAGTCTCATCGCTGGTAATCGCGGATCAGCATTGTCGCAGGGGATATGTAGCCGGGCCCTGTACACACCGTTCGTCAAACCCCAAGAATTGGTTTCTCCCGAATCAGCATTGCACCAATGATCACCCATGACTTCTTTGTACCACTAGTGCCACAAAGGCCTTTAATTTGGTGGTCTTATTGGCGCATACCACGGTGGGGACTTTGATCGGGGTGAAGTCGTAACAAGGTAGCCGTAGGGAAACCCGTGGCTGGCTTGAATCCTTCGCGATGGAAAATGCTCTTGCCTACTTGGCTAAACTAAGGACCTCAATGGTATAAATATGTAGATTTCCTACCTTTTTCGTTCTCTTTTTGTTTATCAATCACCAACCAAGACCAACCGGACACTACGCTGAGACGTGAGAACACCCGATCCCATTCCGACCTCATCAGCATTGTCAGCGGCGGTGGATCGAACCGGATATGCATGGATCGAAAGAAGGCTACCGACATTGACCATGACGATAGCTTGCCTACCAACCTCTATGGTGTTTGGAGGAGCCGTGATCGTGGGCACCACCGGTTGAAGACGAATGTGGTTTCCTCCTCATGCTCGACCTTCCACGACTCAGATCTTCTACGGAATTATCTAGATGTATTTTACTTCAAGATACACCCGGTTGTTTTCACGCGTTTTTTCGACAAGTGTTTCTGTACAGACATACTACAAAATTGCACCTCCCAGATCAGACCAGAGCAGATCGGATCACTGGACAAGAGCATGTGGTGGCCTGATTCCACGTGTCAGCCAACCAACAAGGACGCGTCATGCATTAACGGGACACGTCACGCGTGGCACACAAAAAGCACTCGTCGTCGGCTCACACCGCCACTGACCCAACGGGACACCTGTCCCGCACCATCTCTCCCACTAATGAAAGCCTCCCTCCCAAATTAATCAAGTTCGGCCACCGACTGGGCCACTGGCAGGTGGGCCCGCCACGACAAACCCACCCACCCACGAGCAGGCAGGCAGTGGGAGTGGGATGCCGACCGACCGAAAAGCGACGGGCGTAGTACGAGGACGCCATTTGTTTAAGCCCATTTCGGAATAATGGGCCATTAGATTAGGCGCGCGCCCGCCGCATCCCCACCTCCTTCTAGAACCCTCCAGAACCTTCCTTCCTCCACAGCGCCTCCCCGTCCCCCCAACTCCGGCGAGGAGCGCGCCCTCCTCTCCTCCTCCTCCGCGCTCCAGAGCCCCTCCCGTCTGGGTCAGGGGAGGCTGCCTGCACCAAGGGACGGCCGCCGGCGGCGGCGGCGCCGGGAGGGATGAAGTACCCGCCCATCCCGCCGCGCCGGGCCGCCTCCTGCGGCTGCGGCTACCTGGCCGCCTTCGTCGCCCTCATCGTCATCACCTCGCTCCAGATCCAGCACCACCACCTCAAGGCGAGCCCCCCACCACCTCCCCTTTCCATTTTTAGCTCCCCTGCCCGAATGAATGAGTGCCTGACTGACTGACTGACACTCGAGCCCCGGCCTCTGTTCCTCCGCCAGGTGGATCTCGGGAGGTCCGACTACGCCGCGGCCACGGCCACGCAGCAGCGGAGCGGCGGCAAGGGGGCGGCGGCGGCCCGCTGGAACTGGAACCGGAGGACCGGCGCGGAGGGCCTGCCGCGCGGGATCGTGCAGACCAGCTCCGACATGTTCCTCCGCCCGCTCTGGGACCCCGCCGCCAACCGCGCCATCCCCAAGGTAGTCCGCTCCCCATCCTCCTCCTCCTCCGGCGCCCCACCTTTACTGTCACTGTCACTGTTACTCTTTTACAGTTGCTGTCATCAATAAAATTGGTTGGGCCTCTTATCTGAAACTGAACCACAGCGAATGGATGAATGAATGAAACTGTCCCCTTGCCGCAACCCTTGGGGTTGCCTCAAGGCAACGCCAACCTGAGCTTTTAGTGTAGCAAACCGGTTAACTGAGCTCGACTCTGCTCTGGATCGTTTCCTTACAGTTACTGCGACTCATTATCAGTTGGTTTATTTACTTACTAGCTGCAAGTGAACCATGCTGAGTGAACGGATCAAAGTGTCCCCTTAGAACGCTGGCTCTCACTCACCTCTGCTCCAAGTGTAGTTAATGTACGGTGTTGCGGCTGGTTCTGTCAGTTCAGTTCACCTGTCTGTTTTGTCCCTGTCTCTGACGGTTGCTTTAGCGGAGATATCCCAGCGTCCTAGCATCATAATTCGCAGACCTCTAGGATCCGCAATTCTAGTTGCAAGCTCCTAGCAGGCGACCAACTCATTAGGCCATTCTGTTGCTAATATGTGCATACTACTTCTCACCCTTGCCTGCAGAATAAGAATGACAGACACAAAGCTCTCCTGGCGATGGCGGTCGGGATCTCGCAGATGCAGAATGTGGACGTGATGGCTCGTAAGGTCCGTCTTCTTCTTCTTCTTCTTCTTCTCGAGTTTGTCTCCTTTAACGCCAACTACTTTTGTAATTTCATAAGGGAAGGTTTTGTCTGTTCTGAGTTGATGCTCACCCTACTATTTGTTAACTGTTTTAGTTTCTGAATGAGAGCTACACGGTCATGCTGTTCCATTACGACGGGAACGTGGATGGGTGGCGTAGCCTCGAGTGGAGCGATAAGGCCATACACATAGTTGCGCCCAACCAAACTAAATGGTAAGCCCCAGGCGCAGATAGCTTGCTGTCTCTTTTACCTCGTTATGTATGACCTCACCCACATTTGGAATGAGCATATGTTCCTATGCAGGTGGTTTGCTAAGCGCTTTCTGCACCCTAGTGTTGTGGCTATCTACGATTTCATCTTTTTATGGGATGAAGACCTTGGAGTGGAAAATTTTGATCCGAGGAGGTATGGGACACACCATACTGTTTCATTTTGTTGAAATCGTCTTCTTTTTTAGTTCGCAAACGCTAATTTTTTGGATGGCCCGAGTAGTTATGAAGCAGCCATTTTGACACTGGTTCAGTTTCTTTCGCTCTAGCTGTACAATCTTGTTTGCGAGATATAATTGTTATTCTGCACAATTTTGGAGTATGCATTCAGCTTGAAACTCCTACTGGATTGATTTTTTTTGTTGACAATATACTTGGAGTAGATATTGACTTGCTTTGGTTATCATTGCTTTTGAGAATATATATCCTGCTGTGTTCCATTTTCTGTTGAAAAATGCCTTCTCATTTTTCATGTTGCCTGTTTAGGTATATTGATATAATGGTGTCCGAAGGCTTAGAAATCACACAACCCGCATTGGATCCTGATCTATCAACAGATATTCACCACCGGATCACAATCCGCAACAAGATGACAAAAGTGCATAGGTGCTTGTGTCTTTCTAGTTCTAACATCTCAGAATATGAATTATTTTCTTAATCATTTTTGTATGTGCATTCGCTAACATTTTTAATTCTTCATTTCTTCGGCAGGAGAGTATATGACAATCGTTCAAGCATGAATTGTTCTGATGATAGTAAAGGACCTCCATGCACAGGGTAAAAATTGAAGCTTTGGCCTTGCATAGTAATTTTTCTGGCTATTCTAAATTATACTTGGCCATTGTAGCCTATTCTCTAGACCTCATATTTAGCATGTCCAATGATTCATACGTATTAAATTATGCTATACTTTATTCTTCTTTGATTGAAAAAGACAGTTACCTTACTGAGTTACGGTCATATTCTTTGAACCGATTTATGTTTTTTTATCAGCTATTGTAGAACCAAAAATCAAAATGCTGCTTTGTTCGATAGCATTTTTTTTGGTGTGGTCAGCAAAATAAAGTTACATCATCCAACTGATTGATTGTTGAGCAAATTCTGCTGATCTCGTTCTCATAAACTAGCTCGATCGATTACTAGTATTGTAACTCAGCATTCTTTGATAGGTGGGTTGAGGGCATGGCGCCAGTTTTTTCTCGCGCTGCCTGGAAATGTGTATGGCATCTAATACAGGTACGAATTCTGACCATCTAACCTACTCGATAATCCATCATGATCTATTCAGTGTGACTGGAGGGTCATAACTCTTCGTAGCACATCCAGTTTTAATGTCTCAAACTTGCAGAATGACTTGATTCATGGATGGGGCCTTGACATGAAGCTTGGTTATTGTGCTCAGGTACTTAAGATTGCTCAAATCCCATGGCGGTTTGCACTATTCAAGCTTTACAACCTATTTCACTTCCTTTTTTTTGCATTTCAAGTATGCCATGCTATATGTTATTCACAATCAGGTCACTTCCTTTTATGAGCTGGATATTTTTAAATTATAATATGTTTAGCTTGTTAGTATGCTCTAGGAAGATTACTCTGTTTTCAGTGTTTGGCACCTGTGGATCAAATTTAGCTATACATATCCTAACATAAGGATCAAATTTATGGGCTAACATAAGGATCAAATTTAACTATACAAGATGGCTTTTAGTCCTCTATCTGATAGTACTGATGACTTCTGTCTTGTTTTGTTCCATAATTTTTATTGCGATGTGTTCTTCTGTCACTTTGCAGCTTAATTATTTCTGGTGTTTCAACTATCATCTGCCAGATTAAGAATGATGGTTTATTACGGATGAGTTTGTAGGAATGATAAGTAACCAAAATACTGATGCATGTAGTGCTACCTGTTTTCAGGGTGATCGAGCTGAGAAGGTCGGTGTAATTGACAGTGAGTATGTCGTCCATCAAGGGATACCATCGTTAGGAGGACCATCAGATACCAGCAAGGTCTGTTTGTCGTCATATTTTTTGTATATTGCCTTGTATTTATTTTTGGTGACAATGTGATTTGAAATGAAATTACAGAGAGAAAACATTTCTCTTGTTTCCGGAATCATCTCTAAGGTTAATACAAAATCTAAATTGCAACTAACCAACACACAGACTGAATCTTTTAATATGGTAATGGGGTATAGTTCAGATATCTAACTCGATGGTCATCCTTCTATAGCCTTGATTGCTCTTATGCCTGCAAGATAACTAACGCCAGTATTATCATCTGATCAACAATTTCCTTTTTGCTACAGTTACCTCGAAGATCTTTGGATTTGCGGACACACGTGAGTGTAACATATGTTATCTTCCCTCCAAACCTATATCAGATATTTCTCCTACATATCTTCTAAAACGTCAATTGCACTCCTCTTATTTCAACCATCAGATTAGAAGACAGTCGTCAGCTGAGCTGGAAAAGTTCAAAGAACGGTGGGAAAAAGCCGTAAGAGAAGATGACGAGTGGATGGATCCTTTTGACGCCTGATTACTTCGGAAGAAACACCTGACATGAAGATACAAGGCCCGCCATACATGGGTGGATGCGTTCACATTCATCATGGCGGTTGGAGTCGAGATCATGTGGGCCTCATAGCGAAAACAGTTAGTTATATAGCCTTATAGGCATTTTGCTGACTAACACACACCACCCTGCCCTCGAGAAGAGCTGGAAGAAGAAGTGGGAACGGCGGAGAAACTGAGCAAGAACCTGTATACTACCAGTGGCTGACAGACACAGTATCTTGTAATCTTAATTCGATTCTACAATCACCGAGGTTGTATAGTGACAATGCATATATGTATGTGCAGTTATTTTAGTAATAATAAGTATTTATACTAGAAAGAAAAAGAAGTTTGACAATAAGCCATGCATGGTTAAGTCAGATGTAAGGCTGAACAATGTGAACGATATGGTGGCATGCTAGACCCCAGTGATCAGCAGGAGCAGTCTGCTGAGAATTCTTGTGTTACTGGACCAAGGTTAGTACATGCTCACTTTCTTGGGTGTGTTGCTGTGATCACTGACCTGGTAATTCATTGTACTCCATGAGAGCTTATAAAGTGCGAAACTGACCATTTCCCTCTTTCTGAATTTATTATCCAAGCCATGGCATAGGCTACTTGTTGTCCATCTTTTGGGGGTTGTCACGAAGCTTGATCATGTTGATGCAGGGTGCCTCCACATCGGGCGGTTGATGGCCAAGAGCGGCATCTGGAGCTATGGCGTGCTGCTCTACAAGCTCATCATCGGACGTCGGCCCGTCGACGGGAACGCTGCGCCTCAAGGGCAAGCAGAATGTACCGGTGTTTTCAGTGATGCATTCCACCCAAAAGAGCAATAGTAGTGCGCAGTTTCAGTTGTAAGCGGAGATGATACATTATAAGTTGTCATCATAGATTATAGCTGTGTTGTAATCCAAACAAGTGGATGCATCTACATCCATGTGTCTACTAAAAAAAGCTGCATCTGCCAAACATAAGAAGAGGAGATGATGTATGTTACAAACAATTCGTCGACAAATGGATGCATTCTTTTTTGAACAAGGGTTAGGGTCCAGAAGGACCCATCACTTCATTGATCAAAGCTGCTGGCAGTACATCTTGCATCCCAAAGAAACTGAAAAATAACAGACTCAACTGTTCTGGAAAGAACCCTGAAAGTAAACAGAAAACACGACCGTGTCCAGCTGCTCTTTGATGGAACCAATCTTCGCCAGCGCCGGGGACAAACCTCTTGCTCCGGCAAGACCCCTACGGTGGAGCACCGGAGACTCCCTCTCGTAGCAGCACTGCCTCCCATTAGGCATCAAGGCCGCGAGGAAAGAGCCGTCGCAGGCCGAAGCCCCTTCGAACCCACCGCCTCTCTAAGCTTAGGATCCCCATCATCTGCCTCTAGGACTTGGCACCGCTAGCAATTTACAAATGGCCAAATAACAGCAACAAACAAGAGAGACTACATGGAAGAAACACATGCGGATTAACAGTAGCTAGAGAGACTGCAGTCTGCAGCACCCATCTCTAATATACACGAGGCAGGCCGGCCGGTGGACGGCCCATCTACCCATCTAATATGAACGCACTCAGGTTGCGCACACATGCCAAATCAACCAACATGTAGCTAGCATGCATGTGGGCTTTGAGGACATGAAAGGACCGGAGGCGATACGCAGACAATTGCTTGATGTGTGTGTCATCCTTCCTTGCAATCATCAGCCAGAAGCAAAGTGAGTCCAAAATACGCAGCGGATTAAGCCCTGCAATAATAGCATGTGATGTGATGAGAAACCAACCCCTCTTGTTAATTAGATGCAACCAAAACATATATCTAGTTTCAGATGATCAATAGGATTATTCATATATTCGTTCGGTCCAGATGAATACACAATTCTTGCTTTCAGGAGGACCAAATGCAGTGGCGGACACAGGATGAAGGCCAGAGCTACACAAGGTTAATTAGAACATTCTCTTGTTAATTACTCCCTCCATTCCTAAATATAAGTCATTATAGAGATTTCACTATGAACTACATACGGAGCAAAATGAGTGAATCTACACTCTAAAATGTATCTATACACTCTAAAATGTATCTATACACTCTAAAATGTATATCTAGTTTATCACCAAGTTCATTTGACCCACATATATACACGGTATACTAAAGGAAAACCCAGACGTACCCAGTGCCCTGTGCACCAAATGTGTCTTCAAACTTCTCTAATCAAGTTAACTAACCACGTAGTTGCAGTTCAAGGACAGACATTTTACTGGGCATAAGCATCAGCATCATTGGAAACAGATGGACTTTAATTTAAAGCTAGTCACCTAGCAATTTTGGATGCTATACTAGCTAATACTCCCTCCGTTCCGAATTACTTGTCGCACGTATGGATGTATCTAGATGTATTTTAGTTCTAGATACATCCATTTCAGCGACGAGTAATTTGGGACGGAGGGAGTACTTGCATCATCATATTGCAGTGCCAATCCTATCAAGGGCATGGATGCTATACTAGCTAATAAAAGCAAAAAAATAGGAGCAAGCTTACCGCTTCAAATAGTTGGTGGAGACAAGGATGGCGGGAAACCCGCATACAGTAGTTGGTTCTTCAATGGCATCATGAGCTCAGTCCCACAAAACCACTCAAGCTTCATAGTCTGGAGATTCAGTGAAAAACAGTCCGGATCTGGCATTTCAGACGAAGGGTACGATTCCGGGTCGTCTTGAAACCCATGTAGGAGTAAGAATCCCCCAGCTACACCAATGATGTAATAGGCGTAATCAAGGGGCAACGGGACTACAGCCCCCATTAGCCACAGCCTTGGGGGGTCATCCTCAATGCTCCCCGAAATGGAATACAAGAGGAGATTGTGGCTGAGAGCAAACAACCCAAGCCTCCCTTCCCTTGCCTCCACAAAGGCCATCTGGGAATTACTCCAGGGACTAGGCGGGAGGTCGACGGAGGAGAACTCCATCGTGGCAATGTCGAGCATGAGCACCTTGCTGATTCCAGGTATCGCCCAGCAGAAGCATCCGTGCGCGTAGTAGCGCTCTCCGAACGCAGTGGAGGATCGCACATCTTCGCCTTCACTAACTTCTGCAACCAGAGCGCTCCAGCCATCAAATGCGACGGTGCGCCATTGTTCGGCAAGAGGGCCTGACGAAGAGAGGACGAATAGGACCAGCTGGGTCTGGTATTTGGCCAAACACATTACTCTGAACCTTAAGGGAGCATCGGCAGCAATGTCAGTATCCTGGTCGCCGCCGGCAGGAGCAAGAAAGGGCTCGCAGTGATAGACCAGATCGGACAGGTCCTGGGGGACGGGGGGTAGCAGGAGGTAGCGCCGGTGCAGCGGATCGCAGACGGCGACGTCCCTCGCCAGGCAGTGGTCGTCGGTGGCGGCGCAGAGGAGGGCGCGGCCGTCGCGGAAGTCGTGACGAACCCAGGTCCGGTCGCGGGAGGGGAGGAAGGAGCAGGAGAAGTCGGTGCCGGCGAGGGTTCGCGCGGCGGCGGCGGAGGGGTGGGGCGGCTGGGCTGGGAAGAAGGGATCCGAGAGTATACCCAGGAGAGGCGGCGGGTGGAGGGTGCGGAAGCGACGGAGGAAGGAGTGGTCGGCGACGATGCGGCGGAGGGAGGGGCCGGCCATGGAGGCGCGGGCGAGGTCGGCGGCCGTGGTGAGGCGCAGCAGGATGTCCTCCGTGAGGTGGTCCGGGAGGCTCGCCTGCGCCTCCATGGCCGGCGAGGCGTCGGGGCTGCAGGGCGGGGCCGCCGAAGCGTCGGGGCAGCAAGGCGGCGCCGCCGGGGCATCGGGGAAGGGCGCCGCCGGCGAAGCCATTGGGGGTGGAACTGAGGAGGGGATTGATTTTCCTTCGTGCTCCCACTTTGACCTCTCCTTCAACGCGTCAAGAAAAATGAAGCAAAATTCTCTACTTGTTTTAAATATAAAAATCATATACACTCTCTGTTGTAAAAAAAAAAAATTACTCCTTGCATTTCAAACACACAAGGCAAATTTATTTTTGGAGAAAACATTTCACGAATACATTCTTTGGCGAAATCAGAGAGAGATGTCTGTGCAGCCGCTGCCGCCTCTGGCTCCTCTCCCTTAAAAAGCTTAGGGTTCCTCCGCCTACTACCGGCGCTGCCGCCGGTCCGCCTCGTCTCTCGAGTGGCATTAGGGCCATGGGGCGCGGTGGATCCCGGCCCTTGCCGGTGGGATTAGATCTTTTTTTTTAGTTTTTTAAGGGTTTATGTCCTGCTCAGGAAGGCGAGACGATGGCGGCTCCCGAAATGAAATAAGGTTCTCCCTGCCTAGCCCCCGCCCCGTTGGTGCGTCTAGTATCGTCGTTCGTCTTTGTTCATGTGTCTTCGGATTGGATCTTTTTGATCTACGCTACTCTTCATTGGCGGCGGTTGCTGTTCTGGTCCGCTAGTTCTATGCGGGCCTTAGCACGACGAATTCCCGACTGTCTACTGATAATGTTTGTGTTACTGGACAGAGGTTAGTACACGCTCACTTTCTTGGGTGTGTTGCTGTGATCACTGACCTGGTAGTTGTACTCGATGAGAGCTTATAACATGTCAAACTGACCATTTCCCTCTTTCTGAATGAATTATGCAAGTCATGTCAGATGATGGTTTGTGGAGGTAGGAGGTGCTCCCTGTGGCCATGTACATCCAGGGCACCGGCAGGCACCACCCCACAGAGGTGCCAACCACTCGCAATGATCCACATGCAAGTTTTTACCTTGTTTTCCTTTCAGTTAGCTTCAACTTCAATATATACATGGTTGGAGTGTTTTTTTTTGCGAAATATACATGGTTGGAGTGTTAACAAGATCACAACTCACATAAAAGTATGTAAATGATGTCAACTAATGCAACCGATATACAATTTAAAGTTTGCCCTAAATATCCGCTGATGGATAGTTAAAAGGTTCAGATTAATGTCGGCCAATACATAGTTAAAATGTTCACATGAATTCCGTAATGATGCTTACGAAAGATCAATACAAACACTGCAAGACTGACTTAAAAAAATTCGATGCAAACAATACCCATGGTTACATAAGCCAGCCCAGAACCTATTCCATCTTTCCTTTTCAATTTCTGGAAGAAACTATTTCAGAATTGATTGCTAGCTGCACAAGAAACAACTAGCAGATTGCCACTTTTACTTGCTACAACTGAATCTGCAGCAAGTAGTGACCAGTTTAATAAAGATAAAATGTATACAGGGTCACTATATTACTCAAAAGAGAACATCTGATCTACAATTTTTAACTTCACCTAGATGTGCTCCCAGATCGCAGCCTTGTCCAGCAAACAACAAGAGGAGCAAACAACTAGAGTCATAAACCGATTTTGATGGAGCCGATTTTGGTGGGGTGGAGCAGTCCCAAACATGGCCTTCTCTAATTAATCAAATCCAACAGATCAAGATTGAAGAGATTGTTTGAAGACATAAGGTCACGAACGAAATAAGACACATGGAGAACAGGCAAGTGTGTGTGTGTGGGTGTGTGTGTGTGTGTGTGTGTGTGTGTGTCATCCATCTTTTCTTGCAGTTGTAAGCAGCCGGGCGCAAAATAAGTCCCATATGCAATCCAATGATAGTTTGTGATCGGAAACCAACTAGCCTGGTATAGCAAAAAGAAGCTTTGTATTTCTTCAGAATCAACATTTACTTCAACTCGTTACTGATGTGGTCCAGTCTATAAACCTCGCATTCTTATCAATAGAAATAGGCCCAGGCGAAGGAAGAGGTCTCCTTTCCCGCAAAAAGGAGAAAGAATGAAGATTTCTTCTCCCTGATGTGGTCCATGAGTACAATGTACTGTAGTACATTACTGAGCGTCAAGATGAAATGAAACATACTACAAGTTAACGGAACAACAGGACACTTACACGTGCTAGCCGGAAGTAACACGATGTGCATACATATATACATACATGGTTCCATCCAGTCCACCGAATAAGAGGAACGAAGCAACTTAACCACTGCTGCTGCTGCTGATGCTAGGCACTCCATCAATTACCGGGCTTGGCACTGCCTTATATGAGATGGGATGGATCAAGTCAACAACAATCCAAATGGAGTCAATTGGTCCTCTACCCAGCAGATTAAGCCCTACACTGATCATAACAGTATGTGGTCAGAAACCAACCACTCTAGCTAATCAGACGCAACAAAAATATATAATTTCAGATACCCAACGGGATACATTCATATATTATACTGACGAAAATTAGTTTGGGGCTTCAAACTTCTCTAATCGAGTTAATCAACCATGTAATTGCTGCTCAAGGACAAACTTCTCTGATCAAGTTAAGCAACCATGTAAACAGTGTCAATCTGGATGCTATGGACACAAAAATGACAGTAAGCCAAGGGACTAAATCCCCTTCAAATTACATCCAAGCCACTGCGAGTATCTATCCCAGCACCACCGGAGGTACCATACCAGTACTCTTTACGCAGGTGTGAAGCTATACTAATAATGTCTAGTAAGTGGAATGACGCAAACTGCTAGTAGATTGGAGCTTATCATTGTTTATAAGCAGAATGGCCAACTAATAGAAGCACAAGGACATGCAAAATAGGAATCTATCATCAACACATAAAGTCATAAACTGCCCAGAATGACAGAGCACAGTACCACCAAACAAACTAACTAATACTTGCATCATTTAGCAATGTCGACCCTCTATACTGCATATGAACAATAGAGGCAAAAACTAGGAGCAAGCTTACCGTTTCAAATAGTTGGTGGAGACAAGTATGGCGGGAAGCCCGAATACAGTTGGCCCTGCAATGGCAGTATATCTCTATTCCGAGAGAAGCGCTCAAGCTCCATAGTGCGAAGATTCAGTGAAAAGCAGCCCGGGTCTGGCACTTTACCCGGAGGGAACGAATCCGGGTTGTCTGTAACCAGATACAGGAGCAGGTACCCCCCAGCTACACCAATGATCTGATAGCAGTAATCATGGGACAATGTGACCACCTTTTTCTTTTGCCACCGCCCTGGGTCGTCATCCCCAGTGCTAACCAAAATGGAATACCGGAGGCGAGGCACGAGGTGTGTGGGAACTTGGCTGAGAGCGAACATCCCAAGCCTCCCTTGGCTTGCTTCCACAAAGGCCACCTGGTGATTCATGAGATCAGGCGGAAGGTTGACGGAGGAGAACTCGGTGGTAGCTGTGTCGAGCAAGAGCAATTTGTTGATCGCACATATTGCCCAACAGAAGCATCCGTGCGCGTAGTAGCGCTTTCCGAACGCAGCAGAGGATCGCGCATGGTCGCTGACTCCGGCGAGGAGAGCGGCCCAACCATCAAATGTGACGGTGCGCCATTGTCCGGCATGGGGACCGGATGAAGAGTAGATGTGGAGGACCAAGCGGGTGTGGTACTGGGCCAAGCACATGACTTTGAATCTGAAGGGAGCGCCCGCAGCAGTGTCAGTGTCAGCGCCCTCGTCTCCGCCGGCAGGAGCAAGGAAAGGATCCAAGTGATGGACCAGATCGGGCAGGCCCTGGGGGACGGGAGGTAGCAGCAGGTAGCGCCGGTGCAGCGGGTCGCACACGGCGACGTCCCTCACCATGGCACCGCCGTCGGTGTCGATGCAGAGGAGGGCGCGGCCGTCGCGGAAGTCGCAGCGACGCCACCGCTGCTCGCGGGAGGGGAGGAAGGAGCAGGAGAAGTCGGTGCCTGTGAGTGTTCGGGCGGCGGCGGCGGAGGGGTGGGGCGGCTGGGCTGGGAAGAAGGGATCCGAGAGTATACCGAGGAGGGGCGGCGGGTGGAGGGCGCGGAAACGACGGAGGAAGGAGTGGTCGGCGATGATGAGGCGGAGGTAGTGGCCGGCCATGGACGCGCTGGCGAGGTCGGCGGCCGTGGGGAGGCGGAGGAGGATGTCCTCCGTCAGGTGGTTCGGGAGGCTCGCCTGCGCCTCCATGGTCGGCGAGGCGTCGGGGCTGCAGGGCGGCGCCGCCGGGACATCGGGGAGTGGCGGCGCCGGCGACGCCATTGGGGTGGGGTGGAGCGGAGGGGATTGATTTTCTTTTGGGGGTTTGGTTTCCCGTTTCTGCTGGAGGAAAACGTATCTCCTTCCTACTCCTGCTCCCGTTTTGACGTCCGAAACCATGTACACTCTCTCTTTTGTAAAAAAAAAACATATACTTCATACATTTCAAAACACAAGGCGAATTTATTTCCCAAAGAAAAAAAACATTTCACTAGTACGTACATTCTTTGGCGATATGAGGTTTACATGGCAGGAATTGTTGTCACTATATTCGTTTTCAAAGAGTTTTATGAGTCTCGTGATACATAGTCCAAAAGTTTAGATGAGCGGTTGTTTATCGAAGACTACAGAGGCAATATACCTTGTTCATTTGGACACGAACTGCAGAGGCAACATTCCAAGCGCTTAAACGAGCACTAGTGGATGCTTCGATCGGGTACTTCTAGATTTTACAAAAAAAGATCATCGTGGAAACTAATGCCAGTGCCACGGAGATTGGGGTAGTGCCTATGCAAGATTTACACCAAGTGGCGTACGTTAGCAAGGCATTGTCGTCAGGCAACTTGGGACTATTGGCTATCGGCACATGAAAAAGAGTGTCTTGCTGTTCTATTAGCCGTTGACCATTGGCGCCCATATCTGCAGTACTCAGAGTTTATTGTTATCAAGATAGATCAACCCAACTTACCGAACCTCACATATTAGAAGCTCAACATGCCAATTCAACAATGAGCATTCACGAAGTTGGTGGGTTTGCATTTTCAAATCCAACACATAGCGGGCACATCCAACTGTGTGGCATATGCACTTTCACGCTGCGAGCAAGACAAGACAGAAGAGTTAGCAGCCATTTCAGTTTGTCAGCCAGTGTGGTTGGAAGCCATCCTCAACAGTTATCACGCTATGAGCACGACAAGACAGAAGAGTTAGCAGCCATTTTAGTTTGTCGGCCAGTGTGGTTGGGAGCCATCCTCAACAGTTACAAGACGAATTGATAAGCTGCCTACAATAAGCAGGATACTCGCATATTGTTTATCAAAGGCAAGGCACAAATTGTGTAATTTGCAGATGCAGGGATCAACAATGGACAGATTCAAGCTGCCTACAATAAACATGATACTCATAGATACCGCATGGAAGGAACAAGACTCCTCAACCAGTAATGGAAAGACAAAAGCAAAGGGCTGAGAACTTATGGCCCGTTTGGTTCACCTCAGGTAACGTATTCATCTTTGTAATCAGACTGCACTGTATTAGATGTGGTATTGAGTGACTACTTGATCTGTTTGGTTCATCAAAGGGATGTTTTCTCAATACAATACAACGCTTGGTTCACGCATGTATTTGTAGGAGATATGCCCTAGAGGCAGTAACATCAGTTATTTAGTATCTCCGAGTTTGTGAATGTTTAGCTTCCATGCTATAACTGCAATGATTCTCGAGTCTGCAATATCCACGAGGTTCGGAGGGAAACTCATGTGCACGTGTGGCACCTAAACGGTAAAATGTGTTCCTAGTCTTGCCTCTAAGACTGGCTCAAGTATTGCATGATGATCCTGTTTTCCTGATCATGGGCATGTCGATGCTGGCAATTTTGAGGGCACGATGTTACACTAGTAGAAAACAGGGCTTAGGTCATAGGGCAGTTTTAACATTAGCCCCGGTTCAGTCACGAACCGGGACTAATGTGAGCATTGGTCCCGGTTCGTGCGGCCAGGGGCCTGCCGGGCCTCGTGGGGGCATTGGTCCCGGTTCGTCCGGCCCCTTTGGTCCCGGTTGGTGGGACAAACCGGGACCAAAGGTCCACGCTCCTGGCCCACCACCCTTTAGTCCCGGTTCATACCACAAACCGGGACTAAAGGGCTGGTCCTAGTTGCGGCCAGTGTTTAGTCCCACCTCGCCAACCGAAGGGCGCTCACACCAGTTTATAAACCCGTCCCTCTATGCCTTGTTAAGCTTCTCTTAAAGTGAAAATAGAAATTTACTGTGAATTTAGGTTTAATTTTCTCTATAAGCGCATCTATGTTCATTTTTTTATATTTATAAAATAAATAAACCTTAATAAAATAAATAAAACTAAATAAACCTTAATAAAATAAAATAAAATAAACTATAGTAACTACAATAAATAAACCTTAATAAATTAAGTAAAAATAGCAGCAGTAAAATAAATAAAAATAGCAGCAGTAAAATAAATAAAAATAAAATAATTAAAGTAAAATACATAAGTAATTAGAAATAAAATAAATAAGTTTTTTGTTGTAAGTAGAAACAAAACAAAACAAATAAAGCAAAAGAGAAAAAAAAACACGAGCCATCAACTCCATAACCGCCATATGTGGAATAGAGAAGGGCGTCCTCCCTTGAAGATCATGCGTCCTCCCTTGAAGGCGCCACCAGGGCCATGGACGCCTCATACACCGCCGCCGACGTGTTGTAGTGATGAGGTATCGTGCAGGATCTGACACAGGATCACCTTCAGGCAAGATGAATAGGTCTTCAGGGGCACGACAGCCGGCCACAGCAGGCCCCTGCCATGGACGGCGCCGCCCGAGCCACAGCCGGTCGCCAGCTCGCCTCTGGAGCAGTCCAAGCTTATCTGCGAGCTCGTCCACTAGTGCCCGTCGCCGCCACGACGTCCTGCAGGCTAGAGAACAGCGGTTCGCCGTTCTTATCCACGGCCGCCGTTGGAACCGACTCCGGCCGCCTATATAAGGAGCCCCCGAGTCCGTCCAGTCCCTCAGGCGACCTCAAGCCACCCCACCTAGCACCCCCATAGCAGGCAATCGACCAGGGAGGGTCTTCTTCCCCATCTCCGGCCAGTACAGCCGCCGCCGCCCTCCGGTCCATTCAGTCGCAACCAGAGCCCCCCCTCCCGTCCGTATAGCACCACCATCCTCCTCCCCTCGACCGTGCGGAGCCGCCCAAACCCTCAGCTGCGTCGGGGAACCACCGTAGGCCAAAGCCCCAAACCTCCCGAAGCTGCCGTCCGCCGCGGAGCTCGCCGCCGGCGACTCCCTCCATCCCCGCCACCTCCTCGACCACCGGGAGGACCGCCCCGGCCTGGCGGATCCATCCCCGCCCTCAGGACCCCGCGAGGAGCCGCCGTTCGCCGGCGTTGATCGTCGAAGCCCCGCCTCTGTTCGGCCAGAGGAGGAAGGAGGCGGGGGCGATTGGTCAAACCTGACCAGTGGGCCCAAGGGACCCACTGTCAGTGACCCACGAGCCAGTCCACGCGGGTTAAGTGGAGGATCTGACACAGGATCACCTTCAGGCAAGATGAATAGGTCTTCAGGGGCATGACGGCAGCGGCGGCGCAATGGCCGGGACTGGTGACGACGGCGGCGGCGAGCGAGCGGGAGGGTGGCGGCGGCTGCGTGCGAGTGGGAGGCCGGAGGATCACCACTCATTGTGCTCGACATATCACTACAAGAAACCTGTTAATCCATGACGGATTTCTAATGGCATTTTTGGAAACTCTCATCGATGACCTGGTAAAACCCCACAAGCCCGGTGAAAGCCCGCTAAAGCCCGTCTAACCGTTCCCGTATAAAAACTTAACCCTAAATTCCCTCCTCGGCCCCTGCATCGTGTCCCACAACACGTCGCCACCCCTCGTCCCTCCCACAGCTCGTAAACCTTAATAAAATAAAATAAACTATAGTAACTACAATAAATAAACCTTAATAAATTAAGTAAAAATAGCAGCAGTAAAATAAATAAAAATAGCAGCAGTAAAATAAATAAAAATAAAATAATTAAAGTAAAATACATAAGTAGTTAGAAATAAAATAAATAAGTTTTTTGTTGTAAGTAGAAACAAAACAAAACAAATAAAGCAAAAGAGAAAAAAAACAGAGGAAAAAAATTATGCCACCTACTGGGCCACCACGGCCTGAATACGACTAGAAACCCATCCATGGGCCAGGATTCAGGCCCGCAGAAGGCCCAGTAGGCCCATAGGCAAATAGTGACAGAATAGGCCCGTAAGCCTGCATTTGAGAGGAGCTCGAAGTGGTCAGCGCAGCTGCGCTTATAAACCACTGTCGAAGCCTCTCGGCTAGCGAGGTGGGACTAAACATCCCACCGCACCGCGCCAGTTCCAGCACAAGGCCTTTGGTCCCGGTTGGTGCCACCAACCGGGACTAAAGGGGGCATTGGTCCCGGTTCGTGGCACCAACCGGGACCAAAGGCCTTTAGTCCTGGTTGGAGCCACCAACCGGGACCAATGAGTTCCCTATATATACCCCATTGCCACAGCAGAGCACTCCAGAGTGCTCTGTTTTTTCTGGCCGGCGAGGGGAGGGCATTTGGGTGCTCTAGCTCACCTCCTATGCACATGAGGTGTTCGATGAAATGTCTGAGCCACACTAGTTAATCTTTGTCCTCTCGAAGCTCGACCTCCAAGCTCCATTTCCCCCGAGATTTGTCTAGGTTTAGCGGTCCGTCACGTCCCGTCCCCGTCTTCACCGCCGTCGATCGCCCGCGCCGATCTCGTCGCCAGCACCACCGTGGTGAGCCTCTTGTTCTTATCTTCTTTCTGAAAGGAAAAAAATTCTTACTTTAGATAGTTACTTGTCTAATTTTGTTACTTTTATTATTCCTTCTTATTACATAGTGCGATGGTTTTGGTATCCGCCCCCGTCGGCCCTCGTCCTGTCTATGATTCGGATGTGGTATACATTATCTTTTTATAACTATTTGGTTCATTTATTGTTTATGACAAATATACCGACCAACGTGACATAGATTTTATTTATCTAGGAGGTGGTTGAACCGGAAATTCTAACCGACCCTATTGTCGAGAGGTTAAATTTAGTTGAAGAAGAAAACAATTACTTGAAGGAAAAAATAAAAAAAATTGAGGAGGAGAAGATGATATTGGAGTTGCATGTTGCGGATGTCGTCGATGATCACAAGATCAAGATGGATGCAATGCGCTTGAAGATTAGAAAGATTAGAAAATATGCCATTCATACCGAGGCTTGGTATCATTATGCCGTTGGATCAATTGTTACCTTGGTTGCGATTATGATCGCATTTGTTTTTGCATTGAAATGTTTTACATAGTTTCAATGTATGGTTTAATTAATTAGATGCTCTGGAGAGCTATATATATGTTGTTAGATGAGAACTATGTATGTACTTTGGTTCTAATGTGATGATGAACTTCTATTAATTTGGTCACTTAATTATCTATTCATGATGTTCTGTAATGGTTTTTGACACACTTAATTATATATAATGCACGCAGATGAACCGGCAATGGATGTACGGTGACAGACACACCTCCGAGTACATTAAGGGCGTGCATGATTTTCTCGAAGTGGCTGAGGCAAACAAGCAGAATGGTTTTATGTGTTGTCCATCCCATATATGTGGGAATACGAAGTCTTACTCTGAACGGAAAATCCTTCACGCCCACCTGCTTTACAAGGGTTTCATGCCACACTATAATGTTTGGACGAGGCACGGAGAAATAGGGGTTATGATGGAAGACGACGAAGAAGAAGAGGACGATGACAACTATGTGCCCCCTGAATACGGTGATGCTGCAACGGGGGAAGCTGCTGAAGATCAAGAGGAACCAGACGATGTGCCCAATGATGATGCAAGGGGGGAAGCTGCTGAAGATCATGAGGAACCAGTGCCCGATGATGATGATCTCCGCCGGGTCATAGTCGATGCAAGGACGCAATGCGAAAGTCAAAGGAGAAGCTGAAGTTCGATCGCATGTTAGAGGATCACAAAAAAAGGGTTGTACTCCAATTGCGAAGATGGCAACACAAAGCTCGGTACCGTACTGGAATTGCTGTAGTGGAAGGCAGAGAATGCTGTGCCTGACAAAGGATTTGAGAAGCTATTGAAAATATTGAAGAAGAAGCTTCCAAAGGATAACGAATTGCCCGACAGTACATACGCAACAAAGAAGGTCGTATGCCCTCTAGGATTGGAGGTGCAGAAGATACATGCATGCCCTAATGACTGCATCCTCTACCGCGGTGCATACAAGGATCTGAACGCATGCCCGGTATGCGGTGCATTGCGGTATAAGATCAGACGAGATGACCCTGGTGATGTTGACGGCGAGCCCCCCAGGAAGAGGGTTCCTGCGAAGGTGATGTGTATGCTCCTATAATACCACGGTTGAAACGTCTGTTCAGAAACGAAGAGCATGCCAAGTTGATGCGATGGCACAGCGAGGACCGTAAGAAAGACGGGAAGTTGAGAGCACCCGCTGACGGGTCGCAGTGGAGAAAAATCGAGAGAAAGTACTGGGCTGAGTTTGCAGCTGACCCAAGGAACGTATGGTTTGGTTTAAGCGCGGATGGCATTAATCCATTCGGGGAGCAGAGCAGCAATCACAGCACCTGGCCCGTGACTCTATGTATGTATAACCTTCCTCCTTGGATGTGCATGAAGCGGAAGTTCATTATGATGCCAGTTCTCATCCAAGGCCCTAAGCAACCCGGCAACGACATTGATGTGTACCTAAGGCCATTAGTCGAAGAACTTTTACAGCTGTGGAATGGAAACGGTGTACGTACGTGGGATGAGCACAAACAAGAGGAATTTAACCTGCACGCGTTGCTGTTTGTAACCATCAACGATTGGCCCGCTCTCAGTAACCTTTCAGGACAGACAAACAAGGGATACCACGCATGCACGCACTGTTTAGATGACACTGAAAGTATATACCTGGACAAAAGCAGGAAGAATGCGTACCTGGGCCATCGTCGATTTCTTCCGACCAACCATCAATGCCGAAAGAAAGGCAAGCATTTCAAAGGCGAGGCAGATCACCGGAAGAAGCCCGCCATGCGTACCGGTGATCACGTACTTGCTATGGTCAATGCTTTACACGTAATCTTTGGAAAGGGTCCCGGCGGACTAGCTGTTCTGAATGACGCTGAGGGACACGCACCCATGTGGAAGAAGAAATCTATATTTTGGGACCTACCCTACTGAAAAGAGTTAGAGGTCCGCTCTTCAATCGACGTGATGCACGTGACGAAGAACCTTTGCGTGAACCTGCTAGGCTTCTTGGGCGTGTATGGGAAGACAAAAGATACACCTGAGGCACGGGAGGACCTGCAACGTTTGCACGAAAAAGACGGCATGCCTCCGAAGCAGTATGAAGGTCCTGCTAGCTACGCTCTTACGAAAGGAGAGAAAGAAATCTTCTTTGAATGCCTGCTCAGTATGAAGGTCCTGACTGGCTTCTCGTCGAATATAAAGGGAATAATAAATATGCCAGAGAAAAAGTTCCAGAACCTAAAGTCTCATGACTGCCACGTGATTATGACGCAACTGCTTCCGGTTGCATTGAGGGGGCTTCTACCGGAAAACGTCCGATTAGCCATTGTGAAGCTATGTGCATTCCTCAATGCAATCTCTCAGAAGGTGATCGATCCAGAAATCATACTAAGGCTAAGGAGTGATGTGGCGCAATGTCTTGTCAGTTTAAAGCTGGTGTTCCCACCATCCTTCTTCAATATCATGACGCACGTCCTAGTTCATCTAGTCGACGAGATTGTCATTCTGGGGCCCGTATTTCTACACAATATGTTCCCCTTTGAGAGGTTCATGGGAGTCCTAAAGAAATATGTCCGTAACCGCGCTAGGCCAGAAGGAAGCATCTCCATGGGCCATCAAACAGAGGATGTCATTGGGTTTTGTGTTGACTTCATTCCTGGCCTTAAGAAGATAGGTCTCCCTAAATCGCGGTATGAGGGGAGACTGACTCGAAAAGGCACGCTTGGAGGGGGGGGGACTCAATAATATGCAGGGACGGATATTCTTGGTCTCAAGCACACTACACAGTTCTACAGAACTCTACCTTGGTGACCCCGTATGCCGATGAACACAAGAACAGTCTGCGCTCCAAACACCCGGAGCAGTGTGACGACTGGATTACATGTGAACACATCAGGACTTTCAGCAGTTGGTTGGAAACACGTCTCAAAGGTGACACCACTGTTTGTGATGAGTTGTACTCGTTGTCCAGGGGACCATCTTCGACTGTATTGACTTACAAAGGATACGAGATAAATGGGAATACATTTTACACGATCTCCCAAGATCAAAAGAGCACCAACCAAAACAGCGGTGTCCGCTTTGATGCAGCAACCGAGAGGGGAAAGGACACATATTATGGTTACATAATGGACATATGGGAACTTGACTACGGACATGATTTTAAGGTCCCTTTGTTTAAGTGCAAATGGGTCAATCTGTCAGGAGGCGGGGTACAGGTAGACCCACAGTACGGAATGACAACAGTGGATCTGAACAATCTTGGGTACACTGACGAACCGTTCGTCCTAGCCAATGATGTGGCATAGGTTATCTATGTGAAGGACATGTCTACCAGACCGAGGAAAAGAAAAGATAAGGAAGCGAATACATCATACGATGAGCCAAAGCGCCACATAGTTCTTTCAGGAAAAAGGGACATTGTGGGAGTGGAGGGCAAGACAGACATGTCTGAAGATTATGAAAAGTTTCATGAAATTCCTCCCTTCAAAGTCAAGGCTGACCCAAGCATCCTGATAAACGATGAAGATTATCCATGGTTACGGCGCAATAAGCAAATGACACAAGCGAAGAAAAAGTGAAGACTTTCTCCCGCAACTATTATGATGATACCATGCCAACTTTCTAATAGACGAGTATGATACCATTGTCCGTTTTGTACAAGAAGTGCATCTAGTTTTTGCCGTAACCCTCTCAACTTTCTTGCACATGCTATGTGGATGAAATGATGATACCATGCCAACTTTCAACCTTTTCAGAGTTCATTTGAAATGCTTTTCAATTTTAGGGTCTTATAGCTTAAAATAATTAGTAAATGCATGAAAAATAACAGGCCAAAAATTAAAAATTATGCCACCTACTGGGCCACCACAGCCTGAATACGATTAGAAACCCATCCATGGGCCAGGATTCAGGCCCGCAGAAGGCCTAGTAGGCCCACAGGCATGTACAGAGAGGTTAGGCCCGTAAGCCTGCTTTAGAGAGGAGCTCGACAGCTCAGGCGCACCGCACCTTATAAACAGGTGCGGCTCTCTCTTAGCTAGCGAGGTGGGACTAAACTCACCACCACGCCGCTGTGCAAGGTCATTGGTCCCGGTTGGTGGCACGAACCGGGACCAATTCCACCCTTTGGTCCCTGTTGGTGCCACGAACCGGTACTAATGAGGCTGTGGCCCCACGAGCACCTTTAGTACCTGTTCGTGGCATGAACCGGTACTAGAGTTTCTTACTAAGCAGTTTTTTAGTCCCACCTCACTACCTGAGAGGCACTAGGAGCGGTTTATAAGCCCTGAGTTCAGAGACGATGAAGAAGAGGCGCAATGCTCACGTTGCTTAGCTTCAAGCCTTGAGGAATAAGGTAGACTGCATCGAGCTATGTGCAGTGCAGTCTACACTATTCCGAAAGGCATGAAGCAAATCAATGAGCATTGCGCCTCTTTTTTATTTTTAATCATTAAAAGCAAAAATAATTTTCATAAAGAACTTTTTTTGATAGAAACTTTAATAGCAAAAAGAATTATCATAAAGTAAAATAAATAAGTAATTAGAAACAAAATAAAATAAAATAAATACGTTTTTTGTTGTAAGTAGAAACAAAACAAAATAAATATAGCAAAAAAGAAAAAAAACTAAATACAGCAAAAAGAATTTTCATAAAGAACTAATGGCACTAATAGAAAGTTTATATTTTTTCTAAAACTAATGGCACTAATAGACAGTTTATAATTTTGCTGACCTAAAAGCAAAAAGAATTAAAAAATAAAGCAAGAAACAAAATAAAATAAATAATGCAAAAAACAGAACAAAAAAACTGGAATTTTTTTTAAAAAACTGCCACCTATTGGGCCACCACGGCCTGAATACGACTAGAAACCCAACCTAGGCCAGGATTCAGGCCCGCAGAAGGCCCAATAGGCCCACAGACAGCACAGTGCGACATTAGGCCCGTAAGCCTGCATTTGAGAGGAGCTCGAGAGGGCAGCTGCAGTGGGGCTTATAAACCACTCCGAGCCCCTCTCAACTAGCGAGGTGGGACTAAACTTTTGGCCGCGGGCAGCGCAAGGCACCAACCTGGACCAATGCCCCCCCTTTAGTCCTGGTTGGTGCCACCAACCGGGACCAAAGGCCGCCGCTTCCCGCCCTTTGCGCTGCTGAAAAGGGACCTTTGGTCCCGGTTGGTGGCACCAACCGGGACTAAAGGGTGGCATTGGTCCCGGTTGGTGCCACCAACCGGGACTAAAGGTGTGCCTATATAAGCCAACACTTGAGAAATTTTAAGATCCCTCGCCAGTTGCCCCCGACGCCGCCAGCCTGCCCGTGCTCCTCGTCGCCGTCGCCGCCTGCTCCTCGTCGCCGTCGCCCCACGCCCTTGCCTCGACGGGTCGCCGCCCGGTGCTCGTCGTCGTCGCCCTGCCCCCACGCGCCGCCCCGCCTCGTGCTCCCCTGCTCGCGCGCGCCGCCTCGGCGCCCCGAGCCCCCTGCCCGGCCCGCGCGTGCTCGCCGGCGCCCTCGCCGCACCCGCCCCGTCCCGCCACCGCGCGCCGGCGCCCTCGCCGCCCCCGCCGTCGCCATCATCCTAGCCGCCCCCGCTGTGAGAGCCGCCGCCCGGCTCTGTTTTTATTAGTTTAATTGTTTTTTGATCATATATATATAATGTATATGTGTATGTATGTGGCTATATGTTTTTGTTCATATGTGGCTATATGTTTTTTTTATTTTTATTAGTTTAATTTTTTTGTTCATATGTGATGTATATGTGTATGTGGCTATAATGTATATGTGAACAAAAAAAATTTGTATGTATGTAGATGTTCAAAATGTATGAATATATATGTCAAAAATGTTTTTTTGTTCATAGAAAGTTTTTTGTTCATATATAGAAAGTTTTTATATATGACAATGGATATATATTCGATATATATTCGATATATATGAGAAATGATGATCCATGGAAAAGTTTTATGTATGCAAAAGTTACAATTTTAGAAAAGTTTTATATATCTAGCTAGGAAGGGAAGAAGAAGAAAAAGAAGGATAGGAAAGAAGAAAATAAGAAGAGGAAATAAAGAAGAAGAGGAGAGGAAGAAGAGGACAAATAAATAAGAAGAGGAAAAAAGAAGAAAAAGAAGAGGAGAAGAAGAAAGGAAGAATAGAGGAGAAGAAGAAAAAAAAATATTTTCTATTTTTTCTTCTTCTCCTATTTTTTTTCTTCAATCCTCTCCTCTATTCCTTTCTTCTTCTCCTCTTTTTATTTCTTCTTCGTTTTCTTATGTTTTATCGGGTCTGTCGTCGTCGATATATACCCCTCCCGATAACTTCAACACGAGGGGGGATAACTTCAACACGAGGGGGGGTCGATATACCCCCTCCCCAATAACATTATTTTCCCGTGTATATATGTCGTCGTTGTCGATATAACCCCCTCCTGATAACTTCAACACGTGGGGGGGGGGTCGATATACCCCCTCCCCGATAACATTATTTTCCCATGTATGTATGTCGTCGTTGTCGATATTACCCCCTCCCGATAACTTCAAGACGAGGGGGGATAACTTGAACACGAGGGGGTCGATATACCCCCTCCTGGATAACATTATTTTCCCGTGTATGTATGTCGTCGTTGTCGATATAACTCCCTCCCGATAACTTCAACACATGGGGGGGGGGGCTCGATATACCCCCCTCCCCGATAACATTATTTTCCCGTGTATGTATGTCGTCGTTGTCGATATATATAACTCCCTCCCAGATAACTTCGACATGATGGGTATACATATCGGTCTCCTACCCCCTCCCGCCATGCCCCTACCCTTGAAGCGTTGCCTAGGCCACCCCAAACCCGGAATAAGCTAGGTCTACGTTTGCACTAATATATCCACCTGCTGTCATGTTTGTGTAATAATTGTCATGTTGTAATATTTGCAGCAACAATGGAGCACGGACGAGATGAGCAAGCAGAAGAGGTGTTGGGGGACATAATCTTAGCCGGAGGTGATATCTTGTCGTATCTTAACGACAATGATGGTCTGGAAGAACAGGGTGAAGAAGCAGGCTACGGTGATCGAAGAGTGGAGGAGGAAAGACATGATTATGATGGCTCCGGTGACCCAATGCTGGTGCAAGAAGGAGCCCGTGGTGACGGCTCCGGTGACCGAACAGAGTCCGGCCAGGTAAATATATTAGTTAAGCCTGTGCTGACTAGCTAATTGATGCATTCATTGTTTTGGTATGTACACATATTAATTAACACTCGTCTTTCTTCTTTTTTCTAGCCCTCCGGATCGAGCACAACTTCGGTAAAGAGACGAGGCCCGAAGAGAAAGTTGCGCTCGGATGAAAGGTTTGAGATCACAGCAATCGCGCGCGACGGCCAACCGATTGAACCCCTCCGGACAAAGGATGCTTTTGCTGCTCAGTGCGGGGTTCTAGTTAGGGACAAGATCCCGATCAGCATCCACCAATGGTATAAGCCTAAGAAGGAAGACCCTGAGGTGTCTTATGTCAATGATATGCAGAAAGATGATCTTTGGACTGAGCTGAAGGCAAATTTCACCCTACCGCCAGAGGAGGATCCGGAGAAGCCAGTTATAGAGCAATTAATCAAGTCTCATGCTCTTAAGAAGATGGCAGACCTATTCAGGAGGTGGAAGAATGAGCTGAAAACGTTTGTCGACAAAGAAGAGACACCAGAATTCATCGGCCGGTATGAGAAGATCAGAGATCACTGGCCCGCATTTGTGGCCCACAAGACATCGGAAAAGAGTAAGAAGATGTCAGCGACAAACAAGAAGAATGCTGCGAAGAAGAAGCTTCACCATCGCACGGGGTCAGGTGGCTACCTCAAAGCCCGGCCTAAGTGGGCCAAGTCTGAGAGGGGTCTGCTTGATAAAGGGATCGAACCAGAGACAATGAACTGGCCAGACCGTTGCCGGACTTGGTTCTTCGGGGCTGGCGGAACCTTGGACCCTGTATCAGGGAGGTGTCGTTGGACGGACGAGCAACTTGCAATACCCGTCAAGAAGCTTAAGCACTATATCGATGCAGCGCAGCAAGGGACGTTCGTTCCAGACAGAGAGAACGACGAGCTCACAATGGCCCTCGGGAATCCTGAGCACCCTGGACGGACACGAGGCACGCCAGGCTCTGTTCCATGGAAGGCTGGTTTTTCGGACGCGGGCGGTTACAAAACCCCGGAGAGGAGGAAAAAAGTGGAGCAGATCCAAATTCAGAAGCTGCACGAAAGGGTTCAAGCGCTAGAGGAACGAGACGGCAATCGAGATACCGAAACTGCCCCCGAAGCTACACCGCCATCTCAGCGGAGAAGCAGCGTGGCTTCCACCGAGCAGCTTCAGCTGGAGCATGCGGCTCCTGCTAGCTACCCCGTGGATGCTATCACGGAGTCTCAACATTGCCACCTTATGGCGGAATGGCAGAACTTCAAAGTCAAGGCGACTGTTGGCTCTGTTTTACCTCCTGAACCTGGCGCAACCTACCACTATCGGCCGATTCCAGAAGGATATGCTAGGGTGATGGTGGATGAAATAACGGAGGGATTTGAGGACCTCCAGCTTGACCACCCTACCGGTGAAGGGGAGACTCGGCTGGGTTTAGCTCTGAAGACTCCGTGCCTATGGCGGAAGGAGCTCATCAAGCTTCCGAACTGGACGGCTCCGGCGAGTAAGGGCACTCCGCCTCCTCCTTCGGCGAGTGATCAGGGCACTCAGCCTCCTTCTCCGGCGCGTGGCGGCACTCTGCCTCCTTCTCCGCTAGCGCCGGCGCGCCAGAGCAGCCAGCCTCCTCCTTCTCCGCCTCGTCAGCAAGGGCGGAAGAGACCCGCCGCCGTTGCGGCTGCTCCGGCGCGTCGTAGTCCTTCTCCTCCGCCTCGTAAGCAAGGAAAGAAGACAGCCGCAGCCGCTCCGTTTGCTCTGCCGGCGTCTAGCAGTACAGCTGCCAGAGGCGGGAGGCAATACCGATTCGGTCCTTCTCTGAAGACTCCAGAGAAGTTACCATACGAGAGGACCAAGGAGGAGAACGCGAAGATCGTGCGAGCCGAAGTGAAGAACTTCTTTGAAGGGGTGAAAGCAAAGAAACATCCACCTCCAGAGGAGAAGGTAGATCCGGTGAAAGCAAAGCGCACTCTGGCTGCCCTGACAAAACCACCAAAGTCTCCGCCGAGAGGCAACTATGAGCGCGTTCTTGCAAAGACATATGCCGAAGCGGAGCGGTCGGGAAGTACTGTCAGTGATAAAAGGATGAAAGAACGACGAGCTGGGAAAAAAATTGCCCAGCTCGGCGAACAAGCGAACCAATCGTGCCCCCCGCTCAAGGTGTCAAAATACATCGTCGCTAATGATCCGAGTATGGTGCCCGGTTATAGCAATCTTGGAGATTAACTGCCCGACGATGTACATTATGAAATCATGGAGGTGGACGAACACAAATACCATTACGGGAAGCCTCTCATCAAATATGAAAGATCTCTATCAACGATGATGCGAAGACTACATGATTGGTACATGAAAACCTGCAGAGAGTCTGATGGGATTGGTACTTTGACGTTGAGAGTTAAACCGGAGCATGACCTCGTTGGAATTGATCTGCTGAATGTTCCATTTGAGGATTTCTTCCAGTTTTACAATCAAAAGGCCCTCGATAAAACAACGATCACTTGCTACTGTCTGTAAGTAGTACTACTTCTGTCATTAAGTCTCTCTATATAGGTCAGCTCTTTCATTGCATGTATTTATACTTATCCTCACTATATTATGCAGATTGAAGATCGCCGAATTGAAGAAAAAACAAATCGGTGATATTGGGTTCATTAACACAAATCTCATAGATGCATATACGGTTGAAAAACATCCCAAAGAAGCTGAGGCCAACTTGCTACAGTCGTTGGTATTAAATCAAAACAAAGATATAATACTCTTTCGTTACAACTTCAAGTGAGTGTTACTGTCTTGTGCATATTCGGTTTCCCTTATTAGTCCAGGTTATGGTAATGTAATTGATGACTTATGCATGCATGCGCAGCTTCCACTATATTCTCCTAGAGATTAAGCTTGAGCAGGGAGTAGTAACCGTCTTAGACTCGAGACGAAAAGATCCCCAGGACTATGCGAACATGACTCAAATGCTCGAGAAGTAAGTTAAATCGATCATTATCCACCATATCAGCAACTTTGTTCATTTCCTGATATCAAGTAATTGTTTTCTTTGTCTGGCAGGGTTTGGAGAAAATTCACCTCAAAAGCTCTGGGACTGCCGAAGAAGCTGCAATTTAATCACCCGAAAGTAATTACTATAGTAGCATGTTCCGCACATCTCCTAGTGATTCAAGCGCTAGTTTCATCAATACCATTTAGCATGCTTGCTTATCAGTTAGATTGACCTCTATTTCTTGTAAAGTGGTTGTGGCAGGAACCCGGGAATAATTACTGTGGATACTAAGTTTGCGAGTCCATCCGCTACACGACCTGTGAGCGGGGCTACACTGAAGAACAATATGAAGTGCGTAAGCAATAATATTCACAATTTTATTTTATTACCATCATTTGTGTTGAGTTTCATTTATTCATATATATATGTATTGACCCCCTTCTTCAAATTAGATGTTTCGGAAGCGGGATGAACTCCTAGCAGAAGATCGTATGCGAGGAATTCAAGAGGAATTGGCGGCATTCTTCCTTGACCACGTGATCGCTGAAAACGGAGAATACTATGTGGACCCTGTGTTCCTACAATTTAATTAGGAGATTGTATTGTAAGAGATAATTATTGTATATATGTAGCCGGTAGTGTCGGATAGATATACGAGAACTTGTTGTTCGACCAATATCTCGGAGAAGGAGAGGTGGTCGATATCACTTCTCTCTGTATGCATATGTTCATGACGATCTTCTGTTTCCTTCATTTGATTACTAGCTAGCGTGTCTACTCCTCTCCATACGTATATAGTACGTAGCGTCGACCAAGCACGGAGATAAGAGAGGACACTTCTCTCTATTAATTAGCTAGCTAACACAATATATGAAACACCTAAATTAACCCCCCAAAACCCCTAAACCACCCCCTTTCAAAAAAAAAAACAAAACCGCAGCTCCTGCCAGCTGCTGACGCGTGGATGCCTATTGGTCCCGGTTGGTGACACCAACCGGGACAAAAGGCCCTGCCTATTGGTCCCGGTTGGTGGCACCAACCGGGACCAAAGGCCCTCCTGCCTGGGCTCCCCGCACCGGCCACGTGGACGGCCTTTAGTCCCGGTTCGTGTAAGAACCGGGACTAAAGGGCTAGGGCATTAGTAACGACCCTTTAGTCCCAGTTCCAGAACCGGGACTAAAGGCCCTTATGAACCGGGGTAAAAGCCCCTTTTCCTACTAGTGTTAGTAGAACACTTGTGTTGAATCGACCCAAATTAATGTTATGCTATGAGATATTTTCGTCGCAAGTTAATAACATAGAGATGGTTAACATTTGCATGATTCCTTAGACCATGAGAGTATCGAGTTTCTTCATGCTTGCTTCATGAACTTTGGGGTTTGTTAAATGTCATCCGTAAATGGGTGGCTATTACGGCGGCTTACGGGTTCATGGAAAAGTGTTTAAATTAACTTGATAGCTCAAGATTGAGATTTGCTCCTTCGACGATGGAGAGATATCTCTGGGCCCTCTCGGTGTTACGGTATCCATCATCGTCTGGCCAGACACTTTGTGATTTGATCACCGGGATGCCGGAACACAGTAACGAGAAAAGAGAACAATACCGGTAACGAGGTAACACTAGTAGGAAAAGGGGCTTTTACCCCGGTTCATAAGGGCCTTTAGTCCCGGTTCTGGAACCGGGACTAAAGGGTCGTTACTAATGCCCTAGCCCTTTACTCCCGGTTCTTACACGAACCGGGACTAAAGGCCGTACACGTGGCCGGTGCGGGGAGCCTAGGCAGGATGCCTATTGGTCCCGGTTGGTACGTGGCCGGTGCGGGGAGCCTAGGCAGGAGGGCCTTTTGTCCCGGTTGGTGTCACCAACCGGGACCAATAGGCATCCACGCGTCAGCACCTGGCAGGAGCTGAGGTTTTTGTTTTTTTTGAAAGGGGGTGGTTTAGGGGTTTTGGGTGGTTAATTTAGGTGCTTCATATATTGTGTTAGCTAGCTAATTAATAGAGAGAAGTGTCCTCTCTTATCTCCGTGCTTGGTCGACGCTACGTACTATATACGTATGGAGAGGAGTAGACACGCTAGCTAGTAATCAAATGAAGGAAACAGAAGATCGTCATGAACATATGCATACAGAGAGAAGTGATATCGACCACCTCTCCTTCTCCGAGATATTGGTCGAACAACAAGTTCTCGTATATCTATCCGACACTACCGGCTACATATATACAATAATTATCTCTTACAATACAATCTCCAAATTATATTGTAGGAACACAGAGTCCACATAGCATTCTCCGTTTTCAGCGATCACATGGTCAAGGAAGAATGCCGCCAATTCCTCTTGAATTGCTCGCATACGATGTTCTGCTAGGAGTTCATCCCGCATCCGAAAGATCTAATTTGAAGAAGGGGGTCAATACATATATATATATATATATATATATATATATATATATATATATATGAATAAATGAAACTCAACACAAATGATGGTAATAAAATAAAATTGTGAATATTATTGCTTACGCACTTCATATTGTTCTTCAGTGTAGCCCCGCTCACAGGTCGTGTGGCGGATGGACTCGCAAACGTAGTATCCACAGTAATTATTCCCGGGTTCCTGCCACAACCACTTTACAAGAAATAGAGGTCAATCAAACTGATAAGCAAGCATGCTAAATGGTATTGATGAAACTAGCGCTTGAATCACTAGGAGATGCGCGGAACATGCTACTATGGTACTTACTTTTGGGTGTCTAAATTGCAGTTTCTTCGGGAGTCCCGGAGCTTTTGAGGTGAATTTTCTCCAAACCCTGCCAGACAAAGAAAACAATTACTTGATATCAGGAAATGAACAAAGTTGCTGATATGGTGGATAATGATCGATTTAACTTACTTCTCGAGCATTTGAGTCATGTTCGCATAGTTCTGGGGATCTTTTCGTCTCGAGTCTAAGACGGTTACTACTCCCGGCTCAAGCTTAATCTCTAGGAGAATATAGTGGAAGCTGCGCATGCATGCATAAGTCATCAATTACATTACCATAACTTGGACTAATAAGGGAAACCGAATATGCACAAGACAGTAACACTCACTTGAAGTTGTAACGAAAGAGTATTATATCTTTGTTTTGATTTAATACCAACGATTGTAGCAAGTTGGCCTCGGCTTCTTTGGGATTTTTTTCAACTGTATATGCATCTATGAGATTTGTGTTAATGAACCCAATATCACCGATTTGTCTTTTCTTCAATTCGGCGATCTTCAATCTGCATAATATAGTGAGGATAAGTATAAATACATGCAATGAAAGAGCTGACCTATATAGAGAGACTTAATGACAGAAGTAGTACTACTTACAGACAGTAACAAGTGATTGTTGTTTTATCGAGGGCCTTTTGATTGTAAAACTAGAAGAAATCCTCAAATGGAACATTCAGCAGTTCAATTCAAACGAGGTCATGCTCCGGTTTAACTCTCAGCGTCAAAGTACTCATCCCATCAGACTCTCTGCAGGTTTTCATGTACCAATCATGTAGTCTTCGCATCATCGTGCTTAGAGATCTGACATCTTTGACGAGAGGCTTCCCGTAATGGTATTTGTGTTCGTCCACCTCCATGATTTCATAATGTACATCGTCGGGCAGGTAATGTCCAAGATTGCTATAACCGGGAACCATACCCGGATCATTAGCGACGATGTCTTTTGACACCTTGAGCGGGGGGCACGATTGGTTCGCTTGTTCGCCGAGCTGGGCCATTTTTTTCCCAGCTCGCCGTTCTCTCATCCTTTTATCACTGACAGTACTTCCCGACCGCTCCGCTTCGGCATATGCCTTTGCAAGAACGCGCTCATAGTTGCCTCTCGGCGGAGACTTTGGTGGTTTTGTCAGGGCAGCCAGAGTGCGCTTTGCTTTCACCGGATCTACCTTCTCCTCCGGAGGTGGATGTTTCTTTGCTTTCACCCCTTCAAAGAAGTTCTTCACTTCGGCTCGCACGATCTTCGCGTTCTCCTCCTCGGTCCTCTCATATGGTAACTTCTCTGGAGTCTTCAGAGAAGGACCGAATCTGTATTGCCTCCCGGCTCTGGCAGTTGTACTGCTAGTCGCCGGCAGAGCAGACGGAGCGGCTGCGGCTGTCTTCTTTCCTTGCTTACGAGGCGGAGGAGAAGGACTACGACGCGCCGGAGCAGCCGTAGCGGCGGAGGGTCTCTTCCGCCCTTGCTGACGAGGCGGAGAAGGAGGAGGCTGGCTGCTCTGGCGCGCCGGCGCTGGCGGAGAAGGAGGCGGAGTGCCGCCACGCGCCAGAGAAGGAGGCTGAGTGCCCTGATCACTCGCCGGAGGAGGAGGCGGAGTGCCCTTACTCGCCGGAGCCGTCCAGTTCGGAAGCTTGATGAGCTCCTTCCGCCATAGGCACGGAGTCTTCAGAGCTAAACCCAGCCGAGTCTCCCCTTCACCGGTAGGGTGGTCAAGCTGGAGGTCCTCAAATCCCTCCGTTATTTCATCCACCATCACCCTAGCATATCCTTCTGGAATCGGCCGGCAGTGGTAGGTTGCGCCGGGTTCAGGAGGTAAAACAGAGCCAACAGCCGCCTTGACTTTGAAGTTCTTCCATTCCGCCATAAGGTGGCAATGTTGAGACTCCGTGATAGCATCCACGGGGTAGCTAGCAGGAGCCGCATGCTCCAGCTGAAGCTGCTCGGTGGAAGCCATGCTGCTTGTCCGCTGAGATGGCGGTGTAGCTTCGGGGGCAGTTTCGGCATCTCGATTGCCGTCTCGTTCCTCTAGCGCTTGAACCCTTTCGTGCAGCTTCTGAATTTGGATCTGCTCCACTTTTTTCCTCCTCTCCGGGGTTTTGTAACCGCCCGCGTCCGGAAAACCAGCCTTCCACGGAACGGAGCCTGGCGTGCCTCGTGTCCGTCCAGGGTGCTCAGGATTCCCGAGGGCCATTGTGAGCTCGTCGTTCTCTCTGTCTGGAACGAACGTCCCTTGCTGCGCTGCATCGATATAGTGCTTAAGCTTCTTGACGGGTATTGCAAGTTGCTCGTCCGTCCAACGACACCTCCCTGATACAGGGTCCAAGGTTCCGCCAGCCCCGAAGAACCAAGTCCGGCAACGGTCTGGCCAGTTCATTGTCTCTGGTTCGATCCCTTTATCAAGCAGACCCCTCTCAGACTTGGCCCACTTAGGCCGGGCTTTGAGGTAGCCACCTGACCCCGTGCGATGGTGAAGCTTCTTCTTCGCAGCATTCTTCTTGTTTGTCGCTGACATCTTCTTACTCTTTTCCGATGTCTTGTGGGCCACAAATGCAGGCCAGTGATCTCTGATCTTCTCATACCGGCCGATGAATTCTGGTGTCTCTTCTTTGTCGACAAACGTTTTCAGCTCATTCTTCCACCTCCTGAATAGGTCTGCCATCTTCTTAAGAGCATGAGACTTGATTAATTGCTCTATAACTGGCTTCTCCGGATCCTCCTCTGGCGGTAGGGTGAAATTTGCCTTCAGCTCAGTCCAAAGATCATCTTTCTGCATATCATTGACATAAGGCACCTCAGGGTCTTCCTTCTTAGGCTTATACCATTGGTGGATGCTGATCGGGATCTTGTCCCTAACTAGAACCCCGCACTGAGCAGCAAAAGCATCCTTTGTCCGGAGGGGTTCAATCGGTTGGCCGTCGCGCGCGATTGCTGTGATCTCAAACCTTTCATCCGAGCGCAACTTTCTCTTCGGGCCTCGTCTCTTTACCGCAGTTGTGCTCGATCCGGAGGGCTAGAAAAAAGAAGAAAGACGAGTGTTAATTAATATGTGTACATACCAAAACAATGAATGCATCAATTAGCTAGTCAGCACAGGCTTAACTAATATATTTACCTGGCCGGACTCTGTTCGGTCACCGGAGCCGTCACCACGGGCTCCTTCTTGCACCAGCACTGGGTCACCGGAGCCATCATAATCATGTCTTTCCTCCTCCACTCTTCGATCACCGCAGCCTGCTTCTTCACCATGTTCTTCCAGACCATCATTGTCGTTAAGATACGACAAGATATCACCTCCGGCTAAGATTATGTCCCCCAACACCTCTTCTGCTTGCTCATCTCGTCCGTGCTCCATTGTTTCTGCAAATATTACAACATGACAATTATTACACAAACATGACAGCAGGTGGATATATTAGTGCAAACGTAGAGCTAGCTTATTCCGGGTTTGGGCTGGCCTAGGCAACGCTTCAAGGGTAGGGGCGCAGCGGGAGGGGGTAGGAGACCGACATTGTTTTTTTATTGGGTTTGGGTGTCCTCGAGAGTTCTGGTCGAGCGAGAGGGCCGGGGGGTGTGCTCCTATGGTATAAGTTATCACGGTCGAGAGGGGGTATACATATCGACCGTCCATCATGTCGAAGTTATCTGGGAGGGAGTTATATATATCGACAACGACGACATACATACACGGGAAAATAATGTTATCGGGGAGGGGGTATATATCGACCCCCCCACGTGTTGAAGTTATCGGGAGGGGGTTTTATATCGACAACGACGACATACATACACGGGAAAATAATGTTATCGAGGAGGGGGTATATCGACCCCCCCTCGTGTTGAAGTTATCCCCCCTCGTGTTGAAGTTATCGGGAGGGGGTAATATCGACAACGACAACATACATACACGGGAAAATAATGTTATCGGGGAGGGGGTATATCGACCCCCCACGTGTTGAAGTTATCAGGAGGGGGTTATATCGACAACGACGACATATATACACGGGAAAATAATGTTATCAGGGAGGGGGTATATCGACCCCCCCTCGTGTTGAAGTTATCGGGAGGGGTATATATCGACGACGACAGACCCGATAAAACATAAGAAAACGAAGAAGAAATAAAAAGAGGAGAGAAGAAGAAAGGAATAGAGGAGAGGATTGAAGAAAAAAAAGAAGAAGAAAAAAGAGGAGAAGAAGAAAGGAATAGAGGAGAAGAAGAAAAAGAAGAAAAAATAGAATATTTTCTATTTTTTCTTCTTCTCCTCTATTCCTTTCTTCTTCTCCTCTTCTTTTTCTTCTTTTTTGCTCTTCTTATTTATTTCTCCTCTTCTTCCTCTCCTCTTCTTCTTTCTTTCCTCTTTTTATTTCTTCTTGACATATATATTCATACATTTTGAACATCTACATACATACAATTTTTTTTGTTCACATATACATTATAGCCACATACACATATACATCACATATGAACAAAAAAATTAAACTAATAAAAATAAAAAAACATATAGCCACATATGAACAAAAACATATAGCCACATACATACACATATACATTATATATATATATATATATGATCAAAAAACAATTAACTAATAAAAAAACAGAGCCAGGGCGGCGGCTCTCACAGCGGGGGCGGCTAGGACGATGGCGACGGCGGGGGCGGCGAGGGCGCCAGCGAGCACGCGCGGGCCGGGCAGGGGGGCTCGGGGCGCCGAGGCGGCGCGCGCGAGCAGGGGAGCACGAGGCGGGGCGGCGCGTGGGGGCAGGGCGACGGCGACGAGCACCGGGCGGCGACCCGTCGAGGCAAGGGCGCGGGGTGACGGCGACGAGGAGCGGGCGGCGACGGCGAGCACGGGCAGCCTGGCGGCGTCGGGGGCAACTGGCGAGGTATCTCGAAAATTTCCTAAGTGTGGACTTATATAGCAAAGCCTTTAGTCCCGGTTCGTGGCACCAACCGGGACTAAAGGTGGGCATTAGTCCCGGTTGGTGCCACCAACCGGGACCAAAGGCCTCTTTTCAGCAGCCCAAAGGGCGGGAAGCGGCGGCCTTTGGTCCCGGTTGGTGGCACCAACCGGGACTAAAGGGTGGGCATTGGTCCCGGTTGGTGGCACCAACCGGGACCAAAGGCCTTGCGCTACCCGCGGCCAAAAGTTTAGTCCCACCTCGCTAGTTGAGAGGGGCTCGGAGTGGTCTATAAGCCCCACTGCGGTTGCCCTCTCGAGCTCCTCTCAAATGCAGGCTTACGGGCCTAATGTCACACTGTGCTGTCTGTTGGCCTATTGGGCCTTCTGCGGGCCTGAATCCTGGCCTAGGTTGGGTTTCTAGCCGTATTCAGGCCGTGGTGGCCCAATAGGTGGCAGTTTTTTAATTTTTTTTCCAGTTTTTTGGTTCTGTTTTTTGCATTATTTATTTTCTTTTGTTTTTTGCTTTATTTTTTAATTCTTTTTGCTTTTAGGTCAGCAAAATTATAAACTGTCTGTTAGTGCCATTAGTTTTAGAAAAAATATAAACTTTTTATTAGTGCCATTAGTTCTTTATGAAAATTCTTTTTGCTGTATTTAGTTTTTTTGTTTTCTTTTTTGCTATATTTATTTTGTCTTGTTTCTACTTACAACAAAAAACTTATTTATTTTATTTTATTTTGTTTCTAATTACTTATTTATTTTAATTTATGATAATTCTTTCTGCTATTAAAGTTTCTATCAAAAAAAGTTCTTTATGAAAATTCTTTTTGCTTTTAATGATTAAAAATAAAAAAGAGGCGCAATGCGCGTTGATTTGCTTCAAGCCTTTCGGAATAGTGTAGACTGCACTGCACATAGCTCGATGCAGTCTACCTTATTCCTCAAGGCTTGAAGCTAAGCAACGTGAGCATTGCACCTCTTCTTCATCGTCTCTGCACTCAGGGCTTATAAACCGCTCCTAGTGCCTCTCAGCTAGCGAGGTGGGACTAAAAAACTGCTTAGCTAGTAAGAAACTCTAGTACCGGTTCGTGCCACGAACAAGTACTAAAGGTGCTCGTGGGGCCACAGCCTCATTAGTACCGGTTCGTGGCACCAACAGGGACCAAAGGGTGGAATTGGTCCCGGTTCGTGCCACCAACCGGGACCAATGGCCTTGCACAGCGGCGTGGTGGTGAGTTTAGTCCCACCTCGCTAGCTAAGAGAGAGCCGCACCTGTTTATAAGGTGCGGTGCGCCTGAGCTGTCGAGCTCCTCTCTAAAGCAGGCTTATGGGCTTAACCTCTCTGCACTCAGGGCTTATAAAGCATTTCAAATGAACTCTGAAAAGGTTGAAAGTCGGCATGGTATCATCATTTCATCCACATAGCATGTGCAAGAAAGTTGAGAGGGTTACGACAAAAACTAGATGCACTTCTTGTACAAAACGGACAATGGTATCATACTCGTCTATTACAAAGTTGGCATGGTATCTGTTGGGAATCGTAGCATAATTTAAAATTTTCCTACGCTCACCAAGATGCATCTATGGAGTCTACTAGCAACGAGGGGAAAGGAGTGCATCTACATAACCTTGTAGATCACGAGCGGAAGCGTTCCAATGAACGTGGATGACGGAGTCGTACTCGCCGTGATCCAAATCACCGATGACCGAGTGCCGAACGGACGGCACCTCCGCGTTCAACACACGTACGGTGCAGCGACGTCTCCTCCTTCTTGATCCAGCAAGGGGGAAGGAGAGGTTGATGGAGATCCAGCAGCACGACGGCGTGGTGGTGGATGTAGCGGGTCTCCGGCAGGGCTTCGCCAAGCTTCTGCGAGAGAGAGAGAGAGGTGTTGCAGGGGAGGAGGGAGGCGCCCAAGGCTGTAGATTGCTGCCCTCCCTCCCCCCTTTATATAGGCCCCCTTGGGAGGGGGGGGGGGGGGCGGCCAAAACCCATCTAGGGTTGGGGGGCGGCGGCCAAGGGGTGGAAAGGGGTGCCTTGCCCCCCAAGGCAAGGGGGAAGCTCCCCCCTAGGGTTCCCAACCCTAGGCGCATGGGGGAAGGCCCAAGGGGGGCGCCCCAGCCCACTACGGGCTGGTTCCCTTCCACTTTCATCCCACGGGGCCCTCCGGGACAGGTGGCCCCACCCGGTGGACCCCCGGGACCCTTCCGATGGTCCCGGTACAATACCGGTAACCCCCGAAACTTTCCCGGTGGCCGAAACTTGACTTCCTATATATAATTCTTCACCTCCGGACCATTCCGGAACCTCTCGTGATGTCCGGGATATCATCTGGGACTCCGAACAACTTTCGGGTTTCCGCATACATATATCTCTACAACCCTAGCGTCACCGGACCTTAAGTGTGTAGACCCTACGGGTTCGGGAGACATGCAGACATGACCGAGACGCCTCTCCGGTCAATAACCAACCGCGGGATCTGGATACCCATGTTGGCTCCCACATGTTCCACGATGATCTCATCGGATGAACCACGGTGTCGAGGATTCAATCAATCCGTATGCAATTCCCTTTGTCAAACGGTATGTTACTTGCCCGAGATTCGATCGTTGGTATCCCAATACCTTGTTCAATCTCGTTACCGGCAAGTCTCTTTACTCGTACCGCAATGCATGATCCCGTGACTAACGCCTTAGTCACATTGAGCTCATTATGATGATGCATTACCGAGTGGGCCCAGAGATACCTCTCCGTCACACGGAGCGACAAATCCCAGTCTCGATCCGTGCCAACCCAACAGACACTTTCGGAGATACTCGTAGTGCACCTTTATAGTCACCCAGTTACGTTGTGACGTTTGGCACACCCAAAGCACTCCTACGGTATCCGGGAGTTGCACGATCTCATGGTCTAAGGAAAAGATACTTGACATTGGAAAAGCTCTAGCAAACGAAACTACACGATCTTTTATGCTATGCTTAGGATTGGGTCTTGTCCATCACATCATTCTCCTAATGATGTGATCCCGTTATCAATGACATCCAATGTCCATAGTCAGGAAACCATGACTATCTGTTGATCAACGAGCTAGTCAACTAGAGGCTTACTAGGGACAGGTTGTGGTCTATGTATTCACACATGTATTACGATTTCCGGACAATACAATTATAGCATGAATAATAGGCTATTACCATGAACAAAGAAATATAATAATAACCATTTATTATTGCCTCTAGGGCATATTTCCAACAGTCTCCCACTTGCACTAGAGTCAATAATCTAGTTCACATCACCATGTGATTAACACTCACTGGTCACATCACCATGTGACCAACATCTAAAGAGTTTACTAGAGTCATCAATCTAGTTCACATCACTATGTGATTATCACTCAATGTGTTCTGGTTTGGTCATGTTATGCTTGTGAGAGAGGTTATTAGTCAACGGGTCTGAACCTTTCAGAACCGTGTGCTTTACGAATATCTATGTCATCTTGTGGATGCTACCACGCGCTATTTGGAGCCATTTCAAATAATTGCTCTACTATACGAATCCGGTTTACTACTCAGAGTCATCCGGATTAGTGTCAAAGTTTGCATCGACGTAACCCTTTACGACGAACTCCTTTCCACCTCCATAATCGAGAAAATTCCTTAATCCACTAGGTACTAAGGATAAGTTTGATCGCTGTCATGAGATCCTTTCCCGGATCACCATTGTATCCTCTTGACCAACTCATGGCAAGGCACACTACATGTGCGGTACACAGCATAGCATACTATAGAGCCTATGTCTAAAGCATAGGGGACGACCTTCGTCCTTTCTCTATCTTCCGCTGTGGTCAGGTCTTGAGTCTCACTCAATACTCACACCTTGTAACACAGCCAAGAACTCCTTCTTTGCTGATCTATTTTGAACTCTTTCAAAATCATGTCAAGGTGTGCTGTCTTTTGAAAGTATCATCAGGCGTCTTGATCTATCTCTATGGATCTTGATGCCCAATATGTAAGCAGCTTTATCCAGGTCTTCCTTTGAAAAACTCCTTTCAAACAACCCTTTATGCTTTCCAGAAATTTTTACATCATTTCGGATCAACAATATGTCATTCACATATACTTATCAGAAATGTTGTAGCGCTCCCACTCACTTTATTGTAAATACAAGTTTCTAACAAACTTTGTATAAACCCAAAAACTTTGATCACCCCATCAAAGCGTATATTCTGACTCCGAGATGCTTGCTCTAATCCATGGAAGGATCGCTGGAGCTAGCATACCTTTTAGCATCCTTAGGATCGACAAAACCTTTCTGATTGTATCACATACAACCTTTCCTCACGAAAAACTGGTAAGGAAACTTGTTTTGACATCCATCTGCCAGATTTCATAAATGTAGCTAATGCTAACATGATTCCGACGGACCTAAGCATCGCTACGGATGAGAAAAAACTCATTGTAGTCAACTCCTTGAACTTGTGAAAATACTCTTTGCCACAAGTCGAGCTTCATAGACGGTAACATTACCGTCCATGTCCGTCTTCTTCTTAAAGATCCATTTATCTCAATGGCTTGCCGATCATCGGGCAAGTTCACCAAAGTCCATGCTTTGTTCTGATACATGGATTCTATCTCGGATTTCATGGCCTTGAGCCATTCGTCGGAATATGGGCCCACCATCGCTTCTCCATAGCTCGTAGGTTCATAGTTGTCTAGCAACATGACTTCCAAGGCAGGATCACGTACCACTCTGAAGTAGCACGCATCCTCGTCGTCCTACGAGGTTTGGTAGTGACTTGATCCGAAGTTTCATGATCACTATCATAAGCTTCCACTTCAATTGGTGTAGGTGCCACAGGAACAACTTCCTGTGCCCTGCTACACACTAGTTGAAGCGACGGTTCAATAACCTTATCAAGTCTCCACCATCCTCCCACTCAATTCTTTCGAGAGAAACTTTTCCTCGAGAAAGGACTCGTTTCTAGAAGCAATTACTTTTGCTTCCAGATCTGAAATAGGAGGTATACCCAACTGTTTTTGGGTATTCTATGAAGATGCATTTATCCGCTTTGGGTTCGAGCTTATCAGCCTGAAACTTTTTCACATAAGCATCGCAGCCCCAAACTTTTAAGAAACGACAACTTAGGTTTCTATAAACGGTGTCGTCTCAACGGAATTGCGTGGTGCCCCTTTTAAAGTGAATGCGGTTGTCTCTAATGCCTAACCCATAAATGATAGTGGTAATTTGATAAGAAACATCATGGTATGCACCATATCCAATAGGGTGCAGTTATGATGTTCGGACACACCATCACACTATGGTGTTCCAGGCGGTATTAATTGTGAGACACTTTCCACAATGTCTCAATTGTGTGCCAAACTCGTATCTCAGATACTCATCTCTATGATCATATCACAGACATTTTATCCTCTTGTCACGACGATCTTCAACTTCACTCTGAAATTACTTGAACCTTTCAATAATTCAGACTAGTGTTTCATCAAGTAAATACACTCAGCATCTACTCAAATCATCTGTGAAGTAAGAACATAACGATGTCCACTACATGCCTCAGCACTCATTGGACTGTGTACATCAAAATGTATTACTTCCAATAAGTTGCTCTCTTGTTCCATCTCACTGAAAACGAGGACTTTCAGTCATTTTGCCCATGTGGTATGATTTGCATGTCTCAAGTGATTCATAATCAAGTGAGTCCAAACGATCCATCTGTATGGAGTTTCTTCATGCATATATACTAATAGACATGGTTCGCATGTCTCAATCTTTTCAAAAATGAGTGAGTCCAAAGATCCACCTACATGGAGCTTCTTCATGCGTTCTACACCAATATGACTCAAGTAGTAGTGCCACAAGTATGTGGTACTATCATTACTATCTTATATCTTTTTGGCATGAACATGTGTATCACTACGATCGAGATTCATTTTAGGTGCAAGACCATTGAAGGTATTATTCAAATAAACAGAGTAACCATTATTCTCCTTAAATGAATAACCGTTTTGCGGTAAACATAATCCAATCATGTTCAACGCAAACACCAAATCTCGATGGTAGAGGGAGCATGCGATGCTTGATCACATCAACCTTGGAAACACTTCCAACACATATCGTCATCTCACCTTCAGCTAGTCTCCATTTATTCCGCAGCTTTTATTTCGAGTTACTAACACTTAGCAACCGAACCAGTATCTAATACCCTGGTGCTGCTAGGAGTACTAGTAAAGTACACATTCATATAACATATATCCAATATACTTCTGTCGACCTTGCCTGCCTTCTCATCTACCAAGTATCTAGGGTAGTACTGCTTCAGTGACCGTTCCTCTCATTACAGAAGCACTTAGTCTCGGGTTTGGGTTCAACCTTGGGATTCTTCACTAGAGCAGCAAACGACTTGCTGTTTCATGAAGTATCCCTTTTGCCCTTGCCCTTCTTAAACTAGTGGTTTTACTAACCATCAACAATTGATGCTCCTTCTTGATTTCTACTGTCGCGGTGTCAAACATCGCGAATAGCTCAAGGATAATCATAATTATCCTTGATATGTTATAGTTCATCACGAAGCTCTACTAGCTTGGTGGCAGTGACTATGGAGAACTATCACTATCTCATCTGGGAGATTAACTCCCACTCGATTCAAGCGATTGTGGCACTCAGACAATCTGAGCACACGCTCAACGATTGAGCTTTTCTCCCTTAGTTTGCAGGCTTAAGAAACTTGTCAGAGGTCTCATACCTCTTGACGTGGGCACTAGTCGGAAATCCCAATTTTAGTCTTCGGAACATCTCACATGTTCTACGACGTTTCAAAAACGTCTTTGGTGCCACAATTCTAAACCGCACTGAACTATCACGTAGTCATCAAAACGTGTATGTCAGATGTTTCGTAACATCTACAGACGACGCTGAGGTTCAGCACACCGAGCGGTGCATTAAGGACATAAGCCTTCTGTGCAGCAATGAGGACAATCCTCAGTTTACGGACCCAGTCCGCATAATTGCTACTACCAACTTTCAACTAAATTTTCTCTAGGAACATATCTTAACCAGTAGAACTAAAGCGCAAGCTATGAGATAATTTGCAAATACCTATTTGACTATGTTCATGATAATGAAGTTCATCTGATTATGAACTCCCACTCAGATAGACATCCCTCTAGTCATCTAAGTGAAACATGATCCGAGTTTAACTAGGCCGTGTCCGATCATCACGTGAGACGGACTAGTCAAGATCGGTGAACATCTCCATGTTGATCGTATCTTCTATACGACTCATGCTCGACCTTTCGGTCCTCCGTGTTCCGAGGCCATGTCTGTACATGCTAGGCTCGTCAAGTCAACCCAAGTGTATTGCGTGTGTTCCGAGGCCATGTCTGTACATGCTAGGCTCGTCAACACCCGTTGTATTCGAACGTTAGAATCTATCACACCCGATCATCACATGGTGCTTCGAAACAACGAACCTTCGCAACGGTGCACAGTTAGGGTGAACACTTTCTTGAAATTATTATAAGGGATCATCTTACTTACTACCGTCGTTCTAAGCAAATAAGATGCAAAAACATGATAAACATCACATGCAATCAAATAGTGACATGATATGGCCAATATCATCATGCTCCTTTGATCTCCATCTTCGGGGCACCATGATCATCTTCGTCACCGGCATGACACCATGATCTCCATCATTGTGTCTTCATGAAGTCGTCACGCCAACGATTACTTCTACTTCTATGGCTAACGCGTTTAGCAACAAAGTAAAGTAATTTACATGGCGTTATTCAATGACACGCAGGTCATACAAAATAATAAAGACAACTCCTATGGCTCCTGCCGGTTGTCATACTCATTGACATGCAAGTCGTGATTCCTATTACAAGAATATGATCAATCTCATACATCACATATATCATTCATCACATCTTCTGGCCATATCACATCACATAGCACTTGCTGCAAAAACAAGTTAGACGTCCTGTATTTGTTGTTGCAAGTTTTTACGTGGTTTGTAGGTTTCTAGCAAGAACGTTTTCTTACCTACGTATGACCACAACGTGATTTGCCAATTTCTATTTACCCTTCATAAGGACCCTTTTCATCGAATCCGTTCCGACTAAAGTAGGAGAGACAGACACCCGCTAGCCACCTTATGCATCTAGTGCATGTCAGTCGGTGGAACCTGTCTCACGTAAGCGTACGTGTAAGGTCGGTCCGGGCCGCTTCATCCTACAATGCCGCCGAAACAAGAAACGACAAGTAGCGGCAAGAAGAATTGGCAAACTCAACGCCCACAACTGCTTTGTGTTCTACTCGTGCATAGTAACTACGCATAGACCTGGCTCTGATACCACTGTTGGGAATCGTAGCATAATTTAAAATTTTCCTACGCTCACCAAGATGCATCTATGGAGTCTACTAGCAACGAGGGGAAAGGAGTGCATCTACATACCCTTGTAGATCGCGAGCGGAAGCGTTCCAATGAACGTGGATGACGGAGTCGTACTCGCCGTGATCCAAATCACCGATGACCGAGTGCCGAACGGACGGCACCTCCGCGTTCAACACACGTACGGTGCAGCGACGTCTCCTCCTTCTTGATCCAGCAAGGGGGAAGGAGATCCAGCAGCACGATGGCGTGGTGGTGGATGTAGCGGGTCTCCGGCAGGGCTTCACCAAGCTTCTGCGAGAGAGAGAGAGGTGTTGCAGGGGAGGAGGGAGGCGCCCAAGGCTGTAGATTGCTGCCCTCCTCCCCCCTTTATATAGGCCCCCTTGGGAGGGGGGCGGGCGGCCAAAACCCATCTAGGGTTGGGGGGCGGCGGCCAAGGGGTGGAAAGGGGTGCCTTGCCCCCCAAGGCAAGGGGGAAGCTCCCCCCTAGGGTTCCCAACCCTAGGCGCATGGGGGGAGGCCCAAGAGGGGTGCCCCAGCCCACTAAGGGCTGGTTCCCTTCCACTTTCAGCCCACGGGGCCCTCCGGGACAGGTGGCCCCACCCGGTGGACCCCCGGGACCCTTCCGGTGGTCCCCGTACAATACCGGTAACCCCGAAACTTTCCCGGTGGCCGAAACTTGACTTCCTATATATAATTCTTCACCTCCGGACCATTCCGGAACCTCTCATGACGTCCGGGATCTCATCCGGGACACCGAACAACTTTCAGGTTTCCGCATACATATATCTCTACAACCCTAGCGTCACCGGACCTTAAGTGTGTAGACCCTACGGGTTCGGGAGACATGCAGACATGATCGAGACGCCTCTCCGGTCAATAACCAACCGCGGGATCTGGATACCCATGTTGGCTCCCACATGTTCCACGATGATCTCATCGGATGAACCACGGTGTCGAGGATTCAATCAATCCGTATGCAATTCCCTTTGTCAAACGGTATGTTACTTGCCCGAGATTCGATCGTCGGTATCCCAATACCTTGTTCAATCTCGTTACCGGCAAGTCTCTTTACTCGTACCGCAATGCATGATCCCGTGACTAACGCCTTAGTCACATTGAGCTCATTATGATGATGCATTACCGAGTGGGCCCAGAGATACCTCTCCGTCACACGGAGTGACAAATCCCAGTCTCGATCCGTGCCAACCCAACAGACACTTTCGGAGATACTCGTAGTGCACCTTTATAGTCACCCAGTTACGTTGTGACGTTTGGCACACCCAAAGCACTCCTACGGTATCCGGGAGTTGCATGATCTCATGGTCTAAGGAAAAGATACTTGACATTGGAAAAGCTCTAGCAAACGAAACTACACGATCTTTTATGCTATGTTTAGGATTGGGTCTTGTCCATCACATCATTCTCCTAATGATGTGATCCCGTTATCAATGACATCCAATGTCCATAGTCAGGAAACCATGACTATCTGTTGATCAACGAGCTAGTCAACTAGAGGCTTACTAGGGACAGGTTGTGGTCTATGTATTCACACATGTATTACGATTTCCGGACAATACAATTATATCATGAATAATAGACTATTACCATGAACAAAGAAATATAATAATAACCATTTATTATTGCCTCTAGGGCATATTTCCAACAGTATCATCATAATAGTTGCGAGAGAAAGTCTTCACTTTTTCTTCGCTTGTGTCATTTGCTTATTGCGCCGTAACCATGGATAATCTTCATCGTTTATCAGGATGCTTGGGTCAGCCTTGACTTTGAAGGGAGGAATTTCATGAAACTTTTCATAATCTTCAGACATGTCTGTCTTGCCCTCCACTCCCACAATGTCCCTTTTTCCTGAAAGAACTATGTGGCGCTTTGGCTCATCGTATGATGTATTCGCTTCCTTATCTTTTCTTTTCCTCGGTCTGGTAGACATGTCCTTCACATAGATAACCTGTGCCACATCATTGGCTAGGACGAACGGTTCGTCAGTGTACCCAAGATTGTTCAGATCCACTGTTGTCATTCCGTACTGTGGGTCTACCTGTACCCCGCCTCCTGACAGATTGACCCATTTGCACTTAAACAAAGGGACCTTAAAATCATGTCCGTAGTCAAGTTCCCATATGTCCATTATGTAACCATAATATGTGTCCTTTCCCCTCTCGGTTGCTCCATCAAAGCGGACACCGCTGTTTTGGTTGGTGCTCTTTTGATCTTGGGCGATCGTGTAAAATGTATTCCCATTTATCTCGTATCCTTTGTAAGTCAATACAGTCGAAGATGGTCCCCTGGACAACGAGTACAACTCATCACAAACAGTGGTGTCACCTCTGAGACATGTTTCCAACCAACTGCTGAAAGTCCTGATGTGTTCACATGTAATCCACTCGTCACACTGCTCCGGGTGTTTGGAGCGCACACTGTTCTTGTGTTCATGGACATACGGGGTCACCAAGGTAGAGTTCTGTAGAACTGTGTAGTGTGCTTCAGACCAAGAATATCCGTCCCTGCATATTATTGAGTCCCCCCTCCAAGCGTGCCTTTTCCAGTCAGTCTCCCCTCATACCGTGATTTAGGGAGACCTATCTTCTTAAGGCCAGGAATGAAGTCAACACAAAACCCAATGACATCCTCTGTTTGATGGCCCATGGAGATGCTTCCTTCTGGCCTAGCGCGGTTACGGACATATTTCTTTAGGACTCCCATGAACCTCTCAAAGGGAACATATTGTGTAGAAATACGGGCCCCAGAATGACAATCTCGTCGACTAGATGAACTAGGACGTGCGTCATGATATTGAAAGAAGGATGGTGGGAACACCAGCTCGAAACTGACAAGACATTGCGCCACATCACTCCTTAGCCTTGGTATGATTTCTGGATCGATCACCTTCTGAGAGATTGCATTGAGGAATGCACATAGCTTCACAATGGCTAATCGGACGTTTTCCGGTAGAAGCCCCCTCAATGCAACCGGAAGCAGTTGCGTCATAATCACGTGGCAGTCATGAGACTTTAGGTTCTGGAACTTTTTCTCTGGCATATTTATTATTCCCTTTATATTCGACGAGAAGCCAGTCGGGACCTTCATACTGAGCAGGCATTCAAAGAAGATTTCTTTCTCTTCTTTCGTAAGAGCGTAGCTGGCAGGACCTCCATACTGCTTCGGAGGCAAGCCGTCTTTTTCGTGCAAACAATGCAGGTCCTCCCGTGCCTCAGGTGTATCTTTTGTCTTCCCATACATGCCCAAGAAGCCTAGCAGGTTCACGCAAAGGTTCTTCGTCACGTGCATCACGTCGATTGAAGAGCGGACCTCTAGCTCTTTCCAGTAGGGTAGGTCCCAAACTATAGTTTTCTTCTTCCACATGGGTGCGTGTCCCTCAGCGTCATTCGGAACAGCTAGTCCGCCGGGACCCTTTCCAAAGATTACGTGTAAATCATTGACCATAGCAAGTACGTGATCACCGGTACGCATGGCGGGCTTCTTCCGGTGATCTGCCTCGCCTTTGAAATGCTTGCCTTTCTTTCGACATTGATGGTTGGTCGGAAGAAATCGACGATGGCCCAGGTACACATTCTTCCTGCTTTTGTCCAGGTATATACTTTCAGTGTCATCTAAACAGTGCGTGCATGCGTGGTATCCCTTGTTTTTCTGTCCTGAAAGGTTACTGAGAGCGGGCCAATCGTTGATGGTTACAAACAGCAACGCGTGCAGGTTAAATTCCTCCTGTTTGTGCTCATCCCACGTACGTACACCGTTTCCATTCCACAGCTGTAAAAGTTCTTCAACTAATGGCCTTAGGTACACATCAATGTCGTTGCCGGGTTGCTTAGGGCCTTGGATGAGAACTGGCATCATAATGAACTTCCGCTTCATGCACATCCAAGGAGGAAGGTTATACACACATAGAGTCACGGGCCAGGTGCTGTGATTGCTGCTCTGCTCCCTGAAAGGATTAATGCCATCCGCGCTTAAACCAAACCATACGTTCCTTGGGTCAGCTGCAAACTCAGCCCAATACTTTCTCTCGATTTTTCTCCACTGCGACCCGTCAGCGGGTGCTCTCAACTTCCCGTCTTTCTTACGGTCCTCACTGTGCCATCGCATCAACTTGGCATGCTCTTCGTTTCTGAACAGACGTTTCAACCGTGGTATTATAGGAGCATACCCCATCACCTTCGCAGGAACCCTCTTCCTGGGGGGCTCGCCATCAACATCACCAGGGTCATCTCGTCTGATCTTATACCGCAATGCACCGCATACCGGGCATGCGTTCAGATCCTTGTACGCACCGCGGTAGAGGATGCAGTCATTAGGGCATGCATGTATCTTCTCCACCTCCAATCCTAGAGGGCATACGACCTTCTTTGCTGCGTATGTACTGTCGGGCAATTCGTTATCCTTTGGAAGCTTCTTCTTCAATATTTTCAATAGCTTCTCAAATCCTTTGTCAGGCACAACATTCTCTGCCTTCCACTGCAGCAATTCCAGTACGGTACCGAGCTTTGTGTTGCCATCTTCGCAATTGGAGTACAACCCTTTTTTTGTGATCCTCTAACATGCGATCGAACTTCAGCTTCTCCTTTTGACTTTCACATTGCGTCCTTGCATCGACTATGACCCGGCGGAGATCATCATCATCGGGCACTGGTTCTGTTGGAAAGATGCCCTAGAGGCAATAATAAATAGGTTATTATTATATTTCCTTGTTCATGATAATCGTTTATTATCCATGCTAGAATTGTATTGATAGGAAACTCAGATACATGTGTGGATACATAGACAACACCATGTCCCTAGTAAGCCTCTAGTTGACTAGCTCGTTGATCAATAGATGGTTACGGTTTCCTGACCATGGACATTGGATGTCATTGATAACGGGATCACATCATTAGGAGAATGATGTGATGGACAAGACCCAATCCTAAGCCTAGCACAAGATCGTGTAGTTCGTTTGCTCAGAGCTTTTCTAATGTCAAGTATCACTTCCTTAGACCATGAGATTGTGCAACTCCCGGATACCGTAGGAATGCTTTGGGTGTGCCAAACGTCACAACGTAATTGGGTGGCTATAAAGGTGCACTACGGGTATCTCCGAAAGTGTCTGTTGGGTTGGCACGAATCGAGACTGGGATTTGTCACTCCGTGTAAACGGAGAGGTATCTCTGGGCCCACTCGGTAGGACATCATCATAATGTGCACAGTGTGACCAAGGAGTTGATCACGGGATGATGTGAGTTACGGAACGAGTAAAGAGACTTGCCGGTAACGAGATTGAACAAGGTATAGGGATACCGACGATCGAATCTCGGGCAAGTAACATACCGTTAGACAAAGGGAATTGCATACGGGATTGATTGAATCCCCGACATCATGGTTCATCCGATGAGATCATCGTGGAACATGTGGGAGCCAACATGGGTATCCAGATCCCGCTGTTGGTTATTGACCGGAGAATGTCTCGGTCATGTCTGCATGGTTCCCGAACCCGTAGGGTCTACACGCTTAAGGTTCGATGACGCTAGGGTTATAGGGAAAAGTATGTACGTGGTTACCGAATGTTGTTCGGAGTCCCGGATGAGATCCCGGACGTCACGAGGAGTTCCGGAATGGTCCGGAGGTAAAGATTTATATATGGGAAGTCCTGTTTTGGTCACCGGAAAAGTTCCGGGTAAAATCGGTAATGTACCGGGACCACCGGGAGGGTCCCGGGGGTCCACAAAGTGGGGCCACCAGCCCCAGAAGGCTGCGTGGGCCAAGTGTGGGAGGGGACCAGCCCCAGGTGGGCTGGTGCGCCCCCCCACCAAGGTCCAGGCGCATGGGAGAGTGGGAGGGGGCAAACCCTAGGTCCAGATGGGCCTTAGGGCCCATCTAGTGGGGCGCCTCCCCCTCTCCTCCCCTTGGCCGCCCCCCTTGATGGGATCTAGGGCTGGCCGCCTCCTCTTGGGGGTGGAAACCCTAAGGGGGGCGCAGCCCCCTCCCCCCCTATATATAGTTGAGGTTTGGGCTGCCCAAGAGACATGATAACGTCTCCTTTTTGGCGCAGCCCTACCCCTCTTCCTCCTCCTCCTCTCCCGCGGTGCTTGGCGAAGCCCTGCGGGATTGCCACACTCCTCCATCACCACCATGCCGTCGTGCTGCTGCTGGATGGAGTCTTCCCCAACCTCTCCCTCTCTCCTTGCTGGATCAAGGCGTGGGAGACGTCACCGGGCTGCACGTGTGTTGAACGCGGAGGCACCGTTCTTTCGGTGCTTAGATCGGAATCAACCGCGATCTGAATCGCTACGAGTACGACTCCCTCATCCGCGTTCTTGCAACGCTTCCGCATCGCGATCTACAAGGGTATGTAGATTCACTCCCCTTCCCCTCGTTGCTAGATTACTCCATAGATTGATCTTGGTGATGCGTAGAAAATTTTGAATTTCTGCTACGTTCCCCAACAGTGGCATCATGAGCTAGGTCTATGCGTAGTTTCTATGCACGAGTAGAACACAAAGTAGTTGTGGGCGTCGATTATGTCAATTCTTCTTGCCGCTACTAGTCTTATCTTGTTTCGGCGGCATTGTGGGATGAAGCGGCCCGGACCGACCTTACACGTACGCTTACGTGAGACAGGTTCCACCGACTGACATGCACTAGTTGCATAAGGTGGCTAGCGGGTGTCTGTCTCTCCCACTTTAGTCGGAACGGATTCGATGAAAAGGGTCCTTATGAAGGGTAAATAGAAATTGGCATATCACGTTGTGGTCTTACGTAGGTAAGAAACGTTCTTGCTAGAAACCTATACAAGCCACGTAAAAAACTTGCAACAACAATTAGAGGACGTCTAACTTGTTTTTGCAGCATGTGCCTTGTGATGTGATATGGCCAAAAGGATGTGATGAATGATATATGTGATGTATGAGATTGATCATGTTCTTGTAATAGGAATCACGACTTGCATGTCGGTGAGTATGACAACCGGCAGGAGCCATAGGAGTTGTCTTTATTTTTGTATGACCTGCGTGTCATTGAATAACGCCATGTAAATTACTTTACTTTATTGCTAAGCGCGTTAGCCATAGAAGTAGAAGTAATCGTTGGCGTGACAACTTCATGAAGAAACAATGATGGAGATCATGATGATGGAGATCATGGTGTCATGCCGGTGACAAAGATGATCATGGTGCCCCGAAGATGGAGATCAAAGGAGCAAAACGATATTGGCCATATCATGTCACTATTTGATTGCATGTGATGTTTATCATGTTATGCATCTTATTTGCTTAGAATGACGGTAGTAAGTAAGATGATCCCTCACTAAAAATTTCAAGAGACGTGTTCCCCCTAACTGTGCACCGTTGCGAAGGTTCGTTGTTTCGAAGCACCACGTGATGATCGGGTGTGATAGATTCTAACGTTCGAATACAACGGGTGTTGACGAGCCTAGCATGTACAGACATGGCCTCGGAACACAAGCAAAACACTTAGGTTGACTTGACGAGCCTAGCATGTACAGACATGGCCTCGGAACACAAGAGACCGAAAGGTCGAACATGAGTCGTATCAGATACGATCAACATGGAGATGTTCACCGATGATGACTAGTCCGTCTCACGTGATGATCGGACACGGCCTAGTTTGACTCGGATCATGAATCACTTAGATGACTAGAGGGATGTCTATCTGAGTGGGAGTTCAATAATCAGATGAACTTAATTATCATGAACATAGTCAAAAGATCTTTGCAAATTATGTCATACGCTTTAGTTCTACTGGTTGAGATATGTTCCTAGAGAAAAATTTAGTTGAAAGTTGGTAGTGGCAATTATGCGGACTGGGTCCGTAAACTGAGGATTGTCCTCATTGCTGCACAGAAGGCTTATGTCCTTAATGCACCGCTCGGTGTGCTGAACCTCAGCGTCGTCTGTAGATGTTGCGAAACATCTGACATACACGTTTTGATGACTACGTGATAGTTCAGTGAGTAATGCTAACGGTTTAGAATTGTGGCACAAGAGACGTTTTTGAAACGTCGCAGAACATATGAGATGTTCCGAAGACTGAAATTGGGATTTCAGACTAGTGCCATCGTCAAGAGGTATGAGACCTCTGACAAGTTTCTTAAGCCTGCAGCTAAGGGAGAAAAGCTCAATCGTTGAGCATGTGCTCAGATTGTCTGAGTGCCACAATCGCTTGAATCGAGTGGGAGTTAATCTCCCAGATGAGATAGTGATGGTTCTCCATAGTCACTGCCACCAAGCTAGTAGAGCTTCGTGATGAACTATAACATATCAGGGATAGTTATGATGATCCTTGAGCTATTCGCGATGTTTGACACCGCGAAAGTAGAAATCAAGAAGGAGCATCAATTGTTGATGATTAGTAAAACCACTAGTTTCTAGAAGGGCAAGGGCAAAAGGGATACTTCATTAAACGGCAAATCAGTTGCTGCTCTAGTGAAGAAACCCAAGGTTGAACCCAAACCCGAGACTAAGTGCTTCTGTAATAAGGGGAACGATGACTGAAGCGGAACTACCCTAGATACTTGGTAGATGAGAAGGCAGACAAGGTCAACAGAAGTATATTGGATATACATTATATGAATGTGTACTTTACTAGTACTCCTAGCAGCACCAGGGTATTAGATACCGGTTCGGTTGCTAAGTGTTAGTAACTCGAAATAAAAGCTGCGGAATAAACGGAGACTAGCTAAAGGTGAGATGACGATATGTGTTGGAAGTGTTTCCAAGGTTGATGTGATCAAAGCATCGCATGCTCCCTCTACTATCGAGATTTGGTGTTTGCGTTGAGCATGGTTGGATTATGTTTATCGCAATACGGTTATTCATTTAAGGAGAATAATGGTTACTCTGTTTATTTGAATAATACCTTCAATGGTCTTGCACCTAAAATGAATCTCGATCGTAGTGATACACATGTTCATGCCAAAAGATATAAGATAGTAATGATAGTACCACATACTTGTGGCACTGCCACTTGAGTCATATTGGTATAGAACGCATGAAGAAGCTCCATGTAGATGGATCTTTGACTCAGTCGTTTTTTGAAAAGATTGAGACATGCGAACCATGTCTATTGGTATATATGCATGAAGAAGCTCCATGCAGATGGATCATTTGGACTCACTTGATTTTGAATCACTTGAGACATGCAAATCATACCACATGGGCAAGATGACTGAAAGGCCTCGTTTTCAGTAAGATGGAACAAGAGAGCAACTTATTGGAAGTAATACATTTTGATGTATGCAGTCCAATGAGTGCTGAGGCATGCAGTGGATATCGTTATGTTCTTACTTCACAGATGATTTGAGTAGATGCTGAGTGTATTTACTTGATGAAACACAAGTCTGAATTATTGAAAGGTTCAAGTAATTTCAGAGTGAAGTTGGAGATCGTCGTGACAAGAAGGATAAAATGTCTATGATATGATCATAGAGATATCTGAGTTACGAGTTTGGCACACAGTTAAGACATTGTGGAAAGTGTTTCACGATTAATACCGCCTGGAACACCATAGTGTGATGGTGTGTCCGAACATCATAACTGCACCCTATTGGATATGGTACATACCATGATGTTCCTTATCAAATTACCACTATCGTTTATGGGTTAGGCATTAGAGACAACCGCATTCACTTTAAAAGGGGCAACACGCAAATTCCGTTGAGACGACACCGTTTAGAGAAACCTGAGTTGTCGTTTCTTAAAAGTTTGGGGCCGCGATGCTTATGTGAAAAAGTTTCAGGCTGATAAGCTCGAACCCAAAGCGGATAAATACATCTTCATAGAAAACCCAAAATAGTTGGGTATACCTCCTATTTCAGATCTGGAAGCAAAAGTAATTGCTTCTAGAAACAGGTCCTTTCTCGAGGAAAAGTTTCTCTCGAAAGAATTGAGTGGGAGGATGGTGGAGATTTGATAAGGTTATTGAACCGTCACTTCAACTAGTGTGTAGCAGGGCACAGGAAGTTGTTCCTGTGGCACCTACACGAATTGAAGTGGAAGCTTATGATAGTGATCATGAAACTTCGGATCAAGTCACTACCAAACCTCGTAGGACGACGAGGATGCGTGCTACTTCAGAGTGGTACGTGATCCTGTCTGAGATATCATGTTGTTGGACAATACTGAACCTACGAGCTATGGAGAAGCGATGGTGGGCCCATATTCCGACAAATGGTTAGAAGCCATAAAATCCGAGAGGATCCATGTATGAAAACAAAGTATAGACTTTGAGAGTACTACTTGATGGTCGTAAGGCTGTTGAGGTAACTGGATCTTTAAGAAGAAGACGGACATGGACGGTAATGTTACCGTCTATGAAGCTCGACTTGTGGCCAAGAGTATTTCCACAAGTTCAAAGAGTTGACTACGATGAGATTTGCTCATCCGTAGCGATGCTTAGGTCCGTCGGAATCATGTTGGCATTAGCTGCGTTTATGAAATCTGGCAGATGGATGTCAAAACAAGTTTCCTTGCCAGTTTTCGTAAGGAAAGGTTGTATGTGATACAATCAGAAAGGTTTTGTCGATCCTAAGGATGCTAAAAGGTATGCTAGCTCCAGCGATCCTTCTAAGGACTGGAGTAAGCATCTCGGAGTTGGAATGTACGCTTTGATGAGATGATCAAAGTTTTTGGGTTTATACAAAGTTTGTTAGAAACTTGTATTTACAATAAGGTGAGTGGGAGCGCTACAACATTTCTGATAAGTATATGTGAATGACATATTGTTGATCCGAAATGATGTAAAATTTCTGGAAAGCATAAAGGGTTGTTTGAAAGGAGTTTTTCAAAGGAAGACCTGGATAAAAACTACTTACATATTGGGCATCAAGATCTATAGAGATAGATCAAGACGCCTGATGATACTTTCAAAGAACGCACACCTTGACATGATTTTGAAAGAGTTCAAAATAGATCAGCAAAGAAGGAGTTCTTGGCTGTGTTACAAGATGTGAGTATTGAGTAAGACTCAAGACCTGACCACAGCAGAAGAGAGAGAAAGGACGAAGGTCGTCCCCTATGCTTTAGACGTAGGCTCTACAGTATGCTATGCTGTGTACCGCACATGAAGTGCGCCTTGCCATGAGTTGGTCAAAGGGTACAATAGTGATCCGGGAATGGATCACATGACAGCGGTCGAACTTATCCTTAGTACCTAGTGGACTAAGGAATTTTCTCGATTATGGAGGTGAAAAGGAGTTCGTCGTAAAGGGTTACGTCGATGCGAACTTTGACACTAATCCGGATAACTCTGAGTAGTAAACCGGATTCATATAGTAGAGCAATTATTTGAAATGGCTCAAAATGGCGCATGGTAGCATCCACAAAGATGACATAGATATTCGTAAAGCACACACGAATCTGAAAGGTTCAGACCCGTTGACTAATAACCTCTCTCACAAGCATAACATGATCAAACCAGAACTCATTGAGTGTTAATCACATAGAGATGTGAACTAGATTGTTGACTCTAGTAAACTCTTGGGTGTTGGTCACATGGTGATGTGACCTGTCAGTGTTAATCACATGGCGATGTGAACTAGATTATTGACTCTAGTGCAAGTGGGAGACTGTTGGAAAGATGACCTAGAGGCAATAATAAATAGGTTATTATTATATTTCCTTGTTCATGACAATCGTTTATTATCCATGCTAGAATTGTATTGATAGGAAACTCAGATACATGTGTGGATACATAGACAACACCATGTCCCTAGTAAGCCTCTAGTTGACTAGCTCGTTGATCAATAGATGGTTACGGTTTCCTGACCATGGACATTGGATGTCGTTGATAACGGGATCACATCATTAGGAGAATGATGTGATGGACAAGACCCAATCCTAAGCCTAGCACAAGATCGTGTAGTTCGTTTGCTCAGAGCTTTTCTAATGTCAAGTATCACTTCCTTAGACCATGAGATTGTGCAACTCCCGGATACCGTAGGAATGCTTTGGGTGTGCCAAACGTCACAACGTAACTGGGTGGCTATAAAGGTGCACTACGGGTATCTCCGAAAGTGTCTGTTGGGTTGGCACGAATCGAGACTGGGATTTGTCACTCCGTGTAAACGGAGAGGTATCTCTGGGCCCACTCGGTAGGACATCATCATAATGTGCACAGTGTGACCAAGGAGTTGATCACGGGATGATGTGAGTTACGGAACGAGTAAAGAGACTTGCCGGTAACGAGATTGAACAAGGTATAGGGATACCGACGATCGAATCTCGGGCAAGTAACATACCGTTAGACAAAGGGAATTGCATACGGGATTGATTGAATCCCCGACATCGTGGTTCATCCGATGAGATCATCGTGGAACATGTGGGAGCCAACATGGGTATCCAGATCCCGCTGTTGGTTATTGACCGGAGAACGTCTCGGTCATGTCTGCATGGTTCCCGAACCCGTAGGGTCTACACGCTTAAGGTTCGATGACGCTAGGGTTATAGGGAAAAGTATGTACGTGGTTACCGAATGTTGTTTGGAGTCTCGGATGAGATCCCGGACGTCACGAGGAGTTCCGGAATGGTCCGGAGGTAAAGATTTATATATGGGAAGTCCTGTTTTGGTCACCGGAAAAGTTCCGGGTAAAATCGGTAATGTACCGGGACCACCGGGAGGGTCCTGGGGGTCCACAAAGTGGGGCCACCAGCCCCAGAAGGCTGCGTGGGACAAGTGTGGGAGGGGACCAGCCCCAGGTGGGCTGGTGCGCCCCCCCCACCAAGGTCCAGGCGCATGGGAGAGTGGGAGGGGGCAAACCCTAGGTCCAGATGGGCCTTAGGGCCCATCTAGTGGGGCGCCTCCCCCTCTCCTCCCCTTGGCCGCCCCCCTTGATGGGATCTAGGGCTGGCCGCCTCCTCTTGGGGGTGGAAACCCTAAGGGGGGCGCAGCCCCCTCCCTCCTATATATAGTTGAGGTTTGGGCTGCCCAAGAGACATGAGAACGTCTCCTTTTTGGCGCAGCCCTACCCCTCTTCCTCCTCCTCCTCTCCCGCGGTGCTTGGCGAAGCCCTGCGGGATTGCCACGCTCCTCCATCACCACCATGCCGTCGTGCTGCTGCTGGATGGAGTCTTCCCCAACCTCTCCCTCTCTCCTTGCTGGATCAAGGCGTGGGAGACGTCACCGGGCTGCACGTGTGTTGAACGCGGAGGCACCGTTCTTTCGGTGCTTAGATCGGAATCAACCGCGATCTGAATCGCTACGAGTACGACTCCCTCATCCGCGTCCTTGCAACGCTTCCGCATCGCGATCTACAAGGGTATGTAGATTCACTCCCCTTCCCCTCGTTGCTAGATTACTCCATAGATTGATCTTGGTGATGCGTAGAAAATTTTGAATTTCTGCTACGTTCCCCAACAGGTTCCTCTTGATCTTCAGTAGCTTCCCCCCTTGCAGCATCATTGGGCACATCGTCTGGTTCCTCTTGATCTTCAGCAGCTTCCCCCGTTGCAGCATCACCGTATTCAGGGGGCACATAGTTGTCATCGTCCTCTTCTTCGTCATCGTCTTCCATCATAACCCCTATTTCTCCGTGCCTCGTCCAAACATTATAGTGTGGCATGAAACCCTTGTAAAGTAGGTGGGCGTGAACGATTTTCGGGTCAGAGTAAGACTTCGTATTCCCACATATATGGGATGGACAACACATAAAACCATTCTGCTTGTTTGCCTCAGCCACTTCGAGAAAATCATGCACGCCCTTAATATACTCGGAGGTGTGTCTGTCACCGTACATCCATTGCCGGTTCATCTGCGTGCATTATATATAATTAAGTGTGTCAAAAACCATTACAGAACATCATGAATAGATAATTAAGTGACCAAATTAATAGAAGTTCATCATCACATTAGAACCAAAGTACATACATAGTTCTCATCTAACAACATATATATAGCTCTCCAGAGCATCTAATTAATTAAACCATACATTGAAACTATGTAAAATATTTCAATGCGAAAACAAATGCGATCATAATCGCAACCAAGGTAACAATTGATCCAACGGCATAATGATACCAAGCCTCGGTATGAATGGCATATTTTCTAATCTTTCTAATCTTCAAGCGCATTGCATCCATCTTGATCTTGTGATCATCGACGACATCCGCAACATGCAACTCCAATATCATCTTCTCCTCCTCAATTTTTTTATTTTTTCCTTCAAGTAATTGTTTTCTTCTTCAACTAAATTTAACCTCTCGACAATAGGGTCGGTTAGAATTTCCGGTTCAACCACCTCCTAGATAAATAAAATCTATGTCACGTTGGTCGGTATATTTGTCATAAACAATAAATGAACCAAATAGTTATAAAAAGATAATATATACCACATCCGAATCATAGACAGGACGAGGGCCGACGGGGGCGGATACCAAAACCATCACACTATGTAATAAGAAGGAATAATAAAAGTAACAAAATTAGACAAGTAACTATCTAAGGTAAGAATTTTTTCCTTTCAGAAAGAAGATAAGAACAAGAGGCTCACCACGGTGGTGCTGGCGACGAGATCGGCGCGGGCGATCGACGACGGTGAAGACGGGGACGGGACGTGATGGACCGCTAAACCTAGACAAATCTCGGGGAAAATGGAGCTCGGAGGTCGAGTTTCGAGAGGACAAAGATTAACTAGTGTGGCTCAGACATTTCATCGAACACCTCATGTGCATAGGAGGTGAGCTAGAGCACCCAAATGCCCTCCCCTCGCCGGCCAGAAAAAACAGAGCACTCTGGAGTGCTCTGCTGTGGCGATGGGGTATATAGAGGGAACTCATTGGTCCCGGTTGGTGGCGCCAACCAGGACTAAAGGCCTTTGGTCCCGGTTGGTGCCACGAACCGGGACCAATGCCCCCTTTAGTCCCGGTTGGTGGCACCAACCGGGACCAAAGGCCTTGTGCTGGAACTGGCGCGGTGCGGTGGGATGTTTAGTCCCACCTCGCTAGCCGAGAGGCTTCGACAGTGGTTTATAAGCGCAGCTGCGCTGACCACTTCGAGCTCCTCTCAAATGCAGGCTTACGGGCCTATTCTGTCACTATTTGCCTGTGGGCCTACTGGGCCTTCTGCGGGCCTGAATCCTGGCCCATGGATGGGTTTCTAGTCGTATTCAGGCCGTGGTGGCCCAGTAGGTGGCATAATTTTTTTCCTCTGTTTTTTTCTCTTTTGCTTTATTTGTTTTGTCTTGTTTCTACTTACAACAAAAAACTTATTTATTTTATTTCTAAGTACTTATGTATTTTACTTTAATTATTTTATTTATATTTATTTTACTGCTGCTATTTTTACTTAATTTATTAAGGTTTATTTATTGTAGTTACTATAGTTTATTTTATTTTATTTTATTAAGGTTTACGAGCTGTGGGAGGGATGAGGGGTGGCGACGTGCTGTGGGACACGATGCAGGGGCCGAGGAGGGAATTTAGGGTTAAGTTTTTATACGGGAACGGTTAGACGGGCTTTAGCGGGCTTTCACCGGGCTTGTGGGGTTTTACCAGGTCATCGATGAGAGTTTCCAAAAATGTCATTAGAAATCCGTCATGGATTAACAGGTTTCTTGTAGTGATATGTCGAGCACAATGAGTGGTGATCCTCCGGCCTCCCACTCGCACGCAGCCGCCGCCACCCTCCCGCTCGCTCGCCGCCGCCGTCGTCACCAGTCCCGGCCATGGCGCCGTCGCTGCCGTCGTGCCCCTGAAGACCTATTCATCTTGCCTGAAGGTGATCCTATGTCAGATCCTCCACTTAACCCGCGTGGACTGGCTCGTGGGTCACTGACAGTGGGTCCCTTGGGCCCACTGGTCAGGTTTGACCAATCGCCCCTGCCTCCTTCCTCCTCTGGCCGAACAGAGGCGGGGCTCCGGCGATCAACGCCGGCGAACGGCGGCTCCTCGCGGGGTCCTGAGGGCGGGGATGGATCCACCAGGCCGGGGCGGTCCTCCCGGTGGTCGAGGAGGTGGCGGGGATGGAGGGAGTCGCCGGCGGCGAGCTCCGCGGCGGACGGCAGCTTCGGGAGGTTTGGGGCTTTGGCCTACGGTGGTTCCCCGACGCAGCTGATGGTTTGGGCGGCTCCGTACGGTCGAGGGGAGGAGGATGGTGGTGCTATACGGACCGGGGGGGGGGGGCTCTGGTTGCGACTGAATGGACCGGAGGGCGGCGGCGGCTGTACTGGCCGGAGATGGGGAAGAAGACCCTCCCTGGTCGATTGCCTGCTATGGGGGTCCTAGGTGGGGTGGCTTGAGGTCGCCTGAGGGACTGGACGGACTCGGGGGCTCCTTATATAGGCGGCCGGAGTCAGTTCCAACGGCGGCCGTGGATAAGAACGGCGAACCACCGTTCTCTAGCCTGCAGGACATCGTGGCGGCGACGGGCACTAGTGGACGAGCTCGCGGATAAGCTTGGACTGCTCCAGAGGCGAGCTGGCGAGCGGCTGTGGCTCGGGCGGCGCCGTCCATGGCAAGGGCCTGCTGTGGCCGGCCGTCGTGCCCCTGAAGACCTATTCATCTTGCCTGAAGATGATCCTGTGTCAGATACTGCACGATACCTCATCACTACAACACATCGGCGGCGGTGTATGAGGCGTCCATGGCCCTGGTGGCACCTTCAAGGGAGGACGCATGATCTTCAAGGGAGGACGCCCTTCTCTATTCCAGATATGGCGGTTATGGAGTTGATGGCTCGTGTTTTTTTTTCTCTTTTGCTTTATTTGTTTTGTTTTGTTTCTACTTACAACAAAAAACTTATTTATTTTATTTCTAATTACTTATGTATTTTACTTTAATTATTTTATTTTTATTTATTTTACTGCTGCTATTTTTTTTTATTTTACTGCTGCTATTTTTACTTAATTTATTAAGGTTTATTTATTGTAGTTACTATAGTTTATTTTATTTTATTTTATTAAGGTTTATTTAGTTTTATCTATTTTATTAAGGTATATATAGGCACCTCATTGGTCCCGGTTCGTGGCATGAACCAGTACTAAATCCGGGCCTTCTGTCCCGGTTCATGCCAAGAACTGGGACCAATGGTTGTGGGCCAGGAGCGAGGACCATTAGTCCCGGTTCGTGGCTCGAACCGGGACAAATGGTTCCATACGAACCGGGACCAATGCCCACGAGGCCCCGGCCGCCCCCCTGGGCTCACGAACCGGGACGAATGCCCCCATGGGTCCCGATTCGTGGCTGAACCGGGACTAATAGGCTTGCCATGCCCGAACGAAAGCCCTGTTTTCTACTAGTGTAACTGGCATAGTGGACAACTTGTTGATCCATGGGAATGCCAACATGTCTCACCTCGGGTATTTGTAACATATTGCGAAGCAACAGGAATAACACACGACAATTGGAGGTTCACTCGAATATTCATTCGTGTGGGTATAGGGGTCAATACGGGTGTCCACGGCTCCGATGTTGATCATTGATCGGAAAGAGTTCCGGTCATGTCTATACTTCACCGAACCTATAGGGTCACACGCTTAAGGGTCATCTATCTGCTGAATACTAGACAGGGAGTCTGAGAGAAATTCGCCGGAGAAGTTTCAGAGACGACGGGAAAAGTTCCTGAGAGACTGCCGAAATTGTTTCAGAGAAAAACGAAAATGTTTCTAATTTAAACCACCATGCCGAAAATGTTTTGGAACATGTCCAGAATAATTTTAGAGGGTGCCGGAAATGTTCTGGGGCCTTCGAAATTTTTCAGAAGAAATAGTCGCGGAAAACATCTTGTCCCAGCGTGAGGGGACAAGATCCCACGATTCGTGGGAGCTGTTTTTGGGCTGTTTTGGGGTGCCCCCTTGAGGGGGCAGCCCCTTGTGGCTGGACAAAGGTGTTGGGGGGGCCCCCATGGTGTGGGGGGGGGGGGCAGCCCCCACAAATGGTGGAAAGTGTTGGGAGATGGTGGAGCCCCATGTGGGAACACCATGGACAAGGGAACATGTTTTCTCCATGTTTGGTGGGAACATGTTTTCCTTGTTTGGTGGGTGCATGCTTAGTGGGCTGAATTTTCAGCCCCCCCTCCTCCCCTTCCACCACTATATAAGGAGGAGGAGAGGTGCTCTCCAACCCACTCCAACTCTCTCACAAATGCCATGCATGATCTGGCTTTCTTCTCTCCCTCCCACGAAATAGTTTCGTAGAGACGAAAGGCTGTCTGGGTTCCGGCAGGAACTAGTTCTGGACGGCGAAGCCCTGCCGGATAGCTGACACCGTATGTGTGCAACCTCATAGAGAGGTCGTAGGTTCGATCTTTTGCCCGAGGGGCTGTTCGAGGGTCCTCCCGAAGGGCTGTCCATGACATCATCCGGGGGACTGTCCGACCGCCTCCCGAAGGGCTGTCCGGCGAGGGAGTACATCCTTGCGGTTGGGAGGTTGTAAATCCTAGCTGCGGGGATCTGCACCAACGATCTCCTCCGACACTTCTTCTGCTGCGCTTCGAGTTGGTACGGATCAGATCAAACCTTGTATGCAGTCTCCATAGTGATCCTGTGTGTGCTCGTAGTATCGAATTTTTTTGTTTTCTGTCGCGTTCCCCTATAGTGGCATCATGAGCCGTGCTATGCGTAGATGCAGGTTACAATCTAGAATACATGGAGATGTATGGGTATTGCATAATATAATTTTGGAGTAGATGAGATCCATTGCTGAAAATTATTTATGCGGGTGGCAGATGAAATCTGTTACCCGATGTTCCTGTTGCTTCCCTTGAATTTGCGTACTCCTGATCTTGACGGCATGATGGAATCTCATAAAGTTCTGGCAATCCGCGATCCTTTCATGCTGCTCCTGAGTATGCTGATTGACAGATCAACGAAGTGCTAACAGTTCTTTGGGTTCCACCATAGTTAAAGAAAGATGGATGTTTCGTAGACAAAAGGGCAATGCAGATATGATCTGCACGGGGGTCATGCGTAGGACGAAGTTTAGTATGTGGTTCGAGATTTTATTATCTCGTGCTTCATACACCCCACAAAGTTAATCTAGCGACTTGAATAATCATACTTGATGATAAACGTTGGTAGCTGCGGTTTAACTCAAAACCTTAGAAGCCACGTAAAATAAAATTTTGCATAAACCGATTAGAGGCGTCTAACTTGGTTTTGTAGGATGGCATATGACGTGGTACAGCAGTGCTCATATTAATTCGATTATGTATGAGATGACTATATGTTGTAAATTTATTAACATGACCTGCGTGTCATGATTCGGCATGATGGCTGGAGCCATATGATTGCACTTTAATGACCTGCGTGTCAACCTTATGTGATGCACTTATTTTATTAGCTATAGAGATAGTAATATTATCCGGTGCATCGGCAAGGTGGTGGCAATCGTCGTGAAGGTGAACACCGACGCGAATGCCGAAGACAAAGAAATACTTGACTTCTCCGTAAGAAGGGGCTATACCATATCATGCTATTTTGAATTGCCTGAGATGTTTGTCCCTCTTGATGCACCCTTCTTGATTGCACGGTAGTCGCTTTTATTAGGGTGATCTTTCACTTAAAATATCAAAGTAGTTAGTGTTCGACAAGGTGGTGGAAATCGTCGTGAAGGTGAACACCGACGCGAATGCCGAAGACAAAGAAATACTTGACTTCTCCGTCAGAAGGGGCTATACCATATCATGCTATTTTGAATTGCCTGAGATGTTTGTCCCTCTTGATGCACCCTTCTTGATTGCGCGGTAGTCGCTTTTATTAGGGTGATCTCTCATTTAAAATATCAAAGTAGTTAGTGTTCACCCAAGTGTAGCACCGTTTGATATTCGTATCCTTTCGGGGTGCGCCATGTACACATGAGCACGAACGAATCGACAGGAATGAGGCGGGTGAGGTCAGACCTCGCAGCAAGATCACTTGGTTGTCTTTGACATTCAGGCAGGAGAGTCCTGAGCTCGGAACACGCCCATCGAAAGATGAACAAGAATCACATAAGAGATGTGATTGGCAAGTTGGCCTACCAATTGAAATTCGTGTCATCAGTGATGAACCCGTCAATGGCATTGAATTGAAATGCGGATCTTGAATCACTCACAATCAATTTTGAGAGATATTGATTTGAGTGGGAGCACACTTTAGAATAAAAATTGTTCATTCTCTAGTGCAAATATCATTATGAACAAAGTCTAAGTGAAACTTGTGTTTTCCGTTGTAGATCAAATGGCTCGCAACAACACGTTCAACTTAGGCCCGATGTTAGAGAAAGAGAAGTTAGCTACGACTGGGAAAAACTATGCGGACTGGGTCCGCAACCTGAGGATTGTCCGCAGGAGCGCTAAGAAATTGTATGTGCTTGAAACCACTCTTCCAGCTGAACCGGCGACAGGAGCCCCGGTAGATGAACAAAATGTCTGGGCCACTAAGGATGATGATCACAACTTAGTGCAGTGCCTCATGCTAGCTTGCATGAGTCCAGAGCTTAAAAAACGTTTTGAATTCCATAAACCCCGTGATATGATCCGGGAATTGGATGCTCAGTACAAGGAAACCGCGAAGTCTGAACGATTTGATATCATGAAGGCTTTGATGGAATGCAAGATGGCTGAGGGTAGTTCGGTTGGCGAACACGTGGTCAAAATGATTGGCTATGCTGAAAGGCTTAAAACCCTGGAATTTCCACTTCCACCTGGCCATATGATGGACATGTTGCTTTCTTCACTCCCCCCGTCTTACGACGGTTTTGTCATGAACTACAACATGAGTGGGATGGAGAAGGCACCGGAAGAGGTGCTCGCCATGCTGAAAACTGCGGAAGGAGGACTGCGGAAAAATCGCAAGCAAGTGTTGCTTGTGAATAAAACTGCTAGTTTCAAAAAGAAAGGCAAGCCAAAGAAGGGCAAGGGCGCCGGTAAGACCGGCTCCCAAAGCAACTCTAAGGACGGAGCCAAGAGTGAAACTGAGTGCTTCTACTGCAAGGGCACAGGACACTGGAAGAGAAACTGCAAGAAGTATCTGGAAGATAAGAAGTCCGGTAAAACTGGAAAAGGTATTACTGTTATACAAGTTAATGTCATTGACGTTTTGCCTGCTAGCGAAAATTCTAAGTCTTGGGTATTTGATACCGGATCAGTTGCTCACATTTGCAACTCGATACAGGGACTTCAGAAGGTGCGCAGGCTGGCAAAGAATGAAGTCGTGATGCGTGTCGAGAACGGCGCTGGGATCGCCGCTCAATCCGTCGGCATTATGCCTCTACGTCTCCCTTCAGGATTTATTTTGGAACTAAGTAACTGTTATTTTGTTCCGGCATTGTGTAGAAACATTATCTCCGGATCATGTTTATTACGCGATGAGTATTCGTACAAGTCTGAGAACAATGGTTGTTCACTTTATTGGGCTGAATTTTCAGCCCCCCCCTCCACCCCTTCCACCACTATATAAGGAGGAGGAGAGGTGCTCTCCAACCCACTCCAACTCTCTCACAAATGCCATGCATGATCTGACTTTCTTCTCTCCCTCCCACGAAATAGTTTCATAGAGCCGAAAGGCTGTCTGGGTTCCGGCAGGAACTAGTTCTGGACGGCGAAGCCCTGCCGGATAGCTGACACCGTATGTGTGCAACCCCATAGAGAGGTCGTAGGTTCGATCTTTTGCCCGATGGGCTGTTCGAGGGTCCTCCCGAAGGACTGTCCGTGACATCATCCGGGGGACTGTCTGACCGCCTCCCGAAGGGCTGTCCGGCGAGGGAGTACATCCTTGCGGTTGGGAGGTTGTAAATCCTAGCTGCGGGGATCTGCACCAACGATCTCCTCCGACCCAGGACGAAGGCTGGAGCTACACAAATATTTATCACTAGGGCTGTTTGGTTTCAAACTAAGTTAGCCAAAGGTTGCCATACCTAAGGTTAGGCAAGTTTGATCAACTTAGGTGTGTGTTTGGTTCAAGCCATATCTTAGGCAGGCCACATTGAGGTTCCACATCAGATACAATCAAAAAGTGTGGCAAAATTTCCTTAGGCGTGCCAACTTGTGGCTCTCATTTTGAAGGACTAACCTTAAACAAGCTTGGCAACGTTGTAACAAACTGTGGCACTCCAAGACCTAGAACCAAACAGCCCCAACTAAGTTTGAAGGACCAAAGCTGGAGCAACACAAATGTTATCTCTAAGTTTGTTTGTCCCACATGTACGTCATACTAAAGGAAAGCCAAACGTACCAGGTGCCCTGTGCACCAAATGTGTCTTCAAACTTCGCTAACGACGTAGTTGCAGTTCAACGACAGACATTTTACTGGGCATATGCTTCAGCGTGACACTGGAAACACATGGATTTTAATTTAAATCTAATCACCTGGCAATTTTAGATACTGTACTAGCTACACTTGCATCCTATTGCAGTGTCAATCCTATACATGGCATGTATGCTATACTAGCTCATAAAAGCAAAAAATAGGAGCAAGCTTACCCGTTCACATAGTTGGCGGAGACAAGGATGGCGGGAAACCCACATATGGTTGGCTCTGCGATGGCATTGAGTACCTAGTCCCACAGAACCGCTCAAGCTTCATAGTTTGGAGATTCAGTGAAAAACAGCCTGGGTCTGGCATTTCCGGGTCATCTGGTAACCCATTACGAGTAAGTATCCCCCTGCTACACCAAGGATGACATAGCGACAATGATGGGGCAATGGGACTACGTCCTCCGTTTGCGGCTGCCTTGGGTCACCCCCAGTACTAAACAAAATGGTATACCAGAGGTGATACGTATCGTATACAGGATTGTGGCCGAGAGCAAACATCCCAATCCTCCCTTCGCTTGCCTCCACAAAGGCCACCTGACTACCCCGGGCACCAGGCGGGAGGCTGGCGGAGGAGAACTCCATCGTACTAATGTTGAGCATGAGCAACTTGTTGATCCGAGGTATCGACCAGCAGAAGGATCCGTGTGCGTAGTAGCGCTTTCCGAAGGAAGTGGAGGTTCGCAGATCGTACCTGCTTCTTGGGACCAGAGCACTCCAACCATCAAATGTGACGGCGACACGGCGTGCCATTGTCCGGCACGGGGGTATGTCATTTGGCCAAGCACATGACCCTGAATCTGAAGGGAGCATCCGCAGCAATGTCGGCGCCCTCATCCCTGCCAGCAGGAGCAATGAAGGGCTCGCAGTCATAGACCAGATCGGAAAGGTCCTGGGGGAGGGGAGGTAGTAGTTGGTAGCGCCGGTGCAGCGGGTCGCAGACGGCGATGTCCCTGGCCAGGGGACGGCCGTCGGTGGCATCGCAGAGGAGGGCGCGGCCGTCGCGAAAGTCACAACGATCCCAGGGCTGCTCGCCGGAGGGGAGGAAGGAGCAGGAGAAGTCAGTGCCGATGAGGCTTCGGGCGACGGCGGCGGACGGGTGGGGCGGCTGGGCTGGGACGAAGGAGTCCGAGAGTATGTCTAGGAGAGGCGGCGGGTGGAGGCTGCAGGATCGGCGGAGGAAGGAGTGGTCGGAGATGACGCGTTGGAGGGAGGGGCCGGCCATGGAGGCGCGGGCGAGGTCGGCAGCCGTGGGGACGCGGAGGAGGATCTCCTCCGTGAGGTGGTCCGGGAGGGTCGCCTGCGTCCCCACAGTCGGCAAGGCGTCGGGGCTGCATGGCGGCGCCGCGTGGGCATCGGGCCAGGCAGGCGTCGGAGGGGTGTCGGGGCTGCATGGCGGCGCCGGCGACGCCATTGGGGCGGAGTGCGGTGGAACGAACTAGGGGATTGGTTTTGCTTCAGGGTTTGGTTTTTCCGTTTCTACTTATCTCATCTTCTGGAAGTGAAACCCGCCTTTCGTTTCTGCTTGTGCTCCTATTTTACAATAAAACGAAATTACTAAATTCCGAATAACATGGATTTTGCATAAGATCCGAATGCACCAAGAAGCGTTCGATCACCATCGTATGGACGCTCTCGCGATCCCATCCCGCTCGCCCGAATCAATCGTGAGTAATCTCGACTGATTTTTCCCTGTGATTTATGGTCTGTTTTAATTCTCATTTAAGGAGAACGATACACACCTGATTTTTTCTGTCATTTAAAGAAGGTTTCAATTTTCATTTAAGGAGAAAGATACACGTCTGATTTTGTTCGCGTGGTTTAAGGACGGAGATAATGTATGTTTTTTCACGTTGAAAAGATTGTGAAAAGTGGGATTTGAGCGGACATGGAGTATGTGATCACTGTTGGAATATTAGGCAAGTTCATGATTAATTCCAGTAAATAATTCATGACTAGAAGAGATACTAGCATGCAATAATCTAGCAAACTAGAAGAACAGCAAGACATGCATAACAGCAGCAAACACGTAACAATAGCTGTAGAAACAGACATGAACAGAGGATGTTGGACGTACTGATCGTTAGCTATTATGGGTGCGACAGTGTTGATGACGATGTTGGCGACGATCTGCTGCTGACGGCGATGAGTAGCACCGCCCGACTTGGACGGAAGACGACCCGTGATGACGAATTTGAGCAGTCGCGCACAACGCTTCCCAAAAACCTAATTCGTCCTCTCCCGGTGCAGGATCGCAAAGACGAACGGTTCCGGAGACCTGCTCTCCCACGCGCCGATGCACGCCGGCGTTTGGGATGGAGTAGACTACGATGGCGGCACAAGTTGTGAGATGAGGCAAAACCCTAGGTGTTTTTCGGTGTGTCTCTGGCCGCAGTCGGTAGCTGTATATATATTAGGACCAGAGGCGGTATTGTGTCGCGACCACAATCCCAAACCGACTCGGTTTCTAATTCGTATACTTACCGGACAAGAAATCAAAAACTTGTCTGCCAAGACATAAAAATAAAACGGCAAAAGGAAGCTGTGCTCCTGCAAGGAGACGGACCGGATTTCGGCGGACCATTCACGCGCATGTCGCATGTACGCGCCGCCTCGCCTCGCCACGGCCCGGCCCGGCCAGGCGAGGCGAGCGAGCGCGCGCGTGTGGTTTTCCCTTTCTCTTCTCACACACCACTTAGAGTGGTGGAGAGAACCCACTATATAAAGAGGTCCAACTCTTCTTCAACTTCCAAGGTGGGACTAAACTTAGCACCACCACTTGCCATTTTACACATGGGCTTTGAGATTTCAGAAATTGCTATGGGCCTAGCCCATTAATTCTAACAATCCCTCACCAGATCTCAAATACCCATTTAGAGATTTGCCTTCTCTCATCACTTGTTTAATATACCAGTGTTTCAGCAGAGACTGTTAAGTTGAACTTCTGCCTAGAACTTTAAGCTACATCCATTCACAACTTGACAATGGACTATGCCTTGAATTGCTAGTTTTGTGTGAACAGGTTTCACTCAAAGTCTTAACCAGTACCTGACCGCCAGTAGGCTACCCCGCGGTTTGGAGCTTATACGTCATACTCCCTGGTCTCTTCGTGAGCTTACTAGAGATCACCCAAATCTCATAGACTGCGACGTTTACAGTCAGAACTCATATAGGTGTGTTCTTTCAAGACTGCTCTGTAGGACAGCATCTTTGCTAATTATAGCCAATAGAACCACATTAAGGCATGTTGCCAACCTGCCTTACAGATCTGAGCCTTACAGCTCTGAGAGTTTTGCATCTTCACTTGGAGACGATCATAAGTTATTACTCTCCTCAGTTAACCAATAGCTTGTTCTTCCCAGATCCTAATTCACGGGATCTCCGATCACAAAGGTTGGGTTACTACTATGGTGTAACATCTATGGGTCTCATACCCATCTCCCTCGATGCAATATCTATCACATTTCGTGATAGTCCCTTTGTAAAGGGATCTGCCAGGTTTTTGTCTGTTTGTATATACGTAACAGTTATTACTCCGGAGTTTCTCAACTTCCTGACAGACTTCAAACGTCTTTTCACGTGTCTTGATGACTTTGCATTATCTTTAGAATTGTTCACTTTAGCGATAACCGTTTGGTTATCACAATTCATAAGAATAGCCGGTAAAGGTTTTTCAACAACCGGCAAGTCCATCAAGAGCTCACGCAGCCATTCTGCCTCAACAGTAGCTGTGTCCAAAGCAGTTAATTCTGCTTCCATAGTTGACCTCGTCAATATGGTTTGCTTGCAAGACCTCCATGACACTGCGCCACCACCATGAGTAAATACATACCCACTTGTTGCGTAAAGTACATCAACATCGGAGATCCAATTTGAATCACTATATCCTTCTAGCACAGCAGGATGCCCTGAATAAGTAATTCCGTAACTCATAGTACCTCTCAGATAGCACAAGACCCTTTCTAGTGCATGCCAATGATCATCACCCGGGTTGGACATGAACCTACTCAGTTTGCTCACAGCAAAAGAGATATCTGGTCTTGTAGCGCTAGCTAAGTACATGAGTGAACCGACAATTTGAGAGTATCTTAATTGATCTCTCGTTTCTTTCTTGTTCTTTCTGAGTGTCACGCTGGGATCATAAGGTGTTGGAGAAGGCTTGCTATCTATAAAACCGAATCGGTTCAAGACCTTCTCAACATAGTGAGATTGCGTTAATGTAATCCCACTCTCATCCTTAATAAGTTTGATGTTTAGAATTACATCGGCTTCTCCCAGATCTTTCATGTCAAAACTTTTTGATAGAAAAGACTTGACCTCATTAATTGCATTAATGTTTGTACCAAAGATCAGTATGTCGTCCACATACAAACATAATATGACACTATTGCCCCCACCATGGCGATAGTAAACACACCTATCAGCCTCGTTAATGACAAATCCTGCAGAAGTCAGAGTTCTTTCAAACTTCTCATGCCATTGCTTAGGTGCCTGTTTCAGACCATACAAAGATTTTAACAACTTGCACACCTTTCTCTCTTCACCCTTTACCACAAACCCGTCAGGCTGATCCATATAGATCTCCTCTTCCAACTCTCCATTGAGAAAAGCTGTCTTTACATCCATTTGATGAATGATAAGACCATAAGAGGCAGCCAAGGAAAGTAACACTCGAATGGTGGTCATTCTAGCAACGGGTGAATAGGTGTCAAAGTAATCTTCGCCTTCTTTCTGAGTGTAGCCCTTGGCCACTAGCCGCGCCTTGTACTTATCAATAGTACCATCAGGCTTCAGCTTCTTTTTGAACACCCACTTACAGCCCACAGGTTTATAACCATATGGTCTATCAGTTAGTTCCCAAGTTCCATTAGAAAGAATTGAGTCCATCTCATTATGAACAGCTTCTTTCCAATCATCTACATCCGGAGATGCATATGCTTCTGCAATCGTCTTGGGTGTGTCGTCCACAAGGTATACAATGAAATCATCACCAAAGGATTTTGCAATCCTTTGTCTCTTGTTCCTTCTAGGAACTTCATTGTTATCCTTCTCAAGGACTTCCTCATGTGATTGTTCGAAATATTCATCAGTTGTACTAGATTCAGGAATTATCTCAGAAGAAAATCTAGCAATGCTATGCATATCTTTCATAGGAAATATGTTCTCAAAAAATGTTGCATCACGAGATTCCATTATAGTATCAACATGCATATCAGGTACTTCAGATTTTACCACTAAAAACCTATAAGCAATGCTCCGTTGAGCATACCCTAGAAAGACACAATCCACTGTCTTTGGTCCAAGTTTGCGTTTCTTAGGAATAGGAATATTGACCTTTGCCAAACATCCCCAAGTGCGCAAATAAGAAAGTGATGGTTTTCTCCCAACCCACTCCTCATAAGGGGTTTTCTCTTTATTATTGTTGGGAACTCTATTCAGGACATGACATGAAGTCAATAGAGCCTCCCCCCACCATGCCTTAGATAAACCAGTAGTGTCTAACATGGCATTCACCAAGTCAGTCAATGTGCGGTTTTTCCTCTCGGCCACTCCATTTGATTGAGGTGAATAGGGAGGCGTCCTCTCATGAATAATACCATGTTCCTCACAAAATTCATCAAAAACTTTTGGAAAATACTCTCCACCACGATCGGACCTAAGACGCTTGATCTTTCTCTCTAGTTGATTTTCAACTTCAGCTTTATATATTTTAAAGTAGTCTAATGCTTCATCTTTAGTTTGCAACAAATAAACATAGCAAAATCTAGTCGCATCATCAATCAAAGTCATGAAATATCTCTTTCCACCTTTTGTCAACACACCATTCATCTCACAAAGATCAGAATGTATGAGTTCTAGAGGTGCCAAGTTTCTCTCCTCGGCAGCCTTATGAGGCTTTCGAGGTTGCTTAGATTGCACACAACTATGGCACTTAGAACCTTTGGCAACTGTGAAGTTCGGAATTAAACTCATGCTGGATAGCCGAGACATTAAACCAAAATTAATATGACATAAACGAGAGTGCCAAATACTTGCATCATCATTAACACTAGCACAAATTTGGTTTATTGACTTATTGCAAAAATCTGAAAGAGAAAAGCGGAACAAGCCTCCGCACTCATAGCCTTTTCCTATAAATTGTCCAAATCTTGACACGATTACTTTATTGGACTCTAAAACTACCTTAAATCCATCTCGACATAGAAGGGAGCCGCTAACTAGATTCTTGTTCATAGTAGGGACATGCTGCACGTTCCTTAGTTGCACGATCTTTCCCGAAGTAAACTTCAGATCCACCGTGCCAATGCCACGAACAGAAGCATGTGACCCATTCCCCATTAGGACGGAAGAATCCCTTGCGACCTGATAAGAAGTAAACAGGGAGATGTCAGCACACACATGAACGTTAGCACCCGAATCAATCCACCACGAAGATGATTGAAATACTGAAAGCACAATAGGTAAATTACCATACCCAGTATTGCTAGCGGTCACCATGTTGACAGTCTTGGAGCTTGTTTTCCCTCTGCGGTCTGCACGTTCAGGGCATTCCTTGGAAAAGTGTCCAGGCTTCCCACAGGCGTAGCACTCTAGCTCAGCCTTGTTGAACTTCTTCTTCTTGAAGGTAGTAGTCTTGGTAGGCTTGTTGAAAACAGGTTTGTTCTTCCATTTGTTCTTGTTCTGTGGGTACCTCTGCACCATGTTAGCAGTAGGCTGAACCTCACCTCCTTTTTCAGTGGTATCTTTAGCCCGAGCTTTTTCTTCAACATCAAGAGATGCAATCAGATTTTCAACTGATATCTCCTGTCTCTTATGCTTCAGAGTTGTGGCGAAATTCCTCCATGAAGGAGGCAACTTTGCAATCATGCACCCAGCCACGAATTTGTCGGGTAGAACACATTTAAGGAGTTCAAGTTCCTTCACAATGCACTGTATCTCATGAGCTTGTTCAACCACAGAACGGTTATTCACCATCTTGTAGTCATGAAAACTCTCCATGATGTACAGTTCACTGCCTGCATCTGTTGCACCGAATTTTGCATTCAGTGCATCCCACAGAATTTTTCCGTCGTTTATGTGCATGTACACATCACACAGACGGTCAGCAAGAACACTCAGAATGCATCCCACAAACATAGTATTGGCTTCCTGTAATTTTCTCCGATCTTCGTCGGTTATTCCCTCTGGAGCACCAACACTAGCGTGAAAAACTTTCAGAGCAGTAAGCCAGAGCGTGGTCTTCACCTGCCACCTCTTAAAGTGCACACCGGTAAACTTATCCGGCCTCAGTGCATCAGCAAATCCAGCCATAGTTAACTCAGGAAATTGCCGATAATTAGGTTTTTGGATTGTTGGAATATTAGGCAAGTTCATGATTAATTCCAGTAAATAATTCATGACTAGAAGAGATACTAGCATGCAATAATCTAGCAAACTAGAAGAACAGCAAGACATGCATAACAGCAGCAAACACGTAACAATAGCTGTAGAAACAGACATGAACAGAGGATGTTGGACGTACTGATCGTTAGCTATTATGGGTGCGACAGTGTTGATGACGATGTTGGCGACGATCTGCTGCTGACAGCGATGAGTAGCACCGCCCGACTTGGACGGAAGACGACCCGTGATGACGAATTTGAGCAGTCGCGCACAGCGCTTCCCAAAAACCTAATTCGTCCTCTCCCGGTGCAGGATCGCAAAGACGAATGGTTCCGGAGACCCGCTCTCCCACGCGCCGATGCACGCCGGCGTTTGGGATGGAGTAGACTACGATGGCGGCGCAAGTTGTGAGATGAGGCAAAACCCTAGGTGTTTTTCGGTGTGTCTCTGGCCGTAGTCGGTAGCTGTATATATATTAGGACCAGAGGCGGTATTGTGTCGCGACCACAATCCCAAACCGACTCGGTTTCTAATTCGTATACTTACCGGACAAGAAATCAAAAACTTGTCTGCCAAGACATAAAAATAAAACGGCAAAAGGAAGCTGTGCTCCTGCAAGGAGACGGACCGGATTTCGGCGGACCATTCACGCGCATGTCGCTTGTACGCGCCGCCTCGCCTCGCCACGGCCCGGCCCGGCGAGGCGAGGCGAGCGAGCGCGCGCGTGTGGTTTTCCCTTTCTCTTCTCACACACCACTTAGAGTGGTGGAGAGAACCCACTATATAAAGAGGTCCAACTCTTCTTCAACTTCCAAGGTGGGACTAAACTTAGCACCACCACTTGCCATTTTACACATGGGCTTTGAGATTTCAGAAATTGCTATGGGCCTAGCCCATTAATTCTAACAATCCCCCACCAGATCTCAAATACCCATTTAGAGATTTGCCTTCTCTCATCACTTGTTTAATATACCAGTGTTTCAGCAGAGACTGTTAACTTGAACTTCTGCCTAGAACTTTAAGCTACATCCATTCACAACTTGACAATGGACTATGCCTTGAATTGCTAGTTTTGTGTGAACAAGTTTCACTCAAAGTCTTAACCAGTACCTGACCGCCAGTAGGCTACCTCGCGGTTTGGAGCTTATACGTCATACTCCCTGGTCTCTTCGTGAGCTTACTAGAGATCACCCAAATCTCATAGACTGCGACGTTTACAGTCAGAACTCATATAGGTGTGTTCTTTCAAGACTGCTCTGTAGGACAGCATCTTTGCTAATTATAGCCAATAGAACCACATTAAGGCATGTTGCCAACCTGCCTTACAGATCTGAGCCTTACAGCTCTGAGAGTTTTGCATCTTCACTTGGAGACGATCATAAGTTATTACTCTCCTCAGTTAACCAATAGCTTGTTCCTCCCAGATCCTAATTCACGGGATCTCCGATCACAAAGGTTGGGTTACTACTATGGTGTAACATCTATGGGTCTCATACCCATCTCCCTCGATGCAATATCTATCACATTTCGTGATAGTCCCTTTGTAAAGGGATCTGCCAGGTTTTTGTCTGTTTGTATATACGTAACAGTTATTACTCCGGAGTTTCTCAACTTCCTGACAGACTTCAAACGTCTTTTCACGTGTCTTGATGACTTTGCATTATCTTTAGAATTGTTCACTTTAGCGATAACCGTTTGGTTATCACAATTCATAAGAATAGCCGGTAAAGGTTTTTCAACAACCGGCAAGTCCATCAAGAGCTCACGCAGCCATTCTGCCTCAACAGTAGCTGTGTCCAAAGCAGTTAATTCTGCTTCCATAGTTGACCTCGTCAATATGGTTTGCTTGCAAGACCTCCATGACACTGCGCCACCACCATGAGTAAATACATACCCACTTGTTGTGTAAAGTACATCAACATCGGAGATCCAATTTGAATCACTATATCCTTCTAGCACAGCAGGATGCCCTGAATAAGTAATTCCGTAACTCATAGTACCTCTCAGATAGCACAAGACCCTTTCTAGTGCATGCCAATGATCATCACCCGGGTTGGACATGAACCTACTCAGTTTGCTCACAGCAAAAGAGATATCTGGTCTTGTAGCGCTAGCTAAGTACATGAGTGAACCGACAATTTGAGAGTATCTTAATTGATCTCTCGTTTCACATGTTCATCCACGGCCAGGCGAGGCGAGCGAGCTTGCGCGTGTGGTTTTCCCTTTCTCTTCTCACACACCACTTAGAGTGGTGGAGAGAACCCACTATATAAAGAGGTCCAACTCTTCTTCAACTTCCAAGGTGGGACTAAACTTAGCACCACCACTTGCCATTTTACACATGGGCTTTGAGATTTCAGAAATTGCTATGAGCCTAGCCCATTAATTCTAACAATCACGAGCACACACACACTCGGAATATGACCCCTTCGTTTCAGCTTTGCGATTCTCTCAATTCAATGCGTTTGATACGGTGCTGGTCCACCAGGACAGAAAAAAATGTAATATACTCCTGACTGGTGGGCCATCTTTTCGACGGGCGTTTGTGCCCCGTGGACGACAAGAGGCGGAGCTGTGGCTCGATATGCTGCCGACGTCCTGATCCATGCATCGGAATCTGGGCTTTTCCGGTTACAACGTGAATCTGCTACAGTAAATACGGATAGGTGGTAGGGAGAGGGCGGCATGGAATTGTTGTCACTAGATTCATTTTCAAAGAGTTTTATGAGTCTCGTGATACATAGTCCTACTTTTTAGACGAGCGGTTGTTTATGGAAGGCTACATCGACCTATCAAACCATGAATTCTATTTTTGAGCATGGTTGTCGACCAAGCCTCGTAGGAGAAGAAACACATAGGAGCACCATGACAAGGAACATCCATATCTACGGCAACCTACTCACCTCCCACTGCTGCCATGCCATCCTCCAGCCGGTCGTTATACCGGTGCAATAACAGTAGATGTGGTGGCATCCACGACCCTCGCCGCCCACGTGGGCAGCACCGCTAGCACATGCCTCCTAGCAAGCATTCGACATTCTAGTGGAACACCGACGCTCAACGACACACTAGTTACATGGGGCATCACATGAATGGAGAAGATTTGGCCACTGTGGAATCTGGATGGATGAACATGTGAAGTCCATCAACACATGGGAACAACCCCAAACTGCCAGACAACTGCGGGGATTCTTGGGATTAGCGGTCTACTACAGGAAGTTGTCCAAAATGTTGGCGCTCTCTCTTGGCCCTCAATGATCTTCTGAGGAAAAATACCTTGGTAATTTGGACACAAACTACAATATTCCAAGCGCTTAAACAAGCACTAGTGCAAGCTTCGGTATGACACTTCCAGGTTTTATAGAAAAGTTCATCATGGAAACTGATGCTAGTACCAGGGGGATTGCAGTAGTGCCTATGCAAGATTCACACCCAATGTCATACATCAACAAGTCATTGTCGTCGCGCAACTAGGGATTGTTGGCTATCGACATATGAAAAAGTGTGTCTTGCTCTGCTGTTAGCCGTTGATAATTAAATGCAAACCCACCATCTTCGTGAATGCTCATTGTTGAATTGGCATGTTGAGCCTCTGATATGTCAGGTTGCGCTGATCTATCTTGATAAGAAACTCTGAGTATTGCAGGTATGGGCGCCAATTGAAATCATATACATAGCGGGCACATCCAACTGTGCAGCATATGCACTTTTGCACCGTGAGCACGAGAAGGCAGAAGAGTTGGCAACCATTTCAGTTTGTCGGCCAGTGTGGTTGGGAGCCATCCTCAACAGTTACAAGACGAACTGCTAAACTGCCTACAATAAGCAAGATACTCACATATTGTTTATGATGACAAGGCACAAATTGTGTCATAGCAGATGCAGGGATCAACAATGGACATAGTCGAGCTGCCTACATAAACAGGATACTCACAGATGCTGCACTGCAAGGAAGGAACAAGACTCCCAACCAGTAATGGAAACACAAAAGCAAAGGTCTAGGAACTTACTCTTTTTGGAAAAGGAGGATTTTCACAGGCCTCTGCATCCGAAAGATGCATGCGGCCGTATTATTGAAAAAGGTCGTCCAAAACAAAGTCTGGTATCTGAAGTACAGCTCCCAGCAGGAGCACAAGAAAATGAAGGCTAATAGTAAAAAAGCAAAGCCACAACCGGCTGGATGAAGTGGACATCAAGGACCTATCCTATTATGCGCCGTCATCCAAACCGGTTTAAGATAGCCCATGCTAACATCCCCCATCGGTTGCACTCAGTAGTCAAATGCTCCCTGGAAGCCGTAGGAGTGAGTAGCAACCATGTACGGATCCATGTTGTAGCTCTGAAGATAACCTGCAAGAAGTTTATAATATGTAATCTGTTAAAAATCATATCGTTCCTGCAGTTCCATATAGCCAAAAGAAGTGCGCATATTCCAATCCGAATATTTGAAGCAGTGTCTGGTTGCACTCCATTTAGCCACGTCCCAAACAACGCATCTATGCTAGATGGAGGTGATATATTAAATGCTATATGGATTGATCGCCAAAGTAACTTTGTGAGAGGGCAATCAATGAATAAATGTTAAATTGTTTCGTCATGAACTCAAAAGCAACATCATGAACTACCGACCCGTCGTCGCTTTAGTAAGTTATCTTTGGTAAGAATGACCCGCTTATGCACAAACCACATGAAAATTTTGATGCGCAGGGGAACCTTAACTTTCCAAATGTGTATCGATCTTGGGATTGGGCCAGAATTAATAAGGTCCAAGTACATAGATTTAACCGAAAACACTCCATTCCCCGTCAACTTCTAGTGCACGGCGTCTGCTTGGGCTGCGAGCTGAACGTCCATCAACCTCCGCACCAAGTGTAGCCAGGAAGTCCATCGTTCCCCTACTAAATCCCGCCGGAACTGGATATTCAAAGGAACTGTCTGTAATACTGTAGCCACATAATCCCACTTACATTGCACAATATTATACAGGGCAGGGTACTGTAGGGCTAGCGGTGCCTTGCCTAGCCAAGTATCCTTCCAGGGAAGGGTACTGTAGGGCTGGGAACTTATATGTTTACCGCTGTATGTTTCCAAGTCACTTCAGCTCAGGATCTAAAACTTGCAGCTAATTTGCTGTCAAATATGCACCACAGACATCTTGCCTCTAGCAAAGATCTCCCAGGACAAAGCCAGGTCATTGGGAATTCGAAACCAGCAGAGGCCTATTTGACAGACTTGTGTACCATCACAGGTCCAGATTCAGTTCAGGTTTACCATGACTCAAGGGCCTATAGCATTGAAGCTCACACTTCAGCTCAGCTGGCGATCACTCAGGAAACTGTAACTAGGCATCCTTATTACATAGCTGAACTTGGCACTGCTAGCGGGGCACTTGCCCATACGCACCATGCAAGGATTAAGACGGTGTTATTCCATTCCACCAAATAAACACAGCAACTTAATCGGTACTGAACTTGGCACTGCTAGCGGTTTACTAATCGCAGAATAACAGCAACAAGCAAGAGAGACTACATGGAAGAAAATAAAGCATGCAAATTAACAGTAGCTAGAGAAACTGCAGTCTGCAGACCCCATCTAATATATAAGAGGCAGGTCAGCCGACCAATCTAATATGATAATACTCAAGTTGCACACATGCCCAACATGTAGCATGTGGGTATGTGATGAGGACATCAATAACCTTTGCCTCTATCAGTATGCTATCACAAGGACCGGACTCAAGACTCGAGTAAACAAGTCAAACACAGGCAATTGCTTTGATGTGTGTGTCATCGTTCCTGGCAATGATCAGCCAGCAGCCAGGCAGACATGAAATGAGTACCATATGCAGCAGATTAAACCCTGCAATAATAGCGTGTCACGTGATGAGAAACCCAACCTCTTGTTAATTAGATTAACCGAAAACATCTAGCTGCACATACTTCAATAGATACAAATGTTTATCGCTAAGTTTGTTTGTCCCACATACATGCTGTACTAGAGGAAAAGCCAAACGTATCCTGTGCATAACCGGTTAATTAACCGCGTAGTTGCAGTTCAAGTACACACATCTTACTGCAGCGTGCCATCGGAAACACATGGACTTTAATTTTGAGCTAATCACCTAGCTAGCATCAATTTTGGATGCTATACTAGCTAATACTTGCATCATATTGCAGTGCCGATTCTGCCTATATATGGCACGGACAATACAGGAAAAAATAGGAGCAAGCTTACCACTTCAAATAGTTGGTGGAGACAAGGATGGCGGGAAACCCACATACAGTTCGCTCTGCAATGGCATCACGTAGCTAGCCCCACAGAAGTGCTCAAGCTTCATAGTCTGGAGATTGAGTGAAAAACAGTCCGGGTCTCGCATATCCGGGTTTTTGGGAAACCCATTTAGGAGTAAGTATCCCCCAGCTACACCAACGGTGTAATAGCAGTAATCATGGGGCAATGGGACTACATCCTCCGTTTGCCACTGCCTTGGGTCATCCCCAATGCCAACCAAAATGGCATACCAGAGGTGATATGCATAGTCTTCAGGACTGAAGTGGAGAGTGAACATCCCAAGCCTCTCTTCGCTTGCCTCCACAAAGGCCACCTCACAATCCCGGGTACCAGGCGGGAGGTTGATGGAGGAGAACTCCATCGTACGAATGTGGAGCATGAGCAACTTGTTGATACCATTACCAGGTATCGCCCAGCAGAAGCATCTGTGCACGTAGTAGCGCTTTCCGAAGCAAATGGTGGATCGCGCATCTTCGCTGATTCCTGCGACCAGAGTGCTCCAACCATCAAATGCGACGGTCTGCCATTGTCCGGCATGGGGGCCTGACGAAGAGAAGACGAATATGACCAGCTGGGTCTGGTATTTGGCCAAGCACATGACCCTGAATCTCAAGGAAGCGTCTGCAGCAATGCCAGTGCCGTCGTCCTCGCCGGCAGGGGCAAGGAAAGGTTGGCAGTGATAGACTAGATCAGACACGTCCTGAGGGACGGGAGGTAGCAGGAGGTAGCGCCGGTGCAGCGGGTCGCACACGGCGAAGTCCCTGACCAGCACTCGGTCGTCGGGGACGACGCAGAAGAGGGCGCGGCCGTCGCGGAAGTCGCAGCGACACCAGGGCGGCTCGCGGGAGGGGAGGAAGGAGCAGGAGAAGTCGCTGTCAGTGAGTGCTCGGGCGGCGGCGGCGGAGGGATGGGGTGGCTCGGACGGGATGAAGGAGCACGAGATTACACCCAGGAGAGGCGGCGGGTGGAGGGCGCAGAAGCGACGGAGGAAGGAGTGATCGGCGATGATGCGTCGGAGGGACGGGCCGGCCATGGAGGCGCGGGCAAGGTCGGCGGCCGTGGGGACGCGGAGGAGGATCTCCTCCGTGAGGTGGTCCGGAAGGGTCGCCTGCACCGTCGGCAGGGCGTCGAGGTTGCACGGCAGCGTCGGCAATGCCATTGTGGTGGAGTTGTTAGGGGATTCTCTGTTGGGGTTTGAGAATTTATTTTGGAAGGGTAACCCGCCTTGTCTTTTTCGATGACGCTCTCCTCCGGTGCGCTTTAAGGCCGACGAGGGGACATCAAACTACAATGGTAGTACGTTTCATTTATTCGATAATTCATCCTGAAGCCCGAGCTCAGCTGCTCTCGGTCAGTAAAATTTCAAAACAAATATTAGAAAAATTCAAAAAATTCCAATTTTTTTATGTGGTAGATAATTTGATGCATGAGGTCCGCATCAAATTTCAACTCATTTGGATATTTGAGTAGGTCTCGGCAAAAAAGACAAATCGGGTCAAAACAGTTCATGAACAGTAAACTTTTTTACAGACCCCGATTTTGTCTTTTTTGCACAGACTTGCTCAAATGTCCAAACGAGTTGAATTTTTCAGCGAACCTCACGCATCTAATTATCTACCACACAATTTTTTTGGAATTTTTTGAATTTTTTTGTATTTGTTTTGATTTTTTCCGTGAGCGTGGGTGCAGCTGAGCCCGGGTGCAGATTCGCCGCGCTCTCATTTATTTTCTTTCTTTCTTCAGTTCACCGTCAACACTCGACAAGAAGTGAGATCAATCCATCATATTGTTAAATATGATAGGAGCACTACCACGACGAGTCGCCGCCTCCCTATGTTCATCATCTAGCCCTCAGCATACCAGCGATGACCTCCTTGCCCCTTGGTTGCTCCTCAAGCAGTGCCGCTAGCGTGATGCCACCTACCAAGTAGTCGGGGTTCGAGTAGAACACCAACGTCCAACCTTCGTTCATGTCGTTGACACCATTGATGATAACATTATCATAGTCGTACTAGTCGCCACTGGAAACATCGAGATGTTGCCACCTTCGTTCAAGTCCAGTTATTGCTGGCGATTGCTACGACACTTCTAATTTGGCTTGGGGGGGGGGGGGGGGGGGTCTTGTACACTTAATTTAGAAGTCATTCAGTCAGAGAGGCGATCAAAAGTTTGTTTAATTATGTTTCTTAGAGAGATGTTTGATTGTTAATTCGTGCAGTAAACATGTAATTTGAAATGTATGTTGAGGCTAGCAAGCGCGGAGATTAAGCACGATAATAGCATGTAGAGGCTAGCAAGTTTGTTTGTCCCACATACCTGCTATACTAGCGAGGGGCTCCCGCGGCCCACGTTGTAACCCATAACGGCTACATAGCGACAGGCTCGCAAGGTGTTGAGGATATAGCCGTTGGAGTCACCCGCCCAGGAGGGGCCGGGTTACTCGTGATGGTTACTACACGAAGCCCAGTACCAGAGATGAAGACGACGGGTCAATAACGGGCCCAAGACCCGGAGATGGCTTAAGGCCCGTAGCATTAGCCGCCGTTAGGGGAAAACTTGTAGTGTAAGGCAAGAATAGATAAGAGACCGAGCCGGACACTGTTATGAGCCGGCCGGGACTCTGAGAGCCGCTGGGCGTCAATCTCTCTATATAAAGGGGCGACCCGGCGGCGGGTCAGGACAAGAAAGATCTCATCGAGAGCCAGGCATAGCAATCAAGCTCCCTGCTCATCGAAGTCATAAGCAATACCACCTCAACTGGACGTAGGCTTTTACCTTCACCGTAAGGGGCCGAACCAGTATAACCTTCGTGTTCCTTGTCCTGTTAACCCCTTTAAGCTTCCTAGCTGCGATGGCTCCACGACTAAGTCCTAACACGAGGACATTTGCCGTGACAATTCCACGACAGTTGGCGCCCACCGTGGGGCAAGCGCACGGTGGATTTGAGTTCTTGAAGGGCAGCTTCGAAGGGCTCAAGGGATACGCTGTGGGCCGGATGACCAAGAGTCGTCGCGGCAAGCTCTACATCGACGATGCAAACTGGGGCCCCGACGCCGGCTCAATTGAGTACGGGTACCGGGTCCCCTTCGGCGGAATTCATGTCTTCATTGGCAAGATTGGTGAGCCGGGCCCTGAGGCGGATCTCTGCGCCGATCTCATCGAGACGGCTCAGCGCGCACGACCCGCCCGGGCCCTACCTGCCTTGAAGCATGCTTTTGTGGGATGTATCCATGAAGGACTCTCTGTAGGGTCTGGATCTGGTGATGAGACGGCCGCCGGCTCTGACGGCGAGTTGTCCACAGATGAGTCAAACTCGTTGTATCAACTTCAAGATGGCAGGCTCAGAGGTTGTTCCGATGGTGACAGTATTCTGGACCCTTTTGAGCCGCCGAGCCGGGTTGGAATCTTCATGGCCGGTGCACAGCCTGTTCAAAACCCTGCCGCCGGGTCAGGAAATCCGGTGCCCTCGCCGGCTCAGGTGCTGATGGATCTCACAGACAAGATGACGGCCCTGTTGACCGCCATGGTTGACCCGACGGATCAAGCTCAGCATGACGCGGAGGTGGCGCAGTTAAAGTTAGATCTAGTGAAAGCCAAGGAGGATCTGGCGGCGGAAGGGATCAGGATGGCTGCGGAGAGGGCGGCTCTCGACGCCCAGACTCAGTTGATTCAAGCGCAGTCCTTCCGGCTCACGATGGATCAGAACGCGTCTAATGAGGTCATGAGAAGGAGGCATCAAAAGGCCCAATCTCGACTCCCTCCGATCTACGATCCTCGAAACCTCTTCAACACGCCAGGTGTAGGGTCTAGTAACCCGCCGGAGGTCATAGTGCCCGGGGCTGGGACACATATTCAGCCACAGGTGATGGGGCCTCCCCGGGTGAACCCTGCCCCACCTCAGTATGTGCTAATACCACCGGGTCATTATGCTAACCCGCTGGAAAACATGGTTGCCGCGGCAGCACGGCTGGCGGCTCTCCCAATTGACGGCGACTCTCCAACGGCTGTTGAAACCCACCGGGTCAGGGAACTCCTTCAGACAGCGCTGACGCAGCAAGAGGCGTACTCTTACAGCCGGGACAGGATCCATTCAACCCCTCGTCCAGGCCGGAGCCCGAGTTATAGCAGACACATGGTTTCGGCGACCGGCTCAAGTAATGTCCGACGTCATGATTTGCCCCCTAGCCATGGCCCGGCTCATAACGGAGCCTTTCACGCAACAGACCAAGACAGAGCGCGACAAGAGGCAGAGCAGGCGCCTCAGTTGACGGCTTACCAGACACCCCCGGCTTATCCGACGACTTCCGTTGACGTGGGTATCCCTACGAGGACTGGAGGTGTCCCTTGTTTAGTGCCGGCTCTCCGCAATGAACGTCTACCCAAGGACTTCAAAGGGCCTAGGAAGGTGCCTAATTACACGGCTGATTTACAACCCGGAGCCTGGATCGAGAGTTACGAGATGGCCATGGAATTGCTGGAGGTTAGCGAAGCGGCGATGGCCAAATACTTCACCATGCTGTTGGATGGGACTGCCCGCACTTGGTTGAAAGGGCTGCTGCCCAATTCCATCGGGTCTTGGGCTGAGCTGAAAGCCCGGTTCATACAAAACTTCAAGGACACCTGTAGGCAGTCTATGTCAATTGTGGATTTGACTAACTATAAACAGCAGGAGGGTGAGTCTACGACACATTAGGTTCGCCGGGTCAAGGAGATAATACATTCATCTGATAAGATGGATGCCGGCTCTGCAGTTTTAATGTTGGAACAGAATTGTCGCTTCCTGCCCCTGAAGATGAAACTCGGGCGGCTCAAGCGTGATTGTAATGATATGGGTACGCTGATGGCGGCTCTCGTCAAGTATGCCGACTCTGATAGTACCAAGGACCCCGCGTCGGATGATGAAAGGACAGGGAAGGGAAAGAAGAACGGCAATGGCAAGGGTCCTCAGCATAACCCGGCGAACCAAGGAGGTGGCAAGCGTAAGGCCGACGGCAGCCTAGAGTTTGTAGCCAACGCCAGCTCACAGGGTAATAACCAGCGACGCAAGGGGAGGCCACCTCCCCGAGCCGGCGGGTCAGGTCCGACGCTGGAGCAGCTGTTGAATGAGCCTTGTCCGAGGCATGGCTCTAGGGAGAAGCCAGCTACTCATCTATGGAAGGATTGCGCAATCATGAAGGCCTTTAAGAATTCCAATGCCTTTAATGGCAACAATGGCCCGGGCGGCGGCTCAGGCACTGGCGGTTTTCATGGCCCGGGCGGCGGTTCAAATTCTAATCCTCAGAACGGTCAAGGGGGCTTTAACCAGCAGTCTGGCCAGGGTCATCAACAGCAGCAGGGGGGTTATCAGACCAATCCAAAGCAGCTTAACGGTGGACAGTACCATGTATTTACCACCAGTCTGTGTAAGCGAGATCAGAAGCTTCATAAGAGGGCTGTGAATGCGGTTGAGCCGGCGGTTCCACGCTATTTAAGATGGTCTGAGCAGCCTATTGTGTGGAGTAGGGAAGATCACCCTCCCCGGATTGATAATCCAGGTCACTTGGCCCTGGTGGTGGCTCCTCAGGTGGGAGGATATAAGTTCACTAAGGTGCTCATTGACGGAGGCAGCAGCATCAACATCCTCTATTATGAGACTTTCCGTCGTATGGGATTGATTGATAAGAACCTCAGCCAGTCCAATACTGTTTTCCATGGCGTAGTGCCTGATAAGTCGGCTTATCCAGTTGGTAAGATCGAATTGGAAGTAGCCTTTGGAGATGAGTACAATTACAGGGTGGAAAAATTGACCTTTGAGGTGGTCAAGATAAGAAGTCCGTATCATGCCATATTCGGGCGGCCGGCTTACGCCAAGTTCATGGCACGACCGTGTTACGTGTATTTGCAGCTCAAGATGCCGGGTCACAATGGGACCATTACGGTTCATGGCAGCCGGAAGGTGGCCTTGGAGTGTGAGGAAGGCGATGCGGCTTATGCAGAATCTGTTTGCGCAACAGAGGAGTTGAAATTTTACAAAGACAATGTTGATCCAACAGATATGACCTCTCTGAAAAAGCCAACTACGGAGCATGAGCCGGCAATGAAATTTAAGTCGGCTGATGAGACTAAGCTTGTTGATTTCGTTCCAGGTGATTCATCTCAGCAGTTTAGCATCAGTGCCAATCTGGATCCAAAATAGGAAAGCGCGCTCATCGAGTTCATCCGTGAGAATAGGGACATTTTTGCATGGAAACCTTCTGACATGCCAGGTGTACCTAGAGAACTCGCTGAGCACACCCTCAATGTTGATCCGAAATTTAAGCCGGTCAGGCAGTTCCTTCGGCGGTTTAATGAGGAGAGGCGGAAAGCCATTGGTGAAGAGGTGGCCCGGCTCTTGGCGGCCGGCTTTATTGTTGAAGTATTTCACCCGGAGTGGTTAGCTAACCCGGTGCTCGTGCTCAAGAAGAATGGCACCTGGCGGATGTGTGTGGACTACACGGACTTAAACAAGGCATGTCCGGCTGATCCTTTTACTCTTCCCCGTATTGATCAAATCATTGATGCTACGGCGGGTTGCGAGCGCTTAAGTTTCTTGGATGCTTATAATGGATACCATCAGATTAAAATGGTAGTTAAGGACCAGGATAAGACGGCGTTCATCACTCCCTTTGGAGCCTTCTGCTATGTGTCTATGCCTTTTGGGCTCAAGAGTGCACAGGCGACTTATCAGCGTTGCGTGCAGAACTGTCTTCATAACCAGATTGGGCGCAATGTTCATGCTTATGTGGATGATATTGTGGTTAAGTCCAGGGAGAAGGAAACCTTGATAGATGATCTGAGGGAAATCTTTGATAATCTCCGGGTCTACAAGATGATGCTTAACTCGGCCAAGTGTGTTTTTGGTGTTCCTGCAGGCAAGCTCTTGGGTTTCTTGGTTTCTAACAGAGGCATTGAAGCTAACCCGGAGAAGATCAAGGCAATCACCTCTCTGGCTAAGCCGGCGTGTATAAACGACGTCCAGCGCCTGGCGGGTCGTATCGCTGCTTTAAGCCGGTTTATAAGCTGTTTGGGTGAGAAGGCCATGCCATTATACCAGTTGATGAAGAAAACTGATGACTTTGTCTGGAATGATGCAGCTAATACTGCTTTTAAGGATTTGAAGAGACAGCTGGCAGAGCCCCCAGTCCTTGCTGCTCCGGTTGACAAGGAGCCTTTATTGCTGTATGTAGCTGCTAACACACGGGCCGTCAGTGTGGTTGTGGTGGTGGAGCGCAAGGAAGAGGGTAAGGAGCATCCGGTTCAGCGGCCGGTTTATTACGTCAGCGAAGTGCTCATAGAGTCTAAACAGCGGTATCCACATTGGCAGAAGCTTGTTTATGGCGTATTCATGGCAAGCCAGAAGCTTAAGCACTATTTTCAGGGTCACCCTATCACTGTGGTTAGTTCTGCCCCCCTTGGAGATATCATCCAAAACAGAGAGGCTACAGGGAGAGTGGCTAAGTGGGCTATAGAACTTGGGCCTCATGGTCTAAAATACGTGCCGCGCACTGCTGTTAAATCTCAAGCTTTGGTGGATTTCATCAACGATTGGACAGAGAGCTACAAGTGCCTGAGGAAAAGCCGGATAATACATATTGGACTATTCATTTCGATGGGTCCAGGTAATTGGAGGGCTCGGGGGCTGGAGTTGTATTGGCTTCCCCTAAAGGTGACAAGTTTCATTATGTGCTACGGTTGATATTTCCTTGCACTAACAATGCGGCTGAGTATGAGGCTTTGCTCCATGGTCTTCGGATGGCTAAGGAGATGAGCTTGAGCCGGGTAAGATGCTTCGGCGACTCAGACCTAGTGGCTCAACAAGTATCAGGCAAGTGGGATTCCAAGGACCCTCTCATGGCGGCTTATCGCCGTGAAGTTGATGCCATTGCTGGACACTTCCAGGGTTACCAAGTAGAGCACATCGATCGCAGGAAGAACGAGGCGGCTGATGCTTTAAGACGGCTGGGCTCTCAGCGAAAACCGGTGCCGCCTAATACTTTCCTGGACGTCTTGCATAACCCTTCTGTTAAGTTGCCTACAGAGGAAGACTTGGCTGTCCCTGACCCGGAGGCACAATTGGTGGCGGCTCTCCACATCATCCCGGACTGGACAGCGCCCTATCTAGCTTACATGACCCGGGGAGATTTGCCTGAGGATGAAACTTTGGCCAGACAAATAACCCGGCGGTCTAAGTCAATGGTTGTTATCAATGGTGAGTTGCATCGCCGCAGTGTTACGGGAGCGTTCCAGCGTTGTGTCTCCCCTGAGGAAGGTCAAGAGATCTTGCGTGAGATTCATGAAGGGGATTGTGGCCATCATGCCGGCTCAAAATCCCTTGTGGCCATCATGGTTTTTATTGGCTGACGACTCATGCTGATGCGGAGGACTTGGTCAGTAAATGTGATGGTTGTCAAAGGTTCTCGCGACGGGCTCATGTGCCGGCTCAGGAGCTGAGGATGATACCAATCACTTGGCCATTTGCGGTCTGCGGGCTTGATATGGTTGGGCCTTTTAAAAAATCCAAAGACAAGAAGACCCACCTCTTGGTGGCAGTTGACAAATTCAAAATGGGTTGAAGCAGAGCAGTTAGCAAGTGTGACGCAGCCACGGTGGTTCAGTTCATGAAAAGGGTGATATTTTGCTTTGGCTTTCCACACAGCATTATAATTGACAATGGTACCAATCTTTCCAAGGGCGCCATGGAGGAGTTTTGTCAACGAGAGCATATTCGACTTGATGTTTCATCAGTGGCTCACCCTCAATCCAATGGTCAAGCTGAGAGAGCTAATCAGGAGATTCTGAAAGGCATCAAGCCCCGGCTTTTAGTCCCTTTGCAACGGACGCCGGGTTGTTGGGTGGAGGAGTTACCCTCCGTGTTATGGAGCATCAATACTACTCCTAACAGGTCTACGGGTTACACGCCTTTCTTCATGGTTTATGGAGCAGAAGCAGTCCTCCCCAGTGACATCCGTCATGACTCGCCTTGAGTGGCGGCTTATGTTGAGGCGGATAATGAACAGGCACGCCAAGATGCTCTTGACTTGTTGGATGAACAGCGTGACGTGGCAGCAGCTCGTTCAGCGATTTACCAACAAGACCTGCGCCGTTATCACAGTCGCCGGGTTAAGTCCCGGGTCTTCCAGGAAGGTGATCTAGTGCTCCGGCTCATCCAAGATCAAACAGATGCACACAAGTTATCCCCGCCTTGGGAAGGACCCTTTGTGGTCAGTAAGAACTTGCACAATGGGTCATACTACCTTATTGACGTTCGGGAGCATAAAGATTCACGTAAGTCAGAGGAAGAGACCCGTCGGCCGTGGAACATAGCCCAGCTTCGGCCTTATTATACTTGAGCCACCGGCTCTCATAATGTACATATTTCTATAAGCCATGTATATATTATGATAAGCAATAAGGCAGGACCTCTGTCCTTTTTTCTCCTCTAAAGGTAAATGTGCTGTTTTCATTACAAGATCGTATGGTCACTTGGAGGTGGATCCGGCTTATGATATTATTCGAATCTAGTCATACACAATATAATCACTTGGGGGCTTCCTGTTCAAACATAGGTCGTATTCGAACCAAAGAGAGCATAGCTGTCGATACCCATTTGATTGGCAGAGTGCCGAGCTCATTGGGGAGTTTTTCTTTGATCATATTTGAATCATAGCTCAACCCCCTTTGGGAACCGACGTGGATCGTATTCGAATCAGCGTCGTTAAACAACTCTTAAGGTCATTTGGGGGCTTCCTGTTCAAACATGGGTCGTATTCGAACCAAAGAGAACATAGCTGTCGGTACCCTCTTGATCGGCATCGCCAAACCCGCTGGGGGCTACATGATCGCATTCGAATCGTGGCTTAACCCCTTTGGGACGGGTCTCTGGTCGTATTCGAACCGGAAGCCCCTACGATTTTTTGTAATTTACAGCAAGTTCTTCTGGTTGTCACATACAATAAGCATTATCAAAACTGGTACACCTGGGTTGAGGTACCAACCTTATTATCCGGGTTACATAAACCGGAAGTATACTTGAAGGCTTGTAAGTATGCTATTATGGTTATATCAAGGATATAATTAAGGACCAGTCGTTGGTGACTTTGTTCATATTCCGGGTTACCTATGTATGGTTTATGCTTCTCAGTGCGGTAAGCTGCCCAGAAACTTGTGACTTGTTTCCTATGCAGGATGGTTCAATATAGCTATTCGAGCATAAGGAAAATAACTGATCAATTGTAACCCGGAGGAATAAGAAGAAGCAGTTTCAATGGAGCTAAGCATTCAACACGTGCTCGATGGCACGACAAAATTAAGTATTTGTCCTACTCTATTACAAGACTCCCCGAGTCCAAAAGATGAGGCATTGTTTTAAGATGTAGTCACGAGCCGCCTACAAGTCAAGATGCTTGCCGGGTCGAAGCTTCCGGCTCATCCCTCTCCGCTCCTCCGGCTGTTACTATGACCTGGAAGGTTGACGATTTCCAGTCAATGCCGCTCAAAGCTTCAAATTGAGCCTCCTCGTCAATTAACCCGGCCGGGTTAATCTCTGGGGCAAAGGTGTGCTTACGAGTCGGCGGGACCAAGCTGATGGCTTCATAACGCGTAGTAGGGATCCTCTGATTCTCTGCGTCGTAGCCCGGCTGGTACTTGGTCAGATCGGTGTCATTCCCAATAAGGGTGGCCACCGGACGCACGATCTTCACGGAGGCAACAAAGTCTTTTTGGTCGAAGGGGGTGCCGTCTTCCTTCAGGCTGGGGTAACCAAGTGCAATATCAGCCGGGTCTAGCTCTGGAAGGAAAGCCTTGGCCCGGCTCAGAGCAGCTATGGCTCCGGCTCTTGCAGAGGCCCGTCGCAGCTCTTGGATACGCTGAGGAAGAACGGCAAGCCGGCGAAGTACTTCTGCCAGATGAGTCGGAACCTCATTGGATAGGGCCACCACAGCCAAAGCGCGCTGTGACCCGGTGTAGAGTTGCTCCACCAGGGTGTACACGGCCTTCAGCTTGGTCAGCATGTTCTGATTGAGGTTGGCGCTTCTGGGACCTGTTTAACAAAGTAAGATAAGCCGTTCTCAATGATGGGAGTTATGAGACATAAAGACTGTAAACTTGTTTAAAGTCTGCAGAATGACTTACCGAAGATTGCGGCGACCATCTGTGACACGTGGCGCTTTAAGCCGGAGAGTTCGGCGATTCTCTCCGACAGAGTCTTCTCCGCCTGTACGGCCCGGCTTACCAGAGCAGCCTTTTCTTCGGCCCAAGTCTTCCTTTCAGCTTCAAACTTCTTCTTGAGCTTCTCTTGAGCAGCAATGCTGGATTCAAATTTGGCGTTGGCCTTCCGGGTCTCAGTTTCCTGAGTCTTCAGGCGGTTCTTCAGCTCTGAGATATCAGCCTCGAATTTCTTGCAAGCAGCCTGCACAATTTCCGGGTTATAGCATGAACAGTTATTATGCAACTTTAAAGTCCCAAGCACTTTCCAAGCAAAGACACTTGGCACTTGGGGGCTAATGCATGTTGAAAGTTTCTATCTACAAAATTACCGGTTCATGAAAGTAAGCCGGAAATTAAGTCTACAACATATTCTATCATAAGTAGTAGACTTGGGGGCTAGTATGGTAAAGATGACTGTGCGGTAAGCAATAGAGTGGTACCTCAGACTTCTGCTGTATCTGCTTCACCATGTCAATCTCTAAGTCCCGGCTGCTGTGCACCTGATTGACATAGCCGGAAATGATCTCTCCAATGCTCAAGTCAGCATAGTTGGTGATGTCCAGCTTGGCCCTGCGGCGCTCTAGCAACTCTTCCTTGGCAGAGCACTTAGCCAGCGCAGTGGGTCTCCCCGGCTCGACAAACTCCGTCCGGGTAATTACCACGTCCGGGTCATCGGCCGGCTGAGCCGGGTTGGAGATTTCCGGGTTAGCAGAAGTCTCGGTGATTGGCTCGTCGGTTGGAGCGGTGGCTTCAGGAGCAGAGGCAGCTGGCGGCTCTTGAGCTGAAACCTCTGGCTCAGTCACGACCGGCTCTTCGACCGGCTTATCCTTCTTTGCTCTTTTACTGAGCTTTTCTTGCGCACTGAAAGGACAAAAAGTTAGTACAAAGGTATGAGTAAAGATAAGCACAACAAGAGATGATCATCATTACCCGGGTACGGTCTTGAAAGCCGGCAGGTTCGATTGCATAGAGTCGCCAGAGGAGGGTGAAGTTTCCTGATAATTCGAGTCAGAAGAATTGAGCGGTTGACGTATAACACCCGCCAAAGGATGAAAAGGATATAAGTTGGAGATAACCTCGGTCCGGCGCTTCCTTGATGCCTCAGGTAAGCCGGAGGAGAGGTCAGCATCCTTGTTGGTCCGGGTGTGCCGCCGGCTCTCATGAATCTGTTGCTTCAAAAGAAATTGAGGATCTTGATAAGCTAAAGGATGTGAAAATCTTACTTTCCGGGTTACTCTTCGGACTTTCAGCCTTGGCAAGGGCTCCGAGTCGGAGGAAAGTGTCATTACCTCTTCAGTCACCGGGTTACTTGCTCCGGTGTCATCCTGCTGATGATCAGTATCAATAAGGTGGACAGGAATAAACAAGAAATACAAGAAGAGCTTACAGGTTCAGGGGTTACCTCTGACTTGGAGCTGTCGCTTAGTTGAAGCAGCTCTGAGGCAGTAGGCCTGCTTCCCTTCTTGCGGGGAGCGGCTCTCCTGGCGGCTTTCTTAGCCTTCCTGGCCTTTTTGGCCGCCTCATGGTCATACTTGACCTTCTAGAATTTATCATCAGCCTGCAAAATACAATGAAGACTTCTTAAGGTTCAGATGAAAACTATCTAAGGAGAAAATAAGATGTTCAGATCAGCGGTTTACCACTGGGGCCGGGTTGGTCTTGCAGAAGGGGCTTAAGCCGGTCTTCCCGCAGTCTGCCAAGCTCTCATTCAAGAGGGCCTTGGTCATGTCTTCAACAACGTCTTCAGGAAGATCGTTGCGGCTGTGTCGCAGGGGGTCATCTTTCCGTCCCGTGTAATCACACATTAAGCCGGGGCGGCGGCTTAAGGGGATCACCCGCCACGAGATCCAGACCCGGACCAGATCAATGCCATTAAGGCCATTTCCCAGGAGAGCCTTGAGTTTGTTTATGGTGGGGATCAGAGGTTGACGCTCGGCTTGAGTCAGCTTATCCGGAAGCGAGTGATTTGGCTCCAGACGCAGGGCACGAAAGCCGGGCAGAGGGCTCTCGTCAGCCGGAGAAGTGTCCTGGCAATAAAACCACGTCTGGTTCCAATCCTTCGGATGGCTTGGCGGCTCAGCATAAGGAAAGAGGCAGTCTCTCCGGCGTTGAATGGAGATTCCACCAAGTTCCAGGCTCGGCCCGTTGGCACACTCGTTCTGACGGTTCAGATAAAAAATCTCTCTGAAGAGCAGCAGGCTGGGCTCTTCTCCAAGATAGACTTCGCAGAATACTTGGAAGTTGCATATATTTGACACAGAGTTAAGTCCTATGTCTTGTGGCCGCAGATCAAAGAAATTCAGCACATCTCTAAAGAATTTTGAGCCGGGCGGTGCGAAGCCCCGGCTCATGTGATCTGCAAAAATCACTACCTCACCCTCCCTTGGTTGCGGTCTCTCCTCTGACGGGTCAGGGGCACGGTAAGACATGACATCCTTCTTGGGCAGGTAACCCGTCTTTACGAATTCAGCTAAGGTGTCGTTGGTGACGTTGGACCTCATCCAGTTGCACGTAATGGGTGCTTTGGGAGCTTTGGAGGCATTGTGAAAGATGAAGCCTATGACAAAAGGAAAATGTCCGGTTCAATTATAAGCCGGCAGATGTTTACAGTTTAAATATTCAAATGGCGGCTTATGAGAGGGGCCTAATGACATATGATTAAGTGCATCGGGTTATCTAAGCCGCTGCAAGTATCGTGAGTAATTCAAATTGTCTATGGCTTTATCATAAATGAGCCGGAAATTTTACTGCGCATGGCTTCTTTGAGCCAGAAATATAAGCCGCCATAGCTCAGCAGGGGAAATTTTTGACTAAGTCTGGTGAAAACAAGTTTCACAGATCGCAGTAAATATTTTGGATCAAACGGTTGGCTAAAGAGAAAATTTTTCTAGACCTAGAACTGACGCAGAAGAAGTCCATGGGTTCAGAATGGGATCTTCTTCCAAATAAAGGGGATCTACTAGTGTTAAAATGGATGAGCAACAACTACCGCAGGAGTTCTGTGCTAATCTTGGATCGAAACATGGCCATAGTGGCAGAACTACAGGGAACTTGCGAAGAACTTACGAAGAACAGCGAAGAACGGCGAGGAACAGTGGAACCCTAATGTGGATCTACGGTGGAGAGGTGCAGGGACTTACAGGTGCGGAGTCACAGCGGAGATCCGTTGCGTTTCTCTGGTCACGTCAGGGTGATGCAGCGGCCTCAGTTGGTGAAGATGAAGAAACCCGCGGCGGCGGCGGCGACGGAGCTCGGGCAGCAGCAGAGTGGCGAGAGGAAGAAGAAGATGGAGGCGACGAGTGGCACGAGGCTCATGGGCCGGGCTACTTATAAGGGGAAGCTCATAAGTGGGCGCGAGAAACAAGGAGGCCACGGCTTGGTTATCTCGCCATAAAAACGCCTCGATTTTCGGGACGGCAATTAAAGATAAGATCCGTTGCGGATACGGTGGAGTAAAAAATGGATTTAATGGAAGATGACGTCACGGCGGGTTACCCGAAATCCAGAAGATGACGTCACGACGGGTTATAGCCTTCACAGAATTGTAAGCCGGAAGATTTTCTATCGAAAGGATTGAAGATTGACATGAGCCGGCTCAAATCAATCTGGGGCCTAATGTTGAGGATATAGCCGTTGGAGTCACCCGCCCAGGAGGGGCCGGGTTACTCGTGATGGTTACTACATGAAGCCCAGTACCAGAGATGAAGACGATGGGTCAATAATGGGCCCAAGACCCGGAGATGGCTTAAGGCCCGTAGCATTAGCCGCCGTTAGGGGAAAACTTGTAGTGTAAGGCAAGAATAGATAAGAGACCGAGCCGGACACTGTTATGAGCCGGCCGGGACTCTGAGAGCCGCTGGGCGTCAACCTCTCTATATAAAGGGGCGACCCGGCGGCGGGTCAGGACAAGAAAGATCTCATCGAGAGCCAGGCATAGCAATCAAGCTCCCTGCTCATCGAAGTCATAAGCAATACTACCTCAACTGGACGTAGGCTTTTACCTTCACCGTAAGGGGCCGAACCAGTATAACCTTCGTGTTCCTTGTCCCGTTAACCCCTTTAAGCTTCCTAGCTGCGATGGCTCCACGACTAAGTCCTAGCACGAGGACATTTTCCGTGACAATTCCACGACACAAGGGGGTGCCGGTGGCTTGTGCCGGCGCCCGGGTGGCCGGTGTTGCGGTATCTCGGGGAGGAGCGCCCGTAGTCATTGCCCCGGGGAGTAGGCGAGTTCGCCGATCCTCGTTAACAAATCTCGGTGTGGTCGTTGTGCTGTGATTGCTTGTTCCTCGATGGGTCGTCCGTGTACCTCGGTTTAATTCTAACATTTCCTTCATGGTCTGTGAGCGCCATGATTTAGCCGTACCATCAGTCTCCACATAAGAGCCAGCCCACCATCCGGACAGATCCTCAGGGTTTTACTTTGAGGAGAATAGATGGCGACTTCCTTTGCACCCGTCGGCCTGGGGGTTGCTGCTTCAGGATGATGAGTGACCTAATATAACTTTCAATGGTCGGCGCAGGCTGGTCATGAGTGATGGCATTTCAGTGAGGTTAAGAGTTGGATAGATTCATTGATTAAGGCATCTATTTCACCGACTGCGCGCGTTACCAGCAAAGATTTAGCTTTTGTTGTTTAACTATTTTTTATGATTTAACTCGCTTATCTAGCCAGCACTCTTGCATCAATTAATGCAGGGACCAGGGTGTGTTGTCGCTCTTTCCGGAAAACACATGCAGTCTTACAGGAATCTGTTCTTCACTGATTTTTTTACATGCACAATATCTACATACTTGCAAAGCCTTTGCGGTTATGCTCTCTAGCTAACCCTCCAGTTATGCTCATTCACTTATGAAGCCATCGGTCCATGACTGCCTTCTATCCATAGTAATTACGTGTAACCCTGATTTACTAGCTTGACAAACATATATACTTATCGTGACCAATGCACAAACCACATCCCATGTGGAGGTTAAAAGGAAAAAGAAAAAGAAAACCCACGCCCCATCCTACAACGTGTTAGCGGCCACGGCTCCACGTTTCGCTTAATGTGAATAGAGGCTCAATCAATCCGCAAGACTGGGTCCCGCCATGGGTTTAACTATGTCAGTCAGACCTGGCTGCCTCTGCTAATTTCCACACGCAATACAAAGTCTAGCTACTTTGATGACGCATGTTTGATTAATTTGTGAATTGGCCATCGCACTCAGACCAAGTTGGATGATAGCTAGCAACTCAACTCCCAAGTGTATACACATATTGACTTTTTCAGAGGAAAGGCATACGCCCGACTTTATAAATAAAGTCATGAGGCAGGTAGCAAGAACAACACCGAAACGTATCAGAACACACCCAAGCCCAAACTTTGGGCTGGACACGCGAATAAAGTCATGGTACATGGCTGCCACGCCAGTACACGGCACACATGCCGGATTAGAAAGAACGAACTAAGCTAAAGCCTCGGGCCCAAAAGAATCCCTCAAGCATCGTGCTCTAGTCTGCATAACTGAGACGCCGTGGTCCGGATTTTGTCGATCAGCATAGATAGCGCCTCTTGGTCGTCGGCTTTAGTCAATGATTTCCACTGCTGCAGGAAAGCACACGATTTAAATAAGCAGTCAGCCGGTTTAGCCGGAAACACGTGCTCGATAGTAAATTTGTTCCTAGTAGTCCACAGAGACCAGCATAAAGCCCACCCAAAAGATCCGTCTAGAAACACCGGAAAGGTTGGATGCCAGGCTGCGCAACTCAACAAAGGAGGCAGGGGCCCAGGACACATGAAGCCAGTCCCGCACACAACTCCAAATAAGCTTAGCCAGGTGACAGTGAAAAAAGATATGTTCCGAGTCCTCTACCTCACCACACAGAGCACAAAACTGGGAACCCGGCCCGTTTCTCTTACGAATCTGATCAGCCGAGGGCAGCTGGCCTCGAAAGGCTTGCCACAAGAAAAATTTTATCTTAGGGGGAATACGGGCCTTCCAAACTTTGGCAAAACGACTGGTAGGAGCGCCACCAACTAGCTTAGAATAGAGCGACTTAACAGAGAATCGCCCAGAGGCAGAAAGTGGCCAAAGCACCGAGTCCCTGACCGTCGAGAGCGTAGGGAAGAGGGCAGTAAGACGTTGCCAGTCTTCAAACTCTACAGGCGACAGAGAACGGCGGAAGGCCAGGTTCCACCCCTGGGAAGCAAGCTTCGCAATAGAAATATTAGGATCAGAGCAGTAAGAGAAAAGGGTAGGGAAGGTCACCGAGAGAGGTGAATCTCCACACCACCAATCAAGCCAAAACTGAATAGAGGCACCATCCCCAACAACAAACTTAGCAAAAGATTGAAAAACAGGTCTAACTTTGACCAGAGACTTCCAAAACTGAGAGCCACCACGCGGCAGAGCGAACATCGGGCTAGAGGATGGGAAATATTTAGCCTTAAGGATCGATAACTAAAGGGGTTGTTCCTCAGCGCTCATAATCTTCCACCACCATTTAATCATCAAACATTGGTTCATGATGGAAGTATTGAGATTCCCTAACCCCCCAAGGTTTTTGGGCCTGCACATCAATTTCCATTTGACGAAGCAATATTTGCGGCGGTTGTCCGCAGCATTCCAGTAGAACGCCCCACGGTGTTTGTCAAAACCAGCATGAATCCCAGCCGACAAGAGAAAGAAGCCCATAAGGAACATGGGGAGGGAGGAGAGACAGGCATTAATAAGGGCCACTTTCCCAGCATTCATATTATATCTCCCCCGCCAGGGAAGGACCCTGTTTCCCACCTTAGTGACTATCGGGGCAAAATCTTTTGCATGCAGCACATCCGGGGAAATAGGCAACCCCAAGTATTTGAACGGATAGGAGCCCTGCTTACAATTAAGAAGGTGGGCCACTCGCGCGGCTTCCGACCCGTCCACACCAGTCACAACTACTTCGCTCTTGGCAAAGTTAATCTTAAGCCCCGACATAGCCTCGAAGCAGAGTAAGATAAATTTGAGGTGGGCAAGGCAGGCCTCATTCATCTCGACCAGAATAATAGTGTCGTCCGCATATTGGAGGTGGGTGAGACCATGGGGAATGAGATTAGAGCAAACCGGAGTAATGTGCCCAGTGGCAGCCGCCCTAGAGAGGAGGCGAGATAAAGCATCTACAACAAAATTGAATAGGATGGGAGAGGCAGGATCGCCTTGCCTCAGGCCCCTACCATTGGCAAAGAATTTGCTAACCTGACCATTAACATTGATGGCAGTGTGGCCTCCCGAGACCAACTGCATAATCCTATGGACGAGGGGCCCTTGGAACCCTTTGGCCAGTAAAACTCTTCGCAGAAAATGCCAACTCACCGAGTCATAGGCCTTCTCAAAGTCTAGTTTTAGAATCACAGCTTTCGACTTACGAATCTTAAGATCATGAATGATTTCATGCAAACAGAGGACCCCGTCCAGAATGAACCGACCCTTGATGAAAGCCGACTGGAAAGGGCTAATGGTACGGTGGGCGATGGGGGAGAGACGAGTGGCTAACCCTTTAGCCGGAAACTTGGCGAAGTTATTAATAAGGGCGATCGGCCTAAATTGCGAGATAAAATCCGCGCCCTTGATTTTAGGAATAAGGGTAATGACAGCGTAGTGAAGGCGAGAAATGTCCACCGTACCCAACCAGAACCCTTGGATGATCGAACAAATGAGAGGCCGCAACTACGGCCAGAATTTTTTGAAGAAGGGGATCGAGAAACCATCAGGGCCGGAAGCAGCCTGCGGGTTAGCCGAGCTAATCACCTGCCAAATCTCATCATCAGATAAGGGAACCATCAGGTCCGAATTTTCGTCCGGAGAGATCTTAGACCCCTCACCCCAAAAGTCAGGACAAAGGCCAAGCCCAGGGTCCAGCTTAGAACCGAGTAGAGTAGAATAGAAGCTAACAATGTGATTCATAATGAGGGACTGGTCAGAAACTCTAACACCGTCAATCAACAGAGTGTAAATGAAACACCTGCGGCGTCTGCCATTCGCGATCGCAAAAAATAGGCTGTCATAGCATCCCCTTTTAAGGTCCAATTAAGGGCACCTCGTTGGCGCCAGTAAATCTCTGACTATTGGTGGAGCAGCAGCAAAGCGTCTTCCAGGGAGTAGCGAGAGGCCCACTGAGAAGGTGAAAGCCCAGATGTGTCAGCAGATAAATCCAACTCCCGGATTTGAGATTCGAGGGACTCCTTGTCTCGACGCACCTCGGCCGCCCTATTCCGAGACCACCCCCTTAAGAATTTACGCAACTCATAAGATAGCTTGTGCCAATCATCCAGGGGGCCAAAGGAGCGGTTAGTAGAGGAGAGAAAATTAGTGATCTTAGAAGCCACCATGTCACAAAAACCCTCCACAACAACCCAGGAAGTATCAAACTGGAAACGGGAGGGAGAAACAAGAGAAAGGATACCCTCATCCAGGATTAGGGGAACATGATCAGAGCCCACCGCAGGCCTAGCCTTAAGCAGCGCGCGAGGAAATAGCGAATTCCACTGAACAGAAACGAAAACCCTGTCCAGCACCGACCGGACATGCGAGGATTGATGGTTAGACCAGGTGAAACGCGCCCCCACCCTAGGGAGCTCACGCAGCGCGCAGTTACTGATGAAATCATTAAAAGCATTGGCGAGAGGCCAGGAGAAATTAGGATTGTTCTTGTCAGCCGGAGAACGTAGCAAATTGAAATCACCCCCAATTAGTAGAGGAATAGAACAAGTTTCAATCTTAGTCGATAGTTCGTCCAAAAAGAGAGGAGCAAGCGTGTGATCCGCAGGGCCATATACCACCATAAATTCCCACAAAGTGTTGAGCTGACGATGATGAACCACACAGCTAGCCCAAAAGATGCCATGATCAAAAGTAATGAAGTCAAAAACGTCCCGCTTGGACCCAATCAAGATTCCCCCAGAGTGGCCCGAGGCGGGGAGAAGGTGCCAATCAAACCTATCCATCCCAGTTATCGCAGATAGTTCAGAAGGGGAAAAGGATTCCTTGAACGTTTCGACCAGCCCTAAAATGTCAATATGTTCACCACAAACCAAGTCATGAATCTGGTCCCGGCGCCCCCTAGCACCGAAACCACGAATATTCCAGAATAGAGCTTTCATTTGTAGGAAAGGTTTTTAATACGGAGACTCGATCTGCACGAAGCCCCACAAGGCTTAGATCGTTTGGGATGCCCCACCTTAGAAAGGACCGGGGGGCCGACGACTGGCCACAACCATTTGTCGCCTCCAGCCCCCCGGCTTGGCCCTGAGCATCAACATGAGCAGCACCTTTCGCGGCCTCAACGGCCTTAGCAATGGCAGCCTGGGCTGCCTCATTGGCCCTAATGACAGAAAGCAGGTGAGAAGGGGAGCTCATCCCCGGTATCGCAGCCACCCCAATATCAGACATGATATGCAGCAAATGATCATCTGACAGAGCTGGTAAAACAAGGCGAACAGGAGAGGCAGGGAGAGATGGTTGGGCAGACGAACCTGAACGAGGGAGGTCCTTGGCCGCGGCACGCCGCTCCGCCCGCACCGCCACCGAGACGCCAAAATCGCGCACACGCCGGCCCTTCCGCGCCGTGGATGCTGGGGAGCGCAGCACAGGGGAGCACCGAATCAGCGACGTCGGCCCAGGGCCAGACCCCGAGACGGAGCCCAGGTCCTTGTCCAGACGCCGCGACAGACCCGTCGCCGACAGCTTGGAGGTGGAGGAGGCCCGACTCTTAGCCGAAAATTTCCGGACCGAAGACTTCTTCTTCTGCTTAGACGAGGGCTCGGTGGTGCGCAAGGGGGAAGCTGGAAGGTCCTCGATCCCAGAGAAGGAAGGAGACTGCGGGCGAGTAGGCACATTGGAACAGGCTCCAGAGATGGGGGTCCCCTTAGCAGCACCAGTGGCACGAGAGGCCAGGTCTTCCTTCTGAGGGTTAGGGGCAGGGGCATTGTCCTTGAGCAGCTCACGCTCATCCGAATCCAGCTTATCCCATTCAGACTGAGTGAAGCGCGGCTCAGTTCCTCCACTTGGGTTCTGCCGCCCAGCCGACCCATCCCCCTGCGTGTCATCCTTGTCCTGGTCCGAAGGCTTGGAAGGAGGAGGCGGGGGTGGAGGAGGAACACGATCTGCCCCCTCCACCCGAACCCGAAGGCGCACACCCTCAGGAGAAGGGAAGACATCCACAGAGCCATGAACACAAGCGGGATCGATGTACCAGACACTGAGACGAACCGGGCCAACCTTGCCAAGGGATTCCGAATCCACCTCCACGGGCTTGCCAATGAGCTTGCCAAACGCCATCATGATCCACAGATCGAAGCCCCACGGGCACGTCGTCAACTAGCACCCAGATCTTGGTAAGCGGGCCCACCGCCTTGGCACCACAATTTTCTGCTTTGAAAGAAACCACAAGCTGGTTGAGGGGTAGGGTAAAACTGGTGCACGAGGAGATCATCCGTAGACAGTCCTTAGAAGGAAAAACCACTGCAAACTCATACTCAGAAAGCTGGCGCACCTGCCAATCCCAACCACCCTCGTCCCAAATTTTCAAGCCGTCCAAGAGGGTCTGCGGAGAGATCAGCTGCCCACACACCGTGATGATGGCCGCGTTAGAGAGGGACGGCGCAGCCATCACCACAGGAACATCAGCATCGAGGGCAAAGAAATAACACCCGGGAATACCCAAGCCAAACTGGATGAAAGAGGGAATCTGGGCACGGTTACGGCAGTCGACAGTGAGATGGCCGTCCGAGCGGCAGATGAGGCAGAAGGGTGGATTCGTACATCTAGACTGGAAGTGGTTCGGGCGGTGGCACGCGAAGCAGGTCAGGGTCGGTGTCGTGGAATTGTCACGGCAGATGTCCTTGAGCTAGGACTTAGTCGTGGAGCCATCGCAACTAGGAAGCTTGAAGGGGTTATGCGGGACAAGGAACACGAGGATTTATACTGGTTCGGCCCCTTACGATGAAGGTAAAAGCCTACGTCCAGTTTGAGGTGTTATTGATTAGGGTTACGATCGCCAGGGAGCTAAACAGCTATGCCCGGCTCTCGATCAGATTGTTGTCGCCCTTAAACCGCTGCCGGGTCCTCCCTTTATATAGGGAGGCTGACGCCCAGCAGCCCTTAGAGTCCCGGCCGGCTCATGAGAGCGTCCGGCTCGGACTCTAAACAATACCTGCCTTACACTACAAGTCTACTATAACAATGATTGTAACTACATGCCTTAAGCCATATCCGGGTCTCAGCCCATCTCTGGCCCATCATCTTGAAACTTAGCTCCGGGCTTCTAGCAATGATCATCTGAAGAGTAACCCGGCCCCTCCTGGCGGGTGACCCTAAGGTCTATATCCTCAACATTAGGCCCCAGATTGACTTGAGCCGGCTCAGGTCAATCTTCAACTCTGCCGACAGAGAAAATCTCCGGCTCACCATTCATGTGAAGACCATAACCCGGAGTGACGTCATCCTCTGGACTCCGGATAATCCGCCGTGACGTCATCCTCCATTAAGTCCGTTTTTTACTCCGCCAGATCCGCAACGGATCTTCGCTTTTACTGTCCTCCCGAAAATCAAGGCGTCGTAAGGGGGAGATAACCACGCCGTGGTCCCCTTGAATCTCGCGCCCACTTATGACCCTGCCTTATAAATAGGCCGGCCCAACACTTCTCCTCTCACGCTCTCCTTCTTCCTCCTCGCGCCGTCGCTTCTCTGCCCGAGCTCCGCCACTGCCGCCGCCGTCGCGCCCCTGGTCTTCACCAACCCGGCCGCTGCATCACCCTGATTCGGACCAGATTCACGGCAGCGACCTCCGCCCTTTCCAACTCCGGTGAGTCTCCTTTGCCCTGTCAGATAGATCTGCTGTAGGGTTCATCTTGTGTTCTTCGCGTTCATCACCATTGCCGCAAACCTCAGTAGCTCTTGTAGTCACCACGCTCGGTTGATCTTTAACCTCACATAGAGTCAGTGCGGTAGATGTTTGAGATCCATTTCACCTGCAAAAAACCCTCTTTTTACTGCATAAGAACCATGCTCCACCTCAAGAACTTCTCCTGCCTCTGTTTTTTAGGTCTAGAAATTTTTCATTTCACCCGACCATTTTGATCCAAAAAAGTTACCGCAATATGTGAAATCTGTTTTACCACACTTAGTAAAAACTGCAGCCCTTGAATCTTGGCGGCTTATATTTCCGACTTAAAGAAAACACGCGCCGTAGAACTTTCCGGTTTTTAAGGAGAACCATGCCCTGTAGGATCCTCCGGCTTAACTGCGGTAAGCCATAGATGACCAACTTATTCTGAATGCCCCTACGGCTTAGATAACCCACCGTATCTGAATATATATCATTAGTCCCCTTCATAAGCCGCCATTGTAGTTTGAATGATAATCTCCGGCTTACAATTAACCCGGACACTTTTTCCTTTATCATAGACCACCAACCTTCACCATGCCTCCCAAGGCTCCCATTACTTGCAACTGGATGAAATCCAACGTCACTGACGAGACCCTGGCCAACTTTGTTAAGTCCGGGTATCTGCCCAAGAAGGAAGTGATGTCCTACCGTGCCCCTGATCCGTCAGAAGAAAGACCACAGCCGAGGGACGGGGAGGTAGTGATCTTTGCGGACCACATGAGCCGGGGCTTCGCACCGCCCGGCTCAAAATTCTTCCGGGATGTGCTCAACTTCTTTGACCTTCGGCCTCAGGATATAGGACCCAACTCCGTATCCAACATCTGCAACTTCCAAGTCTTTTGCGAAGTATACCTTGGAGAGGAGCCCAGTTTGTTGCTTTTCAGAGAACTGTTCTACTTAAACCGCCAAAACGAGTGTGCAAACGGGCCAAGTCTGGAATTAGGCGGCATCTCCATCCAACGGCGTAGGGACTGTCTATTCCCTTACACAGAGCCGCCAAGCCACCCTAAGGACTTTAATATGACTTGGTTCTACTGCCAAGATACGTCCCCAGCCGACGAGAACCCGCTGCCCGGCTTTCGCCCAACACGCCTAGAGCCGACTCATCCGCTATCCGACAAACTGACTGCCGCGGAACGCCAGCCTCTGCTTCCAACGATCAATAAGATCAAGGCCCTGCTAGGCAACGGTCTGAACGAAATAGATTTGGTCCGGGTCTGGATCTCATGGTGGGTGATCCCATTGAGCCGCCGCCCCGGCTTAATGTGTGAGTACACCGGGCGAAAGGATGACCCGCAGAGGCATAGTTGCAATGATCTTCCAGAAGACGTTGCTGAAGAAGAGACCAAGGCTCTGTTAAACGAGAGCCTGGCAGACTGTGGAAGGACCGGGCTAGCCCCGTTCTGCAAGACCAATCCAGCCCCTGCGGTAAGCCGCTGACTTTAACCTTTCAACTTCTTTTACATGTCACCTTGCTCTGAACCATTTTAAGAATTCATTGCTGTATTTCTCAGGCTGATGATAAATTCTGGCGGGTCAAGTATGACCATGAGGCGGCCAAGAAGGCCAGGAAGGCGAAGAAAGCCGCCAAGAAAGCCGCCCCTCGCAGAAAGGGAAGCAGACCCACTGCTTCGGAGCTGCTGCAATTAAGTGATAGCTCCGAGTCAGAGGTAACCCTTAAACCTTTAAACTCTTGCCATATTTGTTGTTTGCTGCTGTCCGCCTTATCAACATTTTGCTTATTGACAGGATGACACCGGCGCCAGTAACCCGGTGATTGAAGAGGTAACATCACTTTCCTCCGACTCGGAGCCTTTGCCACAGCTGAAAGTCTGAAGAGTAACCCGGAAAGTAAGCTTTTCTCATCCATTAGCTCATCAAGACCCTCAATTTCTTTTGAAGCAGCAGGTTCACGAAAGCCGGCGTCACACCCGGGCCCGCAAGGACACCGACCTCTCCGCCGGGTTACCTGACGCAACAAGGAAGCGTCGCACTGAGGTTTTTTCTCACCTGTACCCTTTTCATCCGTTGGCGGGTGTCATCCGTCAGCCACTCAACTCTTCTGACTCCAATTATCAGGAGACCTCCCCCTCTTCGGGTGACTCCATGCAGTCAAGTCTGCCGGCCTTCAAGACTGCACCCGGGTAATAACAATCTCCTTACATTATCTGTCTGTATTTACTCTTTGTATGCCTAACATTTCTGCCTTCTCAGTGCCCAGGCAAAGCTCACCAAAAGAGCAAAGAAGACCAGGTCAGCCGGAGTGCCGGACTTGCCTGAGCCGGAGGCGACGGCTCAAGAGCCGCCAGCTGCCTCCGCCCCCGAAGCCACCATTCCCATGGACACGGCGCCTGAAGCCCCTGCCCCGACCACCAAGACAACGACCGAAGCGTCGGTTAACCCGGAGGCTTCCGGCTCATCCCCACCAGCTAACGACCCGGACGTGGTAATTACCCGGACGGAGTATGTTGAGCCGGGGAGGCCGACCGTGCTGGCCAAATGCTCCGCGAAGGGGGAGTTGCTGCAACCCCACCGGGTGAGTCTGGATCTCTCCAGCTACACCGACTTAAGCATTGGAGAGCTCGTCTCAGGATACATCAGCCAAGTTCACAAGAGCCGGGACGCCGAGATCGCCATGGTCAACCAGATCCAACAAAAATCCGAGGTATCCTTCTGCTGTCTTCTTACTTTCTAAATAGTGACCCTTGTCATGCTAGCCCCCAAGTCGACAACTTATACTTGAATATGCTGTAGACTTAGGTCCGGTTTATTAAACTAAGCCGGCAATTTGTAGATAGATACGTTCAATATGCATTAGCCCCCAAGTGCCAAGTGTCTTTGCTTGGAAAGCGCTTGGGACTTATAGAATGACTGTTAATAACCCGGAAATATATGCAGGCTGTTGGCAAGAAATTAGAGTCGGACCTTGCGGATCTCAAGAGCCGGCTAAAGACACAAGAGATGGAGACCAGGAAGGCAAACGCCAAGTTTGTCTCCAGCATCGCCGCTCAAGAGAAACTGAAGACCGAATTCGATGCTGAGCGGAAGGCCTGGGCTGAGGAGAAAGCCGCACTGGTGTCCCGGGCAGAACAGGCGGAGAAAGCCCTCACTGAGAAGACCGCTGAGCTCTCCGGCCTAAAGCGCCAGGTTTCCCAAATGGTGGCTGCTATCTTCGGTAAGTCACCTCGCCGGCTTTCATCAAGTCTGTATATGTTATGATTCATCCTTGTCACCGGCTTATCTGACCTTTATTAAACAGGCCCCAGGAGTGCCAACCTCAACCAGAGCGTGGTCACCAAGTTAAAGGCCGTGTACACCCTGGTGGAAACAACTCTACACCGGGTCACAGCGCACCTTAGCTGTGGTGGCCCTATCCAACGAGGTGCCAACCCATCTGGCCGAAGTCCTGCGCCGGCTCGCTGTTCTGCCACAGCGGATCCAGGAGCTACGCCGAGCCTCCGCAAGAGCCGGAGCAATTGCCGCGCTGAGCCGGGCCAAAGCCTTCCTGCCGGAGCTAGACCTGGCAGACATCGCCCTGGGTTACCCAAGTCTGAAGGAAGACGGCTCAGCCTTCGACCAGAAGGACTTCGCGGCATGTGTGAAGGCTGTACGCCCGGTGGCCACCATCATCGGGAACGACACCGACTTAACCAAGTATCAGCCGGGGTACAACGCGGAGAATCAGAGGATTCCAACCCCTCGCTATGAAGCGCTCAATCTGATTCCTCCGGCTCGCCAGCACACCTTCGCCCCGGAGATTGACCCGGCCGGGTTAATCGACGAAGAAGCCCAGTTCGAAGCTCTCAGCGGCATCAACTGGAAGTCGTCAACCTTCGAGGTCTTGGGATCAGCCGGAGCAGAAGACAGGAATGAGCCGGGGACGTCAACTTAGCAGGCATCATAAAGCGGCTGGCGGTTCACCGAACAACGCTCCATCCTTGAGACTTGATGACTTTTGTAATAGAATAGGTGCAACAATTTATCTCTGCCGTGCCATCGTGCATGTAATGAATGCTGAAATCCCTTGAAGTTATTCTTTTGGTGCTCCTCCGGGTCATAATTATCCCTTTGTCCTTCCCAACCTTAACAGGTGCCTTTAAGTATCTGCATAGAAAGGCAAATCACAAGTCTCAAGGCGGCTTACCACCCTGAGAATCAGGTGTTTGAGATGGATAACCCGGAATATGAATCAAAAAGGACTGGTCCTTAGTTACACTCTGAACATAGCCATGATAACACACTTAACGGCCTGTAAACATACTTCCGGATTAAATAACCCGGGTAACACGGTTGGTATCTTAACTCTAATTGACTTGCCTTGATGACATCCATGATGTTCAATTAACAAGATAAACCCAAAATTAAGCCGGCAAGTGAAACCCGGTCATGCACACTTTGTCATAATCAGAGTAAACTTGTGATAAATCAGAACTTAGGGGCTTCCAGTTCGAATACGACCAGAGATCCGGCCCGAAAGGGGTTAAGCCAAGATTCGGATACGATCATATAGCCCCCAATGGGTGTGGCGATGCCAATCAAGAGGGTACCGACAGCTATGTTCTCTTGGGTTCGAATACGACCCATGTTTGAACAGGAAGCCCCCAAGTGATTCTTAAAATTGTTTAACGACGCTGATTCGAATACGATCCACGTCGGTTCTCAGAGGGGTTAAACTGTGATTCAAATATGATCAAGGTTAACTTCCCAACGAGCTCGGCACTTTGCCAATCACGTGGGTATCGACAGCTATGTTCTCTTTGGTTCGAATACGACCCATGTTTGAACAGGAAGCCCCCAAGTGACCTTACTGCTTACAGCTAGACTCAAATACAATCATAAGCCGGATCCTCCTTTAAATCAGCAGGTAAGAAATAACACACGCATAATTGGGGGAGAAAAAGGGACAGAGGCCCTGCTTTATTGCTTATCATAGTATATACATGTCTGAGATAAATATGTACACCACGAGAGCCGGCAACTCAAGTGTAGTAAGGCCGAAGCTGAGCTATATTCCATGGCCGACGGGTCTCCTCCTCAGATTTACGCGAATCTTTATGTTCCCGAATATCAATGAGGTAATATGACCCGTTGTGCAAGTTCTTACTGACCACAAAGGGCCCTTCCCAAGGTGGGGATAACTTGTGTGCATCTGTTTGATCCTGGATGAGCCGGAGCACAAGGTCGCCTTCCTGGAAGACCCGGGATTTGACCCGGCGGCTATGATAACGGCGCAGGTCTTGTTGGTAAATCGCTGAACGGGTTGCCGCCACATCACGCTGTTCGTCCAACAAGTCCAGAGCATCTTGGCGCGCCTGTTCATTATCCATCTCAACATAAGCCGCCACACGAGGCGAATCGTGACGGATGTCGCTGGGGAGGACTGCTTCTGCTCCATAAACCATGAAGAAAGGCGTGAAGCCAGTAGACCTGTTAGGAGTAGTGTTGATGCTCCATAAGACGGAGGGCAGCTCCTCCACCCAACAACCCGGCATCCGTTGCAAAGGGACCAAAAGCCGGGGTTTGATGCCCTTCAGAATCTCCTGGTTAGCTCTCTCAGCTTGACCATTGGATTGGGGATGAGCCACTGAGGAAACATCAAGTCGGATATGCTCCCGTTGACAAAATTCTTCCATAGCGCCCTTGGATAAATTGGTGCCATTGTCAGTTATGATGCTGTGCGGAAAGCCGAAGCGGAAAATCACCTTTTTCATAAATTGAACCGCCGTGGCTGCATCGCACTTGCTAACTGGCTCAGCCTCCACCCACTTCGTGAATTTGTCAACGGCCACCAAGAGGTGGGTCTTCTTATCCTTGGACCGTTTAAAAGGCCCAACCATATCAAGCCCCCAGACCGCAAAAGGCCAAGTGATTGGGATCATCCTCAACTCCTGAGCCGACACATGAGCCCGTCGTGAGAACCTTTGGCAACCATCACATTTACTGACCAAGTCCTCTGCATCAGCGTGAGCCGTCAGCCAATAAAAACCATGACGGAAAGCCTTGGCCACAAGAGATTTTGAACCGGCATGATGGCCACAATCCCCTTCATGGATCTCACGCAAGATCTCTTGACCTTCCTCAGGGGAGATACAACGCTGAAACGCCCCTGAAACACTACGATGATGCAACTCGCCATCAATGACAATCATTGACTTAGCCCGCCGGGTTACTTGCCTGGCCAGAGTTTCATCCTCAGGCAACTCTCCCCGGGTTATATAAGCCAGATATGGCATTGTCCAGTCTGGTATGACATGAAGAGCCGCCACCAGTCGTGCCTCCGGGTCAGGGATAGCCAAGTCCTCTTCTGTAGGCAACTTAACCGAGAGGTTATATAAGACATCCAGGAAAGTGTTAGGCGGCACCGGCTTTCGCTGAGAGCCTAGCCGGCTTAAAGCATCAGCCGCCTCGTTCTTCCTGCGATCAATGTGCTCCACTTGGTATCCCTGAAAGTGCCCAGCAATGGCATCAACCTCGCGATGGTAAGCCGCCATGAGAGGATCCTTAGAATCCCAGGTGCCTGATACTTGTTGAGCCACCAAATCTGAGTCCCCAAAGCACCTTACCCGGCTTAAGCTCATCTCCTTAGCCACCCGAAGACCGTGGAGCAAAGCTTCGTATTCAGTCGCATTGTTAGTGCAAGGAAACATCAACCGTAGCACATAATGGAACTTGTCACCTTTAGGGGAAGCCAATACAACACCAGCCCTCGAGCCCTCCAACTGTCTGGACCCATCGAAGTGGATAGTCCAATAAGTGTTATCCGGCTTTTGCTCAGGTACTTGAGACTCCGCCCAATCATTAATGAAATCCACCAAAGCCTGAGATTTAACAGCAGTGCGTGGCACATATTTGAGGCCATGAGGTCCAAGTTCTATAGCCCACTTAGCAATTCTCCCTGTAGCCTCTCTGTTCTGGATAATATCACCAAGGGGGGCAGAACTGACCACAGTGATGGGATGACCCTGAAAATAATGTTTGAGCTTCCGGCCCGCCATGAACACACCGTATACGAGCTTCTGCCAATGTGGGTACCGCTGCTTGGACTCAATGAGTACCTCGCTGACATAATAAACCGGCCACTGAACCGGCTGCTCCTTACCCGCCTCCTTGCGCTCCACTACAATAGCCACGCTAACGGCTCGTGCATTTGCCGCTACATATAGTAGCAAGGGCTCCTTATCAACCGGAGCAGCAAGGACGGGGGGCTCTGCCAGTTGCTTTTTCAAATCCTCAAAAGCGGTATTAGCTGCATCATTCCAGATAAAGTTATCAGTTTTCTTCATCAACTGATATAGGGGCATAGCTTTCTCACCCAAACGGCTTATAAACCGGCTTAAAGCAGCGATGCGACCCGCCAAACGCTGAACGTCATTTATACATGCTGGCTTAGCTAGGGAGGTGATAGCCTTGATCTTCTCCGGGTTAGCCTCAATGCCTCTGTCAGAAACCAAGAAGCCCAATAGTTTGCCTGCAGAAACACCAAAAACACACTTGGCCGGGTTAAGCATCATCTTGTAGACCCGGAGATTATCGAAGGTTTCCCTTAAGCCATCTATTAGGGTTTCCTCTTTGATGGATTTAACCACAATATCATCCACGTAAGCGTGAACATTGCGCCCGATCTGTTTATGAAGACAATTCTGTACACAACGCTGGTAAGTCGCCTGTGCACACTTGAGTCCAAAAGGCATAGACACATAGCAGAAGGCTCCAAAGGGAGTGATGAACGTCGTCTTCTCCTGGTCCTTAACTGCCATCTTAATCTGATGATACCCGGAATAGGCATCCAAGAAACTTAAGCGTGCACAACCTGCCGTAGCATCAATGATTTGATCAATACGGGGGAGAGCAAAAGGATCAGCCGGACACGCCTTGTTCAAGTCCGTGTAGTCCACACACATCCGCCAGGTGCCGTTCTTCTTGAGTACGAGCACCGGGTTAGCCAACCACTCCGGGTGAAAAACCTCAACAATGAACCCGGCCGCCAAGAGCCGGGCCACTTCTTCACCAATAGCTTTCCGCCTCTCTTCGTTAAACCATCGAAGGAACTGTCTGACCGGCTTAAATTTTGGATCAACATTGAGAGTGTGCTCAGCGAGTTCTCTAGGTACACCTGGCATGTCAGAAGGTTTCCATGCGAAGATGTCCCTATTCTCACGGATGAACTCGATGAGCGCGCTTTCCTATTTTGGGTCCAGATTTGCACTGATGCTAAACTGCTGAGACGAGTCACCTGGAACAAAATCAACAAGTTTAGTCTCATCAGCTGATTTAAATTTCATTGCTGGTTCATTCTCCGTGGTTGGCTTTTTCAGAGAGGTCATATCTGTTGGGTCAATATTGTCTTTATAAAATTTCAACTCCTCTGTGGCGCAAACAGACTCTGCATAAGCTGCATCACCTTCCTCACACTCCGGAGCCACTTTCCGGCTGCCGTGAACCGTAATGGTCCCATTGTGACCCGGCATCTTGAGCTGTAAGTACACATAACACGGCCGTGCCATGAACTTGGCGTAAGCCGGCCGTCCGAATATAGCGTGGTATGGACTTCTTATCTTGACCACCTCAAAGGTCAACTTCTCCACCCTGTAGTTGTTCTCATCACCAAAAGCCACTTCCAATTCGATCTTGCCGACCGGATAAGCCGACTTACCGGGTACCACACCATGGAAGATAGTGTTTGACTGGCTGAGGTTCTTATCGACTAGCCCCATACGACGGAAAGTCTCATAATAGAGGATATTGATGCTGCTGCCTCCATCCATGAGTACCTTTGTGAACTTATAGCCTCCCACCTGAGGAGCCACCACTAAGGCCAAGTGGCCCGGGTTATCCACCCGGGGAGGGTGATCCTCCCTACTCCACACTATAGGCTGCTCAGACCACCGCAGGTAGCGTGGAACCGCCGGCTCAACTGCATTAACAGCCCTCTTATGAAGCTTCTCGTCTCGTTTGCACAAACTAGTGGTGAACACGTGATACTGTCCACCGCTAAGCTGCTTCGGGTTGGTCTGATAACCCCCCTGCTGCTGTTGATGACCCTGACGAGACTGTTGATTAAAGCCTCCTTGACCGTTCTGAGGACCAGAATTTGAGCCGCCGCTCGGGCCATGAAAACCGCCGGCGCCTGAGCCGCCGGCACCTGAGCCGCCACCCGGACCATTGTAGTTTTTAAAGGCCTTCATGATAGCACAATCCTTCCACAGATGAGTTGCTGGCTTCTCTCTAGAGCCGTGTCTCGGACAAGGTTCATTCAACAGCTGCTCCAGAGAAGGTCCTGACCCGCCGCCTCGGGGAGGGGGCCTCCCCTTGCGTCGCTGGTTATTACCTTGAGAGTTGGTGTTGGCTACAAACTCTAGGCTGCCATCGGCCTTACGCTTGCCTCCTCCTTGGTTCCCCGGGTTAAACTCAGGACCCTTGCCGTTGCCATTCTTCTTTCCCTTCCCTGCCCTTTCATCGTCTGAAGGGGGATCCTTGGTACCATCGGAATCGGCGTACTTGACAAGAGCCGCCATTAGGGTACCCATATCGGTGCAGTCGCGCTTGAGCCGCCCAAGCTTCATCTTAAGGGGCACAAAGCGACAGTTCTGTTCCAACATTAAGACTGCAGAGCCGGCATCCATCTTATCTGATGAATGTATGATCTCCTTGACCCGGCGAACCCAATGGGTCGTGGACTCACCCTCCTGCTGCTTACAGTTAGTCAAATCCACAATTGACATAGATTGCTTGCAGGTATCTTTGAAGTTTTGAATGAACCGGGCTTTCAACTCAGCCCAAGACCCAATGGAGTTCGGCGGTAACCCTTTCAACCACGTGCGGGCAGTTCCATCTAACATCATGGTGAAATATTTGGTCATGCCCGCCTCACTGACCTCCAGCAATTCCATAGCCATCTCATAACTCTCAATCCAGGCTGCAGGCTGTAAGTCCGCTGTGTAGTTAGGCACCTTCCTAGGGCCCTTGAAGTCCTTAGGTAGATGTTCATTACGGATGGCTGGTACCAAACAAGGGACTCCCCCGGTCCTGGTAGAAATTCCCACATCAACGGACGTCGTCGGATAAGCCGGGGGGGTCTGATAAGCCGTCAATTGAGGCGCCTGCTCCGCCTCTTGCCGCGCTTGGTCTGTTGCCTAGAAGGCTCCATTATGAGCCGGGCCATGGCCAGGGGGCGGGTCATGGCGTCGCACATTACTTGAACCGGTTGCTGAGACCATGTGCCGGCTGTAACTCGGGCTCTGGCCTGGACGAGGGGTCGAGTGGATCCTGTCACGGCTATAGGAGTACGCCTCTTGCTGTGCTAGTGCCGTCTGCAGGAGTTCCCTGACCCGGCGGGTTTCGATGGCCGCCGGAGAATCACCGTCAACGGGGAGAGCCGCCAGCCGTGCTGCCGCAGCTACCATGTTCTCTAGCGGGTTATCATAATGACCCGGGGGTATTGGCACATACTGAGGCGGGGCAGGGGGCACCTGGGGAGGCCCCATCACTCATGGCTGAATAAGGGGTCCAGACCCGGGCGCAATGACCCCTGGCGGGTTACTAGACCCTGCACCCGGCGTGTTAAAGAGATTGCGTGGATCGTAAACCGGCGGGAGTCGAGACTGGGCCTTCTGATGCCTCCTTCTCATGACCTCGTTGGCCGCGTTCTGATCCATCGTGAGTTGGAAGGACTGCGCCTGAATCAGCTGAGTCCGGGCGTCGAGAGCCGCCCGCTCCGCAGCCAGCCTGATCCCTTCCGCTGCAAGATCCTCTTTAGCTTTTATCAGATCCAATTTTAGCTGTGCCACCGCCACATCGTGCTGAGCTTGATCCGCCGGGTCGACCGTGGCGGTTAACAGGGCCGTCATCTTGTCCGTGAGATCCATTAGCACCTGAGCCGGAGAAGGCACCGGGTTTTCCGCTCCAGCAGCAGGGTTCTGAACAGGCTGCGCACCAGCCATGAAAACTCCAACCTGACTTGGTGGCTCAAAAGGGTCCGGAATACTGTCACCGTCGGAACAACCCATGAGCCCGCCATCTTGAAGTTGGTACAACGAGTTTGACTCATCAGTGGCCGACTCGCCGTCAGAGCCGGCGGCCGCCTCATCACCGAACCCGGATGGATCAGAGGGCCCTCCACGGATGCATCCCACAAAAGCGCGCCTTAAGGCAGGCCGGGCCCGGGCAGGTCGTGCGCGTTGAACCGTTTCGATGAGGTCGGCGCGGAGATCCGGCTCGGGGCCCGGCTCACCAATCTTGCCGATGAAGACATGAATTCCACCGAAGGGGACCCAGTACCCGTACTCAATTGAGCCGGCGTCGGGGCCCCAGTCCGCATCGTCGATGTAGAGCTTGCCGCGACGACTCTTGGTCATCCGGCCCACAGTGTATCCCTTGAGCCCTTCGAAGCTGCCCTTCAAGAACTCAAATCCACCGTGCACCGGCCCCACGGTGGGCGCCAACTGTCGTGGAATTGTCACGGCAGATGTCCTTGAGCTAGGACTTAGTCGTGGAGCCATCGCAACTAGGAAGCTTGAAGGGGTTATGCGGGACAAGGAACACGAGGATTTATACTGGTTCGGCCCCTTACGATGAAGGTAAAAGCCTACGTCCAGTTTGAGGTGTTATTGATTAGGGTTACGATCGCCAGGGAGCTAAACAGCTATGCCCGGCTCTCGATCAGATTGTTGTCGCCCTTAAACCGCTGCCGGGTCCTCCCTTTATATAGGGAGGCTGACGCCCAGCAGCCCTTAGAGTCCCGGCCGGCTCATGAGAGCGTCCGGCTCGGACTCTAAACAATACCTGCCTTACACTACAAGTCTACTATAACAATGATTGTAACTACAGGCCTTAAGCCATATCCGGGTCTCAGCCCATCTCTGGCCCATCATCTTGAAACTTAGCTCCGGGCTTCTGGCAATGATCATCCGAAGAGTAACCCGGCCCCTCCTGGCGGGTGACCCTAAGGTCTATATCCTCAACAGTCGGTGAAGGGCCCGAAGAGGCAGGGTGCTGGCGAGGAGGGGGAGGCGGCGGCGGCGGCAGGATGCCATCGCCACGGACCGCACCAGGGGGACCCGAAGCAGGGGGAGGGGGCGCCGATCCCCAGCGAGCGAGGAGGAGGAGCCAGGCCCGAAGCGCGGCCCCGAGCGAGAAGCACCGCCTGCCGCAAACGAGCGGGGAGGGGGCCGAGGCGGAGGGACCGGGCCCCTGGCTAGAACGGGGCGCGGCGTCGACGAGGAAGAGCCACCGCCAGCCGAAGCAGCCGCGGCCTCCCACGGATCCAGCCCCGCGCCAGGGACCGTTGACCCAGATCTGGCCACGGAGCGCTCCGCCCCCGCCTCCCACTCCTCCCGCTCAGAAGGCAGCACGCGCGCCGCCCGCTCCGAGGCGAGCTTGGATCGCAGCTCCGCCTCATAGGCCAGATTGACCCCATCGCCCGGCGACACTTCACGGGCACGCTTGCTGCCCGAAAGGGCCTCGGAGGAGGAATCCCGAGATTTGTCCATGGCGGCCACCTCAGCGAAGGAGAGAAGCAGTGGGGGTGGGGAGGGAGCGGATCTGGAGAACTGGCGAATAGGACGACGCACCCTGCGGATATCAGCAGCAGACGCCGAAAACCCTAGGAAGGGGGGGGGGAAGCGCCGCGACGCACCCATAAATATCCACCGGAAGCCAGGCCAGAGAGGGCCGAGCGGGCCGAAACGGAGTCGCAGGCTCGGGAAGGGGGCGGACGCGGAGCAGTGGCCACAACCATCTGCCCCGGGCCCATAGATGAGAGGGGGGGAAAAGACACGAGGGACGACAAAGCCGAGGGCCCGGGCGACCCAGCACAGGACGAACCAGGTACCGCCCGGCCCACGAGCGAACCAAGGCCCATATCGACCAAAGAACAGACCGGATCTAGGGTTAGGCCATCGCCCGCCCCCGCACACACCGGCGAAGCCGCCGCCGCCGTCACCAGCCCGGGCCGGCGAGGAGGAGGGTGACTGGGACAGGCGACCGGAGAAGCACCAACATCCAAATCCAACAGGCCAGCGGATGGGGAGGAACCGAGGATACCACACTCAGGAGAGACAGCCGGGCCCCGTCCCGCACGCCGCCGACGCCGGCCAACGCACCACCTCCCAGACGACCCAGAGGGAAGCGACACCGGCCGGCCCCTGCCCCCCGGAGCAAATTTCCGGACGAGGCCCGACGCCAGCACGGACGGCATCAGCGAGACCGCACCCGACGAGGCCTCCTCCGCCGAGTCTGAATCCGACTCCACCGAGTCACCCAGCGCCCAGAAACGCGATCCGGGGACGGACGCTGCCGCAGAGGAGCAGGGAGAGCCATCCCGACTCGCAGTAGATGGGGGGGGGGGCAGCGGGAGGGAAGGGAGGGGGGGAGAGGGGGGAGGGGGGAGGGGGGAGCCATGGGACACGGCGGGGGCAGGGGGGAGGAGGGGAGCGGCGCGCGGGGGGACGAAGGGGGAGAAGGAGGGAGAGGGGGAGGGGGGAGCCATGGGACACGGCGGGGGCAGGGGGGGGGGGAGGAGGGGAGCGCTACACATATTGACTTGCGTAATTAATTCTTAACTGGTGCCTTGTTCAAATCTCCTCCTATTCCACATCAGACTCTTAGGCTCCGTTTGTGGTTTCTGAACTATACTTGTCTATGTTTATTTTATAATCTGCTTTGGCAAATTAGCGATAACAAAAGAGAAAAAAAAAGGTGAGCCAAATGATATTATGATAATGAACCGTAATACCAAAACGAAAAGACATATGCTATGGCAATAATGCACAAAAAGTGTCAGGGATATAGTGAAAATACAAGCAACTTCTTCAAATGACAACAATCAAAGCTCGCCCTTGACTTAAACTTAATTAAGAAAAGTCATGTTTATTGTCGAAATCTTATCATGTTTATAGTCTCTGACATCCTTCCTAGCTATATGCAGCCTCAAACAGCAGATAAGATGGATCTTAAATTTTGTTAATTTTGTGATGTTGTACAATGCCCTTCTGCGACCAGAGAAATGATATGGTGTATCATATTTAAACCCCGTTTCTAGAAAATAAAAGCTCTGTTACCCATGGACGCCAAAATAAAAGCTCTATTACCCTGTTTAAACTCCCGCGATCAGCCACAGACTCCTTGTGTGAATTCTCATCCACAAATCCCATGCCTCAAGCGTACATCGCTCTGAGCAAGGGGGAGACGGTAGGGGTGTATCTAAGAAATATTTAGAAATAAATTAGAAGTCCATAATCTATCCCTAATAATAAACCATCCGTGGGTTCACCTTCACAATACGCTTTCTTCCTGTGAATGTACTCTTTCGGTTTGAATTTAAAACATATACACAAGGTGGTACTAAAACGTAGTTCGAGGCAGGCCGTATTATTTTCGCCCGGAATTCGCAGCGACAACCTGCGTGGCCCATCTACGCTGGCAAAGACCAAAACAAAAATTGTGCGGTACGTGGGGATCGAACCCACGTCCTCCCACTAAGCCTATAAGACAGAGACCAATTGAGCTAGCAATTGTTAGAGTGTTGAAGGAGAGTTCAACTCTTGATGAAATAGTCCCACCTCGACTATTTACATCCAGCCACACCAGTTAATATACGTGCAGAATTTGCACCTACCCAGAAGCTGGTTGCTGGATGATTACCACCTAGGTGGTGACTGATGAGATAATGGATGTATGGAGATCGTCATGGAGTCTACGAGAGACAAGATGCTATACGAAAACAAGGCAAGACGTGATACAAGGAAGGAAGATGCATGCTATTCTTGGGAAGATGAACAACGATGTACAATTTTCATGGGACAGGTTGAATTAATGTACATTTTGCTCTATTCTTTTTTTTGGAATTGTTTGGATTGCTTACCACATGTGTCAGGCTTGCTGCAACTATTACTCCTCTCGATTCTATTATTCTAGGTTAGTTTGCTTGCTGCTATTACTTCATATTTATTTTTTAGAGGAAAGGCATACGCCCGACTTTATAAATAAAGCCATAAGGCAGGTAGCAACAGCATCACCGAAACGTATCAAACACAACCAAGCCCCAACGCTAGGCAAGACAACGAGGATAAAGTCATGGTACATGGCTCCCACGCCAGTACACGGCACGCAGGCCGGAATAGAACGAACCAACTAAGCTAAAGACTCGGGCCCAAAAGAATCCCTCAAGCATCGTGCTCTAGTCTGCATAACTGAGACGCCGTGGTCCGGATTTTGTCGATCAGCATAGATAGCGCCTCTTGGTCGTCGGCCTTAGTCAATGATTTCCACTGCTGCAGGAAAGCACACGATTTAAATAAACAGTTAGCCGGTTTAGCCGGAAACACGTGCTCGATAGTAAATTTGTTCCTAGTAGTCCACAGAGACCAGCATAAAGCCCCCAAGCCCACCCAAAAGATCCGTCTAGAGACATCGGAAAGGTTGGATGCCAGGCTGCGCAACTCGGCAAAGGAGGCAGGGGCCCAAGACACATGAAGCCAGTCCCGCACACAACTCCAAATAAGCTTAGCCAGGTGACAGTGAAAAAAGATATGATCCGAGTCTTCCACCTCACCACAAAGAGCACAAAACTGGGAGCCCGGCCCGTTTCTCTTACGAATCTGATTAGCCGAGGGCAGCCGGCCTCGAAAGGCTTGCCACAAGAAATTTTTATCTTAGGGGGAATACGGGCCTTCCAAACTTGGGAAAAACGACTGGTAGGTGTGCCACCAACTCGCTTAGAATAGAGCGACTTAACAGAAAACCGCCCAGAGGCAGAATGCGGCCAGAGCACCGAGTCCCTGACCGTCGAGAGCATAGGGAAGAGGGCAGTAAGACGTTGCCAATCTTCAAACTCTACAGGCGACAGAGAACGGCGGAAGGCCAGGTTCCACCCCTGGGAAGCAAGCTTCGCAATAGAAATATTAGGTTCAGAGCAGTAAGAGAAAAGGGTAGGGAAGGTCACCGAGAGAGGTGAATCTCCACACCACCAATCAAGCCAAAACCGAATAGAGGAACCATCCCCAACAACAAACTTAACAAAAGATTGAAAAACAGGTCTAACTTTGACCAGAGACTTCCTAAACTGAGAGCCACCACGCGGCAGAGCGAACATCGGGCTTGAGGATGGGAAATATTTAGCCTTAAGGATCAACAGCCAAAGGGGTTGATCCTCAGCGCTCATAATCTTCCACCACCATTTAATCATCAAGCATTGGTTCATGATGGAAGTATTGAGAATCCCTAACCCCCAAGGTTTTTGGGCCTGCACATCAATTTCCATTTGACGAAGCGATATTTGCGGCGGTTGTCCGCAGCATTCCAGTAGAACGCCCCATGGTGTTTGTCAAAACCAGCATGAATCCCAGCCGACAAGAGAAAGAACCCCATAAGGAACATGGGGAGGGAGGAGAGACAGGCATTAACAAGGGCCACTTTCCCAGCATTCATATTATATCTCCCCCGCCAGGGAAGGACCCTGTTTCCCACCTTAGTGACTATCGGGGCAAAATCTTTGGCATGTAGCACATCCGGGGAAATAGGCAACCCCAAGTATTTGAACGGATAGGAGCCCTGCTTACAGTTAAGAAGGTGGGCCACTCGCGCGGCTTCCGACTCGTCCACACCAATCACAACTACTTCGCTCTTGGCAAAGTTAATCTTAAGCCCGACATAGCCTCGAAGCAAAGTAAAATAAATTTGAGGTGGGCAAGGCAGGCCTCATTCATCTCGACCAGAATAATAGTGTCGTCCGCATATTGGAGATGGGTGAGACCATGGGGAATGAGATTAGAGCAAACCGGAGTAATGTGCCCAGTGGCAGCCGCCCTAGAAAGGAGGCGAGATAAAGCATCTTCTGCAACGAAATATAATAGGATGGGAGAGGCAGGATCGCCTTGCCTCAGGCCCCTACCGTTGGCAAAGAATTTGCTAACCTGACCATTAACATTGATGGCAGTGTGGCCTCCCGAGACCAACTGCATAATCCTATGGACGAGGGGCCCCTCGAACCCTTTGGCCAATAAAACTCTACGCAGAAAATGCCAACTCACCGAGTCATAGGCCTTCTCAAAGTCTAATTTTAGAATCATCGCTTTCGACTTACGAATCTTAAGATCATGAATGATTTCATGCAAACAGAGGACCCCGTCCAGAATGAAACGACCCTTGATGAAAGCCGACTGGAAAGGGCTAATGGTACGGTGGGCAATGGGGGAGAGACGAGTGGCTAACCCTATAGAACCGAGTAGAGTAGAATAGAAACTAACAATGTGATTCATAATGAGGGACTGGTCAGAAACTCTAACACCGTCAATCAACAGAGTGTCAATGAAACACCTGCGGCGTCTGCCATTCGCGATCGCAAAAAAATAGGCCGTCATAGCATCCCCTTTTAAGGTCCAGTTAAGGGCACCTCGTTGGCGCCAGTAAATCTCTGACTGTTGGTGGAGCAGCAGCAGAGCGTCTTCCAGGGAGTAGCGAGAAGCCCACTGAGAGGGTGAGAGCCCAGATGTGTCAGCAGATAGGTCCAAATCCCGGATTTGAGATTCGAGGGACTCCTTGTCTCTATGCAACTCGGCCGCCCTATTCCGAGACCACCCCCTTAAGAATTTACGCAACTCATAAGATAGCTTGTGCCAATCATCCAAGGGGCCAAAGGAGCGGTGAGGAGAGGAGAGAACATTAGTGATCTTAGAAGCCACCATGTCGCAAAAACCCTCCACAACAAGCCAAGAAGCATCAAACTGGAAACGGGAGGGAGAAACAAGAGAGAGGATACCCGCATCCAGGATCAGGGGAACATGATCAGAGCCCACCGCAGGCCTAGCCTTAAGCAGCGCGCGAGGAAATAGCGAGTCCCACTGAACAGAAACAAAAACCCTGTCCAGCACCGACCGGACAGGCGAGGATTGATGGTTAGACCAGGTGAAACGCGCCCCCACCCTAGGGAGCTCACGCAACGCGCAGTTACTGATGAAATCATTAAAAGCATTGGCAAGAGGCCAGGAGAAATTAGGATTATTCTTGTCGGCCGGAGAACGTAACAAATTGAAATCACCCCCAATTAGAAGAGGAATAGAACATGTTTCAATCTTAGTCGATAGTTCGTCCAAAAAGAGAGGAGCAAGCGTGTGATCCGCAGGGCCATAAACCACCATCAATTCCCACAAAGTGTTGAGCTGACGATGATGAACCACACAGCTAGCCCAAAAGATGCCATGATCAAAAGTAATGAAATCAAAAACATCCCGCTTGGACCCAATCAAGATTCCCCCAGAGTGGCCCGAGGCGGGGAGAAGGTGCCAATCAAACCTATCCATCCCAGCTATCACAGAGAGTTCAGAAGGGGAAAAGGATTCCTTGAACGTTTCGACCAGCCCTAAAATGTCAATATGTTCACCACAAACCAAGTCATGAATCTGGTCACGGCGCCCCCTAGCACCGAAACCACGAATATTCCAGAATAGAGCTCTCATTTGAAGGAAAGGTTTTTAATACGGAGACTCGATCTGCACGGAGCCCCACAAGGCTTAGATCGCTTGGGACGCCCCACCTTAGCAAGGACCGGGGGGGCCGACGACTGGCCACAACCATTTGTCGCCTCCAGCCCCCCAGCTTGGCCCTGAGCACCAGCAGGACCACCACCTTTCGCGGCCTCAACGGCCTTAGCAATGGCAGCCTGGGCTGCCTCATTGGCCCTAATGACAGAAAGAAGGTGAGAAGGGGAGCTCATCCCCGGTATCGCAGCCACCCCAATATGAGACATGATATGCAGCAAATGGTCATCTGACAGAGCTGGTAAAACAAGGCGAACAGGGGAGGCAGGGAGAGATGGTTGGGCAGACGAACCTGAACGAGGGAGGTCCTTGGCCGCGGCACGCCGCTCCGCCCGCAGCGCCACCGAGACGCCAGAGTCGCGCACACGCCGGCCCTTCCGCGCCGTGGATGCCGGAGAGTGCAGCACAGGGGAGCACCGAATCGGCGACGCCGGCCCAGGGCCAGACCCCGAGACGGAGCCCAGGTCCTTGTCCAGACGCCGAGCCAGACCCGTCGCCGACAGCTTGGAAGTGGAGGAGGCCCGACTCTTAGCCGAAAATTTCCGGACCGAAGACTTCTTCTTCTTCTTAGTTGAGGGCTCGGTGGAGCGCAAGGGGGAAGCTGGAAGGTCCTCGATCCCAGAGAAGGAAGGAGACTGCGGGCGAGGTGGCACATTGGAACAAACTCCAGAGATGGGGGTCCCCTTACCAGCACCAGCGGCATGAGAAGCCAAGTCCCCCTTCTGAGCTTTAGGGGCAGGGGCATTGTCCTTGAGCAGCTCGCGTTCATCCGAATCCAGCTTATCCCATTCAGACTGTGTGAAACGAGGATCAGTTCCTCCACTTGGGTTCTGCCCCCCAGCCGACCCATCCCCCTGCCTGTCATCCTTGTCCTGGTACGAAGGCTTGGAAGGAGGAGGCGGGGGTGGAGGGGGAGCACGGGGTTCTGCACCCTCCACCCGAACCCGAAGTCGCACACCCTCAGGAGAAGGGAAGACATCCAGAGAGCCATGAACACAAACGGGGTCGATGCACCAGACATTGAGACGAACCGGGCCAACCTTGGCCAGGGATTCCGAATCCACCTCCACGGGCTTGCCAATGAGCTTACCAAACGCCATCATGAACTCCACAGATCGAAGCCCCACAGGCACGTCGTCAACTAGCACCCAGATCTTGCTAAGCGGGCCCACCGCCTTGGCACCACAAGTAGCTGCTTTGACAGACACCACAAGCTGGTTGAGGGGGAGGGTAAAACTGGTGCACGAGGAGATCATCCGTAGACAGTCCTTAGAAGGAAAAACCACTGCAAACTCATACTCAGAAAGCTGGCGCACCTGCCAATCCCAACCACCCTCGTCCCAAATTTTCAAGCCGTCCAAGAGGGTCTGCGGAGAGATCAGCTGACCACACACCGTGACGATGGCCGCGTTAGAGAGGGACGGCGCAGCCATCACCACAGGAACATCAGCATCCAGAGCGAAGAAAGAACATCCGGGAATACCCAAGCCAAACTGGATGAAAGAGGGAATCTTGGTACGGTTACTGCAGTCGACAGTGAGATGGCCGTCCGAGCGGTAGATGAGGCAGAAGGGTGGATTAGTGCATCTAGATTGGAAGTGATTCGGGCGGTGGCACGCAAAGCAAGTCACGGTCGGTGAGGGGCCCAAGGAGGCAGGATGCTGGCGAGGAGGAGGAGGCGGTGGCGGCGGCAGGATGCCATCGCCACGGACCGAAGAAGGGGGACCCGAAGCAAGAGGAGGGGGCGCCGATCCCCGGCGTGCGAAGAGGAGGAGCCAGGCCCGAAGCGCGGCCCCAAGCGAGAGGCACCGCCCGCCGCAAACGAGCGGGGAGGGGGCCGAGGCGGAGGGACCGGGCCCCTGGCCGGAGCGGGGCGCGGCGTCGACGAGGAGGAACCACCGCCAGCCGAAGCAGCAGCAGCCTCCCATGGATCCAGCCCCGCGCCAGGGACCGCCGACCCAGATCTGGCCACGGAGCGCTCCGCCCCCGCCACCCACTCCTCCCGCTCAGAAGGCAGCACGCGCACTGCCTGCTCCGATTCGAGCTTGTACCGCAGCTCCGCCTCATAGGACAGATCGACCCCATCGCCCGGCGACGCTTCACGGGCACGCTTGCTATCCGAAAGGGCCTCGGAGGAGGAACCCCGAGATTTGTCCATGGCGGTCACCTCAGCGAAGGAGAGAAGCAGTGGGGGTGGGGAGGGAGCGGATCTGGAGAACTGGCGGATAGGGCGACGCACCCTGCGGATATCAGCGGCGGACGCCGAAAACCCTAGGAAGGGGGGGGGGAAGCGCCGCGACGCACCCATAAATACCCACAACAAGCCAGGCCAGAGAGGGCCGAGTGGGTCGTAACGGGATCGCAGGCTCGGGAAGGGGGCGGACGCGGAGCAGTGGCCACAACCAACTGCCCCGGGCACATAGACGAGAGGGGGGGGAGACACGAGGGACGACAGAGCCGGGGGCCCGGGCGGCCCAGCTCGAGACGATCCAGGCACCGCCAGGCCCACGAGCACACCAAGGCCCATTTTGACCAAAGAACAGACCGGATCTAGGTTTTGGCCACCGCCCGCCCCCGCACACACCGGCGTCGCCGCCGCCGCCGCCACCGGCCCAGGCCGGCGAGGAGGAGGGCGAATAGGACAAGCGACCGGAGAAGCACCAACACCCAAATCCAACAGGCCAGCGGACGGGGAGGAACCGAGGAGACCACACTCAGGAGAGGGTGTCGGGCCCCGTCCCGCACGGCGCCGTCGCTGGCCAACGCACCATCACCCAGACGACCCAGAGGGAAACGACACCGGCCGGCCCCTGTCACCCGGAGCAAATTTCCGGACGCGGCCCGGCGCCAGCACGGGCGGCACCATCGAGACCGCACCCGACGAGGCATCCTCCGCCGAGTCAGAATCCGACTCCACCGAGTCGCCCAGCGCCCAGAAACGCGATCCGAGGAAGGACGCTGCCGAAGAGGAGCAGGGAGAGCCATCCCGACTCGCAGAAGATGGGGGGGAGGGAAGGGAGGGGAGGGGGGGACGGGGAGCCATGGGCCACGGGCCACGGCGAGGGCAGGGGGGAGGAGGGGAGCAGCGCGTGAGGGGACGGAGGAGGAGAAGGGAGAGGAGCCATTGTCTGAACTGTCGTAGCTCTACTTCATATTTATTGAAGTTCAAGAATGAACAAATAATCTAGAGAATGAACTAACAATCAAGAGGTGGTTGTTCAGACAGATCAATTTACTTGAAATCATACCCCATATGCTGATGAAATGAACCAATTTCTTATCATCAGCGAGCGTTGTCCAACGACATGATTCCTTGATCTGGCAGATTCATAGGAACCAGCGTTTTCTCCCGTTGCAACGCACGGGCATTTGTGCTAGTGAATTTAAAGGACACAAAACCGAGCGCAGGCCATAATCCTTTTCCAAGAAATATTCCATACGCAGCTTCTTGAGATAATATAAACAAGGCGTACAGTCCTAGCTGGCCTGGCCAGCTGATCTGTTCAACATCGATCTGTGATCTCGATCCAGGTCTTCTAACAGCTAGCCAATTTATTCAAATATGATGTCCATCACACATGGCTGACAGCCAATCCATCCAAAGTAAACATTCATGATTGCAGGTGCCTGTGTCCAAGAGCGTGCGGGGGACACGACGTATGTAGGACAAAATGAAGTCAACTAACTTTGCGTGTTTGCCATCACGTTGGGACCATTGCAAATGCTAAGCACGCTGATGTGTTGTGACTATTAAATTGTTTAAGCGGGCAGTTAGTTGGCTAATCACCTTTGTTCTTATATATCTAGCATTCTACCCATGATCGTGACACTACTCAATGAACTAGCCCCTCCCTATTTCATTGAAATATTTGTTGATTGGAATATATAATCCGATTTCTCCAATAAGCTGGCAAGTGATGTCTCCGAGCACTGCAATCACACGGTTATCAGCATAATCCGGCACACAAAGCGCGCCCTCAGCCCAGGAGTTTGCCGAGCATCATGATTTTGGTACTCGGCATACCTGGGTGCCACATGGCATACCCGTGTCGTGTACGACGATTTTGTACTGAGCAAAAGCTTTGCCGAGCACCCATGAAATGGTACTTGGCGTACCCCGCTATGCTGGCCAACACACGGCATACCGTATGCTGAGTGCATATAGGCCTTCTCCGAGAACCTTAGGAGGGCAACATACAATGTTTTTCCTGCAGTGAATCCTGCTCGAAAAAAGAATATAGTCTGCAGCTTGATTTTTTTTCTTTTGAAAAGGAGGATGTACCCCTGGTCTCTACATCTAGGCGATGCATGCAGCCATTTTATTAATTATTCACAAAACCATTACAAGGTAATACATCAGTAAGTCTGAAACCACCATCTTGGCAACACCTACCGCTACTCCTATCCCCGTGATGAAGGGGTGCCGAATACCCTAGCCTAATACCAAACAGACATCGCACCAACACCTAACATCTAATGCGGATGCCCCATCCAAGCCACAATACCTGGTCTAGGTAACACACCGGTCCAACGCACTTTCAGTGGGCACCACATGCGCACGCTGCAAGGGCCGTCGCTGCTGTCTTCCACCGATCCATCTTCAAAGCAAGTACTGATGCATCGACCTTGCTAGGTCCGCCGTCAACGCCGCGACGGCGCCAAACAGGCCCACCGCCCTATGCTCGTCCATCCAGCCGCATCCGTCATCGAGATCCAACTGCACAATGCTGCCAATACTCGTCGGCGTGGACGCGGTAGATACAACGTCGCTCCTCCTGCCAACCTTCACACCGTCCCTGCTGCTGGAGCTACGCGGAGCCCACCACCCATAGCATCTCTCGCCTGAACATCTGAGCCTCCCAAGACAGCGCCTCCATGGATGGTACGACGCGTAGGACGCCGCCGCCGCCCAATCCAGACTGAATTTTGGACTTTCGTCCGGGAGGGATTCAAAAGTGGATAGAAGGGACCTCGGCTTCGCCTCCTGGGAGGGTAGCGGCGTCGAGGGATGCTGCCGATGCCAGGCCGGACCAGCCGACCAAAGTTTCCTCCGGTCCCCAATCTATACCGCCAAAACTCCGTCTGGTTCGGATCTGGCAGTGAGCCACGGACGGAAACAAGCAGAGATGCAAGGACTTCCTACTACTCCGCCGAATCTCTCATCTGAGAAAGTAGGAGCCATGGGGCTCAACCCACCATGAAGGAGGATCGAGAAGAACAACCGCCATAGATATCCAGGCGCAGGATCAACGACCGGACGAGGCCAACGGCGAAGACCACAACCTTGGGCCGGCTGACAGCGTCCAAGCGCCAGATCCAGAGGGATCCGGCCTAAACACGGCGGCGCCCGCAACCACCCGGTCTGAAGACCACGCAGCCACCACCTCGCCGTGAACTCACATCCAAGCCGCTGCCGCTGCCGCACCGCGCTGCTGCCGCGAAGATGCTCGCCCGCCGCGCCGCGAACCCGCGCTAGCCCGATGCCTCCTCGTGGTCTGGCCATCCTGGGCCGCCCGAGACGCTCAAAGGGTGGAGAAGACCCGCCGCCGCCCTGCCATTCAGACTTTGCTCGGCGTCACTGCGGACGGCGGTGAGGAGAAGAAGTGGGCGGCCGGGTCGAGAAACGGCGGCTAGGGTTTCCCCCCGGGTCGCCCACGGGGGCGACACGAGGGGGTCGCCCACAGGGGAAAATTTGTCACGGGGCAGATCAATATGCAGCTTGTTGAGACAATAAAAGCATGACGTGCAGTCCTAGCTGGCCTGGCCTGCCTATCTGTTGAATATATGCTGCGTGTCACACATGGCTGACATCCAATTTATTCAAAGTCAACATTCATGATTAAATGTGCCTGTCCCAAGGAGCGCTCGGGGGATGGCACCTCGTATCTAATACAAAAAGAAGTCAACTAACTTTGCGTGTTCGCCATAATGCTGGAATCATTGCAAATGTAAGCATAGTGATGAGCTGTCCTGTTCAAATTATTTAAGCCAGCCATTAGTTGGCTAATCAATTTCGTTATTACACATGGCTGACAGCCAATTTATACAAAGTAAACATTCATGATTGCATGTGACTGTCTCTAAGAGTGCGCAGGGGATGACACGACTTATATAGGACAAAAAGAAGTCAACTAACTTTGCGTGTTTGCCATCACGTCGGGATCATTGCAAATGTAAGCACAGTGATGAGCTGTGCCTGTTTGAATTGTTTAAGCCAGCTGTTAGTTGGCTAATCTCCTTCGTTCTTATCGATCTCTCAATCCATCTACCCTCGATCTTGACAGTACTCAATGAACTAGTCCCTGCTTCATTGAAATTTTTCCTGATAGGAATATATAATCCAGTTTCTCCAAGAAGCTGTCAAGTGATGTCTCTGGCAGCCGGGTGTCCTAGCGTGATGCTACTCCACTAGCTAGCTTTATATACCAGTACCACACAAGAATCAAGTACTCCACATTGCAACCAACACTCACAATTAGGAGAGACTGAAACAAAGGTCGATCAAAAATGGCGGAGTTCGCGCTTGGTTTGACCAAGGCGGCGGTGGAAGGGACGCTCATCAGGGTGAAGTCGGCGATTGAGGAGGAGACGAAGCTGAGGGTGTGTGTGCAGGACGACCTTGTGTTCATCACTGGAGAGTTCCAGATGATGCAGTCCTTCCTTCGCGCCTCCAACGCGGGGGAGCGTGCATCCCAGAACCACGTGGTGCGGACGTGGGTGAGGCAGCTCCGTGACCTCGCCTTCGATGTCGAGGACTGCATCGAGTTCATCGTCCACCTCGACAAGGCATCGCGCTGGGACTGGGTGCGGCGCCTGACCTCGTCCCTCGTCTGCATCGCCAGCCCACCGCTGCCCCTGGACGTGGCGGTTGAAGAGATAAAGCGTCTCAAGACCAGGGTGGAGGATGTCAGCCAGAGGAACACCCGCTACAATCTCATGGGTGGCAGCGACGGTGTCAACGACGACCACTCCTCAGGTCAGCAGCATCAGCTGCTTATGCACCCTGTGGCCCATGGCATGGCGGCATCATTGGCGACATTCCATGACCTAATGAAGGTGTGGAAGGCCATGGGAAAGCTACATGATCACACCCTTGATCTGACAAAGTTGATCAATTGCCAAGACAGTGAGCTGAGAGTGATCTCTCTATGGGGAGGTCTGCAAGCTGATGTTGTTGGGGAACTTGGGTGGGCAAGTATTATGAAGAAGGCATATTATGACGAAGACACCTGCCGAGAATTCAAGAATCGTGCCTGGATAAAGCTGGGTACGCACCATTCTTTCAACCCGGTAGAGTTTCTCAACAACCTGCTGGCTCACTTCACATCACATCATCACCACCGCTACCATGACGATATGTCTGAGCTCATGCTGCAAGTCAGCAAGCATAAGTATCTCATCGTCATAGAGCAAGAATTATCCAGTGTTGCTGAGTGGAATGCCATTAGAATGTGCCTTCCAGACAGCAAAAATGGCAGCCGGATCGCCATCTTCACCAAGCAGTTGGGACTTGCCCTTCTCTGCACGGGAGAACCCTACCAAATATCAGAGCTTGAGTGCTTCTCTGATGATGGATATCTTTGTGCCATTTTTCCCGAGGTAAGTACGTAATTAGTTACATAAATATCATGCTCTTGTAAGCACATGCAATCGTACGTACCTATCCATCATATCTGTACAGTTAAATTGATACTCTCAAAATATTAAATTAAGGTGTATTTGATTGGTTAACACAAGTCTAATCTAACCAACTATTATTCAATTAATGTGTGTGGTGGTTAATAGTGTGCTACGAACTCACATACGTAACAAAATAGTTTAGCTTTTATTAGGAATCAAGATAATACGCCTGCCTTAATTCAGTGAAAGGAGAGAGTAAAACTTAATAATTTTGTATTAGCTGCCGCTTTTTTCTTATCTTTTTGTATGCTACTTAATTCGATGATCAGTTTAAAAATTACTCTCAATTGCTGCAGGCTTGTGGGCCTCGCAGCGCCATGGGTGAATTCATCTGGCAATTAAGACGACGTGCTGGTGTTATTTCCTTATTCTGGGACTGGGGGCATGGTTCTGACAAAAGACAGTTCAGGAGAAGATTGTACAGAAGCACAGTGGATAGGTTGAGAGCACTCTTGCCAAGTGTGCTCGACAGAGTGAATTTTGAATACCAGTACTGGCATGATATTTCCGCATGCCCGAATGACTTGGCCATTTTGGCCGTGTCCTTACTTTTGGAATCTTGCCCAAAAGATAAACGGAAAACTGTAGAGGAAAAGCTCAACGGGATGGATAATCAGGATTTATTTGAACGGTGTCGTGAGTTTCTGACTGAACATGATTACCTCATCTTCTTTGACATGATGGACACCCAAAAAGGCCTAGAGAGCTGGGACTTGATAAAACAGCACCTCTTATGTGAGTCTACTAGAGCTACTATCGTTGTTCTTACACGTAGTAAACGTGTCGCCACATATTGCGTAGATGGTGAAGAATGTCGGGCGCTCAACCTCATAAATGTGATGAAGGTAAGCACATATATACATATCCAGTCACAACAGAAATAGCTAATTAATGTTCCTAGGTAATTTAACCAGTTAAGTAAATATGTGTCCTTTACGTACATGCATATATACTTGCAGGGTTTCTGTGGTAAACATGAATCTTCACATAAGCTGCTTCTTGGGCGTACAGACGAAGATAAACTCCTTCAAGGCCAAATGAAGGAGTTCCCTCTTGTCACGTTCGTGTGGGGAATTGCTGGTGTTGGGAAATCAGCTATTGTCAGTTTTTTTTATGACCTAGTAGCTTTCAAATACGACATGTGCGGCTGGGTGGATGTACCCCATCCGTTCAATTTGAGGGACTTGTGTCGGAGCTTGCTTCTGGACTTTTATTCGGATGATGTTTATGCCAAGGAAACTGCATTAATTGGTATGATGGAAGGTCAAGACCCTATTCAAGGGTGTCGAAAAGTTTTGAGTGAAAACAAATGCCTCCTTGTTATTGATGGCCTCCAGTCCACGCATGACTGGGACCTGATAAAATCAACCTTGTTATTCGGGCCTGTAAGTGGTAGTAGCACTATTGTCATTACACGTGAAGAAAGCATTGCCACATATTGTGCAGATAGAAAACAAGATATTATAAACGTGAAAGGTCTAGAAACTGGCAAGGCCCTTTATCTCTTCAGAAAGGTAATACACAACTTGTATGCAAGCATATCCAGTTATTTACTCATGCGTGCTGATGAAGCTACTATATATCTATAGAAGCTAGTTCAATTTCAGATTTAATTAATCTATTTCCAAATTTTGTAGATAACTATTGATGGGAAGCAACTGCCCTCTCAGGCAGAGACGATTTCAAAGCTTATCGTGTCCAAGTGTGGCGGGATTCCGGAAGTAATAGTTGCTATAGGCAAATATACACGCGAATACATAAGGGATAAGAAGTTCTTGGAGTCTATAAATGCGGACTTCATGGGATGTTTAGAGACCAACTCAGTTTTTCCCAGTTTAACAAGCCTATTTTGTTGGATGCAATCCTACTTTGATGCTTGCTCGGATGAACTCAAGCCATGCATCTTCTATATGGCAGTCTTCCCTGCGGATCAAAGCATTAGGAAGAGTCGCTTGCTCAGGCGGTGGATCGCGGAGGGTTACTCATCTGGTGGTGGTGGCACTGAAGAGGAGAAGGTGGAAAAGCTCATGTCCGAGCTGATGAAGTTGAGCATATTATATCAGGAGCAACAGAAATCAACAATGATAAAAAGCCACTGCAAAGTCAATGGTTTCTTCCGTGAATACATCAAGTCACGACCAATGGAAGATAACCTTGTGTTTGAATTAGAGGGGAATTGCAGCCCCAGCTCACAACTCACTGGACAACACCTCACCATAAGCAGCAGCTGGGATAGAGATGAGATTGTATTCAAAAGCATGGACTTATCACGGCTACGGTCTTTGACAGTGTTCGGTGAGTGGAGATCATTCCTCATCTGTGACAAGATGAAGCTGCTTCGGGTGCTTGACCTAGAGGGCACTAGTAGTGCATCAGATGGTACTGGTAGTGTAACAGATGAGGATCTGGAGAAGATCGTGAAGCAGTTTCCTCGCCTCAAGTTCATGTCCTTGCGAAGATGCGTGCTCATCACTTATCTCCCAGATGCATTGGGTTCCATGAGGCAGCTGGAAACTCTAGATGTCAGGCACACCTCCATAGTCGAGTTGCCACCTGCTATAATCACCAAGCTACACAAGCTGCAATACATTCGTGCAGGAAACACCATCATCACAGCCAAGGAGGAGGAGCAGCAGGAGGAGAATGAGGAGGAATCGGAGGAGTCGGAATCGGAGTCGGAGTCGGACTTGGAGGAGGAGGACGAGGAGGAGAAGCAGGAACAGGAGAAGGAGAATGAGGAGGAGCAGAAACAAGAGAAGGAGGAGGAGGAGCAGGAAGAGGAGGAGAATGAGGAGGAGGAGGAGGAGCAGAAACAAGAGAAGGAGGAGGAGCAGGAAGAGGAGGAGAATGAGGAGGAGGAGCAGCAACAAGAGAAGGAGGAGGAGGAGCAGGAACAAGAGAAGGAGGAGGAGGTGGAGGAAGAGGATGAGCAGGAGAAGGAGGATGCGGAGGAGTTGGGGGAGTCGGAGGAGGAGGAGGAGTCAGGGGAGTCGGAGGAGGAGGAGCCGCAAGAACAAGAGTACCTACAAGCCAACATATCAGGATCCGGGTTAGTCCAGGGAGCATCAACAGGGTCATGGAAGAAGAGAGTGGGTGATTTGAAAGAATCCTGCAGCTGGTGTCTGTCCAAGAACGTGCGCAGATGCCGACGTGTTGCTACAAATGGCGGTGGTGTTGAGGTTGTTCCTGCTGCTGCACATGGGATTGGCAAGCTGACTCAGTTGCATACACTCGGTGTTGTGAATATTGCGGGTGGGAGAGGCGGCTTCCTTCTGCTCAAGGAGCTTAAGAAGCTTACCCAACTGCGCAAGCTCGGGTTGTCCGGCATCAACCGTAAAAACTGGAAGGATTTGTGTTTGACCGTCTCGGGTCACCTCCCTCATCTCGAGTCCTTATCGCTACAATTGTTGTTGCTGGAGGAGGACGGCAGCTATGACTTTGCTTCTTTCGATGACATCTCCAGGCCGCACAAGACCTTAAAGAGCCTTAAGGTATTTTACACTAGTACTGGAGGTGGTGCAGCCGCAGGCGCTGCATGCATAAGGCCAGCCTGGATCAATCAGTTTCCCAATCTCAAAAGGTTTAATCATGAGGTGAGGATATCAAGTCAAGATGACATAGATAGCATTGAACATTGCGAATGGGATTCAAAATACCGGTATGGCGAAACTCATATTTCAGAATTTGAGCGTGGTCTTGCTATCAAGCCAACTCAGCAGCATCTCAGTTTTGAAGAACCTCCTACCCTGGCTCTGAACACCCTCACGATTTATTGCAGCAGCATAAGCTCGACAGTAACTTTTGAAAAGGACATTGTAATTGTTAAAGCAATCAGCATTTACTGCTGCAGCTCTTGTGGTGGATCGTCGTGCTTGCAGATTGTTGGGCTACAGCATATAGAGTGTCTCGAGGAAGTCTTGGTAAAGGGTCCATGCAGCAAGAGCTTCAAGAAAGACTTGCGCAGGCAACTCAAGAAGAATGAGTTCAAACCTGTCCTGAAGCTGTATAAGTCGTGATCGATCATAGTAGATCGTGCTGTTTGCTTGCTTGCTACCTTTTGTGTATAAATTAATTAATAATTGATCCATTTATGCTCCTGCAAATTTTACCACTCGAGTGAGTTTCCTTAATTTCAGACAGCAAAAGCAGTACTGTGTGGTTATCTTGTTGCAACTTTTTCAGCTGGCATGCATATGAATTGAACTGACGGGGGCCCTTAACATGGTGGTCACAGCTCAAAAATTCAACAAATAGGTAGTATAATCAGTTAGCTGCAACTGGTTACAAAAGCGTTATAAGACTAATCTTCTTCCTGCTGGTGATGCAGACCAAAAGAATTAATGTAAAGAATTAGCAAGTACAGGTGATTGGCGATAGGAGCACTCACTCGATGAGCAGCAGATGATTGATGGAAGGATGGATGCCCAGTTCTTCTAAGAATGCCTGCCCAAGTCGTACAGCATCTCGGCGCCCATATCTAGCTTCGCCATGCTTGAACATTACGGAAGCCGCGGCAGCGATGTCCGAGCCGAGCAAGTGCCACACCCGTGCACGTATAGAGGTAGATTGTGATGGAGCATGTAACAGCATCAACAACAAATTAATTAAGACTGCCTGATGCATGAGGAAAATTAACTAATGTATTCGAGAGGCGCAGCCGAATGAACCATGCATATTACCATACTACTTACTGCTGTCCAATCCAATGTTTGAATGAACACATTCGTACTACATATTCGCAATCCAATGCTTTCATGGTCACACTAGATAGAATGAACACATTCGTACTCCATATTCCATCGAGTCCAGGTAACTGTCGCAGCTCGCTTAATTAGTCAAGAATCCAAGCAGAGTCAACGGCTCGCACGATTGATGTGTCATCGGTCATCACCCTTCCTTGCAATGATCAGCACCACCAGCTGCAGCCTGACACAAAATTCAGTAAGCCCCACACGCAGCAGATTAATCCCTGCAATAATAGTAGTATGTGATGAGAAACCAGCCACTCCTGTTGATTATGCTGATGACAAAAGTGCATACGTATATGCTTGCTATGCTTACAGGAGGACCAAGTTAATTGATCAACAAACTGCAGTTCAAGGAATCGGCGGATTAAAAATCACCTTGGCCAAGCTGCACATATTTGGTCTGAATCTGAAGGGAGCCCCGGCAGCAATGTCAGACAGTACCCTGGCAGGAGCAACGTATCAGACCAGGGCGCGACCAGCAGAGACGGCAGGTGGGGGCCGCGGAATCGGCGGTGGAAGGAGTGGTCGGCGATAATGCGGAGGAAGGGAAAGGCCCGCCGTGTAGGCGCCGGCGAGTTCGGCGGTCGTGGGGATCTCCTCCGTTGGGTGGTCGGGGGGGGGGGGGGGGGGGGGGGGGGGGGGGTCGCCTGGGCCGCCACCGGCGGGCGGGTGACAGTCTGCAGTGTGGCGGCGCCGGTGATGCTAGCGTGGGGAGGAATTTGGAAGGGAAACCCGCCTTGTCTAGTCCGATGGCGCTCAACAAGACCTGTCAAACGAATCAAAGGATATCTGAAGCAGATTTTTCTTTTTCTTTTTCAGATACCATTTTGCTATGCCATCCACACTCAACATAGTACAACTATTTTGCCATACTAGTAAGCGTGCACGTGCAACGCACGTCTCGTTAGAATTCAAGATTTGAAGACTGAGAGCACGTCTCAACTAATAGGCACAAACAATACTTCATGCATGTTTGTTGCTGCAAAATACCCAGTAAAGATAAAAAACAACATATCATATGCCTTCAGATGACTTTCCAGTCACCTTTATGCATACCCATAATTACCAAAGCCTCACGTAATATTAGTTGATCAAGATATAGCTGTCTTGCAACATTTCAAAGTAAAGAATGTTTAGGAATAAAAAAAATGAAACATCGATACCATCCAAAATTGGAAATGCCTGCAAAGAATATTTTTCTTTTAAAAAGTTAGGAGGAAAGCATCACACATACATGAGTTCAGGTGACCAAAGAAGAAGTAAATACAAAAATAGAAGCATGCATCGGCTCACGTGGTCAAACAAGAAGTCTAATATACATTGCCAGAGAAGCCAAGTCAACAGTCACAACAAAGGATTCAGTGCTACATTGAGATATAAATCATCAGGAACATTGAAGCCGTAATTCAATTCCTGCAGCCAGGAAAAGTTAATGTTGCTAGGTTGTAAGTTGTAACTTAGATCACGTCCAAGCAGAATGCATGGCCACCATAGTGTTCTATGAGTGCATAGTAATAGCATTTCTCTTAACCAGCCTTTATTGGTGTATGGGCACAAGGCTTGTCATGATTTTCAATTTTAGCATTCTGCAAAAAAAAGCTATCCAAAACCCCACTGTTTTTGAAAATATACATATAAAAAAGGATATTCTACTACAACATAAATTGTACACATCAATCATGGTTTCACAAAGTGAAAATCTTCATCAGATCGGATGGTTGGTCAACATTCAAAAGATAATGATTTCGAAACTCATTGGAGCCATACTCCAAGTGAATATCACATTCAGAAGATACATTTTTCAAAAATCACTAGAACCATACTACTACAAAATACAATGGCCCTAAAAAACAGAATACAATGCAGATACATGAGTGACATACTCCTTACCATGATGTTGGAAAAGGCCAATGCGGGAACATATTACGAGAATAGAAAATGTGCCAAAAACATCATTTAGCGTTCAGGTTACATACACAAACAACAAACAAAATAAGTTTTCCTTGTCACTGCTTTTCTTTTTAACATCAACTTATGATAGCATGCTAGTCTCCCATGATCATTTTCTATCACTACGGTTCACAAATATGTTGTTACCTATAGATAGAATGATATTCATGTGAGAAGGAAGCTCGGGAATGTTCCAGATGTGTAGATCTGATAAAAAAAGATTCTCAAAACAAAATCCTACTTAATACTTTGTCTTCATACGCATCAGCTCGACAATTTATCATCTTATATCATTAGAAGAATCCTTCTTCCACTCATATCCTTGAGGATGGCGGCAAACAATGTAAAGAGAATCTCAAATGATCATGGTTACAAAAACATCTTAGCGCTCAACAAGATTTATGGAAAGTAGTGTATCACAAACCTGCATAATGCCAGTCGATATGATGCAGAATTGTTAGGAAGGGACAACACAATGATCACGATATTTAAGTACCTACTAAGTAAGGACACAACTTGCATAAAAGCCTTCACCATTTATCATTCCCAATTGCTGGGAGATCAATAAGCCAACACCCACGTGTGCATATACCACCATCACAGCCTTCATCGATTGTCATGTTCATACCTCCTATATATATCCATTGATGCCTTTAGCATGCTTATAGGTTTGTTTTGTACTTTTCTCTGAAATCTGGTGGGCCTGGCTGCCTAGAAGGACATAGATATGAGAATTCACATGCATATAGAAGATAATCTGGTAGCACAACATAATATTACAAATCAACTAATGCTCCAAGTTTCCACAAAACAGAAAACAAGGAAGAAGCAAGGTAATGAAAAGAAAAGGCAAAGTATATAAATACACATTTTAAAATATCGGTCTCTACCTAAATAGAATGAGCTCTGTACGCCAAGGCATAACATAGTTAAACTGAGTTAAATCAAGCTATCATGTAAAAACAAAATACAGATATTGGCAGAGAACATACCTTAGTTACTGATGATTCACTATGGGTGGTACCGTGCACACATGCTATGAGATCTCTGCCACCAGTGTAACCTTCACCAAAATGTCAGAATTAAAAATATTAAAGGTAATGGGTACAACCGAAACTATGAAGACAAATATGCTACTCCCTCCATTCGAAAATACTTGTCGTGGTTTTAGTTCAAATTTGAACTAAAACTAAAACCAGGACAAGTATTTTGTAACGGAGGGAGTATATTAATCAACATCACTAAACCCCAGGTAAGGCTTCTGGGTTGCTCCCAATATTATGATCTGCTATGTAATTCTCTACATTGTGGCATGCTGCATGAGCTAATTAAACATTCCTTCAGTACATGTACCTGCTTCATCCAACTCCATGGGCGAAGTATGACCAATAGTTGTAGTTACTTCAGCGTAACTAAGAAATCTGATAGCTTACTATACTGGTTTAATGTGATCAGGAATGTCTTGATAATCTGCAATACAAGAAAGAATAGTATCGTTATGTTTAATAATAGCAAGCGCAATCCATCATACTGGAGTCCCCAAGTATGAACAAGGACTATATAACATATCCATGATTTTTGGCCTATCCTTGCCATTCTGTATAAAATACAGTACCAAAAGGTCAAAGAGACATGGTCTCTTATCTATTCCCCTGCGGTTACAATCCTTAAGGATTTCACGCGCCACAGCCGCTCGTGATGTGCTAGCCGGCCAAGGGCCGCTCCACCACGCCACTCGGCAGGCTCGCCGACTGGGATGCTGGCCAGGAGGACCAGTGCGCCACCAGTTAAATGGACATAGATATGTGCTGACCTGCAGTTAAATGACTACTTGCACCGTCAGTTAGATCAGAAAGCAGGTTAACACGTTCAGAGAACAGGTCAGAGAACGACGGCTGGAGGCTGCCGGAGGTCCGCCCGCTTCCCTGATCCACACGCTCCTCTGCTATACTCTGCAGGCGAAGGCCACCAACGTGGGACTGCGCAAATGTGGCCATTCTTTGCACAGGGGCCCCGACCTCATCTGCCACCGTGACGGCATGGCGCCACATGCATGGGCAAATAGCTCCCATGCGACATCGTTGAGTTGTATTGTCCACAGAACGACATCGTTGGTTCAAATGGCTCTCATGCGACATCTGTGTTGGAAAAAATAGCTGCCGTGCGACATTGCTGTCTAATCCAAAGACACATGTTTAAAACTCGAATCAGGTGAGTGGGACCCACAGTGTGGGACCCACTAACTTATCCAGCTCAGCATTGGTCAGGTGAGCGGGACCCACAGCATGGGACCCACTAACTTATCCAGCTCAGCATTGGTACAAGAGAGGACACCGAGCCGTGCCCCGAGCCGTGCAGCACCCGAGCCCTACCGCGACCTTCCCATCCTCCCCCCCCCCTCCCCAACCGTTGTTGTTCTTCTTCTCCGGCGACGACGCGCAGCAACGCCGTTCCGGGCCGCGACCTAGCAATGTCGAGCTCCGCTTCAGCCTCCCGCCGCGCTATGGCGCAGTGCCCATGACAAGGTGCCCTGCATGCCCACGTATCGCACCCCTGAAGCGGCTAGTCACAACGACTGACGAGAATGGCAACCTTGGGCGGGAATTCATGAAATGCGAGAGCAAACCAGAGCAGGGAAAGGTGAGATTTTACTTCTCAATATGCCAATTTTGGTTTTGGTCTCCCAATTTCATATTTTCATCGGATTTGGGATTTAGGGTTCATCTTTCCAATTTCAGAAATTGAAACAATGCACCCATTTTGAGTGGCTAGATGAGTACATAGAGCGGATTCAACTGGAGGGTGCATGAGGGGAGCTTGATTTACCGTTGGAGGCGGAGAAGTTTGGATCGGGCCCGTCTGGATCTGGGGCCCTGGATCTGGCAATTCCATTGGGGGCGCCCATTCCATTGGTGCTACTGTGGGGGATGCAGGAGTGACGGCGGAGCTGAAGAAGCTGAACAAGCAGATGAAGAAACTCATCGAATTGCAGAAGCAGGGCAATTTGATGGCCGGACTTTTTTATGTTTGTGTAATTGCTCTCGCATTTGTTTATGTGATGATAATTAGTCGTTAGTGAATAGATTGGGCATCATTTGTAATCGTAATGATATGGATGTTTGAATAAAAGTGTTGCGCTGTACGAATTCGGCATGTCTTCTCCACTCTATTTCGGCCCCGTTTTTTCAGTTCTTCAGTTCGTCATCAGTTTCAGTTTCAGTGGTAGAGGGAGAAAAGGAAAAAAAAAGGTTCGTCGACAGTTGCCCGAAAAGGCCAGGCCCATATAGAAGGTAGGCAGGGCCGAATAGAGCATATCCAGGCCCATTGATATAAGAAGTGCAGCTAGTGCAAAAAAAAGTGCACACGGTCATTGACATCGATATATCTTTTCAGCTTAGGTTATTTCACAAATTTTAAGCTTCCTGCAGTCATCTTTTTTGAGATAACTCATCTGATAATTATTTGAGCTATTTTTATGCTCAAGCTATCGTGTCCGATGGTAGGGTCCCGTGTTGTTTCGGCTAAAACAAAAGGTTGGTTCTAGTTAGAAGTCTAACTTGCAGTCTTTGTGAACCAAAAAAGTTGCAATTGTTTGGTTCTAGTTTATTTCAACCAAGCACCATTTTTAAAATTTTTTGGTTTGTGCTATGGTGTTTTCAAAGTTTTTACTCGTGTGTTTCAACCGAAAAAGGTTGTGCCCCTCTCAAAAAAAGAAGACATCTAGTGTGCCCCTAGTAGCATCTCCTTACAACATATAGAGGGGCATCCCCTTACAACATATAGTGCATAAAACATAAAAGAAAAATAATTAACTAGGCACGTGCTAACAACAACTTTTATGATTGGATCATGTTTTAGTGCATTTTTTCGTTCACATGGCCACATAAATAAAATGCAATGAAGAAACTTTAGGCCCGAAAAAACATTAATAGATAGCACGATAGAGGGGCATCGGGTACCCTAGTAGCATCCCCTTAGAACATGTAGAGGGGCATCCCCTTACAACGTATAGTGCATAAAACATGAAAGGAAAATAAGTAAAACTAGACACTAGCTAGAAGACACGGGCACACACGCACCAACCAACACAACACAAGCTAGATAGAAAGACTCGGCCAGCAGAACACTCGAACAACTCCTTGGCCCCTCCTTAGCCGGCGCCCCTCACTCGTCGTTCTCCGGCATCTGGTAGGGGAGGGTGTGCATGCCGTTGGGCTCGGGGAAGATGTGGTGGAAGTTGGTGAAGATGTTGTAGGTGGTGAACGCGATGAACTCGCATCCACACCAGAACACCTGGCCGAGGAGGTGGTGAGCGTCGTAGGGGTTGGTGAAGGTGACGTAGAGGCCGATGATGATGCCGTTGACGCCGCCATCGTACTGCTCGTGGAGGTGGAACATGGGCGGAGTGCCCGGAGGGAGGTGGTGGTAGCCGGCTTGGAGGAAGAAGCGAGTCAACTCTCTAGGGCCCCTCCACCTTGAGATGGCCCACACCCTCAGGCTATTCTCGACGATGACTCCGGCCGGGTACTCCCTCTCCGGCACGGTGCGAGGGCGACGGTAGGTAGGGCCGTAGAACTACATGGTGGCTCGAGTGGTGGATTTGGCTCGAAATGAAGAAGCGGAGGAGGCTTGAGAGATGAGTGTGAGAGGGATGAGGAAATGGTGCCCTTTTATAGCCGCGTTGCAGCCGTAGTCAATGTACACGATGCCTTCGATCGTTTTCTCTTCTCCGTTCGTGGTGGCATAATTAATTGCGGGCATTAATTCAAAAACGGCGGGCAGAGCATCCAAAGAGGCACGGGCGGCACAGGCGAGATGCTTCGTTTTGTGGACTTGCATCGGCAGTGATGCCGCATGAGAAACCGTTCATCCGCGCGTGACACTGAAAAAGGAGCCGCACCACCGACGCGTCTGTCCCGTGTCTCAGGTTCGTGCATGCAATTGTTAAAATAGCTTAGATGCGACGTACCTATACGCTGCGCCCTTGCCGTTGCTTTATTGCGTCGCTGCGTGCATGCAAATGGCTAGGCTGTGTCCCTGCATTCACGAGCAGAATAGCTAGGCTGCGACGCCATTGCATGGCATGCATGGGACAGGGATGGCCCACATGTCAGTGACCCTCTCGCATCCCTCTCGCATGCAGCCCATCCCTCTCGCATGCATGCCAACAGAGCATGACGTGGCCGTGCGCACGCACGCCAGGCTCTGCCGGGCCCGGTCCGCTCGGCCCAACGGTCACTGAGATGCTCCCCCGCTCAACGTTATCTGTTTGTCAGAGAAAAAAAAGGTGGCCAATCAGATTGGAGAATCAGGGCTCCCACGGATCGCCCACGCGGAAACCTTCTAGAAGGCCTATCCGACGGCCGCAGTTTGGCGTTAGGGTGAGATCAACGGTGGACGTTTGGCGTTAGGATTACATGGGTTTTGGAGGCAGTCAACGGGGTTTTGAAAGGTTTGACCGAACATTCAAATGTGTATAACTAATTCAAAAAAATCTAAAAAATGAAAAAAACTGCGCATATAGTCTTGTTATGTTACATAGTTATGATATAAAATGGTAAACTTGATCTAATGATCTTTGCATGAAAAAACATTCACAAATTGGACTATCTCGACTGAGGTTGCATAGAGTTCAAAGGAGTGAGAAGAGGGTTTGAGGTTTTGAAAATGCAAAAAATCAAAAACCTCACCTTAGCTTCATTTTGGAGTGACTAAGCAGGATCTGAAGTTCTTTTTGCATTTTAAAATTTTAAACTTGTTTTATTGCTGACTTTGTATTCAAGGGTGTTTTTTCAAAAATAAATTAATAATATGAATACTTATTCAAAAAAGGTGAGACTTCGTATTGATCCTATATAGGTATAATATAAGCTAAGAAAATCTTTTTGGGTGATTTTGAGAAGGTCGAAAAAAAAACTTGCATAGAAATGGGGTCGTTTTCCCTTACTTTGGAGCCTGTTTGGACAACATTTTCAGTGACTCTGAGTTGGACTTCGCAAAAAGGGTTGGATTTATGAACTAAAGTGCATAGTAGTACATAAAACAGTGCAAATCACAGAACAAACAAATGAACTCCATAAATTCTTTCTTTTAATGATCAAACTTGTGCACCTGCTAGCATTCACACTTCATAAATTCTTTCTTTTATCATTTACCTACTCGAGGACGAGCAGGAATTAAGCTTGGGTACGCTGATACGTCTCCAACGTATCTATAATCTATGAAGTATTCATGCTATTATATTATTTGTTTTGGATGTTTATGGGCTTTATTATACACTTTTATATTACTTTTGGGACTAACCTATTAACCGGAGGCCCAGCCCAAATTGTTGTTTTCTTGCCTATTTCAGTGTTTCGAAGAAAAGGAATATCAAACGGAGTCCAAACGGAATAAAACCTTCGGGAGCGTGATTTTTGGAACGAACGTGATCCAGGAGACTTGGAGTGCACGTAAGGGAAGCAACGAGGAAGCCACGAGGCAGGGAGGCGCGCCTGCCCCCCTGGGCACGCCCCCACCCTCGTGGGCCCCTCGTGGCTCCCTGACCGACTTCTTTCGCCTATATATCTCCATATACCCTAAAAACATCGGGAAAAGAATAGATCGGGAGTACCGCCGCCGCAAGCCTCTGTAGACACCAAAAACCAATCGGGACCCTGTTCCGGCACCCTGCCGGAGGGGGGGATCCCTCACCGGTGGCCATCTTCATCATCCCGGCGCTCTCCATGACGAGGAGGGAGTAGTTCACCCTCGGGGCTGAGGGTATGTACCAGTAGCTATGTGTTTGATCTCTCTCTCTCTCTCTCTCTCTCTCTCTCTCTCGTGTTCTTGACTCGGCACGATCTTAATGTATCGCGAGCTTTGCTATTATAGTTGGATCTTATGATGTTTCTCCCCCTCTACTCTCTTGTAATGGATTGAGTTTTCCCTTTGAAGTTATCTTATCGGATTGAGTCTTTAAGGATTTGAGAACACTTGATGTATGTCTTGCCGTGCTTATCTGTGGTGACAATGGGATATCACGTGATCCACTTGATGTATGTTTTGGTGATCAACTTGCGGGTTCCGCCCATGAACCTATGCATAGGGGTTTGCACACGTTTTTGTCTTGACTCTCCGGTAGAAACTTTGGGGCACTCTTTGAAGTTCTTTGTGTTTGTTGAATAGATGAATCTGAGATTGTGTGATGCATATCGTATAATCATGCCCACGGATACTTGAGGTGACAATGGAGTATCTAGGTGACATTAGGGTTTTGGTTGATTTGTGTCTTAAGGTGTTATTCTAGTACGAACTCTATGATAGATTGAACGGAGAGAATAGCTTCGTGTTATTTTACTACGGACTCTTGAATAGATCGAGCAGAAAGGATACCTTTGAGGTGGTTTCGTACCCTACCATAATCTCTTCGTTTGTTCTCCACTATTAGTGGCTTTGGAGTGACTCTTTGTTGCATGTTGAGGGATAGTTATATGATCCAGTTATGTTATTATTGTTGAGAGAACTTGCACTAGTGAAAGTATGAACCCTAGGCCTTGTTTCAATGCATTGCAATACCGTTTTCGCTCACTTTTATCATTAGTTACCTTGCTTTTTTATATTTTCAGATTACAAATACTTATATCTACCATCCATATTGCACTTGTATCACCATCTCTTCGCCGAACTAGTGCACCTATACAATTTACCATTGTATTGGGTGTGTTGGGGACACAAGAGACTCTTTGTTATTTGGTTGCAGGGTTGTTTGAGAGAGACCATCTTCATCCTACGCCTCCCACGGATTGATAAACCTTAGGTCATCCACTTGAGGGTAATTTGCTACTGTCCTACAAACCTCTGCACTTGGAGGCCCAACAACGTCTACAAGAAGAAGGTTGCGTAGTAGACATCAAGCTCTTTTCTAGCGCCGTTGCCGGGGAGGTGAGTGCTTGAAGGTATATCTTTAGATCTTGCAATCGAATCTTTTAGTTTCTTGTTTTATCACTAGTTTAGTCTATAAAAGAAAATTACAAAAAAATGGAATTGAGTTTGTCTCATACGCTTCATCGTTTTAATTTCTTTCGTGAGAATGATGGGAAGGAAAATTGTGCTCAAGTGCTAGAAGAAGAATTACATAGAATGCTTGGCATAAAATATGTGAATGATGAGCATGATTGCAATGTTGTTATTATGAATTCTTTGAATACCCATGATGCTAATGATATGCAAAGCCACAAGCTTGGGGATGCTATGTTTGATGAAGATGATATGTTTTGTCCCCCAAGTTTTGATGAGAAAATTTATTATGATGAGAGCATGCCTCCTATTTATGATGATTATATTTATGAAAGTGGATTTGGAGAGGTCATGACTTTATTTAGTGATGAATCCACTATTTCGTAAGAGATTTCAATTGATTGTGAGAATAAAGTTGCTATTTATGATGATTATGGTGATGATATGTATGTTATGAAGAATAATTATAAGCATGAATCTTGTCATCATGATTTTAATTTTCAATTGGATTATGCCTCACATGATAGTTATTTTGTAGAGTTTGCTTCCACTACTATTGATGAGAATAAATTTGCTTATGTGGATAGTAATAAAATGTCTATGCAAGTAGATCATGAAAAGAATGCTTTAGGTGCTGGTTATATTGTTGAATTTATTCATGATGCTACTGAAAATTATTATGAGGGAGGAACTTATGCTTGTAGGAGTTGCAATAATATCAAGTTTCCTCTCTATGTGTTAAAAGTTTTGAAGTTATGTTTGTTTTGCCTTCCTATGCTAGTTGATTATTGTTCCGATAAGTTGTTTGCTCACAAAATCCCTATGCATAGGAAGTGGGTTAGACTTAAATGTGCTAGTCATATTCTTCATGATGCTCTCTTTATGTTTCAATTCTTATCTTTTATGTGAGCATCATTGAAATCATCATGCCTAGCTAGGGGCGTTAAACGTTAGCGCTTGTTGGGAGGCAACCCAATTTTTATTTTTATTCTTTGCTTTTTGATTCTGTTTAGTAATGAATAAATCATCTAGCCTCTGGTTAGATGTGGGTTTTATGTTTTAATTAGTGTTTGTGCCAAGTAAGACCTATAGGATCTTCTTGGATGATAATTATTTGATCTTGCTGAAAAAGACAGAAACTTTCTGCTCACGAAAACAATTATTAAAAATCACCAGAAAGTGATAAAATACTGATTCCAATTTTAGTAGATCAATAATCAAATTATCTAGGTCGTCCTATTTTGGCAGATATTTCTGAGCTCCAGAAGTTTGCGTTTGATACAGATTACTACAGACTGTTCTGTTTTTTACAGATTCTGTTTTCTATGTGTTGTTTGCTTATTTTGATGAATCTATGAGTAGTATCGGAGGGTATGAACCATAGAGAAGTTGGAATACAGTAGATATTACACCAATATGAGTTTAGAATGAGTTCACAACAGTACCTAAGTGGTGATTTATTTTCTTATACTAACGGAGCTTACGAGTTTTCTGTTGTGAAGTTTTCAAGTTCTGGGTAAAGATTCGATGGACTATAGAATAAGAAGTGGCAAGAGCCTAAGCTTGGGGATGCCCCGGATGGCATCCCCTCTTTCGTCTTCGTTCATCGGTAACTTTACTTGGAGCTATATTTTTATTCATCACATGATATGTGTTTTGCTTGGAGCGTCATTTTATTTTGTTAGTATTTGCTTGCTGTTATTTAGAATAATGTTTTGCATCTCTAGTTTCAAAAAAAATGTCAAGGATAGCTTTTACCATGCTTATTTTGCAAGTATACATGTTGCTATTTCAAAACAGAAAGTTTACCGCTTTTGCAAAAATTCCCTAGAAAAGTCAGAATGTGATAAAATGTTGAAACTTTTTGCATAATAAATTTACTACAGTGGGAATTTTCTTTCATAATTTTTGGAGCTAGGGAAGTATGATGAATCTTGCATTCTTTACAGACTGTACTGTTTTGGCAGATTGCTGTTATGTTTGCATTGTTTGCATATGTTTGCTTGTTTAATGATTCTATTCGAGGATAGGAGTATTAAATATGCAGAGACATTTAGTATGCAATGTTGAATAATAATTTTAGTGATTTGTTACAGTAGAAAATGATAAGGTTTTGCATTGGTTTATATTAACTTATCTCACGAGTTCTTGTTGAGTCTTATGTGGATGAAGTTTTTCAGAAATAGAGAAACCATGATACGAGAGGAATTAAGGAGACACAAAAGTTCAAGCTTGGGGATGCCCAAGGCACCCCAAGATAATATTTCAAGAAGTCTCAAGCATCTAAGTTTGGGGATGCCCCGGTAGGCATGCCACCTTTCTTCTTCAACAATTATCGGTTAGTATCGGTTGAGCCTAAGTCTTTGCTTCTTCACATGATGAGTGCTATCCTTGAAATGTCATTTTATTTTGTTTTGCTTGCTGTTTGAATAATATCCCAAGATCTGAAATTCTTAAATGAGAGAGAGTCTTCACATAGCTACATAATTATTTAACTACTCATTGATCTTCACTTATATCTTTTTGGAGTAGTTTGTCATTTACTCGTGTGCTTCACTTATATCCTATGAGTAAATAGTTGAATGATTTGAATATCATAAATCTGAAATTATATATGTTTCATATGCTTATCCCATGGGGAGTAATGACTTCACATATAAGAAGTAGAGGTGGTAAATTTTTTTGAAGGTTAGCAAACATTGTATTGGTCACTTGAACAATTCATGAAAGAATATTGAAGGAAGAGAAATTTCACATATAAATATACTATCGTAGACATCTTCTATGATTGTGAGCCCCATTAATTATTTTCAAACCTGAGCAAATTAGTTGAAGTTGAACAAGGAAGACAACATAATGAGGTATGCTTGGGTATATTTGTATAGAAGTTATATTGTTATGGATCCTCTAACATGTGGTGCTTGCTATTTAGAATCCTTTGCTGGCAAAATATCTGTACTAAGCGGGAATACTGCTTGTGCATCCAAATTCCTTGAACCAAGTTTCTTCCATGAGTGTCCACCATATCTACCTATATGCGGTATTTACCTGTCGTTCCAAGTAAATTTGCATGTGCCAAACTCTAAACCTTCAAATAATAATCTGTTTTGCATGCCCGAATCGCTCATGTAGCGACTAGGGGCTGTCAGTATTGTCCATGCTAGGTGGGTTATTCTCACGATGAGTCGACTCCGCTCATCATTCACGAGAAAATGGCTGGTAACTGGGGTGCCCAGTCCCATGATCAAAAGATCAAAATCAAATCAAAATAATTGCAAACAGAACTCCCCCAGGAATGTTGATAGTTGGACGGCACCCATTGTTTCGGACAAGCCGTGGAGTGTGAATGTTGGTGGAGGGGGAGTAAAAACTTTACCTTTCTGCGTGGGAACCGCCTATAATGTATGTAGCAGGGAAGATATTGGGAACTCTTGGTCGTTATGTTGACAATGAAAGCATACCTCTCAAAATTATTTTCATCTCTGTTTTTGATTCGAGCTCTGGCACCTCTGCAAATCTCTGCTTCCCTCTGCGAAGGGCCTATCTTTTACTTTTATGCAAGAGTCAGTAGTATTCCTTCTCATTCCAACCTACTCTTTATTTGGCAAGCATCATGTGATGGAAAGATCTAAGCATATATGGCCATTCAAATATATTTGATCATGAATTATTATTGTTGACAATTATCTATATGATAAGTAAGTTGGGAGGCGAAGCATTAAGCCCCTATCTTTCTCTGTGTTCGATGGATGCTATTTGTTCTAAAAATATGCTTTGAGTGGTAGCAATCATGGAAGACTATATGATAGTTGAGTATGTGAAGTTTGCTGAATCAAAGCTCTGACATAGATTCTTCCTGAAAATAAGATGAATTGTAATTGTTTGATGACTAATAACACGGTTTGTTAGTTTTCAAGGGAGTTTATGATCTATACTTTAACATGTGAATAGCTTGATACTTGATCATGAAAAGTTCTATGAGTTGAGCTACTGTTATGACATATAATGATGCTAGAAAAGGTGATTGAAATTATCAATGATCAAACTTGTGCACCTGCTAGCATTCACACTTCATAAATTCTTTCTTTTATCATTTACCTACTCGAGGACGAGCAGGAATTAAGCTTGGGTATGCTGATACGTCTCCAATGTATCTATAATTTATGAAGTATTCATGCTATTATATTATTTGTTTTGGATGTTTATGGGCTTTATTATACACTTTTATATTACTTTTGGGACTAACCTATTAACCGGAGGCCCAGCCCAAATTGCTATTTTCTTGCCTATTTCAGTGTTTCGAAGAAAAGGAATATCAAACGGAGTCCAAACGGAATAAAACCTTCGGGAGCGTGATTTTTGGAACGAACGTGATCCAGGAGACTTGGAGTGCACGTAAGGGAAGCAACGAGGAAGCCACGAGGCTGGGAGGCGCGCCTGCCCCCTGGTCGCGCCCCCACCCTCGTGGGCCCCTCGTGGCTCCCCTGACCGACTTCTTTCGCCTATATATCTCCATATACCCTAAAAACATCGGGAAAAGAATAGATCAGGAGTTCCGCCGCCGCAAGCCTCTGTAGACGCCAAAAACCAATCGGGACCCTGTTCCGGCACCCTGCCGGAGGGGGGATCCCTCACCGGTGGGTATCTTCATCATCCCGGCGCTCTCCATGACGAGGAGGGAGTAGTTCACCCTCGGGGCTGAGGGTATGTACCAGTAGCTATGTGTTTGATCTCTCTCTCTCTCTCGTGTTCTTGACTCGGCACGATCTTGATGTATCGCGAGCTTTGCTATTATAGTTGGATCTTATGATGTTTCTCCCCCTCTACTCTCTTGTAATGGATTGAGTTTTCCCTTTGAAGTTATCTTATCGGATTGAGTCTTTAAGGATTTGAGAACACTTGATGTATGTCTTGCCATGCTTATCTGTGGTGACAATGGGATATCATGTGATCCACTTGATGTATGTTTTGGTGATCAACTTGCGGGTTCCGCCCATGAACCTATGCATAGGGGTTGGCACACGTTTTCGTCTTGACTCTCCGGTAGAAACTTTGGGGCACTCTTTGAAGTTCTTTGTGTTGGTTGAATAGATGAATCTGAGATTATGTGATGCATATCGTATAATCATGCCCACGGATACTTGAGGTGACAATGGAGTATCTAGGTGACATTAGGGTTTTGGTTGATTTGTGTCTTAAGGTGTTATTCTAGTACGAACTCTATGATAGATTGAACGGAAAGAATAGCTTCGTGTTATTTTACTACGGACTCTTGAATAGATCGAGCAGAAAGGATAACTTTGAGGTGGTTTCGTACCCTACCATAATTTCTTCGTTTGTTCTCCGCTATTAGTGGCTTTGTTGCATGTTGAGGGATAGTTATATGATCCAGTTATGTTATTATTGTTGAGAGAACTTGTACTAGTGAAAGTATGAACCCTAGGCCTTGTTTCAACGCATTGCAATACCGTTTTCGCTCACTTTTATCATTAGATACCTTGCTGTTTTTATATTTTCAGATTACAAATACTTATATCTACCATCCATATTGCACTTGTATCACCATCTCTTCGCCGAACTAGTGCACCTATACAATTTACCATTGTATTGGGTGTGTTGGGGACACACGAGACTCTTTGTTATTTGGTTGGAGGGTTGTTTGAGAGAGACCATCTTCATCCTACGCCTCCCACGGATTGATAAACCTAAGGTCATCCACTTGAGGGAAATTTGCTACTGTCCTACAAACCTCTGCACTTGGAGGCCCAACAACGTCTACAAGAAGAAGGTTGCGTAGTAGACATCAAGCTCTTTTCTGGCGCCGTTGCCGGGGAGGTGAGTGCTTGAAGGTATATCTTTAGATCTTGCAATCGAATCTTTTAGTTTCTTGTTTTATCACTAGTTTAGTCTATAAAAGAAAATTACAAAAAAAGGAATTGAGTTTGTCTCATACGCTTCATCGTTTGAATTTCTTTCGTGAGAATGATGGGAAGGAAAATTGTGCTCAAGTGCTAGAAGAAGAATTACATAGAATGCTTGGCATAAAATATGTGAATGATGAGCATGATTGCAATGTTGTTATTATGAATTCTTTGAATACCCATGATGCTAATGATATGCAAAGCCACAAGCTTGGGGATACTATGTTTGATGAAGATGATATGTTTTGTCCCCCATGTTTTGATGAGCAAATTTATTATGATGATAGCATGCCTCTTATTTATGATGATTATATTGATGAAAGTGGATTTGGAGAGGTCATGAGTTTATTTAGTGATGAATCCACTATTTCGGAAGAGGTTTCAATTGATTATGAGAATAAAGTTGCTATCTATGATGATTATTGTGATGACATGTATGCTATGAAGAATAATTATAACCATGAATCTTGTCATCATGATTTTAATTTTCAATTGGATTATGCCTCACATGATATTTATTTTGTAGAGTTTGCTTCCACTACTATTGATGAGAATAAATTTGCTTATGTGGAGAGTAATAAAATTTCTATGCAAGTAGATCATGAAAAGAATTCTTTAGGTGGTGGTTATATTGTTGAATTTATTCATGATGCTACTGAAAATTATTATGAGGGAGGAACAAATGCTTGTAGGAGTTGCAATAATATCAAGTTTCCTCTCTATGTGTTAAAAGTTTTGAAGTTATGTTTGTTTTGCCTTCCTATGCTAGTTGATTATTGTTCCGATAAGTTGTTTGCTCACAAAATCCCTATGCATAGGAAGTGGGTTAGACTTAAATGTGCTAGTCATATTCTTCATGATGCTCTCTTTATGTTTCAATTCTTATCTTTTATGTGAGCATCATTGAAATCATCATGCCTAGCTAGGGGCGTTAAACGTTAGCGCTTGTTGGGAGGCAACCCAATTTTTATTTTTGTTCTTTGCTTTTTGATTCTGTTTAGTTATGAATAGATCATCTAGCCTCTAGTTAGATGTGGGTTTTATGTTTTAATTAGTGTTTGTGCCAAGTAAGACCTATAGGATCTTCTTGGATGATAATTATTTGATCTTGCTGAAAAAGACAGAAACTTTCTACTCACGAAAACAATAGTTACCTTGCTGTTTTTTATATTTTCATATTACAAATACCTATATATACCATCCATATTGCACTTGTATCACCATCTCTTCGCCAAACTAGTGCACCTATACAATTTACCATTGTATTGGGTGTGTTGGGGACACAAGAGACTCTTTGTTATTTGGTTGCGGGGTTGTTTGAGAGAGACCATCTTCATCCTACACCTCCCACGGATTGATAAACCTTAGGTCATCCACTTGAGGGAAATTTGCTACTGTCCTACAAACCACTGCACTTGGAGGCCCAACAACGTCTACAAGAAGAAGGTTGCGTAGTAGACATCATTGCTTCATCCGCAACAGTTTCAGATTGCCCTAGCGCCTGCAAAATAGATTCAGTATGCATCATATCGTCCAAAACAGAAACACTTAGCTCATGTTCAGCAGTAACAGTTTCAGTTTGCTCCATATCTTTGTCACCAAACATTATCTGCTTAGTTCTCTTCCTTCTAAAGCCATTGAGTCTTGCTTTTTTCACTGGCCAGCATTGTTCAACAACAAGAGGTGGGGCTTTTTCTGCACGCTTCCTCCTAAAAAATAAAGCATTTCACTTGGTTAGATACTAGAACAAGTAGCAAAATCAAAAACTTGCAAAAACAGTAACAGAAACATACTTTGGCCTCTGAGGAGTGTAGATGCATTTGGATGAACCAATTCTGTGCCCAAGTACCTCACACAACTTGCACCTATTTTTGTTACCTTTTGAGCCCTTTTAGGATTTTCATTCTTTTCCTTTTCCTTTTTCCCCTTCTTACTACAACCACCTTTCTCAAACCAAGCTTTGAATCTGCTCTGTTTTGGCCTCCCAGCCTTTCTTCTAGTGACAGGGGGACACAAGGTAAATTCTATTTCCACCTCAGGCCACTGAGATTGGTCAGTCAGTGTAGGAATTGGACTTGCATATGCAGCTTTGAATTTTTGTACTGAATAATACTCATGCAAATATGGGTGCATATTTTACCTGGGTTTAGATGCCAAAAAAGTATGGAATGCTCACATGGTTTTCCAGTGTGTTGCCACTTTTGGCAAGTGCACTCATGCAACTCAGTATTTACCACATGCCTCTTGCCACTCTTTGTATCTCTAACTTCAGCACCCCACAAGGAAGATTTCTCAACAGATAGATGTGAAAGATTTCTACTCATGTTGACCACCTGTTGTACCACTGCTGGAAGCTTGTCCCCTTCCAAAATATTAGCAATTTTTCCTCTTAACTCCCACAAACGCATGATCATGATCCTTATTTGGTCCACCATGTCATGCACAGGCAAGTCTTTCAAATCCTTCACTTTGTTGTTAAAACTTTCTGCCAAGTTGTTATTGATATGATCACATTTTATGGCAGTATTAAAACCTGATCTGTACCACAACAGAGAATGGTGGGTGTTCAACCATGAAGCAAATTCATTATCACTACATGATGCCAATATCTTACCAAGGTGATAGGAATGTGTCTGTCTGGTGTAGGATCTTGCTGCTGGCCACATGCACCCAAATTCATCTCCTCTGAATTTTTTTATCAGATTCATCCACATATGTCCAAAGCACTCCCTTTGCTCGGCATGGGGGAAACCATTTTTTACTGCATTTTCCAACCCTTTACATGCATCTGTGTGGATGGCCAAAGGAGAAACTGGCCCTATGCATCTTTTCAGTTCCATCATGAACCATATCCATGATGCCTCTGTCTCTGATTGAAACATTCCTATTGCAATTGGGAACATCCAGTTGTGTCCATCTAGAGCATTGCATGTAGCCAACTGACCATTCCGCTTTCCAGTCAAAAAAGATGAGTCTATGCTCCTGCTTTGAATCCATCTATGCAAGGCTTCAAACACATAAAAAACTTGCTGAATAAAACCTTGCCATCCTCTGTTACCTCTGTATCTATCTCCACCACACTTCCAGGTGACCTCTTCTCCACCTCTGCGTTAAAACTATACAACATCCTAAATGTATTTGCCCGGTCACCATACAATGATTTCATGGCCCTTTGTTTTGCTTTCCACATTGTGGTATATTGCAGTTGGATGGGGTACAGCTTCTCCGAGTCAACTTTAAGCCTCTTTGCAGTAGTGTTTGGAGTCTTGGCTAAAATAGGAGTAATATTCTCTGTAACCCAAAGCTATGGTGTCATCTTTGAAACTCTCTATGAAGTGGTCATACATGTATGTTGGTGTGGTATTTGATTTACCCTTACTGTACTTCCATCAGGTTGTCGTCTGGCAGACATGTACCATTTGCAAGGATTGCCACCACCATCATAACCTTTGCACCGAGCATAAAATTTCTTTCGATCAGTCCACATAGTCTTGGCATCAAACTCTTTTTTCACTGCATAGGTCCTGAAAGACATCCTAAACTCATCCATGCTTGGCCACAACTTTCCCACCTCAATAACTGGGTTCTCTTTGTCATACAAACAAACCCGCTCATTATCATCTGCATCATCCACATCATCTGCAGCCTCTCTCATCAGCTCTTCTTCATCCTCATTTGCATTTCTAGGGCCTGTGTTACCATCAGCAGGCAAAGAACTGTCATCCTTCTCCTTATCTTTCTCATCAACTTGAATGCCAAACATTTCGGCCATATCAATGTCAGATATTGGTGTAATGACCAAATTTGTTTTTTCATTCAACCCTACTACATTCCAGTCAAAAACAATCTTCCTAGCACCATGGGTTCCCTCCTCTCCATCTGCATCAATCCATGTATCTTCAGCTACTACAGTCGGTTCAGTCAACAATGCCAACATCTTCTTTTGTGAAACCCATTCATCATCTTCCACCTGTGCAGCCATCTTTGATGGCACATAACCAACTCTGGAATGAGTTTGCAGATCAATTAGCTCTGCATAAAATGTTACTTGTTTGCTTGCCCGCACTTCTTGCTGATCAATTTCAGCAACCATGGATTCTCCATCTTCAATTCTCACATATTCACCATTATAGTTGTCGAAACGTTGCAGAGATACCTCTTGTTCTGGACTCCAAACAATACTCTCCCCAATTCTCTCCACCAAATTGCCCACGGCCTTCTCCTTCATGCTCTCCAATTCCTGGGGATCAACATCTGCAAGTTCGACATCGAACCTCACGGTGGTATCTCTATCAATGTATTGGACACTGCCATCACTGAGCTTGGCTTTACAGGGAAAAAATTCCACTATAATTGCGAATGTGGTGGCAGAACCGGAACCTCCCCTGTTTTGTCCATGGCGGGCAGCGGCAGTGTAAGCGACAGCCACTACCAAATTCGGTCCGATAACAGCTAAAAGAGAAAAAAGGGCGGCATTACCGATTTGAAGCACGGTCTCCTCGCTCCATCTCATTCAGCCCCCGTGCTCTTATCCAATCGAGATTCTAAATCGCCAAGAAACAGAGCATGAGGCCACAGATCTATCCAAAATTCTGGGGAATGGGACTAGTGTTTCGAAAATACTCACTCGTAATAGCTCCGCCGCTGCCGAGAAAGGCGCTCGACCACCGCGGAGAAGAAACAGCCCCCGCGCTCCTATCCAATCGAGATTCTAAATCGCCAAGAAACAGAGCATGAGGCCACAGATCTATCCAAAATTCTGGCGAATGGGACTAGGGTTTCAAAAATACTCACTCGCAATAGCTCTGCCGCTGCCGAGAAAGGCGCTCCACCACCGCGGAGAAGAAACCGTTGCCTCTGTCGGAGAAGATGCTTACGGCGGCACCGCTCGCCCAGTCCAGCACGGTCGAGTCGAGCACGGTCACACAGTCGGGCGAGTCGTGGACAGATGACTCTTGACGACGTGGCCCTAGGTGGACCCCACCAGTCAGAGCACATAACCCCCAGTGTCCCAACCAAATCTCAGCCTAACTAACAGCCAGCTAGCCGCGTAAACGGGTTGTCTTGCTTGAGCTATTTCTGCGCTGGGAGACTTCGCATGAGAGCCATTACAACCAACGATGTCATTCTGTGGCCAATTCAACTCAACGACGTCGCATGGGAGCTATTTGCCCCCACATGCACTGGCAGGAGATGCGCACACCGGCACAGGTCCGATAGGGAAGAGAGAAAGGAGAGGAGATGTGGCATGGGTCGGGCCAGGGAGATAGGATACGTGACGGCGGCGCTCGACACGAAAGGAGATGGTGCAGCACGATCTACGGAGGGCGGAATGTTGTGCTTCGAGGTCCGCGAAGGAGGCGTGACCGGCGAGGATTAGTCGCGGAGCTCGCCGAGGCGCGCGGTGGCCGTGGTGGCGGAGATGACCCGACCCTCGGGGTTCTTCCAGGACGCCCTGCGCCGGGACCCCTCGTGCTTGATCAGGCACTACTAGGGAAAACCCTAGTTCCCTAGTAGTAGCGCGGGTTTAATGCCCACTAGTAATGCGCGCTACCGCGCTGCTAATAAGGCGCTACAGCTATTACTTAGCAGTAGCGCGTGTGACACGCGCTACTGCTAAGACACATAGCGGCAGCGCTTCTTCTCTCCCGCGCTGCTGCTAATATAGCTAGTTGCAGCGTGTTTACTATCCATCGCTACTAGTATTCTTTTTTTCATTTTTTTTATTTTTAGTGTATTTATACGCCGTTATACAAATTTTGGTACAATACCAATTATGAGGTTTATATTATTATGTCCATAACAGTGTGTCAAATGAAGGTGGATTAGGTTCAAGTGGAGGCAATATGTGATGCATGTCAAAAGTATACTACTAATCCAAACTTGATCTAGTTTGGACTAGTAGTACTTTCGATGTGCACCACATGTTGCCTTCACTTGAATCTAATCCGCCAGCACAAGCTATTTAATCATCATCGTAGTCATTACCACCAACAGTATTTATTTAATCACCATAGTCATAGTGTAGCACATAATCATCTTCAAACTCATTCTAGCTAGCTAATCACCACCAACACTAGATGCGGTAGCTATCTAATCACCACTAACACTAGCTAATAATAATCATCATAGTCATTACCACCAACACTAGCTATTTAATCATCATAGTCATAGTGTAGCACATCATCATCTTCAAACTCATTTCTAGCAAGCTAATCACTCCTGCTGCTCTCTCTCAGGTAAAATAACATAAAACATGTGTAGCTCTCCTCCTTCATCAAGTTGGAGCATGCAGATGAACCTTTCTCCTAATCGTGGGTTGCGCTTCTGATTGCTGCCCCCTAGTACTTCTCTGCGCTCCTCCATCACAAATTTGGTCCAGTCTTTCACTATTAAGCATTCGTCGCTTGTAGAAATCCTGAATGCACTAAAGTGCATTGTAGGATATCTTGGCCGTAAGCTAACAATACTCATGGTACCTTTAGTCTCGATCCCATGAGGCACAACATTCATCGGGAGTCCCTGTTGAAGAGCATCGTATGGTAACATACTTAGCAATGAAGTTTAGCTTAAAAAATAATGTTTGGAAAAGATGCACTGAGGACAAATAGTAAAAATCTTACCATCTTTCCTAAATAGATGGGACCGTAGTTCATTACGAACACTATTGGTCGCACGTTTTCAGTACTAACATTAAGTGCAGGAAGAAAATTTGTCTTGACAGTATCAAGATCCTCAAGCCATGAAACATAATGACTTAGCTCCTCGCAGTTTAGTTCAACCCCGGGACAATAGTAGGCCCTGTCTACCAAGCGCTGGACATGTTTGCTTGAACGGAAATAAGCTGACAATAGAAATTAGTTGTCAACTATTTTTGAATAAACAATATCAAAGACATAAATATGGTTGAGAAACTCACATAATGGTATAACTGGAGGCATATGCACATCGACCCAGATGTCGGTATTACCTTCAATATTATCTTCCGGGCGAATATCAAAGGTGATAACCATATCAGGCTCAAATGCATAAGTCTTGCATAGTGCTCGCCATGTTTTGCATCCAAAATAGGTGTAGTCGTCTGCGTTGTATAATTTTGCGTGGAAAATATAACCATGCTCGGTCTTCAAGTAAACTTTATTTACCTCCATAGTACGACTGAAACCTATCTTATCCAATACAAAAACTCTTGCATGGCAGGGGATACGCTAGTAGAATAGTAAAAAAATTAAATTATAAGTTGAAGCAAATGAAGCAGATGTCATGCTTAATTACGAAAAAAGACTTGTCGTTGTGACTTACTGTATCCACTTCGAAGTTCTCGTCCAGCTTGATGCTGAAGCGCCTATCATCATCTAGGAAGATTCCGTCGCACAGGCCGCGCTCGTCTTCGCAGTATTTGCAAATACCGAAATCCTTTTCGTCGTCAGACATTTCCTATGTTCATAGTTGAAACATTAATTGAAAATCGATCGAAGACAACTACCAGGATACTCAACACACAAATCCGGGGCACTCGATATTTCCTACATATTCTGGCACAAGTCATGCCAAAATTCACGGAAAAATCCGGCATGACCTTTGCTAAAATAGGACATATCGAGCGCCTGAAATTTGACGGAACGGAAATGAATCAACACTCCGGCAAAACATAGGCCACTCGGAGGTGTAACCTGCAAACATGACCGGCCACTTGGGCAAGCACATATCCTATTTGAGCAACACAAGATATACATTTCAAAATATCTTATAGGACTCAAATTAGCATGCATTCAATAAGCAAAAGTAAATCATCTCATGCGTCCGTACATCGTCGAATATTATCACTAATACATCCCGAATAGTATCATACATATAACATCACTAATACAACTAAAACCCTAGCACACAACGGGTATCGGCGCGGGCGGTGGACACCCACAGAGAAGGAACCATCACAGGATCATAGCTCCAGTGAGATCCCTGGAGAACCTGCAAGATATTGGAGAACCTGTGCTCCAACGCAAACAAGTAGCGACGGACGTGCGCGTCCTCGTCACTGATACGGTGACGCACCACCTCCACGGGGTCCTCAAGCCTCTGGACCATCACTGGCCCACGCGACCGCCACCAAAGAAGGCTCGGGTCAACGACGGGCTGACTCCTCACCAACATGCGCCCTCCGGTAGGTAGCGCCTCCCAGTACCACCCCGGCGGAGCCCAGTCCCGGACATGGCCCATCTGGTGACGCAAGTGTCCTCCGCCGACTCGACGACGAGGATGCGGGATAGGCATCGTCGACATCGATGCGGGAATAATTGCTTTAACTAAAAAAGTAAACTAGTTCTATTAATTTTCGTACTAAAAAAATAGTTGTATTAACTCAACTAGTTCAATTAAGCACTTACTATAAATAAAAATAAACTAGTTTTTACTAAAAATAAACTAGTTCAACTAGTTATATTAATTTTCTTACTAATTCTATTAAACACTTACTAAAAAACAGTAAAAAAAACTAGTTAGATGAACTCTAAAATTTAGCCCTAACTAATTTGATGAACTCTAAAGTTTAATGAACCCTAACTAATTTGATGAACTCTAAAGTTTAATGAACCCTAACTAATTTGATGAACTCTAAAGTTTAATGAACTCTAACTAATTTGATGAACTCTAAAATTTAATCCTAACTAATTTGATGAACCCTAAAATTTAACCCTAACTAATTCGATGAACTCTAAAACTAATTCTATTTAACAACTACTGCCATAATTAGCATCTAATTTGATGAACCCTAACTAAGTAGATGAACTCTGAAATTTAACCCTAAGAACCCTAGCTTGGCAGAGGTAGGGGAGGAGGAGGAGGAGGGCGTGCTCACCTCGGGCGCCGGCGGAGTTAGGGAGAGGGGCACGTGGCGTCGAGGTCGGGGACGGGGTCGGGGTCGGGGCGGCGGGCGCACGGCGGAGGGCAGCGATGTAGGGGGGCGTCGAGGTCGGGGTCGGGGTCAGGGACTGCTTCGAGGGTGTGCGGAGAGCGACGGGTCGCGCGCGGCGGCCGACGGCGATGCAGGGCGGTGACTGCGAAGGAGTAGGGATTTGGGGGAAGTGGCCATGGGGGAAGAACGAACCGCGCGGTTAAGTCCAAAGTAGCAGTAGCGCGTTCCAGGAAGCGCGCTGCTACAAAACAAGTAGCGGTAGCACTGTTTCTGGAAGCTCACTACTACTATGTGTAGCCTATCGGCTCAGCAGTGGGAATTTTAGTAGTAGCGCTTTCTTATGGATAGACGCGCTATTGCTATATATGTATCTGTAGCGCGGTTTTCGCCAACGCGCTACTGGTAGTTAGCACTAGCGTGCTTTTTTAACAAGCGCTACTGCTAAAGTTCTGTGTATAAGGTTTTCCCTATTAGTGAGGATGCCTGCCACCCGCAACGTCTCCTCCCCCGCCGCCGCCCCGCCATCTTTCCCTTCCTCCCCCGCTCGCCGCTCCGGTCGCTTCGGGTGGTTGGCTCCCCTTCGCTAGCGCCCATGGAGCAGAAGAGGAGGAGTGGCGGGCCGGCGATGGCGATTTTTCGGGAGAGAGATTGGATCGGGGAGAGGGCTGAGGTAATTGGGGCGGGGCCGCGAGGACCGGGGGACACGGAGCGCTAGCACGATAGCAGACCACGGCGTCTGCCGACAGAACAATTAATCTGAGCCATTGATTTGGGTTGCAGAACATTGATGTAATATGGACAGTAGGATGTGTTTAACTTAATTTGATCGGAGGGTCCTGGTTATCCTGTGTACAGTTTGTTGTGTGGTTTTAGGGAGAGTTGTGTTTGCTCTTTTAATAGTAGTATAGATATAGATATAGATGCAAAGACCACTATCGTCTACTTGCTCGGACTCCACGCACGAACTTTCAATCTATCTCCAGCACTCGCGCTCGCGCAGGGACCGTCGCCGCCGCCGGCTGATCTCCCTCCTTCGGCCCAGCCAAGCACAGATCCGGGACCCTCCCGGCGTCCTCTCTCCATCCATCCCGAAGCCCAGCGCCGTCTTCGCGGGCTCTCTCCTCACGGAGGAGTTCGAGTCGGGCCCTCCCCCTCTTCCTGTCCCGCTCCCGTGCGGCCGCGCCGAGCCGCACCGGGGTGCCCCTGTGGGCTCGAGTAGGCCCCCCTACGCCTCCCTCTCCTCCAGCCGCCGCCAGAGGCGGGACCCCTCGGTCGCCGTTCTCAAGAGTGGGGGCGGAGCTGCTCAGCTTCTCCAGGCGGTGATGCTGCGGGAGGGTGGTGGCTGGGCGTGCTCGGCTCGGCTAGACGTGGTGCTCAGTCGGGAGCCGCTAGACGGGCGGTGGAGGCTGGATCTCGGGGCGGCGGCCCCGGGACGGTGGTGGGTGACGACGGCTGTGGTGTTCACGCAGGCAAAGCAGTGGCCGTGGTATGCTGGCTGGTCTAGCCGGCCTTCGATCGTGGGGTGTGGCTGCGGGTGAAAACCATGCCTGACTGCGATCGGGGTGACGATGGCGGCGTCCATGGGCGTCGTGACCCTGTTGAGGGCGTCATCGCTGCAGCTCATCTCCTGACTGAGTTTCCGGCTGTGGGGACTCGTGGATGGTGCTAGTCCAAGATGGTGGCTAACGGTGTTGCCGGGGCGGGGGCCCCGGGTTCGGTGGTGGCGGCTTCGGCCAGGGGGTGGTGCATGTCTGGCCGCGGTGGATCGCGGGATCCCGTGGCCAGAGTGAGGTCGGTCTCGGCAGAGGTGGTGGTTAGTAGGCGGCGGTCAGTGGTGGCAGGTGGTCGGCACATCTCGAGGAGAAATCCTTGCTCCGGTCTTCACCGGAGCCGACAATGGCGGTGCCCGAGGGTGCCGCGGTCTTTCTTGGATGCGTCGCCGTGGAGGTGCTCCTCCATCTACCCATGGCTTTGGCTCCGGAGGGAAACCTCAGATCCGCTGGATCGGGCGATGGAGACGTCTTAGCGTCTTTCTCCATCTTGGGGGCATCGTCTCGGAGCCGGCTACGACTGAGAGACTGGTGGATGATGGCATCTTCACCGTCAATGGCGGCATCTTCGCCGCGTGGTTTGCTGAGGCGGGGCGTTGGTTTCTGTTTGGCAACGATGATGGCGTCGAGAGGAGCTTGGGTCGCGGCATGGTCCTCGGTAGTCGGTTCTTCCCGGCGTGTCCGGGCTGCTCTTCCGTGGTTGCTTGGTTGCTTTAAAGTCGGAGCTGCGTTGGAGCGAGTCCAGGTGGTGACGATGACAGGCACTCGACGGTCGTTTGCGGAGGGCACGGTCGGCGCAAGTCCTGCATATTTCCCTTCTGTTGCTCGTCGTCGAAGTCGGAGCTGTCGGTTGCCTGCGCGTGTGGCCATCTATTGGCATGTGCCGTCGTGGATTTTGTTCCATGTCGGTGGCCAGGTTGGCCGATGGTGCCCATGTCATGTGGGTTGTGTTGTATCGGTTTTAGCCCAGTTTTTCATCAATTAACCGGGCAATTCTCTTCTTCTTAATCAATGAAAATGGCAAGTCTTTTGGCTCGTTTAAAAAAAACTATTTTGCCATAAAATCCCACAAACATCATAAGTTAACTGGTCAGACTTGAGAGTCGTCGCATGCCCTCGTCCGAATCCAACTATGTCTTCATAAGTTAATTGGTCTGAATCTGAATCGAGTGTCGGCTGCAATGTCAGGCAGTACCCTCGTCTGCGCTGGCAAGAGCGACGCTCCTGACCAAGGTGCGGTTGTCGGTTGCGACGCAGAGGAGGGCACGCCCAGGAGAGGTGGCGGTTGGAGGGCGCAGAAGGAGTGGGTGACGATAATGCGGCCGAAGGAAAGGCCGACCGTGGAGGCACAGACGAGGTCGGCTGCCGTGGGAATGCGGAGGAGGATCGTGGCAGCGCCATTGTAGAGGGAGTCTGGAAGGGAAACCTGCCTTGTCTAGTCAGATGGCGCTCTTCCCCAGTCCGCCTTCAACGTCTCCCTCTATGAGACAACAACATCTCACAGACGCATCAATCAAAGATATACGAGCGAACCAACTTGTGGTTGAATGGTTAGGAGGACAGTGGTATTTCTAGCCCATCAGAGTTCAAATCCCAGTGCTCACACTATTCCTGAATTTATTATTTCAGAATTTATGACGATGCGCGTTCAGTGGGAGGAGACGTTCCCCTCGACTACGAGGTATATATGGTGCCTTCGTGAATCTCAAGATGATATTTCGACTTAGTCTCCCAGAGGTGCTCAAAGCGATAGGGTCTACATGTGTGTCTTCATAGAGAAAAGTGTATGCTCGTATATATAAGCACCTACGTCTGTATTGGGTTCTAAAAAAATCAAATCTATATGAAGCAGATTTCTCTTTTTCTTTCTTTCAATTTGCATGCTGCTATGCCATCCACACTCAACATACAACTATTGTCCGATAAACTCCAACAAACATCATAAATCGGCCGGTCAGACTTGAGAGTCGTCACCGGCCTCCGTCTAGTCCTCACCGCAGTCCGCCCTTCACCGTCGCACGGGAGAGCGCTCGACGTTTGAGTGGAACACCAGCGGCCAACCCGGATAGAAAGTCCATGTCTTTGACACCACAATAGTCCTAGTAGTCGCCACAGTATTCAAACATTGAGATATCGCTATCGTTGTTCGGGTCCGGTTCTTGCAGGTTACCAATGTGGCACTCCACATTTCTTCGCACCGAGGGACGACCTATATCGATTCATCCATCTATAATCTTGAGAAATTATTCTAGGAATTAGATGGTTATTATGATCCAAAATTTGTTTGTTAATTTTATTTTATTTTTTTGAAAGAAAGGGGTCGCCCCCCGCCCCAACTTTTATTAAGCCGAGGCAACCACAACAGAACCAGACTGTTAAACAGCTCTCGGCGACAACCAAAAGTAGCTGCCACAGAACATTTGTTTGTTAATTGCCATTTGAAATGTGTGATTTTGAATATGTGTCTGAGGCCAAGGAGCGAGAAGATTCAAAGCAATGGGAGCATGTGCTCCGTTGTGCAAGTAATCCATATGCCATATAAAATAGACATATAAATGTTCCGGTCCTTTGTATGTATGTAAATTTCATTGAAGAAATGACAACTTTTGTGTTTTGTGCGAAAATGATAAATCTAGTGCTAATACCATTTTGCTTTTCCTCTCTCGAGAGCACAAAAAAGTATCCACTTTTCAGATGAAAACTAGCATAGCCACACACGAGAATGCACGGCAACATCTTTAAAGCGTGTAATTATTTTATAAAACTGTTGTCATTTAATTTGGATTCTTCCTGGCTGATGAAATGAGTTATAGTACCATCAAGAACAATATTTTTCACATAATGATTGTGTCAAAGTAAACAAAGAATACAACTTGAACAAGAAGATGGAAAATATGAGAATCTTAAGTAAATTTGTTTGGATTGCCGATGCAAGTACTTTCAATTTTAGATTGAATTTTGAAATGGGAACCAAGTTAATTAGATTCCGAAAGTGACAACATCCATTCATGTCAGTCAGTTGGATGAACAAAATATTGAGGACTTTTCTCTCTGTCTCTGACCTTTCTAATCCACTGACCAAATAGGAAAATATGCGCAAACATGTCTTCAGATTTGTCTAATCAAGTACTAATTCACCATGTAACAACAGTTAAAACACATACATACATATTCCATCAAGTCCAAATAAATGTTGTAACTGGAAAGGAAACATGCATATTGGAATTAACACTATCTTGAGAAACCAGGCCTATGGACTGTCGATGCATTACCAACCAGCTGACCATGGCATGCCATCATAATGACTGGATACCAGAAAAGCCAATTAGTCAAGAAATTTCTTTTTTGCTTGATGTATGGGTGTGTCCTTGCAATGACCAGCACCAGCAGCATCATTAGGCCCTGCAACAATAGGATGTGGACAAGAAACCACTCTCGTTAGATGTGACGAATTAAATCACCAAGATACTTTTGGAGGAGCATATAGTTTACAAAACCAGAAATGTGCAAACATGTTTTGTTTTCAAAAGTTGGCTGGACAGATAAATAACCATGTAATTGTAAGTGCAGACATTTTTACTGGGCATATATATGTTAGCAGCATGCATTGGCATCCGAAATGCAATTTTTTCACAGCAGCATAACCACTTTCTTAGATCATGAGGACTCAGGAGGGGCCAGGGGCCCTCCCGGTTCCACTAAACATAAAACCCAGAAAGTTCAGTGCATACAAAGGTCCGGTATCTCAGAAGAGATACAACAGAAATCAGCAGCATAACCATCTAATTGTAACTGTTTAAGTCGCCTATCAATCTGGATGCGGGCAAATATGCAAATTTTCTTCTTACCATTATTACCAATACGCCGTAATTAGTCAGCAACGCCACGATCCGTAGCACCATGAAATCTCTGGAGGAACCCCTACTCTTGAGTCATGCATGAAGCGATATAAAACTGCATGGCACGAAAAAAAACTACTACTCCCTCCGTTCCATAATTCTTCTCGTGGTTTTAGTTCAGATATTGCTATTTATAAGCAGAATGACAGACTCTTATAGATAAATGATAGCACACAATATAGGAACCATTGTTACATGAACTGATACTAGCATGCATAAGACACCATGTATTAATATGTCACTGAAGGCAGGCTAACGAGCACCACATTTTAGGAAAATTGAACCATGTGTCTCACGCTGTCACCAGCTTAATGGGACTCCATTAGAAATGCATGGCGCACACAGCAAAGCACAAGAGTACTCAACAATAGATGGTTCACATACATCCAAAGCAACAGACATTTTCTCCTATAGTCTTGTTCACCAATCACCTATTATTATTATTTTTTGAAACAGAGGCAAAAGCTTTGCTTCATCTCATTAATAAAGAAGGACCAACAAACAAAGTTCAACGAGGTCCATTGCACCTTCAGAAATGGAAAAGAAAAGCCTACTCTCGCGGCATCAAAGAACTCAAATGTTTTGCCCCTGCAGTAACCCAGTTCCTAGCTTCCAGCTTAATGTTACCGATTAGGGTATTTGGCATCGTCGATTTGTTGCGGAAGACTATAGAATTTCTTTCGTTCCACACCTCCCATGTGAGCATGAGAAGGAAAGTGATGGCCTTTTTCCTGTTCACCTATTAGAGTAATGCATATTGACTAAATTCCCCACTCATATTAGCTTTGTATATGGACGCACTGTTTATTTGGAGCTATCTTCTGTATTTGAGGGTAATTTTCTTAGCAACTCTAAAATTACTTTTAGCGTTAGTTATGATAAAAGGTCGTGCTTGCTGCTATTGATGTCACCCATACCCTGTCCTTATACAGTTCGATTTTATTAAAAAGATACTACTATGTAATGCAATGAATCGGAAATGGCATGAGCATGTTCAGGACTAAGACCTGTTGAAAGCTAAGGGGTTAACATCAAGCAACTAAAAGTGGAACTAGGTAGCATTACCTATGTGCAGAAGTGTACCTCAACCGAAAAAAAAATACATGTCAAAAACCAGCTTAATAGAATCTTATTAAAAATTTGTGTTCAAAACTTTTATGGGATTAAATTATAGGGCATCATCTAGGTAAGGAAAAGTTTAATCCCTCGATTTTATTTACTTTTGGGGGTAGGAAGAAGGTTTGAGGGATTAAGTTTAGGGGATCTGCTAGAAATGCTTTAAGCAGCTAGCGTTATCAAAGTCCAAATCCAGCTTAATAGAACATTATAAAAGCAACTCCATCCGAGCAGCACTGGCAAAACCCTAACCCCTCCCCGACCGGGCTGCCACCCACTCCCCTCCTACTCCTTGGGTCGTCAAAGGGCGAGATCAAACAAAGCTCGTGCAACGTTCACGCCGACAGGGCCATCTTACAGCGCTCGTGAGCTCCCCCTTCCCCTTCTCGTTTTGGTGTTCCTGCTGCTTGCGTGCTGGCCAAGGCTGCAGTCCCTCCGATATTCGTGCTGGCCAACCACCCTTTGCAGTGCTGCAGCGGGACCCTGTATGTGCAAGCGAGCAGCAGATCCCTGGAAGCGCCCCCTTCTCGGTACTACTCGGATCCGACGCCCGTCCACATCCTCTTCCTCGATCTGGCATCTCCAGCTTACCATAGTTGGGATAGTACGACGCTGCTTTGATGATCTCTTTTAGTTATATGACAGTCTTATAATGACACGTGCATATTAATAAGATGAGAAAGAAGTATTTCTTGCTTTCCTAAGTTTCATATCTTTCCAACCAACTCATCCGAGCAGCACTAGCGAAACCCCAACCCCTCCCCGACCCCACTGCCACCCACTCGCCTCCTACTCCTTGGCGCCGCCAAGCAAAGCTCGTGCAACCTTCGTGCTGACGGGACCGTCCTGCAGGCTGCAGCGCTCGTGGGCTTCCCACCCCACCCTTCTTGCTTCGGGGTTGCTAGCTGCTGCTCGCCTGGCCCTGGCGGCAGTCCCTCCAATATTCGCGGCGGCCAGCCACCCTCTGCAGCACTGCAGCGGGCCCTTGTATGTACAAGCACGCAGATCTCTAGAAGCGGTCCCTTCTCGGTGCCACTCGGATCTGATGCCCACCCGCATCCTCTTCCTCGATCTGGCGCCTCCAGCTTACTATAGTAGGGATAGTATGACGCTGCTTTGATGATTTCTTTTATTTATATGACAGCCTTAAAATGACATCATGGATATTAATAAGATGAGAAAGAAGTATTTTTGCTTTCCTAAGTTTCATATCTTTCCAATTGCATAGTCTATATAAATAAAAGCACCATAATATCATCTAATAAGCACCGAAAGACACCAACATGATTATAATGGGAGAAGATAACTTGGACACCCCTTCCGTAGTGAGGACTGTGTGCTAAAATTAGTAGAATGTGAGAGGATGGTACCATGAAATTAACTAATACTTGCATCATATTGCAATACCAACCATATATGGTATGCCACAAACAATACAATTAAAAACCAGATGCAAGCTTACCCCTTCAAATAGTTGGTGGAGACAAGGATGGCGAGAAACCTTCATACAGATGGGTGTGTGGGGAGAAGTACAAGGACTGAGTCCCACGAAACCACTTAAGCTTCATAGTCTGCAGATCCAGTGAATAAGAGCTGAAGTGGAATTCTGGAGACTCCGGGTTGTCTACATTCCCATGTAGAAGTAAGCATCCCCCAGCAACACCGATGATGTCATAGTGATATTTATATGGCACCGAGATTACGTCCTCCCTTCGCCACTCCTTTGTGCCATCCCCATTATCCTGCAAAATGTCATACAAGAGGTGTTTTCCATCATCTTCAATGCTACGGCTAAACATCCCGAGCCTTCCTTCCATTGCCTCCACAAAGACCATCTGATAATGGCCACGTGGAGTGCTGAGAGAAGAGAAATCCTCCGTACGCGTGTCGAACACGAGCAGCTTGCGGGTATAAGGTATCTCCCAATAAAAGCGTCCGTGAGCATAATGGTGACGCGTGGATAGAGTAGCCAGGAAGAAATCCACGCCGACGTGTCCTGCCATCAAGGCGCCCCAACCACCAAATGTAACAGTGCGCCATTGGCCGGCACGGGCACCCGACGAAGAGAAGATGAAGAGGATCAGCGTGCTCGAGCACCTGAGCAAGCACATGACCCTGAAGCCCGGTGGAGCGTCGGCATTGTCGCCCCTGTCCTGGCCGGCAGGGGCAAGGAAGGGGTGACAATGTATGACATCCAGCTGCCTGGTTAGGGCAGCCAGGTCGTCAGGGAGGGCAGGTAGCAGGACGTAGCGCCGATGCAGTGGGTCGCACACGGCGAGGTTGGCCAGGAAATCCCCATGCTTGGAGAGGAGGGCGCGGCCGTCGCGGAAGTCACAGTTGATCCACAGCTCCGGGGAGGGGAGGAAGGAGCAGGAGAAGTCGGCCTTGGCGAGGGTGTGGGCGGCGGCCGCCGCGGCGGGGTGGGGCGGCTGGGCCGGGAGGAAGGAGACCGAGAGGTTGGCCCTTTGGGACGATTCGTACGCGAGTACTCCCAGGAGAGGCGGCCGGTGGAGGGCGCGGAAGCGGCGGAGGAAGGAGCGGGCGGCGATGATGCGGCGGAAGGATGCGCTGGCCATGGATGCGCGGGCGAGGTCCTCGGCCGTGGTGAGGCGGAGGAAGATGTCATCGACGACGTGTTCCGGGAGGGCCTCCTGGGACTCCATGGCCGGCGGGGCGTCGCCGTCGGGGCTGTTGGGCGGCGCCGGCGGCGCCATTGTGGTGGATCGGAGGATTTGGGGTTTCTCGATCGGGGCTTACCACTTTCCGTTTCTACTGGAGGAAAATTACCTCCCTTTTTTCTTTTAAAAAAACGAAGCAGTTTTTTTTTTGCAACGAAAAATCAAGCAAATTGATACGTATTTGTTTTGTAACCAAACCGTACACTCTCTCCGTTTCAAAATTTATGGCATATCACAACAAGACCCTGGCTGTTTGTATGCTAATAACTACTCCCTCAGTTCCTAAATATTTGTTTTTTTAAAGATTTCAAATGGACTACCACATACGGATGTATGTAGACATATTTTAGAGTGTAGATGCATTCATTTTGCTCTGTATGTAGGCACATGTTGAAATCTCTAAAAGGACAAATATTTAGGAACGGAGAGAGTAGTAAACAAAATTACCGTATCGACCCATGTACAAACAATACTCTTTACCCCTGCAACTAATAAAATAACTAATTGTTCTAATTTTATCCTCGGTCAAACTTTCTTATAAATTGTTTGTTCACTTCCGGAAACTGCACTTTTCCTATTACTGTGAGGCTCTTCCCCTCACAGGAATACAATTTTCTTGGCGAGCAAAACTGCGGCCCAAGGAAAACTGCATATTTTCCTATAGGAACAAAAATACCCCACAGGAGAATATTGTCCTGTGAGTGTCCAGCCCACAGGAAAAATGTTTGGGGCCAGCCCGCCATTGCTCCACCATGAAACTGGCTTTTGTGCCAAAAACTATTACCTCGCGGTTTTTTTTTCCTTTGACGCCTCAAACGAAACTTTCTCGCGCGGCAAGATGAAAAGCAGCGCACCAACTCAATTTTTCTGTGTGGTATGAGCCTACAAGAAAGAGGCCCAGAGAGATATACAAAAGCGAGAAGCCCTAGAACAATTCCCCAGTTCGCCTCCCCTCTCCATCTCGTCTGCTCCATGGCCGCCGCCCTCAAACTTTCTAGCCGTAGTGGTCGCCCTCCTCCACTGGTACCAATGTACTCCTTATGCTACAAATACAGTTACCAAAACAGCCCACTTTGTTATACTCCCACAGAACAATTACATCATCAATAAGGAAAGGAATAATCTCGCTAGAGGGCTCATCCAACCAAGCACTACTACAAAATTGAGCCATGTCGCTTTCCTATTATAGTGTATGGAGCTAGTAAGAGGAAGAACATAAGCAACATGATAACAATCGTAAAAAAACAGCCACCGCTGGTCCTGCTGATCTTCCATCATTCTTTATGATTTTAGTGACCTTAAGGTTGTCAAAATTAATAACAAGGCGACCACAACCTGCCGTTTGCGTTAGGTGCAGGCCGAATCTCAGTGCCAAAGCTTTTGCAGCGATGACATCTATACACCAGATAACTCTTTATGGATTGAATCTTGCGGACCCCTCTCTCAGTCTCCACTAATCTTTCTCCCCTATTTCTAACCATGGACCTCTCCTCCCTCTGATTTTGAACAAAATATTGACATGTTTAACTGCTAAATCTGACTGTTTCTTTGCGATACTCTCGTACATAAGAGACCCTGATCATCTAACTTTTTTAACACAGTACAGACGCAGACGCTAATGCATACGAACATATACTCATCCCTATGAAGGCACGCATGCACACCTCACCTCTATGAGCACCTTCGGGAACGTCTCCTACCACTAAACACACATTGCCAGAAAGCCTGAAATATATCCAGAAAAATGCAATGACCAATGTCAAGTCTAGGACATGAACCTGGTGGACTAGAGATACCACTGTCCTTTTAACCATCCAACCATATGTTGATTTGCTTTCTTGAACATCTAACTGAAAGCAAATGGGTGATATTTATCAATTGCATGGCCTTGCCTTCAGAATAACAACTGCAGAGATCCTCCTCCTTGTGATCATCGAAACATAATTCAGTACGCTGCAAATTGTCTCTTGCGGTCTTCCTGACCACCAGGATGACACACACATACACACCATGATGACACACACATGTGCATGTTACGGTAATTTTGGCTGATCAAAAGTACGAGCACGTAAACTCCAAGATGGCCAGCTTGTCGACATCGATGAGCTCTTGCAGTCAGACAACACACGCCGCGTGAAAAGACAAGACACCAGCACACACCTGAACCAAACTAACTATAGGATTCTATAGGAAGCTCAAACTACAGACCGATAGCATTGGAACCGGCTTGATTCGGTCGCCGGCATGCCGCTCAAGCTCGTGTTCATCGTCGTTGCTCCGGTGGCCTTGACGTGCGGCATACTGCAACTCTCCGGCGTCCCCTGGCGAACCAATGTAGGCATCGGCAGCGTTCTGCTCGCCTTCCTCTTCGTCGTCGGGCTGTGCGAGCGCCTGCGCTCTGGCGCTAGGCCGCATCGCCAGCTCCCGCAACAACCGGAGAGGGATCAGTCCATGGCAGCACTTCCACGGGAACCGGCCGTGGGGCTAGGCCGGGCGGCGATCGCCGGCCTGCCCGTGTACAAGTACGAGAAGCTGAGGTGCGGCGGCGGAGACAGCCACGAGTGCGCGGTGTGCCTCGCCGAGGTCAGGCCCAAGGAGGTGGTGAAGCAGCTGCCGGCGTGCACGCACCTCTTCCATGACCGGTGCATCGATGATTGGCTCTGGTCTCACAGGACGTGCCCGGTCTGCCGGTCTCCGGTTGTTGCCTCCACCGTGCCGGCCGTCGAAGTTGCTGCCCGTGCTATGCAATCTGTCTAGGGCTTCTTTGATTTTCCATAGGAGTTTTAGGGGGTTGACTCCTTAAGGATTTCCCACACGTCCATCACTCATATAACACTATAAAATGGTTTGAAGGAAGTAGCATTTTGAATCCAGTTATCATGCCAAACTTCCGTTGTCAAACCATCTCCAACTCTTCGGATGAGGCCTTTCTTGAGCACCTCTCTGCCTGTAAATGATGGCCTTCCACGCAGTGGAGGCGCCGGCAGGGCATCCTGCCTGCAAGAAATCTCCATCAAGATAGTAACGTCCCCTAAGGACTCTGCACACATGCTCTCGGGCTTGTCAATCAGGTGCCATGCATGTTTCGGAAGCTTAGCATCATTGGACATCTGTAGGTCTCAGAAAGCCAAGCCCGCCCTTCGCCTTTGATATCGGCATCTTCTCCCATGACTGCAAGTGCATTCCCCTCTTGTAAGTGATCCATCCTTTCACATAACTGTCGTCACTTTCTGGCATAAGCCTTTTGTGAGCTTGAAAGCCTTAAGAAGAACCAATTTTGCCACACATGACATCAATTTCTCACAGTATCCCTGCACCCTTGATCTAGCCTGCTCGCGGTAATGAATAAAATTCTGCTCCATAATCCTACCCGTCGCCGTTGGTAGTCCCAGGTACTTCTCTGCCAGAGCTTCTCTATGAATCTGCAAGTTGTATCTGACTCCTGCCCTCACAGATGCCCCGCAATTTGGGCTAAAAAGCACATAACTGTTGGCCTTACTAACACACTAACCAGAGCCCAAACTATATGCTTGCAGAATATCATTCAGTCGTTGTGCACTTCTGGAATCTGCTTCCTAAAAAATACAGTCATCTGCAAAAAAAAAAGATGTGAAATCCATGGGGATTTCAAACCTCGCCAAATGCCTCTATGAACCCATCCACCATCATAATTCTTGAGAAGGCATGATAACCCTTCCCCACAAAACAGAAAGAGATTGGGGGAGTGGGTCACTTTGCCTTATACCTCTAGAAGGGTAAAATGATGGTAGGAGTTCCCCGTTCATCTTAACTTGAAAAGTCCTTCATGACCAGAGACACCCAAACTTCAGGAAAAAAAACAGCTGAAGCATGATTCCTTGAAGATAGGGTCATTCCACGCGATCATACGCCTTCCTAATGTCAACTTTGACAGCACACTAACCCTGCTTACTCTTCTTTCTCTTCATGGCATGGATGCACTCGTAAGCAGTGATGACATTATCAGTTATAAGTTTACCTGGTACAAAAGCGCTTTGCTCTTCAGCAACAATCTCATCAAGGATCTCCCTTAGCCTATTAGCCAACACTTTAAGCAAAGTTTATATATCACATTACAAAGAGAAATGCGTCTATATTGAGTGATATTTCTCGGATTTTTAACCTTGGGAATCAACACAATTACGGTTTTATTTATAGCCTCCAGCATATGGCCACCATTCAGAAAATGTAACACCGCATGTGAGACATTCTCCTTTATCAGAGACCAATGGTGTTGGTAAAACCCCACATTGAAGCCATCGGTCCCTGGTGCGTTAGATGGAGCCACTGCAAATATGCATGCTTGACTTCCTCCTCACAGAAAGGCCGGATCAGCCTCTCATTCATAACGCTAGTCACCACAGGTGGGACCTGGTGCAACACCTCATCAATCACAACCTCATAAGCCATATACAAGTTTATGTAAAAAAGTTTGCACTTCGGCTTGGATTTCATCCCTTGTGTCAAGAATCGCCCCATCCACATTTTTTAGCACCAAAAACTTGTTGTGATGCTTTCTCCTTGAAGCTTGTGCATGGAAAAAGACCAGTGTTCCGATCACCGGCATGTAGCCAATCCGCCCTTCATCTTTGGCATGCCATAATCTCCTCTTTAAACAGGAGATCATTAAGCTGTCTAGAAAGGCCCTTTTCCCTCCTGGATGGCCCTTGATACAGAGAATTAACCTTCTCCTGCTCGAACTCACGACGCACTTTCGTGAGCTTCCTCTGGATATCTCCAAACTTTTATGAATTGTATGGTTTTGAACATATGTCAAAGCCAAGAAGCGAGAAAATTGAGAGGTGCACCAGAACAAAACAATAATAATCGTATCTCACAGGATTTGGGAAGAGAACATGTAAATTTTATGAGAAAAAAAAAACAGATATTTTTAGTGCCTTGTGTGAAAACAACAAATTTAGTGCTCATAATTTCCCTACTTTAGAGAATCAATTTTTTTTTCTCTCGGGCACAAAAATGTTTTCTTCCTGCCATGGAAATCTGAGAAGCACATAGAACATTCATATTGCAATTTTTCTATAAATTTTCAACATAAGCGCCTCTGCAGTAGTGCTCATAATCTACTGTTCCCCCGGGGAATCATTTTGTCTCTCCCCCTTAGCGGCGCTGCAGTAGAGGTATAGCTCACATGTAAGCAGCACAATTGTGCTAGTAGCAGATCGAATCCCTACAATTTGAGCCAAAAAACTTTGGGGTGTTTTGATTGGCTGATTATGAAAACATGAGATTAGAAAATTTCACGATGACTCCATGGTTGAATTAATTATGTAGAAAATTTCATATGACGCAGTTCAAAGTTCTTACGAAAGATTCGTATGCAAAAAGGAAACTTTAAATCAAAGAGGCCCTCGGGCATTGAAGAGCAAAGAATTAGAATTGCCCATTACATATGAATATATGATTTGACCTGCAGTACTAGATACAGTCACCATTAGATATCGTCGAGAAAAATTTCACCATCAGGTATACAAGAAAGCAACATACATATGGCCCAAACAACAGTAGTCAGCCATTAAAACTGGTCATCCTCTTGCAGGCTTGATTATCATCAAATCAGAAGCGATGACAGCAAATTATTCCTGTGTGCACGCAAACTCAGTCTGATTTCACAAAAAATCATGGAAGCAGAGCTAGTAGAATCCTAGGCTCGTTGCAAAATCTGTTCACTCGGATCAGCATGTACTATGTTACACCATGCCACTGTGGCCTTACAAGAACCTGTCGACCGTGGCTGCCAATGCCGTGTCTGCAATGGCACCGATAACTGTCTCCTTTCTCTCGCCGTCCTTGAAGATGAGGATGGTGGGGATGCTCCTGATGCCATACCTCGAGGCCACCTCCTGGTTCTCATCCGTGTTCACCCTCAGACACCTCAGCCTGCCAGCATAGGCCTTGGCCAGGTCTGCGATGATGGGGTGCATCAGGCGGCAGGGGCCGCACCATGGCGCCCAGAACGCGACCAGCACCGCTGTCTCGCACCCCAGGACGACCTCATCCCATGTCTGCTCCTCCACATCGCCCACTGCAAGTGCAAACAGGCACTCAAGATCAATATAGAGAACCTGATTGTTTGTTTCTTGTTTCAGAAGAAAAAATCAACCAACACTCCAACTGGGCAATCATGCAGGTACTCTGTTTTGTGCATTGTGCAGTTAACCATCTGCAGATCAAGAATTCTGGATTCTAGATATGCATATACCATCGATTGGGAGCTAGCAATCAAAGATAAGCGACAAGGAGAGGACAGTAACATGAGCTTTACATCTCTGACATACGTTTACATGAGAAGCAGAAGTTACTAGTTAATTATAGTGTGAAAACTTACTAGTTCACTGTGACACTACAAGCAGAGGACAGTAACATGAGCTTTACATCTCTGACATACGTTGCAATACAACTCCAAAACTGAGGCCTTCTTTGGACAAAAGGCAGTGAAACTGCACTACCACTAAAATGCATAGAGCGGCACTGTAACCAAAAAGCTGAGACCTTGTGTAGATAGGATCAGGATGCAGTGAAGAATTTAGCCAACACCCCAGCTGGGCAATAGCTAATGCCTGCTACAACTTTCTGCTACAGGATTAGATTAAGTAAGCATGCGGCACCACATAGTTCACCAGCACACTACCCTGTTGCAATATCAACATGAGCTTCTTATCTGTTACTCCCTCCATTCCACAATGTAGTGCCAATAGATTTTTGTGAAAGTCAAACTTTGCCAACTTTGACCAAGTGTATAGAGAAAACTGTCTACATCTACAATACCAAACATGTATATTCTGAAAATATAACTCACGATGTATCCAATGATATGCATTTGGTATTCTAGATGTACCTACTTTTCTCTATAAACATGGTCAAAGTTTGTAATGTTTGACTTCTGTAAAAATCTATAGGCACTACATTATGGAACGGAGGGAGTACATACTACCCTGTTCACCGCACAGTTCACTGCAGAGGATAGAAACGTGAGCTTCTTATCTGTTACTCCCTCCGTAAAGAAATATAAGAACATTAAACGCTCGTACATACTAGTAGTCCAGTTGCAATATAACTCCACAACCATTCAACCAAGACCTTGTTCCGATATAAAATGCAGTGAAGTGCAGTACCAATGAAATGTACCAGTCAGCAATATATATAACCCAAAAGCCAAGCCCTGCCCTTTTGCAGAGTGTCTATAGGAACTGGATGGCGTGAAATTCAGTCGCCGGCTGCAGACAAGTTTGCTCTGCCGACGAGAGGCGAGATTCGACTGCCAACTGCTGGATGAACAGACATACAGGAAGCACACCTGCGGCAACAAGGGTGAAATTGAAGTGCTGCTAACGAGAAGCTGTGGAACAAGATTAACACAAGTGTGTGCGTGTGTGCCTAATTAAGCTGGTGAATTCGGCGGTAGGCTGTTCCTATTCCTATCTGCCAGCATGTAGCAGTAGCACAGATCCCATGCTGAAAATGATTCGTCAGGCGGCACGCAAGGAATTTCTTAGCTGGGACTTGATGATCTGAAGCGTGATTTTGCGTCTCACGTACCGTGGTCGGCGGCCTTGCAGCAGGCGACGCGGCGTCCGGCGGAGGCGGCGACGGCGCCTCCGGTCGGCGGCCGCCTCGGCTGCGGGGGGTTGAAGCAGGAGGGGGAGAGGGAGGACGCGGCGCGGTGGAGGGGGTAGGTCGGGCGTCGGGCGGCGGAGGGCCCCGGAGAGGGCGATATCGCCGTCGCCGCCGGCATGGGGGATCTCGAAGGGGAGGGGAAGAGGGAAGGTTCTGGAAGGGAGGAAGGACGGGTCGATCCAACTTTGCTTACCTCGCCTCGCTCCATGGCCTTTGGATTTTAGATCCAACGGCTGAGAAGCTCCCGGAGCACCAGATATCTTCCCGCCTCGCTGTAGAGGCCGTCAAAAGAAATACAAGTAAAAATAAAGGATTAGTACTTGAATTAGCGATCCTACGCATAGATTTGGGCGTTTGGTCTAATGGTATGATTCTCGCTTTGGGTGCCAGAGGTCACGAGTTCGATTCTTGCAACACCCCTTTCTTTTTTTTCCTTCTTTTTCTTTGTTCCCTTTTATTTTTTTTTTCTTTCATTTTCTCCGGTCGTGAAGAAAACTAACCTATTCTACTGGCCGCGTCGCCGGTGTACAGGAGCTGCTTGATCGCCTCCATCGTTGTCCCCTCACCATCGACGAGGTGCTGGTGCCGAAAAGCTTCAGAGATTTGGAGCACAATTTACCAATGGGTCGATGATGATGATTTACTCTGAGGCGTCAGGAGCAGGGTTCATGTCTTCGGGGGCGACCACCGGAGCTGGGTCTTCGGGCTCGGCGTCTCGATGTTGGCCTTGGCCTTGGCCTGATGGCGGCAGCAGTACCAAACGGTGCCGACGAGGACGGTGATGAAGAACATGCCCCCGCCAACGCCAACCCCGATGGCGAGGCCACGATCAATGCTTCTGTTGTCGGCCGCCTCGACGGCGGGAAGACAGAGGAAACATAGGAGGAGTAGGAGCTGCATAAAAAATGAAAGGAAAAAAATCAAGGCAATGACAAAGCAGGGGAGGTGTTGTGTGAGGAGTGCCAACTGAGGATCGCCTGGAAAATCTGAAGGAGCTCTTTCATCGACGCCGTCGTGCTTAAGGGACCGGGGGGGGGGGGGGGGGGGGGGGGGACTAATATCCCCCAACATGTGAAGCCCAACCAAATGACAAAGCCCATCTTTAGTACGCCCCCGTGTTGGACCGGCCCATGTAGGGAGTGCCTGACGGGTTTTTTTCTATATTTTTAGAACGCTAAAAATTGATTGAGCGGGTTGCGACTTGAACCTGGGACCTCGTTCATCCCTACGAGCAGGTGTTACCACCCCATCAACTAGCAGGTTCTGATAAGGTGCAATCTTTCCTCTATTTATTCTCTCTTTTTTCGTTTTTTTCTTTTTCATTCTGTTTTGTCCTTTTTGCACGACCAGTTTCGATGAATTGCTTGTAAATACATGATTTTTTTAAATCAATGCAATTATTTTTTTAATTGGAAGAATAATATCAAATTTGATGAACTTTTTGAATTTTCTGAGTTTTCTCAAAATTGATGAACTTTTTTCAAATTTGTGAATTTCTCTTTCAAAACCGATGAAATTATTTTCAAAATTGATGAACTTTTTTCGATTTTTGTGAACTTTTTCCAAACTAGATGATTTTTTTAAAATTTGATGAACGTTCTTCAAAAACGATGAACTTTTTTCCCATAATCGATGAACTGTTTTAAATATCTGAACTTTTCTTCAAAATGTATGATTTTTTCTCAAAGTCGATGAACTATTTCAATTTTGTGAACTTTTCTTCCAAGTTGATGAACTATTTCAATTTTGCGAACTTTTCTACAAAATCGATGATTTTTTTCAAATGCGAGACTTTTTAGCTCTTGATTTTTTTTCCAAATTCGCTAGCTCACTCCAAATTTCATGATTTTTCATACTAATTACGTTGGATATACAATAGTACATGTTACTCACAAAAAGGAAGGGTAAATATGTTAACTAAAAGAAAGGGTCAAATAGTAATGTTTTGTTATACTGGACAACCAAATCAGCACATCCTTGTGGGTACTGCCTACGCCTATGCATCTTCCTCTACGTGGTTCAAACCCTGGTTCTCTGAAATTAGCGCGAGAAATATCATGTTCACCTTTTTATATTCCTTTTGACGTTCCTGTGTTTCAAAGGAAGGTACTGGGCCGGCCCACTACAAGTCCTCTGCGAGCGGCAACTAGTCTAAGGGGCGCTTAGGGTGCCAAACAGGACCTCCCTATGATCAGTTCGTTTTAACTTCCCATCATCCGATGCGTATCGCCAAGGTCCAGCCGTCAAGGGAAGTTCATGACCAGCGTCGTTTCAATCTAAGCGTGAGCGGAGAATCCTTGCGCGGACGAGGTTGCGTTTAATGCTGAAGGGGGTGAGGGCAATCTTGCTCGGCCGCGCAACCAGTTTGAGAAGCAGCGACCAAGGAAAAAAAAGGGATTAGGTTAGTCTGGTTCTCATTCTCGTTAGTTAGTCCTTGCTTATCTCAAAGGGGGAGAGAGAAGGTTCTGCAAGGGAGGACGGGTCGACCCAAGTTTGCTTACCTCACTGTAGGGGGGGGGGGGGAGTTAAACAGAGCAGATGGGCGTTTGGTCTAGTGGTATGATTCTCGGTTTTGGTGCGAGTGGTCGCGAGAATTTTTTAACTTTATGTTAGTTTTTGTAGTTATTTTACATAGATGAAGCAAAGCTCTGGACTAAATCTAACAGTGGATCTTCTCTCTAAGTGTTAATGTGCTCTCACTAAGAATGCCATCTAGGCTCCTGTCAAGAAAAAAGAATGCCATCTAGGCTGGATTCAGCCTCTCATATGTGGCCAAAATCACTGCTCTCATCGGGTTTATTTTTTTTGCAAGAAACTTTCAATCTATTCATCTTCAATCATGACATTACAGCGAACACCAGGCATAATAAAAGTTAATCATGAGTCCTATATGAAATGATCAATTTTAAAAGTGTTTTACAGTCTGACCCTTTTTGTCTACCGTCAGTAATGATAGAAAAATAGGATAGATGGGCTACGTCGCACTCAATGGTACATGCGCGCACGACAAATGTTTCACAAAATGTTGCAATGGATCCCCTCTCTCATTGTCCATGTGCTCTCGCCAGGAATGTCATCGGGCCAAAGTCACTGTTTCCATCCTTAATGACGAGTTTAGTAGGAAATGATCAATTTTTAAAAGTATTTTACACTCTGGCCCTTTTGTCTGTCATCAATTACGATCGCGGTAGGGTAGATGGGCGTTGTAGTCAATAGCAGCAGGCCTAGGTCCACACCTGTCCAATCATCACAGACCTTACTGACATTGCCAAGTGTTTGTTGCGGTTGACCATGGTTGGTGTTAGCCCACTAACCCTAACGTGACGGTTGGCGGCGATAGCCCCCGGCGAGTTAGGTGGTGGGTTTTGGCGGATATCACTTCAACCAGTTAGTTTCTTCATTGATGTACGATTTATGGACAGCGACTTGACGCAGAGGGTATGGTGGCGCATGGGCGGTGGTAGGATTCTTAGCCCATCACATGTAGTTGATGGGATCGCGAAAAAGTGGTGGCTAAAACACATGGTTGACTCCGAGTTGGTGGTGCTTCTCGAGTACCTAGTCTCAAGTTCCGGGACAAAAACCCTAGGTTTGACCTGAGTTGGTTATACCTAGCAATGGTGACGGTTTTTGTGTCGTTACCTTGTTGAAGGCATTGCTCAGATATGCTCAGACTTGTTCTTCAGGGTGAAAACCTAGAGTCTGGCCTTTGACGCTTGGTTTCAGTTACGACAACACTTGTGTGCGGTTCCCTTCCTGAAGGCGTTGCTGTTGAAGAACCTCGTTGTCCCTGTGGTGTCAAGATATGGTTGGTGCGGATATGGTTGTTGTAGATTGTTGATCGATATTTGGATCGCTTCGTTTTTTTCTCTCGTTGAGGCATTGCTTTGGTCTTGTATGACTTTGTTCTTTGCTGGTGTGTTTATTTGTGTGTGTTGGTGTTGGTTGTGTGCATCCTAGCTATGCACAGGCGGGGTGTGCTCATTATGTTTGTATCCACTTGATGCTTCATTTTGAGTCAATAAATTTCACCCTTTATCAAAAAGAAAAAAAAGTGGCTAGGGATGTCGTGGGTGGGCCACTCACCCACCCATTTCAGCCCCCATCTTTGTTCCTCTTCTCCCACCCTAGTTGGTGCCTCTCCCCCATCCAAACTCTCCTCCAATCAGTGCCAATTAATTGGTGATCCGGAGCACCGTGCATCCTTGAGGTAACCTCACCCATCTCCATGGTTTGGTTTGTTGGAAGCGCATTATTTCGTGGCAATGTTCGCTTTTGGCTAGTTTTTGGCATTTCTCTCAAATCCATTGTTAAAACTAGGGGATGTAGGTTTGTATGAGGCTTATGTTATGTAGTAAGCATTATACTTGCCGTTTGTAGCAAGAACTATAGTTAGGGTTAGGGTATGTGTTAAATAATGGCATGGCCTAATTTATTCAGTTTTTATGGTGCGCTTTGCATATTATGCGGTAGGCTTGTTATTAATGTATAAAGTTTAGTGTCATTACTTTTAGATGGGGATACTCGTTAATCCTTAATATGTGGACAAGGCGACATTTTTATGTAACAATGCTGAGATTGTTGACAATGTGGGGAAAATCATGGCATTTTTTACCAGACCTATTTATGACAAGGTTGTGGAAAAAACCGATTATTATTTTTTAGATCTAGATATTTTAAAATCATATTAAAAATTGTAAAATATATTTTAGAAAATTCTCAATTTGTGTTTTATACAAAAGTTCAGTACCTATTAAAAAAGAAGTTCACGATATATTCAAAATGTTTGGTGTCTATTAAAAATACCATTGTATATTAAAAAGGTTCAATGTATATAACAGAGATGTTCATCGTACATATAAAAAATGTTCAATGTGTACTTGAAAAATGTTCTCCATATACTACAGAAGTTCAATCTGTGTTAAAATCTTCAGTGTACATTAGGAAAAACGTTCATCGTATATTGGAAAACCTATTAAAAAATTTAAAATTGAAAAAAAAGTAAAAGAAAAATCCCAGAGTAAAACCCATAATCTGAAAAGGGAAATAAATAAATAAAAATGAAACAAAACAACCTTTATGTGGGCCAACCCGTCCGAAGGAGTCTTCAGCGAAGCATCAACTGTATGACGCTAGTAGGCGTCATATAGGATTGGTCCTTGTTCCCTCCCTTCTCCCACTCGTTCCCCTTTTCCTCTATTTAGTGAAGCAGCAGCCCCCCACCCCCCCCCCCCCCCACACACACCTTGAAGTTGCCGATGTCGTCCCATGTGTGAGAAGCTGTCGCCGAAGCCCTAGCGGAGACACTCCACTCCTCTATCTGCTTCATCGTGTACTCCTCTTGTCCTCTTTCCATGGCACCGCCAAACAACAAGGAAAACTCCTCTCCTCTGTGATATGATAATTCTGCTATTATGCCACTATTGTGCATCTCTCCTATGTGGTATCAAGTATGTATTTATGTGTTGCATTTGGCATTTGTAGCAACCCACAACTGCTTCTACTGCAACAAGTGCTCCAACATTGAAAAGAAATTCAGATGTTGATATGTCCCTAGTTAACCTACCGATAAATTCAGTTACTAGGCCAATAGGCCGATTATTCCCTACGCAACACCCGACCGATATGCTGCATGTTACTGATATCCTAGAACATTGATTCAGACACAACCTAACCTACAACATGAGAGGGGAGGGAGGACCGAGAAGAAGGAGGGGTGGAATTTAACATCGAGAATTGGTGGAGAGGGACACTGGAGAAGGCTGGTGTAGCCGAAAAAGGCTTTAGTGCAGGGAGAGGAGGAGGTGCAGCGTCACGGGAGATGGGTGTGTCCTCTTTGGGTGGAGAGCTTCTGTCCTCTCTATGTAGTCCTTCCCTGCCACTTTAGACACCGTTGCTCTCTCCTTCTCCTCCTTTTTCTTTCCATGAGCTCTTATTTGCTTGTCGTCCAGTCCATGGGGTTTGGTTCCATGTTGGGGATGTGGGTTAAACCCCGGTGGAACTTGGCCTTTTGGCGCGGTTTCGAAGAGGGTATAAACCTGGCCGAGCTTAACCCGTTAACCGGACGTGCATATAAGGTAGGTCGGGATCCAATCCCGACCGGGTTTCGGCCCGATCCTGGTGGGGGTGGGATTAAACGAAGCCTTAGATTCTTACTTATTAGGACCTTGACCAATTCCAAAGGCTTCTCATAGCTTACTAGCTAACTCTGCCAAGTCTGCCCAAGTCCCATTTAACAATATCTGTGCCCATCAAGGCTTCTCACAACTACGTCTAATTAGGCATTGTTTAACAATTAATTAATGGTCTGCTAGTTGATTGAGAGATGTCTGATCACTCATATCGACGCATGATCTGCATGCTTGTTGTTGGAACAAATTATAAGACGTCCACCCTCATTTAATCCATTGAACAAGAAATGATTAAGTTGATCTATGATATGTTGTGCAAATAACTACCCAAATGATAAGTGCCACACGTGTGACACGAAGTAGTCCTGCCCTGACATTTTTTACAACTAAATTTGCCATCCGAAAAGAGAAAACCAAACCCAAAGACAAAACTAAAACTTGTCATCCAAATAGAAAGTTGTCATACTTCACAACTAAAGTTGATATCCTAGCGTTGCTAAACTTGCCATAAAAAACGTTCGGAGTTGACATGTGTTTGTGCCACACGTGTGGCACTTATTAGGGTCCAATAACTATTGGATAAATTAATCATTGTGGTGATCAGTTAATTAATTCCACAAAAGGCCTTGCCTGGGTAAGCATAGCACCACCTTCCTAATTTGTTGTTAAGCTGAAGTCAAGACACTTCCCACTGGTAGAAAAAAGCCCTTTAGTCCCGGTTCGCAACAGCCTTTAGTCCCGGCTGTGCAACCGGGACTAAATATGCGCGACTAAAGACCCCCCCCCCTTTAGTCGCGCCTCTTACGAACCGCGACTAAAGGCTTTAGTCCCGGTTCTTGTGGCTGACCGGGACTAAAGGCCCGTCCACGTGGGCGCCAGTGGTCCGTCGGGGCGGAGGACCTTTAGTCCCGGTTCTCATGGCTAACCGGGACTAAAGGCCTCCTCCGCAGGTTTAGGGTTTTAGCCCCCCTAAACCTGGTTTCTTTTTTTTAATTTGTAGTGTTTTATTTCTTTTATATTTTATTTTATGTTTTATTTTAATTTTGATGAAGTTTCAGTACACATATTCTACGCTACTATATACATGCATATGAAATTTCAAACAAGAAGAATTCAAGAGGAATATATAATATATATTCAATCTCGGGTGACCATATACAACTTCGAACAAGTTTCCATACACAATTAGGATGGATGACCATATACAACTTTGAACAAGTTTCAATCTCGGGTATGCATATAAATTTCTTCGTCCTCGGTATAGTGTTCTCCTTTAGAATTGATGACTTCCCTCATGAAAAATCCTGCTAATTCTTCTTGAATTGGTCGGAAGCGAGCTTCTGGACTAAGCCTCCTCCGCAAGTTATCCGTCGCGTTCCGCACGCTATCCGATGCCTTCCGCTCAGAGGTGTGTCTCCGGATGTTCTCACAAACATAGTATCCACATAGATTGGTCCCCGGTGGCTGCTTATCCACATTAACTAACCTTCTGAAATCTAGCTCATGTTTGAATTCACCGACAATTTCTTCAGAGAACCGTCTCCAAACCCTACAGGGCAAAGAAAATTAAATGAACAAGGGAGTTAAGTTACTTGATATTAGGAAATGAACGAAAGAGACCGATCGATATAGAGCTCAAATGATTGAAAATAATTACTTTTGCAGCATTTTTCTCATGTCGGCCCAACGCTTTGGATCCAGTGGAACCTGCGGACACGTTACATGCACAGTCATGCATAACTCATCGATTAGACATACCATGCATGGAGTAAACAAAAGAGAATGGGCACAAGAGAGAAACACTCACCCAAAATGGTAAGGAAATAGAATATGACTTTTGAGTTGATGCTTTCTAAGAAACTTGTACAAGTCTTTCTCCACGTCTTCGGGGTGATTTCTCGAGGTCGCGCAGATTGAACAGCTGGAACAATTCACTCATATGAACTTGTACAGAGTACCGTTTGGTGTGATGCTCATCTGTAACATCCGCATAAACATATTCTTTGTCGGCCCATGTTATGAATTGCTTGTACCAACGTAGCAGATTTCGCATTTGTGGTGGTAGACTCTTTTCCCGCGCAGGCTCGACGAGAGGCCCATTCCGCACATATTGTAATGCTATCTCACATACTGGCGCATCCTCAAGGCCTAAGAAGGCACGAAGAGTCAAACCCATCTCGGACGCTTGTTTCATGGCACTCGCTACAGTCAATCCAAGTGCTGCTGCAGCTGCTATGATCTCGGGGTCCTCTTCCGGACCGGCTTTCACTATGAGCGGGGGGATCGATTGTTTCTTCTGCATCCCGAGCTGGTCAATTTGTTTCCCGCTTTTTTTACTTTCTTCTTTCTCCTCCTTCAATATTTTTGCTTGCCTACGAAGTTCATGTCCATAGTCGTCAGGCATATTCAGCTCGGCTTGGGACGGTGTCGTCAAAAAATCCTTAGCCCACTTCTTTTGCTTCTCAGTGAATACTTGCTTGGGCTCAGGCTCTTTTATCGCCTTCATATCCGCCTTCCATTTCTCATAATCAGTAGACGCGGCCAATTTGGTTTCAGCTTCACTAAGTTCCCAAGGCCTTGGGAGGAGAGGCTTCAGTGATGGCTCCGGTACCCTTGTGGTCTTAGGTACATAAGGGTCCGGGTTAATAGTCCAGGAGCGGGTTTCCTTGCTGTCCGCCTGCTTCTGCTTCTTCGCCGGAGGTGGATTGGGGGGCGTCGTACCCGCCGGAGGAGGATTGGGGGGCGTCGTACCCGCCGGAGGTTGTGGATCGGGGGACGGCGTCGAATGGCGTGAAGGAGGTGTAGGTGAACCACCACGACCACCACCACCGCCACCACCGCCACCACCACCACCATCGGAGGGGGGTGGACTTGCTAGCCTTGGCGCCTCGCCTGGAAACACTATGTACTTCTTTTTCCATAGAATGATCTGGCGCTTGACATCTCCAAGTCTTCTCTCCCCTTCGGGTGTAGGTTTTTCAATCTCCAGGTCCTCAAACCCTTGGACTATGTCTTCCACCGTGACACGAGCATAGCCATATGCAATGGGGTTGTTGTGGTGGAGTGCTCCAGGTGTACAGGGTAAAGCACTGCCGCTAGCTACCTTTGTGGAAACGTTCCCCACGGGATAATGCAGATCACATTCTTTCATCTCCTTTACATCATCCACGGGGTAGTGAGGCTCCGGTGCACGAATCTCGATCATCGGTGCACTAGCACCAGGCGGGGCATCCGTGGAAGCCACGCTGCTTCTCCGCTGCTGGCTTCCGCGATCCGCTTCATGATCTTCATGCGGCCCTGCAGCCGATTTTTCTTTTACTAGTTCATGCACGGTCTGCTTCAACTCATGGAGTTCCGATGCAAACTTCGTCATAAGATCTGCATCCCGGTCCGTCTTTCTCTTACGGCTTCTATAACAGTACGGGTCATTGTCCTGGGAAAACCCTACTTTCCACGGAACTTTTCCTTTGCCTCGTACACGTCCTCCGTGTTCATCATTCCCGAGGGCTGTTGTCAGTGCGTCTTTCTCTCTGTTGAACTTGATCAAGCCCTCTTGAGCTTGGGTCATTGCGTCAATAAGGGCTTGGGTGGGAGCAAACTGTCTTTGCCGGTGAACACACACCCCTGTCTCCGGGTCTAGCGATCCCCCATGCCCGTACCACCAGCTTTTGGCCCTTGGGTCCCATCCCTCTGTACCTAGAGGGATTCCTCGCACCCTCAGGTCCTCCTCCATCTTCTGCCACCTAGGCTCCGAAAGGCGGTATCCTCCTGGCCCCATAATATGATGGAACTTTTTCTTACTCGCATTATCCTTATTTTTTTCGATATTTCCTTGAAATGCTTCGATTGCTTTTGCCTCACAAATTCTGGCCAATCATCTTTCAGTTTCTCATGTTGTCCATTGAAATCCGGAGTCTTGCCCTTGTTGACATAGTCACGGGTTAAATTTTTCTTGAAGTTCCGGAATGCTTCGCCCATCTTCTGAAGAGCGAACTCTTTAACTAGCCTCCTCCTCTGACGTCCACCCGGAACCTCGTTACCGAATTCATCGACTTTGTTGTATTCCGGAGGTAGAATGAAATGTTCCATAAGCTTTCTCCAGCAATCCTTTTTCGTTCTCTTGTCGACAAAACTGAAACCAAGACGTGCCTTCTTTGGCTCCTTCCATTCCTGGACGGTGATCGGGACGTTGTCTCTAACAACGACTCCGCATTGGTTGATAAACTTTGACGTGTGCTGTAGGGGCTTGCCGGTTTCACTGACAAACTCAATGGCATATGTTTCTCCTATTTTCATCGCCTTGGATTTGCCACGCTTTGTCGTACTCGATCCGGAGGGCTAAAAAAAGAAAGAGAGTCACGCGCGTTAATACATATGTATTCACATTTCAGTAAGTTTGTATCACGAGAGGCTCAATGTATATATATACCTCGCCGGAGGTGGTTGCTACTTGCAATTCGAGATCGTCGTTTGTTGACGGTTGACCTCCGTCGACAATGTCCGTTCCTTCACCTTCTTGATCATCGACAATCTCTGTTCCACCGTCAAGGTTCAGAAAAGAAGAGACTACATCCTCTTCTTGCTCATATTCTGAGCCCGGCACATAAGGAATCTCGTTGTTGATGATGCCCATTAAATAACGTTCAGCCTCCGGATCCCTAAGCGGCTCGGCCCTATCGTCCGCCATATGTCACTCATGCATGTAGTAAAAATTCTTTAAGTATAAAGGAATTAAAAAATAAGATTAAGGGGACATAGAGGAGGAGGAATTAAAAAATAAGATTATTGAGCACTGCCAAGTATTTTGTTTTTCCTTTTCCTTTTCTTTTTCCTTTTCTTCTTCCTTTTCTTCTTCCTTTTCTTATTTTGTTTTTCCTTTTCTTCTGTTTTGGTTTCTTTTGCATTGGTTTCTTTTGTTTTGTTTTCTTTGTTTTTCTTTTTGGTTTTCATTTGGTTTCTTTCTTCTTCCTTTTTTCTTCTTCCTTTTTCTTTCTTCTTTCTTTTGGTTTTCATTTGGTTTTTATTTTTTTCTTCTTCCTTTTTCTTTCTTCTTTTTTTCTTCTTCCTTTTTCTTTCTTCTTTCTTTCTTCTTTCTTTTTTTCTTCTTCCTTTTTTTCTTCTTCCTTTTTTCTTCTTCCTTTTTTTCTTCTTCCTTTTTTTTTTCTTCTTTCTTTTGGTTTTCATTTGGTTTTCTTTCTTTTTTCTTTTTGGTTTTCATTTGGTTTCTTTTGTTTTGTTTTCTTTGTTTTTCTTTTTGGTTTTCATTTGGTTTCTTTCTTCTTCCTTTTTCTTCTTTTTTTCTTCTTCCTTTTTCTTTCTTCTTTCTTTCTTCTTTCTTTTTTTCTTCTTCCTTTTTTTCTTCTTCCTTTTTTCTTCATCCTTTTTTTTCTTCTTTCTTTTGGTTTTCTTTCTTCTTTCTTTTTGGTTTTCATTTGGTTTCTTTTGTTTTGTTTTCTTTTTTTTTCTTCTTCCTTTTTCTTTCTTCTTCCTTTTTTCTTTCTTCTTTTTTTCTTCTTCCTTTTTCTTTCTTCTTTCTTTCTTCTTTCTTTTTTTCTTCTTCCTTTTTTTCTTCTTCCTTTTTTTTCTTCTTCCTTTTTTTCTTCTTTCTTTTGGTTTTCATTTGGTTTTCTTTCTTCTTTCTTTTTGGTTTTCATTTGGTTTCTTTTGTTTTGTTTTGTTTTTTTTCTTCTTCCTTTTTTTTTCTTCTTTCTTTTTTCTTCTTCTTTCTTTTTGGTTTTCATTTGGTTTTCTTTCTTCTTTCTTTCTTCTTCCTTTTTCTTTCTTTCTTCTTCCTTTTTCTTTCTTCTTCTTCCGTTTTCTTTTTGGTTTCTTTGGCAGGGGCAGCGGGCGGGCAAGGGCAGGGGCTGCGGCGGGCAAGGGCAGGGCAGGGCAGGGGCTGCGGCGGCGGCGGCGCGCTAGGGCAGCAAACGGGCGGCGGCGGCGCTCACTGGGGACGGGGGCAGCGGGCGGCGGGCGGCGGGCGGCGGCGCGCTAGGGCAGCAAACGGGCGGCGGCGGCGCGCTAGGGCAGCAAACGGGCGGCGGCGGCGCTCACTGGGGACGGGGGTGGCGGCGCGCAGGGCAGGCGAAGTGGGGGCGGCGGCGGCGCTCACTGGGGGCAGGGCGTCGGCGTCGGGGCAGGGCGTCGGCGTCGATCGGCGTTGGGGCAGGGCTTCGGCGTCGATCGGTGTTGGGGCAGGGCTTCGGCGCGTCGAGAGGAGAATGGGAAGTGGCGGAAACTGCTAAGTGCAGTATATATAGACATACCTTTAGTCCCGGCTGGGGAGGCGGACCGCGACTAAAGGTACCCTTTAGTCGCGGTTGGCCACACCAACCGCGACTAAAGGGTACCTTTAGTCGCGGTCCGCCTCCCCAACCGGGACTAAAGGGTTTTGGCGCCGCTTTCGTTCCCGCGCAGAAAGAGCCTTTAGTCGCGGTTGGGGACACCAACCGCGACTAAAGGGTAACCTTTAGTCGCGGTCCGCCTCCCCAACCGGGACTAAAGGTCCTTTTTCATATGAAATAAAACTAATTCATTTTAAAATCTTAAAAATACAATTATATATCAAAAAAATCAGAAAAATAAAATTAATTCATTTTAAAATCTTAAAAATACAAATAATATATCAAAAAAATCAGAAAAATAAAACTAATTCATTTTAAAATCTTAAAAATACAATTATATACCAAAAAAATCAGAAAAATAAAACTAATTCATTTTAAAATCTTAAAAATACAATTATATATCAAAAAAATCAGAAAAATAAAACTAATTCATTTTAAAATCTTAAAAATACAATTATATATCAAAAAAATTAGAAAAATAAAACTAATTCATTTTAAAATCTTAAAAATACAATTATATACCAAAAAAATCAGAAAAATAAAACTAATTCATTTTAAAATCTTAAAAATACAATTATATATCAAAAAAATCAGAAAAATAAAACTAATTCATTTTAAAATCTTAAAAATACAATTATATATAAAAAAAAATCAGAAAAATCAAACTAATTCATTTTAAAATCTTAAAAATACAAATAATATATCAAAAAAATCAGAAAAATAAAACTAATTCATTTTAAAATCTTGAAAATACAAATAATATATCAAAAAAAATCAGAAAAATAAAACTAATTCATTTGAAAATCTTAAAAATACAATTATATATCAAAAAAATCAGAAAAATAAAACTAATTCATTTTAAAATCTTAAAAATACAAATAATATATCAAAAAAATCAGAAAAATAAACTAATTCATTTTAAAATCTTAAAAATACAAATAATATATCAAAAAATTCAGTTCATCGATCCCTTGAAGGTTTGACAAAAGGTTTGATACATCATTCAGTTCATCGACCAAATACAAATCATCCGGATTCGCCATCGTACGTTTTAATTCACATGATCCATTCAACAAAGTTTGGTACAATAAATTATTACACATCAATTCTTCCCTTGTGTCCCTGCTTGCTTACGATGGTGCCGTATCCATGGAGCATCCTCATCATTTAACTTAATGCTTGGGTCAGTGTTCACTTTGAAGGGCGGAATTTCACCAAACATATTATAATCTTCTGACATGTCTGTCTTGTCCTCCACTCCCACGATGTTTCTTTTCCCTGAAAGAACAATGTGGCGCTTTGGATCATCGCATGATGTACTGATCGTTTTCTTATCTTTCCGTTTCCTCGGTTTGCTACTCATGTCCTTCAAATAAAAAACCTGAGCGACATCTTTGGCAAGGCCGAATGGTTCGTCAAGGTAACCAAGATTGTTGAAATCCACCATTGTCATTCCGTATTGCTCGTCCACCTTTACCCCACCTCCTGTTAGCTTGAACCATTTGCACCGGAACAAAGGGACCTTAAAGGAGGGTCCATAGTCAAGTTCCCATATCTCCTCTATGTAACCATAATATGTGACCTTTCGCCCATTCTCGGTTGCTGCATCAAAGAGGACACCACTGTTTTGGTTGGTGCTCTTTTTATCTTGGGCGATGGTGTAAAATGTATTCCCATTTATCTCGTACCCTTGGAAAATCGTTATAGTCGAAGATGGTTTCTTGGCCAACATGTACAGCTGATCTCCAACATCATTGTCATTCATTAAATGTTTTCGCAACCAACTGCCGAAAGTCTCCATGTGGGCCTTTCTAATCCAGGATTCAGGCTTCCCCGGGTTGTCCGAGCGTAAAATATTCTTGTGTTGCTCGAAGTACGGAGCCACAAAGCTGGAATTTTGCAGAACTGTGTGGTGTGCTTCAGTCATAGAATGACCGTCCATACATATCGTGGATTTCCTTCTGATCTTGCCTTTTCCACTTAGTCTCCCCTCGTGCCGCGATTGAGGAATACCAATCGGCTTAAGGTCAGGAACATAGTCAATACAGAACTCAATTACCTCCTCATTTCCATAGCCCTTGACGATGCTTCCTTCTGGCCTAGCACGGTTACGAACATATTTCTTTAATACTCCCATGAACCTCTCAAAGGGGAACATATTGTGTAGAAATACAGGACCGAGAATGGAAATCTCTTCGACTAGGTGGAGCAGGAGGTGCGTCATAATATCGAAGAAGGATGGTGGGAACACCAACTCGAAACTGACAAGGCATTGGACCACATCGTTCTATAACCGTGGTAGATCTTCTGGATTGATTACCTTCTGAGAGATTGCATTGAGGAATGCACATAGCTTCATAATGGCTACTCGAACATTTTCCGGTAGGAGCCCCCTCAAAGCAATCGGAAGCAATTGCGTCATAATCACGTGGCAGTCGTGAGACTTCAGGTTTTGGAACTTTTTCTCCGCCATGTTTATTATTCCCTTTATATTCGACGAGAAGCCAGACGGGACCTTCATACTGCTCAGGCATTCAAAAAAAATGACCTTCTCTTCTTTGGTAAGAGCGTAGCTGGCACGACCTTGAAACCATTCCGGATGCCGGTCATCTGGGTCTTTCAAAAGTTGCTGGTCCTGCCGTGCTTCCTTTGTATCATTTGTCTTCCCATACACGCCCAAGAAGCTTAGCAGGTTCACGCAAATATTCTTCGTAACATGCATCACGTCGATTGCAGAGCGGACATCTAGGACTTTCCAATATTCTAGCTCCCAAAATATAGATTTCTTCTTCCACATGGGTGCGTGCCCGTCAACTCCCGCGGAACTGATTGTCCGCCAGGACCCTTTCCAAAGATGACTTTCAAATCCTTGACCATATCAAATATCTCAGCACCAGTACGTTCCGCAGGCTTCGGCCGGTGATCTGCCTTGCCGTTGAAATGCTTGCCTTTCTTTCTTACGTTATGATTTCGAGGAAGAAATCGACGATGACCCAGGTACACGTTCTTCTTACAATTAACCAAACGTACACTTTCAGTCTCATGTAAGCAGTGCGTGCATGCATTGTATCCCTTATTTGTCTGTCCCGAAAGGTTACTGAGAGCAGGCCAATCGTTGATGGTTACAAAAAGCAACGCTCGTAGGTCAAATTCCTCTCCTTTGTGCTCATCCCAGACACGTACACCAGGTCTGGCCCACAACTGTAAAAGTTCATCAACTAATGGCCTTAGGTACACATCGATGTCGTTCTCGGGTTGCTTTGGACCTTGGATGAGCACTGACATCATAATGAACTTCCGCTTCATGCACAACCAAGGAGGAAGGTTGTAGATGCATAGAGTCACGGGCCAGGTGCTATGGCTGGAGCTCTGCTCGCCAAAAGGATTCATGCCATCAGTACTTAGACCAAATCTTATGTTCCTTGCGTCAGCTGCAAAATCTTTGAACACTCTGTCGATCTTTCTCCATTGCGTTCCATCAGCGGTGTGTCTCAACTCCCCGTCGGACTTACGGTCCTCTTTGTGCCATCGCAACGACTTGGCATGCTTTTTGTTCATGAACAGACGTTTCAACCGTGGTATTATAGGAGCATACCACATCACCTTGGCGGGAACCCTCTTCCTAGGTTTCTCGCCCTCAACATCGTCACCAGGGTCATCGCCTCTGATCTTATAACGCAATGCAGTGCATACAGGGCATTCATTCAAATTCTTGTATTCACCGCGGTAGAGGATGCAGTCGTTAATGCATGCATGTATCTTCAGAACCTCTAAACCTAGAGGGCAGACAACCTTCTTTGCTTCGTACGTACTGGCGGGCAACTCGTTATTCTTTGGAAACATATTCTTCAACATTTTCAGCAAATTTTCAAATGATGAGTCACCTACACCTTCCTGTGCCTTCCATTTTAGCAAATCCAGTGTGCAGCCCAGCTTTTTCAGACTATTATCGCATCCTGGATACAACGACTTTTTGTGATCCTCTAACATGCGATCCAAATTCTCCCTATCCTTGTCAGTTTCGCAGCGTCTCCGTGCATCAGCAATGGTCCGACCAAGATCATCAGCGGGCTCATCATGTGCCTCTTCTTCACCTTCACCTAACCCTTCCCCACCTTCAGCATCATCCTCCATGAAAGTATCACCGAAATGATCATGATAGTTGTCATCGATATCATCCCCTTCTTCATCTTCTTCCATTCTAACCCCTCTTTCTCCATGCTTGGTCCAACAATTATAGCTTCGCATGAAACCGTGCCGAAGCAGGTGCATGTGAACGTCTCTTAAGGAGGAGTAACCCTTCTGATTCTTACAGACAGCACATGGACAGATAATAAAACCTTGCTGCTTGTTCGCATTTGCCACTACGAGGAAATCTTTCAAACCCGTAGTGAACTCGCCGGAGAGTCGGGGACCGTACATCCATTGCCGATTCATCTGCATTATTATTATATAAAGTATATAATTAACCATCATGCATTTGTTAAACTAACTAGCTAGAAATAATACAAATTAAACAATGAACTACACACATGCATATTTTATCAATGACACATGAAAGGTTCAAGTTGCTAACCGCGATCGCGGAGGAAAAATAAATGAGAAAGCTCAAGTGTGGCTCGGACACTTCATATCATGTTTGTTTCAGGCTCTCGGGCATTTCATCGAACACCTTGTGTGCATAGGAGGAACCAAAAGCAAACCCACCACCCCCTTCTGAAAATTGTGAAGTGAGCTGAGTGAAGTGAAGTGAGCTGAGTCCTATATATAGGGATGGGCCTTTAGTCCCGGTTGGCCTGGCCAACCGCGACTAAAGGCCTTCGGGGACCTTTAGTCCCGGTTGGCCAGGCCAACCGGGACTAAAGCCCCTCCCGTCCGCCAGCTGGATGGGCCTTTAGTCCCGGTTAGCCTGGCCAACCGCGACTAAAGGCCTTCGGGCCAACCGCGACTAAAGCCCCTCCCGTCCGCCAGCTGTCGACCGAGCGCGCTGGGCCCAGATAGTTGGTCGCGGGTCTCCTCCCGAACCGCGACTAAAGGCCCCTTTTGTCGCGGTTCGATTGTTTTGGGGACTAATGGGGGCGTATGGAAGCCTCTTTTTCTACTAGTGTCCAGCCGAAAGTTGACGAGCTTCGGTGCAGAAGAGTTATGTTGAAGCTGGACGACGAGCCGCCCCAACAATCCCCCAAATCTGCCATGTATTAAGCTGGATGATGAACCAAGCTAACAATCTCCCAAATCGAAATGCCCTTAGCGTTCGGCGTCCTTCTATTTTGAATATGTGTAGTAGGAGTACTATTTACAAATTACATTGACAATATACACGGTGGTAGCAACTTCTGCGTGTATATTAGTTATGAGTTTCTTCATTATGACCTCACTCGTAGCTAGCTAATAAGTACAACCAAGTTGATCTCACTGACCTGCAAGCTTCTACGAAAATATTGTTAACAACTAATGATGCCAGTTGATCCAGGACTGGCTGATATCTCAAGCCGATACATGTCCTGGAGCGGATGTTGTTCGAACAAAGATGAGGCGTCCTCCCTCATCTTATCCTGGGGGTGCTTACACTCTTATTATATTTATGAAGCCATGATTGGTCAATGTGCACGGAGGTCATCTATCATGTCTATGTCAACTCTTACACATATATACATATAGAATGAGACTGCATGGAGGTACACACGCAAAACATTGTCCTCGTAGATGGCAAGCTTTGCTTGTTAGTTACGTAATGAACTTATGAATTGCTAGTTATTATGTTGCTTTGGCAGGATGCTAACCTTTTCTTTGTTATGTAGTGAACTGGACCATGTCCTGGATTGTGACTTGTTGCTATGTGTGGCTGTTATGTACTATAGCTAGTTGATGCTATGTGTTAGTTATGTAATGAACAACACCATGTCCTTGTTATGTGCTAGTTGTTGTTGTTATGAAGTATGAACTGCAGTGCACCATGTCCTTGTTATGTGCTAGTTGCTTTTATGAACTACACCATGTCATTGTTATATTTCTTTGGCTGGACCACAGTTGTTATATGTCAATTGTCAAGTTATATTTGCTGCCTGATTCTCTGCTTATTTATGCCGAAATGCTAAATACGGCTTAGCTCGCTTTTGGGAAATCCAAATGGATAGTTATCCAGTTTTTCAGCACAGTCATAAAGTGCCAGTTTGCATATCATCATTGATGCTTATGCGTACATCCTATGCAATGTGTGTACCGATCGATATTGGATATTCATGTTATTTTTCATATCAGAAGGAATTGTTAATTTCTTCAAAGTCGAACAGATCAACATGGCTAATTTCTACAAAGTCAAAGGTGAAGAAGCATCATCAGTTAATTTGACGACGCAACCGATGTTCAAGGAGCACTAATTAACAATCACACGCATGCAATAAGCCAATAACTACTACTACCACCAGTATCATGTGGCTTCACCGGACGGCTACCTATACAAGTAGTAGAGCGAATGGGCGAGCAATGAGCTACCGGGCTAGCAAACACACACGGGCACGCACGCACGCACGCACGCATCCGAAATTACAGGTGAGCCGAGCGAATGGCAGCACCCGCTGGTGGCGTGGACGACATCGAGGCAGGGCACACGCCGCTCATCAAGCCGGCGGCGGCGGCCGGGGTGGATAGGCCGATTCTGGCGGCGACGGCGAACCTGACGCAGCTGCTGCCGTCGGGGACGGTGATGATATACCAGATGCTGGCCTCGTCCTTCAGCAACGGGGGCAAGTGCTACAGCAGCAACTGGTACATCACCATGGTGCTGCTCGTGGTGCTCTCCCTCTCCTGCTTCTTTTTCGTCCTGACGGACTCCCTGGTCCACAACGGCAAGCTGTACTACGGGGTGGCCACCTGCGGCCGCCTCAACGTGCTCAACCTGTCCAAGGGGGAGGAGGACGTGGAGTTCTTCGACATCTTGCCGGAGCTGAAGAGGCGCCGCCTGAGGGGCCAGGACCTTGTTCATGCCGTCCTCGTGGTGCTTGTGTTCTTGGCAATGGCGTTGACTGACGTGGGGATCCAGAACTGCTTCTTCCCGAACGCCGGGGAGGAGGCCCAGCAGCTGTTCAGGAACCTGCCTCTCGGAATCACCGCCTTCGCCAGCGTGCTGTTCAGCGTCTTCCCCACCAGAAGAAAATTCATCGGCACCAGCCATCAGGCTGCTGCCTAATTAGCAATTTAGCATACAGATGGGGTCAGTTGTGGGTCAATATTAGAGATGTGTCTCCTATGTTCTCTAAATTGTGAAATGGAATGATAGACCACTGGATGTGTTTGACTTTTTTTCTATAAATGGTTTGTAATCATTGGGATAATGAACACACAATTTATTTATTTCGACCGGGCTCTACCCCCTCTTGCGCAACGGATATACAGTTTCTTAGAGCATGTCGTGCTCAAAAATAGTTTTAGGGAACGAAGGAGAGAGAAGGTTTTAGGGCGCTAGAAAATTTCTGCCATAACTGATGATGTAAAACTGATGCCAAAAAAACTGGCCTTCTCCAAGTATTAAAACATGTTCGCATGTGATGGAAGAAACCAGGAGCCGCCCTAAACAGGTGTCGAAAGCATCGCTCTCGGTACACCAGATTTGTACCAAAATATTGAGCATCAGTCTATTGTGTCCATCTTGCCTCAACATACAAATCACCTCATGACCGACAACGGAACCATCATGCTTCAGTCTATTGTGTCCATCTTGCCTAATTAGCAAGCATACAGATGGGGTCAGTTCTTCTGGGTCAATAATTGACATGTGCCTCCTATATGGTTTGTAAACTGTAAAATGGAATGATAGACCAGTTGATGTGTTGACTTTTTATCAATTGTTTGTAATCATTGGATGATGAACACACAATTTATTTATTTTTCAACCGGCCCCTACCCCCTCTTGCACGACAGAGATATAGTTTCTTAGAGCATGTGGTGCTCGAAAATAGTTTTAGGGGACGAAGGAGAGAGAAGGTTTTAGGGCGCTAGAAAATTTCTGCCGTAACTGATGATGTAAAACTAGTGCCAAAAAAACTGGCCTTCTACAAGTATTAAAACATTCGCATGTGTCCGAAGCCGTCCTAAACCGGCGTTGAAAGTAGTGCTCTGGATACATACACCGGTGAGGGTCAGTCTATTGTATCCATCTTGCCTCAACCTACAAATTAAATCACCTCACGACCGACAACGGAGCCATGATCCTTCGGTCGCTTGTTCTAATGCATGTGCATCATCATGATCAAAGCAATGTCCTCATCTTCGTCCATCTCATATTCCTCTTCAGAGAAGGAATCATAACACACAGAGGATTCAAACAAACTCATCTACAATATACTCCTATATCGGAACAAGAAAAATGAGAAAATGATTTTTTTTACCTTACAGGCTTTTCATCGAACACCTAGCGCTTAAGGAGGAGAATTCCAACAGGTTGCTCGTCGGGAACGAGGTGGTCGTCTGGCTGGATAGGAATGGCCTCGGGTCAGTGGTGGAGCCAGAATTTTCGTGGAGCCTGGGCAAGTTGGACCTAAGTGTATAATCTAAGTGGATAGGAATGGCCTCGGGGTGTGTAGGGGAACGCAGCAGAAAACAAAAAATTTCCGACCTACGCACCAGCCCAGGACCACTATGGAGACTGCATACAAGGTTTGATCTTTTTCGTTACCGATTCGTAGCGCAGCGGGAAGTAGAGTCGATGACGATCGGCGGTGCAGATCCCCGCAGCTAGGATTTACAACCTCCCAACCGCGAGGATGTATACCCTCATCTGCTTCTCAGACAGCCCTCCGGGAGGCGGTCGAACAGCCCCCCGGACGGTGTCGCGGACAGCCCTTCGGGAGGACCTTCGAAACTCGAACGGTCACTCGGACAGCCCTCGGACGGTCACACGGACAGCCCTTCGGGAGGCACTCACGAACTAAGACCGAAACTACGATCTCTCTACAGAGTTGCACACATACGGTGTCATCTATCCGGCAGGGCTTCGCCGTCCAGAACTAGTTCCCACCGGAACCCAGACAACCTTTCGGCTCTACGAAACTATTTCGCTGCGAGGGAGAGAGAAGCCAGATCATGCATGGCACTTGTATGTGAGAAGGGATGATCCTTTAGGCAGCCCCCTCCACCCCTATTTATAGGCCAAGCCCAAGGGTGGCTTCTCCAAGAAGCCAAGGGGGGAAATACCAAAAAGGCCCTCAAGGTGACTTCTCCAAGAAGCCAAGCAAAAAGCACTTTCACTATTCATGACGACATTTTTCAGCGTCCGTTCGAACTGGAAATATTTATGTGGGCTCAGAACATTTCCAGTACCCACTAAAATAATTTTCAACGCGTTCCGAAACAATTTCGGTTTAGTGATTTTCATCTGCGAAAAGCAAACAAGAATGCGTTTTCACTATTCATGAAGACAATTTTTCGCGTCCACTAAATCCGAAAATATTTCTGTGGGTCTTAGAATAATTCCAGTACCCACTAAAATGATTTTGGATTCATTCTGAAACAATTTCAGATTAGTGAATTTCATCTGCGAAAAACAGCCAAAGCGGTACCGGCAGCTCCAAAACATTTTCGGTTTTTATTTCTGAAAATTCCAAAAAGTTTCCAGAATGATTCTGGCACCCTCCAAGAATTATCAGGCATGTGCCGAAACCATTTTGACTTAATGGCATACCCCGAAACAACTTTTTCGGTTTCACCGAAACTCATCCGGTGACCTCTCTCTGCGGTACGATTCCGCTGTCCGAAACTTCTCGGTGTCCGAAACTTTTTCGGTGATTTTCTCTCAGACTCCCTGTCTAGTATTCAGCAGATAGATGACCCTTAAGCGTGTGACCCTATAGGTTCGGTGAAGTATAGACATGACCTCCTGGAACCCCTTCCGATCAATGATCAACATCGGAGCCGTGGACACCCATATTGATCCCTATACCCACACGAATGAATATTCGAGTGAACCTCTAGTTGAGGTGAGCTATTCCTGTTGCTTCACGATATATCACAAACACCTGAGGTGAGATTTATTGCATCCCCGTGGGCCAACACTTTGTCCACTATGCAAGTTACCTCGTTACCGGTTTTGTTCTCTTTTCTCGTTTCGTGTTCCGGCATCCCCGTGATCAAATCACAAAGTGTCTGGCCAGACTATGATGGACACCGTAACACCGAGTGGGCCCGAGTATATCTCTCCATCGTCGGAGGAGCAAATCCCAATCTCGAGCTATCAAGTTACTTAACATACTTTCCCATGAACCCGTAAGCCGCCGTAATAGCCATCCAGTTACGGATGACGTTTAACAAACCCCAAAGTTCATGAAGCAAGCATGAAGAAACTCGATACTCTCATGGTCTAAGGAATTATGCAAACATTAACTATCTCTGTGTTATAAACCATTAACTTGTGACGAATGTATCTCATAGCATAACATCAATTCGGGTCGATTCAACACAAATGTCCTTCCTCACATTGTGCCCTCAAAGTTTCTTGGCATAGACATACCCATGATTGGGAAAACATAATCATCATGCAACACTTGAGCTAGTCTTAGAGGCACGACTAGGAATACATTTTACCGTTTATTATTCCACACGTGCATATGGGTTCTCCCCAGAGCCTTTATGGATATACGGGCTCGGGAACCACAGCAGTTATAGCATGGAACATAAACATAATTATGAACAGGGAGATAATCAATAACATTTATTATTGCCTCTAGGGCATATCTCCTGCAGACTCCCACTTGCACTAGAGACAATAATCTAGCTTATGCTAATGCACTTCACACCTGTGGCACACCGGTGTAAATATGCTTCGCTTGTGGTATAGCCTGATGTCCAACGGATCTGACGACTTCAGTTCCGTGTGTATCTTTGCATGTCCTCACGTTTCCACGTTTTCACAAAATTCATATTTTGTGTGGACTTGGCTTTGTATGTATGTGAATCACAGGTCGAACCTGGATTCCTCAGACTGAGTTATGGAGCAACTACCTGCAGTAGTGTCCCATTGTCAAAAGCCATCTTGGAACTATACTAAGTTCATGAATGAACTATATGATTCAACATCTTCTTTGTCGCTTCTAAAGCGTCAACATACTTAGCCCTTGTTATAGAATTCGCCACAGTAACTAGTTTGAACAAATTCCAACTAACTGTGCCACCACATTGTGTGTTACACAAAACCCTTAATTTAAATCGAAAATCGCATGGAGAAAAGATGAAGACTGTATCGATGTAACATTTTACAACGAACTCTTCATGATCTCTGCTTGCGAGAAAACCATGTCATCAGTACTTACTCTAGTACTCTGTGACATCTTACACTGTTGTCCCATGATCAGTAATTTGATCACTTTGGTATCCATAATCGCAACACCTTGGGAGTATCGGACATATCTGGTTGTTTTACATACCATGGAATACATGATTAATCCAAACACAAAAGTGTGTGGAATCTGCATCATGTATTTTACTCATCAGTGTTTTGGGACACCGAGTCTTGCAAAAACTCTTTCCATGTGACTTTGGCAAGAATCACTCCTTGGCGTTTTAAATGCTAAAAGGTTTTAGAATCTTGTCAATATGTATTCATTGCTTAGCCCCATTAGGTAAATCTATCTCCATAGATCATCATGCCTAATATTGAGGCTATTTAGCCTAAGCACTTCATCGAAAAACTATTTTCAAATGAAGTCCTAATTTGTGTCAAGAAATTTATTTCCAATTACCAATGTGCCAAGCACATAAGGTTTTTAGAAATATTATTACGCTCCCACTTACTTTCTTGAATTACAAGCATCTTCGTTACCCATTGATGAAGTCAAAACCCCTTTGACCATTTCATCAAAACACGAAGATTCCAACTCCATTTTGCTCTCTTCTATCCATTGCTGGAACTCTGAAGTTTGCATACCTACTAGCATCCTCTGGATCGACAAATTACTTTGGACTGTATCATATACAAGTCCTAGCTTTCATTTCCATCAGATGGAAATCCTTTTATCATCCATGTTTCATATCTCATGATTGAAATATGTATTAATTGCTAGTTCAACCCGAACCGACTTTAAGCATCGCTACGATGAGAACAACCTCATCGTAGTCAACTCTTGAACTTGTTATTTCAACAAGTCGAGCTTTATGGATAAAACATTTTATCCGTATCAGTTTTAAGTTCCATAAATATTCGTTAGACTCTAAGTCTTCCGAAAGGTGTATCAAGGCTTTAATCTTGAATCACTTATATGGAAACTAACTCGGGTTGTATTGGCATTTAGCCAATTCCGGAGTTAGGGCCCATCAACGCTTCCTTGTGTATCATAGGTATAATGTTGTCTAACAACAATATCTCGTTTGCGCACCTGAGAGGTTTGCACGAGCCTTGCCTACGTTGTTCAGCTGCAAGTTCGACCGAAGTTCATACATTTTATTGTAGAGACTTCCGTATCAGTCGCAGTAGGAAACTCTGGAATTACTTCCAAGGTCTCTTTCCTTTGATCTGATGACGTAGATACTATTTATCTCGTCGAGTTGCACTATTCTCCCACTCACCTTTTTGAAAGAACCATTCTCTTTAAAAGCACACCGTGTCGCGGCAAAACTATTTGCCTCGGTATAGTGAGGGAGGAATACCCAACATTTTGGTATAACCTACAAAGTAGCACTTGTCTGATTTGGAATAGGTTTGTAACCTTTTACACAAGCCCCATATTCCAAATGTTAAGAAAAGATATAAGATGGTTGGGCGTACCATACCATGGCTTCATTTCAACAGACCCGATGTAGCTCTTTTCAGTGTAAAAGCCGCAGTCTCTAAAGCATCACTTTAAAAGGGATAATGGCAAATTTATTTATGTCATCTTTGACCTTACCATGTCACAAATAGTTTGATTACATCTCCACGGACTTTCCACTTGCAGTGGTGTTCCGGGAGGTGCAAGTTATGAAACCCCTTTCACAACTCATCAGACATTCGCTAAACATGTAACTCAAATATTCCTTTGTGCAATCAAATAGCAGAAACATAATTTTCTTGTTACAATAACTTCTACTTCATTTTTGAGAACCTTTCGAATGATTTCAAAAGATCCAGACTTACGTCTCATCAAGTAAATATCCATATATCTACTTGAGTCATTTCTGAAGATAAATAAATCCACCACTAACAACACTTATCGGACTACACACATCAAATGTATGATCACTAATAAGTTTGTTGTTCGTTCCTTATGGCCTGTGAACGGTATTTTAGTCACTTCACTTTTCGGAGGAAAGTTGCAAGTGTCAGATGATTCAAAATCAAAAAGACTTCAAAATCCATCATAATGGAATTTTCCATGCGGGTTTCTCCAATGTGACCAAATATAGTGCCACACTTGTGTGGTATTCTTTTAGTCTTGCGACATTTAGCGTCAGTGTTATGGATGTATCATATTACCCTCAATATTCATAACATACATCCCATCGATGATGGAAGTATGGCCCTTATGTTATTCATAATACTTAACAACAATTGTTGTTTTTATGAACAACTCTTTTGCAACAAACATTGTGCAGTGGGCTAGAGTGTATGAAACTCTAAAATGAATTATGAAAGTAAACCCAGAGGTATTGTATTATTATCAATATTCATAACATACATCTCATTCATAATGAAAGTATGGCCCTTGTGTTATTCATAACATCGAACATAAAAAGTTCTCTTATGAACAACCTTCTTGCAAGATACCTTATGCAATGGGATAGAGTTTGTAAAACTCTAAATGAATTATGAAAATAAATACAGACGGCAATACACCGATGGAAGGTATAGTAACATTTACTATGTTCCCTATGTATACCTTAACCTCATTTCTAGCTAGTCTTTCAGGCCATAGTAGTTCTTACATCGAGTTGCAACAGAATGCAATCGAGCGGGCATTTTTGTGATGAACTCACAATACCCAAGAATTAGTGATTAACATGTTTAACCATAATTCGCAAGAACCATATCTTTGACCAGCCTTCTATACATCAAAAACTTGTATGACATTCATACATGAGCTGGATATTCCAGTCTTCTTTCCTTTTGCCTTTATACTTCTAACAGTTTAACTTTTAGTATTTCTCCTACTCTCAGAAGAAGCACCCAACTTAAGAGTGGCATTAGCCCCGGACTTCCTAGGCGTGTAAGTCATACTAACACCCTTTGGACACTTCCTTTCTCTTTAAGTTGTTGTTTTATTCACCTTTCATTATATGACAGGCGTTCTTCTGGATCCCTTTCCCAACAGTCAAATGCATAGTAAACACTTTTACTAATACTTGCAAACAAACATTGCTTTGTTTGTATCTGAAAATAATTTTCAGTTCCATGAATATCATATAACTATCCCAACTTTCGAAGTTTGGGTTTCATGGAAGCAAACATATTCCACTTGATCGTAACAGAATTCTAGCTTTTGGATCGAAGGACGAGAGTCACATGATCCATAGCATTAGCGGGAGGATACGGAAAGCATGCCATAGGACAAAGTCCTTCCCGGCACTTTTGAGGACAATCCTCATATTACGTTACCAATCGTAAAGTTTTAACCAGATATTTAACAGCTATTCAATTTTAATAGGGAAGGTGGAAATGCGAGCCATTATTCTACAACTATTATGCAAGAAACACTTAGACAGTGTTCATAATTAATTGCACTGAGAATTAAACATGTTAATTCAACAGTGCGCTCCCACTCAAATCAATATCTCTCACAATTAATTTTGAGTGATACAAGATCCAGACTTCAATTCATCGCCATAGAATCATCATCTCATAACGGGAATTTTAATCGGTAGGCCAACTTGCCGATCACATCTCTATGTGACTCTTGCTCATCTTTCGATCCGTGTGTTCCGAACTCAGGACGATCCTGCCATGAACGTCAAGACAACCAAGTGATCTTGCTGCGAGGTCTGACCTCACCCGCCTCACACTTCTCTAATCGTTCGTACCCATGCATCCATGGCGCACCCCGAAAAGATAGGTGCCGTGACGGTGCTACACTTGGGAGAACACTAACTACTTGATATTTTAAGTGAGAGATCACCCTAATAAAAGCGACTACCGCGCAATCAAGAAGGGTGCATCATAAGGGATAAACATCTCAGGAAATTCATAATAGCATGATATGGTATAGCCCTTTCTGACGGAGAAGTATTTCATTTCTTCGTCTTCGACATTCGCGTCGGTGTTCACCTTCGCGAAGATTGCCACCACCTTGTCGATGCACCAGATAATATTGCTATCTCTATAGCTAACAAAATAATGCATTACAGCAAGGTTGACACGCAGGTCATTAAAGTGCACTCATATGGCTCCAGCCATCATGCCGAATCATGACACGCAGGTCATGTTAATCAAATTACATCATATAGTCATCTCATACATAATCGAATTAGTATGAGCACTGCTATACCACATCACATGCACATCCTGCAAAACCAAGTTAGACGCCTCTAATCGGTTTATGCAAAATTTATTTTACGTGGCTTCTAAGGTTTTGACTTAAACCGCAGCTACCAACATTTTATCATCAAGTATGATTATTCAGGTTGCTAGATTAACATCTCGGGGTGTATGAAACACGGGATAATTAAATCCCGAGCCCCATACTAAACTTCGTCATACGCATGACCCCCGTGCAGATCATATCTGCAATGCCCTTTCATCTGCGAATTTCATCTTTCTTTTGACTACGGGAGAACCCAAAGAACTGATAGCACTTCCATGATCAATCAGGATCACGGATTGCCAGAACTTTGTCAAATTCCACCATGCTGTCTCGAGATTGAGAAAACGCAAATTCTAGGGAAGCAACAAGAACGTCGGGTAACAGATTTCATCTGTCACCCGCATAAATAATTTTCAGCAATATATCTCATCCACTCCAAAATTATATTATGCAATACCCATACATCTCTATGTATTCTAGATCGCAACCTGCATCTACGCATAACCTGGCTCTGATACCACTATAGGGAAACGCAGCAGAAAACAAAAAAAATTCGACCTACACACCAGCCCAGGACCACTATGGAGACTGCATACAAGGTTTGATCTTTTTCGTTACCGACTCGTAGCGCAGCGGGAAGTAGAGTCGATGACGATCGGCGGTGCAGATCCCCGCAGCTAATATTTACAACCTCCCAACCACGAGGATGTATACCCTCATCTGCTTCTCAGACAGCCCTCCGGGAGGCGGTCGAACAGCCCCCCGGACGGTGTCGCGGACAGCCCTTCGGGAGGACCTTCGAAACTCGAACGGTCACTCGGATAGCCCTTCGGGAGGACCTTCGAAACTCGGACGGTCACACGGACAGCCCTTCGGGAGGCACTCACAAACTAAGACCGAAACTACGATCTCTCTACAGAGTTGCACACATACGGTGTCATCTATCCGACAGGGCTTCGCCGTCCAGAAGTAGTTCCCACCGGAACCCAGACATCCTTTCGGCTCTACGAAACTATTTCGCTGGGAGGGAGAGAGAAGCCAGATCATGCATGGCACTTGTATGTGAGAAGGGATGATCCTTTAGGCAGCCCCCTCCACCCCTATTTATAGGCCAAGCCCAAGGGTGGCTTCTCCAAGAAGCCAAGGGGGGAAATACGAAAAAGGCCCTCAAGGTGGCTTCTCCAAGAAGCCAAGCAAAAAGCACTTTCACTATTCATGACGACATTTTTCAGCGTCCGTTCGAACTGAAAATATTTATGTGGGCTCAGAACATTTCTAGTACCCACTAAAATAATTTTCAACGCGTTCCGAAACAATTTCGGTTTAGTGATTTTCATCTGCGAAAAGCAAACAAGAATGCATTTTCACTATTCATGAAGACAATTTTTCGCGTCCACTAAATCCGAAAATATTTCTGTGGGTCTTAGAATAATTCCAGTACCCACTAAATTGATTTTGGATTCGTTCTGAAACAATTTCAGATTAGTGAATTTCATCTGCGAAAAACAGCCAAAGCGGTACCGGCAACTCCGAAACATTTTCGGTTTTTATTTCTGAAAATTCCAAAAAGTTTCCAGAATGATTCTGGCACCCTCCAAGAATTATCAGGCATGTGCCGAAACCATTTTGACTTAATGGCATACCCCGAAACAACTTTTTCGGTTTCACCGAAACTCATCCGGTGACCTCTCTCTGCGGTACGATTCCGCTGTCCGAAACTTTTCGGTGTCCGAAACTTTTTCGGTGATTTTCTCTCAGACTCCCTATCTAGTATTCAGCAGATAGATGACCCTTAAGCGTGTGACCCTATAGGTTCGGTGAAGTATAGACATGACCTGGAACCCCTTCCGATCAATGATCAACATCGGAGCCGTGGACACCCATATTGATCCCTATACCCACACGAATGAATATTCGAGTGAACCTCTAGTTGAGGTGAGCTATTCCTGTTGCTTCACGATATATCACAAACACCTGAGGTGAGATTTATTGCATCCCCGTGGGCCAACACTTTGTCCACTATGCAAGTTACCTCGTTACCGGTTTTGTTCTCTTTTCTCGTTTCGTGTTCCGGCATCCCCGTGATCAAATCACAAAGTGTCTGGCCAGACGATGATGGACACCGTAACACCGAGTGGGCCCGAGTATATCTCTCCATCGTCGGAGGAGCAAATCCCAATCTCGAGCTATCAAGTTACTTAACATACTTTCCCATGAACCCGTAAGCCGCCGTAATAGCCATTCAATTACGGATGACGTTTAACAAACCCCAAAGTTCATGAAGCAAGCATGAAGAAACTCGATACTCTCATGGTCTAAGGAATTATGCAAACATTAACTATCTCTGTGTTATAAACCATTAACTTGTGACGAATGTATCTCATAGTATAACATCAATTCGGGTCGATTCAACACAAATGTCCTTCCTGACATTGTGCCCTCAAAGTTGCTTGGCATAGACATACCCATGATTGGGAAAACATAATCATCATGCAACACTTGAGCTAGTCTTAGAGGCACGACTAGGAGTACATTTTACCATTTATTATTCCACACGTGCATATGGGTTCTCCCCAGAGCCTTTATGGATATACGGGCTCGGGAACCACAACAGTTATAGCATGGAACATAAACATAATTATGAACAAGGAGATAATCAATAACATTTATTATTGCCTCTAGGGCATATCTCCTACAGGGTGGTCTTCATGACGCTGGGGAGCTGGGGGTTGAGGTAGCAGCTGGCGTCGCCGCATCGTCTGAAAGCTGAGAGCTTCAAATAGGCGTCGGGGGATCCCAAATAGGCGTCAGTGGTGGGGGTTGTTTCGGCCATCCAGAGTAGCGGGATTGGGGCAGAGTGGCGGCTGGGCCTGGGGTGGATGGCGGAGTCGCAGTTGTGTCCTGGAATGGCAAGATTCTGGCGGTGGCGGTCGTGGGTGAGAGGTTGATGGGGTGGTGGCATGTTTCAGCTTGGTAGTTGGCGTGCGTCTGATTTTTGTGGTAGCCGATAAAAGTGCTGCAAATATGCGGCACATGTGGCCAAAATATGGGGCTTCCCAAATTAATTTTCATTACTATTTTGATATACATCATTGCTGCAACACGATTTTTGGTCCAAATGCCTTAAAGGGCAGTTTTTTTAGCTTTTCGGTAACCTGTCTATTTTACACCATCTGTTGGAGATGCTCTTACACCCCACACAAAAGAGAGGAAATATGGTATAGTGGACACCCAATTTATCTTTTCCAACCATTCTTACCCTCTTTTCATTAATTTCTCAACGAAAATATTATTTCTTAAAACCCACACATAAAAGAGAGGAAAGGGAAAGATGCTAGCGAGCCGGCAGAAACCGCTGCGTTGCATTTGCTGACGAATACACCTTATGGGACAAAAACCTAATACCACAAGTTCAATTCAAACTAAAGGAACGACAACCAACCAACAAATAACACAACATAAAGTGACAAACTCCAGGGGAAAAACACCAGCTAACAGGGGCCAACGCCAGCTTCACACATCAAAGATATGTGCTCCAACAACCTCTGCCTTCATTTGTTCCAAAAGAACATCTCCAAGGGGCCTCCCCATATCTGCCCATTAGTCCAGGCATAAGGTTCAGACAAAAATCCACAACCCAACAGGGCCTCCCCGTATCTGACCATTTGTCTGGACCGTCCAAACCGCTCCAAGCTCGCACCGCCGTCCATCCCCCTAACCTCTGTGCCCGAGCCGCATGGATCTTGGCTCTGCGGAGTCCGTGGCATTTCCCACGACGCGATTGCCGAATTCGTAGAGTTGCGCCCTCAAGGCATTTGAGAAGGCGGTTGCGGCGAAGGTAGTCGTCGGGTGGAAATGTCTGTGTATGCACCCTCGCTTTCCTCTTCCTCGCTCGTGCTCGTGTCCGTGCCGGTCAGGCACGTGCCCTCTGCCACACCTGCGTCCATGCTCGTGGACAACTCTAGCATGAGATCGCAAAGGTAGACCCTCCCGGAAGGTTTCACCCAGGACCTGGACATCAACACAATCGATCTTGATTCATCGTACCTCCAACTGATCGACACGAACACTCATTATTTGAGGATATACCCCCAACTCAGGTTTTTGACCCCGTATGGTTATTTAGGAGCAAATGTAAGATGATAGGCTCATTGTAATGCATGTTTAGGATGAATACATGATGGATATGATCGACAACGGTCAAGTGGATCCAGATTTGGAGGTTGTTTATCAAAATTCGTTGATGTTTGATGTTGGGAAATTGCCAGGCAAAAAATGTGATGAATAAAGGAAGTGTATACACCACAAAAAGAAGATACTTCGTTGTGCCATGCTTGGTTGAATACTAGCAAGGAACCGATGGAATGGAACAAAAGGGCTCAAAATATTGGGACAAATTTCACAAGTATTTCCATCAATTCAAGCACTATGTGCAACCGCATCTAATCATAAGTGACAGCTCCAAGAATCAATGAACCAATTTTTGTGGTGCTTATGCTGAAGTGGTCACTAGGAACTAAAGTGGCATGTGGGGCCCAGAATTCATTTAAGTTTTGTTTTCTCTACCTTGATCATCACCTCTTTTTTTGATTGCTTCATTTGTTGAAAATGTTGACTTGTAGTTTTTTATATATTTGAGGTTGGCCACCACATTGTTACCATGAGGGATGGAAACGGGTACCTATTACTCACCTACCCGATGCGTAGAAACTCTATTAGGGTAGAGGTATGAGACAAAAATTACCATGTGTATATAAATAGGGAAATCCCAAACTCATTTGGTAGAGAGGGTATAGTTGTGAGACCATTCAACCCATAGCCGCGTACCCGTGTACTCGTACGAAAATGTGACAGGTGGGCCTTCCGTATTATTTATCCACATACTAACCCTATTTTTTTACCTAACCCCGCTAGGTGCCTAGGTGGAAACTTTATTGTCATGCTTATTTTGTGTCCTTATGCATGGCAAAATCACTTGTATACTTCATGGCGATTTTGAACTTACAATGTATGACTATGTTGTTGTATATGACTGTGTTGTTATTCACCAAGAGGAAGTGCTTCTATTTATGAGAATGTGTCACTCTTTATGATGTGCTGTATTTATAAATTGTGATTATATGTTGTTGTTCATGACTATGTGCCACTCAAGTTGATTTGTCTCATACGTTGGTATTTTACCCATTTACTCTGTCAGGTGGCTGGTATGAGAAAAAATTGCACCCATTTGTGGATATGGTTACGGGTGACTTGTAAGCTTAGGGAGGCGGATAAGGGCTCTACTCGTACCCAAACCCAGCGAGTGACATCCTAATACCATCAAACTACAAGAAGCCATATACTTTGTTGCATTGTTGGTTGGTGTTGAGTGGAGAATCCAAGAAGTAAGATCTTTCTGAAGATCTAAAAAATTTAAACAAAAAAGGCAAAACAGTGATGGCTCAAGCTCCCAACAATTTATTGGGTTGGATGATGAAGATGAGACAAGTGGAGGTGTAAGTGGACTCAGGACGAGCCGAAGAGAAGTATAATGACGAGGGACAGAAGTGGGAGAAACATAAGCGTCTAGCAAAACGTTGTCCATGTGTGCAGAGCTCTCTTCCAACAAAGATATGAAAATGGAAAAAAGGACTTCAAGAAGGATAAGGAGGAAAGATACAAGCTCTACTTGAATGACCAAAGATAGAGGATGGAGTTCTAGAAGGAGATGGTGAGGGAGAGGTTGATAACTAAGAGGAAGAGGAAGGAGTTTGAGAAGATGAATGTGTGGGAGCATATGAAGCTCGAGAAGACGAAGGCGATGGACAACATTTGGGATTGAGAGATGGAAGTGAGGCTAGCAAGGATCACCGAGGAGTCGAGCATCATGCTTAAACTAGCCTAATGGATATCGATGCCAAGGAGTGAATCATGGGGGAGGCAAAATGACATCAACTGTGCAAGAAAACCTTTGATATTTTTGTTTTATTTGTCTGGATGAATTGTTAAACTATTTATCATGGATTTAAATTGTTGAGTCATTTGACTTGCTAATTGTTGAATATTTCTGTTCAAATGGTTCTGTGCAATATTTATTATTGAATGTGTGTTAAAATATGAGGAAAATAGTAAAAAAACATGAGACGAACAAACAAGACGCCGTTGTAGAGATGGATATTTTTTTTGAGAATTGTAGAGATGGACAAATAGGGCTCTCTCTGGTGTACGTGGACATATTTTACCAATATTTGCTCATTGCTTTGGAGGTGCTTTGACAGACAAGGCCATCTTGCAATGTGGGAAGTATATCTCGCCTACTGTGAGACCGAGTTCCCTCTCGCAATAGGCGATCCATAGGATGAGCATCCCAATTAACACTTACACAAGCGGTTTTGCGAAGGTTATGCACCGCTTCATGCAACCTTCCATTGGTATTGGGAAGGGACAACATGTCGACTTTTTTAATACGATTTTTTCGCGATGAATTTTTTGTACATTGAACATGTCTTCAGATAGATGAACATTTTTCCAAATAGATGTTCCAACATTTTTTAAAATACATGAGGATCATTTTCTTGAATACTCGTGTTATACATTGTTCATATACACGCAAACATTTCCTTGAAACACATTGAACATTTTACCATACACGATGAACATTTTTATCAAAACATCATGAACATGTTTCTTTAAATGTGTGAACATTTTTAAATGTCATGAACATTTCTTTAACCTTGAGCAAACAAATACTTAGAAACATATTAGTTTTCGGAATGTATGGACATTTTTTAAAACAGTGAAAACAATATTTTTACATTCTCCAAACAACTATACAAAATCCGATGAACCATTTAAAAAAACTAAACAAAGTAATTTTTCCATATATAATACTACTTGGCATAAATTTTATAAACATAGTTAAAGTAGGAAAGAAAACAAGAAAAACAAAAAGCCTCACACTGGAGAAGAGAAAAGAAAAAGCATGTACCGGTGTGGCCTATTGCTGTCCTTGAGACAACCGAGTTGCTGCATCGAAAGCCCCTCTACAGGGGCACCCCTATGTCTGGCTTCTAGCAAGACCTCTGAAACCCTCACGGAAGAGGAGAGCGAGACGGGACGGCCTAGGCAAGCAGGAGGCCACAACCTTGTTTTTTCTCCACATTTTCTGAGTTTGTTTTTTGATTTAGTTTTTTATTTTTATTTATACGTTAAAATATTGTAAATATACATATTACAAACAATAATATACAAAAACATTTGAAAAATATTGGCAAAGCATTTGAAAAATATTAGATGTGAATAAAGAAAATGTTTATCATGTATACAAAAATGCATACCAAAAAAAATATGAATAGTTTTTTTTGATCATGTATATAAAAATGTTAATCAAGCTTTAAAAAAAATGTTGAACAAGTTTTTGAAAAATGTTAATCAAGCATTTCAAAAATGTTAAATATGCATAGAAACAATGTTCATCATATTTAAAAAAAATCAAAAATATTTGATCATATCAATAAAGTGTGAAAATGTACAAAAAGGTAATTACTATGCATTTAAAAAACATTAATCACAGATTTGGAAAATGTTAAAAAAATATTTACAGTGTTTTAGAAAAACCATAAACTTATATTTTAAAAAGTTAGACATGTATTATAAAAATATATTAGATATATAGCAAAAATGTGTATAAAAACAAATCAAAACCGAGGGAAAACAAAAAAAAAATGGAAAACAAGAAAGAAACAAGAGAAAATGGAAAATGAAGAAGAATGAAAGAAAATAAAATAAGTCATTGGAAACGGAGAAAGAAACAAAGAAACCTCAAGCAAACAAGTAAAAAAAATCAATGAGAACCCTGAAAAGAAATAATTAAAACCAAAGAAAAATAAAGAAAAAGAAAAACTAGTGAAAATATAGAAACGGAATGACAAAAAACCAGTGAAAAACAGAAAACCCAATGAAAAACCGGCTCTTTTCCTATTAAGTAGGTCGCGCCCTACTATTTTCTATGAACCCGACACTAGCTCACTAGCTAGTAGTGTTGCTATCGTGCCGGAGACCGGAGATCGAACCTGGGTGCTCCCCTTTTTCTTCTCTGTTTCATTTCTTTTAAAGACACGCTATTGGGTCAGCTCGGAATTGTAAATGCTTATGGCGAGACATGCTACCGTCTCGCTTGATGCGAGATATAGTCGCCCGATTCAGGCTGTTTTTTTCGCTCGTATTTTCTGGCGGATCTGTCCCAGTAAAGAACCGGTCATTTTTTTCTATTTTGGAAATATATGAATTTGAAAATACTCATGGAATTAAATGAAAATTATGAAATTTGAAAAAGGTCACGAATTTGGAAAGTTCATAAATTCCAAAAACTTTCACAAATCCAAAACTTATTCACAAATTAAATAAAAACGTAAACACTTAGAAAAATGTTCGCAAATTTTAAAAAATTATTTTAATTCAAAATTGTTCGTGTATTCAAAGTATCACACAAATTTGAAAAGGTCGGCAAATTTGAGAAATTCAAAAAATGTTCATGTATTCAAAAAAATCATGAATTCAAAAAAAGTTTGCCATTTGAAATTAGTTTAGGATTTCAAAAGATGAATTTTAAAAAATATTCATGATCTTTTCCTGTTAAAACTAGACAGTCAACTCTCCCAGCCTTTAGAAAATACAGAAACGGAATGACGAAAAACCAATGAAAAACAAAAAACCAAATGAAAAACCGGCTCTTTTCCTGTTAAGTAGGTCACGCCCTACTATTTTCTATGAACCCGACACTAGCTCACTAGTTAGTAGTGTTGCTATCGTGCCGGAGACCGGAGATCGAACTTGGGTGCTCCCCTTTTTCTTCTCTGTTTCATTTCTTTTAAAGACACGCTATTGGGTCAGCTCGGAATTGTAAATGCTTTTGGCGAGACATGCTACCGTCTCGCTTGATGCGAGATATAGTCGCCCGATTCAGGCTGTTTTTTTCGCTCGTATTTTCTGACGGATCTATCCCAGTAAAGAACCGGTCATTTTTTCTATTTTGGAAATATATGAATTTGAAAATATTCATGGAATTAAATGAAAATTATGAAATTTGAAAAAAGTCATGAATTTGGAAAGTTCATAAATTCTAAAAACTTTCACAAATCCAAAAATTATTCACAAATTAAATAAAAATGTAAACACTTAGAAAAATGTTCGTGAATTTTAAAAAGTTATTTTAATTCCAAAATTGTTCGTGTATTCAAAGTATCACACAAATTTGAAAAGGTCATAAATTTGACAAATTCAAAAAACGTCCATGCATTCCAAAAAATCATGAATTCAAAAAAGTTTGCCATTTGAAATTTGTTTAGGATTTTAAAAGATGATTTTTGAAAAATATTCATGATCTTTTAGCAAATAAAGCAAAGATAAAAGAAACCGGTCGGAAGCTTCACAAAAGCAATTGAAAAGCATCCAGATGCTTCAGAAAACAAGAGCGAACCACAAGTTATGAGTGCATTCCAGCGATACAAATGTGCCATCTACTCCCTCCGTTCCTAAATATAAGTCTTTAGAGAGATTCCACTATGAATCACATACGGATGTATGTAGATGCATTTTAGAATGTAGATTCATCCATTTTGCTTCGTATGTAGTCCATAGTGTAATCTCTACAAAGACTTATATTTAGGAACGGAGGGAGTATTAGCGAAAACAGCATACAAGAGGGTGTGTGTGCTACGGAAAGAGTAGAAACTGACGCTATAGCCGCCAAATAGGGTTTAGCAACTGCATGACAGCAAATGCGTGTACATATCGCAACATATCCCAAACCTAATAAACTGTTTAATTTCAGTTCTTTTAGCACGTAACCATGCCACATCGCCATGCCATCGTGCATAGAAAAATACATATTCTACACCTTCGATCCAAAGCACTTATTAGGGATAGGAGGGAGTACTCATATTCTACACCTATAAAATAATAAATACAATTAATTACGTGTATTTCATTTCAGTTCACATATTGTTAATGTAAATATGAATGTTTACAACTAAATCTCAATAAAATAAATGCAATCAATTATACGGGTATCTTCTCTAATTTTTTTTTCACTCTTGCTATGTCTGAGTCGATACAATATCCATGAGATGTTATATTAAGATCCATGCAATTATTATTTTAGTTTTTTTTCCTCTTTTGCATGTTATATATCACTTGACTAAGACTTAGTTAAATCACAGTTGAGACCTAGCCACACCCTTTTTTATTACTTGTCGCATTTATCATTTGGTTTTTTTTTATTAATTGTGGCAACGGAATCAGAGCATTTACAGCAGGGCCTCTCATACCCGTCTCAAGCGCCCAGGTAGGTCGTTCGGTCACTGACCGGTAAAAAAAAATCGACCCAACCGAACCTCTCAAACCGCGGACAAACGCCCTGGCTAACCGGCACCCCACATATCCAGCCCAAATATACGGCGGATATGGGGCGGCCCCGGCATACCACTGACCCCACAAAAAACCCCAATCCGGGCGACGAGCTCAAACCCTAGCTCACTCTGTCCCTCTCTCTCACTCCGTCCACTCCTTTCCCTCCCCCTTTCTGATCCCATCCGGCCCGCGCGCAGCAACGCAAGGACAACACAGTCCGCGCCGGCCCCGTGCCGTCTCCTTCCCCGCCGGGTGCTCCTCCACGTGGCCAGCGTTGGATGCTTGTGCCCACGCCTCTGGCCCGCACGTGCACTCCGGAATCGGAGGCGCGCACTGCGAGAGGTAGCGTGCACGGGAGAGGGACACGGTGGAGCAGTCCGCGCACCGCCGCCGCGGGACGGAGCCGGACGCCGATGAGGATGTGCGTCTCCTCGCATGGGTGTATCGCGCTCCCTCAGGACGGCAGAGATGGACGCTCGCCGCCTCCGACAGAAGAACGCCAAGGCGCGGCTTGCTATTGAGCAGTCGGAGCGCAAGGCGAAGGAGGCAGCGTCGGAGAAGGCTTGGGTGGCAAGGCTGAAGCGGGAGCAGAACAGGGCGGTCCGTCGGATGAAGGGGCTCATCTCGTCGTCTCCGACTCCCACTCCGATGGCGGCGACAGCTACAGCTCCTCATCCAAAGACCAAGACCCTCCACCAGCCACGGATGCCTACAACCGCGCCGGCTACCGGAAGGGCAAAGGCCCGACAAGGAAGTGGTGCTTACAGCCCCCCTCCTCCTCCTCCACGTTTATATTGTTTTTAGTTGTAGAAGTTTATGAACTTAAACGAAGTATGATCTTTTGGATCTGGTGATGTTTATGTTAATGTCTGTTTGCAGCCGATCTTGTGTTTCTTTGCAGCCGATTTTTATTGTCCGTCGTTCGATCACGTAGGATAAAATCAACGTTTGCATGTGTAGTATGGATATAAGGCGCCGAATATGAGATAAGCGGATGTAGAGTGGCAAATATGAGGGGTGCGGTGCCCATGGACGGGATTAGGCGTTTGAGGCGCCTGATTTGCCAACTGCGGCTACCCACGAACACCTCGTCGTCGCCGCCCCCAACCATCCCATCCACGGCGATGCCTCTCGCCGGCCACTCCCTACCCCCCTTGCTCCGCCCCCGCCGATGGCCATGCTGCTCGATCGACCGAGCACACGCGGGTGCGTCGGCCGTTGACGGAGTGGCGCAGCGGATGTATCCGCCCTCTCCCTGTGCGCTCTCCAAGAACTGCGTCAGGATTGGATCCAGCCATCTCCTCCTTGGCCGCGCGCGCTCAGCTCGCTGGCTACTTACGGTACACAAACGGCCCGTCACCTCCACAGTCCTGCCAATCCCCTGCTCGCTCCCCCTCCCCAGATTCAGCCCAGTCTCTCGTTAGCCTGTAATACTTTCGTCCCCTTTCAGTTACCAGGAATTTTAACAGCGGATCTGATGCACTACGTGTGCTTTGGTCACCAACAAGTCATGGGGAAGCAGGTTGCTATTGGCCTGTCACTGCCTCGTCTTCAGACTCTGGAGTGGGCGGCATTTTCAGCTTGAAACAAAGGTGAGTGATCAATTACGCTGATTCAGTTGTGCAGCCATGCATATGATTGATTGTCTTCCATCACTGCTCCAATTACGTTACCTGCACCCCCAATTTATCTGCGAGACCATTGTTTTACTACACCAGTTGCAGAATTTGTAATCTTGACCAGTGATACAAACCACCCCCATGTGCTAGTGGCAAGCTCGATGTTCGGGTTATCGTAAACAAAGGATCCATCAATCGATGTGTTCCTTAATTACAACGTCGATCTGCCCCCAAGTCTTCTCCCAAGTAAATGTCACTTAACAATGTGCCCCAATGTCACGCAACGGATGGATCGCCTCTCACTTAATTTATGCGAAGGTGCCCGGTCAAGGCACCACCTACTAGCTCCCATCGTTAGTTAGGACCTAATTAATTAACTCATACGCCTAGCTAAAGTAAGACATCCCACCCTTCCAAAAATCAATTACCAATTATGAAAAGTACACTCAACCCCTCTTAATTATAAAACCATACAGTCAACTCTCCCAGCCTTTAGAACCGGTGCACTTCACCCTCCAAGATTGTTTTGGTATAACAGTATCGCCACGGGGATAGAGGTTTTGCTGAAGTTGCAATCCAACACCGAATATCTCTCTGGGTTATCTCTTTCTCTCTGCTCTCCAAACTGATGTTGCACGCCGTGCAGAAGAGCTGTTTAATTTGCATATCCCGGGCGTAGAAAGAGAGCAAGACAAGGAAGAAACACAAGAGGAGGAAGAATTAAGCCGTTGAAAATTATTTTGAACTACAAATTTAATGGTATGATTATGCAACGCATAACCCACATTTTGATGATCAAACCTGGTCAAAGCTGAATGTAGAGATTCGCGCGCACCATGTAAGTAGGGAGGGTAGCACCCTAGGAAAAGATTCCCTTGCACACGATTTTTCTTTAACTTGAATAAAAACAAGATTGATGGTGATGTGGCATCGTATGGTTGACTATATCATATAAACACAATTTTTTATTAAAGCATAATGTGATGCCTAGTGTTGACATCCCAACCAACATATGCTCAGAATGCAGTACCCAACAATTGCACACAAAATGAAATCTATATATGTACACCAGCGCACTCGTTGATAAGTCACACAGAGCTCACAAAAAGCAAGGTTTCTCCAAAAGCAATGAAAGGGAGCCTCTGCCATGAGTTGAAGAGTGACCTCCCGGCAGCCGAGGTGTGGGAGGTCTATGGAGGCCTCCTTTTGGGCCAGTTGATCCCTCAATTGCTTCCCGACGTGCTCTCAAAGTTCGAGGTTGTGGTTGGAGATGGTGGTGTTGGAACAGTCTTGCGTCTCACCTTTCCTCCTGGTTAGAATCTGAACCCTTATACTTCCGACCAGCAAGTCCTTATTTTCCTCTCGGAATATGCACCCCAAAATCTTAGCTTCAGGCTGGAAATAATTTTTATTTTTTGGTGATTAATGCATGCTAGGAATCCCTGGACTGGAATACCAGAAAGAAAAGTTCACCAAGATTGACAATGAAAACTTTGTCAAGGAGGCACTGGTAATAGAAGGAGGTCTCCTCAATCTCGGATTTTTGAAGTATTTCGTACGGTTTGAGATTGTACGGGATGCAGATAACACATCTACAATAATATCAACTGTGGAATATGAAGTTGAGGACGAGCACACAGGCAACGCAGCCTTTGTCACTACCAGCACTTTCGCTCGTATTGCTGAGGCCATCACAAAGTACATCAAGGCGCAGAAGGGCGATGAGAAAGCCCCAGAGCAAACTTTGTAAGAAGAAAGCATCCCACCATACTTTGAAGTCTGTATATATACATATATGTTTAATGCTACATTTGAGGAGGTGTTTGTGAGAAAAAAAGGGATGTGCCAGTCAGGCTTGGGAGGCACATACTTCTCCGTGGAGAAACTGAAACTGGGGAATATGCAAGTCTGTTTTCAAGAGCTAGTGTCCAGCTGGTCCACGCTCGGTTAACGTGAACAAATTAAGGGTCCATCCATCGGCTCATCAGATCGATGAAGGACCTCGATCAATTCCTTAAGTCTTCACATAGCTTACGCTTAGCTAAGTTTGGCCAAGGTTATGTCACTTACATTAGTTAATCAGTTGGACCTCGATCGATCCCCAAGTCATCTCATATCTAGGTCATCTCTCGTTTTGCGATGTCTGTCAGATCTTGATTGGTTAAGATATTGTCTTGGTACTTTACATTGCCAGCGGGCTTAAGCCAAACGTCCGGTGACTGAACAAGCGTTGTGTTTCTAGAGAGAGAGAGAGAGCGCAACTTTGCGTAACTTTCTCTCTCGGCTCAGTAATTCTTGGACCCATCGTCCCATGTGCAGGTTGTAGTATTAAGCTGTCGTGGGTCGTAGTATATGATAACCACACATCTGTCTTGATAGTTTTAGTTCGAATAATCTAGAACATGTAACCTGAAAGAGAAACCTGAAGTTTAGGGATTTCACTAGATACTTCAAGATGGATTCAATGGCGCACATTAGTCAGCAACACCTTTTTTTCTGCGGGTGAAGTTACCAACACATGTGTACCAGAGGATAAAAAAAAAAGAACGATCAGTTAGATAAGTACTTAGCAAGCATAGTACCATTATTGTTTGATTGTCCACATGCAAAAGCATAATGCACAGACGACGACATAAACTCAGGATGCACGCGGATGCGTCCGCTGCTTTATTGACGTGCTGCTTTAATTACCTTTACTCAGACGGCCCTAAACATGACTATCAACACAATCTGACATAATAAGACAGCATATGTACATAGATATAACGACAATAGATCTAGTTACTTCATCTCCGAATTAAATCCACCACAGCCACATAGGGAGCACGCGACCTTATCCGCACTAGTCAGCTGACAATGTTGACACGCGCTGAGCACAGAATCGGGACTTGTTTGCTGCTCGTTGGGTTTTGCGTGGTCCGGTGGGAATTGCAGTTCATATTGTGAAGTTGGTTTGAAGTCCCCATGGGATCCTGGTGTTCCAAGGGGATAAAGAGTCTGTTGGTGCGGAAGCTGATACCCGCTGGCATGCTCCATGCCATTGGCTGGCAGGAAAAACTGATAATTATCTATGTAGCTTGGCTGGTGCTGCTGCCACCACCCAGGTGTTGGTTCTTGATCGGTGTGGCCCTGAAAAATCATGGTGTTGAATGGGTCAAACTGATGTTGAACGGGGAACGGATCCTCAAGCTCCTGATGTTGTTGCTCTTCCAGCCAAGCATGGTAATCTTGCTGGTGGTGCGGCTTCAACGGTGGCTCGCCGGGTCCTTCGTATGTTGTCTCTTGTGGTGCTGGGGCGTCAAGGTAATGCTGATCTCCATATGGGTGTTCTTGCTGGACAACGACCTGGATCATCTGGGTTGTCTCGTCCTGCTCCATGATCTCTTCTTCATTCAAAGCATGGTGATCACTTGTAAACATTGGTGGCGGTTCGGAGAATACGTCAGGTGTGGTCTCTTGTTTTTGCTGCGGTTGCTGCAGTTGTTCCTGATTTTTAGGTGGATGGGAGGGGTCCATCTTCTCCTTCTTCTGTCTTTTGGTCTTGCGCACCTTTCTAGCGCCTGTTGCCGCCGTCTTGCCTTCGCTACTAGTGTCTTCTGCCATCTTGTTTGCTGTGCCTTTGCTGCTTTTGGCCTCCCAGTGTAGCTTCTCCTGTATTGTGCACAAGACCCACTGATCTAACTGCAATGCAGGCAGAGTAAAAGGAGAATATGATGTAAGTAGTAGTAGTATTTAAGGTTAGTACGCCCCAATGCACTTCTTTTCTACCACATGCTTATAGTAGCTTAACAAGCTATTAGAAGTATATGATTAGTACACTCCCATACACTTCTGGCACCTTAATTACAACACCATGCGATTAACAGTCTAGACATTCACATGCGAAGTAATGTATTTATAAATAAAACCCTACAAAATAGGATACAACGAATGCAACGTCGAGATAAATTTATACATGTGATTTTCAAATATTCAACCACTGGAGGTTCTTGAAAGTGTCAATGGTGAAAGTTGCAAATGTTTGACTAGACTTGATTTATGTTCTAAACAATGTCTTTTTGAAGTAATAAAGCTTACATTTGTTTTTTTGGAGGACACTTACATTCGTTATTTGGTGCGTAAATAATTGGCTACACACTATGGCAATTAAAATAATATATTCAAATTGTTTAGAATTACTAATATTCGTAATACGTCATTATGGAATGCTCTTACGGAGTTATATCCATAATTGTGAGCGGCACCATGAATAAATGCAGGGGAACATGGTGTAGACCACAAACCCTAATTTACTCGCATAACTATTCCGATCGACTGGGCACAAGGGATGATTTGATCTGCAGATCATCATAGACAAGTACTCCCTCCGTCCCAAAATAAGCGTTTCAACTGTAGTACAAAGCTTTTAAAGTTGTGCTAAAATTGAAACATTTATTTTGGAACCGAGGGAGTAGTAAAGATTCCGTTCGTCATGCTACTATTTAAAGCTTTGATAATCTGGTAAAAAATAGCAAGGTAGCAATGCATGTAGACCTACGTACATACCCCTTCCCTGCCTCGCAAGACATACTCGTTCATGCTCCACTTGTCATGGCTGACGCCCTTGGTATGGTAGGTGAGGATCCTCCTTGTCCCTGTGGTCTCGCAGGTCCTGCTGCGCTCGATGATCCCCAGGCGCCCCGTCGCCTTCCAGCTCGCCCTCAGGTTATTCAGCTTCCGGCGCGGCTCGCCGTTCTTGTTCGCCGGGCACTCGGTCCTTTTCGTGAAGAAGAAGTACCTGCCCTCCCCGTAGGCCTTGCGCTTCTCTAGTTAGGTTAAGATGAAACCAAAATTAATCCATCACCTCGATTCATTCAGAGTGCATGCATTTGATATAGGAATTTACTGGGAAGCCCCTGGAAAACAAGTTTTAAGATGCACGGACTCGATTTCATTCAACATTTGACTGACTTTATTAACAGCGAATAGAAAATTACGATGAATAGATCAATATACCGAGCAAATCATCAATTATGAAGTTGAGGTGTGGTATAATTACGTACGTACCGACGAGCTCGGCGGGGTCCCAGTCGAGGATGTCGACGTCCATGAACACGTCGAGCGGCGGCTCCAGTCCGTCGATCTTGGCGCGGAGGTAGACGTCGAGGAGCTCCTCGTCGCTTGGCAGGAAGTGGTATCCCGCGGGGAACCGTAGCTGCGGCACCAGCTCTTCCTCCTCTTCGCCTGTCATGTTTGCCGACGCCTCCTCTTCGCCTGTCATGTTTGCCGACGCCTCCTCTTCGCCTGTCATGTTTGCCGACGCCTGGCGTTGAGCCACCGTAGCACTTCCGGCGACTGGCGACGGGGATGACGAACGACGATGAAGGGAAGCACTTGTAGCTTCTTGCAAACAATCGATCCGCAACTAGCTTCTTGCTAACAATCGATCCTTCCCTGGACGTGGACGTGTAGTGCTAGGACTCGTAGCCGGGACAGGACACGCACGTATACAATTACAACCAGCCGATCGATCTATACTTTGATCGATTGTTAGCAACCCAGCAGCGCACGCGGACTCTGATTGTTTGATGGCCACAATTGTATATCTAATTAACGCGTGTCTGTAATGTCGCAAAGTGTTGTATCTAATTAAGGATAGTTATTGGAATTGTATCAGGTTTGTTAGACTTGGACGGCCTGCCATGTGGCGTCGCTTGGGCGATAAGGGCATCTCCCACGCTGACCCACAAATTTGCTCCGGCATCTATCCGTGAACAAAGGGGAGCCGTCCAGAAATACTGATGCGGGAGCTGGCCATCCAACACTGTCCGCATACATTTGAACCATTGATTGAACTAACCGGACAGAATTAATGCAAACATAGCGGATTTTATATAAACCGGACGAAATTCATTACATTTTGGACATACTTCGACTAAAAGCGGAGCTCGTCCGATTCTGGAGGTATAATTTTGGACATACTTCAACTAATCAACTAGTCAATGTCGGCCGCGGCAGATCTCCATTCCCATGACATGGCTATCCTCCGCGGCTTCCGCCTCCGCCATATCTTCTCTATGTCTGGTTTCGCCACTCATCGGAGTAGCCATGCTTCAGCCAGAGGGAAGAGTTGCTACTCCGCTTCCGTGAAGCTGAGGCGGGGGTCTACGATGGTTTGTGTTGAACCGGGCAAGACACCGGCTGTGTATGCTGGCGACGCGGCGGTGGTGGATATCGTGGGACCCAAGCGGCGGCGGCCTCCCATGGTTTACTTTTCATCGGTGTCAGTGGCGGCAACGGACGGCTTGGCCGCCTTCGCCGACAGGGCACTGCTACCTCTTGAGCATGCGTTGGTTTTCCCTTAAAGAGGAAAGGGTGATGCAACAAAGTAGCGTAAGTATTTCCCTCAGTTTTTGAGAACCAAGGTATCAGTCTTGTAGGAGACTACACGCAAGTTCCTAGTACCTGCACAAACAATTAAGAACCTTGCAACGAACGCGATAATGGGGTTGTCAATCCCTTCACGGCCACTTGCAAAAGTGAGATCTGATAGAGATAATAAGATAAATATTTTTGGTATTTTTGTTGTATAGATTGAAAAGCAAAGATTGCAAAATAAACGGCGACAGAAATAGCTAGTTGACGGGAGATTAATATGATGAAAAATAGACCCGGGGGCCATAGGTTTCACTAGTGGCTACTCTCAAGATAGCAAATTCTACGGTGAGTGAACAAATTACTGTCGAGCAATTGATAGAAAAGCGCATAGTTATGAGAATATCTAGGCATGATCATGTATATAGGCATCACGTCCGTGTCAAGTAGACCGAAATGATTCTGCATCTACTACTATTACTCCACACATCGACCGCTATCCAGCATGCATCTAGAGTATTAAGTTCATAAGAACAGAGTAACGCATTAGGCAAGATAACATGATGTAGAGGGATAAACTCAAGCAATATGATATAAACCCCATCTTTTTATCCTTGATGACAACAATACAATACGTGTCATTTCCCTGCTGTCACTGGGATCGAGCACCGCAAGATTGAACCCAAAGCTAAGCACTCCTCCCATTGCAAGAAAGATCAATCTAGTAGGCCAAAGCAAACTGATAATTCAAAAAGACTTGCAAAGATATCAAATCATGCATATAAGAATCCAGAGAAGATTCAAATATTGTTCATAGATAAACTTGATCATAAACCCACAATTCATCGGATCTCGACAAACACACTGCAAAAAGTATTACATCGAATAGATCTCCAAGAAGACCGAGGAGAACTTTGTATTGAGATCCAAAGAAAGAGAAGAAGCCATCTAGCTAATAACTATGGACCCGAAGGTCTGTGGTAAACTACTCACACATCATCGGAGAGGCTATGATGTTGATGTAGAAGCCCTCCGTGATCGATTCCCCCTCCGACAGAGCGCCGGAAAAGGCCCCAAGATGGGATCTCATGGGTACAGAAGGCTGCGGTGGTGGAAATAGGGTTTCATGGTGCTCCTGGATGTTTTCGGGGTATATGAGTATATATAGGCGAAAGAAGTAGGTCGGTGGAGCCACGAGGGGCCCACGAGGGTGGGGGGCGCGCCTACCCCCCTGGGCGCGTCCTCCTACCTCGTGGCTGCCTCATTTCTTCCTTGACGTCCACTCCAAGTCTCCTGAATTGGATTTGTTCCAAAAACGACTCTCCCGAAGGTTTCATTCTGTTTGGATTCCGTTTGATATTCCTTTTCTGCGAAACACTGAAATAGGCAAAAAAAACCCAGCAATTTGCACTAGGCCTTTGGTTAGTAGGTTAGTCCGAAAAATAATATAAAAGTGTATAACAAAGCCCATTAAACATCCAAAACAGATAATATAATAGCATGGAACAATAAAAAATTATAGATACGTTGGAGACGTATCAAGCATCCCCAAGCTTAATTACTGCTTGTCCTCGAGTAGGTAAATGATAAAAACAGAATTTTTGATGTGGAATGCTACCTAGCATAATCTTTAATGTAATTTTCTTTATTGTGGCGTGAATGTTCAGATCCGAAAGATTCAAGACAAAAGTTTAATATTGACATAAAAATAATAATACTTCAAGCATACTAACTAAGCAATCATGTCTTCTCAAAATAACATGGCAAAAGAAAGCTATCCCTACAAAATCATATAGTCTGGCTATGCTCTATCTTCATCACACAAAATATTTAAATCATGCAAAACCGCGATGACAAGCCAAGCAATTGTTTCATACTTTTGGTGTTCTCAAACTTTTTCAATCTTCACGCAATACATGAGCGTGAGCCATGGACATACCACTATATGTGGAATAGAATGGTGGTTGTGAAGGAAATATGCCTTAGAGGCAATAATAAAGTTATTATTTATTTCCTCATATCATGATAAATGTTTATTATTCATGCTAGAATTGTATTAACCGGAAACTTAGTACATGTGTGAATACATAGACAAACAGAGTGTCACTAGTATGCCTCTACTTGACTAGCTCGTTAACCAAAGATGGTTAAGTTTCCTAACCATAGACATGAGTTGTCATTTGATTAACGGGATCACATCATTAGGAGAATGATGTGATTGACTTGACCCATTCCGTTAACTTAGCACTTGATCGTTTAGTTTACTGCTATTGCTTTCTTCATGACTTATACATGTTCCTATGACTATGAGGTTATGCAACTCCCGATTACCGGAGGAACACTTTGTGTGCTACCAAACGTCACAACGTAACTGGGTGATTATAAAGGTGCTCTACAGGTGTGTCCGATGGTACTTGTTGAGTTGGCATAGATCAAGATCAGGATTTGTCACTCCGATTGTCGAAGAGGTATCTCTGGGCCCACTCGGTAATACACATCACTATAACCCTTGCAAGCATTGTAACTAATGAGTTAGTTACGGGATGATGTATTACGGAACGAGTAAAGAGACTTGCCGGTAACGAGATTGAACTAGGTATTAAGATACCGACGATCGAATCTCGGGCAAGTAACATACCGACGACAAAGGGAACAACGTATGTTGTTATGCGGTTTGACCGACAAAGATCTTCATAGAATATGTGGGAGCCAATATGAGCATCCAGGTTCCACTATTGGTTATTGACCGGAGACATGTCTCGGTCATGTCTACATAGTTCTCGAACCCGTAGGGTCCCCACGCTTAAAGTTCGGTGACGATAGGTATTATGAGTTTTTGTGTTTTGATGTACCGAAGGTAGTTCGGAGTCCCAGATATGACCACGGACATGACGAGGAGTCTCGAAATGGTCGAGACGTAAAGTTCGATATATTGGACGACTATATTCGGACACCGGAAGTGTTCCGGGTGGTTTCGGAGAAAACCGGAGTGCCGGAGGGTTACCGGAACCCCCCGGGAGAAATAGTGGGCCTTATGGGCCTTAGTGGAGAGAGAGAGGGCTGGCCTAGGGCAGGCCGCGCGCCCCTCCCCCTCTGGTCCGAATTGGACTAGGAGAGGGGCGGCGGCGCCCTCCTTTCCTTCTCCCTGTCCCCCTTCCTTTCCCCCTCCTAGTAGGAGTAGGAAAGAGGGGAGTCCTACTCCTACTAGGAGGAGGACTCCTCCTCCTGGCGCGCCTACAGGGGCCGGCCGACCTCCCCCCTTGCTCCATTATATACGGGGGCAAGGGGCACGTCTAAACACACATGTTGATCTCTCCCAGCCGTGTGCGGTGCCCCCCTCCACCATAATCCACCTCGATCATATCGTAGCGGTGCTTAGGCGAAGCCCTGCGTCGGTAGCATCATCATCACCGTCATCATGCTGTCGTGCTGACGAAACTCTTCGGCGAAGTTTTGCTAGATCGGAGCTCGCGGGACGTCATCGAGTTGAACGTGTGCTGAACTCGGAGGTGCCGTGCGTTCGGTACTTGGATCGGTCGGATCATGAAGATGTACGAATACATCAACCGCGTTGTGCTAACGCTTCTGCTTTCGGTCTACAAGGGTACGTGGACACACTCTCCCCTCTCGTTGCTATGCATCACCATGATCCTGTGTGTGCGTAGGAAATATTTTGAATTTACTACGTTCCCCAACAGTGGCATCAGTACCAGGTTTATGCGTAGATGTTATATGCACGAGTAGAACACAAGTGAGTTGTGGGCGATACAAGTCATACTGCTTACCAACATGTCATACTTTGGTTCGGCGGTATTGTTGGATGAAGCGGCCGGACCGACATTACGCGTACGCTTACGCGAGACTGGTTCTACCGACGTGCTTTGCACACATGTGGCTGGCGGGTGTCAGTTTCTCCAACTTTAGTTGAACCGAGTGTGGCTACGCCCAGTCCTTGAGAAGGTTAAAACAACACTAACTTGACGAACTATCGTTGTGGTTTTGATGCGTAGGTAAGAACGGTTCTTGCTCAGCCCATAGCAGTCACGTAAAACTTGCAACAACAAAGTAGAGGACGTCTAACTTGTTTTTGCAGGGCATGTTGTGATGTGATATGGTCAAGACATGATGCTATATTTTATTGTATGAGATGATCATGTTTTGTAACCGAGTTATCGGCAACTGGCAGGAGCCATATGGTTGTCGCTTTATTGTATGCAATGCAATCGCCCTGTAATTGCTTTACTTTATCACTAAGCAGTAGCGATAGTCGTAGAAGCAATAGTTGGCGAGACGACAACGATGCTACGATGGAGATCAAGGTGTCGCGCTGGTGACGATGGTGATCATGACGGTGCTTCGGAGATGGAGATCACAAGCACAAGATGATGATGGCCATATCATATCACTTATATTGATTGCATGTGATGTTTATCTTTTATGCATCTTATTTTGCTTAGATCGACGGTAGCATTATAAGATGACCTCTCACTAATTTCAAGGTACAAGTGTTCTCCCTGAGTATGCACCGTTGTGAAAGTTTGTCGTGCTGAGACACCACGTGATGATCGGGTGTGATAAGCTCTACGTTCACATACAACGGGTGCAAGCCAGTTTTGCACATGCAGAATACTCGGGTTAAACTTGACGAGCCTAGCATATACAGATATGGCCTCGGAACACTGGAGACCGAAAGGTCGAGCGTGAATCATATAGAAGATATGATCAACATAGTGATGTTCACCATTGAAAACTACTCCATCTCACGTGATGATCGAACATGGTTTAGTTGATATGGATCACGTGATCACTTACATGATTAGAGGGATATCTATCTAAGTGGGAGTTCTTAAATAATTTGATTAACTGAACTTTAATTTATCATGAACTTAGTACCTGATAGTATTTTGCATGTCTATGTTGGTGAGATAGATGGCCCGTGCTGTTGTTCCGTTAAATTTTAATGCGTTCCTTGAGAAAGAAAGTTGAAAGATGATGGTAGCAATTACACGGACTGGGTCCGTAACTTGAGGATTATCCTCATTGTTGCACAGAAGAATTACGTCCTGGAAGCACCGCTAGGTGCCAAACCTGCTGCAGGAGCAACACCAGATGTTATGAACGTCTGGCAGAGCAAAGCTGATGACTACTCGATAGTTCAGTGTGCCATTCTTTACGGCTTAGAACCGGGACTTCAACGTTTTGAACGTCATGGAGCATATGAGATGTTCCAGGAGTTGAAGTTAATATTTCAAGAAAATGCCCGGATTGAGAGACATGAAGTCTCCAATAAGTTCTACATCTGCAAGATGGAGGAGAATAGTTCTGTCAGTGAGCATATACTCAGAATGTCTGGGTATAACAATCACTTGATTCAACTGGGAGTTAATCTTCCGGATGATAGTGTTATTGATAGAATTCTTCAATCACTGCCACCAAGCTACAAGAGCTTCGTGATGAACTATAATATGCAAGGGATTGACAAGACGATTCCCGAGCTCTTCGCAATGCTAAATGCTGCGGAGGTAGAAATCAAGAAGGAGCATCAAGTGTTGATGGTCAACAAGACCACCAGTTTTAAGAAAAAGGGCAAATGGAAGAAGAAGGGGAACTTCAAGAAGAACGGCAAACAAGTTGCTGTTCAGGAGAAGAAACCCAAGTCTGGACCTAAGCCTGAGACAGAGTGATTCTACTGCAAACAGGCTGGTCACTGGAAGCGGAATTGCCCCAAGTATTTGGCGGATAAGAAGGATGGCAAGGTGAACAAAGGTTTATGTGATATACATATTATTGATGTGTACCTTACTAATTCTCGCAGTAGTGCCTGGGTATTTGATACTGGTTCTGTTGCTAATATTTCCAACTTGAAACAGGAACTACGGATTAAGCGAAGATTGGCAAAGGACGAGGTGACGATGCGCGTGGGACATGGTTCCAAAGTCGATGTGATCGCGGTCGGCACGCTACCTCTACATCTACCTTTGGGATTAGTTTTAGACCTAAATAATTGTTATTTGGTGCCAGCGTTGAGCATGAACATTTTATCTGGATCTTGTTTGATGCGAGACGGTTATTCATTTAAATCAGAGAATAATGGTTGTTCTATTTATATGAGTAATATCTTTTATGGTCATGCACCCTTGAAGAGCGGTCTATTCTTTTTGAATCTCGATAGTGGAGATACACATATTCATAGTATTGAAGCTAAAAGATGTAGAGTTGATAATGATAGTGCAACTTATTTGTGGCACTGCCGTTTAGGTCATATTGGTGTAAAGCGCATGAAGAAACTCCATTCTGATGGACTTTTGGAATCACTTGATTATGAATCACTTGGTACTTGCGAACCATGCCTCATGGGCAAGATGACTAAAACGCCGTTCTCCGGAAGAATAGAGCGAGCAACAGATTCGTTGGAAATCATACATACAGATGTATGTGGTCCGATGAAATGTTGAGGCTCGTGGTGGATATCGTTATTTTCTCACCTTCACAGATGATTTGAGCAGATATGGGTATATCTACTTGATGAAACATAAGTCTGAAACATTTGAAAAGTTCAAAGAATTTCAGAGTGAAGTGGAAAATCATCGAAACAAGAAAATAAAGTTTCTACGATCTGATCGTGGAGGAGAATTTTTGAGTTACGAGTTTAGTCTTCATTTGAAACAATGTGGAATAGTTTCACAACTCACGCCACCTGGAACACCACAGCGTAATGGTGTGTCCGAACGTCGTAATCGTACTTTAATAGATATGGTGCGATCCATGATGTCTCTTACTGATTTACCGCTATCATTTTGGGGTTATGCTTTAGAGACGGCTGCATTCACGTTAAATAGAGCACCATCTAAATCCGTTGAGACGACTCCTTATGAACTGTGGTTTGGCAAGAAACCAAAGTTGTCATTTCTTAAAGTTTGGGGCTGCGATGCTTATGTGAAAAAGCTTCAACCTGATAAGCTCGAACCCAAATCGGAGAAATGTGTCTTCATAGGATACCCAAAAGAAACAGTTGGGTACACCTTCTATCACAGATCCGAAGGAAAGACTTTTGTTGCTAAGAATGGATACTTTCTAGAGAAGGAGTTTCTCTCGAAAGAAGTGAGTGGGAGGAAAGTGGAACTTGACGAGGTAACTGTACCTGCTCCCTTATTGGAAAGTAATTCATCACAGAAACCGGTTCCTGTGACACCTGCACCAATTAGTGAGGAAGCTAATGATGATGATCATGAAACTTCAGATCAAGTTACTACCGAACCTCGTAGGTCAACCAAAGTAAGATCCGCACCAGAGTGGTACGGTAATCCTGTTGTGGAGGTCATGTTACTAGACCATGACGAACCTACGATCTATGAGGAAGCGATGATGAGCCCAGTCTCCGCAAAATGGCTTGAGGCCATGAAATCTGAGATGGGATCCATGTATGAGAACAAAGTGTGGACTTTGGTTGACTTGCCTGATGATCGGCAAGCCATCGAGAATAAATGGTTCTTCAAGAAGAAGACAGACGCTGATGGTAATGTTACTGTCTACAAAGCTCGACTTGTTGCGAAAGGTTTTTGACAAGTTCAAGGAGTTGACTACGATGAGACCTTCTCACCCGTACCGATGCTTAAGTCCGTCCGAATCATGTTAGCTATTGCCACATTTTATGATTATGAAATTTGGCAAATGGATGTAAAGGCTGCATTCCTGAATGGATTTCTGGAAGAAGAGTTGTATATGATGCAACCTGAAGGTTTTATCGATCCAAAGGGTACTAACAAAGTGTGCAAGCTCCAACGATCCATTTATGGACTGGTGCAAGCCTCTCGGAGTTGGAATAAACGTTTTGATAGTGTGATAAAAGCATATGGTTTTATACAGACTTTTGGAGAAGCCTGTATTTACAAGAAAGTGAGTGGGAGCTCTGTAGCATTTCTAATATTATATGTGGATGACATATTGTTGATTGGAAATGATATAGAATTTCTGGATAGCATAAAAGGATACTTGAATAAGAGTTTTTCAATGAAAGACCTCGGTGAAGTTGCTTACATATTGGGCATCAAGATCTATAGAGATAGATCAAGACGCTTAATTGGACTTTCACAAAGCACATACCTTGACAAAGTTTTGAAGAAGTTCAAAATGGATCAGGCAAAGAAAGGGTTCTTGCCTGTGTTACAAGGTGTGAAGTTGAGTAAGACTCAATGCCCGACCACTGCAGAAGATAGAGAGAAAATGAAAGATGTTCCCTATGCTTCAGCCATAGGCTCTATCATGTATGCAATGTTGTGTACCAGACCTGATGTGTGCCTTGCTATTAGTTTAGCAGGGAGGTACCAAAGTAATCCAGGAGTGGATCACTGGACAGCGGTCAAGAACATCCTGAAATACCTAAAAAGGACTAAGGATATGTTTCTCGTTTATGGAGGTGACAAAGAGCTCATCGTAAATGGTTACGTTGATGCAAGCTTTGACATTGATCCGGACGATTCTAAATCGCAAACCGGATACGTCTTTATATTGAACGGTGGAGCTGTCAGTTGGAGCAGTTCTAAACAAAGCGTCATGGCGGGATCTACGTGTGAAGCGGAGTACATTGCTGCTTCGGAAGCGGCGAATGAAGGAGTCTGGATGAAGGAGTTCATATCCGATCTAGGTGTCATACCTAGTGCATCGGGTCCAATGAAAATCTTTCGTGACAATACTGGTGCAATTGCCTTGGCAAAGGAATCCAGATTTCACAAGAGAACCAAGCACATCAAGAGACACTTCAACTCCATCCGGGATCAAGTCCAGGTGGGAGACATAGAGATTTGCAAGATACCTACGGATCTGAACGTTGCAGACCCGTTGTCTAAGCCTCTTCCACGAGCAAAACATGATCAGCACCAAGACTCCATGGGTGTTAGAATCATTACTGTGTAATCTAGATTATTGAATCTAGTGCAAGTGGGAGACTGAAGGAAATATGCCCTAGAGGCAATAATAAAGTTATTATTTATTTTCTCATATCATGATAAATGTTTATTATTCATGCTAGAATTGTATTAACCGGAAACTTAGTACATGTGTGAATACATAGACAAACAGAGTGTCACTAGTATGCCTCTACTTGACTAGCTCGTTAATCAAAGATGGTTAAGTTTCCTAACCATAGACATGCGTTGTCATTTGATTAACGGGATCACATCATTAGGAGAATGATGTGATTGACTTGACCCATTCCATTAGCTTAGCACTTGATTGTTTAGTTTACTGCTATTGCTTTCTTCATGACTTATAGATGTTCCTATGACTATGAGGTTATGCAACTCCCGATTACCGGAGGAACACTTTGTGTGCTACCAAACGTCACAACGTAACTGCGTGATTATAAAGGTGCTCTACAGGTGTCTCCGATGGTACTTAGAGCATTGTAACTAATGAGTTAGTTACGGGATGATGTATTACGGAACGAGTATATAGACTTGCCCGTAACGAGATTGAACTAGGTATTGAGATACCGACGATCGAATCTCGGGCAAGTAACATACCGATGACAAAGGGAACAACATATGTTGTTATGCGGTTTGACCGATAAAGATCTTCATAGAATATGTGGGAGAAAATATGAGCATCCAGGTTCCGCTATTGGTTATTGACTGGAGACATGTCTCGGTCATGTCTACATAGTTCTCGAACCCGTAGGGTCCGCACGCTTAAAGTTCGGTGACGATAGGTATAATGAGTTTTTGTGTTTTGATGTACCGAAGGTAGTTCGGAGTCCCGGATATGATCACGGACATGACGAGGAGTCTCAAAATGGTCGAGACGTAAAGATCGATATATTCGACGACTATATTCGGACACCGGAAGTGTTCCGGGTGGTTTTGGAGAAAACCAGAGTGCCGGAGGGTTACCGGAACCCCCCCGGGAGAAATAGTGGGCCTTATGGGCCTTAGTGGACAGAGAGAGGGCTGGCCTAGGGCAGGCCGCGCGCCCCTCCCCCTCTGGTCCGAATTGGACTAGGAGAGGGGCACTACTAGGGAAAACCCTAGTAGTAGCGCGGGTTTTGAGGCTATCAGCTGCGCGGGCAGCCGCGCTACCAATAAGGCGCTACAGCTAACTGTTAGTAGTAGCGCGGTCTGTACCCGCGCTACTACTATTGACTATATCAACAGCGCTTTTCCGGAACGCGCTACTATTAATTAGCTATAGCGATTTCCTAGCCCCGCGCTACTGCTATATCTTTCATCATTACCCCCGGCTTCCTACCCCGTTTCAGCTTCAATAAACTGCAATTTCCAGATACTAGGTACTACTAGATATCAATTTCATAAAGCATTATAGGTACTAGGTAGTACTCCCTCGGTTCCAAATTACTCGTAGTGGTTTTAGTTCAAATTTGAACTAAACCATGACGAGTAATTTGGAACGGAGGGAGTACTAGATAACAATTTCATATATACTCAACATGCATCCTCAAGCAGTAGTAGGTGATATCGACGACGATCATCATATGTAGTTCTAGATGATATCGACGATGATCATCATATGTTGTTCTACATGATATCGACGACGATCATCATATGTAGTTCTAGATGATATAGCCACACACACACATATGTAGTTCTAGATGATATCGACGACGATCATCATCCTCAAGCCTGGGCGGTGGGTGTTCCTGATAGTAATTAGGATGGCCTGTCCAACACGAAGATTCTTGACAACGAGGAATCTCTTCCACCCAACTGAGTTTAAGTGTGTGCGACCGTCTGTGTCCATGCGGTAAGTACAGGTGGTGACGGAGCCCCTTGCGGTAAGGCGTAGTCCAGCTGAGCCTTCTTCATCAGGCTCGATACCACAACTCACAGATAGGTTCTTTGGCAATTTCTGAATCGGAAAAACATATCAATTAATAAATAGCCTCGCACATACTCTTGCAAATATATTTCTATTAAGTCTAGATTTCTACACTATCAAAAGACACAGTACTACACATTTGTACTAATTAATCATGAATTCTACTAATAAGTATATATGGATTATCTACACTATTAATAGTTCCTTGGATTCTACACTAATAAGCATGTGATCAGACTCTACACTAAAGCATATCATCGACTAGATTCCACAACGCATATCATTGGACTCTACACTAAGCATATCATCGGATTCACTAAGCATATCATCGGATAATTTGCATTTGTAAGTATAATAATAAAGCATATATATATCATCAAATTATTACAGTCAGTGTAACATACCGTTTCATGCCAATCGACCATGGTACTTGTCAGGCGGGTCACGAATAGCACCCCGACAAAGTCATCACCTGGCGGAATTATGTCACATAGGTTGCACACCTCCTCCTCGCTCAGGCTCATTCTTTGAGCTACGATGGCTTCATGAAGTGGGTTCTCATCATCTTCATCGAGTGGGTCCTCATTATCTTCATCATCTTCGTCATCTTCATCATCTTCCACCAGATTGAGATAAATGACAGCCAGCTTGGGTCTTTCTGCTCTGAAGGAGAAGCTGATCAACTCACCACCAGTAAGACGCATGCGGGCGACGAAACGGGCCCATCCATCTCCTCCAATCTGCGACATATTGCGTCCTTTCTCGACCTCCATAGTGTACGACCCCCCAGGAGCCTCAAATGTCACAGTGTCTCCTGTCAGCTTGTTGAATTTCAACCTCACATTGCATGGGACGATCTGTGTAAAAAAAGCAAAATGACACAATGCAGTAATGCCAACACTAAAAATAAAATAGTCGTTACATTTCATCTAATTTCCTACCGCCGCATGACGAAAACTCGGCTGGAAGTAGATGCCGAACAGCTTGCCAGTTGCAAGGCTGCTCGCGCACCTTGACTTGCACAGTCGACATAGTGGCGGTGGTGGTGGCGCCATTTTCCTAAAGCAATATGAGCAAAGGATTAACGATCCACTTCATAGGAAAGAAAAACAGTAGCATGTGATATTTTTGGTTCTTTCGCGAGAAGCAATTTGATGGAAAATTATAATCCTAAGATCTAGTAACATATTAGATGACAAGGTACCACCTACCAAAGCATTTCGGTGGCACCTATTGTCGAAAAAAGTTTTCACAAATATCTACCAAATCAGGGTACCACCTACCAAGACATTTTATCTAATTTGGCCCCCATTGCCTAAGATAATTGATTAAAAAAACAAGTGGCAAAATTAACTAAATTGGCACCTATATTTTGCCAAAAAATAACTTATTACAAAAAAACAAAAGCATCTACCTATCCATGTACAGAAAAAATAACAATAAAATGGTGCATACTAAATCAACTAAATCAACTAGCCTACTAAATCCACTAGCATACTAAATCAACTAGCCTACTAAATCAACTAAATCAAAATGTTCTAAATCAACTAAATCAAACAACCTACAAAATCAACTAAATCAAAATGTTCTAAATCAACTAGCCTACCAAATCAACTTAATCAAAATGTTGCATATGAACTAGCTACTAAATCAAAATGTAGCAGGGAGGAGGGAGAAGGAGGGGCGACTCGAGGAGGGAGAAGAGAGTAGGACGGAGGAGGAAGGCAGAGCGAGGAGGGGCCGGCCGGCGGCGAGTGGAGGGAGGACGAAGGAGGAAGGCAGAGCGAGGAGGGGCCGGCCAGCGGCGAGTGGAGGGAGGACGGAGGAGGAGGCCGGTACCGAGTCAAGCGAGGAGGAGGAGGTGACGGCGGCGCAGAGGGAGGAGGGGCGACGAGGGAGGACCGGCGCGGGGGGTTGAGGGGGAGATCCAGTGAGTGTGAGTGGATCGGATAGAGAGGAGAGTGGGGGGTGGGAGATGGAATGGCTTAGCAGTAGCACGATATAGATAAAGGCGCTACTGCTAAACTACCTAGCAGTAGCGCCTTTCACAAAGAACGCCCTACTGCTATGTGTCAGCATGTAAAAATAGACATAAAAAATACATTGATCATCAATGATCTTTTTGTGTACAATCTGATTTGTCAATATGAGTCCTCACCGGTTTAGGAACCGGTGAAGACTCATATTGCGGGCACAAATTCTACACATAGAGTTCAATGAAGACCAAGTGTTTGTCAAAGTTTGAGAATTAACATATTTAAGGTGGTAGAAACTCTCTTCACGGAGCCAGGTGGGACTATATTTTTGTAGTAAACTTAGCAGTAGTGCTTATTGGTGAAATGCGCTGCTGCTATGATCCGTAGCAGTAGCGCTCTTCGTGCTAACGCGCTGCTGCTAGAACTAGCCTCGTGGCGTCGTCGTGGGAATTATAGCAGTAGCACGTCTTAGAGCGGGCGCGCTACTACTATATTTATTTCAGCAGCGAGTTTTGTTTCCGCGCGCTGCTGCTACGTAGCCGCAGCGCCTTATTTTAAAGCGCGTTGTTGGTAAGATTCTGTGTATAGGCTTTTCCCTAGTAGTGGGGGGGCTGCGCCCCCCTTCCCTTCTCCCTCTCCCCCTTCCTTTCCCCCTCCTAGTAGGAGTAGGAAAGAGCGGAGTCCTACCCCTACTAGGAGGAGGACTCCTCCTCCTGGCGCGCCTACAGGGGCCGGTCGGCCTCCCCCCTTGCTCCTTTATATACGGGGGCAAGGGGACACCTCTAAGCACACAAGTTGATCTGTTGATCTCTCCCGGCCGTGTGCGGTGCCCCCCTCCACCATAATCCACCTCGATCATATCGTAGCGGTGCTTAGGCGAAGCCCTGCGTCGGTAGCATCATCATCACCGTCATCACGCCGTCGTGCTGACGAAACTCTCCGGCGAAGCTTTGCTGGATCGGAGCTCGCGGGACGTCATCGAGTTGAACGTGTGCTGAACTCGGAGGTGCCGTGCGTTTGGTACTTGGATCGGTCGGATCGTGAAGACGTACGACTACATCAACCGTGTTTTGCTAACGCTTCCGCTTTCGGTCTACAAGGGTACCTGGACATACTCTCCCCTCTCGTTGCTATGCATCACCATGATCCTGTCTGTGCGTAGGAAATTTTTTTGAATTTACTACGTTCCCCAATAGGTTGTGGAGAAGACAAAAAGAAGAAGATAGTCTCACATCAACTAGCCGTATCAATGGGCTATGGAGATGCCCATCAATAGATATCAATGTGAGTGAGTAGGGATTGCCGTGCAACGGATGCACTAGAGCTATAATTGTATGAAAGCTCAACAAAAGAAACTAAGTGGGTGTGCGTCCAACTCGCTTGCTCACGAAGACCTAGGGCATTTTGGGGAAGCCCATCATTGGAATATACAAGCCAAGTTCTATAATGTAAAATTCCCACTAGTATATGAAAGTGACAACATAAGAGACTCTCTATCACGAAGATCATGGTGCTACTTTGAAGCACAAGTGTGGTAAAAGGACAGTAACATTGTCCCCTCTCTCTTTTTCTCTTATTTTTTTCTTTTCTTTTTTTTGTTTGGGTCTTTCTCCTTTTTTATGGCCTCTTTTTTCTCCTTTTTTTATTGTCCGGAGTCTCATCCCGACTTGTGGGGGAATCATAGTCTCCATGATCCTTTCCTCACTGGGACAATGCTCTAATAATGATGATCATCACATTTTTATTTACTTACAACTCAAGAATTACAACTCAACACTTAGAACAAAATATGACTCTATGTGAATGCCTCCGGCGGTGTACCGGGATGTGCAATGAATCAAGAGCTACATGTATGAAAGAATTATAAAGGTGGCTTTGCCACAAATATGATGTCAACTACATGATCATGCAAAGCAATATGACAATGATGAAGCGTGTCATTATAAACAGAACGGTGGTAAGTTGCATGGCAATATATCTTGGAATGGCTATGGAAATGCCATAATTGGTAGGTATGGTGGCTGTTTTGAGGAAGGTATATGGTGGGTGTATGATACCCGCGAAAGGTGCGCGGTATTAGAGAGGCTAGCAATGGTGGAAGGGTGAGAGTGCGTATGATCCATGGACTCAACATTAGTCATAAAGAACTCACATACTTATTGCAAAAATCTATTAGTTATCGAAACGAAGTACTACGCGCATGCTCCTAGGGGGGGGAGGGGGGTAGATTGGTAGGAAAAGACCATCGCTCGTCCCCGACCGCCACTCATCACATAACGGTTCACCATATGTGCATGCTAGGGAATCACAAACTTTAGCACAAGTATTTCTCAAATTCACAACTACTCAACTAGCATGACTCTAATATCACCATCTTCATATCTCAAAATAATCATAAAGAATCAAAACTTCTCATAGTATTCAATGCACTTTATATGATAGTTTTTATTATACCCATCTTGGATGCCTATCATATTAGGACTAATTTTATAGCCAAAGCAAATTACCATGCTGTTCTAAAAGACTCTCAAAATAATATAAGTGAAGCATGAGAGATCAATAATTTCTACAAAATAAAACCACCACTGTGCTCTAAAAAGATGTAAGCGAAGCACTAGAGCAAAATTATCTAGCTCAAAAGATATAAGTGAAGCACATAGAGTATTCTAATAAATTCTGACTCATGTGTGTCTCTCCAAAAGGTGTGTACAGCAAGGATGATTGTGGTAAACTAAAAAGCAAAGACTCAAATCATACAAGACGCTCCAAGCAAAACACATATGATGTGGTGAATAAAATATAGCCTCAAGTAAAGTTACCGATAGATGAAGACGAAAGAGGGGATGCCTTTCGGGGCATCCCCAAGCTTAGGCTTTTGGTTGTCCTTGAATTTTACCTTGGGGTGCCTTGGGCATCCCCAAGCTTAGGCTCTTTCCACACCTTGTTCCAAAATCCATCAAATCTTGAAAAACCTATTTACATACTGTAGTTGTTATCTAGCTAGTTTTCTTGAAAAACCCGGCTATAATAGAAAAGTTTTGAAGACATTGTTTAATAAAAACTTGGTTTTTAAAAATAATTTTGTGAACATTTTATAAAAAATCAAGAGCATTTAAAAAAATGCTTTGCAAACACTTTTTGAGAAAAAAAACTGGTTTCAAAAAATGAACATTTTTTTAAAAACGTATTGATATTTACTTTTTTTAGCACAAACATTTAAAAACACGAACATTCGGGAATGCATGTATGTTTTGAAAAAACCGGTACTAAAGGTTTTTCTGGAAAAAAAAATCTGAACATTTTGGAAAAAAATTTGATTTTTTTTCGATTTTTAATTTTCTGAATTATTTGATGATTTAGTCTCTAATCACCCCTCTTAACTACTCAAGTGTGGATCACTCATTTCAAATCATCTAACTTCCCGGCCGGTCACCCATCCTCTCACTCCCCCAGCCTGAGCATGCTTAACTTCGGAGTTCTATTCCCTCTACTTTCCAAGTCTGCACTTGTTGTTTTCCTGACAAATGTAAGCTGACAATCCTATTAACCCTCAGCAGTTTAGCTTCAGCATTAGGTCACACGTTTCACCGATTGAGTTTGAAACTATTATTCTAAAAAACAGTAATTATTTAGTAACACTAATATTTTTTGAATAAGTTTGACCACAGTTTGACCACAGTTTGACCAGATTTGACCAAAATTCAAAAAATTGAAATAATTATTTAGTAACACTAATATTCTTGAATAATTATGTAGTAACATTAATACTTCTTGAATAAGTAGTTTGACCATAGTTTGACCAGATTTAACCAAAAAAACTGAAATTTGAGCATATCTTTTTTTCCTTTTGGAATTTGAGGATTCTAAAAAATTGCAAACAGGCCGTAGGCGGTCAAAATCGTTTGCGGATTTTCGTGCTGAATTTTTTGATATATTATACTTTTTTTTCTGACATCGTATGCAAAATTTATAGCCGTTTTACATTTTCCCTACACTTTTTGCAAAACATGTCCAAATTGAAGTTTTCAAATTTTCCTAACTAGTAGATGTAGTAATATAACTACCTCTCGAAGGATTTTATTTTTTGAAGTTTTTATCATTTTCTTTTGATTTTTTCAAAACTGAAAATTGCCCTATAGTCCCGGTTTGTGTCTCCAACCGGGACTATAGGTCAGACCCCTTTAGTCCCGGTTCATGGCACGAACCGGTACTAAAGGTTAGCCCTTTAGTACCGGTTTGTGCCACGAACCGGTACTAAAGGTGATCGTGGGGCCCCGGCCTGACGCCAGCCTGCCACCACCCCTTTAGTACCGGTTCGTGGCATGAACCGGTACTAAAGGTTCAACACGAACCGGCATTAATGCATAGCCGTTCGAACCGGCACTAATGGTACCATTAGTACCGGGCCAAAATCAAACCGGGACTAATGTGTCTCACATTAGGTCCTTTTTCTACTAGTGGACAAAGCTACAAGATAAATATGGTGTGTCCAAGATTTGTGGGGATGATTGTTATCCCTCCACCTCCGGCCGTGTTATGTTCTCAACTTCTACTTCACCTACACGTGGATTGCCATACGGTAATTATATGGTGAGTAGTGTTGGTCATTGCAATGATGATAGTGGGCTTATTGTTGACGATTCTTCATCACTATCTTATTGCAATGCTTCATCTTTGGACTTTGGCACTTCGAGCATCCTGCATGTTAAACATGCTTGTGTTGATAGTCCTTGCATATCATGTAGAAATGGATTGAGCATATCTCATGATGATATGCTTGCTATATCTTGTTGCCATGATAAAAATGCATGTATTTTCTCGAGTTGTTGTGCTAACAATGTAGAGGAAACCCAACACTCCATGGAACACGATTTGGTCTTGAATGTTGCTTCAAGGGATCTTACATCATCATCTATTGCTTCTCACTTTTGTCTTATGGCTAAGGTTTTGAAGGTATCTCCCACTTCGAATCCCAATATATCTTGTGATGATGATGTTGATGATGATAAGAATGATTATGATGTTGATAATGATGAAGAGAATGATAATGTTGCCTCCTTAAAAAATATGATGCCGATCCGCGCCCCATTCACGCCAGTGGTGCGCTCGACGCGCTGCCTCGAAACACTACACAGGTATGTGTCCGACAGGGCCATACGAATTTCTAAATTTATCTGTGTGACTGGTTCATAGTAATATACGCCAGTGGTGTGAATTTATCTCCTTTTCTGTTTTGCGAAAGGACCTCAGCAATTAAACGTCTAGCCAGAGATACAAGGCACCCCACACAGTATGAATGATTTACTCTAAGTTCTAAGCTATCCAAGGCATTGGATTTTTTTTCTGGCCATGATTCAGGACAGAGAATGTACTGACATATAATTTGAAAGCTTACATCACAGAATGATGTAAGTAAATAACAGATATTAAATGTATGGGAACACAGATGCAGGTTTTAGATATGGAGTAAGCAGATCCCTGAAAGAATCACTTTTCTCAACCATGCAAATTTCTAGCAAATATCTAGCAAACGAACCATCCTAGGAGCAACATGGATTTTGGCCAAATAGATTTTGAAGAACGGAGTTGGAATATTAGGGAGAGCAGTCCCAGGACTTTGTTCTTTAAAGTTGATTTTCTTCATCAAATTTGGTAGCCTGTACAAGGAGTAGGCACATGGAGACAGACAGGGGTAGTTAATTTACTATGTGTTAGTTGTTAAATATAAGCTACAGGTCCAAACGTTGATGCTCCGGCTTACAAGTCGTACGAAATGTTTTTTCAAATGCTTTATATGTTCATTGAACCATGGCGATGATTTTGTGTAGTTGCCTCTGAAGTACATAATTTTATTTTCTCATTTTCTCATAAAGCCTAGCTTTCGGACGGGATATGGGAAGAGATAGGTGAACAATCTATAGGATTTAATAGCCAGTGCAGCCTTGCTGTCCGCCTGCTATACCAAATTGTTTTGAATTTTGCGTATATACGTCCACTAGATTCTTGTTATTATATTTAATTGGCAACATCACTTATATTTTGACGAGCCAATTAATTTCTGCATATGGATGGTATCATGATTATATGAGCCACACTTTCGCTGTACACGAACACTAAAAATAGTGAAGTGAGATACAGAATATAACAAACTGGTTTAAGAATAGTATGCATTTTTGTGGCCTGAAACTGCATTCATAATTTAACCTTTTTTAACATTTGAATTTGCAGTTCACTGTCTATGCTATAGTCATTTGCTCTCCTTTGGGAGGCAGTTGGTTGGCCTCGAGGGACCTGTCGTTGCCTTCTTGCTTGCCAGATCATGGTAACTTGGTAAGTGTGATGCATGTAAGGCAAAGCTGACGCCAACTATGACACTTGACAGTGAGTAGGCGATGAAGTGAACCGGGCGGGAGTTCCCGTTTTCATTTAAGCTGCTGCAGCGCGCCGACTCATTGTACTCCCTGCGTAAAGAAATATAAGAGCGTTTAGATCATTGCTGTATATATATTTCTTTACAGAGGGAGCATGGGATACCTCTAAAGGGCGGTTTTGCTTCAAGCTGTAACAATGAATCTGGGAAGGTCACGCATAATATGCCCTTTTGGAAGCCGATGCTGTATATATATACCTTTAAAGCTGATGAAGATGATCTGGCTGCGTTGTGTAAATTTTTGATACATCTGCTTCATATGTGAATATCTTATTAATTTCTACATCAGTTAGTTTGGTGCAAAAGTTTGTATTTTGATTTGAACTATGAATTTTGTTTTTGGTTCATGTTGTGGGCACGGCCATGGATGGATGTAAAATCTTTGGAAAATCAGACAACAGTTAGATATGAAGCATATCGATTTTATTACAACTTCACATGTAAAATGATGTGTACAAAAAAAAATCTTTGCAAACACAGGTGATAATCAGCTATGAAGCATGCATAACCATCTTATTACAACTTGGTTACGATGTACTCCTACTGTATTTGTCTAACACAAGCACAGACTCAAACTCACAACAGAGCAGGGGCGGAGCCACGTTATCTCTTCCGGTGTCACTGGCACCGGGTAACACTCGTGTTTACCTTATACATGGTACAGATTTTTGGGCTGGACACCGGTAACTTTTTGACTTGGAAACCGGCCAGCCCACCGATACACAAACACAAGCCAGGCATAGCAGCCCATCTAGGTAAATGCCTGCTCGATCGATTAATCGATCCCTGTACGTGCGCCTGTTGAGAAAAAGCTCGGTCAAACATGCACCCGTTTGACTTAAAAAAACAAACACACCTTATATAAAGGAATGGAGTATATACAGTTGCTTTGGTGTCTATCCTTGTACATACGATGTGCATGTGGACACCGGGACATTTTTGTTCTGGATCCGCCCCTGCAACAGAGGAACCTGAATCAAACTCTTGTAAATCAACATCAGAATAGAAAAGGAATAAAGATGGTTCAAACGAGCAGGCCCAGCAGCTGACGACACTTGAAGGTACACAGTTTTGATGCTTCATCAGGATACAAAGATGCATCAGCATGCACTAAGTCTATGTCATCTTTGCCAACCCAGACACTTATGAAGTTTTCTCTTTTATTTTTGCGGACAATGTCTCATCTTGTTGATGCACGTGAATTTCACGTGCAGGCTTACTAGTCAATTGGAAGGGCCGTTAATCAATCCTAGCACGAAGGAAGGAAGGAAGGTGAGAAAATCACAGAAACGGTTCTAGGAACAGGGCGCCCATTATCTCAAGATGGAGTACGTCAATACATCGCCATTCTGGGCTAAGGTGGTAGGCCAATTAAGAGCAGATTTGGGGGCCCGGGGCGGCCGCTCCACTTACGCGGCTCATGCTTTCTTCGTCCGTGTGCTCCACTTACGCGGCCCATGTTGGCTGCCTTGTGTTGAGATATACTCCCTCCATTGTTAAATTTTATCATTAGGACAACAAAACTAATTTATTTCTAAACTAAATTTCTTATCCTAACGATAACAATTAAAAAACCAAAGGAAGTGTAGTGGAATGGACCATGGCGCACCGCTCCATACGTCCTTGTGGAGCTCATGCCCCAGCTACACCATGGCGAGGAAAAAAGACCCACATCGCGTCTCTCCTCGTGAGGGTTTCCCCACTTGGCGTCTCTCTTCGCTCGATAAAAGGTCTGTTTTCTACTAGTGTTGGCTACCGGAGATGAGGAGAATGATGGACAATTTGGTGATTGGTCCAAGTCCAAGAATCAAAGCAGCCCAAGTATGTTGTAGGATGTCCGCCCCTATATATGGACAGGTCTAATACACGCATGTGAACTATGAGGGGAAGTCACGCCCCACTCTGACATGGGCTTGATATTCTGTTTACGAAAAATGGCCTTTCTCTGTTCAGCTCCCTATTTCCATTTCCACAAATATCAAAAGGCACATTGCCACACGCTTAATTTTTCTGTGTTAAAAATGGCAATATATATTTTAGGACTATTTTCACAGTTTACTACTCCCTCCGTTCCGAAATATAAGTCTTTTTAGACATTTTAAATGGACTACAACATACAGATGTATGTAGACATATTTTAGAATGTAGATTCACTCATTTTGCTCCGTATGTAGTCATCTATTGGAATCTCTAGAAAGACTTATATTTTGGAACGGAGGGAGTATATAATATATAATGGTAGTTTAATAGGACAAAAAAAAATACATGGACCTATTATTTAAAACAAATACCAATTATTTTGCTCACTTCGTCACATCATCCTGCCAAATTTGAAGTCAAATAATTTTACACGAAAAACACAAACGACGATTTTGAGGAAGTAAAATGGACTTCTTCCTTTGATCATTTATGTTTCATTATCCTTATGTCACATAAACCAACAGAGTATGCTGCCATGATAATTTTAGATAATGTCCCCTATCATATTCAAGAGGAGGCTCCAAGGATTTCACTGACGACACGCTTGAGCGCAGATTGGTCCGAGATCATACCCTTGTGCGTCGTGTTGGGGACCAAAATCGACTTGAAGTAAGGCGGGTCCGGATCACCCCCTACCAACCTTTGCAACGCCAAGACGGTCTCCAAGTTGATCTGGCCATCGCCATCGCCGTTCACCAACTTCGGCTTCCCACTGAAGTTAGCGTCCCAGAACACCAGCTTATCCACGGTGGGCACGCCAACACCGTTCATGGCCGTCATCGGCACCAGCGGCGCCCGGAGGTTGAGCGTCACCGGCAGCGCCCTCGTTCGGTACCGCGCCACCTCGTCCTCGGAGAAACCTGCCGCCGCGAGGTACTCTGCCATGTCGTCGGCGGAGTAGTTCCTGTCCCGCGTGATCACCAGGGGCGTGCGGCCGTACACCCTGGGGGACGGCAGGAGCGAGAACATGCTTGCGAAGCTCCTGTTCCCGTAGGTCAGCACGCCGGCCTGCAGCGACGTGGGGTTGGCGGCCAGCGCCTTGGAGGCGAGGGGCCACATGTTGAGCGGCGAGCCGCCGACGCCGAGGCAGAGCATGACGAGGTGCTTGACGTACCTCCTGCGCCACCGCAGGGGTGTCCGATCGAGGAACACTGCGGCGAAGAGGCCGCCCAGGCTGTGCGTGACGAGGACGACCGGCTTGTTCCCGTTCCTTTGGCTTGCGCGCTCCACGAGGAGCCTGAGGCTGGAGCTGAAGCCGGAGAAGGCCCGGGAGGCCAGTCCGGGAGCGGCCGGCGCGTACCGGAAGTCATACGGGGCGCCGAATAGGTTCTCTCCCTCTCTGTATCCAACGCGCTCCAGTGCCTCCACCAGCCCTTCCATGCACACATTCCTGATCAAAGAGCGAGGACACTGAAATCATCCATCCCCTCGCTAGAAACATTCTTAGACTGACATGGTTGGTTATATCATATGCTTATTATTAGCTTACTTTCGGGAAGGGTCGTCGGAGCCGAAGCTGCGTGTGGTGCCGAAGGCCACGACGCGGGTCTTGACGCCCGGCACGTTACGGTAGTCCCCGGCGCGGGGGTCGTAGACGAGCCGCAGCTGGTCCGCGTAGCACCGGAAGAGGGAGGGGTCCTCCTGCAGCGCCGTGAAGTTGTCCCACAGCCGGAACCACCCGCGCCCTTGCCTTGGGACCCCGCAGCCCGACGCCGGCGGTGGCTCGTACTCGTCGGTGAGCCGCGCCTCCAGCTGGCTGCAGGTGTTGCCCGGCACCAGCACCACAGGGTGGAGGCTGGGCACAGCCGACGATGGTCTAGCGACCAACAAGAGCAGGACTACAAGGGGCAAGAGACGCTGGAACGCCATTGCCGTGGCACGGTGGAGTTTCCTTTTCTTGTGTGCACACGGCATATCAAATACAGCTGTATTGATGCACGGTCAAAAGGTTGACATGAACGGTGGAGGAGCGACTTGTTTACGACTTCTCTCGTGAAGCGAACACGCGGCGCGCAAAAATTAGTTTGTTAATACGTTGCTAGCTTATCTCGTTGACTTTATTGGCGGACCACAATTTCGCCAAGACTGGATAGGGCCAAAATGACAATAAAATTGATATACGGAGTCACATCACATGCAAGCAAAACATATCAGAGAAAGTACGTATGATAGGGACCTCTCTTTTCTTCTAAGGCTCCAGGAAAGATGAGATGAACTTCCCACCAAGGGGTCTGAAAAATATAAATATTCCACTACATGTCCGATCAAACAACTGTTCATACAACTAGGGTTTCATCTGTGGCCGGCATGCATGGAGCTGCAGCTAGGATTTTTGTTGTCTTGCTTCGGCGCTCGAGATATGAATGTAGCCGGTGCGCATATTCCTCGGTCGGTGGGTGCTATTTTGCCGGGTGCATGCAACCAGTAGTGGTAGGCAATACTCATCGTTTCAACGGAAGTAGAAGGTGAATGACCGTGCGTTGCTACGGGCGACGAAAATTTCGTATGATAACGTCTGACCTGTCTTATACGTAACACATGACTATATTAACATTAATATCATTAGAATGTACAAGTACATAAAACTCTAATGTATTGAGTACTTAAACACATTGAACAAGACTTGAAAACAACACGATTAAAAGTACAAAAAACATCAGAATTTACAGAAGCAACACCAAAATCGTCATGGTAAGAAGCTTTTTGTTGTCAGGTTAGGTTCATCACAAGGTGCTAGTGAACTGATCTAGGGGCTTTCTAAAGATGATGCATGTTTAGGGTACTTGCACTTCAAGTGCCGTAGCAGCCGCAACCCTGCAATGGCTTCCTTCAAGCAAGCACATGGGAGCAGGTCCTCTTGTCAGGCAAGACCATAGACGATTTTTCTCTTACCAGAGCCATAAGCATATATAGAAGTAGAGTAGAGAACTTACTGTCCTTTCATACCAAATTAATTTTACCTTACAAGCCTCCGTGGAGCATGTTAAGATTGCAAATTAAAGTTTTCTCCAAGTAAAACTCATTACTATCACAAAAGGTTTGCGGGGATATGTATAGAGCAAGGTTATCTGCAATAGTTATTTTCCAAGAACCAGGACCAATCTAAATTACGATCATGTTTCCATATTTTAGTGGCAAAACCACTGGGCTTCTGCTTTTTATTTTTTACAAATTCATGATTTTTTTTAAATATGAACTTTTAAAAAATATGATTTTTTTTTCAAATTCTGTGAACTTTTCTAATTCATGAACTTAAAAAAAAATCAAGAATACGCACAAGTATGCGTATCATATATTGAAAGGAGATTGGGTGAAGAGACCCATCCATGGTTTTACAAAGCGGCTACCGATCCCAAAGGTAGAACGAGTACTCACTAACTCCCCACCTATACGATCTGTCAAGCCTATCTAGCTCCCACCTCTCCACTGAACAGGCCAACTCTAGTTAAGCATGCATGTAGCATGTGAGGGTTGTCCACTGAGTAAACTTTTTTTTTTTAGAACGAAGGCTCGCGAAGAGCCCGGCTTTGAATTAACAAAGCCATCAACCGGCCAGGAATTACAGACACACAACAGACCACATCGGCCCAACGATACAAGGGAGCATTCTAGGGAGCTTACAACTCAACGCAGCGCACAAGCACGAAAGAAAAATAAAAACAAAGCCCATTGCTTGCACTAGCTGAAGACCGCAACAAACTGGAACCGAGGGTAGCGACCAGCAAGCAGGATGAGGACCTGCTAAAACAGAGTGTGGGCATGAACTGAGCTGACGCCCAGGATGCAGAGATCTAAGCATCTTCCTCCTCTCGTGCCGCAGAGGGACCCTTCCCTCTCGCCTTGGATCGAAAGGCGTCGAACCCGCGGCCCTGAGAAGCGCTCACCCTAGAGCAGGAGAGGTGCCGACCTCGAGACCTGGAGCAACCGCAGCCCACAACCCCATGGCCAATGAGCACACAACATCCAACATACTGCCGCAACTTAGGATACCAGTAAGCTGCAGGGAAGCCACCAGGAGCAGCTGCTGAAGAAAGGCCAGCAAGGACATCAAGGAGGACTGCAGAACGTCGAGGAGCAAGGCCCGTCGGCCGTTGGAGAAGAGAGCCGGGAGCCCACAGCCGGGACGAGTTGCTATTGCTGGGAAGGGGAACCCTATCCCCTACCGCCGGATCGAAGGCGCCTCACCGCCAGCCTTGTGACAAACACTCTGCAACCAGGGGCTCCACCCATGAGGGGGACGGAGACAAAACCAGCCAAGCAAATCCCGACGAAACCGCCGCCACCAGACAACCAGAGCCGCCCAAAGCTCCAACCTTTGACCCACCTCACCCGAACATGATCCCTCCCCAGGCGGCACCTCCAAGGAGGAGCACGACACGAGACGCGCCGTTGCCGCCCAATCCTAGCCGGATTTTAGGCTTTCACCCGGGTGGGGGGAACGAGGGTGGGGAGGGGAGGACCTTTGGCTGCACCTCCAAGGAGGAAGAACGGCGCCTATGGCGTCGCCGCCGCCGGGCCGGACATGCCAACCTACGGTTTCCCGCTATCCCAGACCTCACCACCGAGCACACACCATCTCCAGATCCGGCGCGCAAGACACTAGAGACTGGAGACAGGTTGCAGAGGAAGTCAAAGTGGAGGGAGCCAGACCTCAGATCCGGCGAGGAGGGGGTGCTCCGCGCCGTAGCCAACCCCCGCCGGCGGCTCACCACCCGCGTGGTCGAGCACACCGGCCAGAATCACCCGCAACCGGCTCCAGCCGAGGAGGACGCCGTTGCCTCGCCAAGAAGGGCCGCCGCCGCAGATCCGGGAACCTCCGCCAGGGACGGAGCGACAGAGGCCTCGCCGCCACCTTCCCGGGCGTCCGCAGGAAAAAGCCTGGCAAGATCCTCAGGTGGCGGCGAGGGGAGAGCGGGGGAAGGGGGTGGCGGCGCGGGGGGAACCCTAATCGCCACCTGAGTGGCCCAGGCGGGCGACGCGGGGGCCGGGGGAATGACTAAGTTCAGCCCAATCACCGGCGGAGCAGAGATGGAGGGCGACAGCGACCTCCACTGAGTTAACTGACTAGCTAGCTTAATTTTAATCCAAATTTAATCAGGTCAACAGCTAAGCTAGCTGAGAACTTTTTCCTTCCCAGTTTATTAAGGCTCGTAAGCTATTGTCATATGTGAAACCTTTTCAGATTAACGGAAATATATATCAACATCGGACACTACCAAATAAACACACTACGAAAACATATTTCATGATGGATATACTGATATCATTTTGATATTTGTACAAAGTAACTAGCTGGAAAATTTGATGGTCTGTAATTGCATATATGTGTCAGTTGCACTATGCATGTGCCACGAAAATGACACGAAGTAGTATTATATGTGTACAATATATGAAAACGAGAGGGATATGCATATAGCAGTACCAACTTGGAGGGCAAGTACCCTAGAGAAGTAGAGTACAAGAAAGTTTCCAGAATATTCTAATCTGTTTCTGATTCATAGTTTCCAATATGTAATTTTTTCCGAAGAAAACAGTAAGGTTTCTGTACTGTGTTTTTTTTTCTAATTTTCTAATTGAGTAATACAGCAAGTTTTCTAAAGCTAATACAGGGGTGTAATAGCTGATCCAAGGCAGAACCCCCTAAAGAACAGTAAAAGAATCAAATGACATAATTGCTCCAAGAAGCTAGTTCTGAATATGTTTTCCTTTTTGCTTTGTATTTGACCAAACACATTTCCTCCTTGAATCACTTCCTGCATCTGAAATGATTTTGGCCAGATTATACAGTCCAAAAGCCAGTTTTGTCAAGCAGAAGGTCTCCCGTGCTACATTTGCAATGGAAATAGTAGTGTATAAAATATTAAGTTTACATCACATGTAATAAGACATCTGCTACAAAACCAGATGAACGAATCGTCTCCCCAAAAACCAAATGCATGTAAAGATTGACCTTCCTCCGCCAAAGCTATACTTACATTAGTTAGCTCGACAACAAGGAATGGATCCACACCCTACCTCCGCCTGTACCAAATCAGTTCACCTTATGGCATTCTTAGATGAACTGTAATTAATAACTACCATGGACGATTAATTTGAGAAGCTGCACTGGCGTGGCTAGAATATGATTCCAAAAATACGACAGCGAGTAGGACAGATCGCTAATGATAATTATGCAAAGTTAAGTGGTTGGTTAATGTAAACTATAGGCTTTCCCACCCACTTCTTTGATCTGAGACATATTCAAGTCTTACATGTTACTATATATTATTTATAAGATATAGCCAATTGCACTATAAGACCAAGTCTTAACCATTACAATATATTATTTATAAGATATATAGCCAATTGCACTATAAGACCAAATGTTACCCATTACTGTATATTATTTATAAGATACAGCCAATTGCAGTCCAAGATCAATGCAAGAATAGACAGCTTATCAGACACCTTGACCTTACACGTTATATGTGTTGGGAACGTAGCATAGCAACGAGAGGGGGAGAGTGTGTCTACGTACCCTCGTAGACCGAAAGCGGAAGCGTTTGACAACGCGGTTGATGTAGTCGAACTTCTTCTCGTTCTGACCGATCAAGCACCGAACGTACGGCACCTCCGAGTTCTACACACGTTCAGCTCGATGACGTCCCTCGAACTCTTGATCCAGTAGAGCGTCGAGGAAGTAGATGAGTTCCGTCAGCACGACGATGTGTTGACGGTGACGGTGAAGTGATCCGCCCAGAGCTTCGCCTAAGCACTACGAGAATATGACCGGAGGCGTAAACTGTGGAGGGGGCGCCGTACATGGCTAACAATTGTTGGTGTGTGTTCTAGCGGTGCACCCCCCCTCATATATATAGGTTGGAGGGGAGGAGAGGCAGCCAAGGGGGCGCCCCAAGTAGGAGGAATCCTAGTTGGGCGCCACCCAATTCGGCCTCCCCCTTCCATATTCATCCGGAGATAGAAGAAAGGAGGAGGGAGGAGAGAAGGAAGGGGAGGCCGAATTGCTCCCTTTCCTTTCTATCCTCCCCTCTTTCCTTCCCCCTTATTTTGGCCTACATGGGGCGCACCAGCCCCCGAGGGGCTGGTCTGTCCCCTACTTGGCCCATTAGACCCATGTAGTTGCCGAGGATGCCCGGAACCCCTTCCGGTGACTCGATATGTACCCGGTATCCCCGGAGCACTTCCGGTGTCCGAATATCATCGTCCAATATATGAATCTTTACCTCTCGACCATTTTGAGACTCCTCATCATGTCCGTGATCTCATCCGAGACTCCGAACAACATTCAGTCACCAAATCACATAACTCATATAATACAAAATCGTCATCGAACGTTAAGCGTGCGGACCCTACGGGTTCGAGAACTATGTAGACATTACCGAGACACCTCTCAGGTCAATAACCAATAGCGGAACCTGGATGCTCATATTGGCTCCCACATATTCTACGAAGATCTTTATCGGTCAAACCGTAATGACAACATACATTATTCTATTTGTCATCGGTATGTTATTTTCCCGAGATTTGATCATCGGTATCTTCATACCTAGTTCAATCTCGTTACCGGCAAGTCTCTTTACTCGCTCCGTAATGCATCATCCCGCAACTAACTCATTAGTCACTTTGCTTGCAAGGCTTCTTATGATGTGCATTACCGAGAGGGCCTAGAGATACCTCTCCGATACTCGGAGTGACAAATCCTAATCTCAATCTATGCCAACCCAACAAACATCTTCGGAGATACCTTTAGAGCATCTTTATAATCACCCAGTTACATTGTGACATTTGATAGCGCATAGCACACAAGGTATTCCTCCGGTATCCGGGAGTTGCATAATCTCATAGTCAAAGGAATATGTATATGACATGAAGAAAGCAGTAGCAATAAAACTGAACGATCAATATGCTAAGCTAACGAATGGGTCTTGTCCATCACATCATTCTCCTAATGATGTGATCTCGTTCATCAAATGACAACACATGTCTTTGGTTAGGAAACTTAACCATCTTTGATTAACGAGCTAGTCTAGTAGAGGCTTACTAGGTACACGGTGTTTTGTCTATGTAACCACACATGTATCAAGTTTCCGGTTAATACAATTCTAGCATGAATAATAAACATTTATCATGAATAAGAAAATAAAAAATAACAACTTTATTATTGCCTCTAGGGTATATATTTCCTTCAATATGTATATAAAGTTAGGGCTGTTTACCAATCAATGACTGAAATTTTTGAAAATCTCAGACACTCTTTTACATTGGGCTATAATGACAGAAAAACAAAAGCATATTTCAATAGATGGAAAAAATGATTATACCATTGGAAACTTATTTTGAATGTTAGTCCAATGAAATATGGTTCGTAGCATATAATAAATATTTGGTCCGATTTTTTTTCAAAGTTTTTTTTAAATACACAGGGCCTTCTAAATAAATTAACTCGAAGGGAGGAAGTACATCATCTCTCATCGTAATTATGACCGGCACTGATAATGGCGTTCCCGCCCATATTTGAGGTTGGAGTTGGTTGCTCTTTCTGCACCGAATGCAATAAAGAATCATCTCACTCGGTTGGAAACTATAGTCTACAGAGAGATTTGGTGTACTCCCACCATCTAGGTGCATAAGTCATATTAGGTTATGCACCGCGACCAAGGCGGAGAGAAAAATGAGAGAATTCAATGTTTATTTGCTAATTAAAAGCACTGCATGTAATGAACTGATCACTGCATGTCGTGTTTGGTAGTCTTAAATCATTGAAAGCATACATACCTCACATCTCTTATTGATTGATTCATTTATTTATATCAAAAAACAAGAAACAAGGTGACAGTTATTGCACCGCACCTAAATATTTTGGGATTATTTGGTTTTCGTAAAGTGACTTATACACATAGTCGAAAAGAGTAGTCGTTTATGTTTTTAACCTACTACCATGCCTCACTATTCACTACTAAAATCGAGCACTTTGCCGAGTTCCTAGCGCTCACCAATGGGCGAAAACCACTTGATAAAATTGTTTGCCGAGTGTTACACTCGCCAAAGAGAACTCGGCTGGACTCCTACAGGCAAAGAATAGTTTGTCGAGTAGTTCTCGTCGACATTCGGTCTTTGCCGAGTGCAAAACGTAGGGAACTTAGAAAAATGAGGTATGTACGAAATGGCGGAGTAATTGTCGTTAAACTCCATTTCTTTCTTTAGATAAGGCCTAAACATAGACTCAAGAACAGAAATACTATTTTTCGAACCAACTTTAGCAACTCTTTCATGCACCTACGGTTCAAATTTCAATTATATGCATCAAATGACTTAATTAAATATACTAAATGGACCTGAAAAATATGGCAATTTTAAGCATGTGTTATTTAGAGCATCTACAGCCGCGGGCAGAAAATCCGATCCCTCAAACTCCCGCGAACACGCCCAAACGCGTCCATGGACAGTGATCAGTCATGCCTCAAATTTGCTCCTCTGCATTTGAATACCTCACATGACAAACGTTAGATCCATACAAAAGCATGCAAACTACAAAATCGATGTAGTAGGTAGATCAAGTAACATATACTACCCTAATCCTCGCGGAGATGTCCACTATCTCTGTGCCTGGCTCCGGGCACATGGGGCTGCTCCGCCTCCGGGCCGAGTTCGGTGAAAAGCGCATCGGTCGCCGCCCGCTCTTGCCAAAATGAATTGACGGTTGGCCTCCAGATATACCTCATCCTGGATGGGATCCAGGATGGCCTGCTGCTCCGCCATCTCGGCCGATTGGGCGACCATGAACTCCGCTACCGCGTCCTCCATGTTCAAGCCCGGAGCTGGCGCCAACTCCTCCTCCGGCTGCTCCTCGTCCTCCTCCGAATCTGCCACCTTCGTCGGAGCCGGCGGAGCGGGAGAGAGGTGGTGGATCGGCTCGGGCTGGTGGCGCGGAGAGGGAGGAGGTGGATGTGTCTAGGGTTGGAGCATGCTGATCGGCTTAAATAGCCGGATTTGGCCTCGGGCGGCGAGCCGGAGAGGCGCCACGCGCGTTTACAACCCCCGCCTCAGGGGAGGTACGTCGAACCGCCCATTTCCCGTGCAATTCCATGTGGGACCCTATCATCAGTCCGACATGGCGGACACGCCTGGTCGAGCCCAGGCGCCCCCATATTTACCCAATATTTGGGCTGGATGTGAGGATAGTGGGTTAGCCCCGGCGTTTGAGGCCCATTTGACGAGCTCGTCTGGGTCACTTTTTTGTGACCGCTCAGTGACCGGGCCGTCCACCTGGGTGTTTGACACAGGTTTAGGGCGCCCGGCTGTAGATGCTCTTACTAGTGTATATTGAGTTTTGATATTTTTTTATGGTCAACTGATGAAGCAACCGTCACTTTGATTTCAAACCCTACTCGCTCCCCCGTGAAACGTAGATTCTTCATCGTAGCTCCAATTTCTAAGTTGTGTATTTCAAACTTTTGAGAAACAGTCTAAAACTTTTACCATAGCCTCTAGGTATCATATAATGACACCATGACAAGTTTCATGTTTTTTGACTTGTCTTGCATTTTTGAGAATTCAAAGAACAATAATCTCCATGATTGATGTCGGGTCTTGGGACCTTGAGAGTTGTAATTACATTCCTTTTCATGCACAAACAGACTAAAGATCGTTAATGCAATTTTCCAATACAATATTTGTAACTGTTTCTTGCACCTGCAGTTGTAAATTGATTTATAATGCCTTGAAAATTCACTAAATTAATGACTATGAAAGGAAATAGAATGGTGCATTGAGGGAACCCGGCAAAGCCACGTCGGACGAAAAAGAAAAAAAAAGAAAAAAGAATACTAGTCGGTAACCCGCATTGAGGAAAAAGGAAAAAGAATAAAAAATGTGTTTGTTGGGTGCCGCCTCGAGGGAACTTGGCAAAGCCACGGCAGAGAACTCCACAAACCATGTCTCTGCCATGTGTCCGGCCTTTGCTGATTTTTGTTTTCATACTCGGTTCCGTGGTTCTTTGCCAATTTCCTGAAAATATGTGCTTGGGTAACACACAGACACTCGGCAAAATTTCATTTTCCAGTAGTGATTGCAGCATGATATTTTCAAAATATATATTTCATGACTATAACTGGAGTGGGTGAAGGTTAAACCAATCGGTTTCAGACATACTGCGAAAACCGACTAAACCTGGGGACTTGAAAGTCTAGAATACTAAAAGTAGGTAGGGTTGGGCAATAGTAGACGGAAGATGAAGAGCCGGCCGTGGAAGAGACGACGTGGAATTGACTTCAAAATGAACGAAATGGTCCTTTTAGAGCCGGCCGTGGAAGATGAAGAGCCCGACGTGGAAGAGACGGAAAATGCTGGATTCTGTAGATCGACTCGCGACCCGCATCCCGCATTGGATACCCTCGATCCATGGCTACTGGATCCCCTCGATCGAGTGGGACTGGGTACCCTCGCGCGCGGCACGCATAGCCTAGATCCATCGGTGCCTCACCTGGATCCTGCCACTGGCCACTGGCCGCCCGCATCGAAGTCGTGCCGGCCGCATCGAGCGCCGCCATCCCCTCTGTATAGGGCGGTTCTTTTCGGAGACGTAGCGGTACTCGCTAGGGTCTCTGTGCGTTGTTTTGGGCCTGAGTAGGGAAAACGGGCCCGATGGAGCCCAATTAACTAGAGGGGTCAGAAAAAGCTACGAGAGCAGCTGCCCTTGCGACATTTAGCCCACTTCGCAATTAAGGTACAGCTGAACGAAGATCCAACGGTGAAAATGCCAAGGTAACGACATCCAACGTCCAGAAACACCTAATTACTGAGAGGGCAGGGATTAGGTACAGTTTTACTGTTCTTAATAAGATATATAAAGCCAATTGCACTCTAAGACCAAGTCAAGAATAGACAGCTTACCGGAAACCATGACCTTTACGTGTTATTGTACATAAAGTTAGGACTGTTTATCAATCAATCAATGACTGAATTTTTTTTAAATCTCAGACACTCTTTTACATTGGCCTATATATGATAGTATGACAGAAAAACAAAAGCATATTTGAAAAGATGAAAACAAAAACAAACGATTATACCATTAGAAACTTCTTTTGAATGTTAGTCCAATGAAATATGGTCCGTAGCATGTAATTAATATTTTATCGGTCCAATTATTGTTCAAAGTTTTTCCTAAAGTACACGGGGCCTTGTAAATTAACTCGAAGGGAGGAAGTATATCAGCTCTCCATGTAAACCAACGATTGCATGAGCTGTCAGACGCGCGTCGTCAATTTAGAATGCCCAACTGTGTAGAGTTGCTCGTCTAAACAATTTATCCAGTTTGCTCTTCATTAGTACCTCATCAACCTCCAGCAATTTCCCTTAAGAACGCCGTCTCCAGGGGTGTCCGACCCATCAATCCAGCCATTCGCTCGCTATAGCTACACCTGAGCAAGACTTCTAACACCCGCTCGAGCTAGGGAGCCATGGCGGACCTGGTAGTTGGGTTGGCCAAGTCAGTGGTGGAAGGTGCGTTGACCAAGGCCCAGGAGGCCATTGAGGAGGAGGCGAAGCTGCGGCAGGGCGCCAAGCCTGACCTGGTGTTCATCACCGGGGAGTTCAGGATGATGCAGTCATTCCTTAACGTCGCCAACGAGGAGCGAGTGGAGAACAAGGTGGTGACGCCGGTCCGCGAGCTAGCCTACGACGTGGAGGACTGCATCGAGCTGCTGGTCGTCCACCTGGACAAGAAGACCAGCCTGGGGCTTCGCATGATCCCGTCCTAGATGGCGCCGCCGTTGCCTCTGGATGAGGCGCTTGAGGAGATCGAGCAGCTGAAGGCAAGGGTGAAGGACGTGAGCAAGAGGAACGCCCGCTACAGCCTCATCAGCGACACCGGCTCCAAGCCCGTCATCGTGCATCGAGCTGGTCGTCCACCTGGACAAGAAGACCAGCGTGTGGCTTCGCATGATCCTGTCCTGCAGTAGGTGTGGCGGGGCAATCACCACATCAAACATGCTTGCCGAGGCCTGGGTGACGCAGGTCCGCGAGCTGGCCTACGACGTGGAGGACTGCATCGAGCTGGTCGTCCACCTGGACAAGAAGACCAGCGTGTGGCTTCGCATGATCCCGTCCTGCAATAGTTGTGGCGGGGCAATCACCACATCAAACATGCTTGCCGAGGCCTGGGTGACGCAGGTCCGCGAGCTGGCCTACGACGTGGAGGACTGCATCGAGCTGGTCGTCCACCTGGACAAGAAGACCAGCGTGTGGCTTCGCATGATCCCGTCCTGCAGTAGGTGTGGCGGGGCAATCACCACATCAAACATGCTTGCCGAGGTCTGGGTGACGCAGGTCCGCGAGCTGGCCTACGACGTGGAGGACTGCATCGAGCTGGTCGTCCACCTGGACAAGAAGACCAGCGTGTGGCTTCGCATGATCCCGTCCTGCAGTAGGTGTGGCGGGGCAATCACCACATCAAACATGCTTGCCGAGGCCTGGGTGACGCAGGTCCGCGAGCTGGCCTACGACGTGGAGGACTGCATCGAGCTGGTCGTCCACCTGGACAAGAAGACCAGCGTGTGGCTTCGCATGATCCCGTCCTGCAGTAGGTGTGGCGGGGCAATCACCACATCAAACATGCTTGCCGAGGCCTGGGTGACGCACGTCCGCGAGCTGGCCTACGACGTGGAGGACTGCATCGAGCTGGTCGTCCACCTGGACAAGAAGACCAGCGTGTGGCTTCGCATGATCCCGTCCTGCAGTAGGTGCGGCGGGGCAATCACCACATCAAACATGCTTGCCGAGGCCTGGGTGACGCAGGTCCGCGAGCTGACCTACGACGTGGAGGACTGCATCGAGCTGGTCGTCCACCTGGACAAGAAGACCAGCGTGTGGCTTCGCATGATCCCGTCCTGCAGTAGGTGTGGCGGGGCAATCACCACATCAAACATGCTTGCCGAGGCCTGGGTGACGCAGGTCCGCGAGCTGGCCTACGACGTGGAGGACTGCATCGAGCTGGTCGTCCACCTGGACAAGAAGACCAGCGTGTGGCTTCGCATGATCCCGTCCTGCAGTAGGTGTGGCGGGGCAATCACCACATCAAACATGCTTGCCGAGGCCTGGGTGACGCAGGTCCGCGAGCTGGCCTACGACGTGGAGGACTGCATCGAGCTGGTCGTCCACCTGGACAAGAAGACCAGCGTGTGGCTTCGCATGATCCCGTCCTGCAGTAGGTGTGGCGGCGCAATCACCACATCAAACATGCTTGCCGAGGCCTGGGTGACGCAGGTCCGCGAGCTGGCCTACGACGTGGAGGACTGCATCGAGCTGGTCGTCCACCTGGACAAGAAGACCAGCGTGTGGCTTCGCATGATCCCGTCCTGCAGTAGGTGTGGCGGGGCAATCACCACATCAAACATGCTTGCCGAGGCCTGGGTGACGCAGGTCCGCGAGCTGGCCTACGACGTGGAGGACTGCATCGAGCTGGTCGTCCACCTGGACAAGAAGACCAGCGTGTGGCTTCGCATGATCCCGTCCTGCAGTAGGTGTGGCGGGGCAATCACCACATCAAACATGCTTGCCGAGGCCTGGGTGACGCAGGTCCGCGAGCTGGCCTACCCCGTGGAGGACTGCATCGAGCTGGTCGTCCACCTGGACAAGAAGACCAGCGCGTGGCTTCGCATGATCCCGTCCTGCAGTAGGTGTGGCGGGGCAATCACCACATCAAACATGCTTGCCGAGGCCTGGGTGACGCAGGTCCGCGAGCTGGCCTACGACGTGGAGGACTGCATCGAGCTGGTCGTCCACCTGGACAAGAAGACCAGCGTGTGGCTTCGCATGATCCCGTCCTGCAGTAGGTGCGGCGGGGCAATCACCACATCAAACATGCTTGCCGAGGCCTGGGTGACGCAGGTCCGCGAGCTGGCCTACCACGTGGAGGACTGCATCGAGCTGGTCGTCCACCTGGACAAGAAGACCAGCGTGTGGCTTCGCATGATCCCGTCCTGCAGTAGGTGTGGCGGGGCAATCACCACATCAAACATGCTTGCCGAGGCCTGGGTTACGCAGGTCCGCGAGCTGGCCTACGACGTGGAGGACTGCATCGAGCTGGTCGTCCACCTGGACAAGAAGACCAGCGTGTGGCTTCGCATGATCCCGTCCTGCAGTAGGTGCGGCGGGGCAATCACCACATCAAACATGCTTGCCGAGGCCTGGGTGACGCAGGTCCGCGAGCTGGCCTACGACGTGGAGGACTGCATCGAGCTGGTCGTCCACCTGGACAAGAAGACCAGCGTGTGGCTTCGCATGATCCCGTCCTGCAGTAGGTGTGGCGGGGCAATCACCACATCAAACATGCTTGCCGAGGCCTGGGTGACGCAGGTCCGTGAGCTGGCCTACGACGTGGAGGACTGCATCGAGCTGGTCGTCCACCTGGACAAGAAGACCAGCGTGTGGCTTCGCATGATCCCGTCCTGCAGTAGGTGTGGCGGGGCAATCACCACATCAAACATGCTTGCCGAGGCCTGGGTGACGCAGGTCCGCGAGCTGGCCTACGACGTGGAGGACTGCATCGAGCTGGTCGTCCACCTGGACAAGAAGACCAGCGTGTGGCTTCGCATGATCCCGTCCTGCAGTAGTTGTGGCGGGGCAATCACCACATCAAACATGCTTGCCGAGGCCTGGGTGATGCAGGTCCGCGAGCTGGCCTACGATGTGGAGGACTGCATCGAGCTGGTCGTCCACCTGGACAAGAAGACCAGCGTGTGGCTTCGCATGATCCCGTCCTGCAGTAGGTGTGGCGGGGCAATCACCACATCAAACATGCTTGCCGAGGCCTGGGTGACGCAGGTCCGCGAGCTGGCCTACGACGTGGAGGACTGCATCGAGCTGGTCGTCCACCTGGACAAGAAGACCAGCGTGTGGCTTCGCATGATCCCGTCCTGCAGTAGGTGTGGCGGGGCAATCACCACATCAAAGATGCTTGCCGAGGCCTGGGTGACGCAGGTCCGCGAGCTGGCCTACGACGTGGAGGACTGCATCGAGCTGGTCGTCCACCTGGACAAGAAGACCAGCGTGTGGCTTCGCATGATCCCGTCCTGCAGTAGGTGTGGCGGGGCAATCACCACATCAAACATGCTTGCCGAGGCCTGGGTGACGCAGGTCCGCGAGCTGGCCTACGACGTGGAGGACTGCATCGAGCTGGTCGTCCACCTGGACAAGAAGACCAGCGTGTGGCTTCGCATGATCCCGTCCTGCAATAGGTGTGGCGGGGCAATCACCACATCAAACATGCTTGCCGAGGCCTGGGTGACGCAGGTCTGCGAGCTGGCCTACCACGTGGAGGACTGCATCGAGCTGGTCGTCCACCTGGACAAGAAGACCAGCGTGTGGCTTCGCATGATCCCGTCCTGCAGTAGGTGTGGCGGGGCAATCACCACATCAAACATGCTTGCCGAGGCCTGGGTGACGCAGGTCCGCGAGCTGGCCTACGACGTGGAGGACTGCATCGAGCTGGTCGTCCACCTGGACAAGAAGACCAGCGTGTGGCTTCGCATGATCCCGTCCTGCAGTAGGTGCGGCGGGGCAATCACCACATCAAACAAGCTAGCCGAGGCCTGGTTGACGCAGGTCCGCGAGCTGGCCTACGACGTGGAGGACTGCATCGAGCTGGTCGTCCACCTGGACAAGAAGACCAGCGTGTGGCTTCGCATGATCCCGTCCTGCAGTAGTTGTGGCGGGGCAATCACCACATCAAACATGCTTGCCGAGGCCTGGGTGACGCAGGTCCGCGAGCTGGCCTACGACGTGGAGGACTGCATCGAGCTGGTCGTCCACCTGGACAAGAAGACCAGCGTGTGGCTTCGCATGATCCCGTCCTGCAGTAGGTGTGGCGGGGCAATCACCACATCAAACATGCTTGCCGAGGCCTGGGTGACGCAGGTCCGCGAGCTGGCCTACGACGTGGAGGACTGCATCGAGCTGGTCGTCCACCTGGACAAGAAGACCAGCGTGTGGCTTCGCATGATCCCGTCCTGCAGTAGGTGCGGCGGGGCAATCACCACATCAAACATGCTTGCCGAGGCCTGGGTGACGCAGGTCCGCGAGCTGGCCTACGACGTGGAGGACTGCATCGAGCTGGTCGTCCACCTGGACAAGAAGACCAGCGTGTGGCTTCGCATGATCCCGTCCTGCAGTAGGTGTGGCGGGGCAATCACCACATCAAACATGCTTGCCGAGGCCTGGGTGACGCAGGTCCGCGAGCTGGCCTACGACGTGGAGGACTGCATCGAGCTGGTCGTCCACCTGGACAAGAAGACCAGCGTGTGGCTTCGCATGATCCCGTCCTGCAGTAGGTGTGGCGGGGTAATCACCACATCAAACATGCTTGCCGAGGCCTGGGTGACGCAGGTCCACGAGCTGGCCTACGATGTGGAGGACTGCATCGAGCTGGTCGTCCACCTGGACAAGAAGACCAGCGTGTGGCTTCGCATGATCCCGTCCTGCAGTAGGTGTGGCGGGGCAATCACCACATCAAACATGCTTGCCGAGGCCTGGGTGACGCAGGTCCGCGAGCTGGCCTACGACGTGGAGGACTGCATCGAGCTGGTCGTCCACCTGGACAAGAAGACCAGCGTGTGGCTTCGCATGATCCCGTCCTGCAGTAGGTGTGGCGGGGCAATCACCACATCAAACATGCTTGCCGAGGCCTGGGTGACGCAGGTCCGCGAGCTGGCCTACGACGTGGAGGACTGCATCGAGCTGGTCGTCCACCTGGACAAGAAGACCAGCGTGTGGCTTCGCATGATCCCGTCCTGCAGTAGGTGTGGCGGGGCAATCACCACATCAAACATGCTTGCCGAGGCCTGGGTGACGCAGGTCCGCGAGCTGGCCTACGACGTGGAGGACTGCATCGAGCTGGTCGTCCACCTGGACAAGAAGACCAGCGTGTGGCTTCGCATGATCCCGTCCGGCAGTAGGTGTGGCGGGGCAATCACCACATCAAACATGCTTGCCGAGGCCTGGGTGACGCAGGTCCGCGAGCTGGCCTACGACGTGGAGGACTGCATCGAGCTGGTCGTCCACCTGGACAAGAAGACCAGCGTGTGGCTTCGCATGATCCCGTCCTGCAGTAGGTGTGGCGGGGCAATCACCACATCAAACATGCTTGCCGAGGCCTGGGTGACGCAGGTCCGCGAGCTGGCCTACGACGTGGAGGACTGCATCGAGCTGGTCGTCCACCTGGACAAGAAGACCAGCGTGTGGCTTCGCATGATCCCGTCCGGCAGTAGGTGTGGCGGGGCAATCACCACATCAAACATGCTTGCCGAGGCCTGGGTGACGCAGGTCCGCGAGCTGGCCTACGACGTGGAGGACTGCATCGAGCTGGTCGTCCACCTGGACAAGAAGACCAGCGTGTGGCTTCGCATGATCCCGTCCTGTAATAGGTGTGGCGGGGCAATCACCACATCAAACATGCTTGCCGAGGCCTGGGTGACGCAGGTCCGCGAGCTGGCCTACGACGTGGAGGACTGCATCGAGCTGGTCGTCCACCTTGACAAGAAGACCAGCGTGTGGCTTCGCATGATCCCGTCCTGCAATAGTTGTGGCGCGGCAATCACCACATCAAACATGCTTGCCGAGGCCTGGGTGACGCAGGTCCGCGAGCTGGCCTACGACGTGGAGGACTGCATCGAGCTGGTCGTCCACCTGGACAAGAAGACCAGCGTGTGGCTTCGCATGATCCCGTCCTGCAGTAGGTGTGGCGGGGCAATCACCACATCAAACATGCTTGCCGAGGCCTGGGTGACGCAGGTCCGCGAGCTGGCCTACGACGTGGAGGACTGCATCGAGCTGGTCGTCCACCTGGACAAGAAGACCAGCGTGTGGCTTCGCATGATCCCGTCCTGCAGTAGGTGTGGCGGGGCAATCACCACATCAAACATGCTTGCCGAGGCCTGGGTGACGCAGGTCCGCGAGCTGGCCTACGACGTGGAGGACTGCATCGAGCTGGTCGTCCACCTGGACAAGAAGACCAGCGTGTGGCTTCGCATGATCCCGTCCTGCAGTAGGTGTGGCGGGGCAATCACCACATCAAACATGCTTGCCAAGGCCTGGGTGACGCAGGTCCGCGAGCTGGCCTACGACGTGGAGGACTGCATCGAGCTGGTCGTCCACCTGGACAAGAAGACCAGCGTGTGGCTTCGCATGATCCCGTCCTGCAGTAGTTGTGGCGGGGCAATCACCACATCAAACATGCTTGCCGAGGCCTGGGTGACGCAGGTCCGCGAGCTGGCCTATGACGTGGAGGACTGCATCGAGCTGGTCGTCCACCTGGACAAGAAGACCAGCGTGTGGCTTCGCATGATCCCGTCCTGCAGTAGGTGTGGCGGGGCAATCACCACATCAAACATGCTTGCCGAGGCCTGGGTGACGCAGGTCCGCGAGCTGGCCTACGACGTGGAGGACTGCATCGAGCTGGTCGTCCACCTGGACAAGAAGACCAGCGTGTGGCTTCGCATGATCCCGTCCTGCAGTAGGTGTGGCGGGGCAATCACCACATCAAACATGCTTGCCGAGGCAAGGGACGCCGCCAAGAGACAGCAGGTCTTGGGCGGGGATCTCACCCAGCTCATCACCACATATGATGCTGATGTGGTGATCTCCGTCTGGGGGACAGGCGGCGACCATGGGATCACATCCATTGTCATGAAGGCCTACACCGATGCAGAGATCTGCCAAAACTTCACCTACCGCGCCTGGGTGAAGCTCACGCATCCTTTCGTCCCCCACGACTTCGTCCTGAGCTTGATGGCTCAGTTTTATGCAGAAGAAAAACAAGAAAGAGCAACCATATGTATGCATGTTCTAACCAAGATGCAGGCCACCCAGGAAGATCATATCTTCCAGGAATTCGAGCGGATAGTCACAAAGGAGAGGTACCTCATCGTGTTAGAAGGCCTGTCAAGCATGGTGGACTGGCGTTCCATCAGGACATTTCTGCCTCACGGGAAGAAAGGCAGCCGCATCATCGTGTCCACGCACCAACCCAAAATAGCAACCTTATGCATCGGGCACTCTTACCAGATCTTAGAGCTCAAGCAGTTCTCAGCCGAGCACTCTGTTTGTGTCCTCTTCAACAAGGTACGCAATTCTAAAACATATCATTGTTTGTTTAAATTACCTTTTCGATTTATTGGACAATGACAGAGTAGGTATTCCTCTCACGAACCATTGATCATTATGCAGATGCCATGTGTAATTAGTGTCTTCTTGATATTCATATACTCCCCCGTTTCCACAATGTAGCACATATAGATTTTTTGAAAAGTCAAACTTTATAAACTTTGACCAAATTTGTAGAGAATAATATATACATCTAGAACACCAAATACATATCCTTAGATACATCACAAGACGTACTTTCGTACTCTATATATTTAATATTGTAAATATAAATAGTTTTCTCCATAAACTTGGTCAAAGTTTGACTTTTCAGAAAATCTATATGCACTACATTATACTCCCTCCGTCGCAAACTAAGTGTCTTGAGCTTAGTACAATTTTATACTAGAGTTAGTACAAAGTTGAGACACTTATTTTGGGACAGAGAGAGTAGAACGGAGGGAGTATTATTCTAACTAATTATCTTCTGACATTAAATTTGAAATACTGTGACCACTTGTGTGACTTGATTGTTTCTTTCCACCTGGTCCCACATGTAATGGACTATAAAGTATGTCAGCATCATCTTTAAGCTATCTGAAAAATTACTCCTAGATGTCAAACTATGCACCTTTACTTGCACTAGTGGTCCTTGTGTTTTAATACATTTCCCAACATATATAAATGTACGGGCCAATAGCTCCTGTGCGACGTTTTTGAGGTGAATTGGCAAGAGTGCGACGTTGTTTGAGCGAATGGCTGTGGTGCGACACATTTGAGCGTGTAAATAGCCCAGGGCCACATGGGGTGTTAAATGGGGTTAAATTGGTCGTCAACCAAGCCCGCCCGTTTATGTTAGGACATGTGGGTCCAACTTAATTGTTCCTCAAAACAGCTGACCGCGCCCTGCCGCCCGACCGTGCCGGGCCCGCCACTCTGCCCCCCTTCTTCTCCGGTGGCGGCGGATCTTGCGTTCTCGGTGGCGGCGGCGGAGCCCTCGTTCTCAACGGCAGCGGAGCCTTCATCATAAGAAAATGGCGAGTGAATTCAAACCCTAGTCGCCCTCCCGTTCCTCTCTCGGGCCCGTAGATCTCAGCTCGTTTCCTCTGTTTTCGCTTGCGGAATCGATAGGTTGTGAGGGGAGCCCGTGGGCATACTGAGATGGAGCCGCCAGATTCAACTTTGAATAGGTAATGCGCCTCTCTCCGATCCAACTTTGCATGCAATTAGGGGGTGGCCTCGTCTGCTCTTTCTCACGGGCTCACACTGTCCGCCACTGACAGAGGGGATGCTGCCGCTCGGACCTTCGAATTGATAGTCAATTTCTTTCCATCAAAGGCAAAATTAGTTGATGGTAGCATACAGAACATTGAGAGAGACACAATTGTTAAATGGGAGGTTGAGTTTACAGAGATTGATCCACAAGTTCTACAGAACATGGGAGAGACGGCAGTGAAGAAATGGGTGGAAAAAATTGGGAAGAATATTGTTTGGGGTCCAGAGCAAGAAGTATCACTGTTGCGGTTTGATGATTGGAAAGGAGAGTATGTGAGAATAGAAGATGGTGAACAGATTGTTGAAGAAATCGATCGGCAAAACGGCTGGACAAGCAAACGGGCTAATTTTTTTGCTGAGCTCGTTGATCTGAACATTTTTTCGAAGGTTGGATATGTGCCATCACAATTGGCTGTGCAGATGGTAGATGATGATAGGGCTACACAGAGGCCATTGATTCCCTTGTGTACTGAACTTACAGTAATAGCCGAAGAGGGACAGGTGACTGGAACTGAAACTGAAACTGCAGCAACTGTTGATTGGAATGTAGTTGAATTAGATGAGCCTACTGATTTGGTCATTGCACCAATGCCTGACATTGAGATGGCCAAACTTTTTGGCATTCCAGTCGATGACAGAGATAAGCAGGAGAGGGGCGAATCTAGTTTGCCTGCTAATGCTGATGAAGAAGTAGATGGACAGTTGATGGAACAAGCTGCGGATGAAGTAGATGATGCACATGATGATGAGCTGGTGCATGTGTATGACAAAGAAAACCATGTCATTGAAGTAGGCAAGTTGTTCCCAAGCATGAAGGAGTTTAGGATGTGTTTCAAGACTTATGCGGTGAAACATGAGTTTGATGCCAAGACTGTTTGGACTGATAGAAAGAAGTTTTATGCGAGGTGCAAAGGATTTGATGGTAGTGTGAATGTTGGGGAACGTAGCAATAATTCAAAATTTTCTACGCATCACCAAGATCAATCTATGGAGTTTACTAGCAACGAGAGGGGAGGAGTGCATCTACATACCCTTGTAGATCGCTAAGCGGAAGCGTTACAAGAACGCGGTTGATGGAGTCGTACTCGCAGCGATTCAAATCGCGGAAGATCCGATCTAGCGCCGAACGGACGGCGCCTCCGCGTTCAACACACGTACAGCCCGGGGACGTCTCCTCCTTCTTGATCCAGCAAGGGGAGAGGAGAAGTTGAGGGAGAACTCCAGCAGCACGACGGCGTGGTGGCAATGGAGCTCGTGGTTCTCCGGCAGAGCTTCGCTAAGCACTACGGAGGAGGAGGAGGAGGTGTATCAGGAGGGAGGGCTGCGCCAGGGAAGAGGTACGGCTGCCCTCCCACCCCTCCACTATATATAGGGGCAAGGGGAGAGGGGGAGGCGCCCTAGGGTTTCCCCTAGGGGGCGGCGGCCAAGCAGATTGGATCTCCCTAGGGAAAATCCTAGGGAGACTTGCCCCCCAAGCCAAGAAGGTGGAGGCTTGCCTTCCAAGCAAGGTGGAGGCGCCCCACCTCCCCAAGTAACGTGGGAAAGGGTGTGGGGGGCGCACCACCCCTTAGTGGGCTGGTTTGCCCCTTCCCCTTTGGCCCATGAGGCCCTCCAACACTTGCCGGGGCTCCCGAAACACCTTTCGGTCATGCTGGCCATAGCCTGGTACCCCCGGAACACTTCCGGACTCCAATACCCTTCGTCCAATATATCGATCTTCACCGCCGGACCATTCCGGAACTCCTCGTGATGTCCGGGATCTCATCCGGGACTCCGAACAACCTTCGGTAACCACATACTATTTCCCATAACAACTCTAGCGTCACCGAACCTTAAGTGTGTAGACCCTACGTGTTCGGGAACCATGCAGACATGACCGAGACACCTCTCCGGCCAATAACCAATAGCGGGATCTGGATACCCATATTGGCTCCCACATGTTCCACGATGATCTCATCGGATGAACCACGATGTCGGGGATTCAACCAATCACGTATGCAATTCCCTTTGTCAATTGGTATGTTACTTGCCCGAGATTCGATCGTCGGTATCCCAATACCCCGTTCAATCTCGTTACCGGCAAGTCACTTTACTCGTTCTGTAATGCATGATCCCGTGACTAACTACTTAGTCACATTGAGCTCATTATGATGATGCATTACCGAGTGGGCCCAGAGATACCTCTCCGTCATACGAAGTGACAAATCCCAGTCTCGATTCGTGCCAACCGAACAGACACTTTCGGAGATACCTGTAGTGCACCTTTATAGCCACCCAGTTACGTTGTGACGTTTGGTACACCCAAAGCATTCCTACGGTATCCGGGAGTTGCACAATCTCATGGTCTAAGGAAATGATACTTGACATTAGAAAAGCTCTAGCAAACGAACTACACGATCTTGTGCTATGCTTAGGATTGGGTCTTGTCCATCACATCATTCTCCTAATGATGTGATCCCGTTATCAATGACATCCAATGTCCATGGTCAGGAAACCATAACCATCTATTGATCAACGAGCTAGTCAACTAGAGGCTTACTAGGGACATGTTGTGGTCTATGTATTCACACATGTATTACGGTTTCCAGTTAATACAATTATAGCATGAACAATAGACAATTATCATGAACAAGGAAATACAATAATAACCATTTTATTATTGCCTCTAGGGCATATTTCCAACAGTCTCCCACTTGCACTAGAGTCAATAATCTAGTTCACATCACTATGTGATTGTAATGAATCCAACACCCATGGGGTTTGTTCATATCTCGCTTGTGAGAGAGGTTACTAGTCAACGGGTCTGAACCTTTCAGATCCGTGTGTGCTTTACAAATCTCTATGTCATCTTGTAGATGCAGCTACCACGCGCTACTTGGAGCTATTCCAAATAACTGCTCTACTATACGAATCCGGTTTACTACTCAGAGTCATCCGGATAGTGTCAAAGTTTGCATCGACGCAACCCTTTACGACGAACTCTTTCACCACCTCCATAATCGAGAAAATTCCTTATTCCACTAGTTACTAAGGATAAGTTCGACCGCTATCATGTGATCCATTCCTCGATCACTATTGTACCCCTTGACTAACTCATGGCAAGGCACACTTCAGGTGCGGTACACAGCATAGCATACTGTAGAGCCTATGTCTAAAGCATAGGGGATGACCTTCGTCATTGCTCTCTCTTCTGCCGTGGTCAGGTCTTGAGTCTTACTCAATACTCACACCTTGTAACACAGCCAAGAATTCCTTCTTTGCTGATCTATTTTGAACTGCTTCAAAATCTTGTCACGGTATGTATTCATTTGAAAGTACTATTAAGCGTTTTTGATCTATCCTTATAGATCTTGATGCTCAATGTTCAAGTAGCTTAATCCAGGTTTTCCATTGAAAAACACATTTCAAATAACCCTGTATGCTTTCCAGAAATTCTACATCATTTCTGATCAACAATATGTTAACAACATATACTCATCAAAAATTCTATAGTGCTCCCACTCACTTGTTTGGAAATACAAGTTTCTCATAAACTTTGTATAAACCAAAAATCTTTGATCATCTCATCAAAGCGTACATTCCAACTCCGAGATGCCTACTCCAGTCCTTAGAAGGATTGCTGGAGCTTCGCATACTTGTTAGCATCTTTCAGGATTGACAAAACCTTCTGGTTGTATCACATACAACCTTTCCTCAAGAAAATCGTCGAGGAAACAATGTTTTGACATCCTATCTGCAAGATTTCATAAATAATGTAGTAACTGCTAATATAATTCCAACAGACTCTTAGCATCGCTACGAGTGAGAAAATCTCATCGTAGTCAACTCCTTGAACTTGTCGGAAAACATCTTAACGACAAGTCGAGCTTTCTTAATGGTGATACTTACCATCATTGTCTGTCTTCCCTTTTAAAATCCATCTGTACCCAACAGCCTTACGACCATCAAGTAGTTCTTTCAAAGTCTATACTTTTTTTTATACATGGATCCTCTCTCGGATTTTATGGCCTCGAGCCATTCGTCGGAATCTGGGCCCACCATCGCTTCTCCATAGCTCGTAGGTTCATTGTTGTCTAGCAACATGACTTCCAAGACAGGATTATGTACCACTCTGAAGTAGTACGCATCCTTGTCGACCTACGAGGTCTGGTAGTGACTTGATCCGAAGTTTCATGATCACTATCATAAGCTTCCACTTCAATTGGTGTAGGTGCCACAGGAACAACTTCCTGTGCCCTGCTACACACTAGTTGAAGTCATGGTTCAATAACCTCATCAAGTCTCCACCATCCTCCCACTCAATTCTTTCGAGGAAACTTTTCCTCGAGAAAGGACCCGTTACTAGAAACAATCACTTTTGCTTCCAGATCTGAAATAGGAGGTATACCCAACTGTTTTGGGTATTCTATGAAGATGCATTTATCCGCTTTGGGTTCGAGCTTATCAGCCTGAAACTTTTTCACATAAGCGTCGCAGCCCCAAACTTTTAAGAAATGACAGCTTAGGTTTCTCTAAACCATAGTTCATACGGTGTCGTCTCAACGGAATTGCGTGGTGCCCTATTTAAAGTAAATGCGGTTGTCTCTAATGCCTAGCCCATAAACGATAGTGGTAATTCGATAAGAGACATCATGGTATGCACCATATCCAATAGGGTGCAGTTATGATGTTCGGACACACCATCACACTATGGTGTTCCAGGCGGTATTAGTTGTGAAACCATTTCCACAATGTCTTAATTGTGTGCCAAACTCGTAACTCAGATATCTCTATGATCATATCATAGACATTTTATCCTCTTGTCACGACGATCTTCAACTTCACTCTGAAATTACTTGAACCTTTCAATAATTCAGACTTGTGTTTCATCAAGTAAATATTCTCAGCATCTACTCAAATCATCTGTGAAGTAAGAACATAACGATATCCACTGCGTGCCTCAACACTCATTGGACTGCACACATCAAAATGTATTACTTCCAACAAGTTGCTTTCTTGTTCCATCTTACTGAAAACGAGGCCTTTCAGTCATCTTGCCCATGTGGTATGATTTGCATGTCCCAAGTGATTCAAAATCAAGTGAGTCCAAACGATCCATCTGTATGGAGTTTCTTCATGCATATCTACCAATAGACATGGTTCGCATGTCTCAATCTTTTCAAAAACGAGTGAGTCCAAAGATCCATCAACATGGAGCTTAATCATGCGTTCTATACCAATATGACTCAAATGGCAGTGCCACAAGTATGTGGTACTATCATTACTATTTTATATCTTTTGGCATGAACATGTGTATCACTACGATCGAGATTCAATAAACCATTCATTTTAGGTGCAAGACCATTGAAGGTATTATTCAAATAGACAGAGTAACCATTATTCTCCTTAAATGAATAACCGTATTGCGATAAACATAATCCAATCATGTCTATGCTCAACGCAAACACCAAATAACAATTATTTAGGTTTAACACCAATCTCGATGGTAGAGGGAGCATGCGATGCTTGATCACATCAACCTTGGAAACACTTCCAACACATATCGTCATCTCACCTTTAGCTAGTCTCCGTTTATTCCGTAGCCTTTTATTTCGAGTTACGAACACTTAGCAACCGAACCGGTATCTAATACCCTAGTGCTACTAGGAGTACTAGTAAAGTACACATTAATATAATGTATATCCAATATACTTCTGTCGACCTTGCCTGCCTTCTCATCTACCAAGTATCTAGGGTAGTTCTGCTTCAGTGACCGTTCCCCTCATTACAGAAGCACTTAGTCTCGGGTTTGAGTTCAACCTTGGGTTTCTTCACTAGAGCAGCAACTGATTTGCCATTTCATGAAGTATCTCTTCTTTCCCTTGCCCTTCTTGAAACTAGTGGTTTTACTAACCATCAACAATTGATGCTCCTACTTGATTTCTACTTTTGCGGTGTCAAACATTGCGAGTTGCTCAAGGATCATCATGTTTATCCCTGATATGTTATAGTTCATCACGAAGCTCTAATAGCTTGGTGGCAGTGACTATGGAGAACCATCACTATCTCATCTGGAAGATTAACTCCCACTCGATTCAAGCGATTGTAGTACTCAGACAATCTGAGCACATGCTCAACGGTTGAGCTTTTCTCCCTTAGTTTGCAGGTTTAAGAAACTTGTCAGAGGTCTCATACCTCTTGACGTGGGCACTAGTCTGAAATCCCGACTTCAGTCTTTGGAACATCTCATATGTTCTGCGACGTTTCAAAAACGTCTTTGGCGCCTCAATTCTAAACCGTTAGCATTACGCATTGAACTATCACGTAGTCATCAAAACGTGTATATCAGATGTTCGCAACATCCACAGACGACGCTCGAGGTTCAGCACACCGAGCGGTGCATTAAGGACATAAGCCTTCTGTGCAGTAATAAGGACAATCCTCAGTTTACGGACCCAGTTCGCATAATTGCTACTATCAACTTTCAACTAAATTTTCTCTAGGAACATATCTTAAACAGTAGAACCAAAGCGTAAGCTATGACATAATTTGCAAAGACCTTTTGACTATGTTCATGATAATTAAGTTCATCTGATTATTTAATGAACTCCCACTCAGATAGACATCCCTCTAGTCATCTAAGTGATACATGATCCGAGTCAACTAGGCCGTGTCCGATCATCACGTGAGACGGACTAGTCATCATCGGTGAACATCTCCATGTTGATCGTATCTACTATACGACTCATGTTCGACCTTTCGGTGTCTTGTGTTCCGAGGCCATGTATGTACATGCCAGGCTCGTCAAGTCAACCTAAGTGTTTCGCATGTGTAAATCTGGCTTACACTCGTTGTATGCAAACGTTAGAATCTATCACACCCGATCATCACGTGGTGCTTCGAAACAACGAACCTTCGCGGTGCACAGTTAGGGGGAACACATCTCTTGAAATTTTAGTGAGGGATCATCTTATTTATGCTACCGTCGTTCTAAGCAAATAAGATGTAAACATGACAAACATCACATGCAAATCATAAAGTGACATGATATGGCCAATATCATCTTGCGCCTTTTGATCTCCATCTTCGAGGCGCGGCATGATCACCTTCGTCACCGGCATGACACCATGATCTCCATCATCGTGTCTTCATGAAGTTGTCTCGCCAACTATTACTTCTACTACTATGGCTAACGATTAGCAATAAAGTAAAGTAATTACATGGCGTTTTTCATTGACACGCAGGTCATACAATAAATTAAGACAACTCCTATGGCTCCTGCCGGTTGTCATACTCATCGACATGCAAGTCGTGATTCCTATTACAAGAACATGATCAATCTCATACATCACATATATATAATTCATCACATCCTTTCGGCCATATCACATCACATAGCATACCCTGCAAAAACAAGTTAGACGTCCTCTAATTGTTGTTGCATGTTTTACGCGGCTGCTATGGGTTTCTAGCAAGAACGTTTCTTACCTACGCAAAAGCCACAACGGTGATATGCCAATTGCTATTTACCCTTCATAAGGACCCTCTTCATCGAATCCGATCCGACTAAAGTGGGAGAGACAGACACCCGCTAGCCACCTTATGCATCAAGTGCATGTCAGTCGGTGGAACCTGTCTCACGTAAGAGTACGTGTAAGGTCGGTCCGGGCCGCTTCATCCCACAATGCCGCCGAATCAAGATAAGACTAGTAACGGCAAGCAAATTGAACAAATCATCGCCCACAACTACTTTGTGTTCTACTCGTGCATAGAATCTACGCATAGACCTAGCTCATGATGCCACTGTTGGGGAATGTAACAATAATTCAAAATTTTCTATGCATCACCAAGATCAATCTATGGAGTTTACTAGCAACGAGAGGGGAGGAGTGCATCTACATACCCTTGTAGATCGCTAAGCGGAAGCGTTACAAGAACGCGGTTGATGGAGTCGTACTCGCAGCGATTCAAATCGCGGAAGATCCGATCTAGCGCCGAACGGATGCCGCCTCCGCGTTCAACACACGTACAGCCCGAGGACGTCTCCTCCTTCTTGATCCAGCAAGGGGAGAGGAGAAGTTGAGGGAGAACTCCAGCAGCACGACGGCGTGGTGGCAATGGAGCTCGTGGTTCTCCGGCAGAGCTTCGCTAAGCACTACGGAGGAGGAGGAGGAGGTGTATGAGGAGGGAGGGCTGTGCCAGGGGGGAGGTACGGCTGCCCTCCCACCCCTCCACTATATATAGGGGCAAGGGGAGAGGGGGAGGCGCCCTAGGGTTTCCCCTAGGGGGCGGCGGCCAAGCAGATTGGATCTCCCTAGGGAAAATCCTAGGGAGACTTGCCCCCCAAGCCAAGCAGGTGGAGGCTTGCCTCCCAAGCCAGGTGGAGGCGCCCCACCTCCCCAAGTAACGTGGGAAAGGGTGTGGGGGGCGCACCACCCCTTAGTGCGTTGGTTTGCCCCTTCCCCTTTGGCCCATGAGGCCCTCCAACACTTGCCGGGGCTCCCGAAACACCTTTCGGTCATGCTGGCCATAGCCTGGTACCCCCGGAACACTTCCGGACTCCAATACCCTTCGTCCAATATATCGATCTTCACCGCTGGACCATTCCAGAACTCCTCGTGATGTCCGAGATCTCATCCGGGACTCGGAACAACCTTCGGTAACGACATACTATTTCCCATAACAACTCTAGCGTCACCGAACTTTAAGTGTGTAGACCCTACGGGTTCGGGAACCATGCAGACATGACCGAGACACCTCTTCGGCCAATAACCAATAGCGGGATCTGGATACCCATATTGGCTCCCACATGTTCCACGATGATCTCATCGGATGAACCACGATGTCGGGGATTCAATCAATCCCGTATGCAATTATCTTTGTCAATCGGTATGTTACTTGCCCGAGATTCGATCGTCGGTATCCCAATACCTCGTTCAATCTTGTTACCGGCAAGTCACTTTACTCATTCTGTAATGCATGATCCCGTGATTAACTACTTAGTCACATTGAGCTCATTATGATGATGCATTACCGAGTGGGCCCAGAGATACCTCTCCGTCATACGGAGTGACAAATCCCAGTCTCGATTCGTGCCAACCCAATAGACACTTTCGGAGATACCTGTAGTGCACCTTTATAGCCACCCAGTTACGTTGTGACGTTTGGTACACCCAAAGCATTCCTACGGTATCCGGGAGTTGCACAATTTCATGGTCTAAGGAAATGATACTTGACATTAGAAAAGCTCTAGCAAACGAACTACACGATCTTGTGCTATGCTTAGGATTGGGTCTTGTCCATCACATCATTCTCCTAATGATGTGATCCCGTTATCAATGACATCCAATGTCCATGGTCAGGAAACCATAACCATCTATTGATCAACGAGCTAGTCAACTAGAGGCTTACTAGGGACATGTTGTGGTCTATGTATTCACACATGTATTACGATTTCCAGTTAATACAATTATAGCATGAACAAGGAAATACAATAATAACCATTTTATTATTGCCTTTAGGGCATATTTCCAACAGTGAAGCCTTGCAAGTGGTACATATCTGCTAGACTGCAACCTGATGGAAGTACTGTCAGGGTTAACCAAATCCCCAATCAACATACTTGTATTACAAGTTCACAGAGAGTATCAACCATGACATCACAACTTTGGGTTGCAGAAAAGATCACCCCAATTTTAGCCAAAACACCAAACACTACTGCCAAGAAACTCAAAGTAGACTTGGAAAAGATGTACCCCATTAAACTGAAATATACCACAGTGTGGAAGGCAAAACAAAGGGCAATGAAAAATTTATATGGTGATTGGGCAAATACATTTAGGATGCTTTACAACTTCAAAGCAGAGGTGGAAAAGAGGTCACCTGGCAGTGTTGTGGAGATAGATACAGAGGTATCAGCCGAAGGTGAAGTCAAGTTCTCCAAGTTTTTTATGGCTTTGAAGCCTTGCATTGATGGGTTCAAAGCAGGGTGCCGTCCATATTTGAGCATAGACTCATCATTTTTGACAGGCAAGTGGAATGGTCAGTTGGCAGCATGCAATGCTCTAGATGGACACAACTGGATGTTTCCTATTGCTGTTGGCTTGTTTCAGTCAGAAACAGAGGCTTCATGGACATGGTTCATGATCTAGTTGAAAAGATGCCTAGGGCCAGTGTCACCTTTGGCTATACACACAGATGCATGCAAGGGGCTTGAAAATTCAGTGAAAATGTTTTCCCACATGCTGAGCAGAGGGAGTGCTTCGGTCATTTGTGGATGAATTTGATCAAAAAAATTAGAGGAGAAGAATTTGGGCGCATGTGGCCAGCAGCAAGATCTTACACTAGACAGACACACAAATATCATCTTGATAAGATAATGGCAGCATGTGATGAGTTTGGTCCATGGCTGAACACCTACCATTCTTTGTTATGGTACAGGTCAGCATTCAACACTGCCATCAAGTGTGACCACATCAACAACAATTTGGCAGAGAGTTTCAACAACAAGGTGAAGGAGTTAAAAGATTTGCCTATGCATGACATGGTTGACCAAATCAGGATCATGCTCATGCGGTTGTGGGAATTGAGAAGAAGGATAGGTGATTGTCTGCAAGGTGATAAGCTTCCAGCAGTGGTACAACAGGTGGTCAATAGGAGCAGATGTCTTTCACATTTGTTTGTTGAAAAATCTTCACCTTGGGGTGCTGAAGTTAGAGATAACAAAACTGGAAGGAGACATGTTGTTAACACTGAATTGCATGATTGCACTTGCCTCGAGTGGCAACACAATGGTAAACCATGTGAGCATGCCATTCTCTTCTTAGCATCCCAACAGAAGATAAACATGCACCCATATTTGCATGAATATTATTCAGTAGCAAGATTCAAAGCTGCATATGCTACTCCAATTCCAGCACTTACAGATCAGTCCCAGTGGCCTGAAGTGGACATTGAATTTTCCATGTGTCCTCCCTTGACGAAAAGAAAGGCTGGCAGGCCTAAACAGAGTAGATTCAAGGCATGGTTTGAGAAAGGTGGGAGTAGTAAGAAGGGAAAGAAAGATGGAAAGCCAAAAAGGGCCCAAAAAGGTAACAAAAACATATGCAAGTTGTGCCAGGAACTTGGGCACAGAGTGGGATCTGTCAAATGCCGTTACACTCCTGATAAGCCAAAGTATGTTCTTGTGTATTTGTTTGTGTTTTGATTTGGTGCTTTTTTCCAATTACTATATCTATAACATTTTCCCAATGGCCAGGAGGAAGCGAGCAAGTCAGCCCCTTGTTGTTGAACAGTGTTGGCCAACAAAAAAAGCAAGAGTCAATGGCGGTAGAAAGAAGAGAAGTGTGCCTGAGCCTGAGCAGATTGAAGAAAATCTTGCTGCAGTCAACATTGAGACTGAAGAAACTGCTCTCGAGGTTGAAACTGAACCTGAGCGTGTCGAGGTTCAGACTGAAGAAACCCATGTTGAGGTACACACCGAAGAAACTGAAACTACTGTCAACATTGAGACTGAAGACACTGATCACGAGGGTGTTGGCGAGGTGTTGAAAAGACCAGTGAAGAAAACCAAGATGATCAGTGAACTTGTGTGTGTAGTAGAACCAAAAACAAGAAGTGCTAAGGCGAAGAAGGGCACGCGGCGTGGTAGGAAGAGGTAGAACAGAGAACAGTTTGAAAATTTGGGGCATGTAATAATATTTGTAACTTGGTGCGTACTGGTAGTCACTATGTATCCCCGTATTTCTATTCGAACTTGTTTGTTGGTACCTTGTCTAAACCAGCCAAATAAAATTCGAATTTAAATTCAAATTTGGGCTCAAATTTGAATTAGGGATGGGGTATTGATGTTTCAATGCTATCTAAAGTACCTCAACTGAAATATGTTTGCTTGCTGATCATTCCGAGCCCTTTTGGTAAGTTGAACTCATAGTCATGAAAAGTGTGTCTCAATTGACCTCCAAAGGTAGGATAAACGGCCTCATATTTAAGCAAGTTTTTTTGGCACCTTGTCTAAACCAGCCAAATAATTTTTCTACACATCTATTCTACCTATATAGTGTAAATCTAAAGTCTCACTATTTATTGAATTAATTTTCTATTATTTTATTTTTTTGAAAAAACAAGGTTTAATAGAAAATTATATATAAAACAAGTTTAAAACATGAAAATGAGAAAAGTAAGTTAAGATCTTTCTTAGTCAATCCGAAATGAAGTTTTGGTGAGGTTTTCACACTTTTCATTTTCAAAACCCCACCTACTCTCGGGCGCCCACTACTCTCTCCCTTGAACTCCATACTACATTGTTCGAGGAATGACAATTTTGTGAAGGATTTTTCGTAAAAATGTATGTAAACCATATTTATATTTTTTTTCTCGTTACTATACGACATAATAAGACTATGTGTGCAAGTTTTATATTTTTTTGATTTTTTTTGAATTAGTTATGCGTGGACGGTTGAGATCAGGCGCTAGGGTTAGCTACAGTGTGCATCGATCCGCATGAGACGCGCTGATTGGTTGAATCAGTGTGCATCGATCCGCATGACAAGCGCTGATTAGTTGAATCAGTGGGGTTTGGATCAGCCTCTCTCATTGGGGCATCAGGACCGTTCATTTGAATCCAACGGCAAGAGTTGACGCGGTGCATGGACCAAGCCTACGCAGTGCCCTTTCCATCGTTGCATGCGTGCCCGTGCCTACCCGCAGCATGCATGCTCACCCGCAGAACTGCGCCCGTGCGTTGCATGCATGCCCTCGACGTAGCCCTGCTCCGCCACCCCTATCGACGCAGTAACCTGTCGCATGCCTACCATTAGAACTGATGCATCGTCACATGAAAGCATGCACCCGGCCACAATGCAGCAGCCCGATGAAGACAACCAAAAAGCCAACGCTGCATTGCGTGCTGTACATGGCGTGCTCCTCTTTGAGAACGCAATACTGGCATGGGGTATCGATGTGGGTATCGATGCAGTTCAAACGGCGTGCTGCCCGTTACAAGATGGGCAAATGAAGGCGTCCATTATTGTCACGTCTCCCATCGACCAAACGTTGCCCTCTAGCCAGGCCCTAGCAAGATGTGCAAATTAATGGGCTACGGCATGAATGCACGGGCAGCACACGCAGAGAACCTGGGGCAGGCGTGTCCCCTTGACCCATGACGGCACAGACGCGTGCGTGAGCCCGTCCCCCTTGACCCGCGACCGGTGGCATAGAAGGATCGCAGCCCGTTTCCCACGCTCGTGTACGCACATTCATGGGGCGCCACCAAACGCCGCCCGCCCATTAATTCTACGGGGTGAAACCACGTCGCACTTGGGCTATTTAAGCCCGGCACTATCGTCTTCATCTCCCTCCTCATCCACACCCCATCCTCTGCCTCCTCTGCCCTCCTTCTTCCTTCTTCTCCATCAAACCCGATCGAGCCCTCGAGCCACCCCGCCACCATGCAGTACAACGGCCCCACCTACCGCTTCCCCCGAACCGTGCCGGAAAGGCTCTACCCGGCCGGAGTGTATGTAGAGAGAACCCTTAGGGTTTGGGCGATCTCGAGGTGGAGGGGCGCAAGGGAGTTAACGGAGTTCTTCCTTGCGGCCGGCTTCCGCCACCTCCCCCGCGGCTCTCCTCGGATGTACCATCTTGAGGAGGTCAACCACAACGGCGTTGTGGTTGGGCTCCTCGCCACATTCACTAACCCTTTCGATGCTTTCCATCTCCTCGGGCGAGCGTATTGGGTTGGTTGTGAGTTCATAGCTTTCACAACCTACAATATCTTCACCGACTTCAACGGCATCTTCCCCAACAACGACGTTATGCACACGCTCCCGTACCCCATCAACAACGGGGAGGAGTGAAGGGCGGCGCCCGGAGGAGCGAGGTGGCCCCGGAGGAGGAGGAGAAGAAGAACCCAAAGAACCCGCGTTTGGTGCCCCCTATCTATCTAGCTTGCTATAGATCTGTCGTATTCGTTTTTTTAAGTTGTAATCGTTATGCTACTATTATTAAGTTTTATTAGTACTTTAAGTTGTAAGGCTATCATGGAGTTGTAAGGCTATCGTGGAACTATGGGTTGCAATCGTTATGCTTCTATATAATCGTTATGCTACTATATATATTGTGTGTTTCGTGCTATTATTTGTGGATTGCTATGGGTTGTTTTTGCTTATTATTCGTGTATTTCTATGGGTTGCTACGGGCCCGGGTTTCTACACCACAATCACCACACACACCATCTTCAAAATATTGGCCAAACCATGGACATGCAACTAGGAGCCCCATGCAAACCCACTATGGACATGGGTGCAACTAGGAAATGCAAACTAATTTACTTCGGGCACTTCATGCAAGCATCAACTCATTTAGTTCATGGAACCGTAGACATGCATAAAAACAATTAACATTTAGTTTTAGTGCATCAAAAAATGATCCATCACAAAATTTAGTGCAAGAAAAAGGCCAAAATAAAAACAAGTAACATTTTATTGGGCCCCATTTTATTTGCCGAAGTTAGAGGTGGGCTGGTGCCCCTACGCGGGTGGGCTGGTCACGGCCCAACATCTATTCGGCAGCCCAATTTTGTTTTTTACTAGAAACTGAATTTGGGTGTGTACTGTGTTAACTGAAGAACAAAAACAGAGGAAACAGAGCATGCATGAACACTGAATAATTTGTGTTCCAAATTGCTGCTTCAATTCAGATACATAACTTGGCATGGCGCACAGATCACATCCTCTACCCTGACAGGCCTAAATGCCCATTCTAATGACGGATGAACAACAAATAAAACAAAAACAGAGCAATGATACAACAATAGAACCCCCCTGCCATGATATTTGCTTGCTTCTGCAAATCGATCATCTGCATTAGATGTTTCTTGATCTTCTTCAGTTCCTCGGTCAGTTCGGACTCCGCTTGCAGTTCAGCATTGCGCGCATACATCGCCATCGGCACGACTCTGCCCGCCCCTCCGCCCGAGCTCCCCGTATTCTCCACAGCAATCGGCGGCACCTCGCCCAAATTGAGCTCCCAGGTTGCGGCCATGCTCGAATCAACGTAGCCCTCAAACTGAATCCTATCAACATATTCATCAATCCACTCAAAATGGTAACATTTCTTCAAGATCTGAAAAGAACAACATGAACCCTAAATCCCAAATTCGAAGAGAAAAAACAAAATATGGAGAAATCAGAGCAAAAGACAACGAAAGAACGGGCTAAGAACTGAGATCTAACCTTGCCATCCCTTCCTGCCATTGGTTTGCTCAAGCATTTCACAAATTCCCGCCCAAGATTGCCATTGTCATCCCTCTTAGTGACCAACCGTTTAAGAGGGTCTGGGGGTGGGCAGTCAGGGCACCTTGTGAGCAGCACTGGTCCATACTGTCGCCATTTTGAGTGCGTGGCGGAGGAGGTAGACATTTGCGCTAGGTCGTCGAAGAAGAGAAAGATTGGGGAAAGGGGATGAATGGGCGGCGGCGGGCGGACGGGCACGGGCACTCGTCTCTTCTAGCTGCGAGGAGGTGGGTCCCGCGAATAGACAAGTGATGGGTCCCGCGCTTACGTGGATAAGTGGTGAGTCCAGCCCCCAACAGCTAACGAGGGCATCAGTTGAGTTTAACAGCCATGTCGTGCGTGGGCTATTTACCTGCTTAAAATTGTCGCACCACAGCCATTCGCTCGAACAACGTCGCACTCTTGCCAATTCACCTCAAATGTGTCGCACAAGAGCTATTGGCCCATAAATGTACAGGCTTCTAGTAGCGATGCAGATAAAGGCAAGAAACCAATTGTGGATTCTTCTCTGGTTGGACGCGGGTCACAAATGTATGAACTTCATAAATATTCGGCAAAAGCACGTATGTCACCTTCCAAAGTTATGTCTGTCTGGGGGATAGCAGGTGTTGGGAAATCAGCACTTGTCGGAGACTTGTACAATGACTTGCGCAACAAGGATGACACAAAGCAACCTGAAGAGAAACAATACAAGGAGTATCGTTGGGTGAATGTATCTCATCCATTCAATTTAAGGGACTTCTGCCGGAGCATACTTTCAGATTCTCACTCGGGAAAAGACCCTATTGAAGAGTGTCACCAGCTTCTGAAACAGAATCGTTGCCTCATTGTTATTGATGATATCAATTCCAAAAAGGACTGGGAATTAATAAAAACTTCTTTGCTGCCTAGATCCTCCGATAGTGTTATCATTGTCATTACAACTGACGCAAGTATTGCAACATATTGTGCAAATAACAAAGAGCTCGTGTTCAATGTCAAAGGTCTAGAAGCTGCAGCAGCCTTTGATCTCTTCAAACAGGTGTGTTTTCTGACGATTACTAATTTCGTGCAGGCATGTTTTTCACAAAATTAAAAACCTCATGCATGACTGGATGAGTTGTTTTGGCCAGCTTCAAAGAACGAGATCAGGAAACTGCATATTATCCATGATTTTGGTAGCATAAACCTAAAGACACTACATATGCATTTCAAATTTGTGGAACAACATTCTTAGTTTTTCAACTTGATACAATATTTGTACTATTTTTTTTTGAAAAATATAATCATTTGTGATTTGGAATATGCATATACATAGTTGCTCTTTTTGCCACCCAAAATAAACTCCCTGGTGATCCACGTGAACTTCTTTCAGCAAGCTCCATCAGCTTATTGTACTGCACCTTCTATAATTACGCCTAGCGGTGGCCAATTGGTACACGAGAGTAGCACCTCTTTGTATAGTTCCATACATAGCAAGAGTAGTACTCCCTCCGTCCGGAAATACTTGTAGTAGAAATGGATGAAAATGGATGCATCTAGAACAAAATACGTCTAGATACATCCATCTCTCCGACGAGTATTTCTGGACGGAGGGAGTACATAACATATATAACTTGGGGTAATGAGCTAGACTGCTAGAATAGTATATAGGATACACATTGAATCTTGGGTTGACAGGACAACAATGACAATAAAAATTAATATTGTCTTACTATGAAGTTGGTAAGCAGTGTTAGGGAGATCATGTCAATGTCCCTGCTGTTAACCAATATTGTTGTCAGCGCATTATATCATACAAGGGTATTGTTAGGAGATAGTTAGTTAACTTATCTTTGTATTCTATCCTTATCTCCTTCCCTTGTATATCTCTCCCGTATGGTTAGATTGAAACCACCGGAACCCTTGTACTCCAAGACATATCAATACATATATATGCGGGTCACCATGTTACGGTGATTGATACGCTTAAACCATTATTCAACACCTGCAATTATTAGCATTTATAGTTTTGTATTTATATAATGAAAAGTAACATTTATTTATGAATTGCCGTAGATAGCTCGCTTTATATTCTGCAGCTTAAATATCAAATTCAATCCATTGTAAGTCATGTTAATCTTTAAATTATTATTGGAACTATAGGTACGCAAGAGACTCGAGCCGGATCCATCATCCTCTGTAGATTGGTCTGAAGCTGTGGAGGTTAAAGAACTTATTTTGAAGTGTGGAGGTCTTCCCAAAGTAATAGTTGCTATAGCATGCGCATTGGCCAAAAAGACGGTCACACGGATGGATACAATTCTTTCTTTGAATCAGAGATTTATGCACCACCTGGAGACCAAGCCAGACTATGATGGTCTAGGCAATCTATTTGCTTGGATGCACTCCTACTTCCGTACTTGCCCGGATTCTCTCAAGCCATGTATTTTCTACTCGGCAATATTTCCTCAAGATCAGATCATTCGGCGGAGGCGGCTAGTAAGGTGGTGGATTGCAGAGGGCTACTCCAGGGATTGCGATGACATATCTGCAGAGGAAAACGGAGAGCAGCAGTTCTCCGAGCTCCTTGATTTGAGCATAATGCAGCAGGTACCACAGCTAGTCACAACCACGGAATTCAGTGACAAAAGGATGGCAATGTGTAAGGTCAATGGTTTCATCCGTGAGTACATCATCCCACTGCGGAAAGAAGAAAACCTTGTGTTTGAGCTGGTGGGTAATTGTGCATTAACCACCCAACGCACAGGACGCCACCTTGTCATAATGGAGGACTGGGACAGAGACAGGATTGTATTTGAGAGCATTGACTTCTCACGGCTACGATCACTGACAGTGTTTGGAAAGTGGGAATCCTTCTTCATTTCGGAAAGTATGAAGCTGCTTCGGGTGCTTGATCTGGAGGATGCATCGGAAGTAGAGTATGATGACCTTAAGAAGATGGTCAAATGGTTGCGTCGCCTCAAGTTCCTCTCACTGCGAGGACGGCAAGAGATCTACCACCTACCAAGTTCCTTAGATCATCTGAGGCAGCTCCAGACTCTAGATGTCAGAGGCACCTCCATAGTCACCCTGCCAAGGAGCATCACCAAGTTACAGAAGCTACAGTACATTCACACCGGCATCATCGTCCCGGTTGCTTTAGCACCACCTGCTCAATCAAGCTGGTTCTGCAGAAACTGTTGTACAGTTGGTGTTGAGGTGCCCAGAGGGATCGAGGAACTGACGGCGTTGCACACGCTTGGAGTCGTCGATGTTGGTGCTTCAGGAGGGAAGGCCATCCTTGAGGAGCTCGAGAAGCTCACCCAACTGCGCAAGCTTGGAGTGTCCGGCATCAACAAGCATAATAGCAAGAAGTTCTTATCTGTAATCAAGGGTCACGGCCATCTGGAGTCATTATCAGTGCAGCTCGACAAGGACAATCAAGGGTCACAGCCATCAACAAGCATAATAGCTGTATGGGCTTGGTTGGTATCTCCCTCCCTTTGGATAACCTACAGAGTCTTAAGTTGTATGGGCTTGAAAACGGGTTGCCAGTGCCACTACCAAGTAACCAGTTTACCAGGCTGAGGAAGTTGGCTCTGGATATGGACACTTTAATGCAAAATGATATTGATTTCCTTGCCAACCTACCAGAACTATGTATTCTACGCCTTCGAGTCAAACAGCAGCTTCAGGGTGGTAGGCTCCATTTTTATGCCGAGATGTCTGGAGAGCAGTTGGTCACCTTCGAAAAGGTGAAGATCCTCGAGATTGCTTGCAGCTCCAGCGAATTACAAGTTACATTTGGATCAAAATCGATGAAGAATCTTGAGCTTTTCAAGATTGACTACTCCAGTGGTACATCATATCAGCTTGCCGGCATGAATAATCTATCTGAACTGAAGCAAGTCTTGCTCATGGGTACCAATGATGAAGAATTCAGGACACGGTTTGCGAGCCATCTTGCCAATCATCCCAACGGACTTGTTGTGAAGCTGGAGGAACTACCGCGCTCGTCCTGAAGGGTCGACATTGTCTATGTTTACTTTAAGCTTGATCAAGTCTTTGCAATCTTTGCTGGTTCGTGTAAAGCCTTTGTACTTGTGGATTGCTCTTATAGCGTGCTACAGCATGCACTTTCTTTTGTCAAAATAAACAATACTCTAATGGTAGTTTGGCTTTCTGGTTACCCTCATGGCTTTGTTGTAATCTGTGGTTAGATGATGTGCAGGGCTGTTACGATTTATACATGATCATATGTTTAACAGAAGACGTTTAGATTCGATTTTAATGGCGCCTCTTATGTGGTAAATGTATATGTCGCGTCTTTATTTATTGCTATAAACCAAATAGGAAAGCTTATCATTTCTACTTAAAGGCGGCACTGGTTGATTGGAACTGCAAGTACTGTAGTTATTGTTCGTGATCTCACCTCAGATTATTGTTGCTCCTCTTGGTATGTGCCAAGCATTCAGATGTGAAACAACTGAGGGACACCCAGCAACAGTCATCATCTGTCAAACAAAGACAGGTTCGTTAGACAAATCATGACTAACTTGCTCCGAGTTCGTAAGACAAATATTGTTTGATTCGATCACTAACCATCCGCAGAACTCAAAATCTGGTATACTGAACTGAAAAGTGCAATCCATTGATCATGAGAGGGTCACCTCACCATCATGTATCATTCGGCCGTGTACCTTGTTTGGTTTGTGCCTTTATTTATAAAGGGGCCGAAAGCCTGTTTCGAGAGAGAGCACGCATCTACGCAATGCTAAGTCAGCACACGCCGTGTATTACAAACACATGAAGGGGTCTTCAGCTGCTTCCTCTGTGCTACCCAAAGCAAAGATTTGGAACACATGAAGGTTAACTTCAGTCTTGTGTGATTCATGTATATCGCAATCTTGTTAAGGTAGGATATCATGGATCTGCAAATGCTACCTTAAGCTGCTTTGGTTCGGCAGCATCAGTTGGATCTTCAAACTTGGCAAGACACAACTGAACCACCTTACCACCTCGAAGTCACTCATCATGAGGAAGGTAGTTTCTGAACTTCAGGGGTATTTCGCTGTATCAGAAAGATTACATACTTGTGAACAACGATACATCAACCACTAAAAGAATCAGAATGCTACAAACAGCACCATAATCCAATTCAAACAAAGATATTGTTAAGAGAGCATATCATACAGAATAGCAAAGAAGCAATGATGAGATATCTTTTCATACAAATATTTGGTGATTAGTTTGCCACTCATCGACATGCATCCATGCTTTAATATCTAATAATGCAGTAGTATCTGTCCGAGAACCAAGACCTTACGCTAGCACATAAAACCGATACCTCAGCTATAGGTTTTCAATTAAGAGGATCTGAATTATTTCCAGATAAATGTTCACGCATTTGGATACTTGTCAAATCTGCACCTAATGTGAACACAAAAGGCACTAACCCATCAAATTCTAATGAACCTCAACTTTATCTTGGATCTTGGCATAATTTTAAATAGCCGGTTATAGCCCCGCTATAGCCTTTTCAGTGTGGTGCCGCTAAATGGTCTCAAGTACAAATAGCCTGCTATAGCTGATTTGGAGATCCGCCGCTATTTAACATAGCCCACTATTTAAAACATTCTTGGTATGAAGTAGTACACAATTAATAAGACATTAAGAATAACATTCAGCTAGTTTACAAGCTAATGACTGATGAACCAAACAAGCACAACCAGAATCATTAGGGACAAAATATGAAGAAATGGAAAGGGCACTGTGATCTCCCTGCATACCAACAAGCAACCTCTCGAGCAAAGTGAAAGTACACTGGCTAGTCAAGATGTAGAACCGCCGCAAGCAATGAGGCACGAGTGCGGGCTAGATGGGCGGAGGGGGGGGGGGGGGGGGGGGGGGGGGTGGCGCACTGTTGGGCTGCGGAGGGGGAGGTCTCGTCGGGCGGCGGGCGGCCCTGTCGGCGGCACCCATCCCATCGGCCGCCCGACCTGGTTCCTGGCCAGAGAGAGAAAGGAGGAAGCCGAGACAAGAGCGAGCGTTGGGTTTCTGGGCCTCTAAGATGTTGGCCGCAGTGCCGGCCTCCAAGTCAAGCTAACCTACTCCCTCCTCCCTGGATGATTTTCTTTTATTTTTTCTTTGTATCTTTATTGATTTTCGATGTTTTCCATTCTTTTGCACTTTTTTCTTTGGTTTTCTTTTTCCGTCGGTTTTCTTTGTTTCTTTTCGGTTTTCTTTGTTTTCTTCTTTCATTTCTTTTGGTTTTCATTCTACATTTTGTGTATAAGTGAAGAACATTTTTCTAACACACGTTAACATTTTACCAACATAATTTAACATTTTTAAATACATGGTCAATATTTTCTCTATACACATTTCTTATATTTTTCAAATACATGATTAACTTTTTTTTAATATATGGTCAACATTTTTTCTATACACATTTTAACAAAATTTTCGAATGCTTCACTAACATTGTTCAAATACAAGATAAAAAATTAATAGATGGTCCTATACACATTTAATATTTTTAAAATGCTTAATTAACATTTTTTTCAAATTCAAGATTAAAATATTTTGAATACATGGTCAAAAAAAATTTCATACACATTTAAAAAATTACAACTGCTTGATTAAAAAAATTTCAAATACTTGTTTAACATTTTTAATACACACTGTACATTTTGTATACATGAGAAACATTTTCTCTATACACAGTTAACATTTTTCAAATGCCTGGTTAACATTTTAAAAGAGAGGTTGTGGCCTCCCGTGCACTTGGGCCTGCCCATCTCTCACCACCCTTCAACTGAGTCTTCCCTTTGTCTCGCGTGAAGCGAGACATAGAGGCACCCATTGGGTGGGAGTGTACGTTCCGAATTTAGTTTACAAACCTCTACTCCCTCCGTCATGTAGACATGGATGTATACAAAACATGTTTTAGTGTATTTATTCACTCATTTCATTCCGTATACCGTCCATACTAAAATATGCAAAACATCTTATAATAGTGAACGGAGGGAGTACCTTTTTCTAAAGCTCATGTGCCACTACTTCCCCCTAAAATAAATGCGCCACTACACTTGCCACTCTTAATACTGTATCTTAGTTACAGTGGTGGTGCTCTGATGCAAACTCATGTAGGTGAGGAAAATGGAGAAGGACGGCCCTCCCTTTCCTTTTTTTTTTTGGTGTTTGCTCCATCATCTTGTACTACAAGGGTAGGACATGCTTTGTTGCGTCGTTGATGTTGATGAATCTCATTGAAAAACTGATTTGGCACATGGGGGAGATAATGAAATGTGTTTTTTTATAATGCAGTGTTTTAATTAGTGGTATGTTTATCTGCTAGTCAATCAATATGTACTTGGGGAATTCTTTTGCACTGGTAGTCACATGTACTATATTTGTGACACAGTGTCACATGTTGGCGCTTCTTTTTTTTCCAGGCGGTGAGGGTGCGCGGGAGTGATGTGTTTTGTATACTGGTTTGCTGCCGATTGATTTGAAAAATTGTTGACCCAGTCAATATCGTGATCCAGATCTAAAATTGAATACCTCAATCTAATGAGAGAGTTCCAAACTTAGGGTTTGCATGCTGAACACAAGTCAGAAAGTGCTACCTTAATAGTTTGACATGTAAATTGATTTTTAAGCATATATATATATATATAGAGACTATACATGGCAAGGCTTTGCTGTGTAAATAAAAGCAATTCAGCTTTTACCAAAATTGACAAGACTGATGAAATGTAACAACTGGAACAAATTCAGATTCTCAGTCAGGTGCAAATGGAGATTTCATTAAAAATGACATGAAGGAACTCGGTTATACAGCGATGTATCTAAACACAGAAAAGGCATTAAAAACTGCTAGTAATCAAAGCCTGTCTGTTCAATTAGTTACATATTGTCTTCACCCTCATAAGATTCCTTAGTAAGGCTAACATTCTCCTTCCAAGTATCATCAGGTGCATCCACAGGACATGGTACTGCTGGTTGGTCTACCAGCTGTTCTTCTGCGGTCCATGTTTCTCACATGTTTACTGTTCGTAATGCAGTCAACAAAAATAACAATCAGATTGATGAACTAACACAGACAATACAAAATTTACATTACTGAAGTCACACGTTATTCACATGTTTAGTTCACTGAAATTATTTCAGATAAATGTCCCCGCATTTGGATCGTTGTCAACACTGGCGGAGCTAGGTAGGAACAGCTGGGGGGGCCAAGGCTAAATGATGGGTGTTTGAGGGTGTAAACTGCTAAAATAAATCTCATCTAAGCCCTTTTCTTAAAAAAATCTTCATAATTTGGTCCAAAGTTGGGGGGGCCACAGCACCCCCAGGCTTGCACATAGCTCCGCCACTGCTTGTCAAATCAGCACCTAATGTGAAGAGAAATAAGTAAATAACACGAAACAATCAAATGCTAATGAACTTCAACCTTTTATTTCGGATTTTGGTATGGAGTAGTACACCAGTAATAAGAAATTAGAATAACGGTTAGATAATTTAAAAGATAAAGATTGACAAATCAAAGTAGCACAAGGAAAATCCTTACCTAGAAAACGTGAAGAATTGAAAGGGGGCACGGCATTCTTTCTACAGTATATGCGTCATGTATGGACAAAACTCGATTCATCTTTGTTGATCTTTTGGCTCTCTGCCAAGGAGGAATCTGAGACCTTCAAAACGCAAGCAACTCAGGAAGGCTGTCACTTATCCTGAAGGGATTCCCCCATGGATTAGAACTCTATAAGGCACGAGTTAATTTGCGGAGTGGAAAAATAAAATCAACACTCTGTCCTGTCAAGTTCACCGGTGAGTTCATCTGCAATCATCAAGCAGTTTACTGCCCACTGCATACCAATACCACCAAGCAACCAACCTAGATTCACTTTCCCTCGAGCAAAGTACGCTAGCTAGTCGAGATATAACCGCCGCCTCAGCAATCACACACGAGTGGGGGCGAGATGGGAGGAGGAGAGGCTGGGTCGCACTGCTGGTCAGCGGCGAGTGTGGTGGCGGCGGCGGCAATCCTCTCGTCCGCCCGATCTGGCTCCTCGCGCCGTGGTTCGTCTTTGGGAGGAGGAAGAAGACGAGAAGGGAGCCAGTGTTGGGCCGCAGACAATCTAATACCCTGTATGGGAGACTTGGGTCGGGTGGAAATTTTAACTTTTTTAGTTTTTCCTAGCAATGTCTTTGCCTTTAGCGAGATGGAAGCCAATCATATCACACATGTTTGCTTTCCTCACGTTGACGTTACATTCATATCACACATGTTTTTTTCTCTTATATTTAGAAGAGTACTGAATAAATATATGATAAAAACAATATTATTTAATATTTCAATGTATTCATAACACATTTAAATAATGAGTGTAAATAATGTATTCATCACACATTCAGTACATACATGTTCCATTTCCAAAATGTTCACACGTTTCAAAACAATTTACATAACGTTTTAGAAATAATTATAAGAAGTCAAATAAATGTTCGAATAATTTTAAAAGACTGTTTTGTACACTAAAAAAATGCAATTTACATTTAAAAAAAGTGCATGCATTTCAAAAACGTGTTTGTAACATTTAAACAAAACATTATACAGTTTCAAAAAACCTTTGAATAATATTAAGCATATAGTATCATAAAAAAATGTGTTGACATTTATTTGAAAATTATTAACGTGTACTCAAAAATGTTTTCGAAATATGTATTTGACAACATTAAATGTATGAAAATATTTTATGTTCCCACGAAAAATCTATAATTGTGTATAAAAACATTAGACATCAAACATATGTTTAAAAATGATAATCATATATTTGAAAAATTATTTAAATGTCTATAATTTTGTTCCTAAACTATACAAAAAGATGCACAATGTGCATGCAAAAATTAGACTTGTGTTAAAAAAGAAATATAAAAAAATATAAGGAAAAGAAAAACCCAACAAAGCATTTGAAAACCAAACAAAGAAACAAACAAAATGGAAGAAAGAACTAAATATAAAAATGAATCAGGAAAAAGAAAAAAATTGAAAAAAAAAACCTTAGCAAAAAAACAATCAAAAATGTTGATACCAGAAAAATCGGGCGCAGAAACATTATTGAACAGCCCAGTAACCCTGTGCTGTAGGCAAGCCTTAGTATGTCTCGGTACGGGCAAGGCATAGCTCCCACGGCTACTATATGTCCCTACATACAGCAAGGAGTCGCTGAAACTCACGCGCAGATGTCTCAAATTGGTTTTTGATATTGTGTTGTTGTAGAATCAAAGTGTATCTGGTGCCATCTTGATATTCATATATAATGCTTATGTGCGGGGCTAGGTAGAATCCTCAATGTTCCACCAAACGTGTTAGTGCGGTCCTAATAATAATAATCTTTTGGTTTCACTAGTGCAAAAAGTACAATTTTTCACACACGCACGTGCGTGCACAATTCAGATAAATCTCAACATTCAGAGCAGAAGAATAATCCTAAAATCACAAGCAGCAAATACTACGCGGATCATCAAAGTATGTGCACAATTGGGTCATCACATATTGGCAACTATGATGAATCCTATCGAGCCGGCCAACTGATTTTATGTACTGTAGTTGTTTTCTAGCTGGTTTTCTTGAAAAACCCGCCTATAATAGAAAAGTATGCAGAAATCGTAAAATAAAAACATTGTTTTTAAAAATGATTTTGTGAACATTTTATGACAAATTGAGATGTTTTTCTAGAACACTTTGTGAACACTTTTCAAGAAAAAAAGATCATTTTAAAAAGGAACATCTTTTAAAAACTTTCATATTTTTTTTGATATTTATGATATTTTAAAGTAGAAACATTTTAAGAAAAATACGAAGATTTTTTTGAACAAATGTTTGTGATTTGTTTTGGAAAACATATATGTTTTTAAAATTATTTCAAAAGAACTTTTGGGGAAAACAGAATATGTACCTTCAAAAAAATGAAAATGTAAAAAGATATATTAGGTAGCACGAATATTTTTTAAATTGGTGAACAGTGTTCAGAAATGTAATTTTTGTTTCTGTAAAAAAATACATTTTATGAAAATGATAAAAAATTCAAAAACATTGAACAGTTTTCAAATTTTGGAACAGTTTTGAAAACATGAATTAATAAACAAATATTTTTTGAGAAAAGAAAAGGAAAAAATATAAAAATGCATGAAGTAAACAAAGGAAAAACAGAAAAAGGAAAAAAAAAAGAACCAAAATGTTCTAGAATGCTCCTTAAACTGGTACAAACCACACTAGAACCTTCCGCAATGTTCCTAGTACCGAAACCAACCCCGAGTTTGCATAGCACAAAATGGGCCGACCAAGTGTGGTGTGCTTGTTCGCTGCGTATGCTATTTGGAGAAAGTTTGGCTCAATATGAGTCGAATAGAATTTGAAATCAGCGGAAGCTCTGCCTTTTTCCATGCAAAAAAAGAATTCACTAGTTAATAAAAAAACTTAAGGCACATCTAGATGTGCGTTAGCAAGCCCATTTAGATTAACTCATATAAGAGCGAGGTAGTCGGTTCGAATCAGTCTCAATTTTTTTTATACTCCATCCACTATCACGCCCATTCTTTTCCGTGACGGTAAAAACCGTCCTACAAAATGGAGATGCCTGGTGACTCCTAATAGTGTCGCCCAACCTGGCCAGAACATCGCCAAAGTTGCCGAGGGCGCTGTCCCAAGAGGAGAACACCTGGTGAAGGTTGACCGTCACAAGAAATGATATTCGATGACGTTTCTTATTTCGTCACCAAGGTTTTTGTCTAAATAGAGCAAATTTTGTAGTGATGACACTTCACCATGTTTCGGCCTAGAAAATGCATTGTGGAATTAGTTTGTAGAAGATAATGGGTTGCGGGAGTGATAGAAACCTAAACCCCAGTTTATGAATTGTTCCGCGAGGGGCTGTTTTGGGTCCACATTTTTCATGTTATGATTAAATTTATCTTAATTACCTTTCGTGCATGTTCAGATGCTTGTATATAGGGTATAATTATAAAGTAGGCGCTTGTTCAAGTAAGAATAACACCTAAGATCCGGTCCACCCAAGGAAATGAATGTAAGTCGATAAATCGTAGTGATAGTAACTAGATGATATTTCCATTTGTCCTCAAGAGTGTTTTAATCACTATAAGAAGTTCCACTGGCTTGTCCTTAGCAATATTAAGGATTGAGCCACTTTACGGACCTTCCTAGTTTGTGTTACTTGCTACTTGTTACCAATTATCTTTCTACCAAACTATCTGTCAAATCTATCTTACATCACTTGCAGAGAATACCTTACTGAAAACCGCTTATCGTTTTCTTCTGCTCCTCGTTGGGTTCAATACTCTTATCTATCTGAAGGACTAGGATTGATCACCTATACTTGTGGGTCATCATCATTTATATTTAATTAGTTTTAATGAACATAGTATATCTATACCTAATATTAAAGGACGATGTGTTTCTCCAGTATTTTTGTCAGCCCCAAGTTTTCATTTGTCACTTATTTATAAATTTGTCGGTGTCATATCTTTAGAACTGGCCGATGTAGTACTAAACAAATTTTTCGTGTTCGCGTGTTGTGCGATTCTCTAGTTTTTTGCCAGTCCCAAATTTTCGTCTGTCACGTATCTATAAATTTGTCTGTGTGTCCTATATTTAGACTGGCCGATGTGGTATTAAACTAATTTCTGTGTGCATGTGTTGCATGGACACACCATAGCAACTTTTCTATTCCGCCAGGGATGTTGGGCTGCCAGCCCATGCAAGGACAACAACAAAAAATATTAGTAGCCCTGCAAGCTTTAGTACCACATTGCCATTTGAGCATTTCGAGGTGGAACAAAGTATCTTAGGGTTGAACATGGTTCATAAGAATTGCTATTTTCTCCGTTGCAATGCATGGGCATTTGTGCTAGTTTACTATAATGTAACAATCTTTCCTATTAGCCTCATACAGTTTCACCAAATTAATCAATGCACACATATCGCAACAATGCGCAGGGTGTTACTAGTGTATTCCAAAGTGTATGTCAAATATTGTGTACCTTTGATATGTGGATGCATAACATATTTTTGGATTGGTAAGATTGTATTTTTTTAATTATATTTATGTTATTCTCTTGTATCATAACTTTGTAATTGTCAGTTGTGTACACATTTAAAAAGTTATGACGAAAGTTTCAAATAAATTAAAGCTTTTTCCCAAATAAGGAAGGTTATTTACTCTAGTATAGCAAACGTACTACCTTATCCAACATACCACCTGCAAGTGTAGGCATGTCAATAGAAGAAAAGCATGGTAATTTTTTCTAACATCGTGTACGAACTGCCATTTGTTTTTAATCTAGACTTTAATTATGTGTAATAGTAAACTATTTGCACATATATAATTTAGTTTTGCATAAGTATCACTTATAAACGATATATTGTCTTACAAATCAAACAATAGTTTCATATGTTGATCTAGAAGACTTTTATTGTGGGTTGATCTAGCAAAACTTTAAAACCCCATGCTGGGTTATGCAGATCGAATGAATGTGATATGTTTAGTTGTAATAATGAGGATTGTTTAGATACGTTTATGTAGATCTAACATGTATAGTTTGTTTAAGTATATCTATTTAAACCTAAAAGTTTTTATCTAGTACTTGGAATAACAAATCAACGGCCACTAGTAGAAAACAGGGCTTTCGTTCGGGCCAGGTTAGCCCATTAGTCCCGGTTCAGTCACGAACCGGGACCCATGGGCCCATTAGTCCCGGTTCGTGAGGCCAGGGGGCCTGCTGGGCCTCGTGGGGCCATTGGTCCCGGTTCGTCTGGCACCTTTGGTCCCGGTTGGTGGGACGAACCGGGACCAATGGGCCTCGCTCCTGGCCCACCACCATTGGTCCCGGTTGGTGGCCTGAGCCGGGACCAAAGGGTGGCCTTTAGTACCGGGTCAAGCCACGAACCGGGACCAATGAACCAGCCAGGGGAGAGGGCTTTTGTGTGTAAAACATTAAAAGCAAAAAGAATTTATATAAAATAAATAAAAAAAGCAAAAAGAAAAGAAAATAAATAAGTATAAACAAAATAAAATAAATAAGTAGAAACATAAAAAACTTTAATAAATAAAGCAAAAAAGAAAGAATTTTCATAAAATAAATAAAAGAAGAAAAAAGAAAAGAAAATAAGTAGAAACAAAATAAACTTTAATAAATAAGTAAAAACAAAATAAACTTTTATAAAACCTCTAGTATTATTGAAACTAAAATCATATAAAGTTTATGCAACTAAAATTATCAAAGTATTTTCTGTTCAAAACATTAAAAAAAAGAATTTTCATAAAGAAATTTTTTGTTAGAAACTTTAATAGCAAAAAGAATTATCATAAAGAATTTTTTGTTAGAAACTAAAATAACAAAATATGTTTTTGAATATAATGATAAAACACAGTAATATTAAATAGCAGGAAAAAGAATCACTCAAAAATCTATTTTTATAGTAAAGCTATTCAAAAACTAGTGATTTACACAAATTTCCAAAAATTCAAATTTAAACTATTCAAATTAGAAAAAAATGGCACTAACAGAAAGTTTATAATTTTTATTACCTAAAAGCAAAAAGAATCACTGAAAAACTAGTAAGTATTTTGCTGTAAGTAGAAACAAAATAAAATAAACAAAGCAAAAAAGAAAAAAAAAATAAAAAAAGTGCCACCTAAAGGGTTACCACGGCCTGAATACGACTAGAAACCAACAATGGGCCAGTATTCAGGCCCGCAGTAGGCCCAGTAGGCCCACAGGCACATAGTGACAGATTAAGCCCGAAAGCCCGCTTTAGAGAGGAGCTCGAGAGGGTTGGCGCACCGCACCTTATAAACAGGTGCGGCTCTCTCTCAGCTAGCAAGGTGGGACTAAACTCCCATCACCACGCCGTTGTGCAAGGCCCATTGGTCCCGGTTGGTGGCACCAACCGGGACTAAAGGGGTGCATTGGTCCCGGTTGGTGCCACGAACCGGTACCAATGCCCCCTCTTTAGTCCCGGTTGGTGCCAGCAACCGGGACCAAAGGTCTCTGCTTCCCGCCCTTTGGGCTGCTGGAAATTGACCTTTGGTCCCGGTTGGTGGCACCAACCGGGACTAAAGGGGGGCATTGGTCCCAGTTGGTGCCACGAACCGGGACCAATGCTTCGTGTATATAAGCAGGAATTGTGAAAATTTTCAGTTTCATCGACCATTTGCCCCGCCGACGACGCCGAACTCATCGACGCCGCCAGTGCCCGACGCCATCGCCGTCGCCGCCCCGCGACGTCACCGCCCCGCGCCACCCCGACACCGCTGCCGCCCCGACGCGTCACCTCCCCGCGCCGCCCCGACGCCGTCACCGTCCCGCGCCGCCCCTGCCACGATCGACGCCGTCGCCGCGCCACCCCGCGCTACGGTCCGGCGGCCTTTCTTTGATGTTGTATTGTTCATATGATGTTTTTTTGTTCATATGATCATATGATGTTTTTTTGTGCATACGATGTTTTTTTGTGCATATGATGTTTTTTTCATATATGTATTAATTTTTTTATTTATATGTATGTATGTTCTCTGTGTATATATGTTCATATATGCAAAAGTTAGATTTTTAGAAAAGTTTTATCTATGTATGTTCTCTGATTTAGTGCATTTTAGGTTAGTTTTATTTTTAGAAAAGTTTTATATATTTAGGAAGAAGGAAGAGAAGGAAGAAGGAAGAAGAAGAAAAAGTTTTATATATGCAAAAGTTACATTTTTAGAATTTTTTTATATATCTAGCTAGAAAGAAGGAAGAAGGAAGAAGAAGAAAAGGAAGGAGAAGAAAAAGGGAAATAATAAGAAGAGGAAGAAGGAGAGGAAGAAAGGAGCAGAAGAGGAGAGGAAGAAGAGGAGAGGAAGAAGAGGAGAAATAAATGAGAATGGAAAAAAAGAAAAAAAAAGGAGAAGAAGAAAGGAATAGAAGAGAAGAAGAAAAAAATAGAGTAACTTCTATTTTTTTCTTCTTCACCTCTATTCCTTTCTTCTTCTCCTCTTTTTTTCTTCTTCTTCTTCCTCTTCTTATTTTTTATCGGGTATGTCGTTGTCGATATACCACCTCCCCGATAACTTCGACATGAGGGGGGGGGGTCGATATACCCCCTCCCTGATAACTTCGACATGAGGAGGGGGAGGGGGTCGAGGGTCGTCGAGGGTGCGAGGGTCGAGGGGTCGAGGGTTCGAGGGTTCTAGGGTTCTAGGGTCGAGGGTTCGAGGGTTCTATGGTCGAGGGTTCGAGGGTTCTATGGTAGAGGGTTCGAGGGTCGAGTGTCGAGGGTTCGAGGGTTCTAGGAATATGCAAAAGTTAGAATTTTTAATGTTAACTTCATAGAATTTTTTTGGTGATATTATTGTTGAATATACAAAGAATATGTCAATTTTTTGTAGTAGTAGATGATGATGATGATATATGAAAACTTGGTCAATTTTTTCTGTTGTAATTTTGTTGAATGTTTTCTGTTAAAACTCGTATTAAGTTTGTTCGATGAATGTTTCATGGGAGAGAGGGAGTAAAAACTCATCAGACGTGAGGGGGGAGGAGGCCCCCTCCGGTTCCTAACTCTCTCGGGAATTCAACATATATTCAACATGAGGGGGGGTCGATACCCCCTCCCCGATAACTTCGACATGAGGGGGGGGGTTGATATACCCCCTCCCCGATAACATTTTTTTCCATGTATGTATGTCGTCGTTGTCGATATACCCCCTCCTTTACCAAGTTAAAAGAGTGTTGTCGTCGAGGCCACCCCGAACCCTTTAAGCGTTGCCGAGGCCACCCCAAACCCTAGAGAAGCGTCGAGGCCATTAATTAATATAATTCCTTGTTGTGAATAGCTATAGCTAGGTCTAGGTTTGCCACTAATATATCCATCTGTCATGTTTGTATAATAATTGCCATGTTGTAATATTTGCAGAAACTATGGAGCACGGCCGAGACGAGGAAGCAGAACGGGTGTTGGGGGACATAATCGCAGCCGGAGCTGATGTCATGTCGTATCTCAACGAAACTGATGGTCTGGAAGAAGAGGGTGAAGAAGCAGGCCATGGTTATCGAACAACGGAGGAGGAAGGACATGATTATGATGGCTCTAGTGAACGAATGCCGGTGCAAGAAGGAGGCCGTGATGACGGCTCCGGTGACCGAACAGAGTCTGGCCAGGTATATATATTAATTAAGCATGTGCTGACTAGCTAATTGATGCATTCATTGTTTTGGTATCTACACATATTAACTCTCGTTTTTCTTCTTATTTCTGGCCCTCCGGATCGAGCACAACGTCGGTAAAGAGACGAGGCCCGAAGAAAAAGTTGCGCTTAGATGAAAGGTTCACGATCACAGTAATCGCGCGCTATGGCCAACCGATTGAACCCCTCCGGACCAAGGAGGCATTTACTGCTCAGTGAAGGGTTCTTGTTAGGGACATGATCCCGATCAGCATCGAGCTATGGAATTAGCCTAAGGATGAAGAGCTTCAAGTTTCTTTTGTCGAAGATAGACAGAAAGATGATCTTTGGAAAGCGCTGAAGGTAAATTTCACCCTACCGGAAGAGGAGGATCCGGAGAATCCAGTTATGGAGCCAATGATCAAGTCCTTTGCGTTCAAGAAGATGGCAGATCTATTCAGGAGGTGGAAGAATGAGCTGAAAGCAAAGTTTGTCGACAAAAAAAAGACACCAGAATTCGTCGGCCGATTTGAGAATCTCAGAGATCAATGGGACGCATTTGTGGCCAACAAGACATCAGAGAGGAGTAAGAAGATGTCAGCGACAAACAAGATAAATGCTGCGAAGAAGGAGCATCACCATCGCACGGGGTCAGGTGGCTACCTCAAACCCCGACCGTTGTGGGTGTCGGTGTCAAAACTAGCGGATCTCGGGTAGGGGGTCCCGAACTGTGCGTCTAAGGCTAATGGTAACAGGAGGCGGGGGACACAATGTTTACCCAGGTTCGGGCCCTCTCGATGGAGGTAATACCCTACTTCCTGCTTGATTGATCTGGATGATATGAGTATTACAAGAGTTGATCTACCACGAGATCGTAGAGGCTAAACCCTAGAAGCTAGCCTATGATTATGATTGTTGTCTCGGTCCTACGGACTAAACCCTCCGGTTTATATAGACGCCGGAGGGGGTTAGGGTTACACAGAGTCGGTTAGAAAGAAGGAGATCTGAAAGTGCTAGTTATCGACTAGAGGGGGGTGAATAGGCGATTTTTATGAAAGTCTTCAAAACATGGGAGTTTCGAAGACAAACAATAGAAATGATCCTATTGATATGCAGCGGAAGGTAGACTACACTAGGCAAGCCATAGTCAAGTATTCAATGAAGTGAAAGCACGAAGACTATTAGCAGCTAAGTAGTATGGATCAGGATGGAAGGTAGTATGAAGCCAATTAGAACAAGTAGTCACACAGTGAAGTCAAATAGGTAAAGCAATCAGACAATGACTTCACGAAAACAAACTGTAAGTAAGGGAGAGTGAGAGATAGAACCAGTGTGTTGGGAAGACAAAGATTTGTTCGACCAGTTCCAGTTGCTGTGACAACTGTACGTCTGGTTAGGGAGGCTGAGATTCAACTCAGAAGACCGCGCCTTCACCTTATTCCCCTTGAGCTAAGGACACCTAGTCCCCGCCCAATCACTCTGGTAAGTCCTCAAGGTAGACTTCTAAACCTTCACAGACTTCGTTCACTGGTAATCCACAATGACTCTTGGATGCTCAGAACGCGACGCCTAATCGGCTGGAGGATTCACAGTCCTCAAGTGTAATAAGTCTTCAGGTCACGTAGACAGAAAGACTTCAATGATGCCAAACACACTCTTTAGGCTCTGGGTGTTTTGGGCTTTGTCCTCGCAAGGATTTCTCTCTCTCAAACTCTTCGGAGGTGGGTTGCTCTCAAACGACAAAAGCCGTGCACTAACTCTGAGCAGCCACCAATTTATGGTGTAGGGGGTGGGCTATTTATAGCCACTAGGCAACCCGACCTAATTTGTCCGAAATGACCCTGGGTCACCAAGGAACTGACATGTGTCACAACGGTCAGATTTCAAACACACGCGGCAGCTTGACTTGGGCTACAAGTAAAGCTGACTCATCCGACTCTGGATAAGATTTGCTCTCATTGTCTTCGTTCGAAGACATAGGGTTTGGTTGAGCATCACTTCAGTCACTCTGACTTTGTTCAATTGGACCCCACTTAACAGTACGGTGGTTCCTATGACTCAACAAAGAAGAAAAGGAACAACGAAAAAGCTAAGTCTTCGCGCTCCAAAGTCTTCACGCGATGTCTTCTCTCGTCATAGACTTCAATGTGAATATCTTCACGTACCACCATTGTCTTCAATGTCTTCATGCATTTTTAGGGGTCATCTCCGGTAGGTAAACCGAATCTTTGAGGGAGCACTATCTGTGTTATCCTGCAATTCTCACAAACACATTAGTCCCTCAACCAGGTTTGTCGTCAATACTCCAAAACCAATTAGGGGTGGCACTAGATGCACTTACAATCTCCCCCTTTTGGTGATTGATGACAAACTGGTTGAAGTTTTCAACGGGGATAAAAGTATGTGAAATTGTAAGGGATTCTAGGTATTGTCTTCATAAGTAGCAAAAGGCTCCCCCTGAAGATGTGCATATAAGTATTTTGCTTTTGGAATGCAAATGCACATGGCAGGTTGTACTTGTGGAGATCCTCTTCAACTTATGAAGGCAATTCATCATGCATAAAATCGTATGGCAAAGATAATGATATGCATAATGAAAAATGAACGTCTGCAATATGACTTCATGCGGGATTTATCATCGCATATGCGGAATTTATCATCGCATCACAGAATAGCAGAAAAACGTAGCAGACGACCATCAAGTTTAAGTGTTACAACTCAAAGAACCAAATGTATCAAAAAATGAGAGTTGTAAGCACTAGGCAAAAGTATAGCAACCACCCATATGGACCCGCTTGAAAACTATCAACATATGCTTCTCCCCCTTTTGTCAGTAAGGACCAAAAAGGTTTGAAGACATAGTCTCTACTCGTTCCCATGAGGAGTAGGTGAGGCAGCAGGGTCATTGTTGAGGTTTGGTGGTGCAGACGAACTTGGTGTAGTGTCGACACGAGCTGACGATGGAGGTGGTGAAGTAGCATCGTCTTCATCATCGATGACTCTGGCATTTACTATCGCAGCAGAGGAGGAGTACTCAGAGTCTTCAAGAGATGGAGTTCGTCCCAGTACAGCCTTTCTGGGAGGTGTCGTGTCAAACTTGAATCGTTCAGAGAAGCCATCATGGTGAAGATCATCTTCAGAGCACATTAGAGTCAGCCCCTTCCATGTTCGCCGACAGGTTTCGTGAGAGACAAAGGCATTCTTGGTGGCAAGGTTGCGAATCCTGTTTACATCCACCAAGAGGCTTTGCATCTGGCGCTTCAACCAATCATGATGCTTATCCTGTTTCTGATGAAGGGCGACGAGAAGCTCTAGGTCGTTGAGTACACGAGATCGCTTCCGAGGCCGTTGAGCAATAGTGCTTTCAGTGGCTTCAGTTTGGGCACGGTGAGGTGCACGTGTAGTACCAGCCAAAGGATAAACACGAGTGGCAGCCAGAACTCCTTCAATGGGCTGAGTGAAGCTTTGGTGATCAGCATTGTGAAGATAAATTGGCTCCTTGGCAGGCTCTGGATAGATGGCTTCAACGGACAAATCAACCTCTGGCAAAAAGATAATATGGTTGCGTGCAGAGGGCTGATAGTTGAAAGCAGAGTGGAGCTTGATCAGACGCATAACCCAGGGAGCATAGAACTTCAAACCAAAGATGTCGGAGCCTGATGCAGCAAGTTGGCAGATAAAGAAGTCTTGAGCGTTGAAGCATTTGCCATGGAGAATATGGAAGACCAAAGTCTTCATTGCACCTTCAAGCTTTGCATTTGGAGAATGTCCTTTGATGGGCCAAAGAGTTCACCGTATGATCTGGTAGATGGTGCGTGGCAGATACTCAAGGTCTTCAATAAAGAAATCCTTAGGATATTCAGCATCTGGAGGCAAAGGCTTCATCATGCTGAGCATCTGGCTCATGTTGGGTTCAGGCTTCTGAAAAATGCTCTCCAAAGCATCACTGTGAAGCTGACAACCAGGTTCAAATAGATCACCTGGAGTGGGTAGGCCAGTGAGCTCAATGACATCAAGAGCTTTGGCTTCATGATGGACATTGCTTGTCATCCACTCAAGGACCCATGTCTTCGGATCCCTGTTGTAGCCATGAATATGGAGGGTGGCATAGAATTGGAGTAGCAGTTCTTCATTCCAGTGTTCCTTGTCAGTGACAAACTGCAACAGGCCATCCTCTCTGAAGCAATCCAGCGCTTCCTCCAAACAGGGCAGGCCAGTTATGGCTTCAGTGTCAGGACGCATATGTGGAAATATGCGACCTTGATTGTATAGAATGCATGAGTAATAGCTGCGCTGCTGATAGCTCCAGAACCGATTAGATGAAATCTTTGGCTTGGTATAGGGGTTCTTGTCGCTATCGAAGAAGGTGTTGTGTGCAATGAAGCCATTAATATTGAACGATCCTGGTGCAGATGCAGTACCTGGAAACCTTGGCAGCCTCGGCTTTGGCTTCTGAACCTGAGGCCTGTGCTCCACATGATAGTTGAACTGAGGTCCGGGAGCAGGCGAAGGAACCAGAATTGGCCATCTTACTGTGACAAGCTCGCCTTGGTAGAATGCTTACTCAATTGTGTGTGGCCTTGGAGGCGGAACAGGAGCAGTGGCATTCGTAGGTGCGTCTGGCTGCTCATTTGTTGCAGGTGCATCATTGGCTTTAGGCACAGTGTTCATTGCAGGCTCCACATTGTCTTCAGCCATGACAACGTCATTGGCTTCAGTATTGTTATTGGTGGCCGCCTCAGGATTCTCAACCTCCACTTGAGTCGCTGGAGGGTCGGGCACAGACACGTTCTCTTCGAGAACAACTTCTTGGGTGGTAGGGGGAGTAGCGACATGCTCTTCTTCTCCTTGTCTTTCATCGGTTGATGCAGCCGGATTGTCTTCAGAAGCATGAGCTTCAGACATTGGAACCGTCACAGAAGGATTATCTTCAGGGAACACTTGACGTGCCACTGAGCTGGACTGGTTGGAGTCTTCTTCTGTGATGGTTGTCATGGAGACGGATGGCCTTAGGCCTTTGCGAAGCCGTTGGAACACGGGCGACGCTTTTGGTGACGGTGTAGTCTCCATGTAGTTGTCGTCATTCGCGATTTGGCTAATGACTGGCGCAGGTGAAGGACGGGGTGTACTTGGTGAGTCCTGGCTTGGAGTTGCTGGTTGGGGGCGATCAGCCCATGAGGCATCCTGGGAGATTGGCGTCAAGGGACGACCAATGCTGATGAGCTCGCTGTTCGTGAGAACAAGCGATGATACCGTTGGGCGCTCAATTTGAGGAAGGACTTCATCATCTTCAACATTGTCATGGGGACCAATGTCTTCAGCTTCAGGAGCCTCTATGGAAGCAGGCTCATGAACTATCAACTGACGCTCTTGATTTTCAGTTGTAGGATGAGCAAAAGAAATGGGCTCGACAACAAGGGGCTCTTTGGGAGCAGCCTGATCTCTCTTCTTGGTCTTTCTCTTCTTGGTGGGAGGTGCATTATCAATGGTGTTCTTGAGTTTGCGTTTTCTAGCGTCGGCTTCAGCTGCCTTGGTTCTCTTCTGTTCTGAAGCCACTGAGGGGGCCTTAGGCTTCGAGCCTTTCATGCTGGCTGGGAAGACAATGTGAGGTTCTTCCCGCCTTGGAGCTTTAGTTGGGGCCACAGTTGACTTCTTCTTCCTTTTGGCAGCCATCGTGGGGTCAATGCCTGGACGCCCAAGTGCCTTGCGCTTCTCAGCTTCGTTGTAAGCTTGAACACACTTGGCAACAAGATTCTTCATGCGTTCTCTTGAACCTTTGGCTTCTTCGCGTTTCTTACGAAACGCCTCCTTGAGATCATTCAGCATCAGCTTGAATTTCTGAACATCAACCACACTAAGCTTGGCCACATGCTTCTTGAACTGCTCTTTCTCAAAGTCAATCTTGTTCTTCAATTCAACAATTCACTAAGCCAGATCCAGCTTAGGAGCAATTGCGCCTTGGAAGGTGACGTTGATGCCAATGGGGAGCTGAAGATCATCAAATCTGAGATCTCGATTGTCAAACCACTCATCAATGAAATTTTTCAAAATGTTCACATCGAAGAGGGGCAGATCATTGAAGATCTCCGCCTCTTGCTTGCTCTTTATCAGCTGCTCAAGAGCATCGTTACCAAATTCCTCATCTGAAGACAGATCAATGGCTTCAGATTCGTTCCTCAGAACGGCAGCTGGTGTGAGTGCTTGACTGGATCTTTGAACAGATTTCTGTGGCTTCTCGCGCTTCTTGGAGATGCGAGAGAGATCTTCAGAGGTGTTACTTGGAGCAGGAGGGGCAGTTACCAATGGCTTCACTCGAGAAGCTTTTGGGGCATCAGTTGGTTTTGAAGCCTTAGCTTTCTTTTGCTTCTGCGGCTTAGGAGGAGGAGCTGGAGCATCATCAGTGTCAGCAGCATCATCAGAATGATCCACTTTTGCTCGTTGAATGGCAATGTAAGTGAGGAGGCCATCGAGGTTGTAGAAGGGACCGATCCTGTTTTCATTGGCTTCACGGGTCCCATCTTCCCTAGGAGCAGATGGACCAGGGTTGAAGTCACAGCCGAATTCCTTCTTGTTCTTTACTGCAGAGTCTTTTGCAAATTGGTAGTTGCGCTTGAATAGATTGTCTTCACGGCACCATAGCAGAGAAGAAGGGTCAGCATTCTCTGGCTGTGGTCCGCGCACCATGCATGGATAGAATCTCTGCTCAATAGCTTCAGCCTGGGTCCTGGGAGGAAGATTTTTGTACAGAATATCACGCCAGGGTGCCTTGATGGCATTCTTCTCTGCATACTCTTCAGTGACGAATCGATACTTGAACCATTCCTCTGCCCAATATCAGCGAATCCATTGGATTCGATTCTTGCGTCCGGTATAGGTTTCCTCTGGGTCTGTTTTGTACAGCTCGTGCAAATCTGGAGGCAAATCCTTGGAAGTGTTCCCACGGCGCTGTGTGCCACCCTTTCTTGCTGATTTTTCGGTGGCCATGAAGCTTAAGCGGAAAGGCTTCAGTACTTGCAAGGGCTTCCGACGACTGGTCAGACAAGAACTGGCTTCAGGAGAAGTGATGTGACTCTGTAAGAATTCTGCAAACGAATGCAGACTATGAGAACCAAGGGATTCTCCCACAGACATGTACTTGTGACAACATTAGAGGTGCGACGGAAGGGGAAGAGGTCATATGCATTCTCAGAAGATTTTGAAGATAAATCAGTTTGAAGACATTGACCTCACAACGCGAAGCCATTCACTTATTTGATGAGAGTTGGTTCCAGATTTGTACAAATCCAAGAATAAGTACAAGTGAGGAATCTAACTTGTAAAGAAGCATAAGTGAATAGACTAGGCATTGTATGAGATGCAAAAGGAGATAGATTCAACTTTGGAGATCTAGAAACCACTTTTGGTAAGAAAGGATGAATCTATCAGATCGAAAAAACGGTAAAAAGTGAATTTTAATTACCACACGAAGAACTGCTAGACGGAGAGAAGTTGGAGGACGAGCAGTTCGATCTTCCGTGCCCTAGCTTGGCGACGGAGGACACCTACGGCGACGGCGGAGAGGACGAGGTCCGCGGCCGGCGTGAGGACGGCGTCGCAGAAGTCGCGGCAGCTAAGTGCTTCGTCGCCGGCGTCGTCGAGAGCTAGAAGAGGCGCTAGGGTTTGCGAGAGGTGGCGAGGTGGAAGAAGAATTTTTGACCGAGATGTGATTGGTATTTATAAGGAAAGGGACATCACAACGCAATTACGCAGGTGCCCCTGGCGGTTTACATCTAAAGGACATGTGACAAGCATGCAACACATTGAGAGTTGTTCCATGTTCCCACGCGCGCCTGGATTGTCGGGGTTGTCGTTCCGGCTTCTCCGGGTTCCAGGCAATAAGGGTTGAGCATTTAAAACAGACTTAATGAGTGTCTCTGTATCTTCTGCTGACAAGGACGCAGAGAAGACATTCGACAGTTTCAATAGAATGCATATGATTTGGATAGACAGAATTTGAGGTAGAAGCATAGAAGAGGTTAGGGTCCGATCACATTCACTTAGATCAAAAAGATTCAAGCAAGAAGACATAGCTATAAGTGAATGCTGTAGAGGACAGAATACAATATATGCATATAACAGAGTAAGGCCAGATCAACATAGTGAAGATAATCATGAACTGAAATCAATGTTGGAGGCAAATCAAATGTGAAGACTTTGCAATCGTAACGCCAAGGGAAACACTTCAAACAAGAGTTTGGTGGTGGCGTTACCCACCGTATAGGAAGTATTAGACCCAGACACGGCGCACAATTATCGTGGCGCTCTGAAGTCAATTTCCACATTAATGTATTCACACTAAGAGTGTATGTCTTCATTGATTGAAGATATACATTACTTCGTGTGTTGTGCACCTAAGTCATCAATATGCATAAGTGTTAGGATGTGTGCATAATCACAGGACATTTGAGGATTCCAAGATATTTAGCTCACACCGCAACTTGCAAAACCTTTTCTCATCCAAGGGCTTCGTGAAAATATCTGCCAATTGCTCTTCAGTGTTGACATGAATGATGTCAATATCTTCCTTCATAACATGATCTCTGAGAAAGTGATGACGAATTTCAATGTGCTTAGTCTTAGAGTGCTGAACTGGGTTGTTTGCAATCTTGATAGCGCTTTCATTGTCGCAGTAGAGTGGCACATTCTTCAGATGGATGCCATAATCCTTGAGAGTTTGCTTCATCCACAGAAGTTGAGCACAGTAAGATCCAGCAGCAATGTATTCGGATTCAGCAGTGGAGAGACATACACAGTTCTGCTTCTTTGAAGACCAACATATAAGAGATCGACCCAGAAAGTGACATGTGCCTGATGTAGACTTGCGATCCACCTTGTCACCAGCATAATCAGCATCCGAAAATCCAACTTGATCAAACTCCGAGCCCTTTGGATACCATAATCCTAGTGTTGGGGTGTAAGCCAAATATCGAAGAATTCGCTTCACAGCTAAGTGATGCGATTCCTTTGGTGCCGCTTGGAATTGGGCACACATGCAAACACTAAGCATGATATCTGGCCTAGATGCACATAAATAAAGTAAAGAACCAATCATGGAGCGGTATACCTTTTGATCGAACTCTTTACCATTGGCGTCGGGACTTAGATGACTTTTGGTTGGCATTGGTGTCGTGTAGCCTTTGCAGTCTTGCATTCCAAACTTTTTCAGGCAGTCTTTGAGGTATTTCTCTTGAGATATGAAGATGCCATTGCTTTGCTGACGAATTTGAAGACCGAGAAAGAACCTCAGCTCGCCCATCATGGACATCTGATATTGCTCTTGCATCATGTGACCAAACTCATCACTGTATTTCTTGTTGGTGCAGCCGAAGATAATGTCATCCACATAGATTTGGCACACAAACAGTTCACCATCATATGTCTTCGTGAAGAGAGTGGGATCTAAAGAACCAGGTTTGAAGCCTTTGCTCTTCAGGAAGTCTTTGAGTGTGTCATACCAAGCACGAGGGGCTTGTTTGAGGCCATACAGTGCCTTGTTGACCTTGTATACCATATCAGGATGTTTTGGATCTTCAAAGCCAGGCGGTTGTGCAACATACACTTCTTCTTCAATCTTTCCATTGAGAAAGGCACTCTTCACGTCCATTTGATACAGAAGGATGTTATGATGATTTGCGTAGGCTAGCAGTATGCGAATAGCTTCAAGCCTTGCCACTCGAGCAAATGTTTCATCGAAGTCAATTCCTTCAAATTGAGTATATCCTTGAGCAACTAGACGTGCTTTGTTTCTGATAACTTGACCGTGCTCATCTTTTTTGTTGCGATATATCCATTTGGTGCCTATTATGTTGTGCTTGCGAGGGTCAGGACGCTTGACCAATTCCCATACATTGTTTAGCTTGAACTGTTGAAGCTCTTCTTGCATGGCTTGAATCCATTCAGGTTCCATAAAAGCTTCAGCAACTTTCTTGGGTTCAGAGATTGATACAAATGCAAAGTGCCCACAGAAATTTGCTAGTTGTGTTGCTCTTGAATGAGTGAGTGGACCAGGTGCATTGATGTTATCAATTATCTTCTCAATCTGTACTTCATTTGCAACACGAGGATGAACTGGTCGAAGATTTTGCTCTTGCTGAACATTGTCATTATTTTGAGAATTGGCTTCAGACTGAGCATTGTCTTCAGGTTGATTAGGTGCAGAAATGATCAATTCATCTTCAGCCTGTGCCTCAGACGGTATGATTTCTCCAATTCCCATTTGCTTGATTGATTCACTAGGAGGTACTTCATCTAGCACAGTTGGCAGGTGCTCTCTTTGCGAGCCGTTAGTCTCATCGAACCGCACACCCACAGTTTCACTACTTTATAGTGAAAGAGGTTGAAGACTCCGTAGGACTGCGAATCCTTTCCATACCCAAGCATAAAACCTTCATGTGCTTTCGGTGCAAATTTTGAAGTGTGATGTGGATCCTTGATCCAGCACTTAGCACCAAATACTATGAAGTAGCTGACGTTTGGCTTCTTACCAGTTAGAAGCTCATAGGATGTCTTCTTCAGAAGCTTGTGGAGATAAACACGGATGATGACATGGCATGCAGTATCAATGGCTTCAGGCCAGAACTTTCTTGGAGTCTTGTACTCATCAAGCATCGTCCGAGCCATCTCAATAAGGGTTCTATTCTTGCGCTCCACGATGCCATTCTGCTGAGGTGTATAAGGAGCAGAGAACTCATGAGTGATGCCCAAGGTATCAAGATAAAGGTCGAGGCCGGTGTTCTTGAACTCTGTGCCGTTGTCACTCCTAATGTGCTTGATCTTGACACCATAGTTGTTCATGGCACGGTTGGCGAAGCGTCTTAAGACATCCTGCACTTCAGTCTTGAAGAGAATTATATGCACCCAAGTATATCTTGAATAATCATCAACAATGACGAAGCCATAGAGACAAGCAGTAGCAGTGAGAGTAGAGTAGTGAGTGGGACCGAATAAGTCCATGTGAAGTAGCTCGAAGGGTTGAGATGTAGTCATGATTGTCTTCGAGGGGTGCTTGGCCCTTGTCATCTTCCCAGCTTCACAGGCACCACATAGATGATCTTTCTTGAACTTGACGCCCTCGATGCCTATGACGTGTTTCTTCTTCGAGAGAGCGTAAATATTCCTCATGCCAGCATGCCCTAGCCTCCGATGCCAGAGCCAGCACTCTGAAGCTTTTGCTAGAAGACATACGGCCATCTGTGGTCCTGCTGAGAAATCTACCATATACAGATCATCTTTCCGATATCCTTCGAAGACTAGAGATTTGTCAGATTCCATTAGTACAAGGCAATGATATTTTCCAAATAGCACAATCATATTTAAGTCACAAAGCATTGAGACAGACATTAAGTTGAAACTAAGGGATTCAACAAGCATCACTTTATCCATGTGCTGATCCCTTGATATTGCAACTCTACCTAGACCCAATACCTTGCTTTTTCCAGTGTCAGCGAATGTGATGTGACTTTTATCAGATGGACGTAAGGTTGAGTCCATGAGAAGACTTCGATCACCAGTCATGTGGTTAGTGCATCCACTGTCCATAATCCATTCTGAAGACTTTGGTGTCATGCCCTACAGTAGAGTTAGGGGGATAGGCTTCACCAAGAGTGTTGTGAAGCATAAACATTTGACGGATAAGAAAATTATCAAAGCTCAGATCAAGGTTAGACAGATGGGGTAAATGGCAGTTGGCTCATAAACAAGATCACATAGCAAGTTCATTTGGGCATTTTATCTTGCGCCCTACAAGAAGTTTTAGGTCCCCAGCAATAGCATTGGACGCCTTTGATTTTAGGCTGGAGACCGTTCCCTGCAAAAGAGAGTTAATTCTTCTTAACCACCCACATTTTCAGGGGTGGCTTCGAAGCAATGAGTCTAAGTGCAGCATCTGAGAACTTTGGCTTTGGAGCCCTAGCAAATAGCCTTGCAGGAGGTGAATAATACTCATATGAATAAGCAGAAAAGTTCTTAGTTTTATGAACATAGCGGTTTGAAGAAACACGCTCATATTCATACATCTGAGTATGATTTCCCTGCAAAACATTGGCGTTAGGGTGACTTGGGTAAGTCATCTGTGTGTATGAAGCCTTTGGACCAAATGAAGCCTTAGGTCTGGAGTGTGTCTTCTTCCCTTGTGGTGTTATGACGACATTCACAGGAAGATTCTCAAGACAACTTTTAGGCACCCAGATCTTCTTCATAGGTGGTCCATTCCTGCAGTTAGCACCAATATACCTGGCAAACACTTCACCATTCTGATTCTTAAACAGTTTATAGTTTGCATCAAAGAATTCATCAATGATGATATGGTTAGCACAAGTGAAACCAGATAAAGTGGATGGATCCACTGAAGGTTCCTTTGCAGCAACCCATTTGGTTTCGGGGTACTGCTCAGGTTTCCAGTATGAGCCATCAACGTTCATTTTCCTCTCGAACCCAACACCCTCTTTTCTAGGGTTTCGGTTCAGAATCTGCTTTTTGAGGACATCACATAGTGTCTGATGCCCTTTGAGACTTTTGTACATCCCTGTCTCAAGCAATGTCTTCAACCTAGCATTTTCATCAGCAATAACAGTGGGATCCTCAGCAGAGGGGTTAGTTACCACATCGACAGTTGAAGATATTGCAACAGTAGCAGCAGTAGAACATTTAGCAACAGAATTAGCGTTATCACGCTCAAGACATTTTAGACATGGTGGTTCAAATCCTTCCTGAGCGGGACTGATCTGTTGAGCGCGAAGTGACTCATTCTCCTTTTGAAGATCTTCATGAGCTGCTCTCAACTTTTCAAGATCTTGCTTTCTTTGAAGATAATCATAGGAAAGCTTCTCATGAGTTGTTGAGAGTGCTTCATGACGACTTTCAAGTTCCTGATACTTAATATGAAGATTTTTTATGTCTTCAATTAAGGACTGAGATCGAGTCATTTCAGCATCCAACAGATCATCGCTTTTGTCTAACAGTTTTTGAATATGTTCCATAGCTTTCTGTTGTTCAGTTGCAATTTTAGCAAGTGTTTTGTAGCTGGGTTTGGATTCACAATCAGAGTCATCTTCACTAGATGTTTGAAAGTAAGCATCGCGTGAGTTTACCTTGGCACCGCGTGCCATGAAGCAGTAGGTGGGAACGGAGTCGTCCTTGTCATTAGCATCAGCGTTGGTGACGGATCTATTTTCTTCAGTGTTGAAGATGGACTTGGCAACGTAGGCTGAAGCTAGAGCCAGACTTGCAACGCCAGAGTCAGATTCCTCCTCAGACTCCACCTCTGCCCCCTCAGAAGCAGACTCCTCCTCTGAATCCATCTCCTTGCCAACAAAAGCACGAGCCTTGGGGATGAATTCTTCTTATGTGATGAAGACTTGGAAGAGGACTTGGAAGAAGACTTTGAGAATTTCTTCTTCTTCTTGTCATCTGAATCATATTCTTTGTTCTTCTTCTTCTTCTTCTTCTTCTTCTCATTGTCCCACTGTGGACACTCAGAGATGTAGTGACCAGGTTTCTTGCATTTGTGGCATGTTCTCTTCTTGTGGTCTTGAGTGGATGCTTCATCACTTCTTGAGCTAGAACGTGAAGACTTTCTGAAGCCTTTCTTCTTTGTGAACTTTTGAAACTTCTTCACAAGTATAGCAAGTTCCTTTCCAATGTCTTCAGGATCATCAGAACTGCAATCAGATTCTTCAGATGAGGAAACAACCTTTGCCTTTAAAGCGCGAGTTCGGCCATAGTTGGGTCCATAGATATCTCTTTTCTCAGATAGATGGAACTCATGTGTGTTGAGCCTCTCAAGTATGTCAGATGGATCGAGTGTCTTGAAGTCAGGGCGTTCTTGAATCATAAGGGCTAGAGTGTCAAATGAGCTGTCAAGAGATCTCAGAAGCGTCTTGACGATTTCATGCTTGGTGATCTCAGTGGCGCCGAGAGCATGAAGCTCATTTGTGATGTTAGTGAGGCGATCAAACGTGAGTTGGACATTCTCATTGTCATTTCTCTTGAAGCGATTGAAGAGGTTGCAAAGGACACTAATCCTTTGATCTCTCTGAGTTGAGACGCCTTCATTGACCTTGGAGAGCCAGTCCCAGACAAGCTTCGACGTTTCCAGAGCACTCACACAGCCATACTGCCCTTTGGTCAGATGACCACAGATGATGTTCTTCGCAGTAGAATCAAGTTGAATGAACTTCTTGACATCAGTAAGGGTGACACCTTCACCAGTCTTGGGAACGCCGTTCTTGACGACATACCATAGATCGACATCAATGGCTTCAAGATGCATGCGCATCTTATTCTTCTAGTAGGGGTAATCAGTGCCATCGAAGACAGGGCACACAGCGGAGACTTTGATTATCCCTGCAGTCGACATAGCTAAAACTCCAGGTGGTTAAACCGAATCACACAGAACAAGGGAGTACCTTGCTCTGATACCAATTGAAAGTGCTAGTTATCGACTAGAGGGGGGGTGAATAGGCGATTTTTATGAAAGTCTTCAAAACATGGGAGTTTCGAAGACAAGCAATAGAAATGATCCTATTGATATGCAGCGGAAGGTAGACTACACTAGGCAAGCCATATTCAAGTATTCAATGAAGTGAAAGCACGAAGACTATTAGCAGCTAAGTATTATGGATCAGGATGGAAGGTAGTATGAAGCCAATCAGAACAAGTAGTCACACAGTGAAGTCAAATAGGTAAAGCAATCAGACAATGACTTCACGAAAACAAATTGTAAGTACGGGAGAGTGAGAGATAGAACCAGTGTGTTGGGAAGACACAGATTTGTTCGACCAGTTCCATTTGCTGTGACAACTGTACGTCTGGTTAGGGAGGCTGAGATTCAACTCAGAAGACCGCGTCTTCACCTTATTCCCCTTGAGCTAAGGACACCTAGTCCCCGCCCAATCACTCTGGTAAGTCTTCAAGGTAGACTTCCAAACCTTCACAGACTTTGTTCATCGGCAATCCACAATGACTCTTGGATGCTTAGAACGCGACGCCTAACCGTCTGGAGGATTCACAGTCCTCAAGTGTAATAAGTCTTCAGGTCACGCAGACAGAAAGACTTCAGTGATGCCAAACACACTCTTTAGGCTCTGGGTGTTTTGGGCTTTGTCCTCGCAAGGATTTCTCTCTCTCAAACTCTTCGGAGGTGGGTTGCTCTCAACCGACCAAAGCCGTGCACTAACTCTAAGCAGCCACCAATTTATGGTGTAGGGGGTGGGCTATTTATAGCCACTAGGCAACCCGACCTAATTTGTCCGAAATGACCTTGGGTCACTAAGGAACTAACACGTGTCACAACGGTCAGATTTCAAACACACGCGGCAGCTTGACTTGGGCTACAAGTAAAGCTGACTCATCCGACTCTGGATAAGATTTGCTCTCATTGTCTTCGTTCGAAGACATAGGGTTTGGTTGAGCATCACTTCATTCACTCTGACTTTGTTCACTTGGACCCCACTTAACAGTACGGTGGTTCCTATGACTCAACAAAGAAGAAAAGGAACAACGAAAAAGCTAAGTCTTCGCGCTCCAAAGTCTTCACACGATGTCTTCTCTCGTCATAGACTTCAATGTGAATATCTTCACGTACCACCATTGTCTTCAATGTCTTCATGCATTTTTAGGGGTCATCTCCAGTAGGTAAACCGAATCTTTGAGGGACCACTACCCGTGTTATCCTGCAATTCTCACAAACACATTAGTCCCTCAACCAGGTTTGTCGTCAATACTCCAAAACCAATTAGGGGTGGCACTAGATGCACTTACAAGATCTACATATCCGAGTCGCCAAGCTTACCTTCCACGCAAAGGAGAGTCCCATCCGGACATGGGACGAAGTCTTCAATCTTGTATCTTCATAGTCCAACAGTCCGGCCAAAGTATATAGTCCGGCTGTCCGGATACCCCCTTATCCAGGACTCCCTCAGTAGCCCCTGAACCAGGCTTCAATGACGATGAGTCCGGCGCGCAGATTGTCTTCGGCATTGCAAGGCGGGTTCCTTCTCTGAATACTCCATAGAAGATTGTGAACACGAGGATCGTGTCCGGCTCTGCAAAACAAATTCCACATAACACCGTAGAGAGAATATATTTCACAAATCTAACCTGCTGACAACTTTTCATAGCGTGACATCACACCGCGGCCCGGTCATTATTCGAACCGTTTTCTCCCTGCCTGCCATAACACGTATTGCGAGGCGGTTTTATTGGCACGTCTTGTCGAAGCAGAGATCGTGTCCCCTTATCACGTGATTCTCATCAATACGGGTGTGGGTAACCCAACCGCGCCGTTAACACGACACACAGGGAATGAGCGAGTTTTACAGGGCAAGTGGGGAGGCGCACGGTTTCTACTGCCTTTATAAAGAGATAAGGATTCATCTTTTCTCCACCCATGCCTTCTTCTTCCTCTGCTCATCCATTTTCCCTCTCGCTCGAGCCCCAGCGCCCAAGCGTTCATCTTCTCAGCCTACAAAGGCTCTCCGAAAATGTCCGAATCCAGAGCAGGAGGCAAGTGGATGGCCTCTACCGTCCGGGGGAAGGATATCAGAAAGCTTCGAGAGGCCGGGTACCTGGCCAAGAAAATCGGCCACCATCTTCCGACGGCGGGACAGATCGTCCCCACTCCGGAACCACATGAGAGGGTGGTAATCCTCCCTCATTTTGTCTGCGGGCTAGGGTTTCCCCTCCACCCATTCGTTCGCGGCATCATGTATTATTACGGGATCGATTTTCATGATCTGTCTCCCAATTCCTTCCTCAACATCTCGACGTTCATTGTCGTGTGTGAGGCCTTTCTCCGCATCGCACCATGATACGTCTCCAACGTATCTATAATTTTTGATTGTTCCATGCTATTAAATTACCCCTTTTGGATGTTTATGGGCTTTATTTTACATATTTATATCATTTTCGGGACTAACCTACTAACCGGAGGCCCAGCCCGTATTGCTGTTTTTTTTGCCTATTTCAGTATTTCGAAGAAAAGGAATATCAAACGGAGTCCAAACGGAATGAAACCTTCGGGAGCGTGATTTTTGGAACAAACCTGATCCAGAGGACTTGGAGTACACGTCAAGAAGCGAACGAGGCGGCCAGGAGGGTGGAGGGCGCGCCCTTCCCTGGTGGGCGCGCCCCCTGTCTCCTGGGCCCCACGAGCGGCCACCGACCTACTTCTTCCTCCTATATATACCCACGTACGCCAAAAACATCCAGTGAGCCACCGAAAAATAATTTCCATCGCCGTAACCTTCTGTATCCGCGAGATCCCATCTTGGAGCCTTCGCCGGCACTCCGCCGGAGGGGGAATCGATCACGGAGGGCTTCTACATCAACACCATGGCCCTTCCGATGAGTTGTGAGTAGTTTACCACAGACCTTTGGGTCCATAGTTATTAGCTAGATGGCTTCTTCTCTCTTTTTGGATCTCAATACAATGTTCTCCCCCTCTCTTGTGGAGATCTATTCGATGTAAACTCTATTTGCGGTGTGTTTGTCGAGATCCGATGAATTGTGGGTTTATGATCAAGTTTATCTATGAGAAATATTTGAATCTCTTCTGAATTCTTTTATGTATGATTGGTTATCTTTGCAAGTCTCTTCGAATTATCAGTTTGGTTTGGCCTACTAGATTGATCTTTCTTGCCATGGGAGAAGTGCTTAGCTTTGGGTTCAATCTTGCGGTGTCCTTTCCCAGTGCCAGCAGGGGCAGCAAGGCACGTATTGTATTGTTGCCATCGAGGATAAAAAGATGGGGTTTATATCATATTGCATGAGTTTATCCCTCTACATCATGTCATCTTTCTTAATGCGTTACTCTGTTCTTTATGAACTTAATACTCTAGATGCATGCTGGATAGCGGTCGATGTGTGGAGTAATAATAGTAGATGCAGGCAGGAGTCGGTCTACTTGTCACGGACGTGATGCCTATATACATGATCATGCCTAGATAATCTCATAATTATTCGCTTTTCTATCAATTGCTCGACAGTAATTTGTTCACCCACCGTAATACTTATGCTATCTTGAGAGAAGCCACTAGTGAAACCTATGGCCCCCAGGTCTATCTTTTATCATATAAGCTTTCAATCAACTTTTATTTGCATCTTTACTTTCGCATCTATATTATAAAATACCAAAAATATATTTATCTTATCTTATTATGTCTATCAGATCTCACTTTCGCAAGTGGCCGTGAAGGGATTGACAACCCCTTTATTGCGTTGGTTGTGAGTTCTTTGTTTGTTTGTGTAGGTGCGTGGGACTTTCTGAGGAGCTTCCTACTGGATTGATACCTTGGTTCTCAAAAACTGAGGGAAATACTTACGCTACTGTGCTGCATCACCCTTTCCTGTTCAAGGAAAACCAACGCAAGCTCAAGACGTAGCAAGAAGGATTTCTTGCGCCGTTGCCGGGGAGGTCTTCTCTCAAGTCAAGACATACCAAGTACCCATCATAAACTCATCTCCCTCGCATTTACATTATTTGCCATTTGCCTCTCGTTTTCCTCTCCCCCACTTCACCCTTGCCGTTTTATTCGCTTTCTTTTTCGTTTGCCTTTTTCTCGCCAGATCTATTGTTTGCTTGTGTTACCATGTGCCTTCTATTTGCTTGCATCTTTGCTTGCTAAAAATCTATTGTTATGGATCCACTTAAAGTGTTCTACTTGGATCATCTTCGATCCTTATGCGCTCGTGCTGAAACCCCAACTAGCCTAGTTGATGGGAAATCTTTAGATGAGCATGCCCATTTTGTGCGTCATCGTTTGTCTTAAAAGGGGAAGCTCTTATGGTATCAAATAAATAGTTTGCTTTGCTATGCTTGGAATCTTTGTGAAATTTGTGATTTTACTTGTTGCTCTAAGAACCCTAAAAACACCTTCCCTACCTATGTGAGTTTAATGATAATGAAATCTTATCTTCTTTTGCAAAAGGTGTTTATAGTTACTATGATATCGAACAAATTGAAGAATTTGTTGCTTTTAAGGGTGCTTATGAAGTTCCTTCTTTGATTGAAAAGTATGATATTACTCTCTACGAATCTGAAAACTTTGACATACTTAAATATTGCTATGAAAACTATGCTCATAATGTGTATGTCAAAGAATTTATTGAGAGAATGACTGTTGCTTTGGAAGAAAATAATGATATGCATGAATCTATAGATAATGATTCCGATGATTTGATTGAAATATCCCTAGATGAACATGATGCTTGCTATTCTTGTGGCCATGATGCCAATATTTATGAAGATGAATTTGCTATAGTTCCTTATGTTAAACATGAGATCGTTGCTATTGAACCCATACTTGATAGTTCCTTCAATGAAAAGCATGATTGCAATGATGTTACTATAAATTCTCTTGATGTCAATTGTGCTACTAATATGCAAAACCCTAAGCTTGGGGATGCTAGTTTTGCTATGTCTACTACTTGTTGCAATGATCATGATTGGGGTGATTCTTCTTTTGATCTTGAAAATTTATTTAACCCCCATGATGAATATGAGATTGATAATAGTGTTTGCAATAATATTGAAAGTGGGTTCGGAAGAGTGTCAACTTTAGATCCCACATATCTGGAGAATGTTCAATCTTATGGTATTTTTGATAAAAGTGGGTTTGGAGAGGTCATGACTTTAGTTAATGTTAATCCCACTATTTTGGAAGAGTGTCAACTTCGCATGCATGTGGATCGTGTTAAGAATATGTTATGTGATAGCTATTTTGTTGAATTTGCCTATGATCCTACATGTAATTATTATGAGAGAGGGAAATATGGTTGTAGAAAATTTTATCTTACTAAATTACCTCTCGTCATGTTGAGATTGCTATCGTCTCTTTCTTATTCCTTGCATATGCTAGTTTTTGTTTGCCTTGCAAATTGGTTTGCTTATAATATGCCTATGCATAGGAAGTATGTTAGACTTAGATGTGTTTGTCACGTGTTTCATGATGCTCTCTTTGCGCTTCAATTCTCGTCTTTCATGTGAGCATCATTAAAATTATCAATGCCTAGCTAGGGGCGTTAAACGATAGCGCTAGTTGGGAGGCAACCCAGTTTTATTTGTGTTTTTTGTTTTTGTTTCTGTTTAGTAATAAATTTTGCATCTACCTTCTGTTTAGATGTGTTTTTATGTTTTAATTAGTGTTTGTGCCAAGTAGAACCTATAGGATAACTTTTGGTGATAGTTAATTTGATTCTGCTGAAAAACAGAAACTTTGCATGCACGAGAAAAAAATTAGTAAATCCCAGAAAAGTGCTTTTGCGTTGATTATTTTTGCTGCTGATCAATAGACAAATTTCCTAGGACTTCCTATTTTGGTAGAATTTTTGGGGTTCCAGAAGTTTGCGTTAGTTACAGATTACTACAGACTGTTCTGTTTTTGACAGATTCTGTTTTTCGTGTGTTGTTTGCTTATTTTGATGCATCTATGGCTAGTAAAATAGTTTATAAACCATAGAGAAGTTGGAATACAGTAGGTTTAACACCAATATAAATAAAGAATGAGTTCATTACGGTACCTTATGTGGTGGTTTTGCTTTCTTTCACTAACGGAGCTTACGAGATTTCTGTTGAGTTTTGCGTTGTGAAGTTTTCAAGTTTTGGGTAAAGATTTGATGGACTATGGAATAAGGAGTGGCAAGAGCCTAAGCTTGGGGATGCCCAAGGCACCCCAAGATATTCAAGAATAGCCAAAAGCCTAAGCTTGGGGATGCCCCCGGAAGGCATCCCCTCTTTCGTCTTCGTTTATCGGTAACTTTACTTGGAGCTATATTTTTATTCACCACATGATATGTGTTTTGCTTGGAGCGTCGTGTATTATATTAGTCTTTGATTTTTAGTTTTCCACAATCATCCTTGCTGTACACACCTTTTGGGAGAAGCCTACTTTATTAGAATTTATTAGAACACTCTATGTGCTTCACTTATATCTTTTGAGCTTGATAGTTTTTGCTCTAGTGCTTCACTTATATCTTTTAGAGCACGGCGGTGGCTTAATTTTGTAGAAATTGCTAGTCTCTCATGCTTCACTTATATTATTTTGAGAGTCTCTTAGAACAGCATGGTATTTGCTATGGTTATAAAATTGGTCCTAGAATGGTAGGCATCCAAGTTGGGTATAATAAAAACTATCATAGAAAGTGAATTGGATGCTATGATCAATTTGATACTTGATAATTGTTTTGAGATATGGAGGTAGTGATATTAAAGTCATGCTAGTTGGGTGATTATGAATTTAAAGAATGCTTGTGTTGAAGTTAGCAAGTCCCGTAGCATGCACGTATGGTTAAAGTTGTGTGACAAATTTGAAACATGAAGTGTCCTTGGATTGTGCATCCTTATGAGTGGCGGTCGGGGATGAGCGATGGTCTTTTCCTACCAATCTATCCCTCTAGGAGCATGCGCGTAGTGCTTGGTTTTTGATGACTTCTAAATTTTTGCAATAAGTATATGAGTTCTTTTGACTAATGTTGAGTCCATGGATTATATGCACTTTTACCTTTCCACCATTGCTAGCCTCTTCGGTACCGTGCATTGCCCTTTCTCACCTTGAGAGTTGGTGCAAACTTCGCCGGTGCATCCAAACCCCGTGGTATGATACGCTCTATCACACATAAACCTCCTTATATGTTCCTCAAAATAGCCACCACACCTACCTATTATGGCATTTCCATAGCCATTCCGAGATATATTGCCATGCAACTTTCCACCGTTCCGTTTATCATCATGACACACATTACTTTTGTCATATTGCCATTGCATGATCATGTAGTTGACATCGTATTTGTGGCAAAGCCACCATGCATAATTTTTCATACATGTCACTCTTGATTCATCGCACCATCCCGGTACACCGCCGGAGGCATTCATATAGAGTTATATCTTGTTCTCGTTTTGAGTTGTAATTCATGAGTTGTAAATTCATAAAAGTGTGATGATCATCATTATTAGAGCATTGTCCGCCCCCCCCCCCAAAAAAAGGGGGCAATGTTACTATCTCTTTTTCCACACTTGTGCTTCAAAGTAGCACCATGTTCTTCATATAGCGAGTCTCATATATTGTGCTTCAAAGTAGCACCATGTTCTTCATATAGCGAGTCTCATATGTTGTCACTTTCATATACTAGTGGGAATTTTTCATTGTAGAACTTGGCTTGTATATTCCTACGATGGGCTTCCTCAAAATACCCTAGGTCTTCGTGAGCAAGCAAGTTGGATGCACACCCACTTAGTTTCTTTGTTGAGCTTTCATTCATTATAAGCTCTAGTGCATCCATTGCATGGCAATCCCTACTCCTCATGTTGACATCAATTGATGGGCATCTCCATAGCCCGTTGATTATCCTCGTCAATGTGAGACTTCTTCTTTTTTGTCTTCTCCACACAATCCCCATCATCATATTCTATTCCACCCATAGTGCTATATCCATGGCTCACGCTCATGTATTGCGTGAAAGTTGAAAACGTTTGAGATTATTTAAGTACGAAACAATTGCTTGGCTTGTCATCGGGGGTGTAGAATTTGGGAACATTTTTGTGTGACGAAGATGAAGTATAGCCTAACTATATGATTTTGTCGGGATAAACTTTCTTTAGCCATGTTATTTTGAGAAGACATGATTGCTTTTATTAGTATGCTTGAAGTACTACTATTTCTTATGTCAATATGAACTTTTATTTTGAATCATTTGGATCTGAACATTCATGCCACAATAAAAAAAATTACATTGAGAAATATCCTAGGTAGCATTCCACATCAAAAATTCTGTTTTTATCATTTACCTACTCGAGGACGAGCAGGAATTAAGCTTGGGGATGCTTGATACGTCTCCAACGTATCTATAATTTTTGATTGTTCCATGCTATTATATTACCCCTTTTGGATGTTTATGGGCTTTATTTTACATATTTATATCATTTTTGGGACTAACCTACTAACCGGAGGCCCAGCCCGTATTGCTATTTTTTTGCCTATTTCAGTATTTCGAAGAAAAGGAATATCAAACGGAGTCCAAACAGAATGAAACCTTCGGGAGTGTGATTTTTGGAACGAACCTGATCCAGAGGACTTGGAGTACACGTCAAGAAGCGAACGAGGCGGCCAGGAGGGTGGAGGGCGCGCCCTTCCCTGGTGGGCGCGCCCCTGTCTCCTGGGCCCCACGAGCGGCCACCGACCTACTTCTTCCTCCTATATATACCCACGTACCCCGAAAACATCCAGGGAGCCACCAAAAATAATTTCCACCGCCGTAACCTTCTGTATCCGCGAGATCCCATCTTGGAGCCTTCGCCGGCGCTCCGCCGGAGGGGGAATCGATCACGGAGGGCTTCTACATCAACACCATAGCCCTTTCGATGAGTTGTGAGTAGTTTACCACGGACCTTCGGGTCCATATTATTAGCTAGATGGCTTCTTCTCACTTTTTGGATCTCAATACAATGTTCTCCCCCTCTCTTGTGGAGATCTATTCGATGTAAACTCTTTTTGCGGTGTGTTTGTCGAGATCTGATGAATTGTGGGTTTATGATCAAGTTTATCTATGAGAAATATTTGAATCTCTTCTGAATTCTTTTATGTATGATTGTTTATCTTTGCAAGTCTCTTCGAATTATCAGTTTGGTTTGGCCTACTAGATTGATCTTTCTTGCCATGGGAGAAGTGCTTAGCTTTGGGTTCAATCTTGCGGTGTCCTTTCCTAGTGACAGCAAGGCATGTATTGTATTATTGCCATCGAGGATAAAAAGATGGGGTTTATATCATATTGCATGAGTTTATCCCTCTACATCATGTCATCTTTCTTAATGCGTTACTCTGTTCTTTATGAACTTAATACTCTAGATGCATGCTGGATAGCGGTCGATGTGTGGAGTAATAGTAGTAGATGCAGGCAGGAGTCGGTCTACTTGTCACGGACGTGATGCCTATATACATGATCATGCCTAGATAATCTCATAATTATTTGCTTTTCTATCAATTGCTCGACAGTAATTTGTTCACCCACCGTAATACTTATGCTATCTTGAGAGAAGCCACTAGTGAAACCTATGGCCCCCGGGTCTATCTTTTATCATATAAGCTTTCAATCTACTTTTATTTGCATCTTTACTTTTCGCATCTATATTATAAAATACCAAAAATATATTTATCTTATCTTATTATCTCTATCAGATCTCACTTTCGCAAGTGGCCGTGAAGGGATTGACAACCCCTTTATTGCGTTGGTTGCGAGTTCTTTGTTTGTTTGTGTAGGTGCGTGGGACTTTCTGAGGAGCTTCCTACTGGATTGATACCTTGGTTCTCAAAAACTGAGGGAAATACTTACGCTACTGTGCTGCATCACCCTTTCCTCTTCAAGGAAAACCAACGCAAGCTCAAGACGTAGCACGCCACACTTCGGCTTATGGCTGAAGATTTTTAATGTGAAGCCCAAGGTGGTGAGCGGCGATCACGCCGAGTGCGGAGGCGCCATGGTGAGCAAGATGCTCAACGTCACATGGCCATCAGGTACCTTTAATGATTCCGTCAAAGAGTGGCAACAGCAGTGGTCCTATATCACTGAGCCGCGTGACCCAAAATGGGCCGCAGCTCCCGAATTCCGATCCGGAGCCCCCCTGCGGCTTACGTCCTGGCCGGAGAAGGTCTTTGTCCGATGAACCGTCGGAGCTCCCGACATGCGTCAAGGGTATGGAAGACAAGAATATCAAACTTGTCGATGTAGTCCAGGTGATGTTAGTTCGCCGGATTCTTCCTTGCCAACACAGGTCTTGCCGTTTATGGGAATTCGACCCGGCCAAGCACCAGACCCTGCGGGAGCTCTTCGGCTCCTCTCACGAGGACATCTGGAAGGTGCCCTTCAAGTCTGGCAAATCGTGGCCGGACTCCGCTGAGGACCGCGGGTACCAACTGTCCCGCCCCGCAAGTTCGGTAAGTCATTATACGTTGGCAAGTCATGAGTTTTATCTGCATAACCCAAGGAAAATGCTTGATGTGTTTTCCTCCACTCTACTAGGGCTGGACGAAGAAGGCGGGGCGGATCTACTGTCCGGCCCCACTACCAGAAGAACCGGCCGGCCCACTTCTGACGAAGATGCTGGTCCCGGCGCCTTACAAGGCGCCGAAGAAGAAGGCCGAGAAGGAGGCCAAAGAGACCAGGGGTGGACTTCGCCGCCGCGGTACTTCGGACACAATAGCCGAAGGCTCCGATGTCCGCTCCTCCCCCGAAGAGGCCGAGGAAGAGGAGGAAGACCAATCCCCAGTGAGCGGGAGAGAGAAAAGGACGACCTCCACATCTTTGGAGGCCGAGATGCCCAAGAAGGGAAAAACCCCCCGTCCGGAGGAGTCCACCGCCGCTGCCGACAGCAGCCCGGAGTGGGATCCCAGGGCCCAGCCCCTGGTGAATTCATGAGTATATAAAATTACGCACCCGTACTCTCTTATGGTATGATGTTTTGATCATTAATCCATCCTTTTTAGCAGTCCGGCGAGGTCCCGCATTGAACCATCCTCATCAGAGGGATCACTGGGTTTGGATGCTATGGACAGCGGGACACCCCCGAAGGCCCCTTCCCCAGAATATATAAATGACACCGAGGCAACGTCCCAGAGGGAACCAGGCCAAGGAGGGGGGAAAAGACCAGAAAGGCGGCCCCAGGGGGTCGAGCTCCAAGGGACGGACACACGGGAGGAAAGGCTCCCATCAATGTCGACGGCGGGAGCTATCTTGCATTGGGCTCCCAGCCGGACACAATTCCGGAGACAAGTACGGCTCCAGAATCAGGGAGGCAGCCCCCCTCAGCGGGAGGGGGTGCGCCTATTCCACCGGCGGCTTCTGTCCAACCAGAGGTGCCGGATACTTTATCGGCGGCGCTAGAGAGCGCCTCCATCATTGAAGAACACCGTGTCCTTATGGGTGCGGTGATTGAGAAGATTCAGTTCGCCGAGGTATGTTTTGAGAGGTTTCAAAGAATGTCATAGTGTAGGTAGTAGCCCCTGATACACTGTTCGGTGAAAGAAAGAACCGAACAGGGGATCAAACATAATTCCGCAGGAGACTCACTTTATGTCATCTCTCTTTTTTTTAAAGCAGGCGTCTGTCACAACTGCCGCGTCGCATAATGCGGAAGTCTCTGGACTGACTGAGAGTCTGGAGAAGGCCAAAGAAGAACTTGGCCAACTAAAAAAGCAGTTAGAGGATAAACAAGGTATGCAAAAAACCTTGCTTGCGGTCAACGCGAATGAATGATTTAGTATGATAAAAATATGTTTCATGGTTCGCTCTAGGGGCGATGCCCGAAGTCGAGGCTCTTAAGAAGGCTGTGGCCGAGGCCGAGAAGAAAGCAGCCGCAGAGCAGGCTCTTCGCGAGAAGCACGAAACCATGGTGATTGAAGTTGAGCGAGAGCTTCAAGAGGCCGTAAAGAAATGCGAGATCTTGGAGCAGAGTCTATCAGGAAAAGAATCTGAACTCGCCCAAGCTCGCCAAGCCGAAAGTGATGCCCGGGGGGAAGCCCAGGGCACCCTGAAGGAAATTCAGGAGGCGAGGAAGATTGCGGCTGGTAATGCTTTGTCTATGCAAAGCGTATATTTGTAAAGAGAAAAGCATGCTTACTAATTTGAATTCGGGTTTCTCCAGGGGTATTTGCGGAGCTGCCACGCAGCATATCTGACGCCGCCCAATTCTATCGAGCCGAAGAAGGGAGTGCTGGGGAGAAGCTCTTCTGGTCGCAGTATCTGGCGCCGAATTATCCGCTGCCATTTGCCAATCAGCTGAAACAGCTGATCGAACTGCACAAGGCGGCCGAACTAGCCATGAAGGATTTAATTATCCGGCTATGGCCCGTCGAGCCGATTCCATGCAGCTACTTTGGGCTCATGAAGCGGCTGGTGAGTGTGTGCCCTCGACTTGATGTCATCAAACGGTCGGTTTGTATTGAGGGTGCACGAATGGCCTTCGCCCCCGTAAAAATGCACTGGGGGAAGATGGCCGTTGAAAAGCTGATGACCGAGGGACCGCCGGAGGGAAAGGAGCACCGCAAGCCCGAATTATATTATGATAGTGTCCTGAAAGGATCCCGCCTTGCGGCGGAGCAATGCACCAAGGACATTATATTTCCATGAATACAATCATGTTGTCCTTTGTAATGTTTAAACAAGGTCATTTCTATTATTTATTGCCTATTATTTTAAATTTTTACCTACTGCCACTACTGGAATCAGCTAATTTGCCATCTGCCAGCTCTTAGAAGCTCTTTGCCATCAGCTACCCAAAAGCAGACGGCAAAGAAAGGGCAGACGGCAAAGAAGCTCTTTGCCATCTGCGAGCTCTTTGCCGTCCGCTGGCAGACGGCAAAGAGTGAGGTGGCCCCCACCCCCCGCCCGTTTGGGAAAAACTTAACGGCTAGCAGACGGCAAAGAGGCAAAAAGGCGGACGGCAAAGAGAGGCGGACGGCAAAGAGGGCACTACCTAACGGCCCGTACCCCCCGCCCGTTACTCACTTTCTCCTCGCCGTTCTCTCCTCCCACCCCGCCGCCGCCGCCGCCCGCCGCGCGCCGCCGCCCCGTCACCCCCGCCGCCCCACCGCCCCGGCTGCCCCCCGCCCCACCGCCCCGTCGCCCCCCCGCCCCGGCCCCCCTCGCGCCCCGGCCCCCCAACGCCCCGCACCCCACCGCCGCCCCGGGCCCGGCCCCCCGCCGCCCCAGGCCGCCTCCTCCACAGCCCCGCCCCGGCCCCCCGCCGCCCCCCCGCCGGCCCGGGCCCGGCGCCCCGCCGCCCCAGGCCGCCTCCTCCACCGCCCGGCCCACCGCCGCCCCGGCCCTGCCCCAGGTGAGCCCCCCCTTTTTTTCTGTTTTTTCTGTTTTTTTCCTTTTTAGTTTTAGTTTTAGTTTAGACTTAGTTTTAGTTGTAGTTTTAGGTTTAGTTTTAGTTTTAGGTTTAGTTTTAGGTTTAGTTTAGTTTGAGGAAAGAAGAAGAAGAAGAGAAAAAGAGGAGAGGAGGAGAAGAAGAAGAGGAAAAAGGAAAGGAAGAAGAAGAAGAGGAGGAGGAGAAGAAAAAAGAAGAAGAGGAAGAAGAAGAAGAGAAAAAGAGGAGAGGAGGAGAAGAAGAAGAGGAAAAAGGAAAGGAAGAAGAAGAAGAGGAGGAGGAGAAGAAAAAAGAAGAAGAGGAAGAAGAAGAAGAAGAAAAAAGAGGAGAGGAGGAGAAGAAGAAGAGGAAAAAGGAAAGGAAGAAGAAGAAGAGGAGGAGGAGAAGAAAAAAGAAGAAGAGGAAGAAAAGGAAGAAGAAGAAAAGGAAAAAAGAGGAAAAAACCCCGACCCGACACGGCACCCCGACCCCGACCCGGCACCCCGACACGACACCCCGACCCCTAGACCCCGACCCCGACACCCCGACCCCAACCCCGACCCCGACACCCCGACCCCGAGCCTGACCCGACACCCCGACCCCGACACCGACACGGCACCCCGACCCCGACCCGGCATCCCGACCCCGACCCCGACCCCGACACCCCGACCACGAGCCTGACCCGACACCCCGACCCCGACACCGACACGGCACCCCGACCCCGACCCGGCACCCCGACACGGCACCCCGACCCCGACCCGGCACCCCGACACCCCGACCCGACACCCCGACCCCGAGACCCCGACCCCGAGCCTGACCCGACACCCCGACCCCGACACCGACACGGCACCCCGACCCCGACCCGGCACCCCGACCCGACACCCCGACCCCGAGACCCCGACCCCGAGCCTGACCCGACACCCCGACCCCGACACCGACACGGCACCCCGACCCCGACCCGGCACCCCGACACCGAGACCCCGACCCCGACCCCGACCCCGACACCCCGACCCCGAGCCTGACCCGACACCCCGACCCCGACACCGACACGGCACCTCGACCCCGACCCGGCACCCCGTCCCGACAGCCCGACCCCGAGACCCCGACCCCGACCCCGACACGGCACCCCGAGACCGACACGACACCCCGACCCCCGACACCTCCCGAAAAGGTGTTCTTTGGCCTTCCAGAAGCCGACGGGAGCATAGAGGACGAGAAAGATGATGGAGGAGGAGAGGGCACGGAATGACATGCAGGCAAGGGCCATGTACGAGCTCCTTGTGGTAAGTTTCTTCTGCAGATTACTTGCTAGTCTTAACATTTGAGTCTCATTACTAACTAGTATGACTCTGTTGTGAAAACCAAATGTGCAGTCTGTGTGCGAGAAGTCCGGTCAGCCCGCTCCGCCGATGCCAGTGATTGCTCCTGGGAGCACGGTGAGTTTAATTTGAATGGACATTACTTGCTAGTCTTAACATTTGAGTGTCATAATGCTAACGAGACATTGGAAATGATCTTTGGTGCAGCTTAACTCCAGAAACGCATCGCACGATCCTTCTCCAGGTAGCGGCACTAGCCACCCCGCTCCTACACCTCCCTGATCACGGTAAGTTTCTCTAGTGTTTTGCTTAACAAATGCATAAAGACCTAGACTTAGCTTTATTTCCTCCAATATGCTTACCATAATGACCTAGAGTTAGCTTCTTTTCCTCCAAAATGACCCATTTTACCTAGGTTAGCTTATAAATGATGCAGTTCATCCAAGTTAGCTCAAAAATGACCCATTTTACCTAGATTAGCTCCTAAATGATCCATTTTACCTACGTTAGCTTTAAAATGGCCCATTTCACCTAGGTTAACTCCAAAATGACCCATCTTACCTAGGTTATCTCATAAACGATCCATTTCAACTAATTTAGCTCATAAATGATCCATTTGACCTAAGTGAGCTAAAAAACGATCCATTTCACCTAAATTAGCTCTTAAATGATCCATTTCACCTAAGTTAGCTCAAAAAGATCCATTTCAACTAAATTAGCTCATAAATGATCCATTTCAACAAAGTTAGCTCAAAAAGATCCATTTCAACTAAATTAGCTCATAAATGATCCATTTCAACAAAGTTAGCTAAAAAACGATCCATTTCAACTAAGTTAGCTCATAAATGATCCATTTGACCTAAGTGAGCTAAAAACGATCCATTTCACCTTAGTTACCTCAAAAATGATCCATTTGACCTTAGTTAGCTCATAAACGACCCATTTCAACTTAGTTAGCTCATATATGATCCATTTCACGTAAGTTAGCCCATAAATGACATACTCTTCTTGTTCTAGTCTTCTTCTTGTTCTAGTCACCTATTTCTAACTTTCTTATTTTTCATTTTGCAGATTTCATTCACTTGACGAAAGCTTGCATAGATGGAGTGCTCCTTATCCCTTTCTCTGTTTCTTTTGTATCGTTGAACTATGCATGTATCTTGGTAGTTGGATGAACTATGCTATGTATGATGGAACTTGGTAGTTGGATGGAACATATGTGATGGAACTATGTATGATGGAACTCTGCATGTTGGATGGATATCTTATATGTTTGCTGTGAAAATTGTTGTCATATATATCATATATATCTTATATGTTTGCTGTGAAATATATCTATATATGTCATATATATTTGTGATGAAAATTGTTGGATTTAATAAAAAATAGAAAAAAGAGCCAATATGCAGGCTCCTTGCCGTCTGCCACCGACGGCAACGGGCTCTTTGCCGTCTGCAGCGGACGGCAAAGAGGCCACGTGGCATCCAGCTGTGCTTCCTGGGAGCTGACCCATTTGGTCAATTTGCCTACAGTGGCAGACGGCAAAGAGTAAAAGAGTTTGCCGTCCGCGGCAGACGGCAAAGGCCTGCCATGTAGTGACGTGTAGATGACATCATATGGCAGACGGCAAAGGCACTAGAAAGTTTGCCGTCCGCGGCGGACGGCAAAGGCCTGCCGTTAGCCACTTAACGGACTGAAGGCACAATTATTGCCGTCCGCCCTCTTTGCCGTCCGCGGCGGACGGCAAAGGGCCTTTGCCGTCAGCCGCTAGGAAGCAGACGGCAAAGTAGCTGTTTACCGTAGCCTACTTTGCCGGAGCCTGTTGCCGTCCGCGGCTGACGGCAAAGGCCTTTGCCGTCCGCCGTGGCAGACGGCAAAATAGCTGATTCCAGTAGTGTGCGTGGCCGTTTTATATATTAATTCTGAGAGTTGGCCAGTCGTCGGCTTCTGCCCCCACGTAGGAAGTACGGGGGTGTTCGGGATAAACCTGAACACTCTTTATCCCAGTTTTGGGTCCTTGAAGGAGGTGTTCAGCACAACGAACCAGGCAATCGGACTATGAGGCTTTATCACTCTCACTTAGCCATAGGAGTTTGACAAAAGGAAGGTAGGCGCAGCCCCTGGTGTTCGGAAGACCGCACGAGGGGCTCTATAAGCACCTGATCGGAAGAAAAACCGATCCATCGCACGCTGCATTAGTTATCGCATAATGCGGAAGAAATCCTTAAAGATTTTATGACCTCTCGAACAGCGACCAGCTCTCGCCGCATCATGACAGTCACTTTCCGGCTTTCTCTACTGAGGTGCTCGTCCGGAAGAACCGGGACACAATCGCAGTAGTTCTCCCTGTGCTACTTTAGCCGATATAGCGGAACATAAGGTACCAAAACATAGGAGCCGGGCAAACCCAACTATTGACCGAAGACATGATTCGGAGTTGATGCATATAATGCTATAAGTTTGGGGTGCCGAACGACCGTGAAGGTGTTCGGACTTTATTGCCGTATTATGGGTACAGTGAAGCCCCTGGCATATTAAGGCATATCTCGATATACGGAAGCCATTTGACAAAGAGTGTCAGTAAGAAATAACAGCAGATAAGCGTCATATAAAGCCACATGTTGGAAAATAACACATCGATGCGTATGAGTACAGATAATGTGATAAAAATAAGTATGACTTCGGAACCTGCTGGTACCAGGCGGGGAGGGCTGTGTGCGGATCCGTAATATGGTCGGATGGTCATCAAGGGGCGTCTCTAAGGATTCCCTTACGCAATCGAGCTGTTTCCATGTCGCCAGTCCTGGCCTACGCAAAAGTGGACCTGTAAAAAAAGTGCAAAAAAGATATTTATATGCCATGTAGCGGTCGAGCCGCATTGTGTGGCCTATCCTCATTGTGCCTCCGTTTACTGCCGGAGTGTTTTAATTGAGCTCCGGACAAGCCAGGCTGTCCTGCCGCAGAGTAGTCCGGACTCTCCTGACGGTGTCCGGGAGTTTGGCCGTCGACTCAAGGTTCGATTGAAAAATGCCTTTAGTTGCTTCTACTGTCAAGGCGGCGGTACATTCTTCGGCATAGGGGTGGAGTTCGGCGTTGCCATTAACTGTTATGATGCCATGCGGACTGGACATCTTGAGCTTACGGTATGCATAGTGTGGCACCGCGTTGAATCGAGCAAACGCGGTTCGTCCGAGTAGTGCATGATAATTGCTGCGAAACGGGACGATGTCGAAGGTTAACTCTTCGGCACGGTAATTATCCGGTGATCCGAAGACTACCTTTAGGGTGATGGAGCCTGTACATCGGGCTTCCTCACTTGGTATAACACCTCTGAAGGTAGTTTTAGTGGGTTTGATCATCGAGTGATCAATACCCATCTTGCGTACTGTGTCCTGATACAGCAGGTTGAGACTGCTGCCCCCGTCCATAAGGACTCGCGTGAGGCAAAATCTGTCAATTATTGGGTCAAGGACTAGTGCGGCTGATTTGCCCAGGTTGGTATTGGCCGGACGATCCATACGATCGAAAGTGATTGGCCATGGTGGGGCGACGGACTTCATCGAGTCGACATCCGTAAGAGTGCACATCCGTTCCAACTTGGGAATGTGGGTGGCATTTATCACATTCACCGTTTTGATTTGCGGGGGGAATTTCCTTTGCCCCCCTGTGTTCGGTGATCGGGGCTCCTCATCGTCGTCATCGCTTTGAGGCCCCCTCTCCTTGTTATCGGCCCCTGACCTGCCGGCTTTTTTGAAGACCCAGCATTCTCTATTGGTGTGATTGGCTGGTGTTCCTGGGGTGCCATGAATTTGGCATGGACGATCGAGTATGTAGTCCAGACTGGACGGGCCCGGATTGTTCTTTTGGAATGGCTTTTTCCGCTGACCGGACTTAGAGCCACTGAATCCGGCATTGACTGCCGTGTTTTCGGCATTGTCCCTGTTTTTGCGACGCTTGTGTTTATTGCGTCGGGGCTTGCCGCTGCTATCTCTGGTCTCTGATGTGCCAGGATTGCTTGCTGTGTTGTTACTACGAGCCAACTAGCTATCCTCGCCCGCACAAAAGCGGGTCATGAGTGTCATGAGGGCTGCCATGGACTTCGGCTTCTCTTGGCCGAGATGTCGGGCAAGCCACTCGTCGCGGATATTATGCTTAAAGGCCGCTAAGGCTTCGGCATCCGGACAGTTGACAATTTGATTCTTTTTAGTTAGGAACCGAGTCCAAAATTTCCTGGCTGACTCTCCGGGCTGTTGGATTATGTGACTTAAGTCGTCAGCATCCGGTGGTCGCACATAAGTGCCTTGGAAGTTATCCAGGAATGCCTCTGGCAGGTTCTCCCAACTTCCAATGGAATTTTTCGGCAAACTATTCAGCCAATGCCGAACCGGTCCCTTGAGTTTTAGTGGGAGGTACTTGATTGCGTGTAAATCATCCCCGCGGGCCATGTGAATGTGGAGGAAGAAATCTTCTATCCATACCGCGGGGTCCGTGGTCCCATCGTAGGGCCCGATATTTACGGGCTTAAACCCTTCTGGGAATTCGTGATCCATTACTTCGTCAGTGAAGCATGGGGGTGTGCACCGCCTCTGTGCCGGGCTATATCACGACGCAGTTCGAATGAGTCTGGTCTGTTGTGTTCGGCCCGGCCGGATTTATTCTTGGTATATCCGGCGTGGTGATCGTCGACACGCATTAGGGCGCGCCCCCGTGATCCGTAGATCGATCTTGACTGTTCTGCTTTGTTTTTCAACACGTCTCACAGGTCCTGCATGTAGCCCCGAGCCTTCGTATTTTTGTTTGACTGGCGACGGGGTGCGGTATGGTATTCGGGCTGATATGCTTTGTCTCGGCCATGTGGTGGCCGGTCAGCCGCATCCTGCTCTAGCGTCTCTTCCTCAGATTGAGTTAACGACTTGCGCTTTGGGTAACTTTTTGTTGGGCGCTCGAGTCCATATTCCTCGGCTGCCAGGACCTCAGTCCATCTATCAGTTAGCAGATCCTGATCAGTTTGAAGCTGCTGCTGCTTTTTCTTCAGGCTCTTTGCAGTGGCTATAAGCCGGCGCTTGAAGCGCTCCTGCTCGACGGGATCCTCAGGCACGATGAATTCGTCGTTGCCGAGGCTCATCTCGTCTTTGGAGAGGGGCATGTAATTATCTTCCTCCAAGTCTCCATCCGTTGCCTGTTCATCGGGGCTATCATGCCCATCTTCCCGTTCGGCCTGCTCGAAGTCTGGCCCGGCGGGGTTGTTTTCGTCTTCGGCACCATCCGGAGCGTTATTGTCTCCTGTGCCGGTATCACTATTTTTGCCATGGCGAGGCTTAGAGCGGCGCCTGTGACGCCGGTGCTTTGATTGCTTCTCAACGGGATTATCCTCCGTTGCCTCATCGCCGTTGCCTTCTTTGGGTGTGTCCACCATATATATGTCGTATGATGAGGTGGCTGTCCAGCGCCCTGTGGGCGGTGGTTCTAGTTCTTCTCCGGCATCGTCGTCCATACCGTCGATGTCTTCGGAGTCAAAGTCAAGCATGTCGGTTACATCATCGACAGTGGCTATTAAGTGGGTGGTGGGTGGGAAACGAATTTCTTCATCGTCCGCTTCCCACTCGAGCCGGACATAGTTCGGCCGCGAGTCTCCAGACAGGGAGAGAGATCTCAATGAATTTAGCGCGTCGCCCAAGGGCGAGTGCTGGAAGATATCCGCGGAGGTGAACTCCATGATCGTTGCCCAATCAGATTCGTCGGGCCCGGATGCACGCGGTTCGAAGCCTATAGCCGGAGACGAGTCCGAGGGTCCGATGACACAGACCTCATTGGAGGCGAAGCCTGTGTTCGGCTCTATCGCCGCTGAGTGTGCGGCCTCCGTGGCGGGGTCCATCCACCCGTCCTCGGATGGCACGATCTGCTCCAGATTAAGAGCCGGGGCAGCCGCAGGCGCGATCTCCCGAACACCGTCCGATGGCAGATCTAGGTCATGCTCCTCGTGACCGTTCGGCGCACCTGTCCTGGGCTCGAATCCATCGAAGTTCAAGTCTCCGCGGATGTCAGCCATATAGTTCAAGCTTCCAAACATGACCTGATGGCCAGGGGCGTAGCTATCGATCTACTCCAGACAGCCAAGCGAGTTGGCCCGCAGTGCGAAGCTGCCGAATACGAAGATTTGTTTGGGGAGGAAAACCTCACCCTGGATCGCTTCGTTGTAGATGATTGAAGGAGCCATCAAACCTTACAGCGACGTCACAGTGGAACTCCCAATGAAAGCACCAATGTCGGTGTCAAAACCGGCGGATCTCGGGTAGGGGGTCCCGAACTGTGCGTCTAAGGCTAATGGTAACAGGAGGCGGGGGACACAATGTTTACCCAGGTTCGGGCCCTCTCAATGGAGGTAATACCCTACTTCCTGCTTGATTGATCTTGATGATATGAGTATTACAAGAGTTGATCTACCACGAGATCGTAGAGGCTAAACCCTAGAAGCTAGCCTATGGTTATGATTGTTGTCTCGGTCCTACGGACTAAACCCTCCGGTTTATATAGACACCAGAGGGGGCTAGGGTTACACAGAGTCGGTTACAGAGAAGGAGATCTACATATCCGAATCGCCAAGCTTGCCTTCCACGCAAAGGAGAGTCCCATCTGGACACGGGACGAAGTCTTCAATCTTGTATCTTCATAGTCCAACAGTCCGTCCAAAGTATATAGTCTAGCTGTCCGGATACCCCCTTATCCAGGACTCCCTCAGTGGGCCAAGGCTGAGAACGACCTGCTTGATAAAGGGGTCGAACCAGAGACATTGAACTGGCCAGACCGTTGCCGAACTTGGTTCTTCGGGGTTGGCGAAACCTTGGACCCTGTAACAGGGAAGTGCATTTGGACGAGGGAGCAACTGCGAATACCCCTCACGAAGCTTTAGCACTATATTAACGCAACGCAACAAGGGACGTTCGTTCCAGACAGAGAGAAGGACGAGCTCACAATGGCCCTCGGGAATCCTGAGCACCCTGGACGGACACGAGGCACGCCAGGCACCATTCCGTGGAAGGCTGGGTTTTCGGACGCAGGCGGTTACAAATGCCAAGAGAGGAGGAGGAAAGTGGAGCAGAGCGAACTGCAGGAGCTGCACGCAAGGATACAGAAGCTAGAGGAACGAGGTGCAGTTCGAAGCAAGCGACCTGCCGAAGCTACCCCGCCATCTCAGCGGAGAAGCAGCGTGGCTTCCACCGAGCTGCTTCAGCTGGAGCCTGTCTTCACGGCTCCTGCTAGCTACACCGTGGATGCTATCACGGAGTCTCAACATTGCCACCTTATGACGCAATGGCAGAGCTACAAAGTCAAGGCGGCTGTCGGCTCTGTTCGACCTCCTGAACCCGGCGCAACTTTTCACTGCCGTCCCATTCCAGAAGGATATGCTAGGGTGACGGTCGAAGAAATAACGCAGGGATTTGAGGAGCTCGTGCTTGACCACCCTACCGGTGAAGGGGATACTCGGCTGGGTTCTGCTTTGAAGACTCCATGCCTATGGCGGAAGGAGCTCATCAACCTTCCGAACTGGACGCCTCCGCCTCCTCCTCCTCCGGCGAGTCAGGGCACTCCGCCTGCTCCTCCGGCGAGTGATCAGGGCACTCCGCCTCCTTCTCCGCCTGTGCCGGCGCGCCCGACCAGCCAGCCTCCTCCTTCTCCGCCTCGTCAGCAAGGGCGGAAGAGACCCGCCGCCGCTCCGACTGCTCTGGCGCGTCGCAGTCCTTCTCCTCCGCCTCGTAAGCAACTAAATAAGAAAGCCGCAGCCGCTCGGCCTGCTCCGGCGTCTAGCAGTACAGACCGAGAAGGAAAACGAGGAGATCTGTCAAGCCCAAGTGAAGGACTACTTCGCAACGCAAAGAGCTAAGAGACATCCACCTCCGGAGGAGAAGATAGATCCGGTGAAAGTGAAGCGCACTTTGGATGCCTTGCAGCGACCACCACCGTCTCCGCCGCAAACCAACTATGAGCGCATTACTGAAAAGACATATAAGGAAGCGAGGCGGTCGGGAAGTACTTGCAGTGACAAAAGGTTACAAGAACGAAGAACCGGGAAAAAATTCCCCAGCTCGGCGAACAAGCGAACCAATCGTGCCCCCCGCTCAAGTTGTCTAGCGATATCGTCGCTAATCATCTGGGGATCTTGCCCGATACCAATCCTGGAGATTACGACGATGCACATTTTGATATAATGGAGGTAGACGAATTCAAATACGAGTACGGGAAGCCTCTCGTCAAAGATGGAACTACTCTAATAACGATGATGCGAAGATTCCATGATTGGTACATGGAAACCTGCAGAAAGCAGTCAGCTGGGAAGAAAATCGATACTTTGACGCTGAAAGTTAAAGAGGATCAACACGACCTCGTTGGAATTGAGGAGTTGTCTGTTCCATTTGAGGAGTTCTTCCAGTTTTTCACTCTAAAGGCCCTCGATAAATTAACGGTCACTTGCTACTGTCTGTAAGTACTACTTCTGTCATTAAGTCTCTATATATAGCTCAGCTCTTTCATTAAATGTATATATAATTATCCTCACTATATTATGCAGATTGAAGATCGTCGAATGCAGAAAAGATGAAATGTATGATATTAGGTTCATTAACACAAATCTCATAGATGAATTTACGGTTAAATTTCATGCCGAAGAAACCGAGGAGAACTTGCTACGATCATTGGTAATAAATCAAAACAAAGATACAATACTCTTTCCATATAACTTCAAGTGAGTCTTACTGTCTTGTGCATATTCGGTTATCCTTAATAATTACTCGAGTTATAGTAATTAATGTAATTGATGAGTTATATGCATGCGTGCGCAGTTTCCACTATATTCTCCTAAAGATTAAGTTTGAGCAGGGACTAGTAAGCGTCTTAGACTCGAGACGAAAAGATCGCGAGGAATATGGACATGTCTAAAATGCTCGAGAAGTAAGTTGAATCGCTCATTATCGCACCATATCGGCAACTTTGTTCATTTCATGATATTAAGTAATTGTTTTCTTTGTCTCGCAGGGTTTGGAAAGTATTCACCACACAAGTTTCGGGACTGCCGCGGGATCTGCGATGAAAATTCCCAAAAATAAGTACCACTAGCCAGCTAGTTCCGGACGCGGTGTAATTGAGCGCGAGCTCAAATGCACTCGTTATCCACAGCGTTGGTAAGCGTTTCTGGATCTGTGCCAATATTTTATACGAGCTTTTGTGGCCTTCGAGAAATCGAACACTGTGGCGAAGTACGTATGCGACAGCGCTGGTAGTGGGCCAAGTTGACGGAGGACGGTAGCCAGAATTAACGCTCGGTTGGATGGCCGTTTCCCGCCGGCGAGGTGTTCCATGGATCAGAATCGCAGCCGCCGTCTGATCCGTGGACCGGGAAGATGGCTTTATGGTGTGGACGCTCCGGGCTCGAATTGAATGCAGGTTCCAGCGTTTCTCTTCCGAAACGACTGGCGTTTTGAAGACGAGGACTCCGAGATAGAGGTCGCGAGCGGCGGCGGCGATCCACCATGGAATTTCTGATGCAACCCATCGGCAGGTATGTAGATTCTTCCTTGTTCGGCGAGGTTGTCTGCATTTTTGGGGCGTTGGGGTAGCTGAGTCAGTGCGATTTGCTTTTTCCCCGTGATTTAGATCTGTTGTCCTTGAGGAGGTTGGAGAGAATGGCGGTGTGCTGGCAGAGCCGGCAGTGGCGGAGCAGCAAGGGGCTGCTGAGAGCGGGGAAGGACAGATCTTGTGCTGGCAGAAGGGAGAGCTCCCCTCCGACGTCTGTCTGAGCTCTCGACTGGGAAGATGAATCCCCAGGCGCCCGGATGGATAAGAGGTCAGTGGAAAAGCTTGCTTGTGTCATCAGAGATGCAAAAAATTTAGTCCAGAAAAATTGACAGCACTGAAGAAATCAGGTAGCTACTAGTTTCCTGGATTCAGAGGAGTTAGTACGCTGCATTCAGTTAAATCATGGTAATTGATTTGGTGCTTGCAGGCTTAGGATTGGAGCAGCAGCACCAAGCAGGGGAGCAGCAGCACCAAGCAGGACACCATGCCGACTAGAATCAGTGCGTTCGAGAAGGCCGCATAATATGTTCATTGTGGCATCGATCTGGTCAAGTTGACGTCCATCAAGTATGGGGTTGTGTTGTTCTCAGCCGGCAAGTATGGTGCTGCCCTGGCGCTGAGATATGGGAGGAGGGACGCTGGGAAGACTAAAATTGCTGCCATGGTAACAGTTCTGGCAGGCACGGCATGTTTTATGAAACGCTGCCATGGCAGAGTTTCTTCATACTTACTGGTTGGCATTGATCCACAAGATCTACAGGAGTACTTAATTGAGTGTAAGCTTACGTAAGACAATAAGGATGTTTCAGTGAAGTAAAGCAAAAAATCTTATAGCTGGTACATATTGTTTTTTGGAGAGTGGGGATTTGATGGATGACATCACATTTTGTGAAGATCTGTGTTGGTACATATTGTTATCGGGTTGTTTTGGGTACATCGGGCTCGATGAATCATTTACCATGGTAGTGTTTCTTGAAACATTCAGGCTGACATGGCAAAGTTTTCACAGCTTGACATGCTAATTTAGTACATAATTAAATTGTGATAAACCAATAACTTGAGGAAAAATGGTACAGTTCCATGTGTTTGCGGATGCAGAACATTTGTTGGATGATATGGCCCAGGAGAAAAATTATGGTGGATGTGATATCATGAGAAGCAGAGTTGGTCAATTAAATGATTTGAAGAACGGCAATAGATAACAAACAGAATGTTGATAGATGTTTACACCAGTGATCGTAGTAGTAGACAAAGATTGCAAAATGTACATATGAAATGCGGATGCTGGTGCTTTATGATGGCAGGGAACCATGTGCTGCACATCTACAAAATAGATCCTTGGTCGGTTACAAAGAGTCGTCAATTTCAGAAAAATTACAGGCTAGACACATTAGCAGATTACGGGCAAATCTTGGAATGACTAACTACGTCTTGAAGGCCGAGTCGGATAGCACGAGGTCCTTGCTCAGTGCATTGTGGGCTAGTGGAGATAAGTTTCCCTGGAGCTTCAAGCACTCATGCAAGGCATCCTTTTTGGTTGTTGAGACATTGTGCTGTGCAAAGATGTGCAGTCATGGTGTCAAGACAACAGAGAAGGGTATTTCAGACATGTAGGAGTGACGAGTATGACTATATTTTGTCAGGGACGAAAAGGAAAAAGTTGGTAAGTGACAACTTCTACTTTTCTCCGTCATAGTGGCGCACGATGTGTGTGATGCATGCTCCGGTTTCGATACTTCGATGCATGAGATGGCACAGATAAAACAAAATGATTATTGGAAAAAGGTTTATGTCCAGAGTCCATAGAATTATAATGACTTGTGCCGGGAAGATGGTGTATGTGGTTGGTTCGTGTTCCATGCCCTGGTCATCCTTGCTTGTGGGCCATTCAACATAGAATTCATGAAGACAGATGAACAATGCATTGTGCAGCCTCCAAGCCGTGGCCTGATCTCGTTCCTTGCAAGAGTGATTACTTGAACTCCTGGAGTACGGTGGGTCGAGCAGATTCAGTACTTTAGCACCATGTCGAAGATGATTACTATCTGACGAGGTACAGTTGTAATGTCACCCGAAAAAAAAAGAGGTACAGTTGTAATGAACTGCAATTGGAAATGAAAAAAAAGTGACTTTTACAATGAATATGTCATTGAAGGCTTAGTGGGCAAGAAGATTTATTATTCCATCCGAGAGGACGTGATATCATATTTCAATGAATCGCCAATGAGGAAAACATTTGACATATAGGAGAAGAAAGAAGGAAATACTGACTGAGAATTCTGGTTTAATTAGATGTCTCCGGCTTAAATAGGGGCATTCAGACTCTGCTTCGAAATCAAGTTGAGCAACAGACGCATGATGACAGACATAAAAGTACAAGTTTGAGGCAAGCGATACAGGAAGTTAAGCTTAGAGTGAGCTGGAGTTGGTACAGATTGAGAGAACAAAAAAAGTTAGTTGGAAGCATCAAGAGAAATGCAGCAACAGCAAAGAAAGTGTGTGCTTGCTGAGCGATGCTGATAAATAATGAAAGATAGTGTGTATCTCGGCGAAGGTCAACGAGTCGGGGGAGCGGTGGTGCCCGGCGAGAAGGGAGACGAGTCGTGCTGAAGAAGATTGGTTGGTGATAGGGCGGGTTAGAACAGAATTTGTGCGTGCGGCTCATTACGTTATGGTGCACCTGAGCCATCCAAAGGGACGAGGACAACGGCGCAATCAATTCTCTCCAGACGTGGGGCCATGGGTCAGGAAACTGGTTGAAATACAATTGATATACGAAGGACTATACTTGCTAAGGTGCATATCCACACGCAACTGGACCAACGGGATTAAGGGCGCTCAGAAGAGCACTTTCGGCTAGTTCCGCGCATCTTTCGTTGATTCTACCTACTTTCATCAATGTCATTTATAATGCTTCATTATCAGTTTGATTGATCTCTATTTCTCGTAAAGTGCTTGTGGCATGAACCCGGGAATAATTACTGTGGATACTACGTCTGCGAGTTCATCTACAACGCGATGACCAAGAATAGGCGGGGCTACTCTAAAAGACAATATGAAGTGCGTAAGCAAAAATATTCATAAGTTTATTTTATTACCATCATTTCTGTTGAGTTTCATTCATATATATGTATTGACCCCCTTATTCAAATTAGATGTGGGAGATGCGGAATGAACTCCTACCACAATATCGCATGCGAGCAATTAAAGAAGAATTGGCTGGATTCTTTCTTGACCACGTCATCAATAAAGCCGGAGAATACCACCATGCATGTGGAAGTTGAGTTCATATGTTAGGGTGAAAGATCGTGGATGTCGCCTAGAGGGGGGGGGGGTGAATAGACGCTTTAAAATAATTACGGTTTAGGCTTGAACAAATGCGGAATAAACCTAACGGTTAATTTGACAAGCACAAAACCTAAAACAACTAGGCTCACCTATGTGCACCAACAACTTATGCTAAGCAAGATAAACAACTATGTGATAGCAAGATATATAACATGAAACACTACGGCTATCACAAAGTAAAGTGCATAAGTAAAAAGGGCTCGGGTAAGAGATAACCGAGGCACGCGGAGACGACGATGTATCCCAATGTTCACACCCTTGCGGATGCTAATCTCCGTTTGGAGTGGTGTTGAGGCACAATGCTCCCCAAGAAGCCACTAGGGCCACCGTAATCACCTCACGCCCTCGCACAATGCAAGATGCCGTGATTCCACTAAGGGACCCTTGAGGGCGGTCACCGAACCCGTACAAATGGCAACCCTTGGGGGCGGTCACCGAACCCGTACACTTTGGCAACCCTTGGGGACGGTCACCGGTACCCGTCAAATTGCTCGGGGCGATCTCCACAACCAAATTGGAGACCCCGACGCTTGCTCGGAGCTTTACACCACAATGATTGAGCTCCGAACACCACAAAGGTTGGGGCTATCTCCCCAACGACACCACGAAGCTTCACCACAATGGAATATGGCTCCGAAGTGACCTCAACCGTCTAGGGCGCCCAAGCACCCAAGAGGAACAAGCTCAAGGGTACCAAGCACCCAAGAGTAATAAGCTTCTCAACTTGTAACTTCCACGTATCACCGTGGAGAACTCAAACCGATGCACCAAATGCAATGGCAAGGGCACACGGAGTGCCCAAGTCCTTCTCTCCCAAATCCCACCAAAGCAACAAATGCTAGGGAGGAAAATGAGAGGAAGAACGAAAAGGAGAACACCAAGAACTCCAAGATCTAGATCCAAAGGGTTCCCCTCACATAGAGGAGAAAGTGATTGGTGGAAATGTGGATCTAGATCTCCTCTCTCTTTTCCCTCAAAAACTAGCAAGAATCCATGGAGGGATTGAGAGTTAGCAAGCTCGAAGAAGGTCAACAATGGGGGAAGAACACGAGCTCAAAGGATAAGGTTCAATGGGGAAGAAGACCCCCTTTTATAGGAGGGGAAAAATCCAACCGTTATGTGCTCAGCCCGCACACGAGCGGTACTACCGCTCTACGAGCGGTACTACCGCTCAGGCGGAAGAAGCAGGGAAAAGAAGCAACAAAACATGAACCTTGGGGCGGTAGTACCGCTTATAAGCGGTACTACCGCTCACCCCAGCGGTACTACCGCTGAAGGAGCAGAACACGTGACCAAATGAGGCAGGGCAGAGCAGAGTACGGCGGCAGTAATGCAGTAGCGGAACTACCTCCCGACCGGAGCGGTACTACCGCTTATAGGCGGTACTACCGCCCAATCGGGGCGGTACTACCGCTTATAGGCGGAACTGCCGTGCCTTACTGCCGTGCAACTACTGCCCAACCCGACACGACAAGTGCAAGACCCAAAATCGAGGCGGTAGTAGAGCGGTACTAGAGTGGTACTACCGCTTGACGCTACAAGCGGTACTACCGCTGCCACCGCGGTACTACCGCAGGGAGAAAAACAGAACTGCCATAACTTCTTCATAAGAGCTCCGAATTGAGCAAACTCAAGCTTGTTGGATAGAGGAAGACGAGTAGCACCAAAACAGCGGAGGCATGGGAAGTATGCCTAATATATAGAGGAGAGAAACCTCCAACCGAGAAGAACCGACATATCCTCCAACATCGAAAACATCATAGAAGATGCATGTGAACTCCGTTTTCGATGAACTCGAGCTTGACATCAAGATGACCAAGAGATCTAAGACTCACAAGGAGAATCAAACAAGAACCAAGAAATATGATGCAAGGATTCAATGGTTTGAGCTCTCTACGAATGATACGATCAAGCTGCTCATCGAGAGCCCCCCTTGATAGTCCGGCAAACGATCCTATAACCCGGTCTCCCAACTACCACCATGATACCGGTAAAATAGAAAACCTATCAAGGGCAAACCTTTGCCTTACACATGATCCACTTGAGCTAGATGATGACGATGACGATCTTCTCCTCCTCAAGATGGACCACCTTTCTAGATTGCGTTGGGTCGATGGAGACTAGATGATTGCTCCCCCATACTTCACTATGGGTGAGCCACTCTTTGGCACATCTTCACAAGTCCATTGACACCACAATGGATGGCAAGCTTCAAGCACTTGATCTCTTCGTGATGCTCCACTTGAACTTGCACACAGCAATCTTGATGACGATCACCACTTGATGTCATCCTTTCCATGGGTTGTATGATATCTTCCACTTGACGCAAGCCCATGGATACGTACCTAACCCCACATAGAACTCTCACATAGAGCATGGGTTAGTACACAAAGTGCAATGGACAATGCTTACCATACCATGGGATCACTTGATCCCTCGGTAGATCTTGTGCGCTTTGTGTGTTGAATCTTTCCAACTCTCTTCATTTGGATAATGTCTTCAAGGTAGACATGAATGATCACACAATCTTCTTCTTCAAGACATGCTTGCAATAAGCTCAACACTCACAAGACCGATCTTTGGATAATTCCTTAATAGCACCTTGGTCAACTCATAAACTCCTTGAAACCAACACATGGACTTCATGAAAAGCCTATGCACAAATCCTTCAAATATAACTCAAGGCAACCATTAGTCCATAGAGATTGTCATCAATTACCAAAACCAAACATGGGGGCACCGCATGTTCTTTCATAGGGTATTGTAAGAGATCTTACACATTGTATATATATATATATATATATATATATATATATATATATATATATATATATATATATATATATATATATATATATATATATGTATGTAGCCAGTACAGTCGGTAAAACTTGTTGTTCGACCAATCTCTCGGAGAGAAGGAGAGGTCGATCACTTCTCTCTCTATGTTCATGATGATCTTCTGTACTTAATAGTTTCCTTCATTGGCTTACTAGCTAGCTAGCGTGTCGAGTCCTCTCTATACGTAGCGTCGACCAAGCACGGAGATAAGAGAGGATACTTCTCTCTATTAGCTAGCTAACACAATATATGAAACCCCTAAATTAACCCTACAACCCCCCCCCCCCCCCCCCCTTCAGAAAAAAAACAAAAAACCCAGCCCCTGAAATGCTGACACGTGGAAGCCTTTTGGTCCCGGTTGGTGGCACCAACCGGGACAAAAGGCCCCCTTGCCTGGGCAAGCGGTAGCGGCCACGTGGAGCCCCATCTGTCCCGGTTCCTGGGCGAACCAGGACTAAAAGGATAGGGTTTTAGTAACGACCCTTTAGTCCCGGTTCGGGAACCAGGACAAATGGCCCTCACGAACTGGGACGAATGAGGGTTTTTCTACTAGTGGGCCAAATATTTTCTTTCTTCTAGGATTGCTAGCACATCTACGACTTTACTTCCATATTTCTGCTTTTAGTATGCAATAGACAGATAGATAGATGTCTATTCAGAATTTGACTTGTTTTTAAAATCGCAGTTGCGTTTGTAATAGTTTGGATTTACGTCTAGCGACAGGCTCAGAAATGGGACATGGGCTAGGCTAGGCCTATGAGTGCCAGGCTGTTAATATTTCGCAGAGTAGAGACTGTTTTGGGCCTAACAGTGTATATATACTCTCTTAAGTATGTGGGCTGGATCAGGGCCATAGCCCTCCTTGCCCTGGCCTAAGGCCCACCCTTGTCTACGGCAAGTCATCATCATAATCTAAACCTCAATGTACATATAAATGTAGTTGCTTAAATCACACACACCTCCAAACTATTGTAGTTAATTTTAGGTTTAAATAGTTAGCGATTTAAGGTGAGTGATTCAAGAAAATCCAGGCAGCTACTTTAAATTTAGACCAAATGAGGATGATGCTTGAGTGGGGTGATGAACTTTGAGTCGCCTGAATTAAATTAAACTAGTATTTGGGTGGTAATGTAGCAAGTTGGCTACTAACTTGACAACATATGTTAGAAGTCCTAGAGTTGAGGTGAATTCGGTCGTAAAGAAATGGAACGCCAGTTTTGTGGCTCTGTTATTATATAGTTGCTTGGCGTTGCACCAGTTGCACATTTTCTGAAGGTGCCATTAGTTGTACCAAAAAACGAATCTTGTGACAAAGTATTCACGGAGAAGGTCCATGGTACAATGCAAATTTAGTCGTACAGCAATGGCGCGCGCGTAAGTTGTGAATCCATCGATGCGTAGCTGCAAGTTGGCGTTGCACCAAGTTGCACATTTTCTCCGGCTAAAAAAAAAAACTTGCACATTTTCTTACAAGGCTCGAATACATCATTGCATGCGACGAGCCAAAACATTTAACAACCACACGGCCGGCATGTACGTATGTACGGCTGAAGCTATACAAATACCACTAACCATCCTCTATCCAATATAGATCAGACATGGAGATAGCCAGAGACATATCAGAGAAAGAGATGGCCACGCCAGCACCACCGCAGGCCGTCGGCGATGTCGAGGCTCAGGACAGGAAGGGTGCCCCAGCAGACAGCAAGACGCCGGTGAACCAGAAGGTGCTGTCGGTGTCGGCGAACCTGGCACAGCTGCTGCCGACCGGGTCGGTGATGGCGTACCAGATGCTGGCGCCGTCCTTCAGCAACCAGGGCAAGTGCTACTCCTCCAAATGGTGGATCACGCTGGGCCTCGTCGTCGTCCTCGCCGCCTCCTGCATCTTCTTCGCCCTCACCGATACCGTGCTCCACGACGGCAAGGTGTACTACGGCCTGGCCATCTACGGCCGCCTCAACATCTTCAACCTATCGAAGAAGGAGGAGGAGAAGATGTTCACAAGAATACAGCCGGTGCTCAAGGAACGTGGCCTCAAGAAGCGGGACCTCGTTCACGCCTCCCTCACCGTCGTGGTCTTCCTCACCATGGTCTTCAGCGACGTCGGGCTCCAGAACTGCTTCTTCCCCGACGCCGGCACCGACACCCAGCAGCTGCTCAAGAACCTGCCCCTGGGAATGGCGGTCTTCTCCAGCCTGGTTTTCACCATCTTCCCCAGCAAAAGGAACTTCATCGGATGCAGCGACCCAAACAGCGACAAGAACAACGATACCGCCAAAACTGAACCGTCTTCCGATGCACAGCCTCCGGCCACTCAACCTTCAAGTGCCGCATGCTCTACATGCGGGAGGTGTTCATAATTCACCCATCTTTTACCCCCAAGCCCCAAGTAACCAAACTTGTGTCATATTTCGGCTCTTTCGCTGGTTTCGGCTTCATGACGCTGGAGGAGAATACCCTCTTATCTATCTCTCTGAGCTGCTCCCGGTTGAATCGATCAATTTCATAGCTCTTCTCCCATGCTCATGCAACTTTGAGAACAACAAGCCTTTCTAAACAGGGCGTACAAAAAACTAGTAGGAGTATGAGTATTCTCTGAACAGAGGGTGTAGGCAAAAAAGACACTCTTTCTCTGGTATACAAAATTACTTTCATTGTGATTTTAGCTTTTTATAGCATCGACTGTACGAAAGAAAGAATATCACCGTTAATGTCGAGGGGTTTTAGTAAGGTCTTAACACCAACACAAGAGTTATTAAGTGAAATAAAGTGCATTTTCTTCCCTCAACTTATCATGAAGTGTGGTTTTTGCCCCTAAACATTTTTTTCCTTTGTAACCTTTGTCCCTCAATTCTTAATACCGGGTAGATTTAGTCTTGGCAGTGGTATTCCTTAATGAAACCCGATTTAGCTCATGGTCAACATGGTATTGGAATAGGGACTTCACTTCGACGATCATTTCTAGCAAATGATGGTTCCATTTTTTGCCGCCAAGCACTTTTCACGCCATACCTTGGTCACCGACGACCTTGTTTTGCCAGTGGCGGAGATCATCATGTCTTGATCATGTAGGACGAGTATGACTTCAGAGGACAGGACAGGACATGAACACAACAGTGGAGTGTAATTATCGTTAGAGAAACCCACAAAAGATGGCGCCGTCATTTGCTAGAAATCGACGCTGTAGGAAAGCTTTGTTCCAATACCACTATGAAAATAAGCTAAACCGGGTTGAATGAGAAATACCGATGTCAACATCTTTAACCCGTCGAAGGAGGAGGAGAAGGAGAAGTTCAAAAGCATACAACCGGTACTCGAGAAGCATGGCCTCAAGAGGCACTAGTAGAAAAACAACTTTTAGTACCGGTTCGTAAGGGCCTTTAGTACCGGTTGTGGAAACCGGCACTAAAGGGTGGGGACTAAAGGTCCCCCTTTAGTCCCGGTTCAACACGAACCGGGACCAAAGGCCCACCACGTGGCACCAGGCGCACCGTGGTCTGGGGACTAAAGGATTGTTTTTTAAAATAAAGCAAAAACAGCCCGCCTACTGTGCCGTACAGACCTGCATCCCACCTACTGGGCCGGCACGGCCTACATACGACTAGAAACCCTACCTCTAGTTGGGCCAGAATGCAGGCCCGTACGGTCCAGTAGGCCGCACAGGGCAGAAGACTTGCAATAGGCCCACAAAGGCCTTCTTAGAGAGGAGCCGGCACGGCCTACATACGACTAGAAACCCTACCTCTAGTTGGGCCAGAATGCAGGCCCGTACGGTCCAGTAGGCCGCACAGGGCAGAAGACTTGCAATAGGCCCACAAAGGCCTGCTTAGAGAGGAGCTCGACACGGTAGCCGCAGCGGGGCTTATAAACCGGTGCGAGCTCCTCTCAACTAGCGAGGTGGGACTAAACATTGTGCACTGCGGGTGGCAGCGCACCACCTTTAGTACCGGTTGGAGCCACCAACCCGTACTAAAGGGGGGGGGGGTCTTTAGTGGTTGGAGCCACCAACCCGCACTAAAGGCCATGACCCCTTTAGTACCGGTTGGAGCCACCAACCGGTACTAAAGGTCACAAATAAACCGGGACTAATGCATAGCCGTTCGAACCGGGACTAATGGTCACATTAGTGCTGGCTCAAATACAAACCGGGACTAATGAGCTGCACATTAGACCCTTTTTCTACTAGTGAGGCAAGGACCTGGTTCCCGCCTTCCTCACCGTCGTCGTCTTCCTCAGCATGGTCTTCAATGTAGAAGACTAAGGATAGGCCGTGCAACATAGTTACATTGATCGGTGCACTGGGCATGTATATATGATGTACAGGATGGGGCCACAACCTCAACTATATAGGAGAACTAGGAGGTGGGCCCAAGACACAATATACACGCACACAATATATTCAACACCGCCCCGGCAGTTGAAGCGTTGCTAGAGACGTAGAGACTCGACCGGAACTCCTCCAAGGTGGAAGTAGGCAGTTCCTTTGTCATCACATCGGAGACTGTTGTGCGGTCGGAACATGGAGAACCCGAATGCGTCCAAGGGCCAGCTGTTCACGCACAAAGTGAATGTCCAGCTCAATGTGCTTCGTTCGGCGATGATGAACGGGGTTGGCGGAAAGGTACACCGCAGAGACGTTGTCACAGTAGACAACCATAGCCTGGGAGACATCATGATGCAACTCCTGAAGTAGCTGCCGTAGCCAGGTGCACTTAGCGACTATGTTAGCCTCTGCTCGGTACTCGTCCTCTGCGCTGGAGCACGAAACTATGGATTGTCGCTTGGACGACCACGAGATGAGTGAAGAACCAAGGTAGACGCAGTAGCCAGAGGTGGAGCAATGTGTGTCAGGGCAGCCAGCCCAATCAGCATCGAAATAAGCCACCATATACAGAGAGGTGGACGCCGTGAGAGTGAATCCAAGAGACATCGTGCCATGTATGTATCGGAGAATCCGTTTCACGAGTGTCCAATGGGAGTCAGATACTAGAGAGCACCGACGATGGACCAGTAGAACGGAGCATCTGATGCGGGCAAGCCCTCGAGAGCAGAAACCTTGGCTTCCGTGTCAATAGGAGTAGCAACAGGATGGCAGTTGTGTTGGGGAACGTAGTAATGTCAAAAAAATTCCAATGATCAGGCAAGATCTATCTAGGTGATGCATAGCAACGGGGGGAGAGTGTGTCCACGTACCCTCATAGACCGAAAGCGGAAGCGTTATGTAACTTGGTTGATGTAGTAGAACGTCTTCGCGATCCAACCGATCAAGTACCGAACGCACGGCACCTCCGCGATCTGCACACGTTCAGCTCGGTGACGTCCCTCGAACTCTAGATCCATCTGAGGCCGAGGGAGAGTTTCGTCAGCACGACGGCGCGGTGACGGTGATGATGAAGTTACCGGCGCAGGGCTTCGCCTAAGCACTACGACGATATGACCGAGGTGGCAATCTGTGAATGGGGGCATCGCACACGGCTAAAAGATCAACTTGATCAACTTGTGTGTCTATGGGGTGCCCTCCTCCCCCATATATAAAGGAGTAGAGGAGGGGAGGGCCGACCCTCTCTATGGCGTGCCCAAGGAGGGGAGTCCTACTCCCAGTAGGAGTAGGTTTCCCCCTTTCCCTAGTGGGAGTTGGAGAAGAAGGAAGAGGGAGAGGGAGAGAAGGAAAGGGGGCCGGCCCCCTTCCCAATTCGGATTGGGCTTGGGGGGGGGGGGCGCCCCCACCTTGGCCGCCTCTTCCTCTCTTCCACCATGGCCCATTAAGGCCCATTAACTCCCCGGGGGTTCCTGTAACCTCCCGGTACTCCGGAAAAATGCCCGAACCACTCGGAACCTTTCCGGTGTCCAAACATAGCCTTCCAATATATCAATCTTTATGTCTCGACCATTCGATACTCCTCGTCATGTCCGTGATCACATCCGGGACTCCGAACAACCTTCGGTACATCAAAACACATAAACTCATAATACCGATCGTCATCGAACGTTAAGCGTGCGGACCCTACGGGTTCGAGAACTATGTAGACATGACCGAGACTCACTTCCGGTCAATAACCAATAGCGGAACCTGGATGCTCATATTGGTTCCTACATATTCTACGAAGATCTTTACCGGTCAAACCGCATAACAACATACGTTGCTCCCTTTATCATCGGTATGTTACTTGCCCGAGATTCGATCGTCGGTATCATCATACCTAGTTCAATCTCGTTACCGGCAAGTCTCTTTACTCGTTCCGTAATACTTCATCCCGCAACTAACTCATTAGTCACATTGCTTGCAAGGCTTATAGCGAGGAGCATTACCGAGAGGGCCCAGAGATACCTCTCCGAAACGCGGAGTGACAAATCCTAATCTTGATCTATGCCAACCCAACAAACACCTTCGGAGACACCTGTAGAGGACCTTTATAATCACCCTTTTACACTGTGATGTTTGGTAGCACACAAAGTGTTCCTCCGGTATTCGGGAGTTGCATAATCTCATAGTCTGAGGAACATGTATAAGTCATGAAGAAAGCAGTAGCAATGAAACTGTAACGATCATGATGCTAAGCTAACGGATGGGTCTTGTCCAGCACATCATTCTCCTAATGATGTGATCCCGTTCATCAAATGACAACACATGTCTATGGTTAGGAAACATAACCATGTTTGATTAACGAGCTAGTCAAGTAGAGGCATACTAGGGACACTATGTTTTGTCTATGTATTCACACATGTACTAAGTTTCCAGTTAATACAATTCTAGCATGAATAATAAACATTTATCATGAAATAAGTAAATAAATAATAACTTTATTATTTCCTCTAGGGCATATTTCCTTTAGTCTCCCACTTGCACTAGAGTCAATAATCTAGTTCACATCGCCATGTGATTTAACACCAATAGTTCATATCTGGATGTGATTAACACCCATAGTTCACATCGCCATGTGAGCAACACCCAAAGGGTTTACTAGAGTCAATAATCTAGTTCACATCGCTATGTGATTAGCACCCAAAGAGTACTAAGGTGTGATCATGTTTTGTTCGTGAGAGAAGTTTATTCAACGGGTCTGTCACAATCAGAGCCGTGTGTATTTTGCAAATATTCTATGTCTACAATGCTCTGCATGGAGCTACTCTAGCTAATTGCTCCCACTTTCAATATGTATCCAAATTGAGACTTAAAGTCATCTGGATCGGTGTAAAAGTTTGCATCGACGTAACTCTTTACGATGAACTCTTTATCACCCCATCACCGAGAAACATTTTCTTAGTCCTCACTAAGGAAAAATTTGACCGTTGTCCAGTGATCTACTCTTAGATCACTATTGTACCCCCTTGCCAAACTCATGGCAAAATACACAATAGGTCTGGTACACAGCACATCATACTTTAGAGATCCTATGACTGTGACATAGGAAATGACTTTCATTCTCTTTCTATCTTCTGCCGCGGTCGGGCTTTGAGTCTTACTCAAATTTACACCTTGTAATACAGACAAGAATTCCTTCTTTGACTGATCCATTTTGAACTCTTTCAAAAACATGTCAAGGTATTTACTCATTGAAAAATCTTATCAAGCGTCTTGATCTATCTCTAGATCTTGATGCCGAATTTGTAAGCAGCTTCACTAATGTCTTTCAATGAAAAAACTCTTATTCAAGTATCCCTTTATGCCATCCAAAAATTCTATATCATTTCCAATCAACAATATGTCATCCACATATAATATTAGAAATGCTACAGAGCTCCCACTCACTTTCTTGTAAATACAGGCTTCTCCAAAAGTCTGTATAAAACAATATGCTTTGATCACACTAACAAAGCGTTTATTCAAACTCCGAGAGGCTTGCACCAGTCCATAAATGGATCGCTGGAGCTTGCACACCTTGTTAGCACCCTTTGGATCGACAAAACCTTCTTGTTGCATCATATACAACTCTTCTTTAAGAAATATTCATTTAAGGAATGCAGTTTTTATATCCATTTTCCAGATTTCATAAAATATGGCAATTGCTAACATGATTCTGATGGATTTAAGCATCGCTACAGTTGAGAAAATCTCATTGTGGTCAACACCTTGAACTTGTCGAAAACCTTTTGCGACAAGTCGAGCTTTGTAGATAGTAACACTACTATCAGCGTCCGTCTCCCTCTTGAAGATCCATTTATATTCTATGGCTTGCCGATCATCGGGCAAGTCCACCAAAGTCCACACTTTGTTCTCATACATGGATCCCATCTCAGATTTCCTGGCCTCAAGCCATTTCGCGGAATCTGGGCTCATCATCGCTTCCTCATAGTTTGTAGGTTCATCATGGTCTAGTAACATGACTTCCAGAATAGGATTACCATACCATTCTGGTGCGGACCATACTCTGGAAGACCTACGAGGTTCTGTAGTAACTTGATCTGAAGTTTCATGATCATCATCATTAGCTTCCTCACTAATTGGTGTAGGAATCACTGGAACTGATTTCTGTGATGAACTACTTTCCAATTCGGGAGAAGGTACAATTACCTCATCAAGTTCTACTTTCCTCCCACTCACTTCTTTCGAGAGACTCTCCTTCTCTAGAAAGGATCCATTCTTATCAATGATCTTGCCTTTGGATCAGTGATAGAAGGTGTACCCAACAGTTTCCTTTGGGTATCCTATGAAGACGCATTTCTCCGATTTGGGTTCGAGCTTATCAGGTTGAAGCTTTTTCACATAAGCATCACAGCCCCAAACATTAAGAAACGACAACTTTGGTTTCTTGCCAAACCACAGTTCATAAGGCGTTGTCTCAACGGATTTTGATGGTGTCCTATTTAAAGTGAATGATGTTGTGTCTCTAATGCATAACCCCAAAATGATAGTGGTAACCCGGTAAGAGACATCATAGATCGCACCATATCCAATAAAGTGCGGTTACGACGTTCGGACACACCATTACGTTGTGGTGTTCCATGTGGCGTGAGCTGTGAAACTATTCCACATTGTTTTAAATGAAGGCCAAACTCATAACTCAAATATTCTCCTCTACGATTAGATCATAGAAACTTTATTTTCTTGTTACGATGATTCTCCAATTCACTCTGAAGCTCTTTGAAATTTCCAAATGTTTCAGACTTATGTTTCATTAAGTAGATATACCCATATCTGCTCAAATCATCTCTGAAGGTCAGAAAATAATGATACCCGCCACGAGCATCAACACTCATTGGACCACATACATCGGTATGTATTATTTCCAATAAGTCACTAGCTCGTTCCATTGTTCCAGAGAACGGAGTTTTAGTCATCTTGCCCATAAGGCACGGTTCGCAAGCATCAAATGATTCACAATAAAGTGAATCCAAAAATCCATCTTTATGGAGTTTCTTCATGCGCTTTACACCGATATGACCCAAACGGCAGTGCCACAAATATGTTGCACTATCATTATCATCTTTGCATCTTTTGGCATCAATATTATGAATATGTGTATCACTACGATCAAGATTCAATAAACCATCAACATTGGGTGTATGACCATAGAAGGTTTTATTCATGTAAACAGAATAACAATTAATTCTTTGTCTTAGATGAATAATCGTATCGCAATAAACATGATCTAATCATATTTATGCTCAACGCAAACACCAAATAACATTTATTTAGGTTCAACACTAATCTCGAAAGTATAGGGAGTGTGCGATGATGATCATATCAATCTTGGAACCACTTCCAACACACATCGTCACTTCACCCTCAACTAGTCTTTGTTTATACCGTAACTCCTGTTTCGAGTTACTAATCTTAGCAACCGAACAAGAATCAAATACCCAGGAGCTACTATAAACACTAGTAAGGTACACATCAATAACCTGTATATTAAATATACCCTTGTTCACTTTGCCATCCTTCTTATCCACCAAATATTCAGGGCATTTCCGCTTCCAGTGACCATTTCCTTTGTAGTAGAAGCACTCAGTTTCAGGCTTTGGTCTAGCTTTGGGCTTCTTCACGGGAGTGACAACTTGCTTGCCATTCTACTTGAAGTTCCCTTTCTTTCCCTTTGCCCTTTTACTGAAACTAGTGGTCTTGTCAATCATCAACACTTGATGCTCTTTCTTGATTTCTACCTTCATCGATTTCTGCATCACGAACAGCTCGGGAATCATTTTCGTCATCCCTTGCATACTATAGTTCATCATGAAGTTCCAGTAACTTGGTGATGGTGACTAGAGAACTCTGTCAATCACTATCTTATCTGGAAGATTAACTCCAACTTGATTCAAGCGATTGTACTACCCAAACAATCTAAGCACATGCTCACTGCTTGAGCTATTCTCCTCCATCTTTTAGCTATAGAACTTGTTGGAGACTTCATATCTCTCAACTCGGTTATTAGCTTGAAATATTAACTTCAACTCCTGGAACATCTCACATGGTCCATGATGTTCAAAACGTCTTTGAAGTCCCGATTCTAAGCCGTAAAGCATGGTGCACTAAACTATCAAGTAGTCATCATATTAAGCTAGCCAAACGTTCATAACGTCTGCATCTGCTCCTGCAATAGTTTTGTCACCTAGCGGTGCATCAAGGATATAATTCTTCTGTGCAGCAATGAGGATAAACCTCAGATCACGGGCTCAGTCTGCATCATTGCTACTATCATCTTTCAACTTAGTTTTCTCTAGGAACATATAAAAAACATAGAGAAGCTACAACGCGAGCTATTGATCTACAACATAATTTGCAAAATACTGTCAGGACTAAGTTCATGATAAATTAAAGTTCAATTAATCATATTACTTAAGAACTCCCACTTAGATAGACATCCCTCTAGTCATCTAAATGATCACGTGATCCAAATCAACTAAACCATATCCGATCATCACGTGAGATGGAGTAGTTTTCAATGGTGAACATCACTATGTTGATCATATCTACTATATGATTCACGCTCGACCTTTCGGTCTCTAGTGTTCCGAGGCCATATCTGCATATGCTAGGCTCGTCAAGTTTAACCCAAGTATTATGCGTGTGCAAAACTGGCTTGCACCCGTTGTATGTGAACGTAGAGCCTATCACACCTGATCATCACGTGGTGTCTCAGCATGAAGAACTGTCGCAACGGTGCAACTCAGGGAGAACACTTATACCTTGAAATTTAGTAACGGATCATCTTATAATGCTACCCGTACTAAGCAAAATAAGATGCATAAAAGATAAACATCACATGCAATCAAAATATGTGACATGATATGGCCATCATCATCTTGAGCTCATGATCTCCATCACCGAAGCATCGTCATGATCCCCATCATCACCGGCGCGACACCTTGATCTCCATCGTAGCATCGTTGTCGCCTCGCCAACTATTGTTACTACGACTATCACTACCGCTTAGTGATAAAGTAAAACAATTACATGGCGATTGCATTGCATACAATAAAGCAACAACCATATGGCTCCTGCCAGTTGCCGATAACTTGTTACAAAACATGATGATCTCATACAACAATTTATATCACATCATGCCTTGACCATATGACATCACAGCAAGCCCTGCAAAAACAAGTTAGACGTCCTCTACTTTGTTATTGTAAGTTTTACGTGGCTGCTACGGGCTTAGCAAGAACAGTTCTTACCTATGCATCAAAACCACAACGATTTTTCGTCAAGTGTGCTATTTTAACCTTCAACAAGGACCGGCCGTAGCCACACTCGATTCAACTAAGGTTGGAGAAACAGACACTCACTAGCCACTTGTGTGCGAAGAATGTCGGTAGAACCAGTCTCGCATAAGCGTACGCGTATTGTCGGTCTAAGCCGCTTCATCCAACAATACCGCCGAATCAAAGGATGACATGCTGGTAAGCAGTATGACTATTATCGCCCACAACTCTTTGTGTTCTACTCGTGCATATAACATCTACGCATAAACCTGGCTCGGATGCCACTGTTGGGGAACGTAGTAATTTCAAAAAAATTCCTACGATCACGCAAGATCTATCTAGGTGATGCATAACAATGGGGAGAGAGTGTGTCCACGTACCCTCGTAGACCGAAAGCGGAAGCGTTATGTAACGCGGTTGATGTAGTCGAACGTCTTCGTGATCCAACCGATCAAGTACCGAACGCACGACACCTCCGCGATCTGCACACGTTCAGCTCGGTGATATCCCTCGAACTCTAGACCCAGCTGACGCCGAGGGAGAGTTTCGTCAGCACGACGGCGTGGTGACGGTGATGATGAAGTTACCGGCGCAGGGCTTCATCTAAGTACGACGACTATATGACCGAGGTGGTAATCTGTGGTGGTATTGTCGGTCTAAGCCGCTTCAAGACTCCTCGTCATGTCCGTGATCACATCCGGGACTCCGAACAACCTTCGGTACATCAAAACACATAAACTCATAATACCGATCGTCATCGAACGTTAAGCGTGCGGACCCTACGGGTTAGAGAACTATGTAGACATGACCGAGACTCACTTCCGGTCAATAACCAATAGCGGAACCTGGATGCTCATATTGGTTCCTACATATTCTCGGAAGATCTTTATCGGTCAAACCGCATAACAACATACGTTGCTCCCTTTGTCGTCGGTATGTTACTTGCCCGAGATTCGATCGTCGGTATCATCATACCTAGTTCAATCTCGTTACCGGAAAGTCTCTTTACTCATTTCATAATACTCCATCCCGCAACTAACTCATTAGTCACATTGCTTGCAAGGCTTATAGTGATGAGCATTACCGAGAGGGCCCAGAGATACCTCCCCGAAACACGGAGTGACAAATCCTAATCTTGATCTATGCCAACCCAACAAACACCTTCGGAGACACCCGTAGAGCACCTTTATAATCACCCTTTTACGTTGTGATGTTTGGTAGCACACAAAGTGTTCCTCCGGTATTGGGGAGTTGCATAATCTCATAGTCTGAGGAACATGTATAAGTCATGAAGAAAGCAGTAGCAATGAAACTGTAACGATCATGATGCTAAGCTAAGGGATGGGTCTTGTCCAGCACATCATTATAATAATGATGTGATCTCGTTCATCAAATGACAACACATGTCTATGGTTAGGAAAAATAACCATCTTTGATTAACGAGCTAGTCAAGTAGAGGCATACTAGGGACACTATGTTTTGTCTATGTATTCACACATCTACTAAGTTTCCGGTTAATACAATTCTAGAATTAATAATAAACATTTATCATGAAGTAAGGAAATAAATAATAACTTTATTATTGCCTCTAGGGCATATTTCCTCCAAGTTGAGCATGCCGGCATGCTCAAGTAGCTCATGTGCATACTTCTGCTAATGAAGAAAGAAGCCGTCGGGTCGCCGAACGACCTCAATGCCAAGGAAATAATGGAGGGCGCCCAAATCCTTGACGGCAAACTCATCACGCAGCCGGAGAGTGATCTGCTGAAGAAGGGCCGCGGGGGAGGCCGTCAGGATGATGTCGTCGACGTAGAGTAACAAATCGGCAGTTGTATCACCGCGGTGATAAACAAACCACGAGGCATCCGAACGGGTGACGTAGAAGCCCAGTCTCTAAAGAAACTTGGCGACACGCTGGTACTGTGACACCCGGATACGTAAGCTACAGTGAACCTCTGCTAATGATGCCACATCACCTCGGTTACAGTTGATAAACTCGCGTTAGTTCAAAATGATTCAAATTCAAATTTAAAATATTGACAAACAATAAAAGTTTTCAAAATGGTAAACTAAAATGTTCGGAGTGTGCCAGTAAATGCCTGGGTAATTATGGTGAAGGAATCGTGCTTTTATAAAAAGGCCTATAAATTTAAAATGAATGAAAACAGGAAAGGAAATAAAATTGAAAAAAAAACAAAGCTAAACAAAAAAAGAGAAGCCCCCCCCCACTGGCCAACTGGCCCAGCAGGCCACTCCCACCAACCGCGCCCATATCCCCCCCACTGCTCCCGAAACCCTAAACGGTCGCCCCACTCCCTCGATCCACCTCTCCCCTCCTCTGCCCCCCGATTGGATCGGGGGGAATGGACCTGTCGCGGCCGCCGGGAGCTCCACGCGCCTCCGTCTCGGTCCCCGACGCCCCGCCGCCGTCGCCTCGTCTCCCTCCTGCGCCTCCCCCTCTTCCCCGATCTGGATGCGCCGTCATCGAGGGACCTCGTCGCCCCGACGCCGGCACCTCCTCCCGAGCGGCGCCGCCCTCCGCCGCCCCCCCCCCGGTCGCCAGCGACACTGCCGCCACCTCCCCGAGCCCATTGCCTTCCCCCTGCAGCTCCCCTGTGAGGACCCCCCTTCTATCCTCCTTCCCCTGCTTCCTTGCGTCGCGCGCGTGCGCCGGTGCACACCACGGCGCCCCGCTGCGCCCCCCGGCCTACTCACTGCAGCCTGTGCACTGCGCCTGCTGCCTACCTCGCGTCGCCCCACCGCGCCTGTTCCGGCAGCCGCCTGCGCCGCTGCGGATGTCGACTCCGCCATCCTCTCCAGCCAGGTCCGGCCGCCCCGCGACCACCGGTCGACGTGGTCGACCACCAGCTACCCATCGATCCCCTTCACGCATCGAACCGATGCCCGTAGCGCAAGCTTGGCGGGTTCCTGCGTTGCTGCCGTCGCCAGCGCACTATAGCTCCTCGCCGGCGTTAACAATGATGACGAGGACGTCATTTACCCCCTACAAACACTCACTGACTGCTAGACCCCATGCGTTAATTAACTGCAGATTAGTTAATATACATAATTAACTAAGGTAACCACTCACTGAAAGATGGGACCCACCCTGCTAAGTAATCTGTTATCAATAAAACTTAACACTGGGTTAACCCTGTGTCAATGACACCTGGGCCCCACTAGTCAGCTTGACCAGTTAGTGCTGACTAGACTGCTGACTGGGCCCCCTGGTCCCACCGCTAGCCTCACACACACACACACTCTAGCTGGGTACACTTCTGTGCAGCCGTAGCATTTTCCTATTTATTTTTGAATTAATAATAATTACTGAAAATGATTAAAACTTTGATAATTAATATAAATTAAACCATAACTCGGATGAAAATACTTTGTACATGAAAATTGCTCAGAACGACGAGATGAATCCAAATACGCAGCCCGTTCGTCCGCCACACATCCCTAGCATAGCGAACACACAACTTTCCCCTCCAGTTCACCTGTCCGAAAACGCGAAACACCGGGGATACTTTCCCGGATGTTTCCCCCTTTCGCCGGTATCACCTATTACCGCATTAGGGCACACCTAGCACCGCTCATTATCATGTCTTGCATCGTCATGCTTATGTTTGCATTATATTTATTGTTTCTTCCCCCCTCTTCTCTCCGGAAGACTACGAGACCGACGCTGCCGCTGCCCAGTTCGACTACGGAGTTGACGACCCCTCCTTCTTGCCAGAGCAACCAGGCAAGCCCCCCCCCTTGATCACCAGATATCACCTATTCCTTCTCTCTACTGCTTGCATTAGAGTAGTGTAGCATGTTACTGCTTTCGGTTAATCCTATTCTGCTGCATAGCCTGTCATTGTTGCTATAATTGTTGATACCTTTACCTGCTATCCTAATGCTTAGTATAGGATGCTAGTGTTCCATCAGTGGCCCTACACTCTTGTCCGTCTGCCATGCTATACTACTGGGCCGTGATCACTTCGGGAGGTGATCACGGGCATATGATATATACTTTATACTGTTACATTACGTATGATACTGTTCGGAGATGGGGGCTGAAGGGGCAGGTGGCTCCATCCCGGTAGAGGTGGGCCTGGGTTCCCGACGGCCCCCGACTGTTACTTTGTGGTGGAGCGACAGGGCAGGTTGAGACCACCTAGGAGAGAGGTGGGCCTGGCCCTCGGCGTTCGCGGATACTTTAATTAACACGCTTAACGAGATCTTGGTATTTGATCTGAGTCTGGCCACTGGCCTATACGCGCTAACAAACTACGCGGGAACAGTTATGGGCACTCGACGTCGTGGTATCAGCCGAAGCCTTCTTGACGTCAGCGACTGAGCGGCGCGCGCCGGATTGGACTGGAACGCCTGCTCTTGTATTAGGGAGGCTAGGTCTGCTTTCGGCCACCCTCGCAACATGCAGGTGTGCAACGGGCGATGGGCCCAGACCCCTGCGCCACATGATTTAGACCGGCGTGCTGACCTCTCTGTTGTGCCTAGGCAGGGCTGCGACGTGTTGATCTTCCGAGGTCGGGCATGACCCAGGAAAGTATGTCCGGCCAAAGGGGATCGAGCGTGTTGGGTTATGTGGTGCACCCCTGCAGGGAAGTTTATCTATTCGAATAGCCGTGTCCCTCGGTAAAAGGACGACCCAGAATTTTACCTTGACCTCATGACAACTAGAATCGGATACTTAATAAAACACACCCTTCCAAGTGCCAGATACAACCCGGTGATCGCTTTCTCACAGGTCGACGAGGAGAGGATCGTCAGGTAGGATTATGTTATGCGATGCTACTTGGAGGACTTCAATCTACTCTCTTCTACATGCTGCAAGACGGAGGCTGCCAGAAGCGTAGTCTTCAATAGGACTAGTTATCCCCCTCTTATTCTGGCATTCTGCAGTTCATTCCACCGATATTGCCTCTTTACACATATACCCATGCATATGTAGTGTAGATCCTTGCTTGCGAGTACTTTGGATGAGTACTCACGGTTGCTTTTCTCCCTCTTTTCCCCCTTTCCTTTCCTCTCGGTTGTCGCAACCAAATGCTGGAGCCCAGGAGCCAGACGCCATCGTCGACGACGACTCCTACTACACCAGAGGTGCCTACTACTACGTGCAGGCCACTGACGACGACCAGGAGTAGTTTAGGAGGATCCCAGGCAGGAGGCCTGCGCCTCCTTCGATCTGTATCCCAGTTTGTGCTAGCCTTCTTAAGGCAAACTTGTTTAACTTATGTCTGTACTCAGATATTGTTGCTTCCGCTGACTCGTCTATGATCGAGCACTTGTATTCGAGCCCTCGAGGCCCCTAGCTTGTATTATGATGCTTGTATGACTTATTTTGTTTTTAGAGTTGTGTTGTGATATCTTCCCGTGAGTCCCTGATTTTGATCGTACACGATTGCGTGTATGATTAGTGTACGATTGAATCGGGGGCGTGACAAGTTGGTATCAGAGCCGACTGCCTTTAGGAATCCCCCTTCCATAGTCCTTGGCCGAAGTCGAGTCTAGACATTGCAAAGCTTTTACTAACTTGGCTGTGCGGCTTACGGGCCCACATCGCCATTGGGTGGTATTAGGATCTTTTACTCCTCGTCTATACTCTGGGACTCTGATCACTCTTCTATTCGAGGTAAATGATTTTGCTAACTCTAACTCTAGGTTCTCGTAACTATTTCTCCCGGAGAGCCCTCATTCCGGAAGATCACCTGCTTCGCCAAAAGATTCTGAGGATATCCCTCGATATTTCCCCGAGACCCTTGTGCTCATCGCCTCCGCAATTCACTGCCACCGATATATCCCTATGGATATCAGCATGCACTTGTCATTCTCATGATCATTTCTCGTCGCTCTTGTTGTTACAAGATGCCTTGAAATATTCGCCGTTGTCCCGAGAATCCTTTGAGTTTACTGTCTTGCAGTTTTATTTCTCATGAAAACCCTTACGGGTTTTTCCTCACATTTATTGAGGATCTGTTCTTCTCAATTGTTCATGTGTCTCACATAATTCTTCGGAATACTTTTTGATCTTTCGAAAATCCTCTGCAGCCTATTATTCTTGAAATTCTTGCCTTCTTGCATTATGGTTAATTCCATATGACTAGTAGTCCTCGATAACATCCCTTGTCTTAGTTATTTTGAGCCTATTGATTCAATATGTGCGAACGCACGCAGTCATCAGGTTATCCTTTTTAAAATTATCTTTCCGACTCAGACGTCATCCCAGACATGAGTTTGTTCTTGGCAATTCAAACTTTTATTAATTGTCCAACTAAGAGTTTTCAACTTATCCATCCTTGATCAGAGCGTCTGCTTCTGATCCTTCGTTTTGGAAACCATAATTTCTTTCTAATTAAGCATCAGACTAATCAGCTGATTCTTGAATCTGATGCCTCTGCATTCTTTCTTCCTCTGAGTGAGTACCGATACTCACATTAGCTCCTTTGTGGATCGCCCGATCCATTGTTGGATTGTTATCCGACAGTGTCCTTCATATTCAATCACCTTGTGAGTCCTCCCCTGATACATAATGCCTTTGGTACATTGTATCCTTTGCTTGGCCAACCATGCTCTGCTTTCGAGCTTGTATATTTACTTTTGAAACTTGTGGTATATGTTACTAAGATGCCCGATGGGTTGAACCTATGCCTTCCCCTAATCCGTGAGAACCCGAAAGTTTTCACAATTCATACTCTTTCGGTGTTCTACCAAATAAAATTCCAACACTGCAGTTTTCTCAAAGCGAGAGGTGAATGAAATGTTATGCATTAAAGAAGTGGGACTCGACCTTGAACTTTGTGTTCATGCCCATGAAAATGATGTAGACCGTCTCGGAAGCTTCTTGCAAAATGATTATCCAGTTGTATGATTCTTTCGGTATTCTTGAATTGATTCCTTACAGTTATGGTTCCGACCATGCTGCCCTGATCTGATATATCTGATGGGAATTCATTCCAGTGCCTCGTCTATTTTTGGCAAGGTTGAAGTATCTACTGTCACAGGTCAATGACCTGGTTCTACTTCTATCATGTTCTACCTTCGAGTATTACCCCCTGGTATCTCGAAGATGTCTGGCCATTGCACCACATCTTACTAACTTTGTTGAAGTAATGTCTTTCCTTGTCGTAATTATACTACGGGTTCTGGATTGTTGTCAACTGAGGACACCGACTAGTGAAATTATTTCCCACTACAAATCAAATACCCCTAGTGTTTTCACTCGGAAATTCTGAACCCAATCTGGTCATTCCTAGACTATCGGCTGCATCCTGGTCTTGATATCTTTAACTGTGCTACCTCGTCCTTCTCTGGTGCACGAATTCTGCAGTGTGTGAGCACAACTTATGTCGAGCTTTCAACATCATGTTGCTTGTCTTGAAAGGCAACTTTGGTTCTGAGCTTGCATCTTATATATTGATCCTATAACTTGCCACTTCGTCATTTCCTTGCTTGTTGCCGTTGTTGTTTGATTGCATCCTCTTGAAACCTCCCGGCAAATGTGTCGGATCACCTTCAACACTTTGACTTCTTCCGAGATGTCAACTATGTTCATGATGAGAAATACCCTCCTTGCCCTCGATGATTTTTATTATCATCGACAACACCCTTGACTTCCTTTCATCGCGAACTTGTCCACATTATGAATACAACTTGCTCTCCAGCTAGTGTTGTGTTCTGCCTTGTAGTATTACTGTCTTTTCTGTCGAGAATGTTGTTGGGATTGCTCCACCTCTTAGAAATTATCGGTATGATGATACTTCTAGCCATCACCATTCTTCCTTGGTCCCCGTGTTGTTTTTAACCAGGATACTAATATGCTAACGATGTTGTTTGAGTTCTGTACTTCTAGCAACCCTATTGCTTTGAAGTTAACGATTGACAGTTCGTTCTTAGACTATTGGTTATTGAATCGTCACTCTAACAATGATCTTGCTGCCTAAGGTCATATTTCGGGCACACCTTTCAACTAATGATTGATGGTGTATGTTTTCCTCGAGCATACTACATTATATCATTCGAATTGACAAGTGTCATCTTCTTGTTCACATTATTGTGGAAATCCATCCGTTTGGAATTCTCGATGAATTGTTGCTGAGCCCATCAGCCACCTCCTCCTCCTCTCCTTGGTTTAATGATTAACTATTGTTTCAGGAACCTGCTCCCATAGTTCATTTCCTGAGAATCTTGCAATGTCATTTCATCGATTTGTGTTGCACCTTTTCTTCTCGGACATCCTGAGTCTGAGGTATCATGACACCAATCGGATCTGAATCTCGACAGATATGATGGTTGGGACAACTTTCCAGGAGTTATGACGTTGGTCCTTTGATGAGCCGGTAATATGATGTCATGCCTAGCACCCCCTGGCTGGAGGACCTATCATTATAATTTCTTTTGCAAGGATAACCATTCTTCCTGGAGGAAATTGTGAGACTTATTTTATAAGTTGCTCCTGATGGATCATTTGTGTATCCAAAGTCTGGCCCTTGATTGACACACCATATCATTGCTACCTCAAAGCATGACTATGATACCCCACTCATCAACAAAAACATTGTAGGCACGATGCTAAATGTTTCTTGGTCAGTTACCCAAACACCGTTGTATGGGTAACATCTTGATTAGTCCTTGCCTCTTATCTGAATGGTTGGGTACTTGCTCTCCTACCCTATATGCCATGTTCAGCTTATACATGGGAAGGATATACTCCTAATAATTGTGTGTAATCACAATTTTCCTATCCATTGTTCTGTTTAATCTGATAATCGCGTTTTCCTTTCCATTCTTTTGTTTAACCTTTCCTAAATCTGACTTAACTGAGCAGAGATAATTCCCTGCTTAGGTAGGCACCTTGTTGTACCACTCTGTCTATAAGACCCTGTTACTATTGTTGATGACATTCCGGTAACCACCGATGGGTGATAACTTTGCCAATTGGTTTGCCTCGTTCAACAAGCAGGAAAATTGCTCTCTTCGTTCCCCCTCCTTGGTACCGACATTGTTGCCGGCAGAGCTGACAAGCTATTCACTGACATGCCTCCCTGTCGCGGCTGTGCAAGATGTCACCACCCTTCCTACTTTCAACACACATGGTGGGCCCATAACCCACAGGTCCCTGGATCGAAACCTGACTCTTCTTTACAACCCGGATTCTAATGTATCCTTTGCACCTGGCTTGGTATGTGATTCACGAGCTAAATCATATACCATTGTTCATCCTGGAATCAAATACCATGTTAGTCTCGTTGTTCAAATCCCCATTCCAGGTTATGTCTAGTCATCAAATGATTGCCTACCCGTTTGAAACTTTGGTACCATCGTATATTGCACTCAACGAATTCACTGAAATCCAACTCGTGGGGTACCTTGTGTATTTCCCATTAAGTTCACCGTCAGATGCCCAGCTTTGTGGAGATGCGTTCTTCCGGAGTTTTCCCCCTTGGTCGCGTTCGTAGGACGATGGAGATCCCGAAGAAAGGATGACGACTTGATCATGGTGACTTGAAGCAGAGAAATGAAGACATGAACGAAAGGGATCAACCTCTTCGAAAGGGCATCCAAGACCGAGAAGACTCGTTAGGTTTTTCGCTACCAGCACCTCCCCCCCCCTCTCTCCACCGCTTAAATCTCGAGACGAGATTTCTTGTAGTGGACGAGAATTGTGACACCCGGATACTTAAGCTAAAGTGAACCTCCGCTAATGATGCCATGTCACCTCGGTTACGGTTGATAAACTCGCGTTAGTTCAAAATGATTCAAATTCAAATTTAAAATATTGACAAACAATAAAAGTTTTCAAAATGGTAAACTAAAATGTTACGGAGTGTGCCAGTAAATGCATGGGTAACTATGGTGAAGGAATCGTGCTTTTACAAAAAGGCCTATATATTTAAAATGAATGAAAACATGAAAGGAAATAAAATTGAAAAAAAACAAAGCTAAACAAAAAAAGAAGCCCCCCCCCACTGGGCCAACCGGCCCAGCAGGCCACCAGGCCGGCCCACCAGCCGCGCCCATATCCCCCCACTGCTCCCTAAACCCTAACCGGTCGCCCCACTTCCCCCCACTCCCTCGATCCACCTCTCCCCTCCTCTGCCCCCCGATTGGATCGGGGGGAATGGACCCGTCGCCGCCGCCGGGAGCTCCACGCGCCTCCGTCTCGGTCCCCGACGCCCCGCCGTCGTCGCCTCGTCTCCCTCCTGCGCCTCCCCCTCTTCCCCGATCTGGATGCGCCGTCACCGAGGGACCTCGTCGCCCCGACGCCGGCACCTCCCCCCGAGCGGCGCCGCCCTCCGCCGCCCTCCGCCGCCCCCCCCCCCCCCCCCCGTCGCCAGCGACACTGCCGCCACCTCCCCGAGCCCATTGCCTTCCCCCTGCAGCTCCCATGTGAGGACCCTTCCTTCTATCCTCCTTCCCCTCCTTCCTTGCGTCGCGCGCGCGTGCGCCGGTGCACACCACGGCGTCCCGCTGCGCCCCCCGGCTTGCTCACTGCAGCCTGTGCACGCGCCCGTGCGTGGCCTCGCTGCCGCTAGCCGGCAGCCCGCCCACATAGTCCGCGCCCGCTGCCTACCTCGCGTCGCCCCACCGCGCCTGTTCCGGCAGCCGCCTGCGCCGCTGCGGATGTCGACTCCGCCGTCGTCTCCGGCCGCCCCGCGACCACCGGTCGACGTGGTCGACCACCAGCTACCCATCGATCCCCTTCGCACATCGAACCGATGCCCGTAGCGCAAGCCCGGCGGGTTCCTGCGTTGCTGCCGTCGCCAGCGCACTATAGCTCCTCTCCGGCGTTAACCATGATGACGAGGACGTCATTTACCCCCTACAAACACTCACTGACTGCTAGACCCCACGCGTTAATTAACTGTAGATTAGTTAATATACATAATTAACTAAGGTAACCACTCACTGAAAGATGGGACCCACCCTGCTAAGTAATCTGTTATCAATAAAACTTAACACTGGGTTAACCCTGTGTCAATGACACCTGGGCCCCACTAGTTAGCTTGACCGGTCAATGCTGACTAGACTGCTGACTGGGCCCCCTGGTCCCACTGCTAGCCTCACACACACACACTCTAGCTGGGTACACTTGTGTGTACCCATAGCATTTTCCTATTTATTTTCGAATTAATAATAATTACTGAAAATGATTAAAACTTTGATAATTAATATAAATTAAACCATAACTCGGATGAAAATACTTTGTACATGAAAGTTGCTCAGAACGACGAGACGAATCCAAATACGCAGGCCGTTCGTCCGCCACACATCCCTAGCATAGCGAACACACAACTTTCCCCTCCGGTTCACCTGTCCGAAAACGCGAAACACCGGGGATACTTTCCCGGATGTTTCCCCCTTTTGCCGGTATCACCTACTACCGCGTTAGGGCACACCTAGCACCGCTCATTGCCATGTCTTGCATCGTCATGCTTATGGTTGCATTATATTTATTATTTCTCCCCCCCTCTTCTCTCCGGTAGACTACGAGACCGACGCTGGCGCTGCCCAGTTCGACTACGGAGTTGACGACCCCTCACTAGTAGAAAAAGAGGCTTTTGGCCCGGTTGGTAAGGCCCTTTAGTCCCGGTTTTTGAACCGGGACTAAAGGGTCGTTACTAATGCCTCCCCCCTTTAGTCCCGGTTCTTACACAAACCGGGACTAAAGGCCGCGGCCACGTGGCCCTCCACCTTACCAACCGAGACTAAAGGAAATTTTATGTTTTTTTTGAATTTTTTTTGAATTTTTTTATTTTCAAATTTCTGAATTATTTTAACCTCTAATCTCTAATGACCACCCCTCATCACTGCTCAATTTATCCTCTAATCTCTAATCACCCCTCATCATTCCAAATCATCTAACTTCCCGAACGGTCACCCATCCTCCCACTCCACCAGCCTGAGCATGCTTAACTTCCGGGTTCTATTCTCCCTCGTTTCCAAGTCTGCACTTGTTGTTTTCCTGACAATAGTAAGATGTCAATCCTATTAACACTCAGGAATTTAGCTTGAGCATGAAGTGACACATTTCACTGTTTGAGTTTGAAACTATTGTTTTTAAAAACAATAATTATTTAGTAACACTAATATTTCTTGAATAATTAGTTTGACCATTGTTTGACCATAGTTTGACCAGATTTGACCAAAATTCAAAATAACTGAAATAATTATTTAGTAACACTAATATTCTAGAATAATTAGTATGACCATTGTTTGACCACAGTTTGACCATATTTGACCACATTTTTTCCAAAACAAAATTTAAACTAATTTTTTTCTGTTACTAGTGGCGCACCTAGCAAATGGTGCGCCACTAGTAAGTTTGAATTTTTTTCAATTTTTTCCACTCTAGATCTTAAAAGCCCCGTAACTTTTTTTCTGTTAGGTTTTTGAGGATTTTGAAAATGTTTAACGAGGTTCCCCCAGTTAAATTTGGATGTAACTTTTCGAGTAGATGATTTTTCATATAAAAACTTTTTCATCCGAGTTCGTATGCAAAAGTTATGCCCATTTTACAAATTCGAGAGAGATTTTGCAAATAAAGTCGAAATTCATATTTGTAAATTTCCCAACAACTAGACCACATATCACATGAGAAACTTATTTTATTTTAATTTTTTGACATTTCCTTCATTTTCTTTTGTTTTTTCTAAAACTGAAAAGGCGGTCCACAGGGGGGGTGGGGGGGTAGAGTTTGAAAATGGGACCTTTAGTACCGGTTCGTGCCATGAACCGGTACTAATGCCTCAAAGCCCATTAGTACCGGTTGGTGGCACCAACCGGGACTAAAGGTCTAACCTTTAGTCCCGGTTGGTGCCATCAACCGGTACTAATGGGCATCGCACCCTTTAGTCCCGGTTCATGGCACCAACCGGGACTAAAGGGCCCAGGTGAACCGGGACTATTGCCTTAGCCGCACGAACCGGGACCAATGCTCACATTAGTCCCGGTTCATGACTGAACTGGGACTAATGTGAATACTGCCCTGTGACCAAAGCCCTGTTTTCTACTAGTGCCTCCTTCTTGCCAGAGCAACCAGGCAAGCCCCCCCCCCCTTGATCACCAGATATCGCCTATTCCTTCTCTCTACTGCTTGCATTAGAGTAGTGTAGCATGTTACTGCTTTCGGTTAATCCTATTCTGCTGCATAGCCTGTCATTGTTGCTATAATTGTTGATACCTTTACCTGCTATCCTAATGCTTAGTATAGGATGCTAGTGTTCCATCAGTGGCCCTACACTCTTGTCCGTCTGCCATGCTATACTATTGGGCCGTGATCACTTCGGGAGGTGATCACGGGCATATGATATATACTTTATACTGTTACATTACTTATGATACTGTTCGGAGATGGGGGCTGAAGGGGCAGGTGGCTCCATCCCGGTAGAGGTGGGCCTGGGTTCCCGACGGCCCCCGACTGTTACTTTGTGGCGGAGCGACATGGCAGGTTGAGACCACCTAGGAGAGAGGTGGGCCTGGCCCTGGTCGGCGTTCGCGGATACTTTAATTAACACGCTTAACGAGATCTTGGTATTTGATCTGAGTCTGGCCACTGGCCTATACGCGCTAACCAACTACGCGGGAACAGTTATGGGCACTCGACGTCGTGGTATCGGCCGAAGCCTTCTTGACGTCAGCGACTGAGCGGCGCGCGCCGGATTGGACTGGAACGTCTGCTCTTGTATTAGGGAGGCTAGGTCTGCTTCCGGCCGCCCTCGCAACGTGCAGGTGTGCAATGGGCGATGGGCCCAGACCCCTGCGTCATAGGATTTAGACCGACGTGCTGACCTCTCTGTTGTGCCTAGGTAGGGCTGCGACGTGTTGATCTTCCGAGGCCGGGCATGACCCAGGAAAGTGTGTCCTGCCAAAGGGGATCGAGCGTGTTGGGTTATGTGGTGCACCCCTGCAGGGAAGTTTATCTATTTGAATAGCCGTGTCCCTCGGTAAAAGGACGACCAGGAGTTGTACCTTGACCTTATGACAACTAGAACCGGATACTTAATAAAACACACCCTCTAAGTGCCAGATACAACCCGGTGATCGCTCTCTCACCGGTCGACGAGGAGAGGATCGTCGGGTAGGATTATGCTATGCGATGCTACTTGGAAGACTTCAATCTACTCTCTTTTACATGCTGCAAGACGGAGGCTGCCAGAAGCGTAGTCTTCGATAGGACTAGTTATCCCCCTCTTATTCTGGCATTCTGCAGTTCAGTCCACTGATATTGCCTCTTTACACATATACCCGTGCATACGTAGTGTAGATCCTTGCTTGCGAGTACTTTGGATGAGTACTCACGGTTGCTTTTCTCCCTCTTTCCCCCTTCCCTTTCCTCTCGGTTGTCGCAACCAGATGCTTGATACGTCCATTTTGCATCATGCTTTTATATCGATATTTATTGCATTATGGGCTGTTATTACACGTTATGTTACAATACTTATGGCTATTCTGTCTTATTTTACAAGGTTTATCATGAAGGGGGAGAATGCCGGCAGCTGGGATTCAGGCTGGAAAAGGAGCAAATAATGGAAACCTATTCTGCACAGCTCCAAAAGTCCTGAAACTCCACGAAAGTCATTTTTGGAATTTATAAGAATTATTGAGCGAAAGAAGAACCAGAGGGGGCCCACACCCTGGCCAGGAGGGTGGGGGGCCCGCCCTCCCTTACTGGGCGCGCCCCCTGTCTCCTGGGCCCCGTGGTGGCCCTCCGGTGCCCCTCTTCTGCTATATGAAGGCTTTTACACCAAAAAGATCATAAGCAAGCTTACGGGACGAAACTCCGGCGCCACGAGGCGGAACCTTGGCGGAACCAATCTAGGGCTCCGGCGGAGCTGTTCTGCCGGGGAAACTTCCCTCCGGGAGGGGGAAATCATCACCAACGATCCTCTCATCGGGAGGGGGTCAATCTCCATCAACATCTTCACCAGCACCATCTCCTCTCAAAACGCTAGTTCATCTCTTGTATCCAATCTTGTATCAAAACCACAAATTGGTACCTGTGGGTTGCTAGTAGTGTTGATTACTCCTTGTAGTTGATGCTAGTTGGTTTATTTGGTGGAAGATCATATGTTCAGATTCTTAATGCATATTAATAGTCCTCTGATCATGAACATGAATATGCTTTGTGAGTAGTTACTTTTGTTCCTGAGGACATGGGTGAAGTCTTGCTATTAGTAGTCATGTGAATTTGGTATTCGTTTGATATTTTGATGAGATGTATGTTGTCTCTCCTCTAGTGGTGTTATGTGAACGTCGACTACATGACACTTCACCATTATTTGGGCCTAGAGGAAGGCATTAGGAAGTAATAAGTAGATGATGGGTTGCTAGAGTGACAGAAGCTTAAACCCTAGTTTATGCGTTGCTTCGTAAGGGGCTGATTTGGATCCACTATTTTAATGCTATGGTTAGGTTTACCTTAATACTTCTTTTGTAGTTGCGGATGCTTGCAATAGGGGTTAATCATAAGTGGGATGCTTGTCCAAGAAAGGGCAGTACCCAAGCACCAGTCCACCCACATATCAAATTATCAAAGTAACGAACGCGAATCATATGAACGTGATGAAACTAGCTTGACGATAATTCCCATGTGTCCTCGGGAGCGCTTTTCTCATTATAAGAAATTGTCCAGGCTTGTCCTTTGCTACAAAAAGGATTGGGCCACCTTGCTGCACTTCATTTAATTTGATTGCTTGTTACCCTTTACAAATTATCTTATCACAAAACTATTTATCACCTACAATTTCAGTGCTTGGAGAGAATACCTTACTGAAAACCGTTTGTCATTTCCTTCTGCTACTCGTTGGGTTCGACACTCTTACTTATCGAAAGGACTACGATAGATCCCTATACTTGTGGGTCATCAAGACTCTTTTCTGGCGCCGTTGCCGGGGAGTGAAGCGCCTTTGGTGAGTGGAACTTGGTAAGGAAACATTTATATCGTGTGCTGAAATTTTCTATCACTTGTTACTATGGAAACTAATCCTTTGAGGGGCTTGTTCGGGGCATCTTCGCCCCGACCAGTAGAGCAAAGAACTGCTCCTCAACCTTCTGGACCTATTGAAAATGTTCACTTTGAGATTCCTTCGGGTATGATAGAGAAACTGCTAGCTAATACCTTTGCAGGAGATGGAACATTGCATCCCGATTTACACCTTATCTTTGTGGATGAAGTTTGTGGATTATTTAAGCTTGCAGGTATTCCTGATGATGTTGTTAAGAGGAAGGTCTTCCCTTTATCTTTGAAGGGAGATGCATTGACATGGAATAGGCTATGTGATGATACAGGATCTTGGAACTATAAACGATTGAAATTGGAATTTCACCAGAAGTTCTATCCTATGCATCTTGTTCATCGTGATCGTAATTACATATATAATTTCTGGCCACGCAAAGGAGAAAGCATCGCTCAAGCTTGGGGGAGGCTTAAGTCAATGTTATATTCATGCCCCAATCATGAGCTCTCAAGAGAAATGATTATTCAAAAAAATTATGCTCGGCTTTCTGACAACAATCGCACCATGCTCGATACTTCCTGTGCTGGTTCTTATATGTTGAAGACTACTGAATTCAAGTGGGACTTATTGGAAAGAATTAAACACAACTCTGAAGATTGGGGTTCCGACGACGGTAAGGAGTCAGGTATGACACCTAAGTTTGATTGTGTTAAATCTTTTATGGATACCGATGCTTTTCGTGGATTTAGCGCTAAATATGGACTTGACTCTGAGATAGTAGCTTCTTTTTGTGAATCTTTTGCTGCTCATGTTGATCTCCCTAAGGAGAAGTGGTTTAAATATAATCCTCCCACTGAAGTAAAAGTAGTTGCACCTATTACAGTTGAAGAAAAGGCTATTACTTATAACGATCCCATTGTTCCTACTACTTATGTTGAGAAACCACCTTTCCCTGTTAGGATAAAAGATCATGCTAGAACTTCAACTGTTGTTCGTCAGAGTAATACTAGAACTTATACACCCCCTGAGAAAATTAAAGTTGAACGTAGTATTGCTATGGTTAAAGATCTCTTGGATGATAATATAGATGGGCATGTTATTTACTTCTGTGGTGAAACAACTAATATTGCTAAACCCGATGCTAAGATATATATAGACCTGTTGTAGGCATGCCTGTTATTTCTGTTAAAATAGGAGATCATTGTTATCACGGTTTATGTGATATGGGTGCTAGTGCTAGTGCAATACCTATTGAGTTATATAAAGAAATTATGCATGATATTGCACCCGCTGAAATGGAAGATATTGATGTTACTATTAAGCTTGCCAATAGAGATACGATTTCACCAGTTGGGATTGCTAGAGATGTTGAAGTCTTGTGTGGGAAAGTTAAATATCCTGCTGATTTTCTTGTTCTTGGTTCTCCACAAGATAGCTTTTGTCCCATTATATTTGGCAGACCCTTCTTGAATACTGTGAATGCTAAGATAGATTGCAATAAAGATATTGTTACTGGTGGCTTGGGGGATATGGAACATGAGTTTAATTTTGCTAAATTTCGTAGACAACCCCGTGATAAAGAATTTCCTAGAAAGGATGAAATTATTGGTCTTGCTTCTATTGCCGTACCTCCTACTGATCCTTTAGAACAATATTTGCTAGACCATGAAAATGATATGTTTATGAATGAACGAAGGGAAATAGATGAATTATTCCTTCATCAGGGCCCTATTCTGAAACACAATTTACCTGTTGAAATCCTAGGGGATCCTCCTCCACCAAAGGGTGATCCCGTGTTTGAGCTCAAACCATTACCCGATAATCTTAAATATGCTTATCTTGATGAAAAGAAGATATACCCTGTTATTATTAGTGCTAACCTTTCAGAGCAGGAAGAGGAAAGATTATTGAAAACTCTGAAGAAGCACCGTGATGCTATTGGATATACTCTGGATGATCTTAAGGGCATTAGTCCCACTCTATGCCAACACAAAATTAAATTGGAGAAAGATGCCAAACCAGTTAGAGATCATCAACGACGATTAAATCCTAAGATGAAAGAAGTGGTAAGAAAGGAGATACTAAAGCTCCTTGAGGCATGTATAATTTATCACGTTGCTGATAGTGAATGGGTAAGCCCTGTCCATTGCGTTCCTAAGAAAGGAGGTATTGCTGTTGTTCCTAATGATAAAGATGAATTGATTCCGCAAAGAATTATTACAGGTTATAGGATGGTAATTGAATTCCGTAAACTAAATAAAGCTACTAAGAAAGATCATTACCCTTTACCTTTTATTGATCAAATGCTAGAAAGACTATCCAAACATACACATTTCTGCTTTCTAGATGGTTATTCTGGTTTCTCTCAAATACCTGTGTCAGTGGAAGATCAATCCAAAACTAATTTTACTTGCCCTTTTGGTACCTTTGCTTATAGACGTATGCCTTTTGGTTTATGTAATGCACATGCTACCTTTCAAAGATGCATGATGGCTATATTCTCTGACTTTTGTGAAAAGATTTGTGAGGTATTCATGGACGATTTCTCTGTTTATGGATCCTCTTTTGATGATTGCTTGAGCAACCTTGATCGAGTTTTGCAGAGATATGAAGACACTAGTCTCATCTTGAATTGGCAAAAGTGCCACTTTATGGTTAATGAAGGCATTGTCTTGGGGCATAAAATTTCTGAAAGGGGTATTGAAGTTGATAAAGCTAAAGTTGATGCTATTGAAAAGATGCCATGTCCCAAGGACATAAAAGGTATAAGAAGTTTCCTTGGTCACGCCGATTTTTATAGGAGGTTCATTAAGGACTTTTCTAAAATCTCTAGGCCTCTGACTAATTTATTGCAAAAAGATATTCCTTTTGTCTTTGATGATGATTGTGTAGAAGCATTTGAAATACTTAAGAAAGCTCTGATCACTGCACCTATTGTTCAGCCACCTGATTGGAATTTACCCTTTGAAATTATGTGTGATGCTAGTGATTTTGCTGTCGATGCTGTTCTAGGGCAAAGAGTTGATAAGAAACTAAATGTTATTCAATATGCTAGTAAAACTCTTGATACTGCCCAGAGAAACTATGCTACCACTGAAAAAGAATTCTTAGCTGTAGTATTTGCATGTGATAAGTTCAGACCTTACATTGTTGATTCTAAAGTTACTATTCACACTGATCATGCTGCTATTAAATATCTTATGGAAAAGAAAGATGCTAAACCTAGACTTATTAGATGGATTCTCTTGCTCCAAGAATTTGATTTGCATATTATTGATAGAAAGGGAGCTGAGAACCCCGTTGCAGACAACTTGTCTAGGTTAGAGAATGTTCTTGATGACCCACTACCTATTGATGATAGCTTTCCTGATGAACAATTAGCGGTCGTTAATGCTTCTCGTACTGCTCCATGGTATGCTGATTATGCCAATTACATTGTTGCTCAATTTATACCACCTAGTTTCACATACCAGCAAAAGAAAAAGTTCTTTTATGATTTAAGACATTACTTTTGGGATGACCCACACCTTTATAAAGAAGGAGTAGATGGTGTTATTAGACGTTGTGTACCTGAGCATGAACAGGAATAGATCCTACGCAAGTGTCACTCCGAATCATATGGAGGACACCACGCTGGAGATAGAACTGCACATAAGGTATTGCAATCCGGTTTTTATTGGCCTACTCTCTTCAAAGATGCTCGTAAGTTTGTCCTGTCTTGTGATGAATGTCAAAGAATTGGTAATATTAGTAGACGTCAAGAAATGCCTATGAATTATTCTCTTGTTATTGAACCATTTGATGTTTCGGGCTTTGATTATATGGGACCTTTTCCTGCCTCTAATGGATATACACATATTTTAGTCGCTGTTGATTACGTTACTAAGTGGGTAGAAGCTATTCCAACTAGTAGTGCTGATCATAACACCTCTATTAAGATGCTTAAAGAAGTTATTTTTCCAAGGTTTGGAGTCCCTAGATATTTGATGACTGATGGTGGTTCACATTTTATTCATGGTTCTTTTCATAAAATGCTTGCTAAGTATGATGTTAATCATAGAATTGCATCTCCTTATCACCCTCAGTCTAGTGGTCAAGTAGAATTGAGCAATAGAGAGCTCAAATTAATTTTGCAAAAGACTGTTAATAGATCTAGGAAGAATTGGTCCAAGAAACTCGATGATGCGTTATGGGCCTATAGAACTGCTTATAAAAATCCTATGGGTATGTCTCCGTATAAGATGGTTTATGGAAAAGCATGTCACTTACCTCTCGAACTTGAACATAAGGCATATTGGGCTATTAAAGAGCTCAATTATGATTTCAAACTTGCCGGTGAGAAGAGGTTATTTGATATTAGCTCACTTGATGAATGGAGAACCCAAGCCTATGAGAACGCCAAGCTGTTTAAAGAAAAAGTTAAAAGATGGCATGACAAAAGAATACAAAAGCAAGAATTTAACGTAGGTGATTATGTGTTGCTATTCAACTCTCGTTTAAGATTTTTTGCAGGAAAACATCTCTCTAAGTGGGAAGGTCCTTACGTTATCGAGGAGGTCTATCGTTCCGGTGCCATAAAAATCAACAACTTCGAAGGCTCAAATCCGAAGGTGGTGAACGGTCAAAGAATTAAACATTATATCTCAGGTAATCCTATAAATGTTGAAACTAATATTATTGAGACCATAACCCTAGAGGAATACATAAGGGACACTTTCTAGAACGTTTTAGACTCCAAAAAGGAATAGGTATGTGGTACGGTAAGTAAACCGACTCCAAAACAATTCTAATGGCAATTTTTATCCGTTTTGGAATATTTAAGAATTTTGGAAAGAAAGAAGTAATCCGGGAAGGACACGAGGCCTCCACGAGGGTGGATGGCGCGCCCTCCCTTACTGGGCGCGCCCCTCTGTCTCGTGGGCACCTCGTGTGCCTCCCGGACTCCGTTTCCTTGCACGTTACGTATTTAGGTCGGTAAAAATTCATTATATAATCTCCCGAAAGTTTTGACCACCGTATCACGCAAAAATCTTTTGTTTTTGTTTCGAGCTGTTTTTCTGACAGATCTAGAGCATCATGACGTCACCCTCCTTCAACAATGAAGACAAGGATGCTTGGCTATTGAAGATAGAGTTGAAAAGAGAAGAACAGGAGGAGATCAACAAGGATGGAGGGATCAAGAAGGCCATGGAGAACCAAGCTTCAGTGGCGGAAGAAGAAAACAACCCTCAACCTCTACCTAACCTCTTTACCCCAACTGAGATTGAAGCTTTTAAGATGATTGAGTTAGCTCGCATACAAAACAGGTATCTCACACGGGAAAATATTTTGTTGAAGGATCATATCATCGCACTCAAGGGCATTATCCGCAAGTTGGAGGAGCTTTTACGCTCGATGTGCGATTATCCACCATCATCAACACCACCTTCGTCACCTCCGAGGATATAATCACATGGGTATGGGCACTCCCCTTGGCAACTGCCAAGCTTGGGGGAGGTGCCCCGGTATCGTATCACCATCACACTCCTATCTTTACCGTTTTACTTAGTTCGATCCTTTTTAGTAATATCTTGATCAAGTAGAATAAAGCTATAGTATAAAGTAGTTTTGAGTTTTGCTTTGTGACCTCTTTATGTAATCGAGTCCATAAGCTATATAATAAAGATTAGTGTTGAGTCAAGGGCTTTGCTAGCTTGCTATGATCGTGAGAAAATAAAATAAAAATAAAAAGGGAATAAAGAGTTCATATTGATCTTATGGATAGTAATGACTTCACATATAAAGAGTATGAGGCATAAAAGTTGTTGAGAGTTGATAAACATAGTTTTGGTCATCGTTGCAATTAATAGGAAGTAATAAAGAAAGAGAAGCTTCACATATAAATATACTATCTTGGACATCTTTTATGATTGTGAGCACTCATTAAGTATGACATGCTAAAGAGTTGATGTTGGACAAGGAAGACAACGTAATGGTTTATATTTTCTCACATCTCAGTTAAAGTATATTGTCATGGATCTTCCTAACATGTTGAGCTTGCCTTTCCCCCTCATGCTAGCCAAATTCCTTACACTAAGTAGAGATACTACTTGTGCTTCCAAATATCCTTAAACCCAGTTTTGCCATGAGAGTCCACCATACCTACCTATGGATTGAGTAAGATCCTTCAAGTAAGTTGTCATCGGTGCAAGCAATAAAAAAATTGCTCTCTAAATATGTATAACTTATTAATGTGGGAGAAAATAAATTTTATACGATCGTGTGATATGGAAGTAATAAAAGCGACGGACTGCATAATAAAGGTCCATATCACAAGTGGCAATATAAAGTGAAGTTCTTTTGCATTAAGATTTTGTGCATCCAACCATAAAGCGCATGACAACCTCTGCTTCCCTCTGCGAAGGGCCTATCTTTTACTTTATGTCTTTTATATTATGCAAGAGTCAAGGTGATCTTCACCTTTCCTTTTTTCATTTTATCCTTTGGCAAGCACCTCATGTTGGAAAGATCCTGACATATATATCAAATTGGATGTAAGTTAGCATGAGTTATTATTGTTGACATCACCTAAAGGTGAATACGTTGGGAGGCGAAACTATAAGCCCCTATCTTTCTCAGTGTCCGATTAAAACTCCATAACCACAAGTATTGCGTGAGTGTTAGCAATTGAAGAAGACTATATGATAGTTGAGTATGTGGACTTGCTGAAAAGCTCTGTTCTTGACTCTTTCCGATGTTATGATAAATTGCAATTCCTTCAATGACCGAGATTATAGTTTGTTAGTTCTCAATGAAGTTTCTGAACCATACTCGACATTGTGAATAAATTGTTACTTGAGCGTAAGAAATCATATGACAAAATCTATGTATGTTGCTGTTATGAGAATGATCATGATGCCCTCATACCCGTATTTTTTTACCGACACCTCTATCTCTAAAACATGTGGACATATTTTTCGATATCGGCTTCCGCTTGAGGACAAGCGAGGTCTAAGCTTGGGGGAGTTGATACGTCCATTTTGCATCATGCTTTTATATCGATATTTATTGCATTTTGGGCTGTTATTACACGTTATGTTACAATACTTATGGCTATTCTCTCTTATTTTACAAGGTTTATCATGAAGGGGGAGAATGCCGGCAGCTGGGATTCTGGCTGGAAAAGTAGCAAATAATGGAAACCTATTCTGCACAGCTCCAAAAGTCCTGAAACTCCACGAATGTCATTTTTGGAATTTATAAGAATTATTGAGCGAAAGAAGTACCAGAGGGGGCCCACACCCTGGCCAGGAGGGTGGGGGCGCGCCCTCCCTTACTGGGCGCGCCCCCTGTCTCCTGGGCCCCCTGGTGGCCCTCCGGTGCCCCTCTTCTGCTATATGAAGGCTTTTACCCCGAAAAAATCATAAGCAAGCTTACGGGACGAAACTCCGCCGCCACGAGGCAGAACCTTGGCGGAACCAATCTAGGGCTCTGGCGGAGCTGTTCTGCCAGGGAAACTTCCCTCCGGGAGGGGGAAATCATCACCAACGTCATCACCAACGATCCTCTCATCGGGAGGGGGTCAATCTCCATCAACATCTTCACCAGCACCATCTCCTCTCAAAACCCTAGTTCATCTCTTGTATCCAATCTTGTATCAAAACCACAAATTGGTACCTGTGGGTTTCTAGTAGTGTTGATTACTCCTTGTAGTTGATGCTAGTTGGTTTATTTGGTGGAAGATCATATGTTCAGATCCTTAATGCATATTAATACTCCTCTGATCACGAACATGAATATGCTTTGTGAGTAGTTACTTTTGTTCCTGATGACATGGGTGAAGTCTTGCTATTAGTAGTCATGTGAATTTGGTATTCGTTCGATATTTTGATGAGATGTATGTTGTCTCTCCTCTAGTGGTGTTATGTGAACGTCGACTACATGACACTTCACCATTATTTGGGCCTAGAGGAAGGCATTGGGAAGTAATAAGTAGATGATGGGTTGCTAGAGTGACAGAAGGTTAAACCCTAGTTGATGCGTTGCTTCGTAAGGGGCTGATTTGGATCCACTAGTTTAATGCTATGGTTAGGTTTACCTCAGTACTTCTTTTGTAGTTGCGGATGCTTGCAATAGGGGTTAATCATAAGTGCGATGCTTGTCCAAGAAAGGGCAGTACCCAAGCACCGGTCCACCCACATATCAAATTATCAAAGTAACAAACGCGAATCATATGAACGTGATGAAACTAGCTTGACGATAATTCCCATGTGTCCTCGGGAGCGCTTTTCTCATTATAAGAAATTGTCCAGGCTTGTCCTTAGCTACAAAAAGGATTGGGCCACCTTGCTGCACTTTATTTACTTTCATTGCTTGTTACCCTTTACAAATTATCTTATCACAAAACTATTTATCACCTACAATTTCAGTGCTTGCAGAGAATACCTTACTGAAAACCGCTTGTCATTTCCTTCTGCTCCTCGTTGGGTTCGACACTCTTACTTATCGAAAGGACTACGATAGATCCCCTATACTTGTGGGTCATCAATGCTGGAGCCCAGGAGCCAGACGCCACCGTCGACGATGACTCCTACTACACCGGAGGTGCCTACTACTATGTGCAGGCCGCTGACGACGACCAGGAGTAGTTTAGGAGGATCCCAGGCAGGAGGCCTGGGCCTCTTTCGATCTGTATCACAGTTTGTGCTAGCCTTCTTAAGGCAAACTTGTTTAACTTATGTCTGTACTCAGATATTGTTGCTTCCGCTGACTCGTCTATGATCGAGCACTTGTATTTGAGCCCTCGAGGCCCCTGGCTTGTATTATGATGCTTGTATGACTTATTTTATTTTTAGAGTTGTGTTGTGATGTCTTCCCGTGAGACCCTGATTTTGATCGTACACGTTTGCGTGTATGATTAGTGTACGATTGAATCGGGGGCGTCACAGGTACCAGGCACGAGGTGCTTGCTTAAGACCGTATAGAGACCGGGACAGCAAGCACACATGACTAGGATGAGAGCCGTCGATGAAACCGGTGGGCTGTTCACAGTAAACCTGCTCCTCAAGGTGGCCATGAAGGAAGGCGCTGGAGACATCCATCTGATGAACCGGCCAGACACGGGAGACCGCCAGCTGAAGGACGGTGCGGATCGTGCCCGGTTTGACAACCAGGTGCAAACGTCTCAGTGAAGTCGAGGCCGGCACACTGTCGAAACCCACGGACCACCCAGCGAGCCTTGTAGCGCTCAAGTGTGCCATCCGAGGGAATCTAATAACGAAAAACCCACTTGCCGCTGATAACGTTGGCGTGAGAAGGCCGGGGAACCAGTGTCCTGGTATGGTTCCGCGAAAGGGCGTCGAACTGTTCCTGCATCGCAGCAAGCCAGTGAGGATCACATAAGGCTGCTCTGGCGGACGCAGGAATCGGGAACGGCTCGGTGGTGGAGGCAGCGAGGAGATACTCGTCGCTGGAGTACCGCAAGCTTGGGCGGTGAACGCCGGCTCGAGCCCGAGTGAGGGGGCGAGACGGCAGCTCCGGGACAGGGCCCAAGGGGGCAGCCGAAGCCGGCGAGGCAACCGGCGAGGCCGCCGGTGATAACGCTGGTGAGTGGGCTGGCAAGGGTGCCAGCGAGGCGGCCGACAAGGGGGCCGCGCCCGAGGCAGCCAGGGAGGGTGCCGGCGGCGAGGCCGGTGATGATGGCGAAGGCGGCGTGGGGGCGCGAGGCGCAGCACATCCCACGGCATGAGGAGCGCCACAACCCGGAGGCGGTCCAAGAGCCGAGCGGGGCCGTCCACCTGACGGGGTCGCCGAAGGGTGCCGGTGGCCGGCAGCGACGGGGCGACGAGAGGTACCTGCTGCTGAAAGGGAAACACCTTCTCATCAAAGTAAACGTGCCGGGAGGTGAATACATGATATGAGACAGGGTCGTAGCAGCGGTAGCTTTTAGCGTTAGGTGGATAGCCGAGGAAGATGCATGCAATGGAGCGAGGTGCAAGCTTATGTGACGTAGTGGCGGCGATGCTAGGATAGGAGAGACAGCCGAAAATGCAAAGCTCATCATAAGAGGGTGGTGCACCGAAGAGAAAATGATGAGGTGCAAAGTTCCCGCGAGTACGATAGGGACAGTGATGCTTTGGCGAGAGCGTCAGCCAAAAGCGTGGAGGCGCATTGGCATGAAAGAGAAGCGTCTGAACGCAGTCATTAAGAATGCGGAGGACGCGCTCAGTGCGACTGTTCTGTTGCGAAGTGTACGGGCATATGAGACGGAAAGTCGTGCCATGTGTGGTGAGGAGAGTGTGAACAACTAAGTTGCCGAACTCCTTCCCGTTATCTTTCTGAAACGCAAGGATGGGACGACCAAACTGCGTGAGAACATAAGAGTAGAATGCGGCAAGAGTGAAGATAACATCGGACTTACACCGCAATGGGAAGGTCCACACATAGTACGAAAAATCATCAAGAATAACAAGATATTAAAGATAGCCCGTATTACTCGCAACTGGAGAGGTCCAAACATCATTATGAGTTAACTCAAACGGGTACGATGCAACATGAGAAGGAGCGGCGGCGACCGGCGGCGGCTTCGGGTGGGTAGGGCAGCGGCAACCGGCGGTGGCGGCGACCGGAGGGAAGCGGCGGCGGCGGGTGGAGGAAGCGGCAGCGGCGGCGGCGCGAAGGAGGCGCGGCGGCAGCGGCGGTTAGGTCTAGGAACGACTTGCGATGGATACCATGTAGAAGACTAAGGATAGGCTCTGCAACACAATTACATTGATCGGTGCACTGGACACGTATATATGATGTACATGATGGAGTCACAACCTCAACTATACAGGAGAACTAGGAGGTGAGCCCAAGACACAATATAGACGCACATAATATATTGAACATTCAACAACGTCGGGCTCCAGAACCGCTTCTTCCCCGAAGCCGGCACCGACACCGAGCAGCTGCTCAAGAACCTGCCGCTTGGAAGGGCGGTCTTCTCCAGTTTAGTCTTAACCATCTTTCCCAGCAAAAGGAACTTCATCGGATGCAACGACCCAAATAGTAACAAGAAAAATGACACCGTGATAACTGAACCATCATCGTCGTCTTCCGCTGCATCCCCTCAAACTCCAAGTACATGCCTACATGCAAGAGGTGTTCATAATTTGCCCTAGCCCAAAAAGTACTACCTCTGTAAACTTCTATAAGACGTTTTAGAGACTTTTGCCGTCTTATATTCATTTACAGGGGAGTACAATCAAAGATAATTCCATTTTCTATGATAGTTTTTGTCATAAATAAGTACAAAGATCAATTACAGTATGGGACTACTCAGACACTTGGGAAGAACTCAAGGGGGGCTAATAGATTTAGACAATAAGCATTCAAATCTCTAAGGGAATGGAGGCTCCAAATTGCATAGGCCTTCCCGTGGGGTCCTTGGCGCCGTTGTAAAGCGCCTGTATGGCAGTCTCCATGTCAACCTATTCATCGTACACTAGAAAAAGTTTAGGCCGAATTCCAAATCAACAAACTGGTCGTTTCCCACTAGTAATTCCTAATTCGTTATATGGTAAACTAGAGATGACATCTCGCGTGTTGTTGCGGAATTCGTTGTAGCATATTTTTAATGAGATTTGGTTGTTTGGAGCATGAATATTTGGATTGATAATACGAGAACTAAAACAAACAATATATATATATATATATAGTTTGTTATTTTTTATTATTGTATAGATGTAAAATATTTCTTGAATATAACTAGCATGCATGGGTGCATATTGAGGTGAGCCTTTTCGATGTATGATGACATGTTCAGATGGCATAGCTGCATGTCAAGGGAAATATATTAGTGGGGACCACCTATTTAGTTATACTAGAAGATAACATGTGCACTGCAGTGGGAACAATGCTAAATGGAGGGTTGTGAAGGGAATCGTAAGCAGGCCTGGTCCTGAAATTTCAGACGCCGGGAGCGAAATTAGAATACGGCCCCCTTAAAGTACAAAGTTATTAACAATGTTATCAAAAGAAGGAGAACACGTCTAAAAGCACGTTGTTCAAGTGGCCAGTGGGTGCAATGCGGTCTCCTTTTGGCAACTTGCTTCACAGTATGGCGAAAACATCCGGTTAGGGCCAGATAGGGGTTAATCGCACATGTGATGAAGCTAAATTACCTTTAACATCCAACAAGCTAAATTGTACTCACATGCGGTAGTGAAGAAAGAAGAAATATTTTATTATGGCGAAAACAATATCATGAAGAGAAAGTTCTATGGCATAAAATGTTGATCTTAACCTTGTGCACCGAACATTGACAAGTAGCTTCAGACTTCAGTTTGCAGTTTTTAAGGAGCCAAGTCTACACTTGGATCACTTCACCATGCACACCAGCGCCAAAGGCACTGTTGCTGAACCGTCGCTCACCCAGCACCACCGCCACCAACCCCATACACCTCCGCAAACGACACCACAAACCCAGCTCCACCTACAACCAGACACTCCTGTGGAAAACCACCAACAAGGAGTCCAAAGATGGTGACTCCAAGGAGCAAGTGATGTTAGGACATCGCTGCCACCCGAGCGGACAACGTCAGATCCAAGATTTTCACCCAGAGCCCGAGACTGAAAGATTAGCTGAAACAAAATCTGTGATGACACCTCCAAGGAAGAAAACAGCGTCCATGGACGTCGTTGCCGCCGGCATTATTAGTAATGTCGTTGCAAGGCTTTCACATGGATTTTAGCAGCAAAACCGTACATGTAGAAGAAAAAGCCAATAGCTAGTGGCGGAGACAGGGGATCAGCAGGGGCCTTGCCCCCCCCCCCCCCTAACAACATAGTTGTAGTGTTAATTTGTTGATGAAAAGTACAAAAATTAGCGATTCTTCGCTGCTAAAAGCCTAATTTTCAATGGCTTGGCCCTTCCCAACCAGTTTTAATAGCATTCGGCCCCACTAATAAAAAATTTTTTGCTCCGCCACTGCCAACAAGCCCTGCCCAGCCGAAAAGGCAAGAGGTGCCCCAACCGTGGCAAGTGCCGCCGAGGGCCACCCTGCCGTGCACCAGGGCCGGGAGCTCATGCTCCAATAGCCGAGAGTGGAGTACATGACACCACCGCAAGCCTTCGCCACCAGAGCCGCTGATGCATGGGACCGGCCTGCTCGGGCCCAGATCCGGCCGTTGAAGTCCATCTACAGGATAATAGCCAGGAGGACGATGTGTTCGTGTTGCGGCAGAATAGGCTCTAGCATTTAATATAATTCTCTGTAAGTTGTTGACCACGATCAGTCCGTGGGATGGTGCGGGATTCACGGATTGTGGGAAGTTTGTTTGGTGTGCAGCTCAATAAAAGGAGAAAAACTAAAAAGGACATAGAATATGCGCGTCGCAAAAACTCCTGTCTCATTGTGTTTTGGAGTGTTTCGATGTGTTCTTCCACCTCTCGTGCATGTGTGATCCTGTGTTTAGTCCCAACAGGTGGATGACCATATAATCTGCAACGTCCAGGATAGACTCTGCTCCTGTCTCACGGATCAGAACAGTAAAGTGAACTTGAATGAACCTAAACAAAGTTGAGGGTTGTAATTAAAGTGAATCCTAAGACAAGTTCGGTGGGTAATATGGGCTTGTCCCCGTCAATATTATTATGGCTTGTAAGAGCATCTCCGATAGCTCCCGCCGTACGTATGGCGCACAAGCAGTGCTCACGTGCACAGGTCGTTGTCGCACGGGACACTACCGCAGCTCCGTACAACGCATAGGTCGCCGTCGATTGGGTCCGCAGGGGAGCTGCCGGATTTGATGAGAGGAGGCAGCGGCAGAGGGGCTCGCTGGGCGGCGGGAATGGCCGGCGACGCGGGGGGGGGGGGGGGGGGGCAGCGGCAGCCCCGGGAGGCACCGTAACAAGCCAGAATCGGCCGGCGACGGGAGTGGCAGAGAGGGGATCTAGTGGTCAGGAGGTAGCGGGGGTGTGTTTCATTATAAAGCAGCAGCTGAAGTGTTTTATATTTATAGCACTTCATATGTTATATTTTAAATTTTAGGGCCACCAAAAAAAATATAATTTTTTTTATGGTTGGTTAGTTGTTGGAAATGCCCTAAGAATGCTATGTTGTTGGCCCAGCGCGACGCAAGGGCATACTCCACCGCTCGACCGCTAGCTACCCACAACGAGGAAGAAAGAGTTAACCAGCCATAAGCCATTGGCGGCTCTGGTAGTTGGATTGTCCAAGTCGGTAGTTGAGAGGGGCGCTGGCCAAGATCAATAGATACTGTGGCAGATGAAGAGTTTAGCGTCAACCATAGTGCTGTGTACGTACTAGTACTCTGTACTTATAAGGCTCATTATGTTCTGCTTAGCTGTGCTTGTCCTTATCGGCCGGCTGATAAGCAGAGCTTTCCTTTGTCGTTGGAAAACCGGCAGAATGTCCGTCTCCCGACGGCCTCATTCGTGCAATACATACTCATCAGGAATACATAGAATGTTAATGTTTGCATCGCACCTGTATTATACTCCCTCCCTCTGTAGAGAAATATAAGATCGCTTACGTCACTAAAGTACCACCGATGGACGGTGCTGCGTTACCGGCTTGTGGAGCTAGCAAGTTGAAGCAATATAATCAGGAACAACAAATGAATGCATGCATCTAGCTGCCGGCTTGTCTTGTCTGTAGCTCTCTAACTACCTTTTTTTTTCTTTTTTTGAAAAGGGGGTGTACCCCGGGTATCTAACTACGTCACGATCGACCGGTAATTAACTCTGCCAGTATTCTTGTTTGAGACCTTGGCTAATACAGCCAGCGCATGCGTGATGCATCCATGGCCGTGTGATATACATTACGGCTGGCCGGCCGGCCACCCGGTGGCCTGGTGCACACGAACATGCCTGTGATGGTGGTTAGTTTGAAATTCCTCGCAAATAAGTACTTGAAAGTTGCATCTCCGAGCGTAGCACGACATGGCGATGGTGGTTAGCGAAGGATCGATGTCAGCCTTTTTTTTTGAGCAAATGGATCGATATCATCTACTAATAGGTCCCCGCATGCTTGCCTAGTGCATGAGATAAAAGAGCTACTCGATTCTGATAGAGAGGTGGTAGTTGAGCGGTTAGGCGCTCAAGAAATAGAGTTAGTCAGGACTCATGAGCCTGCCAGGATTGGAAGAGTTGATGTTAAAACCGCAGTCTACTTGTGGTCTGGCCCAAATGGAGTTGTAAAACTATGTGAGATGGATCACTCTGATCCAGGTTGATTAATGAAAACCCCTTTCCCCCCTGCCAAAAATGAATCATCTACTAATTCGAGGCATATCGACTGAATAGCAGTGTAGCACTAGGTAAACCGGTTTTTCTTTAGAATTCATGGAATCATAGTCACAGCCATTAAATGTAGATTGTTTTGGATCCAGGATCCAAGTAGTAATTCCTACTACAATTTAGAATTAAAATAAAATGTTAGATAGTACATATTCCTCGTGGTATCATTCTTTGCAAGATGACATACCGCAAGAGTTCAGTAAAGATACGCCGCAAAAAAAAACAGTTTAGTAAAGATATTGTAATTGAACTGTAGCAGCGTCCCAATTGTCGAGACTTCCTAATCAGTGCCTTTTGCGCCAGTTAGGGAAGGCGACGCACACGCGCATGGTTGGTTGGGCCAGCCAATTAAAGCAACGCTTTCTCGCTCGATCGCTCCACCAGTTTGCTCCCTTGCTCAATTGTCGGTCGCATCCGCTGCAGCTTGGCTTTTGACCCATTGACAGTTGACCGTTTGACCCTTTAAGAGATTGACACCGTTGACTTTACAAAACCTTCACGTATTTGAAAAAGTTCAGAAATTTGAAAACAGTACGTGAATTTATCATCTATAGATTTGCAAAAGTTCACAGATTTAAAAAAAATCTAATTTGAGAAAAAGTTTGCGAATTAAAAAAATGTTTTGAAATTTTTAAAAAATCAGGAAATTGGAAAAAAAGTTCATGAATTTGAAAAAAAATAAGATCTTGTATAAGGTTCACGAATTTGAAAAGAAAATTTCATGAAATATAAATTAAAAAAGGAAAAGAAAACTAATATGATAAATAAAAAGGAAAAAATAAAATAAAATGAACAAAAACTGGCCGAAAAAAAGGAAAAAGAACAGAGAACCTGTCCAGGAAATAATCCACCAGAAACCCGCGCTACCCATACAGTCATAAGTGGTGGCCCACTTCAGTCCTGGGCTGTTTGACCCCGCTTTTGGCTATATTTGGCGGATTTGGCCCAGTTGTGGGGTCTTTCTTATTCTCTTAGAGCTTGCTGGACCTGGTGAGCGCGAGGGCAAACCCTATTCTGCACAACAGGCGCCGGTTAAAGGGCAATTTTCCTAACCGGCGCCTGCAGCCGTGTTAACTGGGCCGGTCCATTTATTAATTCTTTCTCTGCTAAAGACCTCCAAACAAAGGGTGCGCCGTCGGTATTCGACCTCAGAACGTCTTTGTTCACAACGCAGCGTACTAACCATCTTGCACATCTCACGACAAGTGCTAGGTTACTTCTTTCTAACCCTTTAAATCTTTCACTTAGTGCGCGGGAGTCCCAGCAAAGTTTTTTTACCCGGTTTTCTTCCGTTTTTCTGTTTTTTTTTCCTGTTCTTTCTATGTTATTTTCGTTTCTCCTTCTTTTTCTGTTTCTTTTCTTTTTCTTTATCTTTTTCCAACATGCACAAGGTTCAATGAACTTTTTCTTCAAACTGATGAATTGTTTTTTTGAATTTGATGATTTTTTTCACATTCAATGAACTATTTTCATATTCTATGGACTATTTTGAAATTCTATGTACTTTTTTACAATTTTGATGAACTTTTTTTAAAATCGATGAACTTTTGTTCAGATTTGGTGAACTTTTTTCTATGAACATTTTTTCAAATGCAATGAACGCCTTTCAGTTTCGATGAATTATTTTTCAAATTCGATGAACTTTTTTTGAATTGAGGAACTATTTTTTTTCAAATTTGATGTTTTTTTCAAATTCGATGAACTTTTTTCAGATTCGATGAACTTTGTTTCAAAAGATGAACTTTTTTCAAATTAGATGAACTTTTGTGAGATTCGATGAACTTTTCACAGAATCGATGAACTTTTTTCAAATCCGGTGAACGTTTTTGAAAAAGATGTATGAACTTTTCTATCAAATTCGATGAACTATTTTTAATTCACTGAACTTTTTTTTAATTTGTGAACCTTTTTAAAAATTTCATTGAATTTGAAAAAAGGTTCATCAAAAAATGAAAAAAGTTCATCGATTTGAAAAGAGTTCACGAATTTGAAAAACAATTCATCAAAGAAGGAAGAAAAAAACAGAAACGAAAAATGGAATAAAGGAAAAAGGAAAGAAGATAAGGACGGAAAAGATTAAAGCAATCACACCCGCCCAAGTGGCTGAGTAGTCAGCGCAGCGTTGTAAGGATCATGAGGTCGCAGGTTCGAATCCCTTCGCCAGCGGCAGTTTTTTCGCTTAATTTCCTTTTGCGCGCGCCCCCGTATTGGGCCGGCCCAAGAGCGCGTCTACGTGGACGCCGAAACTCCTAGTTGGCGCTGAAAGCGCTGACTAGGAGCTCTCGAGCGCGAGTGCTATTTCTCGCTTTAAGCAAGACCGAAGGTTCATCTCGCTGAAGCATTTCGACTAATCGGGCTGGCCACTAGTGCACGCGAAAAGGAAAACTAGGAACTAAATGAAGGCGCAAGGGGATGTGAACCCTGGTTGTTTCGATCGAGCATATAACCGCTAGCCACTGCGTCACTTTTGAGTTCATATTTACATAGGAGCACACGCTACTTGAGGTGAAACACCGGAGAAATTTTTTGTATCTCCATTTTTCCTTTTTCTTGTTTCTTTTTGGTCTCTTGTTTGATTTTCTTAATTTTCTATGGTTTTCGTTTTTCATCATTATAATTCGCTTTTCTCCACTTTTTATTTTTTCCATTCTTTTTTCATTTGATTCTTCTGTTTTCAATGCTTTTCTTTCTTTCTTTTTTTCTCTGGTTTTTGTTTTGTTTTCATTTTTCTTCTTTCTACATTTGTTTTCTTTGGTTTTTTATTGCTCAATTTGGAAGTTTAATTTGTTTCTTTTTTGGGTTTTATTTTTTTCTCCATTTTTTATATTCAAAAACATTCTTTAATAAGCGATCAACATTTTTTGTATACACGCTAAAGATTGTCCAAACGCTTATTCGACATTTTTCAAATACTTGTTGAAAATATTAATACTTATTCAATATTTTTCAAATACCTATTCAACATTTTTCAAATACTCGTTCAACATTTTTTAACGCTTACTGAAAATTTCCAAATACTTGTTCAACATTTTTAATAGTTATTAAACATTTTTCAAATACTTATGAAACATTCACGATATACTCGTTCAACATTTCCAATAGTTATTCAACATTTCTTAGCCCGTGACGGCAACGTAGGGAGTTGCCGTGAAGCCAGGTTTGTCGAGAGTGGCTCTCGGCATTGTTTACTTTGCCAAGTGTCCATGTTTTGGCTCTCGGTGAAGACCCTGACACCCGTCTATGTGGTTTGTCACGCAAGTGCCACGTGAAGGATGTGTGTTGCTTATTCAAGCAGCACACCACCCCCGCATGTATATGCATGGGCCACACGCATGTTGCGGTGCCCCCCCCCCCCAGGCGGTTTCCAGATCGAGCACCCATCCGTTGGCCCCGGCGGTCTAGGGCGTTGACCGGCAGCGAGAGGGGGTAGGCCACGGTGAATACCTGCTTCCTCGTATTATGGAAGGCCATCGTGAGATGACAGACCATGTCTAAGCCCGTTCTGTCACAGGATAGCCCACCGTCGGCTCGATCTCGCGGACAAACGCAGCCGGTCCTGGACGTTCATGCCCGTCTTTGTGGTTTGTCATGCACGTGCCACGTGAAGGACGAGGGGTGCTTATTCAAGCAGCACACCACCCCTGCATGTATATGCATGGGCCACACGCATGTAGGGGTGGTCCCCCCCTCGAGCGGTTTCTAGATCGAGCACCCATTTGGTGGCCCTAGCAGTCTAGGGCGTTGACCGACACCGACAGGGGGTAGGCCACGGTGAATACATGCTTCTTCATGTTACGACAGTTCATCGTGAGGTGACAGACCAAGTCTAAGCACGTTCTATCACAGGATCGCCCACCGTCGGCTTGGTCTTGCGGACGAACGCAACTGGTCCTGGATGTTCCTACTCGTCTGTGTGGTTTTGTCACGCGCACGTGCCACGTGAAGGATGTGCATTGCTTATTCAAGCAGCACACCACCCCTGCATGCATATGCATGGGCCACACGCATGTAGGGGTGTCCCCCCCCCCCCCCCCCCCCCCCGCGGGCGGTTTTCAGATCGAGCACCCATTCGGTGGCCCCAGCGGTCTAGGGCGTTGACCGGCACCGAGCGGGGTAGGCCACGGACGATAAATGCTTCTTTGTGTTACGGCAGGTCATCGTTCTCATGTTTTTCACTGTACAGTGTTTAAAGTTGAGATTTGAACAAATCTAGCCCAAAACATATATAAGTCACAAAAGTCCTTTATCAAAAAACTAAATAAAGTCATGGCTTTTCAAACTTCATAAAAACATATGAGATATCAGATACGAAAAGAGAGTGCCAAAAAAACACTAATAGAAGGAAAATAAATAAGTAGAGCAGTGGTTACCGAGCGTCGATTTACGGCCCTCAGTAACGCCCACCATTACCGAGAGGCACTCTCGGCAGAGACATCGTCATATTATTATTTTTAAATATTTAGCAAATAATATAACACTTTTACTGATAAATGTGACCAGTGGGACCACATGTCAGGGAGGGAAAATGTTTATGTGACGTGTTTTTACCGAGGGTGACGTCGCGGCTCTCGATATAGGTAAATCAAGTGATGGCACCGTCAGTTCCGAACTGGCAGGGCACGTGGCCACCCTTTGCCGTGTGTGGCACTCGGCGTCTGCCCCGTTTGCCATGCAGTGCTTGTTCGCCGTGAGCCCGTGACGGCAACGTCAGCTAGTTGGCGTGAAGTCAGGTTTGCCGAATTTGGCTCTCGGCGTTTCTTACTTTGCCGAGTGCTCGTGTTTTGGCTCTCGGCGAAGAACATGACACCCGGTGTACATGATTTTTTCAGTAGTGTTGGGTGATGAATGTTTGAACAATTGTTTGGTTACATTGAGAGAGAATTTTTCAATCAAGTGAAGGATGAAGATGTGAATCAATCTCTTCCAAAAAGGCGACCGCAGAGTTATATTGTAAGAAGGATATCATCACTTTATCAATCAAAAGGTACGTATGTATTCATGTTGTTGTGGTCTGATACATTGAAATATTGCTATTGCCGTTATGCTTGTTTTGCTCATATATTGCTAGTGTTGCGTTGTTTGGTGCATATACTACATTTAGAGCAAAAAAAATGGATGAATACCCAGCCTTCATTTCCTCGCGCCGCTACTGGGTCGGGGGTGGTGGAAATGGATGGAAGAAACATAAAAGTTGTTGTTTTTGAAAATATGAGGGTAGAAACTACAGATTTTAGAAATACTCTGCTGCCAGACGTAGCCTTAAAGGAACTGGTTTGGTTTAAAACAAATGCTGATGCAAAATACTCGCTTTCTTCCTCTTATTCACATTTCAGCCACCCATGCCAATAGTTTTTTTTTCAGACATGACCCGTGCCATTGCTAGACATATGCTCCTCCTACTCTTGCCAAATGATAGATGCCAAAAGTTCACATATGGTGTTTGCAATATTTACATGTGCCGAGCTGGTGGACAACCTTGGGCAATGAACTTAACGCATCGGTCTATCTATCTATGCGGCCTTGTTAAAACCTTGGGGACAGCGAGAATCCATGACCTTGGGTTTGCCATATGATATTACGGCTAGTGCGCACCCATCGATCCAATCAATCGACTAGTTTATGGCGTCGATCGGCAGGCCAAGACCAAGACTCTGAGCTCAGCTCAGCCACGGATGACTCAAACAATTTCATCTGGCCAGCGGTCCTGCCTAAAAACTGCTGTGTAATACCCGGGCTAGGTTGCTCCCTTAAGAATGCCTTTATTGTAGGTTTTTTACAATTCTGCTTTAATGCATGAAGAAAATAAGGTCGAACTTTACTAGCCAGCTGATTGAACGGCATCTTGGTGTAGGTGCCCATTGATATATACGCCCTGTTTGGTTCATAAGTCCTAAAACTTTTTCTAGTCCCAACTAAAAAGTCCTTAGTCCCTAAAAAGTCCCTTCCTGTTTGTTTTCAGAGACTAAAAGTCCCTAGTCCCTCCCTAGAGGTTATTAAATGAACATGTTACCCCTAGTATACAGAAAAATAATAACCAAACAACACAATGGGGCGGCGGGGCAATGGGTGCAGGAAGGGGCATTGTTGGAAAAGTCTAAAAAAGCCCAAAAAAAGACTCTCCTTGAGAGTCTTCTTCATTTAGTCCCAAAAACAACTTTTAGTCCCTAGTACGTAGTCCCTCCTGTTTGGTTAAAAAGTCTTTAAGAGGGACTTTTTCTAGTCCCTACACCAAAAAGACCCTGGAAACAAACACCCCCATAGTACATAGTTTGTTGGGATGAAGATTGCTAACCAGCCATGCTGCCCGGTGATATTACTTAATTCCGGTGCACATTTGTTAAACCATATTTGTTAAGCTTCCCATCCATGTGAACGGAAAACCTACAAAAGAGTGTCTACTTGCCTCCTCATGTGGCAAACACAGCGTGTATATAGCAAGATAATGTTAGCATTCCGTTAAAAACATTCCGTCGAATATGTGATTTGCCTTCTAAACACTAGTAGAAAAAGGAACATTAGACCCGGTTCGTTAGGGCCTTTGGTCCCAGTTGGGCAACCGGGACTAACGAATCGGGACTAAAGTCGCCCATTTTTAGTTCCGGTTGTGTTACGAACCAGGACTAAAAAATGGGCTCCACGTGGCCGCTGTGGAGCACTAAGGCAGGAGGAACTTGAGTCCCGATTGGTAACACCAACCGGGACTAGAAGGCCGCCACGCGTTAGGAGCTGGGGTTTAGGGTTTGGAGGGTTTGGGGTTTTGGAGGGTTTAGGAGTTTCATTTTGTGTTTCCCTTTTCATTTTGTGTTTACCATTGATATTTTTTATTTAGGGTTTTTATTATTATTTATGTTTTCCATTCAACTTGACGCTACTACATATAGCAATGAAAGAACCATTACACAACATCGTGATGAATATAGAGAAGTGACCTCTTTCTCCGTGCTTGATCGAACAACAATTTTTCGTATATATATTCGACGCTACTACATATAGTACAAGTTCATGCATATATACGATATAATTTCCCTTACGATCCCTAATATCTAGTTACCAAAATGAGCTACCAATTCACGATGGTATTCTCCGGTTTTAGCTATGACCTCTTCAAGTAAGGATCCCGCCAATTCCTCTTGAATTGCTCGCACGCGATCCTTTGGTAGGAAACCGTCCCGCATCCGTTGGATCTAATTTAAAGAAGGGCGTCAATATATATGAATGAAACTCAACACAATTGATGGTAATAAAATAAAATTGTGAATATTGTTTACATACTTCAGGTTGTTCTAAAACCCTGCCCTTCCCACAGGTCGTCTGGCGAATGAACTCGCAAACGTAGTATTCACATAAGTTATTCCTGTCTCCCTACCTGGAGCACCTTACGAGAATAGAGTTCAATCAAAATAATAATCAAGCATGATAATGATACTGAAACTAGAATCAAAGAGATGCGCGGACCTAGCTAGTACTACTTATATTGAGTTGTTGAAATTGTAGCTCCTCTTTCCATTCACCCCTAACCTCCTTGGTGAACAGTTTTCAAACCCTGCCGGGCAAAGAAAATGAATAAAGAAGTTATTAATTACTTGATATCAGGAAATGAACAAAATTGTCGATATAGTGCGATAATGATTGAAATTACCTCTAGAGCATTTCACTCAGGCCCGCCCACATGTCAGGGTCTTTACGTTACGAGTCCATGACGGGTACTTTTCCTGCGTCAAACTGAATGACTAGCAGAATAAAGTTGAACCCGGGCACGCATAACTCATCAATTACACTTAACACCGAGTAAGCGAAACAGAATGTGTACAAGACAGTAACACTCACTTGAAGTTGTAAGGAAATAGTATTTCCCTTTTGGTTTGTTGTCGAATTAACGCCCTTAGCAAGTTATCCTCTGTTTCCTTGTCATTGTTTGTACCGTAACTTCATGTATGATATTTGGGTTAATGAACTGATGATAGTTTTGTCGATGGCGTCTTGATTGTATAACTGAAATAATTCATTAAATTCAATGTACATCTCCTCGTCTCCATTGAAGTAATGCTCATCTCTAATTCCCACCATGAGAAAACTGCTCCCTTCCTTTGAGGCTTCCATGTACCACTCATGCAATCTTCGCATTTGTGTTGGTAGAAGCTGGACCTCCTCAGGTCAGACGAGAGGCTTTTCGTGCACATATCTGTATGCTAACTCAGCCATGGGGTACTCTGCCCTGCTTAAGAATTGAGAAAGAGTTGCTGCTACCTCCGGATCATAATCCTTATCGGAAAACACGTTGAACGGGGGGCACGATTGGTTTTTCTGGTCTCCAAGATGGGGAATTGTTTTCCCTTGCACTACTACTACTTCCTGACTGCTACTGTTTATAATTATGTGACTTCATAATAGAGCGGGCATAGTTTGATGGCAGAGGAGGCGGTGGTGGTTGCGTAAGGTTTTCCAGAAACTACTTCGCTTTTGTTGGATCTATTTTCTCCGTTAGGTCGGGCTGATTCGATGCAAGCTGGTGTTTCACATCGGCATCCACGACCTTCTTGATTTACGCATCAGTCATATTGTATGTTAACTTGGAAGGATCCTCCTTGACGCTCTTCCTTGTACCTGCTCTGCATTTCTTCGCAGTTGTAGTACTAGCCGCCGGAGCCTTGGATCTCTTCCTCTTAGACAGCGGCGGAGGCGGCAGAGTCTGCTGACGCGGTGGAGTCTGCGGATGCGGTGAAGGCGGCGGAGACGGCTAAGGAGTTGATGGCCCTGGCGTCCAATGTGGAAGCATGATGTGTTCCTTTTTCCATAGAATGGTAGTTTTTCTAGCATATCCTAGTTCAGTCTCCCTTTCACCTATAGGGAACTCAAGCTCCAGCTGCTCAAATCCTTTGAGAACAACAGCATAGCCATTTCGAATCGGAGCGCAATGGTGAGTTCCATCATGTACAGGAGGTAAGGCGAAGCCGTTCACCACCTTCACGGATAAGTTCATGCATTTCACATGTAGTTCACAAATTTCCCTCTACGTGATATCATCCACGGGGTAGCGAGGAGCCGTGATATCATCTATGGGCCAAACGAGCTCCGTGGAAGCCACGCAATTTTTTTGCTGAGAAAGATGGTTCGGCAGTATCGAGTGGAGGCTCTTCGTGCCGCTGAGATGGGCCGGTAGCTTGCTGGCTGGTAAGTGCCTTTATTTGCTTCTGTTGCCACTCTAGTTTTTCTTCTACCTTCTGCAGCCGGTCCATCCTGTTTCTTTTCTCTCGCTTGCCTTCTATAGGTGGCACTGCAGCCGGGAAACCCAATCTTCCACGGAACAGAGCCTGGTGTGCCTCGTGTTCGTCCACTGTGTTCAGCATTCCCGAGGGCGCGTGTCAGCTCATGCTCTCTCTGTCGGGATTGAACTTCCCGTCCTGCACGTCCTTCATTGCATTTTTAAGTGCTTCGACGGGTGTTGCAAGTTGCTCTTTTGTATAAATACACCTCCCTGTTTCTGGGTTCAACATTCCCCCATGTCTGTAAAACCAAGCCCTTGCCCGTTCGGTCCACGGAAATGGCTCTGGATCGATCCCTTGAGCAATCAGGTCATTCTTAGTTTTCTCCCACTTAGGCCTAGCAACCTTGTAGCCACCTGACCCCATAACATGGTGATATTCCTTCTTTGCAGCATTTGTCTTATTTGTTTCTGACCTTTTCTTAGCTTCAGCCGAGTTCTTGTACTTCACAAACGCGCCCTAGTGATCTTTTATCTTCTCATTTCCTCCGGTGAATGTTGAAGTCTTGTTTTTATGGACATAGTCTTGGTTCAATCTTTTCTTCCAATTGCAGAATAGTGCGGCCATCTTCTTGAGAGTCCACGCCTTGACTTTTCACTCTATAACTTGATCCACTTCTGGCGGTAGGGTGAAATTTGTCATGAGCGTATTCCAAAGCATTTCTTTGGATCTACTATCAACATAAGTAACTCCATCATCCGCCTTTGGCTTATTCCATTATTGAATGGTGATCGGGATGTTGTCCCTAACATTAACTCCGCACTGACTTACAAATGCATCAGCGGTCCACTTGGGAGCAATCGGTTTGCCATCTGCAGTGACTTCTTCGATCTTGATCCTTTCATTATCGCCCTACCTTTTTCCGGACTTCGTTTCTTTATAGAAGATTGGCTCGATACGGAAGGCTAAAAGAAGAAAGAAGTGTTAATATATGTATATACAAATCAATTAATGCATCTAGTCAGCAGAGGCTTAATTAATATATATACCTCGTCGGACCTTGTAATAATTAAGGGTCCAACACCGGAGCCGTCATCTTCTCTCTCCATTCCCTCACCGGAGCCGTCGATTCCCTCACCGGAGTCGTTCAGAAACTGAGTGGTGATATCATCATCTCTGTCGCGGATTATTTCCTCCAACATGTCTTCTTGTTCTTCGTCGATGGCATGTTCCATAGTTTTTGCAAAGACTTGCAAGTTACTCCCTCCGTTCCAAAATAGATGACTCAACTTTGTACTAACTTTATTCCAAAATAGATGACTCAATTTTGTACTAACTTTAGTATAAAGTTAGTACAAAGTTGAGTCATCTATTTTGGAACGGAGGGTGTATTTCATAAGCATTTTATATATTTTTAGTATTCTGAACAGAACATCAAGTTTATTTATTTTAACATATATGATGATGACAAAACATAATCTACAAGAGAAATCGAAACTAATGCATATAAATAATGTCTCGATCGGAGTTTAAAAATTCTTGAGTTTAAAAATAAAAATAAAACATGAACCTAATATTCACATGAGCATAAAGCAACACCCAATAATTCATCTTGACATGATATTAGATCTCCTTTCATTTCACAAGTTTGGATGCAAAATAAATAGATAGGACACAAATATATAATTTGAATTGAATGCAACAGAAGAAACGGAAAACATGTGGGAATCAGAGACATCGATAGTCTCTTTTGGGAGACATGTGGTATGAGTGTTCTCAATGGCAATTGAGCTTGGGGCTCATTCGCATTGCTAGTTCCACTATCAACAAGGGTCACATCCTTAGTGGATGAAATGGGCTTATGCTTACCTTCTCGGCCATGGAGACACTTTAGTAAAAACATTGCTTCGGTATCCTACTTCTCTATGTGTCTATTATCTGCACAAAAAATGGTAGGGGCTTATAATTTGTGCAGATCAGGAAAAAGCATGAAATTGGTAATAAAGTATATTATTCTTGATTGATGGCGATGATTGTGATTTGAGTTTGTAGGTTTCACCAAACCAAAGCAATTTGTATCAACATGTTGATGTTTCCACGTACCTATGAACATGAGCATTATCTTATGAATTTGGACATGTCATGAGTTGCATCGTGATGACTTTGTCCACTTCTTTTCGGAATGGGTCCATATACCTATGAATTATGAATTATGAAATAATATGTAACTTTGTATGACCTTCGCCTCTTATAGGAACAAAACTCAACAACAAATGGACACATCAACCATCCTATGACCAATCATCATACACACAACACATTGTCATCAAATGAAGACATAATTAGTAATCACTTGTAACAAATTGGTGAGCATAAACACAAAACTGATAAGCCCGCGGTGATCAAACACACATGTTACAAGTTTCTCTGTTTTGATTTTTTTCTGTCTAGACAATGGTAAGGAGCGGAATCGGGGACGGCTTACACAACGGGGGCGGCATTGCCGGGGAGAGGGGACAGCGAGGCTCAGGGAGGAGGGCCAGGAGGTCCGGCGAGTGAGGGCGGCGACGTCTCGTGGTGGTTCGGTGTCGACCAGCGGGGGCGGCGAGGCTCGGTGACACAGCTCGGGGAAGAGGTCGAGGAGGTCCGACGACGGTCAGCGGGCTCGGGGACGGCTCGGAGGCGACGGAACAATGACGGGGATCTCCAGCAGCCTGGCGGTGTCGTGGTGGTTCGGCGTCGGGGGAGGGAGAAAATGGAGAGGAAGATTGGCGGGAGGGAGAAGGCGCGGTTTAATACCTCAGGCCATTCGTCTCGGTTGGTGCCACCAACCAGGACGAAAGGGTCTTTAGTCCCGGTTGGTGGCATAAACCAGGACTAAAGGCCTACCTTTTGTCCCGGTCGGAGCCACCAACCGGGACTAAGCTAAATTTCACCAGCCCAAAGGGCACGAAAGCTTAGGCCGTTAGTCCCGGTTGGTGGCTCCGACCGGGACTAAAGGTAGGCCTTTAGTCCCGGTTTGTGCTACCAACCGGGACTAAAGTTATTTTTCCTATTTTTAGTTTTAGACCTTTTTAGGATATTTTTGTTTTAGTTTAGTTTTAAAAAGATTAAAAAACAATAGCATACATACCTAATTTTCATTTAATTGTTTTTGCTATTTAAATTCTTAACAAAAATACTTTATGAAAATTTTAGTTGGATAAATTTTACTTTCTATTAACTTTACTTTAGATCAGAAACAATTTGTATTATTAGTTGAATTCTTTTATTTAATTCTAAGTTAATATTATTTTGATCATAAATAGAGTTTTCTAAAAGCTTTTTAGTTGATTCTTTTTGCTATTGAAGAATATTATAAAATACTTTATTTACCTAATAATGTTATATTTTTCTGTTAAGTTATTAGTTTGGTATTTTTCTTGGTTGCTAAAGTTTTTATTTAGGACAAAAGCTATTTTTGTTATTTGTAGTTAATCCATACAGTTCGCTTACGAGTTTTTTATTTGGATTTCCATGAAGTTTTGTTTTGCTTTCTATTTGTAGTTAAGTCATACACTTCCCTTAAGTATGCTTGTTAGATGAATGCTTATATGAATGCAATGTTTGATTATATAGATTTTCATCAGAGAATGATAAATAGTTCTATCAAGTTATTTATCATAGGTACCATTGCCTCAACATTTCTCATTCAAGGGCCAGCATCAGGTGGTGGTTTGTCAATATGGTTTCGAAAATATGACACAAAGCGATCAATGCTGTCAAAATCTTTCTTCCGGAATCTAAATCCCTTAGGGTATAACCCAACATACTCATGATGTGGGTTTGTACTCCTGATGTGAGATAATATAAAGGTTCCCTCAAAACCATCTATGTCCATTTTATAGTTTGAGCAACTGAACATTGTTAAACATGTCCAAATGAGCTCAAACTTGGTACACCTGCTAAAATGGTCTAAACATTCATCTAGGCCAAGTGGTGCATCAAGGAAAACAATTGAGCTTGGTCAAAGTATGCCAAAACCAATTCTGCCCATCTCCAGGGTTTGAGAAAGTTACATCGGCAACTTTCTCCCATTGATCTCAGTTTTTTACCACATTGCTATATGGTCATGAGCATCACCCCCATCAAGTGCCACAAGTTGGAGAACAAGTTAACTTGATCAAGGCTTGTCAAGACGATTTCTGCCCATTTCTAGGGTTTGAACAATTTACATTGCAAAGTTTCTTCAAATGAGCTACAAATTTGCACACTATCTCAAATTGATACCAAGCTCATTCCTGATAAATGCCAAAGCCATTGGATTCCTCTAAGTACCTCTATTCATCATCAAACACCTTCTGCCGAAATCTTGTGGTCAATGATTGGGGTACCAAATGGATTCACCTTTAGCTCAAATTTTTAGCAGAGCTCACCCTAGTCATACTAAATCTACCTCTATTAAGTCTCTCTCTTAAATAGCTCAAAATATTGGTCAAACCCTCAATTACCCTTGATGACCCACAAGTGTAGGGGATCTATCATAGTCCTTTCGATAAGTAAGAGTGTCGAACCCAATGAGGAGCAGAAGGAAATGACAAGCGGTTTTCAGTAAGGTATTCTCTGCACTGAAATTATCGGTAAAAGATAGTTTTGTGATAAGGTAATTTGTAACGGGTAACAAGCAATGAAAGTAAATAAAGTGCAGCAAGGTGGCCCAATCCTTTTTGTAGCAAAGTACAAGCCTAGACAAGTTCTTATATAGAGAAAAGCGCTCCCGAGGACACATGGGAATTATCATCAAGCTAGTTTTCATCACGCTCATATGATTCGCGTTCGTTACTTTGATAATTTGATATGTGGGTGGACCGGTGCTTGGTGACTGCCCTTTCTTGGACAAGCATACCACTTATGATTAACCCCTATTGCTAGCATCCGCAATTACAAAAGAATTATTAAGGTAAACCTAACCATAGCATGAAACAAGTGGATCCAAATCAGCCCCTTACGAAGCAACGCATAAACTAGGGTTTAAGCTTCTGTCACTCTAGCAACCCATCCTCTACTTATTACTTCCCAATGCCTTCCTCTAGGCCCAAATAATGGTGATGTGTCATGTAGTCGACGTTCACATAACACCACTAGAGGAGAGACAACATACATCTCATCAAAATATTGAATGAATACCAAATTCACATGACTACTAATAGCAAGACTTCTCCCATGTCCTCAGGAACAATGGTAACTACTCACAAAGCATATTCATGTTCATGATCATAGGGGTATTAATATGCATTAAGGATCTGAACATATGATCTTCCACCGAATAAACCAACTAGCATCAACTACAAGGAGTAATCAACACTACTAGCAACCCACAGGTACCAATCTGAGGTTTTGGTACAAAGATTGGATACAAGAGATGAACTAGGGTTTGAGAGGAGATGGTGCTGGTGAAGATGTTGATGGAGATTGACCCCTTCCCGATAAGAGGATCATTGGTCATGACGATGGTGATGATTTCCCCCTCCCGGAGGGAAGTTTCCCCGGCAGAACAGCTCCGCCGGAGCCCTAGATTGGTTCCGCCAAGGTTCCGCCTCGTGCCGGCGGAGTTTCGTCCCGTAAGGTTGCTTATGATTTTTTCTAGGGTAAAAGACTTCATATAGCAGAAGATGGGCACCGGAGGGCTGCCAGGTGGCGCACGAGGCAGGGGGCACGCCCAGGGGGTAGGGCGCGCCCCACCCTCGTGACCAGGGTGTGGGCCCCCTCTAGTACTTCTTCCGCTTAATATTTATTATTAATTTCAAAAATGACTTTCGTGGAGTTTCAGGACTTTTGGAGCTGTGCAGAATAGGTCTCCAATATTTGCTCCTTTTCCAGCCCAGAATCCCAGCTGCCGGCATTCTCCCTCTTTATGTAAACCTTGTAAAATAAGAGAGAATAGCCATAAGTATTGTGACATAACGTGTAATAACAGTCCATAATGCAATAAATATCGATATAAAAGCATGATGCAAAATGGACGTATCAACTCCCCCAAGCTTAGACCTTGCTTGTCCTCAAGCAAGAGCCGGTATCGAAAAATATGTCCACATGTTTAGAGATAGAGGTGTCGATAAAATAAAATACGGATATGAGGGCATCATGATCATCTATTTATATATAAAAAGTGCTTTATGGGGTAACCAGAAAAAAAGAGAATTAGCCTAGAAAATCTCATAATAATTTGAAACATCTAGCCATCAATTTAAACTTATTAGGCAAGCCCATTGGATTAAAAGATCAAAAATATTACCCACCAATGCCCTTGATAAGTTATCTTGGCCACGTAAAAAAAAACAGCTCCACCAAAGTGCACGTATCTTACCTAGGAGGAGAAATAGCACGCTCACGCCCTCCCATCAAGAAAAGAAAAAAAAACAAGTCCTAGACCTCTCATCCTAAAAGCAAAAAACGCCTAAGAGAAAATGCCGCCGCCGCCTTCGCTTAATCGTCAAGTAGAACCTGATGCATGGTTCGGTGCCGGCGGTGATACATCGTTGATGGATCCAATCAGGTACGTCTTGCTTCCTCGAGCCTTAATTAATTAGCTGGCCGTGAAAGAGTCAGATTGAAGAAGTGTTGGGCCTGCCCTAATCTTAGCAAGTAGCAGATCGACATGCAGATCGTTTGAACCCAGGGGCAAGTAACCAAGTACTAGCTGGCTGCACTTCCATGCATGAGCGCCTCCATAGGTATGCATGTACGCAGCTGGATCCCATGCCTCCCGCTCCTGATGCATGCAATGGTAATGGCAAACAGATTTGATCTACGTACATACTATTAAGCAAGCTCGACTACTTTGTATACATCTATACTTGGATAGGGCGTAATACTCACATGATTTGTTTACTTCCTTTTGCATTAAGACACAGTGGCCGGAAAATCAATAATTTATTAGAAGCAAGGCTTCATAGTATGATTTGTAAGGGGTGTGTTGCTGATGTATGCTGCCCACACACGTATCTTTAATTTAGTAATGAGTAGGAGAAAGTTGGTTCTGCGAAATATAATTAGAGATGCAAACTTAATTAAGCCTTCAGCCAAACAAACGCCTACACGCACGTACTAAGCCTTTTGCCGAACAAACACACGACTATTTTAATCTATTTTATATGTTGATACGTATATGTGCTGGCAATGGGCGGAATCCCCACTTCAATCTTAACGATTAATGTTTAGAAGCTTGATCGTTAATAACATAAGAAATGCATCTACTCTGATGTATGTTAACAGAATCATCATCAGAAGAAAGTAGTTTATTACAGTTTAAGATATGTGGCCAGAATAGCACAGGTTGGCTAATAGAACAATGCACACGAGCCTGGAAATTTTCTGGCCACCTCTTCAATAGCATCACACCTTCATGATCCTATGAAGCACAAGATTGGTTCACCTAACATAACCTGTTAATACCTCAGTATCCTGATAATTCAATAATTGCATATGTATGATTCATTTTAGATCACTTGGTGTGTTGATCTACATATGCTCAATTACTTGGCGATGATAATGTGTACTGTAGAGCCGTAGAGGAATTCCAACGTTACAGGATATGTAAGTAGAAATGTATATATTCATATAAAATTGATTATTCGACAAATTTAAATACTTATTTTTGCCACGGCACGAACAGATACAGCCGACCAAAATGGTTAATTTTTTCTTAGTGCAATATTCGTTTGTTATGTAGTTTATCCTGGAGCATATAGCTAATTTTTTTTTAAATAATACATTTTTTTATATTACAGAAATAATACGCAAAAAAAAGAATTTTCAAAAATAATACACCATCGGCCTACTGCAGGCCGACTGAGCCCAGTCGGCCCACAGCAGGCCGATTGGTGGCCCATCAGTTTGCTGCTGGCCGATTGGGCTGTCGGCCACCAGATCAAGCCCAGTCGGCCTGCAGTTGGCCGACAGGGTCCAGTCGGCCTGCAGTACACCGATAGGCCTGCAGTGGGCCGACTATGCTCAGTTGGCCTGCTGTGGGCCGACTGGTGCATGCCTATTTTTAATAATACATGATGATATTTTTTAAAAGTATATATTTTAACACGTTATGAATACATGGTAACATTTCTTCAAATACATTTTTAATGGAAATACCATTTTTTTAAACCACACAACATTTTTTAAAATGCTTTTTTGAAATTTTCACAAACTTTTTTTAGAAACACGCGAATATTTTCTTAAAATGTCATGATCCATCTAAACATTTGTTAACCCACGTGATATGTGAGTATATTGATTGTAATATCATCTTATATTATGGGATGAAGGGAGTACCATTTTTTACAATGTCATGGATATTTTTTGGAAACACGAGAATATTTCCAGCAAAGGTGACGTACATTCATTTAGTGGCACGAACCATTTCTTTTCATATTTTCCAAAAAAATTGCATGCATTTTTTGAAAGGCGGGAACCTTTTTCCATTGTGATGAACATTTGTTTTGAAAGTTATCGACATTTTCAAACTGCGCTTTTCCCGCCACCCATTTCCCGCCACCCATTTCCCGCCACCCGTTTCCCTCCTCCCGTTTCCCGCCAACCTTTCCCGCCATACCGCAGTCGTTCTTTCCCGCCATTTTCTCGTCTCTACCTATAAAACCCCCTTCAGACGGAGCTGGATAAGCATTGCAGTGTAGTGTAGTTGAGATGTCCCATTATCCTTTCGATCGTAGTTTTCACCCTGGGATGAGCAGGACTCTTCTGAGGCTAGCTACCGATTTCAGGATGGATAATAGGATAGTTCCATGGGACGAACTCACCGGTAGTGACACCATAATGAATGAGTTGGCTCACCAATTACGTAGGTCTGGGTGGCCTGAAAGGACCTATGAGGAGGTACGTAAAGAACTTCTTAGGTTGCATGACAGGTGGAAGAAGGTAGTGGTGCCGAAGAGTGAAACTTTTAGAAGGATTGCAGCAAATAATCCATGTTTATGGACTGAGGAGAGCGAGGACGAAGATGATATCTTCATGCCGCCGCTTCCGGGTTCTGCATCGTCGAAGGGCAAGAGTTCTTCATCATCGAAGGGCAAGGTTTCTGCATCGTCGAAGGGCAAGAGTTCTTCATCATCGAAGGGCAAGGTTTCTGCATCGTCGAAGGGCAAGAGTTCTTCATCGTCGAAGGGCAAGAGTTCTGCATCGATCGAGGATGACGATGATGACTTCATGTAGTTTTTATGCTGTATGTTGTGAGTTCAGTTACGTGCCATTTAATTTAGATGTAGTTCTATCTAGTTGTTTGTAATGTCTCGTTGTATGAATATTATGTTCTATCTAAATATGATCTTGTAGAGTAGGCATATGTCTCGTACATAAGTACATAGTCATTTGTCTCATACATAGAATAGACATAAGTCTCACACAGAAATAGATGGTAATGTCTCTACTGATACATAGCAGCGGCAATGACGACGTCTGGCCTGCCGGGGAGGCGGATCTCGAATGACAAATTCATCACATATAACTCGGTTTCCTGTAGCAATGCAACTGAACAACCCTTTTCCATTCCCATTCGCTCAGCATTTCTTGAATCTTGCCATCATCAGTTATGTCAATCAATTTTCTTTCCCCAGGGCCATCTGAATGCTTCCTGCTGACGTAGTACACAAAATCGTCTTCCTTCAACCCTTGCTTCAACATGAATTTAGTCTTCAACCAATCAAAAGTGAGGTCCACTTCACTAACTTGCACAACACTTGGAGACAAGCCTTGGACATGAACAATAGGGCTAAGCACCCACTGAGTACCCTCATCCATCTGCAATACACAAATCGCATTGAGTACCTACCCTACCCCTTAATATCCCCACTAACAAATATTAGACATGTCTATATATTACGAAGCTATATATTACAGAATATTAACAGAGCAACTAATACAATTCACCCACCTACAATTATATTACGAATATTTGCCGTAGCAACTACAAATATTGACAGATTAATATATTTGACTGGACTGCCTATATTACGGACCTTTTTTCTGGACTCCTACATATACTGACACTCCTAAATACTTGACATCCACATATAGGACGGATTATTACCGGAGCAACTACACATTTTTACACAACTAATTAGTTGACATCTAAATATATTAACAAATACTACCGGAGCACCTACGAAAAATAAAATATGGCTGAAATATACCCTTGAAGCGTGCGTGCGAAGGATGAACGACGAACGGCGGCCACCAAACTGCCGGTGCTCTGGCTCCAACGAAGAACGACGAACAACAGCTTCACCTCCACCACAGTGCCCCAACTTCACCACCAGCACACTGCAATGCTTATCCAGCTCCGTCTGAAGGGGGTTTTATAGGTAGAGAGGAGAAAATGGCGGGAAAGGGTTGGCGGGAAATGGGAGGAGGGAAACGGGTCGCGGGAAACGGGTGGCGGGAAACGGGTGGCGGGAAACGGGGCGGGAAATGGGAGGAGGGAAACGGGTGGCGGGAAACGGGTGGCGGGAAAAAGTTGGCGCGAACATATGGCGGGAAAAAGTTGGCGCGAACATATGACGATGATGACTTCATGTAGTTTTTATGCTGTATGTTGTGAGTTCAGTTACGTACCATTTAATTTAGATGTAGTTCTATCTAATTGTTTGCAATGTCTCGTTGTATGAATATTATGTTCTATCTACATATGATCTTGTAGTTCCGATAACAGAGTACTAAAATAGAGTAGGCATATGTCTCGTACATAAGTACATAGTCATTTGTCTCATACATAGAATAGACATAAGTCTTACACAGAAATAGATGGTAATGTCTCTACTGATACATAGAAGCGTCAGTGACGACGTCTGGCCTGGCGGGGAGGCGGATCTGGAATCGGGGACCATCCCAACCTGTCGGGTGCCCTAATGTGATGAGGAGACCAAATTGCCTCATAACCCTCTGTTGTGCCATCTCCTCGACGAAGACATCGAAGATGATCTTCGATTTTGTCATCCAGTAATCTCGGTCCCTTGTGCATAGCACAGACATACCAGCAGGGTATCTCGCTTGTATGGCTGCTTCCGTGTAGGGCTGCCAGATGACCCCGGTGTACGCATCGAACTGCTCGTTCAATGTTGTGTATGCCTTCCTGGTCTGATCACTAGCAAAGCGTCTCTGCAGAGAATAAAAGTTAGTAGCCGCTAGCATCGATCGATCTCTTGTGCAGAAAAAGTTGCATTAAACTACAACACGGTGCATACCTTGCGACGAGTCCAACACAGACCGAAAGTAGGCATGTCGATGCCGTCAACATCAAACATGGCGTCTATAGGCTCGTGAACACGTACATCTGGTCGCCCTATAGAGAACCTCTCCCACGACCACAGCTGTAGGAATAGAGGGCATCCAAGAAGGGCTGGCTTTCTCGATGTAAGCTGGCAACCGTTGCACATACCTCGGTATGTAGCCGCTAACACCGCCGAACCCCAACTCCTCTGTCTGATCTGATCCGCCGTCTGAGCGCTCGCTATCTCGAGTGCCATAGGGATGTAGACGGCGCTAATAGTGGTGACATGGTTCTCCGTGAACATCACCTTGCCGAAGAGCCACAGTAAGTAGGCCTCGAGGCTCCGAGTGATCTGTTCCGCAGTCAACGGCGCCCGGAAGTTCTGGATCTGCATTAAGCGAAGAGAAAGTTTTAGTAAGCCGCAATTATTTTCTGTAAAACTTTATGCGCGATAACTTGAAGAGAATAGGTAGGGGAAATTACCCGGAAATTTAGCAACCACTCATACTTAGGTCCGTGATGCTCCCATACCGGATCCGGAGCATCCGGAAAAACACCGTGAAAACGTTCTGTAAGAGCTCGCTCCCAACCAGCCGGTGCGTCCAACGGTCCTACGGCATGACCTGCCAACTGTAGTCCGAGCAAAAGTGACACATCCTCCAGAGTAGGAGCCATCTCTCCCCATCTGAAGTGAAACGTGTGGGTCTCTGGCCTCCAACGGTCCACTAAGCAGCTCAGCAAAGACCCATCGATGGCGACGCGTTTCTCACCCGGGATAGACTCAACCAGACGCGCGAAAGGTAAAAGGCCGGCCCATTTCAACCTTCATCAGAGAACTTTTCAGTTAGTGTCTCCCATTTCAACCATTAATATGCATGTCAGTGTGCAAATTAATAAAGCACGTACCGCTGAAGCCATCCTGAGTGTATCTTCCAGTTTTCCTTAGGAGTGCGAGTGACCAGAGGCTCAAGCTTGCGCTCATACCATATCACAGCACGATGACCCCTATCAATGTCCCCATTCAGCAACCACAATCCCGACATTCCTGCACATACAAAATTCAGAACATAGTGTCACACTTAATAAAAATTCAGAACAAAGTGCCACACTTAATAAAAATTCATAACATAGTGCCACACTTAATAAAAATTCAGAACATACTGTCACACTTATTACAAATTCAGAACATAGTGCCACACTTAATAAAAATTTAGAACATAGTGCCACACTTAATAAAAATTCAGAACATAGTGCCACACTTAATACAAATTCAGAACATAGTGCCACACTTAATACAAATTCAGAACATAGTGCCACAGGACACTTAATATAAATTCAGAACAAACTAGTGCTAGCTTAGCTTCTTCCTCTCGCCCTTACTCCTCTACTACCTCTACCTCCTCTTCTTCCCCGGTTGCCTCGTCCACGCCCAGTGACGAAAGTGGGACAATTAGTGTCCCTATGGCCAAATTCATTGCATAGAATGCATTGCCTAGTCGGACCTCCTGCTTCAGATTCATCCATATCATTTCGGATGCGCTGACACTGCCGTCTGCCTCTACTTGTATGCATATGCTCTGGGTTTGGAATGTAACGCCTTTCGGCGGGGTTGACGCTGTTGAAATTACCCATTGATCGAAAACCCATCAGCTCACCTGTCCAGGTATTGAGGACATCCTCTTTCAGAAAATATGGAGACACAAACGATATTGCGTCCATTCCAAGCTGCCCGCAAGCAGCAAGTACATGTGAGCAAGGTAGGTGAAGCAATTTCGGTTTATTGCATGTGCACTCACACGTTGGCCAGGCTTCATTGCCAATTTTCACCTCATGCGTCCTCAACTCATTTGCACATCCGAATTTGTTGTTGGCTAAGCGGACCTCAAACCTTCTTTCTTGATTACCGATGGCGACTACAGTGTGTGACCTAGCTTTTTGCATCTTGTTGTCCATGTACTTCGTGACTCTTTCACAGTACCGTGTATTTGGGTTGTTCAAGATATGCTGCTCTGCTATTTGACGTCTGTCTCTGAAATACTTGACGGTGCCATAGAAAATACCCTCAACGATGGCTGTAAGTGGCAATGCCCGGTTTCCTCTGAGGACAAAGTTGTATGTTTCCGCGAGGTTTGTTGTCATGACACCGTACCTTGCTTCATGTGTGTCATGTAGCAAAGACCACCTCTGCAGAGGCTCATGCTCTATCCACTGCTCGAAGGTTTTAATCGACCTCCCGAGCCTTCTCCTAGTACCAGGTGGGTCAAAGCCTGGCAGGTCACATAGCCCAACAGCCTCCTCCTCCACGGCCGCTGTTCCTGTTGCCAACTGTGCAGCTACTGCTTCAACATGTGCCCTCACCGCTGCATCTCTTGCAGCTTTCCTGTCCCTCACGTGTCTCTGCGTGCACACATTAAGTCTGTCGCATATCAAATTGTACTTCCATAACTGGTTCTGCTTCCAGAGTTTTTTGAACAGATTCATCAGGTTCTTATTTCTAAACTGCGAGAAGAAATTAGCCCCAAGATGGCGCATGCACCAACGGCTCTGCAAGTCCTGCCATGGAACTTGTTCCTCAGGGCCTGGGTTTGTCAGTGTCCTTATTGCACTGAGTATACCTGCATGCCTGTCATGAAGGATGCACACATTGGGCTTCTCCTTAACAACTGATATTTTCAACTGCCTGAAGAACCATGTCCAACTTTCAATGTTCTCACTCTCCACAAAAGCAAATGCCAGTGGGACGACTTGATTTTGGCCGTCTTGACCTATGGCTGTCAGGATCTGACCCTTGTACTTGCATGTGAGAAAAGTACCGTCAACACATATCACCGGTCGGCAATGCCTGAAAGCTTCGATGCATACACCGAAAGAGAAGAAGAGACGATGCAAAACCCTCACAGTTGGGAACTCTGGCATGAACATGTCTTGGATATCGATATAGGTGCCTGGATTCCGCTGCTGCAGGGTGTGGAGGAGGTGGACAACAGAGTCATATGCATCAAAATAAGAACCAAATCTCCTCTCAAGCGCTGCATGCTTAGCCCTCCAAGCCTTGCCATAAGAAATTCTGTACTTCAACCTGGCGAACACTTTTGTCTGCACTGCCTTCACTTACATAGCTTTGCCTTGCACTATCTCATCGTAAAACAGTCGAGCAATAAGCGTGGATGAAAGGTTGGCATGATCTTGAGGGATGCAGGGAATAAGACAAGTGTGATTAACTAAGTCACTTATCACCCAACTTGTGCCGTACTTAGGGAGAAAGCCGTGCACCCTTACGGGACAATCTGCGTTCTTGCATACCATTGTGAGGAATTTCTGACTGGACACCTCAGCTTTGAAAACCCTTTGCGTGGACATTGCCCAATTAATTATTGCATCCTTCAGGGCTTGCTATTTCGGATACATAGCACCCGTCGCAATATTGTTCTGGTGATATTGCCAGGCTGAATCATGTCCATCATTCACGGTCATTGCAGATGATAAGTCATGATTCCACCATGCAGGATTCGGGACCTCCTCTGCATTTTCTTCTTCATCTGACTCGTCAGAATCATCGGCATGACCCCTTTCAACATCGGTGTCTTCTTCTTCCATCTGGTTCTGCATGTGCCCATCTACCTCGTCAGCGTCCACCTCGCCATTGTAATCACCATCGGCATTTCCTCCTTCTACCTGACTACTCTGCCCTGGTTCATAACCATAAGCATTTCCTCCTTCTACCTGACTACTCTGTCCTTGTTCGTAACCATAAGCATTTCCTCCTTCTACATGACTGCTCTGTCCTTCGTAGCCACCCTCCCCTTCATGTGCAGTGACCTCCTTCACGACGGGAAGCACTAAAGCAACAGGATTGCATCCCCTTCGTTCACAACCTTGTAACCACCGCACCCAATCGGAGTCTCCCTCTATTGGCCTCAAATAAAAGTAAATTTTTGAACTTGACCGTGTCCACAATGCATGAACACCGACGGTGTGTGTTTCAGTATCAAGACCTAAACTTGCCGCAATCCATTCTTTCAACTGACTAACAGACCATGTTTGTGGTGCGCTGTTTGCCACCTCTATGTGAGTAAATTCACTCAGATCTGCTCCCAACTCATTTGTTTGGACAGTACCAGGACCATAGTAAAATCTCAACTTCACTACATCGGACATCTCGACTCACCTATTTTTTTTCAACATAGAAATACAAGTATTAGACATGTCTATATATATATATATATTACCAGGACCATAGTAAATTTCACGATCAATATAATTTAATCTATGTGGACGATTATGATGAGTTGCTTGACTCTTCTTTTAATAATAATATAATAAATAGGCCCATGTTTACTAATAATAAATAGGCCTCAAATAATAATAATAATATAACCGACAAATATGATAATTCAGTTTATTTGAATTATATGGCCCATGTTGATGTATTTTTATTTTAATCTATGTTAAGAATAATTAAAAAAAGGCATGCGTCTTATTTCTACGATCATGTAAAATTCTTCCTTGCAAAGAAGTTTTTATCCGAAGTTTTTTTGTTAAACTACAGCGTGGCCGTTTAAAAAAAACAGTGTGACTGAAACGTTTTTTAACATGTAGTTCTACTTTTCCCATTTTTTGTTTGCTTGTTAAATTTCCATCACACTGACATGCTATGCACATGCCGACCCCAACTCTTTAAAAAAAACTTGTCTCTTCTTTCCAACTTTTTATTCATGTTTCCAACTTCTTATCCCGCACCTGTGTACGTGTCAAGTATTAAGCAACAACTTATTATCCCCACTAACAACTAATACAATTCACACACCTACAACTATATTACGAATATTTGCCGTAGCAACTACAAATATTTACGTATACTACCGGGGCAAATAACAATAATCGCACACAAATTTAATTTCACATCGAACGAAGCGTGCGTGCGAACGAATAATATTTACGTATACTACCGGGGCAAATAACAATATTTTCGTATACTACCGGGCCAAATAACAATAATCGCACACAAATATTTACGTATACTACCGCGGCAAATAACAATATTTACGTATACTACCGGAGCACCTATGAAAAATAAAATGTGGGCTGAAATATACCCTTGAAGTGTGCGTGCGAACGAAGAACGAAGAACGACGAACGACGAACGACGAACGACGAACGAGGACGAACGAAAAACTGCCGCTGCTCCGGCTCCAACGAAGAACGACGAGCAACAACTTCACCTCCACCTCACTGCCCCAACTTCACCACCACCACACTGCCCCAACTTCACCACCACCACCTCCACCAAAATGCTCATCACGACCACCATGAGCTACCCCATCAGTAGATCGACACCTCTTTTGGCTGCCCTAAATGAGTTGAACCCATTCACGGTGCCAAAATCGCGAAAATGTAGCTCATTTAGGTGTACAAATGTGTGCCATTTTTCTGTAGAGAGAGGAGGAGGAAGAACACAGAAGAAATGAGCCACGGGAGAAGAATAATGGAGGAAGGAGAGGAAGGAGAGGATAAGGGCGGGCCGACCAGCGCGCGTCAGGTCGGCAGCACCCTGTCGGCCACCAGTGGCCGATCGGCGGGCGGCAGGCCGACAGGGGCGCACCACGCCGACAGGCCACTGCCTCCCCCTCGCGACGTGGCCCGACCAACCACAGGCCGCCGCGTGCCAGCCCGGCCTGCAGTCGGCCTCCTGCTAGCCGATCGGCCTGCTGTGGGCCGACTGGGCTCAGTCGGCCTGCAGTGGGCCGACGGTGTATTATTTTTGTAAATTCTTTTTTCTGCGTATTATTTCTGTAATTTAAAAAAATGTATTATTTAAAAAAAATTAGCGAGCATATACCGATTATATATTTAATGGAAGGCATTGACACGTGCCCTTCATTTTGTTAATATTTTAGCACAAATAAGTTTATTTTGATTTGAGGCAATACTGAGTAAGGTCAAGAAATCATTTCAATTATTTGTTTGTTTTGTACGCTATAGGGAAATCAACTCTGCTTTCTACTGATGCTCATTTAGGCAGTTTTTCTTTTTCTTTGTCTCTGCTTCAAGGATCGATAAGTAGATCTATTATTTATGAAGATATGGATCTATTCGGATAAAAAAGAATAGCTTCATGTATTAGCAAGATGTGTGACTTTTCTGTTTAATGAAATATCTAGAATGCAGCTACAATACTTCTGTGAGTCGAGGTGCTCCGACATGCTTTACATCCTCTAATTCTCATTATGTATCAAAGTATAAGACGTTTTTTGATACTTCCTTTTTATGATCGACCTTAATTATACTTGCGTCAAACTAAACATTAATTTAATAGAAGTTTGTTTATCATGATATGAGATTGCTTACGAACACGTAGAAGCATAAAACTGTCAAGGTTATTTAGTACTGACATGTTAGTTGGCACATGATTGAGTTGAACAATCATCTTGGAAATTAGTTTCTCATAATGCATGAACTAAAAATTATGCATTAACCGAGTGATTTCACATTACTGATGTAATTCTTCCTATTGCTACGATAGTTCTATACAACTATATTAGAGAATTCCTTCAATAAAATATACCGAAGAATATGATTGGCAATAAACAGTTTTCTATTTCCTTAGCCACTCAAAGCTTCTAAAGACTATAGTAAGTATCAAAGTTCTATGATATAACTTAAGATCCCATGCCGATCTCAAAACATCCAATGGACTTCCTTTTAGTTTCAAAAGATGCACCCCCTACTTGCACTATATGCATTCAACATTGCTACCATCTAATAGATGGATCCTTATGCGTACTATGAGAGAAGAAGTGTGAATAGTGTGAGGTTGTATCGCCACCTCTGGATGGATCCAGTATTGAGGACGGTTTTCTTCTACCTCTTGCGTGGGAAATAAAATTATATAGTCAAGTCATGTAACATACTTGAGGAATGCCCCCAATGAGCCGACCTCGGCATTTTGTTGGACTTCTAAATAGAATGGAAATTTGTGTACTTGGGGATTTACAAGCGGATGTTGAAGATTTTTCGTTATATTTATAACATGATACGATGCTTCAACAAAGTAGAAGATGCCATATTGTTACACTTAGCATACTCCAGATATGTCTAATAATGTGCTAACATGTATGCTTATCACAATTGGATAGAGATGTGTGTTGAATGTTTTCCGCGGCTATAACCTCTAGAATCCTGCTAAACAACACATATGTATAATTTAGTGCTTCCAACGGGATATAGTGACATTTATCTGCGCTATAGGGCCAACTTAGCTTATGTTTTATATGTTGCCCATGAAAAATATTGGAAGTTTCACATTCTCTCTTGGTGCCGGTGAGAATTTAGACACTTAATATGTACATATGCATCTACTTCGAACAATATGACACAACAGCCATGCCAATCCAAAGGATTACCTAGGTGGATGAGAACGAACAACCTCACACTGCCAATGGGTCACATACAAAACCATTAGATATAGTCATATTGTTGGTCAAACTTAAATAATATAATGGTGTGAGTAAATGTGATTACGTGAAGGAGACATATGATCTATGAACTGAATAGACGAGATAGTAGAGATTAAAGCATAGAGGAGAAGGTAATAATATTTACGTTTTCAAATGAGAATATGATGTCCTGGAAGCAAATAAATCACAATTTTAGATATAAACCCTATTTGATTCTAATATCAATTTAAATGTATGCAAGGATTTGTCAAAACAAAACACGCATGATTAGATTTTTTTTCATAGTATTTCAACATTCCACGAAAAAAATGCAATTTTCAATATTTATTCAAACAGTGGTAAACTGTAATTCTTATTTTTTTATAAATGGCCATGTATCTTGGAACTAAGGTAGTAAATGAGACACATACAGATCTTCTTTGTTGTATACATCTAATACCATATACAAACTACAATATCTCAACTCCATACTCATGTAATGTCACCTACAAAACCATGGCTGGCACCAGATCTAGATTATGATTCTATGTACTAATATATTGCCACACACGAATCAATTTATAACCAACATGATTATATATGAAATAATAAATAACATTTTTAGAAACAATCACTATGCTAAATATGATTACCTCACTCTAAATTTAACAGTCTAAATTTGATGCCCTCGCATTTGCGAGGGCCACTCTGCTAGTTCTTATAACAACAACATATATATATTTTGTCATATGATTTCTTATACTCAAGTAACAATCTATTCACAATATCAAGTATGAATCAGAAACTTCACTGAGAACCAACAAACTATGATCTCGGTCATTGAAGCAATTGCAATTTATCATAACACCCGAAAGAGTCAATATAAGAGCTTTTCAGCAAGTCCACATACTCAACTATCATTTAGTCTTTCACAATTGCTAACACTCACGCAATACTTATGGTTATGGAGTTTTAATCGGACACAGAGAAAGATAGGGGCTTATAGTGTTGCCTCCCAACCTTTTACCTCAAGGGTAATGTCACCAATAATGGTTCATGCTAACTTACATCTAATTGGATATATATATCAGGATCTTTCCAACACGAGGTGCTTGCCAAAGGATAAAATGTAAAAAGGAAAGGTGAAGATCACCATGACTCTTGCATAAGACATAAAGTAAAACATAGGCCCTTCGCAGAGGGAAGCAGAGGTTGTCATGTGCTTTTATGGTTGGATGCACAAAATCTTAATGCAAAAGAACATCACTTTATATTGCCACTTGTGATATGGACCTTTATTATGCAGTCCGTCGCTTTTATTACTTCCATATCACAAGATCGTATAAAGCTTATTTTCTCCACACTAATAAGTCATACATATTTAGAGAGCAATTTTTATTGCATGCAACATGACAACTTACTTGAAGGATCTTACTCAATCCATAGGTAGATATGGTGGACTCTCATGGCAAAACTGGGTTTAAGGATATTTGGAAGCACAAGTAGTATCTCTACTTGGTGCAAGGAATTTGGCTAGCATGAGGGGGAAAGGCAAACTCAACATGTTGGATGATCCATGACAATATACTTTAATTAAGATGTGAGAAATCATAACCCATTACGTTGTCTTCCTTGTCCAACATCAACTCTTTAGCATGTCATACTTTAATGAGTGCTCACAATCATAAAAGATGTCCAAGATAGTATATTTATATGTGAGAACCTCTCTTTCTTTATTACTTCCTGTTGCAATGACCAAAACTATGTTTGCCAACTCTCAACAACTTTTAATCATCATACTCTTTATATGTGAAGTCATTACTATCCATAAGATCAATATGGTCTCTTTTATTTCTTTTTATTCTTTTATTCACTCAAGATCATGGCAAGATAGCAAAGCCCTTGACTCAACACTAATCTTTATTATATATAACTCACGGACTCGATTACATAGAGGGATCATAAAGCAAAACTCAAAACTAATTCATACCAAAACTTTATTCTACCAGATCAAGATATTACCAAAAGGATCGAACTAAGAAAAACGGTAAAGATAGGAGTGTGATGGTGATACGATACCGGGGCACCTCCCCCAAGCTTGGCAGTTGCCAAGGGGAGTGCCCATACCCATGTGATTATGTCTCCTTTCCTAGTGAAGGTGATGATGATGGATAGTCGCACATCGAGCATAGGAGCTCTTCCAATTTGCGGATAATGCCCTTGAGTGTGACGATATGATCCTTCAACAAAATATTTTCATGTGTGAGATACTTGTTTTGTAAGAGAGCTAACTCAATCATCTTGAAAGCTTCAATCTCAGTTGGGGTAAAGAGGTTGGGAAGAGGTTGGATGATGTCTTCTTCTTCTGCCGCCGGAGCTTGATCTTCCATGACCTTCTTGATCCCTTCCTCCTTATTGATCTCCCCAGGTTCTTCTCTCTTCATCTCTATCTTCAATAGCCAAGCATCCTTGTCTTCATTGTTGGAGGAGGGTGACGTTATGATGCCTGGCCTTGACAAATCTGACAGAAAAAAGCTCGAAACAAAGACAGAGGATATTTGCGTGATACGGTGGTCAAAACCTTCGGGAGATTATATAATGAATTTTTATCGACCAAAAGAAGTATCATGCAAGAAAACAGAGTCCAGAGAGCACACGTGGTGCCCACAAGGCAGGGGGCGCGCCCAGGGGGTAGGGCGCGCCCTCCACCCTAGTGGATGCCTCGTGTCCTTCCCGGACTACTTCTTATTTTCCTATTTTCTTAAATATTACAAAACGGAGAAAAATTGCTATTAGAACTGTTTTGGAGTCGGTTTACTTGCCTTACCACATACCTATTCCTTTTCGGAGTCTGAAACGTTCTGGAAAGTGTCCCTTATGTATTCCTCCGAGGTTACGGTTTCAATAACATTAGTTTGAACATTTATTGGATTACCTGAGATATAATGTTTGATTCTTTGACCGTTCACCACCTTCGGATTCGTGCCTTCGAAGTTGTTGATTTTTTATGGCACCGGAACGGTAGGCCTCCTCGATAACGTAAGGGCCTTCCCCTTTAGAGAGAAGTTTTCCTGCAAAAAATCTTAAACGAGAGTTGAAAAGCAAAACATAATCATCTACATTAAACTCACGCTTTTGTATCCTTTTGTCATGCTGTCTTTTAACTTTTTCCTTAAACAGTTTGGCATTCTCATAGGCTTGGGTCCTCCATTCATCAAGTGAGCTAATGTCAAATAACCTCTTCTCACTGGCAAGTTTGAAATCATAATTGAGCTCTTTAATGGACCAATATGCCTTATGTTCTAGTTCGAGAGGTAAGTGACATGTTTTTCCATAAACCATTTTATATGGAGACATACCCATATGATTCTTATATGCAGTTCTATAAGCCCATAATGCATCATCAAGTTTCTTGGACCAATTCTTTCTAGATCTATTAACAGTCTTTTGCAAAATTAATTTAAGCTCTCTGTTACTCAATTCTACTTGGACACTAGACTATGGGTGATAGGGAGATGCAATTCTATGATTAACATCATACTTAGCAAGCATTTTACACTACAAAAAATACACTTCCGTGATGATACGTGTTTGTCACAGTAGGTCGCGTTTTTTGTCATGCATGTACATCCATGACGATTTTATGACAGAATCAAGATAGTCATACCTGTGCTGTCGTACAAGTGTTCCATGACATTACCAAAATTATCATCACGGAAGTGTCCACTTCCATGACGATAAATCACGCGTCACAGAAGTGCTTTCGTCAAGGGTGACCGACACGTGGCATCCACCGTAACGGAACGCCGTTAAGCTATCGAGTCGGGTTTTGGATCCAATAACCCGTTAACAGCCCGGACCAATGGGGATTTTCCACGTGTAAAATCATCATTGGCTGGAGGAAACACGTGTCAGCTCCGCGTTGGCACAGTTGTCACTCATCCAATGGGCGAGACGCGCCTATGATGTTGACACGTGGACCGGCCCATAAAGTTTAAATGGGCCGGCCCAACTAAAGGCCCACAAGATTTTGCGGACCATAATGGGCCGACCCAGCTAAAGGCCCACGAGATCTTGCGGACCATAATGGGCTGGCCCAGCTAAAGGCCCACAAGATTTTGCGGGCCATAACGGGCCGGCCCAGGTAAAGGCCCACAAGATTTTTGTGTGCCATAATGGGCCGGCCCAGGTAAAGGCCACAAGATTCTTGCGGATTATAATGGGTCGGCCCAGCTAAAGGCCCATGAGATTTCGCCGACATTAATGGGCCGGCCCAGCTGTAGGCCCACAAGATTTTGAGGACCCTAGTAGGCCGGCCCATTAACTGGTTGCCATTTGGGCCAAATGCCGGCCCCGTATTTGATCCGGTCCATTAATGGCCTGCCACGTTCCGGGCCTAATAATGGCACATATGAGATCCGGCCCTTTAAAAGCCTACCACGTTCTGGGCCAAATTACGACCCAGATCAGGTCCGGCCCTTTAAGAGGCTTTGGGCTAAATTATGGCCCATATCAGATTCGGCTCGTCAACTGGACGCTATGCTTTTGGGCCCACTTGCTAAAGGCCCATTTAGTAATTCGGCCTGATATTAGTTTCGGCCTGTTAAGGGCCCGTTTAACATTTCGGTCCTATATTAATTTCGGCCTGTTAAAAGCCCGTCATATAGTTGGGCCTAACTACGGCCCGGTTTGCATCCGGCCTGCTCGCAGCCGATATCTGATTGGGCCAAACATGGACCGAGACAATTTTGGCCTGTTAAAAGCCCGTGATTTGATTCGCACAATCATGGGTCGGGGTCCATTTCGGGCTGCTGCCGGCCCGTGAGCTGTTCGGCATGTTTCAGGCCCAACCTACTTCTTAGCCTCCTAAAAGCCCATTGAGTTTTCTTGCGAAAAGAGGGCCGGGGGTTACTTGGCCTATTAAAGGCCTGAATCTACTAGTGGGCCAGTTTACTTTTGGCCTTTTAACGGACCAAGATGATGGGGCCATGATGCGGATCATACATCGTGATTGCATGACAGCCTGATTATGTACCGTAATTTTACGGTTTGGCCGGTTTACTGCGAAGACAGGATATATATACAGTAAAATAACTGCAGCATCGTGAATAAGAAAAAACCTAGACTATACAATAAAGAAATTACAGCATATTACATCCACTGGGCATCAAAGTTCGCCACTATGATAATAAAGCACAAGCAGACAGCAGATTACATACACTGGGCATCAAAGATCGCCACCAGTGCGAATAAACACGCCGACAAAATAATATACAAAACCGACAGCACTTCAATAGATTTCAAGAAAGGTTAGCCCTGCTGGGGAGCTGCAGCGCAAGCAGCTCAGCAAGCTGATGAGACTGCGCTTGTTCAACACTTATATCTTCCTCACTCTGAAAGATAAACAAGCAGACAGATGACAGGTTTTGCACATAAAAGTATCAGTGCTGACAATTCATCACATTTCTTACTGACGAATAAAGTGACACAGTTTAAAATTGCATTAACACAATATGGTATTGTTCAGGTCAAGACATGGCAGGAAATGACATTGTGAAGGAGTTGCAGCTTCACGACACCACTGGATTACACATCAAGAACTCATAAGTATCAATGGTTAGTGTGCTGTCAATCTATCCCATTTCAGATTGGCAAATAAAGAGACGATTTAAATAATAGTAGAATGATATGACATTGTTCATAGTTAAGACATTGCAGAATATGACATTGTGCAGTAGTGGGTAGGTTCACCACACCACTGGATTACAGATGAAGAACAGAAGCATACATGCAGTGCAAAAGAAGATCACTTGCTCTGTATAGTTTAATTTACATGGTATGAAGAAGGAACTTGGTTGTACAACTGATAACATAAATTGAGAAGGACAAACTTTTGTTTATGAACTACATAATAAACTTTAAACATGCAATTTGATGCAAACACCAAAAATAAACAGCTGTTGCAGTCATGCCTAACCAAATATACACAACAAAGTTTGAAGGCTTGAGAAGGACAAACTTACATTATTGGTGAAGACAGGCTCTATAAAGCCCTTGTCCATGCTGATGGGGGGGGGGGCAATTCAAGAAGTTTACCACAGAATCTTCTTCATAAGCATTGCCTTTATTCTACATTTGGTTAAGAGTAAATATAGATGTGATAATATACGAAAAAATGGAGAATATTTAAGATAAGATGAAGAGTGATGCTACATAACCAAGTAGCTATAAATGTAACTGCAATGATACAGGCAAAAGGTACAGCCAAGAGCAATGCACAGCTAAACTTCTTCAGTACCATCGGTGTTATCCAACCTTATGGTAAGAGTAAATATAGATCTGATGTGTAGAAAATGGAGGGCAAAGGAAAATAAGCTGCAGAGTGATGGTACATGAACAACCACCTGTCAATATAAGTACACTGATAAAGGATAGCATGTACTTACAAGAACAATCCAGAGCTAAAAAAATTCATTGGCATTGGATATATTCTACACTAATGTAACCATTCATATAGATTAGATAATTTGGAGCGAACAATTGATAAGCAAGCTATCATGCATACTGCTGTCACATAATGAACCAGGTATGTATGCAAGTACAGTGATACAGGACAACAGGTACTAACAAGAGCAAAGCAGCGGGCAGCATATTTGCGATATCCTGTCGTTCCTTTCAAACCGGAATTCTTCTTCGAGCAGATTTCCTGCAAAAAAGATCCGTAAGGCACATGCGGAAAAGTAGAAGTTCAAATTGTCATGTGATTTCATACACAGTAACTCATCCTGGGAACGAGACCAGTGCATAACAAGGTTTTTCCATTCAATGTCTTCTAAATTTAGCACAGGAGACTCCACCGGAAATTCGTTTATAGACTTGCCATCAAAGTGTGATTTCCTCAGGTAAAACCGATACTGCTGCAATGCTTCCTTGAAAAGCACAAGCAAGCTTTGCTCGTCATGACTATCCAGATTGACCCTCGCCTAGTTACAACAATGTAATGTAAATCATTGATGTGTTCAATCAGCAGAAAACAGGAAAATAATAACCATGAATAATAGCACTTACACGTAAGTTGGACAGGAAGATGTGAAAATGGTGTTTGTCTTCACTATAATCTTCCCATGATGGGAATATATGCACGTAGTCCCTAACAACATTGAAAGCATTGTCTTTTAAACTGGGAATAAATGGAATGGGGTTCCAATCTGTAGGAATTGGCCGTCTCTGCAGTTGGAATAGGTCTTCGGCCGGTGGACTTGCTATACTTTTTGCTGGAGTGGGATTTTTCTGTGGTATGGCTGGTGCTATGGCAAATGAAATCGGTATACCTTTTGCTGGAGTGCAGGTCCTGCGTGGTGGGGCTAGTGGTGTGGCCAGTGAAGTATGGGTACAGTCTGCTGGAGTCGGTCCTACGTTTTGTGTCACTGGTTGTACAGCAAATATAAGTGGGGTGCTGTCTGATTTCTTCGGCACCACCACGTTTTCCAAGGACTTTGCTGGTGCTCCTTCAGGTTCGGCAATCACCCTCTTCCTTTTTGATGTCTGATGCACAAGAACAGCATTTGAGTGGAAAAACATGGTATGATGACAGATGGAGTATGTATTGATAATGGATGGGCATGGCATCTTGACATATATGATGAGTAAACTAAGCAGATGGCGGTGCAACAAAGTAGAAGAAATGCAAGACAACATATGCAAGATACGCGCAATCAATAAAACCTTGCCAAATTAGAACAGGCACCTTGATGGGTGAGCAGGACAGGCCATCTGCCTTTAACTCCTCGAGGTTAGAATAGTCATTAGGATCATATTCTGAACAAGAATCAACAGGTGGGGAGCGTATGAGTTTCATTGCATCCAGAATGGCACTCAATGCCTTGGTGCCAATTTTGTTAGTCATTGCAGTGTTTAGCTTCAAGAGTGGACTGCTGCTAGTGCGACACAAAGCAGCTACACGGATCATAGTGTAGATATAACGGGGGAAACCGTAAGCATTAGAGTAAAATCAGCAAAGTGGAACTTGCTGGAATATATGTGCTAGTACTGCCGGTACGGCTAGAAAGGCTTCGGATACCAGTTCTCTTCAACTGAAGGTGCGGTACTGTTAATATCAGTGTAACTCTCAAAGGAGACACAGCTCCCCGCATTTCCTTGCTATTCTTATAGGATTCAAGTGGGCAGGTCACTACAAATCCTATTCCTATGTTTACAAAATCCTACGAATCAAAGAGGCCCAAAGTGTCCATCACGACCGACCGTATAGACCTCTACACTGCAAATGTCCCTGCTCATCTTCAGTACAAGGAACATACTGTACTACTATCATACTCCCTCCATTCCAAAATATAAGTCTTGGTAGAGATTTCCACTATGGATCACATACAGATGTATCCAGATACATTTTAGTTAGAGTGTAGATTCACTCATTTTGCTCCATATGTAGTCCATGGTGGAATCTATACAAAGACTTGTATTTAGGAACGGAGAGAGTACATATTAAAGAAGAACGGAAGAGGAGCATGGTAAAGAAGAGCAAGCCGATTTTGGATAATAAAATGTTGGTTGCGCAGTGCCCACACATGATGAACCAGAGCGCATTAAGAATGCAACTCCCAGCTGTCTCTCGACCATTTCAGTCGGTTGGATGAAGATCCTATGTCTCCTAACCCTTCTTCTTCCTCGTCTCCGATTCTTCCCATACAGAACACCGCACGGGCCGCCGGCCGGACCACCGGCCCCCACGGCATGTGTTCCTCCGCCACCCCCACCCCCCACCCCCGCCCCCACCCGCGTCGAGTTTTCTTCATTCGGCGATGCCCCACAACCACCCGAGCCCCTTCGTTCGCACCGGCGAACTCCGGCGAGCTCTGAAAAATCGACTAACCCAATTTTGAAATTTAGTCTACTGTAATTTAACTAGTGTGGAATATAAAAGGGGAAAACCATAAGCATTGGGAGTATAGTGTTGAGCGTGCCATGGCGGATCTGAAGGTGCAAACCGGACAAAGGCAACTTCGCAACCAAGACAAGAAATCAGAGTAAAGCAGTGGCGATCTATTTTCTTGCTGCGATAAATAAGTTGAGCAGATACGAAAGAGTACTGCCTCTGGTGCGGCGCCGTGTATGCATCTGCTGAGAATTTGACGGTGCTGCGGTAGTGATGGCTGTCGGCGGCGTGGGAGCGGATCTAGGAGGGTAGACGGTGGCGACGGGGTACGGTGGACGAGACGGTCGTAGGAGCGGCGCCGGCAAGGTGGACGACGGCGGGGATGAAGCGAGAGGACGGGATGCAAGGATCCCGGTCCGAAGCCGTGGATGAGAGAGGTCGATCTCTTGTAATGGACGGCGGCGTCGGGGTATCAGCTCCGGCGTGGTGGAGGAGGACGGCGGTGGATGGGGTGGCGGACGGAGGAGGCTGGGGTGGAGAGGGTGTTTTGGCGCCCACGGAGTACGAATGGGGAAAAGGGAGGTAGAGAGGAAGGGGGGAACCATGTATTCAGGGCGCGCTTGTCTCAAATGCGAGGAAATTTACAAACTTAGCCCCCGTTTCAAATTTCCTACATCACAACAATATTAGTCGGTTGGGGATAGGACGGTAATCTCGCATACACCGAATATTTGCCGACGAGAGTTTATTTTTGGCACCCACCGTGTATGAATATGAATCGGGGAGGGAGTCGATTTCGGCCGAGGACACACTGTGTTTTGGCGCCCACCTTGTATGAATCCGGGTGAGAGGCGGTTACGTCACGTTTGGGTGAAATTACAAACCTACCCCTATCGAAACCTATAGAAATCCAGCAGATAGGCTTTGCGTGGCAGGGATAGGCAGTAGTAATTTCCATCTTGCATATTTTGGTTTCGGGCGGTTACTGCGACTTTCCCCGCTTCGTTCAAATTTTGCAGAGTGCACGTTTACCGTGCCAACTCAATTCGAATCCCGTTTGTATTCTATTTTTTTCGGGCGGAATCCATTTTCAATTGGAATTAAATTCTATATACATCATTTTTTATATATACTTTCAAAAGCACAACACCATTTATACATAAATATGGTTTACAAATGGCATGATCTCAGATTCATAAGGTTGTATCCATCAATTTGGATTTTCAAATATTTGAAACCACTTTATGTTGAAATCCAATGTATGCATTCCTCGCTAACTGTCTCCAATTTATGTGTGTTTCATGCGGGTTTTTTTACTTATCAAACATGTATAATGTGTTTCACACACGCAACATATAGTGTAATCCCGTTTAGACATTAATTGCATATAAACCATGCATTGTTTGTAATTAAAGAATATATGGATCACCAATATTGATAAACTATATAACATTACACGTGTGCCCAAATTCAAATGAATATGCATGTTTGATACACCAATTTGCGTTATGATATTATCGATGTCGTGATCTCCAGTTTAAATATTTGAATCCCCTTTAATCCAGATATTCGTCTCATATAGCTATCACTCATGCTTATATAGGACTATCTCTCTGGACCTATACGCGTTCATCGTCTCTCAGGTATCTCTCGTGCTACCTGTATGTCGACAATGATCTTTTATCTTCGTAACACACTGACGGTACTCTCTCCCTCGACCTTCATCACTCTATCTCTCTCTAAGTATATCTCACTCCCTGCTATATGTCTCTAACTATGATTCTCCATGTGGAATCTCTTTCTCTCACACAAACACAAAACTTTGTCTCCTGGGGTCTCATTTCTCTCTACTATTCCCATGTGTGCCACTCGCACACCCCTCATACAGAGATGTCTTTCGCTCCTTAGATATGAGAACCTAGGACTCTTCCTCTTAAATATCTCTTTCTCACACACAAACACAAACTCTGTCTCCCACGGTCTAATATTTATCCACTGTTCTCTTGTATGTCGCTCACACACACTCTCTCTCCCTAGAGATATCTTGTGTTCCCTCATATGTCTCTCTAGCTATCACTCTCGTTGTGAAATATCTTCCTCTCTCGCAGACACAAAACTCCGTCTCTCGGGATCTCATTTCTCTCTGATATCTGTTTGTACGTGACTCACATGCACTCTCTCACACCCACACACATAACTCAGCCTTCTGATCCACTCGACTCCTATCTCTAACGCACACTAGCTAGCATCTTTATCTTTCTATTTATCTGTTTCTCCATCAACCTTCTTTCTCGCCCTCACTCTTGCTTCCTATCACGCACAGTACATATGTTTCTCTCTACATGCAGTCAAGTGCCCTCTTTTTATCTTTCTCTCACACACACATATATAACTTCACCCTCTGAACCACCCGGCGGTCATCTCCAACACTCAAACTAGCGGATGCCCCTCTAGCTAGCATCTCCATCTCTGTATCTATCTGTAGTTTCTATCACCCACACTATATATGTCTCTCCATACATATGCATTTATAGGTTGATCTCTTTTGCACAATCGTTGTGCCTCACTCCCTCTGCTCGCCATAGATGCATGCTCCAGCCCACGCCACTATCTCTTAAAGACAAAAACACATGCTCAATTGTCGGGCCTTCTTCCCTGCATTCTCACATGCATGCATATTGTCATACCGATCCGTCTCTCCCATGTCGTTGATCTTATGACTTATGTCTTCTTTCTTTTATCTCGATCATGCGCGTGCGCACACACACACACATCCCACGTATACATGTATACCTCTCACACATGCACGTTTAAGGTCTCTATGTCTCCATACGTAGTTAATTACCCTCAACCCTAACGCCACATCGAATCGTTCTCCTCTTGTGTGCACATAACTTCCGACTGGATGGGTAAAACACACACTCACACTTAACAATCTCCTTCTAGCTACCCCCCCTCTCACTCTTCCCCTATATCCCCGAAATAAAAGCAAACTATGATAATTTTACAAAAGATACCCGCACCTCTCTCCACATCCTTATCTCCCACAACCTCATTGCTCAGCAATTAAAAAAGGAAGTCTCTGGGACAATCTAGCATGGTGGCCGCTGCCGCCTGCCGGCGCCGTCCATCCCCATGCCTCCGCCCATTCCGACCACCAGCCACCACCACGCTCCACTCCTCCTCACCTTATCTCTCATCTTTCATTTTTCCGATGACATTCTCGAGATACCAGTTTTCCGATAAAATCCTTAAGATATCAATAGTTTTTACATATGGGATTACTTCTGCATGGGTCAATCACAACAGGTGTTTTGTAACAAAATGAATATTGATGTTCCGTGCAATGCACGAGCATCTTGCTTGTAATTATATAACGCAAATCACGAGCAGGAAGTGACATTTTTTTTACACAACCACGTTAACATGGCCACGTAAATCACTAGCTAAAGTAAATACCATTATACTTATATCCCGATGCAAAAGGTTGAGTACATGTCCGAAGAGTAGAATCGCACACACGCACTCTGTCTCTCAGAATCTCACACACACACACACTAGTTACGTGACACCCACTTAACCAGACACGTATGTTACAATTTGTGCACCCGCGGGTACACGTGATGCTGCGCATTTATTTAAGCCGGACGGCGAACCCAAACAGTAGTTGCATTTATTCCCCTCCCGCCGCCTCTTCTCTGGTCGCTGTCGCCCGGTAGCCATGGCCCGGCCGAATGTAACAACATACGCCATACTCCCGCCGGAGCGGCGCTTTAATATGGAAATTTTAGTGGTCATGCATGCATCTTTTTGTGCTAGCACTCCTATATAAGGGTTGACCGGTCGCTTCCCGCGGACGTGCGCGGGCGGTGGAAGAGGAAGGAGAAGGGAAGCGGGCTGTGGAGTAACGTTTTTACCACGATTTCTTAGGAAACTCAGTGCAATAATTGAGTAGTTTTGCAAACTACCAGTACTACACCTGAAACGGTTCAAAACCTATACTCCCTTGCCAGCGCGCGCTTCCCGCGTGAAACGGTCAGCGTCGCCCTGGTGCGTCAGTGCCGCGTTAATGCTCGGCCAGAGAGGAGGCGACCTCTCACTGGCGCCGGCTTTGAAGTGGCACGACGGCCGAGAGAGCGCCGCTTCCCGGTGCACGCGACTGCTCCGCGTCGAGACTGGCCATAGGCCCTGTTTGGATCCATGGGTTAGAGTTAGTTTGAGCTAGTTGGGGCTCAAATAGCCCTAAAGTATCCAAGCATGAGGGTTTAAATTGGAGCAAGTTGCACCGAACCCACCAAAAAACACTATCCCACCCAAGAGGTGCTAACTGGAGATAGTTCTCATTGGGACCGCTGAAAAATCACTTTTCTCTCTCCATCAAGTGCATTTATTGTCAATCTAACCCTGTCACCCAAACACCTCTTTGGCTACAGTTAGTTCAGGGTTAGTCATGAGTTAGTCTAACCTCTAGCTAAGTTAGAGTATCAAACAGGAGCAGTATAGGACATGCAAGTTGCTCAAAGCATACCGTCAAATTCGTACGTGAAAGGATTTTTTTTCTTTTTGAAAACGGAACGTGAAAGGAATTTTGTTTAGAATGCTCTTGGCATGTCGCTAACATGTGATGAGTTAACCGACCTCAATAGACGGCAAAAACGCCAGCCCGCCGCACTTTGAGAAAGACGAGGAGGGAGAAGCGATACAGGCTGCTGGATTACTAGAGATAGGTGTCGCACGGAAGCCAAGAAATATGGTGATAGTGTGGGTTAGCCATGTACTAGTATGATGTAACTACATTGGGCTGCCGTGTTTCGTACTCTTCCAGTACACTGTGGAGATGATTGGTTGATTTTATATCGCTGAATAATATTAAATATTATGAGTGCAGACGCTCCACCACGAGGTTCCTTGCTCCTTCTCGGTCGTCGGGAATATATGTTCTTCCACTCTATTTTTTTACGTGAGCTTTGTTCATCCTTTTGCCAACACGCGAGACATCTAGCATCAAGGTGCACGTGTTATGCAAGGATCGTTCCATCTATATGAAGAACACGTGGGACTGGAACTACGAGACGAACATGTACCCAGGAGTGGACGTATGAACCTGAGTAATGTAGCGCAGTAAGTGAAGTAGAAAGGCACAAATGGTATGAACATGCGTGGCATATAGGGTGTGTTTGGTTGCGTTCTCGTCTCAGCATAGTTGTTCCCTCTTCATGCATGCTCAACTCAACACCCCTCTTCATGCATGCTCTCTTCATGCATGCTTCTAGTGTATTTGTGCTAAACTAGTGTGGACTCATGCACCCTCCATACACTCTACCAAACACCCAAAAGTGGGTCGAGAAGGGAACTCTTGGGCGGCATTTGTCTCTTACTATGTACTACCACTAAATGTTGTATGTGCAATGCACGGTGATGTTATGGAGTACGTGCCTAAGTACTCTACTACTACTATATTAGTTGGAGGCACATATTAACTTTTATATTTGTTTACGTGTATGCCCGAGACCTTCCAACTAGACGTGTCTTTCTCTCCAGGTCGCACTTTGTATCGTTCATACCACTAAGTACTACTACGTGTGGTCTCCGACCCAGAAGTGGAAGAAGTGGAGACGCTCTACCACGCTATTTTTTTGCACTGGGCTCTACCACGCTGTTCATGTCCCACTCCTTTCGCTGACGTGTGGGACATCCAGCACGTGCTGTGTTTGGCACTCTTCTTCGTAAGAGTTGAAACGCTAGCATTCATCCGAAATAAAAATTAATTATAAATCAGCAGTGATACTATTTTTTTTGAGAACCAATCAGCAGTGATACTATACCACGTGGTATCCTTGCTCCTCGATATCGGGAAGAATACTTCCGTTCGCCAACATGTGGGACGTCGACCATCCTGGTCCACTTGCCATGCACGCAACCCCGGTCATCGCGCCGCAGTAACAATGACTAATGAGCCGTCAAATCACAGGCGCACTTCCCACTTTGAAGTTGCTCGGACGAAGGAACCATCATGACTTTGTTGAATTCCGCTTCTTGAAGAAAACTACTGTACCAGCAGTACTGCTAGCTACAGTAGTTACTCCAACAGAGGCCTCCTTTCGTTCATAGGATAGGAATTTTATAGGAATATGAAAACCATAGGAAGCGAGATGACATGCATCTCAATTCCTATAGAGAAAGAGATGCCATTTGATGCATAGCATAGGAGTATGTACTATCGTGAGCGACCGATCTTAGTGCCACTGCACACGAGTGCGTGTCTGATCGATTCGTCCATTATTCGTAAGTTATGCATGGTTGTGTGGTGTCTAATGGTGGTCGTCGAAGGCTAGCTGGCAACAAGAGCAGTTGTCAATACGTGCCGCATATGCTTCAAAGGCTCGTCATCCATGAGTTCACACTTTACCACCACGCCAGCGTCTGACCGCCCTGGCCTACCAAAACCCCTTCCATCGCTAGCGCGCGCTTCCCGCCTGAAACGGTCACCGTCTCTCCAGAACGTCAATACCGCATTGACCGGACATAACTGCAGGTGCAATTGGTGTGTCACTGACATGCGGGCCAGATGCCCGTTGGGCCCAGATGTCAGTAACGCAATGCATCTGCAGTTAAGTCACTGGAGCAGCGTCCGCATTCACGCCCGACGAACCTACTCCGGTGCCAGTTGTCCATCTGTCTACCGCGGCTCATTGCCATTCGCCCGCTATATTAACTTGAGCCCCAGCTCCCAGCCATAGCCAAAGACCCACACTTATTCTCCTCCGGTCCCTTCCTTCTATTGGCACCACTCCAACCATGGCCTCCTGGCGCTTCGAAGCTCTCTTGGACGTAGTGTCGTAGGAGCAGACGAGGGACATCGGCGGCTCCGCTACGGGCGCGCTCCAAAGCTCTCTTCGAAGTACTGTCGCATGAGCAAACGAAGGAGATCGCCGGCACCCCCCCGGCCGCCCTCCGCCGCCAAGACCATGAAGCCGGCACGCGTGCGCGGGCACAGCCGGCAGCGAGGAAGAGTAGTACACGGTATGCCGCCGCCGCTCTGGTCCCAGGAAGGCCACCGCTACTCCACTCAGCCGACGCCAAGCTTGGTGGGATAAACATCGGCAGCCGATTAGCCGCTTGACGGCGACGTGGAGGCAGAAATCTTCAGAACCTTGTGCTCCGGAGGAGGAGGTTATCTAGGCGGATGAGGAGGAGGCAAAGGCAATGGCCGGCTTTCTCGGGTTCATGGCCGGACATGGTGGTCGGGCGCCGACGATCGTTTAGATTAGGTTTATAGTAGGTTTTAGTACGGTTTGTGCAAAATATGTAATGAATTTTGTCCAGTTTGTAGGAAAAGTTTTCAAAATGTAATGAATTTCATCCGGTTAATTTGAAATTTGCTTTGTTTGCACGAATTTCGTCCGGTTAGTTCATATAATCGTCGAAAGGTATGCGGGCAGCATCGGATGGCATCCATCAGTGTCCTCGGGCAGATGCCGGTGTAAATTTGTGGGCCAGCGCTGGAGATGCCCTAACTATCATGCTATAATCGCTAACAGTGCTCCATTATTTGGCAGGGAACAGTTATCCCTCGATCAAAATTAGATCTGCGGTGTTTTGCACTCCTCCTGCGTAAGAGTGTAAACTCTTGCTTACACAAAAATGGAGCAAGTGGACGGCATTGTAGCACGTCATATCACTCAAACTAGCCCGCCTAAAAAACATTTGAGAGGAAATAGATAGAGAGAAAGTGAGAAAAAGTTGTAACCTTATAGCCAGCCTTATAGTCAATAGTATGGTAGCATTACATGAGGAAGGAGGGAGTGGTGCACATGCCAAGTTCACTGGGCTGCCATGTTTCACACTCCTCCATTGTAACAGTGAAGACAATAGCTTTCATCAAAAATAAACAATGAATACTCGTTGCTCGTCCTCTATATCGGAAAGAATACTTTCATTCGCCGACATGTGGGACGTCGACCATCCTGGTCCACCTGCCATGCACAAATTTATCCTGGTCTACCCCGGTCGTATCGCAGGCCCAACCATTCCTACTGTAAGTTGTTCGGACGAAGGAACCATCATGACTTCGTTGAATTCCGCTTCTTCAAGAAAATTTACTGTACCCGCAATACTGCTACCACACGCGAAGACTGGACGGCACTGTACCACATCATATCACTGAAACCCACTAGGCCAAATTAGCCCGCCTAGGTCATCTATTTTGGAACAGAGAGAGTACGTCTCTGCACTGCTATGATTTTGTGTTGTACGTCTCTATACTTTTGCTACGATTTTCCTACCCTATGAACCAAATGAGGCCTGAATGTATCCGTGTCGACTATTGTCTGATCGATCGCTAAGCCTACAATTTTAGGAGCTAGGGCTATTGGTCGATCGACGATGGATAAGTATAAGCGTACCACGAGCTCATCAGCCCCAACATTTCTCTTCGGTGAGTGTTTTGCAAGTACTATAGCTCGCACAGTAGCTAGCCTACTAACACCAAGAATCATCAAACAAGCCCTGCTGATATGATAAACAGTTCAAACTTAAATCTAAGCATGCCATATATTACATCAAAAGCTGGTGAGGATACATCTGTTTCCATAACTCGGAGAGGGTTTGCATGATTCACTATCAAACAAAAGTAGCAAGTACCGCCCACACAAGACAGTGCACTAGCCCTAAGATGGTTTGATAACACGCATAATTCTGGTAATTAAACACAAGGTAATGCAAACTACCCTGAAGGATTAGCGCGACCAACTATTTCTTGTCATCGATCTCTCGGGCAATGACCACAGCACGGATAGCAGCATGGGAATCGATCTCTGGGGCGATGTCCACAGGACTGACCGCCACATCGGAATTGATCTCTGGAGCGATGTCCACAGGATGGACAGCGGCATCGGAATCGATCTCCGGGGCGATTCCAATAGGACGGACCGCGACATCGAAAACGATCTCTGGGGCGTTGTCCACAGGACGGGCCGCGACATCGGAATCATCAAGGACGTCCACTGGCACCTGCACAACCCTAACATATTAGCAAGCAGATTGCAAATAATCAAAAACCACAACTATGGTAATAAGCCATTATTTTTTACCTTGTGCAGCTCACCGGGGGATCTCATCCCTCTGGGGGCCATCTCCTCGTCCTCGATGGGGGCCATCACCTTGCCAGGGGAATACTGCTTCTCAACGGCGACTATCTCCTCAAACTCGGCCTTGAGCCTCGCATAGGTGGCCATCAGAGTTTCTGGGGTAGGCACGGTGGGGCCCTTGCTGTTCTTCCAAATTTCTTTGAGGAGTTCGTCCGCCAACGTCGTCAACTCTTTGGCCAGTGCTTGTTTCTTGGAGTTCTTCGTCTCCATGGGTTGGCCCGCCAACATGGTCAACTCGTTGGTCGGTGCTCGCTTCCTGGAGATCGCTGTCTCCAGTGGGTTTTCCGCCGGCAACTCTTTGCCTAGTGCTCCAGGATCCATCAATGAACTGACAAACAAAAAACAATCGAAAGGAAACCACAATCGTAATGAAAACGGGAAAAGAATAGGCTGTGAGAATTGGTCGGTGCTTCACAAAAAGAAGATTCTTGGAATGAAAATATAGCAGCATAACTGATTCGCCCACCTTTCCTTCATCGGTACAGAAGAAAAATGGCAGAAGTGAGTAGCCTGGAGTGAGGTTTTCTTCAAGAAAGGGAAGAAAGGACTTCAACGAGTGTTCCAGTGAAATGATGGTTGCTTCGTCCAGTCCAACTTGGAGGCCACCTTACCACTGCTGGTAAAGGTGTGGGTTTCATGATATGACGGGTCATGACGGCCACACCGGGGTGACAGGTGAGTCTCGACTGTAGCACCTCGCTGTGATTTGGTGGATGGCACACGGACCCGGATGCTTTGATGTCCCAAAACACTTAGGCCCGGTGCATTAACTTCTACCTTGTTTCTTGTTTCTTGACATATCAACCAATAAGAGATGAGAGGCGTGCATGCTTTTAATGACTTGAGACTACCAAACACGACATGCAGTGGCTAGTTCATTGCATGCAATGCTATTAATTAGCAAATAAACATTGGTGACCCCAGGAGGAAACGGTGCTAAGCTCATGGACCTATGCAGAATGAGTATCAACCAATGGATGATGGAGTTTAATTGTTAAACAATTCAATGAGGGAAGCTTAGCTACAAATTCAATGACTTACTCACCTAGACGGAGGGAGTAGCAAGTACTAGTACTACTACAATAGTGGGCTCAAATAGCAATTTTGTCTCATGCAAGAGCCTGGCTACTACTCCTATATGCGTGCTCCAAGGCACCGCACCACGCGAGCGTTCGCAACTGCCATGTTCGGGTTGTGTTTGGCTCTTCGCCTCTTCGAGAAGACGAACAATGATGTTACTCCTACTTCTACAGTATCGAATCCACTGCTGCATGTCCGTCCACCTCGTGCGGGAGGGATAGCGTGTAGCGAAAGCTTCTACTTACTACTCCTGCCTTTGCGTCTATGACAGGTGGGCCCAATAGGTGGTTGGCCCTCCTGTCATGCAGCCAAAGGCAGGTGCAGTTAAGGCACCGGAGCTCAGTCCGCGAGGGAGAGGGCGTTGCAGTAATCAAACTTCTCGGTCTTGTACGAGTTGACGCGACACATCAAAGCACTGCACTCGATATAAGTCTTTTTACACATTTCAAATGGATTACAACATACGGATGTATGTAGACATATTCTGCTTCGTATGTAGTCACTTGTTGCAATCTCTAAAAAGACTTATATTTGGAAATGGAGGGAGTACAACGCATGTATGCATGCCGTGACTTTCCTTTTGATACTTGCATGTGTTGATTTGATGCACCTTGCCAAATTTTGACTATAAATTTAACTAACCAAATTTTCATGCATGTCATAAAAAATTATGGGGCTATTTGGATTGTGACTATGTTTGTCTTATGTTGCCACATTATTTTTCCCACACTTGCCTAACTTGAGTTGCTCAAATTGTTAGACACACTTTGGCTTGCCTAAGGGAATCTTGCCACAATTTTTGTGTCTATGACATGTGGGGTTCACTGCTAATAAAAAAATTCTTGTCTTAGGTGTGGCTAATAAAAAAGACTTATATTTAGGAACGGAGGAAGTAGAAAATATAAATAATAATGCATGTTGGGGCAACCCACGTTTCCGCTAATTTTAGCCGTGGGCTTGTTCACAATTTTTATGAGGGGGTGGTTGTTCATTTAATGGAGGGACTTGTAGTACTAGACTTGAACGATACAAAGTGCGACCTGGCACACCGTAACACCACTTGGAACAAGCGGGTAGCTATCTCAAAAAACAATCAACAACTAAAAAAACCGCGACCTGGCATGTAGTACACAATTTCAAACGATTGTTTTGATGGAGTGAAAAAGGAAAACTACCCCACTACGTATATATAGGACGGAGCCTCCGCGCTTGCTTGCTAGGTTGCTCTATTCACACACTCTCATCCTCTCCAGATCTAAACAAGATAGGGGTGGTAACACTATCTTTCTCCCTTCAAAAAACACTGTCTTTCTATCCTGACCGCTGGTTACAGATCCGGACGTATCCCCCTCCGCCGGTGAAGGGGAGGAGGGGCAGCGTTTAGGCCGTTGTCGACAGTGAGGGAGGAGACCCACTGCCGGCCGCACCGTTATCTCTGGTCGAGCGCCGGCGTGGGAGGTCCTCCGATCCCTTCGTCGTTGCCTGTGGGCGGATCTGGCCTCCCGCCGCCCACCTATCCACATCCCGACAACCTTCAGGTATATCTTCTTTCGAAACCGCCTTAGCTCTACTTCCCCAGCTCGCTACGTCGCTGCATGTGCATCATTTTCTACCTCTCAGCCCCTCTCAATCGGATGGTCCAACGTCACCTATTTTTCTTCTTCTATTGTTAGAGGTAAAGCTACTTCATGGAGTCGAATCTTGTACACCCTCCGTCCGGAAATACTTGTCATTGAAATGGATGTATCTAGATGTATTTTAGTTCTAGACACATCCATTTTGATGACAAGTAATTCCGGACGGAGGGGGTACTTGGTTCAAACAAGAAATAAAGTGGGGGTGGGGGAATTTAGTATGTACATCGAACTTGGTACAAACAGGAAGGAAAGGGGGTGAAAGTAGTACAGACTGGTCATCCAACCGGTCTCTTGGTCAAAAAGGGAAATATAGGGGTAACACTGTACACAGTGGTATGACCAGGACTAGATTTGCTATCCACACATATGAGTAGGTGGCTAGAGTGAAAAAAATGGGACCAACCCAGATATGTTTCTTGGTTGTTTGTTTCTCGGGGCAACAAACTATGAATCACCACTTTATGCCCCTGTTTACGTACATGGTGCTGGACTACTGGTGCACCCACTGTCCCATGCCCTTATACCAAATATTTAACTGTTCTTAATCTAATGTCCCTGGTAAAAATGAGGCCATGCCACTGTTATAAGCCATGACAAGTTTAGCCAAATGTTTTTGCCTATAATTGTTTGAGACTCTGACTGTTTCCTCTGTACCTTTTTGTGCAAACAGGGATATCCAATTCACATGTTGCTGTTGTGACCTTTTGGTGCACTGCACAAAACTCTTCTTAAAAGAAGTGACTTTTGTGCTGTTTAACTGGAATGTCAGAATGGAATAGTTGGTTCATTTCGGTGGAACTGCACAAAGGGAGATATGTGTTACAACCCTCATCATCCATATTGGCGCCATAACCTTCCTTTAGGTAAGAATGATATTTAATGCATGTCTTCATCTCTATTTTACGACTGCCATCAGAAAATAATGCTATTTTTTACTAGTACACTTGTACTCCCTCATTGACAAAACCAATTCTGAAATAGAAGGCCAATCATGTACTTGGTTTCACCAACTGGTGAGGAGAAAGAGAAACAGAGCATGAAGAGGAAGAAGAAGAAGAATAAACAGTGCCAAGGCGACCTTGCTGAAGCCAGAGGCCTCAGTCGAGGCCATTGAAGGGCTCCGGCAACGACTACCTTACATGTGAGATGATCCTCCAGGGAGCCCTTCCACTTCTGTTGTCTCACTTAATTAATTAGGAGTACTTAAGTACCACTAATTTATTGCTGCCTAATTTTCCTGATGGAGTTAAGTAAATCTTTAGTAGGACCCTATGCTGAATCATGTACATGTGTATGTTTGTCTATGGAGGTGAATCATGTGGTGGAGCAGGGAGGGAATATTATTAGTGGCATGACATAATAGTGCTATTGTTTTGCATGTCAATTTATTGCCATTGGTTCAATGAGGCAATGTTTTGCGTATTGTCCATCATGAATTTGATGCTACTGATAGAGTAATATGCTAATGTCTTCCTATCCTTTCTCACTAAGCTAATGAAGGTTTCACCTTGTTCCTCCTTGTGCAAACAGGGATCATGTTGTGCCAATCATACATTTTAGTGGAACTACACAAGACAATACAATGAACTGTATCCCAGCCAGTGCTATAACTCTGCTGGAAGTTCTTGATAATCTTTCGATACAATATCAGCACTGGTAAACAAGAGTGATTTCAACCATACATTTGAAGTGCACAAAAATATATATTGAGTGATTCCAGTGAGTGCTTTATCATCTCTTATGGGACTACATGAATAATCTTTTTTTCTCAGGTTGGTACGAGCCTAAGGCCTTCATCCATATTAGTTTGTTGTCATCTCTATTTGTATCGTGCTACTATCATGAGAAACTCCTTTATCTTTGCACGTTAAAGTTTTGTAACCTATGATAATTGGCAATGCTTTGAGTGTTGAGCTAATTGGCACTGATTAAATAAATTAATACCTCTCTTTAAGCAAGACTACTATGTTGCTAACTTTACCCATTAAGATAATGAGGGTGCTTCTATTTGTTAGTGTATGTTTCATCAACTAGTCCCACTATGACAGTAAGCTCACTCTCTCAATATATGTGCCAACAGGGATGCTCGATTTTGGTGGAACTGCACAAAAACTTTGGGTGCTTCATTGCCTCGACAGCTTCCGTCAGTTCCTGTCAGTCGCTAATCTCGGCTTGCTTTCTTCCTTCGCTGTCAGTCGCTTCGCTTATCTCGGCTTCCAGTCAAAGGAAATAGTAATTGATATGCTACCTCACACAGGTTGGTACTGGTCTTTATCATGATTATTGTGCTTGTCATGTATTGGTAATTTGGTATTGTGCTACTGTTTGCCGATTTTATAAAGGAGTAACTTGGAGCCTGAACTCGCAGGCAAATCATTGCATTGGGTGATTTCAGTAGAACTGCACAAAATGATCAGATGGACAGATACTTATGCTGCTGCTATGTACTCCAAAGTTCACTCAGACAAACATCGATGTTGACAAGAAGTGCCTATATTCATTCGAGTATCAACTGGCGTCAACCAGTTGTCAAACTCCCTTGTATTAGGAGAGTGAATGCCAAAAATATTGCTTGGTGCATAGCCCAGAAGAACACAGTCCAGTCTTTGGTCCCAACTTGTGCCTTTTGGTTATCGGCAGATATGGTAGCGAACTATATGGCATGGAGTCTAAAGATTCCAGACAAGTTGGTTTACGCGTATATTCATCTGGCACTTAATCAGTCTGCATGCCAGGGATGCTCCATTTTAGTTGAACTGCACAAAAAATTTGGGTGGTTCATTTTCTCAACCACCTCCTTTCTCGTCTGCAATGTAGAATTTTGGCGAGCTAGAGGACCAAGATGAGCCAGTAAACTAGTTGGATGAAAGTAGTGGCCAAGTTGCTCAAACCTTGCTCGGCACGAGGCCACTATTTGAGGATAAACCTACAAGCAAAGTTCAGATTGTCTGTGCTGCCTCTTATGTACTCGAAAGTTTACTCGTACAAGAATTAATTTTAGCAAGAAGTACCTCCAACTAAACAGCATTTACCAGTCTGTACCCTAGGTAATTAAAGTTCGTCCATGGATCATATTGGTTGTGATCTCAATCATTTGGATGCATAAACATACTGAACATGTGTATATCTGAATCTTTTTGTGAATTATGTATGAATATTGTCGTTGTTGGAGAACGTAGCAGAAATTCAAAATTTTCTACGCATCACCAAGATCAATCTATGGAATAACTAGCAACGAGAGAGAGGGGAGTGCATCTTCATACCCTTGAAGATCGCGATGCAGAAGCGTTGCAAGAACGCGGTCGGTGGAGTCGTACACGAAGCGATTCAGATCGCGGCCGAATCCGATCTAAGCACCGAACAACGGTGCCTCCGCGTTCAACACACATGCAGCCCGGTGACGTCTCCCGTGCTTTGATCCAGCAAGGAGAGAGGGAGAGGTTGGGGAAGACTCCGTCCAGCAGCAGCACAACGGCATGGTGGTGATGGAGGAGCGTGGGACTCCAGCAGGGCTTCGCCAAGCACTGCGAGAGACGAGGAAGGAGAGGGGTAGGGCTGCGCCAAGAGAGAGGGAGACTCGTGTCTCTGGCAGCCCCAAAAACCCCACTATATATAGGGGAAGGGGAGGGGCTGCGCCCCCATCTAGGGTTCCCCCCTAGGGGTGGCGGCCAGCCCTAGATGCATCTGGGGGGCGGCCAGAGGGGGAGAGGGGGGCGCACCCTAGGTGGGCCTTAGGCCCATCTGAGCCTAGGGTTTCCCCCCTTCCCCGTTCCCTGCGCCTTGGGCCTCTTGTGGGAGGCGCACCAGCCCACCTAGGGGCTGGTCCCTTCCCACACTTGGCCCACGCAAGCCTCCGGGGTTGGTGGCCCCTCCCGGTGGACCCCCGGAACCCTCCGGTGGTCCCGGTACATTACCGGTGACGCCCGAAACTCTTCAGGTGGCCAAAACGGGACTTCCCATATATAAATCTTTACCTCTGGACCATTCCGGAACTCCTCGTGACGTCCGGGATCTCATCCGGGACTCCGAACAACATTCAGTAACCACGTATGTCTATTCCCTATAACCCTAGCGTCATCGAACCTTAAGTGTGTAGAACCTACGGATTCGGGAACCATGCAGACATGACCGAGACGTTCTCCGGCCAATAACCAACAGCAGGATCTGGATACCCATGTTGGCTCCCACATGTTCCACGATGATCTCATCGGATGAACCACGATGTCGGGGATTCAATCAATCCCGTATACAATTCCCTTTGTCTATCGGTATGTTACTTGCCCGAGATTCGATCGTCGGTATCCCAATACCTCGTTCAATCTCGTTACCGGCAAGTCTCTTTACTTGTTCCGTAACGCATGATCCCGTGGCTAACTCCTTAGTCACATTGAGCTCATTATGATGATGCATTACCGAGTGGGCCCAGAGATACCTCTCCGTCATACAGAGTGACAAATCCCAGTCTCGATTCGTGCCAACCCAACAGACACTTTCGGAGATACCTGTAGTGCACCTTTATAGCCACCCAGTTACGTTGTGATGTTTGGTACACCCAAAGCATTCCTACGGTATCCGGGAGTTGCACAATCTCATGGTCTAAGGAAACGATACTTGACATTAGAAAAGCTCTAGCAAAACGAACTACACGATCTTGTGCTACGCTTAGGATTGGGTCTTGTCCATCACATCATTCTCCTAATGATGTGATCCCGTTATCAATGACATCCAATGTCCATGGTCAGGAAACCATAACCATCTATTGATCAACGAGCTAGTCAACTAGAGGCTTACTAGGGACATGTTGTTGTCTATGTATTCACACATGTATTACGGTTTCCAGTTAATACAATTATAGCATGAACAATAGACAATTATCATGAACAAGGAAATACAATAATAACCATTTTATTATTGCCTCTAGGGCATATTTCCAACAGTCTCCCACTTGCACTAGAGTCAATAATCTAGTTCACATCACCATGTGATTAACACTCAAAGTTCACATCGCCATGTGACTAATACCCAAGAGTTTGCTAGAGTCAATAATCTAGTTCACATCACCATGTGATTAACACTCAATGAGTTCTAGGGTTTGATCATGTTATGCTTACGAGAGAGGTTTTAGTCAACCGGTCTGCAACATTCAGATCCGTGTGTGCTTTACAAATCTCCATATCATCTTGTAGATGCAGCTATCACGTGCTACTTGGAGCTATTCCAAATAACTGCTCTACTATACCAATCCGGTTTACTACTCAGGGTCATCCGGATTAGTGTCAAAGTTTGCATCGATGTAACCCTTTACGACGAACTCCTTTTCCACCTCCATAATCGAGAAAATTCCTTAGTCCACTAGATACTAAGGATAAGTTTGACCGCTGTCATGTGATCCATTCCCGGATCACTATTGTACCCCTTGACTAACTCATGGCAAGGCACACTTCAGGTGCGGTACACAGCATAGCATACTGTAGAGCCTACGTCTTAAGCATAGGGGACGACCTTCGTCCTTTCTCTCTCTTCTGCCGTGGTCAGGTCTGGAGTCTTACTCAATACTCACACCTTGTAACACAGCCAAGAACTCCTTCTTTGCTGATCTATTTTGAACTCCTTCAAAATCTTGTCACGGTATGTATTCATTTGAAAGTACTATTAAGCGTTTTTTATCTATCCTTATAGATCTTGATGCTCAATGTTCAAGTAGGTTAATCCAGGTTTTCCATTGCAAAACACTTTTCAAATAACCCTGTATGCTTTCCAGAAATTCTACATCATTTCTGATCAACAATATGTTAAACATATACTCATCAAAAATTCTATAGTGCTCCCACTCACTTCTTTGGAAATACAAGTTTCTCATAAACTTTGTAAAAACCCAAAATCTTTGATCATCTCATCAAAGCGTACATTCCAACTCCGAGATGCTTACTCCAGTCCTTAGAAGGATTACTGGAGCTTTGCATACTTGTTAGCATCTTTCATGATTGACAAACCCTTCTGGTTGTATCACATACAACCTTTCCTCAAGAAAATCGTCGAGGAAAGAATGGTTTTTGACATCCTATTTGCAAGATTTCATAAATAATGCAGTAACTGCTAATATAATTCCAACAGACTCTTAGCATCACTACGAGTGAGAAAATATCATCGTAGTCAACTCCTTGAACTTGTCGGAAAACATCTTAACGACAAGTCGAGCTTTCTTAATGGTGACACTTACCATCATTGTCCGTCTTCCTTTTAAAATCCATCTGCACCCAACAGCCTTACGACCATCAAGTGGTTCTTCCAAAGTCTATACTTTGTTTTATACATGGATCCTCTCTCGGATTTTATGGCCTCGAGCCATTCGTCGGAATCTGGGCCCACCATCGCTTCTCCATAGCTCGCAGGTTCATTGTTGTCTAGTAACATGACTTCCAAGACAGGATTACGTACCACTCTGAAGTAGTACACATCCTTGTCGTCCTACGAGGTTTGGTAGTGACTTGATCCGAAGTTTCATAAGCTTCTACTTCAATTGGTGTAGGTGCCACATGAACAACTTCTTGTGCCCTGCTTCACACTAGTTGAAGTGACGGTTCAATAACCTCATCAAGTCTCCACCATCCTCCCACTCAATTCTTTCGAGAGAAACTTTTCCTCGAGAAAGGACTCGTTTCTAGAAACAATCACTTTTGCTTCCAGATCTGAAATAGGAGGTATACCCAACTGTTTTTGGGTATTCTATGAAGATGCATTCATCCGCTTTGGGTTCGAGCTTATCAGCCTGAAACTTTTTCACATAAGCGTCGCACCCCCAAACTTTTAATAAACGACAGCTTAGGTTTCTCTAAACCATATTTCATATGGTGTCATCTCAACGGAATTGCGTGGTGCCCTATTTAAAGTGAATGCGGTTGTCTCTAATGCCTAACCCATAAACGATAGTGTAATTCGATAAGAGACATCATGGTATGCACCATATCCAATAGGGTGCAGTTATGATGTTCGGATACACCATCACATTATGGTGTTCCAGGCGGTATTAGTCGTGAAACAATTTCCACAATTTCTTAATTGTGTGCCAAACTTGTAACTCAGTTATTCATCTCTATGATATTATCACAGACATTTTATCCTCTTGTCACGACGATCTTCAACTTCACTCTGAAATTACTTGAACCTTTCAATAATTCAGACTTGTGTTTCATCAAGTAAATATACTCAACATCTACTCAAATCATCTGTGAAGTAAGAACATAACGATATCCACTGCATGCCTCAGCACTCATTGGACTGCACACATCAAAATTTATTACTTCCAACAAGTTGCTTTCTTGTTCCATCTTACTGAAAACGAGGCCTTTCAGTCATCTTGCCCATGTGGTATGATTTGCATGTCTCAAGTGATTCAAAATCAAGTGAGTCCAAACGATCCATCTGTATGGACTTTCTTTATGCATATATACTTATAGACATGGTTCGCATGTCTCAATCTTTTCAAAAACGAGTGAGTCCAAAGATCCATCAACATGGAGCTTCTTCATGCGTTTTATACCAATATGTCTCAAGTGGCAGTGCCACAAGTATGTGGTACTATCATTACTATCTTATATCTTTTGGCATGAACATGTGTATCACTACGATCGAGATTCAATAAACCATTCATTTTAGGTGCAAGACCATTGAAGGTATTATTCAAATAGACAGAGTAACCATTATTCTCCTTAAATGAATAACCATATTGCGATAAACATAATCCAATCATGTCTATGCTCAACGCAAACACCAAATAACAATTATTTAGGTTTAACACCAATCTCGATGGTAGAGGGAGCATGCGATGCTTGATCACATCAACCTTGGAAACACTTCCAACACATATCGTCATCTCACCTTTAGCTAGTCTCCATTTATTACGTAGCCTTTTATTTCGAGTTACCAACACTTAGCAACGGAACCGGTATCTAATACCCTGGTGCTACTAGGAGTACTAGTAAAGTACACATTAATATAATGTATATCCAATACACTTCTGTCGACCTTGCCTACCTTCTCATCTACCAAGTATCTAGGGTAGTTCTGCTTCAGTGACCGTTCCCCTCATTACAGAAGCACTTAGTCTTGGGTTTGGGTTCAACCTTGGGTTTCTTCACTAGAGCAGCAACTGATTTGCCGTTTCATGAAGTATCCCTTCTTTCCCTTGCCCTTCTTGAAACTAGTGGTTTTACTAACCATCAACAATTGATGCTCCTACTTGATTTCTACTTTCGTGGTGTCAAACATCGCGAACAGCTCAAGGATCATCATATCTATCCCTGATTTGTTATAGTTCATCACAAAGCTCTAGTAGCTTGGTGGCAGTGACTTTGGAGAACCATCACTATCTCATCTCGAAGATTAACTCCCACTCGATTCAAGCGATTGTAGTACTCAGACAATCTGAGCACATGCTCAACGGTTGAGCTTTTCTCCCTTAGTTTGCAGGCTTAAGAAACTTGTCAGAGGTCTCATACCTCTTGACGTGGGCACGAGCCTAAAATACCAATTTCAGCTCTTGGAACATCTCATATGTTCCGCGACGTTTCAAAATGTCTTCGGTGCCTCAATTCTAAACTGTTCAACATTACGCACTGAAATATCACGTAGTCATCAAAACGTGTATGCCAGATGTTCGCAACATCCACAAACGACGCTCGAGGTTCAGCACACCGAGCGGTGCATTAAGGACATAAGCCTTCTGTGCAGCAATGAGGACAATCCTCAGTTTACGGACCTAGTCCACATGATTGCTACTATCAACTTTCAACTAAATTTTCTCTAGGAACATATCCTAAACAGTAGAACTAAAGCGTAAGCTACAACATAATTTGCAAACACCTTTTCACTATGTTCATGATAATTAAGTTCATATAATTATTTAATGAACTCCCACTCAGATAGACATCCCTCTAGTCATCTAAGTGATACATGATCCGAGTCAACTAGGCCGTGTCCGATCATCACGTGAGATGGACTAGTCATCATCGGTGAACATCTCCATGTTGATCGTATCTACTATACGACTCATGTTCGACCTTTCGGTCTCTTGTGTTCCGAGGCCATGTCTGTACATGCTAGGCTCGTCAAGTCAACCTAAGTGTTTCGCTTGTGTAAATCTGGCTTACACCCGTTGTATGCGAACGTTAGAATCTATCACACCCGATCATCACATGGTGCTTCGAAACAACGAACCTTCGCAACGGTGCACAGTTAGGGGGAACACATCTCTTGAAATTTTAGTGAGGGATCATCTTATTTATGCTACCGTCGTTCTAAGCAAATAAGATGTGAACATGACAAACATCACATGCAAATCATAAAGTGACATGATATGGCCAATATCATCTTGCGCCTTTTGATCTCCATCTTCGAGGCGCGGCATGATCACCTTCGTCACCGGCATGACACCATGATCTCCATCATCGTGTCTTCATGAAGTTGTCTCGCCAACTATTACTTCTACTACTATGGCTAACGGTTAGCAATAAAGTAAAGTAATTACATGGCGTTTTCATTGACACGCAGGTCATACAATAAATTAAGACAACTCCTATGGCTCCTGCCGGTTGTCATACTCATCGACATGCAAGTCGTGATTCCTATTACAAGAACATGATCAATCTCATACATCACATATATCATTCATCACATCCTTTTGGCCATATCACATCACATAGCATACCCTGCAAAAACAAGTTAGACGTCCTCTAATTGTTGTTGCATGTTTTACGTGGCTGCTATGGGTTTCTAGCAAGAATGTTTCTTACCTACGCAAAAGCCACAACGGTGATATGCCAATTGCTATTTACCCTTCATAAGGACCCTCTTCATCGAATCCGATCCGACTAAAGTGGGAGAGACAGACAATGCTAGCCACCTTATGCATCAAGTGCATGTCAGTCGGTGGAACCTGTCTCACGTAAGAGTACGTGTAAGGTCGGTCCGGGCCGCTTCATCCCACAATGTCGCCGAATCAAGATAAGATTAGTAACGGTAAGCAAATTGAACAAATCATCGCCCACAACTACTTTGTGTTCTACTCGTGCATAGAATCTACGCATAGACCTAGCTCACGATGCCACTGTTGGAGAACGTAGCAGAAATTCAAAATTTTCTACGCATCACCAAGATCAATCTATGGAATAACTAGCAACGAGAGAGAGGGGAGTGCATCTTCATACCCTTGAAGATCGCGATGCGCAAGCATTGCAAGAACGCGGTCGGTGGAGTCGTACACGAAGCGATTCAGATCGCGGCCGAATCCGATCTAAGCACCGAACAACGGTGCCTCTGCGTTCAACACACATGCAGCCCGGTGACGTCTCCCGTGCTTTGATCCAGCAAGGAGAGAGGGAGAGGTTGGGGAAGACTCCGTCCAGCAGCAGCACAACGGCATGGTGGTGATGGAGGAGCGTGGGACTCCAGCAGGGCTTCGCCAAGCACTGCGAGAGACGAGGAGGGAGAAGGGTAGGGCTGCGCCAAGAGAGAGGGAGACTCGTGTCTCTGGCAGACCCAAAACCCCCACTATATATAGGGGAAGGGGAGGGGCTGCGCCCCCATCTAGGGTTCCCCCCCTAGGGGTGGCGGCCAGCCCTAGATGCATCTGGGGGGCGGCCAGAGGGGGAGAGGGGGGCGCACCCTAGGTGGGCCTTAGGCCCATCTGAGCCTAGGGTTTCCCCCCTTCCCCCTTCCCTGCGCCTTGGGCCTCTTGTGGGAGGCGCACCAGCCCACCTAGGGGCTGGTCCCTTCCCACACTTGGCCCACGCAAGCCTCCGGGGTTGGTGGCCCCTCCCGGTGGACCCCCGAAACCCTCCGGTGGTCCCGGTACATTACCGGTGACGCCCGAAACTCTTCCGGTGGCCAAAACGGGACTTCCCATATATAAATCTTTACCTCCGGACCATTCCGGAACTCCTCGTGACGTCCGGGATCTCATCCAGGACTCCAAACAACATTCGGGAACCACGTATGTCTATTCCCTATAACCCTAGCGTCATCGAACCTTAAGTGTGTAGACCCTACGGGTTCGGGAACCATGCAGACATGACCGAGACTTTCTCCGGCCAATAACCAACAGCGGGATCTGGATACCCATGTTGGCTCCCACATGTTCCACGATGATCTCATCGGATGAACCACGATGTCGGGGATTCAATCAATCCCGTATACAATTCCCTTTGTCTATCGGTATGTTACTTGCCCGAGATTCGATCGTCGGTATCCCAATACCTCGTTCAATCTCGTTACCGGCAAGTCTCTTTACTCATTCCGTAACGCATGATCCCGTGGCTAACTCCTTAGTCACATTGAGCTCATTATGATGATGCATTACCGAGTGGGCCCAGAGATACCTCTCCGTCATACGGAGTGACAAATCCCAGCCTCGATTCGTGCCAACCCAACAGACACTTTCGGAGATACCTGTAGTGCACCTTCATAGCCACCCAGTTACATTGTGACGTTTGGTACACCCAAAGCATTCCTATGGTATCCGGGAGTTGCACAATCTCATGGTCTAAGGAAACGATACTTGACATTAGAAAAGCTCTAGCAAAACGAACTACACGATCTTGTGCTACGCTTAGGATTGGGTCTTGTCCATCACATCATTCTCCTAATGATGTGATCCCGTTATCAATGACATCCAATGTCCATGATCAGGAAACCATAACCATCTATTGATCAACGAGCTAGTCAACTAGAGGCTTACTAGGGACATGTTGTGGTCTATGTATTCACACATGTATTACTGTTTCCAGTTAATACAATTATAGCATGAACGATAGACAATTATCATGAACAAGGAAATACAATAATAACCATTTTATTATTGCCTCTAGGGCATATTTCCAACAGTCGTGTGATCTATCAATCATTTGGATGCATATATATGCTGAGCTTGTGTATATATGAATCTTTTGAGTTGTTGATAGTGAATGTTGGCTATGAATATGAACGTGTCCTGTGAACCTGAGTTTGATACGAATGTTTACCTTTTCTGTTGTATTTGTGTGTGAACTTGTTAGTATGCCTACTGTGGGGTATTTGACGTGTGGGTGTCAACGGCACACCTTCTTCCCGAGAAGAATTGCACCTGCTTTGTTAGGGTAGCAACGGCGCATCAGCTCTTTTTAATATTTTATTACTCTGTCTTCCCCTCTCCCCCGCTCAACCCCTCCCGTAATGTTTTCGGCCTCAAAACAAACATAGTACTGCGTCATTTTTGGGGCTTGATGAAAAATTGAGTCCTGGTTTCTGTAGGTTGGCCCGCCCAGCAAATGGGCTGCTCATCCACCACGACGGGCTGGGAGGCTAAAAATACATGTTGTATGGTGCAGAGGCAAGTAAAAAAAGGCTATCGAGAGCCATCCACTGAAGAAAAAAATCGCTCATGATGTGCTTCTTCAGTCGTGCCGCCGGCCCCCTCTTTAATCCAGTTCGCTCGGGAATCTGGTATCTTTTTTTCAAGAGGGCGAACAAGTATCGGCAAGGCCTAGGTTTTGTATTTTAACATGTGTAGCCCACGACATACGGAGACAGTGGTTTCAACTTATTTTTTGAGGTCCATACCAGCCTATGGGCTTTTTCTTAAAGATCGGCAGCCCAATGTATTTTTTTAATAAAACGCAGGTCTCTGATCTATTTATCTATATATAAGAATAATAATGTTGTGTCCAATTTATGTTTTCCCTTCTAACCACATTATATATATTTATATTATTACTATTATCGTATATTTTATAGAGACTTATATATACATTGTAAAAACATCCCACGTGTTATTAACTTACAAAAGTAAATGTTTAACAGAAGTTGGCAAGGAAAATCCTGGTTGTTTTTTACTCACAGGCAAGGAAAATCCTGGTGATTGCGTATAAAAGCTTGCGAAGATTTTAAGGACCAATTTAATAATAACGCGCTCATTTTTATTTTGAGCAATAACTCGCTAATTTGTTAATTTTATATATATATATATATATATATATATATAATGTGCCTCTCCGGTTTATTCTTTGATATTAATTACTCCTTTTAACATAACATTATATATATAACGAGCCCAGCTAATTCGTGTATTTGAAGGAAGTGCAAATGGGCTGGGATTTCTTAGAAAATATAAATGAGCCTGATTGATGCAAAATTATTTGTTCACCCAGCCCAGTAAATGGACTGTACATTCTAGAAAACATGGGTTAAATATATGCCACATTTTCGCAGGCTGACATGTGGGCCAATAGGTCGAAGCCTACGCAGGGCGTTGTCAACTTGGTCAACAAATGATTGTCACAATCATTTTTTTCCCGCAAAAAAAATGATTGTCACATCTACAGCCATTGGATTTATATCCAACGGCCGGCATGCACCTTCAATCTCTCGTTTTCTTCCTCCAGCGTTGCCGGGACCGCCTGGTCCGGCCTCCGGCGGCTAGCGGCTCTGCTTAGCACGCATCGCTGCGAAGCGCTACCCCACCGCCGGCCAGGCTATCCCTCCACCCATCCACACCTCTTGTTATTCTCCACCGACAGCAGCCCCACGCTGCACCAGAACCAGTTATAACCCTTCTCCTCCTCTCAATCTGCGACTCCACTGCTGCGTCTTCCCATCTCTGAGTCGTTCCCGTCCGGGGCCTCGCCGTCGTCCACCGCCTCGTTGCGCTCGGTGCGGCGTGGTCAACAAACGAGAGTCATTGGAAGAGGACTGTGCGTGGAGAGCCTGACGGCTGGGACCCACGAGGTCCATGGTCGCACGCAACGAAAGTTCCTCCTTATTAAGCTGGAAAAAAATGCTTCCTCCACCTGACAGCTGGGACCCACCGGCTGTATCTTCGCACGGAAGGAAGTGCCTCCTTGTTTTGCGAAAAAAATTATTCATCCCGTTGACAGCTAGGACCCGTCAGATTTGGTGGCTGACTTGTGGGCCTACTAAGCGGACGTGTACGCAGGGCTTTCTCAACTTAATCAACAAATGATTCTAGCAGTTGAACCGTTGGATGTTAATCCAACAGCTGTGCTCCTTCTTCAACCTCTGTTCTTGCTCCTGTCTCCCATGGGCGGCACCGCGGCTGTGCTGCCGCGCACCCGAACCAGTCAAGTTTCCCACTCCTCTCCATCTGCGACTCCACTGCCCCGTCTTCCCCATCTCCGGGTCGTTCCGGTCTGGGAGTGGCGTTTCCCCCCTGACTGCCCATGGACGCATGCATGCAACGGAACACAGCGTGGTCAACGTGGTCAAGGAACGACTTCCATCGGAAGTGTACCGTACGTGGAGAGGCTGACAGCTGGGTCCACGGCCGCAGCAAAGAAGTACCTCCTTATTACGCGGAAAATAATGATTGCTCCACCTGACAGCAGGGACCCACTGGACGAGCCACCGTATTTTGCGAAAAAACGTATCCCCCCTGACTGCTGGGACCCACCTGACGGGCCACCATATTTCGTGAAAAAAACGTTCCCCCCGCTGTCAGCTCGGACCCACCGGAAGTGCCTCCTTATTAAGCAGAAAAAAATGAATACTCCCCCTGCTAGCTGGGACCCACCTTGGTGGGAGGCTGACTTGTGGGCCTACTAAGTTGGCAGGGACGGAGGGCTTTGTCAACTTAGTCAATATGAACGATTCTAGCTCCAATGATCGTACGATGTCCATCCAACGGCCGTAGTGCTTCTTCAACCTCTGGTCTTCTTGCTCCAGCCGCCCAAAGCAGCGCCGGTCGTGCCGCGTGCTCCTGCCTCCCGTGGCCGGCTGTGATGCCGCGGAGGCCTCACCGCCCCCTACTACTCCCGCTGCTGGCCAGGCCATCCCTCTACTCACCCACACCCCCTGTTATTCTGCGGCGACGGCAGCCTCACACCGCAGCCGAACGAGTGAACCCTCATACTCCTCTACGCGTGGGCATCCACTATCGCGTCTTCCCCGGCTCCGCGCCGTCCCCTTCCTAGGCCTCGCCGTCGTCCACCGCCGTGGTGCTCTCGGCGCCGCGTGGTCAACGTGGTTAAGGAACGACTTCCATCGGACGTGGACTGTACGTGGAGAGGCTGGGTCCAAGGCCGCAGCAAGGAAGTGCCTCCTTATTACGCGGAAAATAATTGTTCCTCCACCTGACAGCTGGGACCCACCGGACGGGCCACTGTATTTCATGAAAAAAACATTTCCCCCTGACTGCTGGGACCCACCAGCTACATCTTTGCACGCAAGGAAGTGCGTCCGGAAAAAAACGATTCGCCCCCCTGACTGCTGGGACCCACCAGCTACATCTTCGCACGCAAGGAAGTGCGTCCGGGCACAATAAAAGATTCGCCCCCCTGACTGTTGGGACCCACCATCTACATCTTCGCACGCAAGGAAGTGCCTGACAGTCGGGACCCACCTGGTCGAAGCATACGTAGCGTTGTCATTCTAGTCGCGAACGTGTCCGTACATACTGGTGGATGTAGAGGCGCGCACGTGTCGTAATAGAGGCGCCCACGTAGCATATACACGTACGTACAGCGGCCAGTGTGCAAGAAAGAAAATACGGCCACGTACGTACATACGGGCGGGGTCTCGAACGCCTACTCGCGCATACGTACGGCCAGGGCTCGTGTACATGGCTGGGTCGGAACGGAGAAACAGCGTCATCGTCGTGTTCATGGGGAGCCAACCGGGTGGGTCGGAACGGAATGCGTCGTCGTGTTCATCGGGAGGGCTTGGATGGAACAGGCGATGGAAACGAGGCCTGGCGTACCGCAGAATGGAGGAAACGGCCTTGTGTTCGATCGGCCACGTTCGAAACGGGATCCTGTTCATCGGGAGGGGTCTGGCGTACCGCAAAACAGAGGAAACGGACTTGTGTTGGACCTCCTACGGTCGAAACGGGGTCCTGTTGATCGGGAGGGGTGTGGTGTACCGCAAAACGGACGAAACGGACTTGTGTTGGAGCGCTACGGTCGAAACGGGGGTCCTGTTCATCGAGAGGGGTGTGGCGTACCGCAAAATGGGACTCCACGGGATACTGTTCATCTCCACCATCGACCTCATCTAGCCTCCACGGGCTACTGTTCATCCACCGTCGACCTCCTCCAGCCTCCACCTGCGACTGTTCATCCACGGGCTCCTGTTCATCCAGCCTCCACCGCGCGCTATTCCACCGGCTCCTGTTCAACCACCCCTCTCCACGGGCTCCTGTTCAACCACCCCTCCACGGGCTACTGTTCGTCCACCCCTCCACCGTCTACTGTTCATCCAGCCCTCCGCGGGGTTGTCCTATTCATCCAGCCCTCCACGGGGTCCTGTTCATCCAGCCCCAACCGGCTCGATCGATCGGGGTCCTGTTCATCCAAAGGCAACGCCACGGTGTCCTGTTCATCCACCCCCACCGCTCACTGTTCATCCAACCCCCCCCCCCCCCACAACACTCACTGTTCATCCAGAGGCAGCATCGATCGGCTTCAGTTAGCAGCAGTAGTGAAGGAATCACTCGGATTCAGTTAACAGCAAGGGATCGATCGATCGCTCGGGTTCAGTAACGCGTAGCCTGCAGTGCAATCGCTCGGGTTCAGTAGGCGAACGCCTCGCTCGGGTTCAGTTAGAGCCCAACGCCTCGCACCCACGCGCGTGCGTGTACGAGAGAAACGTGCAAACCTCCGTGCATCGCTCGGCCCCGACCACCCACCGTAACCGGGACACCCCGATATTTTCCTCGCCCTCGCTTCTACCACGGTTTTTTCCGTCATGGACGGCCCAAAGAATGTCACGTAGCTGCGTCTCCGGCCCGCCCAGGACGAAAAGCCCATTTTCTGTCATGATTTTTTGCCATAGAAGTAGGAGCCCACCACATCTATGATGATACCGGGCTTTGTCACAATTATCGTCATAGAAGTGTCATAAGTATGACAGAAAAAAATTCGTTCGGCCCAAAATGTCACGGATGTGTCTTTTTTTTGTAGTGTTACGAAAAGCACCATGAATAAAGTGTGAACCACCATCAGTCATTAAATATCTAGGGACTCCAAACCTCGGAAAAATAACTTCTTTAAGCATCTTAATAGAGGTGTTATGAGCAGCACTACTAGTTGGAATAGCTTCTACCCACTTAGTAACGTAATCAACAGCAACTAAAATATGTGTATAACCATTAGAGGAAGGAAACGGTCCCATATAATCAAAGCCCCAAACTTCAAATGGTTCAATAACAAGAGAATAATTCATAGGCATTTCTTGACGTCTACTAATATTAACTATTCTTTGACATTCATCACAAGACAAGACAAACTTACGGGCATCTTTAAAGAGAGTAGGCCAATAAAAACCAGATTGCAATACCTTATGTGCAGTTCTATCTCCAGCGTGGTGTCCTCCATATGCCTCAGAGTGGCACTTGCGTAGGATCTGTTCCTGTTCATGCTCAGGTACACAACGTCTAATAACACCATCTACTCCTTCTTTATAAAGGTGTGGGTCATCCCAGAAGTAATGTCTTAAATCATAGAAAAACTTTTTCTTTTGCCAGTATGTGAAACTAGGTGGTATGAATTTAGCAACAATGTAATTAGCATAATCAGCATACCATGGAGCAGTGCGAGAAGTGTTTATGACAGCTAATTGTTCATCAGGAAAGCTATCATCAATAGGTAGTGGGTCATCATGAACATTCTCTAACCTAGACAAGTTGTCTGCAACAGGGTTCTCAGCTCCCTTTCTATCAATAATATGCAAATCAAATTCTTGGAGCAAGAGAACCCATCTAATAAGTCTAGGTTTAGCATATTTCTTTTCCATAAGATATTTAATAGCAGCATGATCAATGTGAATAGTAACTTTAGAATCAACAATGTAAGGTCTGAACTTATCACATGCAAATACTACTGCTAAGAATTCTTTTTCAGTGGTAGCATAGTTTCTCTGGGCAGTATCAAGAGTTTTACTAGCATATTGAATAACATTTAGTTTCTTATCAACTCTTTGCCCTAGAACAGCACCTACAGCAAAATCACTAGCATCACACATAATTTCAAAGGGTAAATTCCAATCAGGTGGCTGAACAATAGGTGCAGTGATCAGAGCTTTCTTAAGTATTTCAAATGCTTCTACACAATCATCATCAAAGACAAAAGGAATATATTTTTGCAATAAATTAGTCAGAGGCCTAGAGATTTTAGAAAAGTCCTTAATGAACCTCCTATAAAAACCGGCATGACCAAGGAAACTTCTTATACCTTTAGTGTCCTTGGGACACGGCATCTTTTCAATTGCATCAACTTTAGCTTTATCAACTTCAATACCTCTTTCCGAAATTTTATGCCCCAAGACAATGCCTTCATTAACCATAAAGTGGCACTTCTCCCAATTCAAAACAATACTAGTATCTTCGCATCTCTACAAAACTCGACTAAGGTTGCTCAAACAAGCATCAAAAGAGGATCCATAAATGGAGAAATCATCCATAAATACCTCACAAATCTTTTCACAAAAGTCAGAGAATATAGCCATCATGCATCCTTGAAAGGTAGCGGGTGCATTACATAAACCAAAAGGCATACGTCTATAAGCAAAAGTACCGAAAGGGCAAGTAAAAGTGGTCTTTTTTTGATCCTCTGCTGACACAGGTATTTGAGAGAAACCAGAGTAACCATCTAGGAAGCAAAAATGTGTATGTTTGGATAGTCTTTCTAGCATTTGATCAATAAAAGGTAAAGGGTAATGATCCTTTTTAGTAGCTTTATTTAATTTGCGGAAATCAATTACCATCCTATGACCTGTAATAATTCTTTGCGGGATCAATTCATCTTTATCATTAGGAACGACAGTAATATCTCTCTTCTTAGGGACACAATGGACAGGACTTACCCACTGACTATCAGCAACGGGATAAATTATACCTGCCTCAAGGAGCTTTAGTATTTCCTTTCTTACCACTTCTTTCATCTTAGGATTTAACCGTCGTTGGTGATCAATAACTGGTTTGGCGTCTTCCTCCAATTTTATTTTGTGTTGGCATAGAGTGGGACTAATGCCCTTAAGATCATCAAGAGTATATCCAATAGCAGCACGGTGCTTCTTCAGAGTTTTCAATAATCTTTCCTCTTCCTGCTCTGAAAGGTTAGCACTAATAATAACAGGACATATCTTCTTTTCATCAAGATAAGGATATTTAAGAGTATCAGGTAATGGTTTAAGCTCAAACACGGGATCACCCTGGGTGGTGGAGGATCCCCTAGGATTTCAACAAGCAAGTTGTGTTTCAAAATAGGTCCCTGTTTAAAGAATACTTCATCTATTTCCCTTCTTTCATTCATAAACATATCATTTTCATGGTCTAGCAAATATTGTTCTAAAGGATCATTAGGAGGCACGGCAATAGAAGCAAGACCAATAATTTCCTCCTTACTAGGCAATTCTTTATCATGGGGTTGTCTACGAAATTTAGCAAAATTAAACTCATGCAACATATCCCCTAAGCCAATCATAACAACATCCTTTTCGCAATCTATCTTAGCATTGACAGTGTTCAAGAAGGGTCTACCAAATATAATGGGACAAAAGTCATCTTGTGGGGAACCAAGAACAAGAAAATCAACAGGATATTTAACTTTCCCACACAAGACTTCAACATCTCTAACAATCCCAATTGGTGAAATAGTATCTCTATTGGCAAGCTTAATTGTAACATCAATTTCTTCTATCTCAGCAGGTGCAATGTCATGCATAATTTCTTTATATAAGGAATGAGGTATTGCACTAGCACTAGCACCCATATCACATAAGCCATGATAACAATGATCTCCTATTTTAACAGAAATAATAGGCATGCCTACAACAGGTCTATGTTTCTTAGCATCGGGTCTAGCAATTCTAGCAGCTGCATCACAGAAAAAAATAACAAGCCCATCAATATTATCGGCCAAGAGATCTTTAACCATAGCAATACTAGGTTCAACTTTAATTTGCTCAGGTGGTGTATATGTTCTAGTATTACCCTTACAAACCACAATTGAAGTTTTAGCATGATCCTTTATCCTAACAGGGAGACGTGGTTTCTCAATATAAGTGGAAGGAACAACGGGATCATTATAAGTGATAGTCTTTTCTTCAACTGTAATAGGTGCAACTACTTTTACTTCAGTGGGAGGATTATATTTAAACCACTTCTCCTTAGGGAGGTCAACATGAGTAGCAAATGATTCATAGAAAGAAGCTACTATCTCATAGTCAAGACCATATTTAGTGCTAAATCCTTGAAAAGCATCGGTATCCATAAAAGATTTAACACAATCAAACTTAGGTGTTATACCTGACTCATTACCTTCGTGGAGATCCCAATCTTCAGAGTTGCGTTTAATTCTTTCCAATAAATCCCATTTGAATTCAATAGTTTTCATCATAAAAGACCCATCACAAGAAGTATCGAGCATGGAGCGATTGTTGAGAGAAAGCCAAGCATAAAATTTTTGAATAATCATTTCTCTTGAGAGCTCATGATTGGGGCATGAATATAACATTGACTTCAGCCTCCCCCAAGCTTGAGCGATGCTTTCTCCTTCGCGAGGCCAAAAATTATATATATAATTACAATCACGATGAACAAGATGCATAGGATAAAACGTCTCGTGAAATTCCATTTTCAATCGTTTGTAGTCCCATGATCCCATATCATCACATAGCCTATACCATGTCAATGCATCTCCCTTCAAATATAAAGGGAAGACCTTCTTATTGATAACATCATCGGGCATACCTGCAAGCTTAAATAATCCACAAACTTCATCCACATAGATTAGGTGTAAATCGGGATGCATTGTTCCATCTCCTGCAAAGGGATTAGCTAGCAGTTTCTCTACCATACCCGAAGGAATTTCAAAGTAAACATTTTCAGTAGGTTCAGTAGGTTGAGGAGCAACTCTTTGCTCTACTGGTCGGGGTGAAGATACCCCGAACAAGCCCCTCATAGGATTATGTTCCATAGTAACAAGGGACAGTAAATTTCAGCACACTATATAAATTTTTCCTTACCAAAGGCGCTTCACTCCCCGGCAACGGCGCCAGAAAAGAGTCTTGATGACCCACAATTGTAGGGGATCTATCTTAGTCCTTTCGATAAGTAAGTGTGTCGAACCCAACGAGGAGCAGAAGGAAATGAAAAGCGGTTTTCAGTAAGGTATTCTCTGCAAGCACTGAAATTATCGGTAACAGATAGTTTTGTGATAAGGTAATTTGTAACGGGTAACAAGCAATGAAAGTAAATAAAGTGCAGCAAGGTGGCCCAATCCTTTTTGTAGCAAAGGACAAGCCTGGACAAGTTCTTATATAGAGAAAAGCGCTCCCGAGGACACATGGAATTATCGTCAAGCTAGTTTTCATCACGCTCATATGATTCGCGTTCCTTACTTTGATAATTTGATATGTGGGTGGACCGGTGCTCGGGTACTGCCCTTTCTTGGACAAGCATCCCACTTATGATTAACCCCTATTGCAAGCATCCTCAACTACAAAAGAAGTATTAAGGTAAACCTAACCATAGCATGAAACAAGTGGATCCAAATCAGCCCCTTACGAAGCAACGCATAAACTAGGGTTTAAGCTTCTGTCACTCTAGCAACCCATCATCTACTTATTACTTCCCAATGCCTTCCTCTAGGCCCAAATAATGGTGAAGTGTCATGTAGTCGACGTTCACAAAACACCACTAGAGGAGAGACAACATATAACTCATCAAAATATCGAACGAATACCAAATTCACATGACTACTAATAGCTAGGCTTCTCCCATGTCCTCAGGAACAAACGTAACTACTCACAAAGCAAATTCATGTTCATGATCAGAGGGGTATTAATATGCATTAAGGATCTGAACAAATGATCTTCCACCGAATAAACCAACTAGCATCAACTACAAGGAGTAATCAACACTACTAGCAACCCACATGTACCAATCTGAGGTTTTGGTACAAAGATTGGATACAAGAGATGAACTAGGGTTTGAGAGGAGATGGTGCCGGTGAAGATGTTGATGGAGATTGACCCCCTCCCGATGAGAGGATCGTTGGTGATGACGATGGTGATGATTTCCTCCTCCCGGAGGGAAGTTTCCCCGGCAGAACAGCTCCGCCGGAGCCCTAGATTGGTTCCGCCAAGGTTCCGCCTCGTGGCGGCGGAGTTTCGTCCCGTAAGGTTGCTTATGATTTTTCCAGTGTAAAAGACATCATATAGCAGAAGATGGGCACCGGAGGGCTGCCAGGTGGCCCACAAGGCAGGGGCGCGCCCTGGGGGGTAGGGCGCGCCCCCACCCTCATGGCCAGGGTGTGGGCCCCCTCTGGTACTTCTTCTGCTCAATATTTATTATTAATTCCAAAAATGACTTTTGTGGAGTTTCAGGACTTTTGGAGCTGTGCAGAATAGGTCTCCAATATTTGCTCCTTTTCCAGCCCAGAATCCCAGCTACCGGCATTCTCCCTCTTTATGTAAACCTTGTAAAATAAGAGAGAATAGCCATAAGTATTGTGACATAACGTGTAATAACAGTCCATGATGGAATAAATATCGATATAAAAGCATGATGCAAAATGGGCGTATCAACCCTTTCTGTATATTTCAAGATTTTGAAATATTTACAAAGGAAATGTTGACCATAAATTCCAAGAAAATTCTAGCATGTCAAAAATGCCATATCTGATGATCTTGCCAAGTCTCATGTGTTGGAGAACATGATAACAACATCAAATTCCCTCAAAACCATCTCTATCCATTTTGTAGTTTGAGCAACTTTACATTGCTAAACATGTCCAAATGAGCTCAAACTTGGTACACCTGCTAAAATGGTCTTAATATTCATCTAGGCCACGTGGTGCATCAAGGACAACAAATTAGCTTGTTCAAAGTATGCCAAAACCAATTCTGACCATCTCTAGGGTTTAACAAAGTTACATTGGCAACTTTATCCCATTGATCTCAATTTTTTACCACATTGCCAGATGGTCATGAGCATCACCTCCATCAAGTGCCACAAGTTGGAGAACAAGTTAACTTGATCAAAGCTTGTCAAAACCCCCACCATTGTTACTGAGCCCATGTTAAATTCCAAATTCTGAAAGTGAGGATGAACAATCATCTTGGGCTTGAAATGTTTCTTCGCTTCTTTTACTTTCTGAGCCTTGCCATCCTTTGTCGGAACCACCTTTTGTGCATGATAGTATGGATCATGGTTATTTCTCGAGAATGGCCATCTCTTCATTTCTCTCTTCTTGCATGTTAGGTAAACTATGAATTTTTATTCACAATCTTAATTTTGCCAGTTAATACATCGCCTTCATGTAACTATAGTGATTATAGATCAAAACCATCATCAGAATAGTTGTCTCCCATAACAATGGCTTTCAACCCAGAATCAAATATGCAAAATATTCGGTTATCTTGTATATGCCGAACAGTTACTTGAACAATCCTACCATCTGATATGTTGTCCTCAGTTTCGCCAGAAAGCAACCAGAACTCCTCATTTGGACTTGGCTCGGCATAAGGGGTCCTTCGATTAGAGAATCCACACAATAGCTCCAACTTTATGTCATACACCATTTCTCTCTTATCATCTCCGATGCTTATGCTGTATTCATCCACGTCAAGATGTTTAAGCCATGTTTATATTATCCTTGTTACTTTATACGGAGCCACCAACCGGTACTAACCGTGTATGATAGCTAGGGGTGGAATCTTGCAAAACTTGGGGCTGGAAACACTTCAACTAGTGAGGGTGTATGGCCTATGCCCAGGGGTGGATCCACCATTGGTCATGGGTGTACAGATGTACACCCAAATTTTTCTGATAAAATTGTATATACTGTGTAGGTATACATAACGGAGACAATAACCTTCAGTCTATAGGCCAGTAGCCCATTTTGGAAGCAGCAATGAGCCCGCAGGCCAGCAGCGAGCTGTATTCACGCACGCAGCCAATCATCAGTCATACATAGATGCTTCAATTTTCATCTGCCCACAAACGAAGCGGTGATGCACTACTAATTTGCTGTGTGTTCATGGCGAGCCCGGCGAGTGAGAGCTCGACCAAGCCAATGGCGCCGAGCGGCATGGAGCCTCCTACGTGTTTAGCCGTTGCGGAGGACACAGACAAGCCGCATAGTGCCACGCCTGTCGCCGCCAACAGGGATTGCGATGCATTGTAGGTGGGAACGAGCGGCGTGGCAGTGGCCGCCGCGGTTGTCTGCCTTACCAGTGTAGCCAACAACCTCAATCCCTAATCCAAAGGTAAATCCTTTTCCAATTCTTAAATTGCAAAGTTCACTGAGTGTGTTGTGAAATCCCGAACTTAGTGTGTTGCTTATTATTGGATTCAGAGAGATATAGATCTGTAGATCTCACATGAGTGAGGATCTGGTTGATTTAATAAGCAGAAAAATGCAAATGAATTGTCTTCGAATTGCAGTAGACCATTCAAAACTTAGAGGAAGAACGGTTGATTTAAAAACTTTATGGAGTAGGATGAACTTAATCTTGTGAGATACTATTACTATAATGAACAATTTGTATTGCCGTGGACCTAGTTGGCTTCTCTGTTAGGGTGAACAGAAATTTGAACACCCAAAGTTGAATTCCTGGATCCGCCACTGCCTATGTCTGTCAACCTCAAGCGGCTTATCTGGAATGCTCAGAAGACATTCATATTTTTTTGGACATAATTTCTTTGATTAACTCCTCTATATAATTAAAATACTAAAAGGATAGGAATAATTGAAATTCATAACCCCCAAAACACATATATACCCTAGCTCTTACAAAGATTCCATCATAATCCCTCTTTCTCTGTGCTTGGTCCAACAAGTATAGCTGGGCATGAAACCGGGCTTAAGCAAGTGGATGTGAAGGATTTTTGAGGAAGAGTAATCCTTATCATTCCGACAGATACACAGGGACAATGCATAAAACCATTTAGATTGTTTGCCTCAGCCACACCCATAAAATTATGCATGCCCATAATGTACTCGGCACTGTGTTGATCACCTTACATCCATTGCCGATTCATTTGCATTATATAATTAGGTATATCAAAAACTATTACAGAACATCATGAATAGAGAAATGACCAAATTAATACAAGGTCATCACATTAAAACCAAAGTACAGTAGTGATCAAATGTTATTACTACAAAAATAAATACATAAAGTTCATACATAGTTCTCATAAAACAACATACAACAATCTAGAGCATCTAAAACATACATTGAAACTAACATACAACTATGTAAAACATTTAAATGCAACAGCAAATGAGATCAAAATCGCAACTACGGTAAAAATTGATCCAACAACATAATGATACCAAGCCTCTTTATCAATGGCATATTTTCTAATCTTTGTAATCTTCAAGCGCATTGCATCCATCTAGATCTTGTGTATATCGACGACATCGGCAACATGAACTCCAATTTCATCTTCTCTTCTTCAATTCTTTTTAATTTTTCTTTCAAATAATTGTTTTCTTTTTCAACTAAATTTAACCTCTCGACAAGAGGGTCGGTTGGAATTTCCGGTTCACATAACTCCTACGTATAAATATGTATGTCAAGTTGGTTGGCATAATTGTCATAAACACTAAATGAAACAAATAGTTATAAAAGATAATATACCACATACGAATCATAGACCGGACGAGAGCCGACGGGGGGCGGATATCAAAACCATGGCACTATATAATAACAAACAATAATACAAGTAAGAAAATTATACAAGTAACTATCAAAATCATACAAGTAAGATTTAAAAAATAATAATAATAAGAGGCTCACCATGGTGGTGCCGGCGATGAGATCGGCACGCGCGATCAACGACGGTGATGACAGGGACGAGAGCTTGGAGGAAGAACAGAGGAGAAGAAAGAGGAGAAAGCTTAAGTGTGGCTCGGGCACCTCATATCAATGACATCATGCTCTCAGGCCTTTCATCAAGCAGCTCTTGTGCATAGGAACGGAACACAATATAGCCCACACCTCCCACCTTCTCTGAGGACAAAACAAAGGAGAGGACGGGCAGGGGTATATATAGGCAAACTTTTAGTTCTGGTTGGGGTCTAAAACCAGGACTAAAAACAGACCTTTAGTCCCGGTTCCAGACATCAACCGGGACCCTTTAGTCCCGGTTGGTGTCTGGAACCGGGACTAAAGGTCCCCTTCGAACCAGGACTGATGCCTTCCGAGCCCCAGCCGGCGTCCTAGCCGTTGGAACCGGGACTAATGCTCACATTAGTCCCGGTTCGTAACGCGGCCGGGACTAATGCTCCGAATAGGCTAGAACGAAAGGCAGATTTTCTACTAGTGAAAGTTGACAAAGAGAGAATAGTAAGAGTCTAGAGATGGCTCTTTACCATCTGAAAAATATGTATACATTTTTGTTTTGAATAAATTTTAAGCACCACATGATTTTGATGATGTTCAAGCACTAATCATCACTTTTAAGTATGTGTCGTTCAAGCGTGCCAGCTTAGGAATATAGACGTCCTTGGGGTTACCTGCCTCGTCAATCTCTCTAAGAACGAGACGTTAGACACGGCCAACACGATGGCGCTCCTGAATATAGATGCGGAGTGAGATAGAGACTAGATACCTCTCCAATTGAGACAAGATGCTTTTGATTACTTGGTTCAATTACCTTGAGTGGATGGAACTGTGAGGGTAGTCACCTAAAAACTAGGAGCACAAGAAGCTCTTTTCTCAAGTCACACTTCATGGTTTTAAGCTTTGCTTCGGCATTGCTGATACTTCAAATATGTTCCCTCAAATTTACTTGCCCTTCATATTTTGCAAGCAGCTTGTGCAAAAGCTCATCTACATACACTTTCTCTGAGCCCTTAAATTGTTCTTCCACCGATTTCAAATATTCGGCGGCACTTTCATTAGCGGTAATAGACCCTTTAATCTCAGTAGAGATGGAGAAGTTCATAATTAGGAGTGCCATTCTATTTGACCTCTCCTACTTCTCAACTTTAGTATCATAGGCTTTCTTAAGCTCAAGCATACGCAATGGCATCCTTTTAGGTTCCACTGGTTTACTTTGCATCGGAGCGAGGTCAACCTCATGCCAGCCGAGGTGCAGTAGCAACGAGTCCTTGCATGTTTGGAAGTTGTTTCCCGTGAGTGGCTCGATGTTCTCGAGACCACGAGGACCGGGAGCTGTCATCATTTCAAAATATCATAAGTAAAGGAAAACAACATCATAATTAAATTAAATTGCACAAAAAATAATCGACATTGGTTTGATCAATTTTCATGCGAAATATAGCTCCCAATTATATCACCGTTGGGCAGAAAATAATAAGGAATTAAAAGGGTGATTCAAAAAATGTAAAACAATGTTGGTCTGTATTAAAAAAATGAACACATAAATCTCGTGTGCAATATCAATTCTCCAACATTAAAAGTACATCATTTATTGATATTACCATGAGATGAACATGAATATGCCATAAAATGACACAAACATTAATTTCATAGAAGTTTTCTAAATAAAATTTCTTGTTGGTTCCATTTTATTTAGAAAACTAAAACATAATTTTCGACATCATTTTTGTGGCAATTGTTCTATTTATAATAGTGCAAAACATTTTGAGAATAATCATAATATGTAAAATGCACTGGATAGAAAGAAAAAACGCACATACCTTTTGTTTTAGCCCAATAGGCCATTGCTACTCTATATGCAGTCGGCCCAGCAGCTTTAGTCATTAAAAAAACTGGTCGCGCTGGGCCAAAACAGCCTCGGCCGAAGACCAGCCGTGAAAGCGGCTATTAACTACCCAAAGGCCCGCTTAGGTCCCAACGTTGCTCGTGGCCGTCCGATCGAAACAGACGGGCTAGATCGGTCTCTCGCCGAACAAAACAGCTCCCGAGCCGAAACCCTAATCATTTCCCACCTGGCCTCCCGATTCACTCGCTCGAGACAGTGAGCGACCAGAGTCGCGGCAACAGAGACGGCGCCTGCGACGACCGAAATGTGTCGGCCATGGCGGCGCGGCAGCTGCCCTCACCGGAGCAGCGCATAACGGACTGAATCTAGTGCGCTCCTCCGACGAGCATGGCTCCGGTGTCGCGCACATGGCGCCCTGTGCGGTGGGAGGACTATTTCGCTGGCAGCTGCCGGCGTGGTCCTTTGAAGATGATGGCAGCGTGCAAGGCGCAGGGCCAGGCGACACGCGCGTACAGTTGCGTAGCAGCGACGGCTGCTGATCCTTCATTCTACGCGATGTCCCGAAGGACATCGGCGTTCCGACCATCAAGAGCACATACGGCGGCGGCCGTGCGGACCCCTAAGGCCGGTGTCATGGTAGGTGATCCCCAATTCCATTTTGCTCTCAATTGAAACATTTTGCCTCTGATTTGGGATTTGGATTTCTAGGGTTTGAACAGAAATTGGGGAAAAATTCTAGGGTTTTGGTTTGGGGATTTCTAGAGTTGGGTTCGGCTGAATTGGCAAAAGTAGCATTCTTTAATCTCGCCAATTCATCTTTCTCTAATTGCTAAACAGGAACTAAAACAGTGCTAATTAACAATCTTGCTGCAGAAATGTGGCAAAATCAAGCTAGCAGAACATGATTTATCATAATCATTGGATAATTAGCACTAACCCATAGCCAATTAGACTTTAACCGAAACCACATAACCCTAGAGATTAAACATTGACTTCAACAGAGGGCAATCTAGTCTTAATCATGAACCATTAGACTTAAACCTTAATCATTACTCCCTCTGTTCCTAACTATAAGTCTTTTTAGATGTTTCAATATGGACTACATACGGAGCAAAATGAGTGACTATACACTCTAAACTATGTCTATACATATTTGTATGTAGTTCATATTAAAATCTCTACAAAGACTTACACTACTGTAGGATGCTGCTAACGCAACATTACGATCAGAGACCATTCGACAAACTGCGTGCGATGCAATAATCGCAAACGATGGTGTATAAAAGTCAAAAAGGTGAAAAACATTTGCAATGATGAATGCATCAAACACGATTCATATTTTGGTTGTGCGTGCGATGCAAGGCATACGGTTCAGTTTCATGAACTGTTTGCGACGAGGAAGAAGAACAGAAACGGGCAGTCAGATGAAGGCGTGAGCGATATACGGCATACAGTTCACTCGGATTAACTGATAAGGCGGAACAACAGAAATGGGCAACTAGAAAAAGGTGTGTGCGATTAAGGGCATACGGTTCAGAAGGATTAACTGTTTGCGATTAGGCAACAGAACAAAAACGATCAGCCAGATCAAAGTGTCTGCAATTGATGGCATACACTTCACACGGATGAACTGTTTGCGATTAGCGACAACAAATAGAAATAGTTAGACAGATCAATGTGTGTGCGCTAGACGGGCACACATTCTAATTTAAAGAAGCGTGCGTGATGGTAATAACGAGTCCGCACGGTTGTTGGAACAAGACGTGTGCTGACATTGCATATTGCGGTGCACCATATGGTGCAAACGACACGTACGCGGCCGAGAAAGTGTGCCCACGTTACGCCGTCCGAAAATAGTGCCGCACTTAGAAATTATAGAACCGTCAATAAATTTTGAGCCTGCGTCTCTACACATCCAAATTGCAAACCTGTTCACACTCATCAAAACCTAAACGGTTTCCCACTTAGGAGCGTATTAGTACTCGGTTATAAATATTACTACTCCAGGATGATTACACATTCCTCCTCAACTCCTCATCACTAGTAGAAAAAGGGTCAAATGTGAAGCAAATTAGTGTTGGTTTGATTTTGAGCCGGCACTAATGTGTCCATTAGTGTCGGTTCCAACGGCTAGGCGGGCGGAGATCATTAGTACCGGTTCGTGAGCAACCTTTTGTACCGGTTCGTGTCACGAACCGGTACTAATGATGCTGCGTCAGGCTATGGTCAGGCTGGGGCCCACGGGCACCTTTAGTACCGGTTCGTGCCATGAACCAGTACTATAGTTTCTTACTAAGCTGTTTTTTAGTCCCACCTCGCGAATAGAGAGGCATTAGGAGCGGTTTATAAGCCCTGAGTGCAGAGACGATGAAGGAGAGGCGCAATGATCATCTGCACGTTGCTTAGCTTTAAGCCTTGAGGAATAGTGTAGACTGCACGGAGCTATGTGCAGTGCAGTTTGCACTATTCCGAAAGGCTTGAAGCTAATTAACGAGCATTGTGCCTCTTTTTTATCTTTAATAACTTATTACAACTCCGGACTTCTTGTGTTACGGCAAAAACTGGACGCACTTCGTGTACAAACTGGATAATCTCTTTCGAAGTATCAGGGTTTCTGACGAGAACTCATCTGTTACATGGGCACTTCATTTTTTTTAACTTATTACAACTCCAGACTTTTTTGCGTTTCGTACACACCATTCAAAGCGACGTCATCAATTTCCAACACGTTCTGACATCATTTATTGTTTTTCAGTCATTTAAACTCCAGCCTATTTTTTCATTCAGTATGCATTATTCAAAGCGACGTCATCAATTTCCAACACGTTCTGACATCATTTGCAGTTTTTCAGTCATTTACCGATTTGTTTAGAGAGCTAAATGACGGTGAAATTGAAAATCACTACAAAATGAACTCTGAAAATGTTGGAACTTGGCATGGTATCATCATTTCGCCCGCATAGCATGTGCAAAAGAGTGGAGAGGGTCACGGCGAAAAATGGACGCACCTCGTGTACAAACTGGACAATCTCTTTCGGAGTATCAGGGTTTCGGACGAGAACTCATCTGTTACACGGGCACTTCAATATTTTTTAAACTTATTTGAACTCCAGCCTATTTTTGCGTTCAGTATGTATCATTCAAAGCGACGTCATCAATTTCCAACACGTTCTGACATCATTTGCTGTTTTTCAGTCATTTACCGATTTGTTTAGAGAGCTAAATGACGGTGAAATTGAAAATCACTACAAAATGAACTCTGAAAATGTTGGAACTTGGCATGGTATCATCATTTCGCCTGCATAGCATGTGCAAAAGAGTAGAGAGGGTCACGGCGAAAACTGGACGCACCTCGTGTACAAACTGGACAATCTTTTTCGGAGTATCAGGGTTTCGGACGAGAACTCATCTGTTACACGGACACTTCAATGATTTTTAAACTTATTTCAACTCCAACTTATTTTTGCGTTCAGTATGTATCATTGAAAGCGACGTCATCAATTTTCAACATGTTCTGACATCATTTGCTGTTTTTCAGTCATTTACCGATTTGTTTAGAGAGCTAAATGACGGTGAAATTGAAAATCACTACAAAATGAACTCTGAAAATGTTGGAACTTGGCATGGTATCATCATTTCGCCCGCATAGCATGTGCAAAAGAGTAGAGAGGGTCACGGCGAAAACTGGACGCACCTCTTGTACAAACTGGACAATCTCTTTCGGAGTATCAGGGTTTCGGACGAGAACTCATCTGTTACACGGGCACTTCAATGATTTTTAAACTTATTTCAACTCCAGCCTATTTTTGCGTTCAGTATACATCATTCAAAGCGACGTCATCAATTTCCAACACGTTCTGACATCATTTGCTGCTTTTCAGTCATTTACCGATTTGTTTAGAGAGTTAAATGACGGTGAAATTAAAAATCACTACAAAATGAACTCTGAAAATGTTGGAACTTGGCATGGTATCATCATTTCGCCCGCATAGCATGTGCAAAAGAGTGGAGAGGGTCACAGCGAAAAATGGACGCACCTCGTGTACAAACTGGACAATCTCTTTCGGAGTATCAGGGTTTCGGACGAGAACTCATCTGTTACACGGGCACTTCAATGTTTTTTAAACTTATTTGAACTCCAGCCTATTTTTGCGTTCAGTATGCATCATTCAAAGCGACGTCATCAATTTCCAACACGTTCTGACATCATTTGCAGTTTTTCAGTCATTTACCGATTTGTTTAGAGAGCTAAATGACGGTGAAATTGAAAATCACTACAAAATGAACTCTGAAAATGTTGGAACTTGGCATGGTATCATCATTTCCCCCGCATAGCATGTGCAAAAGAGTAGAGAGGGTCACAGCGAAAACTGGACGCACCTCGTGTACAAACTGAACAATCTCTTTCGGAGTATCAGGGTTTCGGACGAGAACTCATCTGTTACACGGGCACTTCAATGATTTTTAAACTTATTTCAACTCCAACTTATTTTTGCGTTCAGTATGTATCATTGAAAGCGACGTCATCAATTTTCAACATGTTCTGACATCATTTGCTGTTTTTCAGTCATTTACCGATTTGTTTAGAGAGCTAAATGACGGTGAAATTGAAAATCACTACAAAATGAACTCTGAAAATGTTGGAACTTGGCATGGTATCATCATTTCGCCCGCATAGCATGTGCAAAAGAGTAGAGAGGGTCACGGCGAAAACTGGACGCACCTCTTGTACAAACTAGACAATCTCTTTCGGAGTATCAGGGTTTCGGACGAGAACTCATCTGTTACACGGGCACTTCAATGTTTTTTAAACTTATTTCAACTCCAGCCTATTTTTGCGTTCAGTATGCATCATTCAAAGCGACGTCATCAATTTCCAACACGTTTTGACATCATTTGCTGTTTTTCAGTCATTTACCGATTTGTTTAGAGAGCTAAATAACGGTGAAATTAAAAATCACTACAAATGAATAGCAGAAAATAAATAATGCAGAAAAGAAAAAAATTATATAATTTTTTTTATATTCACAAAGAAACTAAATATAGCAAAAAAAATTACTCGGAAATAAATAGAAGAAAATTATATAAAAAAATGTTGGGGCGCTGCCCGCTGGGCCTGCCAACCCTAGGGTTTGCAAATACAGGCCCAGAAGGGCTAGAAGGCTCAACGGGCAGCGCGCCAAAGTTAGGCCCAGAAGCCTGCTATAGAGAGGAGTTCGAGACAGCAGCCGCGCCGGGGCTTTTAAACTGGTGCGGGCGCCCCTCGGCTAGCGAGGTGGGACAAAACTTCCCCGCACCGCTCCTGCGCCAGCGCACACCTTTAGTACCGGGTCGTGGCTCCAACCGGTACTAAAGGGGGGCCTTTAGTACCGGTTGGAGCCACGAACCGGTACTAAAAGGGCAGTTTCCCGCCCCTTGGCCTGGCGAAAATTGGCCTTTAGTACCGGTTGGTGGCTCCAACCGGTACTAAAGGCCCCTCCTATATATATGGCACTTACGAAAAATTCAGTTTCATCGACCACCACTTCTTCTCCAACTACTTCGCGCGACATCGCCGCCGCCCTCGCCGCCCCCGCCGCGCGCCGTCGCCCCCGCCGCCTGTTGTCGACGTCATCGCCGTCGCCCTCACCGCCCGTCGTCGCCGTCACCGCCGTCGCCCTCACGGCCCGTCGTCGCCGTCCCCGCCACCCGTCGCCGCCGCCCCGTACCACGTCGCCGTCTCGATCGCGCCGTCGCCCCCGGCCTGCCGCTCGTCGTCGCGCCGTCCCTGTCGCATCGCCGTCTCGCGCCGCCACCCGTATGCCGCCGCCCCTGCTCGTACACACACACACACATACACACACACACACATATTGTTTTTACTTATTTTCTGTTGTTTGGATTAATGTTAGATAAATTACGTAGATAAGAATGTTAGAATGTTAATGTTAGATGAATTATATGGAAAAGATGTTAAATATTAATGTCAATTTTAGATGAATTAGCTAGATTTTAATTAGGTATATATATGAGATTTGAACTAGTTGAATTAATATAACTAGTTTATTTTTAGTATAAAGTTAATAGAACAAGTTTATTTTTAGTAAGAAAACTTAGGTATATGAGATTATTTAAACTAGTTGAATTAATATAACTAGTTTATTTTTAGTAAATGCTTAGTTGAATTAGTAGAACTAGTTTATTTTTAGTAAGAAAATTTAGGTATATGAGATTTGATGATCTAATTAAAATATTACTATATATATAGCTACTTTATATATTTTAGTAAGAAAATTAATAGAACTAGTTTATTTTTAGTAAATTCTTAGTTGAATTAATAGAACTAGTTTATTTTTAGTAAGTGATGGTCTAATTAAAATATTACTATATGGAACTAGCTACTTTATTTTAGTAAGAAAATTAGTAGAACACGTTTATTTTTATTAAATGCTTAGTTGAATTAGTTGAATTAATAGAACTAGTTGAACTAATAGAAGTAGTTGAATTAGTTGAATTAATAGAACTAGTAAGTGTTTAATGTTTCACCTATATGAACATAGGAAATGTCGTCCGACGACGAAAAAGATTTCATTAGGTGTGAATTATGTGAAGACCAGCGCGGCCTGTGCGACAGAAATTTCCTTGTTGATGATAGGCGCTTCAGCATCAAGCTGGATGAGACCTTCGAAGTGGATACAGTAAGTCACAACGACAAGTCTTTTTTCGTAATTAAGCATGACTTATATATGCTTCATTTGCTTCAACTTATAAGTTTAAATTTTCACTATTCTACTAGCGCATCCCCTGCCATGCAAGAATTTTTGTTTTGGATAAGATAGGTTTCAGTACTATGGAAACTATGGAGGTAAGAGAGTTTACCTGAAGACCGAGCATGCTGGTTATACTTTCAACGTCAAATTATACAATGCAGACACGTACACCTATTTTGAATGCAAAACTTGGCAAGCACTATGCAAGACTTATGCATTTGAGCCTGATATGGTTATCACCTTTGATATTCGTCCGGAAGATGATATTGAAGGTAATAGGGACATCTGGGTCGATGTGTAGACGCCTCCAGTTATACCATTATGTGAGTTTCTCAACCATATTTATGTCTTTGATATTGTTTATTCAAAAATAGTTGACAACTAATTTCTATTGACAGCTTATTTCCATTCAAGCAAACATGTTCGGCGCTTGGTAGACAGGACCTACTACTGTCCCGGAGCTGAACTAAACTGCGAGGAGATAAGTCATTATGTTTCATGGCTTGAGGATCTTGATGCTGTTAAGAGAAATCATTTTCCTGAATTTGAAAATCTTAGTACTCAAAACGTGCGACCAATAGTGATCGTATTGAACTACGGTCACATGTATTTAGGAAAGATGGTAAGATTTTTACTATTAGTCCTCAGTGCATCTTTTGCATACATTATTTTTCAAGCTAAACTTTCATTGCTAAGTATATTAATTACTATACGATGTTCTTCAACAGGGACTCCCGATGATAGTTGTGCCTCAGTGGATCGAGACTAAAGGTCGCATGTCAATTGTTAGCTTACGGCCAAGATATCCTACAGTGCACATGAGTGCATTCAGGATTTCTGAAAGCGATGAATGCTTAATAGTGAAAGATTGGAGCAAAATTGTTAACGATCACAGAGAAGTACTAGGGGGCAGCAATCAGAAGCGCAGCCCACGATTAGGAGACAGGTTCATCTGCATGCTCCAATATGATGAATCGGGAGAGCTATACATGTTCTATGCTATTTTACCTGAGAGAGAGCAGCAGGAGTGATTTAGCTAGTTATCATGCTCTGAGTACTTGTTGTCCTCTCATGCGTGTCCGTGTTCTTCGTCCTGAACTTAATCTCAAAGAGTGATTTGCTTTTGTGGTGTTATGAACGCTTATAATATCATGACCATGTTGAACTCAATGATATCTTTGCTAGCTAGTATATACTGTTGTTGGTGATGATATGATGCAAGAGTTTTTATATTAATATGATGATGATGATGATGATGAGTTATTATATCATTTATGAAAGAAACCGCATATTAGTTTCAACTGGATGGATCCTAGCTAAGTGATCAAGTATATGATCACTAAGTGATCAAGTAATATGGATATGGCATATACTTCATCACTTAGCTAGGATCCACATGCATCCAGTCGAAACTAATCTACGGTACTTTCACCTAATGATTTAACAACTCATTATAATGTAAAATAATCACTAAATTAAATTGAAAACATAAAACTAAAGGAAAAATAAAAATTAAAACCAAAACACACCCAAACATTACACCAACCGGTACTAATGTCCTACACGCACCCGGGCCTGGCTCGTGCCACGTGGTGGCACGTTAGCGCCGGTTCGTGCCAAACCGGTACTAAAGGGGGGGCCTTTAGTCTCCACTCCATAGTGCCGGTTGCAGAACCGGCACTAAAGGCAACAAACCGGTGCTAAAGGCCGGTTCTGCACTAGTGCATCCACAAAAACAAACAAGTCATTCATCATCGTTCCCTTGTGTCTGCCATGGCCAGCGTGAGTTCTGGGTCAAGAGATTGCCACCAGGGAGAGGCGATCATGGAAGTGGATGCACGAGAGATGTCCCGCCTCACCACGAAAGCAGCCGACATGTCATGCCGCGCGGCCATAGTAGCACAGAGGTCCCGCCGCGCCGCCGAAGCAGCACGGAGGTCCTGCCGCGCCGTTGATGCAGCAGACTGGTCCGGCCGCGTCACGGAAGCAGCAGAGATGTCCCGCCGGGCCGCGAATGCAGCAGAGATGTCCTCCCGCGCCATGGCGGCATGGGAAAATGTCTCGCGGGCAGGCGAGGACTCTTACAGGCGCATGCATGCGATCGTCCATAGCCAGATGGATCAGATCTCCGGCTGGGCGAGGTTGCAGGATGACATGAAAGCCTCGTTTGAACAGGCTACCGGCGTCATCCAGCAACTAAGGGAGAGCAATGCGATGCTCCAGGCTGAGCGTGACCTGCTGAGGCGAAGATCGTCGGAAGTGCGAAGCAGCAGGAGGAGACCACTTCCTTGTTGAAGAGGACCAGCGTCATCGTCAAGAAACTTATGGACGAGAATGTCGTGCTGCGCATGAAGCGCAAAAGGCTGGTGGAGGAATTCGTGGATGCTCTCAAGCAGCATAATGAGGACAGGAAAGAGCTCATCGCCGCTCTCCGCGGAGACTAGTTCCCGCGGCCTGCAGCAACCTATCAAGAAAGTAGAGATCAGCGAGCCAGATCGTTATCTTCCTTCTTGTTTTGCCCTTGTGTAGTTCGGGCGTTGCCGCATTTGGCTTTTTTTAATTATGTTCCTAAATATGTAACATAATTATTATCCACTGTCATCGTCCATATCTCATCATGCTTGCTATAAGTCGGAGTTGATGCTATATAGGTCCGTCGGATCTTACATCAAGATCCGTGCAAAACTTTCTTTTTTAGATTTTTATTTTTCTCTCTTAAATCTCGGTCCAGTGAGACATAGCCGCGCCATGAAACAGGGGCTCGGGCGCCATTAATGGAGACGTTGGGAGGGAGGTGCGCGACGGATAGAGGTCAAAGGGCTCTCCTCCCGATGAGCATGCGCAGGGGTCTGATCGCACGCCTCCCATACTCAAATAGCTACCTCGCACGGCACCTCCTAGCCAATAAATAGAAAGGACATGTGGCGGCACGTAATTGGTAAGTAGAACGCCCATGGTTTCAATAATACTTGTGTTTCTGATTTGTAGCGTGACAGCACTTGTTCCAAAATGACTTTGTTGATTGTTAACATATGCGCCTTCACAAATCAGACAGAAAAATTACCATAGCATGTTGGTGCCATGTCATGACACCATGCCAAGTTTCATGATTTTCAGGCGAGTTTTGGATTTACGAGAATTTTAAAACCAAGTTTCGCACGGAGGTGACACGTTCCCTCTCGGAACCACGAGCCTTCTTGAGAGAAGCTCTGGTTTGCAAGAAGATTATACCAAAGCTTGTCCCAATTCGGCCAAAAAAAATACCACAACATGTTGGTGCCATATCATGACACCATGCCAAGTTTCTTGATTTTTGGGCGTGTTTGGGATTTACAGCAATTAAAAAATCAAGTTTCTCAATCTTTCCGGATGAGCCATGACGCCCAGATGTTTGAATTTCATTCCCATTTCTTGCATGGGACCTAGAAATTCACCCAAGGACACACATGTGATTTTTCAACCAACTTTGGTGCACTGGAGCATGTGCTTAAAGTTCAAATTTGAATTATGCACATTAAATGCCCAGAAATTCAATTAATGTATAAAAAGGCCAAATGAACCCGGAATAATTCTAAAATTTAGCATGATGCTTCTATTTGGTCCAGTCTGCCTGTGTAAAATAATTAAGGCGGGAGAAGGCAGTGTACGTATGTCATTTCGCACACGGAGGTGACACGTTCCCTCTCGGAACCACGAGCCTTCTTGAGAGAAGCTCCAGTTTGCAAGAAGCTTATACCAAAGCTTGTCCCAATTCGGCCAAAATAATTACCGCAGCATGTTGGTGCCATGTCATGACACCATGCCAAGTTTTATGATTTTCAAGCGTGTTTTGGATTTACATGAATTAAAAAACCAAGTTTCTCAATCTTTCCGGTCGAGCCACGACGCCTAGATGTTTGAATTTCATTCCCATTTCTTGCATGGGACCTAGAAATTCACCCAAGGACACACATGTGATTTTTCAACCAACTTTGGTGCACTGGAGCATGTGCTTGTAGTTCAAATTTGAATTATGCACATTAAATGCCCAGAATTTCAATTAATTAAAAAGGCCAAACGAACCCAGAATAATTCCAAAATTTAGCATGATACTTCTATTTGATCTAATCTGCCTGTGTAAAAAAATTAAGGCGGGAGAAGGCAGTGTACGTATGTCGGGAGGTGACACGTTCCACCTCGGAACCACGAGCCTTCTTGAGAGAAGCTCCGGTTTGCAAGAAGCTTATACCGAAGCTTGTCCCAATTCGGCCAAAAAAATTATAGCAGCATGTTGGTGCCATGTCATGACACCATGCCAAGTTTCATGATTTTCAGGCGTGTTTTGGATTTACATGAATTAAAAAACCAAGTTTCGCAATCTTTCCGGCCGAGCCACGATGCCCAGATGTTTGAATTTCACTCCCATTTCTTGCATGGGACCTAGAAATTCACTCAAGGACATACATGTGATTTTTCAACCAACTTTGGTGCATTGGAGCATGTGCTCGTAGTTCAAATTTGAATTATGCACATTAAATGACTAGAAATTCAATTAACGTATAAGAAAGCCCAAACGAACCCGGAATAATTCCAAATTTTAACACGACACTCATATAGTTCTATGTTGCCTCTGTAAAAAAACAAGGGGGGAGGCAGCGTATATCGTTTCGAACACAAAGGTGACATGTCCCCCCTCAGGAACCACGAGTCTTCTCGAGAGAAGCTCCGGTTTGCAAGAAGCTTATACCAAAAACTTGTCCAAATGCGACCAATTTTTTTACCACAACATGTTGGTGCCATGAAATGACACCATGCCAAGTTTCATGATTTTCATGTGAGTTTTCAGTTTCCAAGAATTTAAAAACCAAGTTTCTCAATGTTCCTGGCCGAGCCACGACGCCCAGATGTTTGAATTTCATTCCCATTTCTTGGATGGGACCTATAAATTCGCCTAAAGACACACATGTGATTTTTCATCAAACTTTGGTGCACTGGAGCATGTGCTTGTAGTTCAAATTTGAATTATGCACATTAAATGCTGAGAAACTCAATTAATAGATAAAAATGCCAAACGAACTCGAAAGAATTCCAAATTTAAACACGACACTCATGTAGTTGCATGTTCACTGTACATAAATGTTCTAGCAATTCAAACACCATCCTTTCCCTCTGTAACACCATTTTGTCTTTCAAAACATAATAAAATATCTTGGCACATCTTCTTGTCTGGCTTACACAGGAAGCTTCGTTGTCTACAGTACACCGCCAGAAAAGAGCTTGATGTCTACTACACAACCTTCTTCTTGTAGACATTGTTGGGCTTCCAAGTGCAGAGGTTTGTAGGACAGTAGCAAATTTCCCTCAAGTGGATGACCTAAGGTTTATCAATCCGTGGGAGGCGTAGGATGAAGATGGTCTCTCTCAAGCAACCCTGCAACCAAATAACAAAGAGTCTCTTGTGTCCCCAACACACCCAATACAATGGTAAATTGTATAGGTGCACTAGTTCGGTGAAGAGATGGTGATACAAGTGCAATATGGATGGTAGATATAGGTTTTTGTAATCTGAAAATATAAAAACAGCAAGGTAACTAATAATAAAAGTGAGCGTAAACGGTATTGCAATGCGTTGAAACAAGGCCTAGGGTTCATACTTTCACTAGTGCAAGTTCTCTCAACAATAATAACATAATTGGATCATATAACTATCCCTCAACATGCAACAAAGAGTCACTCCAAAGTCACTAATAGCGGAGAACAAACGAAGAGATTATGGTAGGGTACGAAACCACCTCAAAGTTATCCTTTCTGCTCAATCTATTCAAGAGTCTGTAGTAAAATAACATGAAGCTATTCTTTCCGTTCAATCTATCATAGAGTTTGTACTAGAATAACACCTTAAGACACAAATCAACCAAAACCCTAATGTCACCTAGATACTCCATTGTCACCTCAAGTATCTGTGGGCATGATTATACGGTATGCATCACACAATCTCAGATTCATCTATTCAACCAACACAAAAGTATTTCAAAGAGTGCCCCAAAGTTTCTACCGGAGAGTCAAGACGAAAACGTGTGCCAACCCCTATGCATAGGTTCATGGGCGGAACCCGCAAGTTGATCACCAAAACATACATCAAGTGGATCACGTGATATCCCATTGTCACCACAGATAAGCACGACAAGACATACATCAAGTGTTCTCAAATCCTTAAAGACTCAATCCGATAAGATAACTTCAAAGGGAAACTCAATCCATTACAAGAGAGTAGAGGCGGAGAAACATCATAAGATCCAACTATAATAGCAAAGCTCGCAATACATCAAGATCGTGCCAAATCAAGAACACGAGAGAGAGAGAGAGAGAGAGAGAGAGAGAGAGAGAGAGAGACCAAACACATAGCTATTGGTACATACCATCAGCCCCGAGGGTGAACTACTCCCTCCTCGTCATGGAGAGCGCCGGGATGATGAAGATGGCCACCTGTGAGGGATCCCCCCTCCGGCAGGGTGCCGGAACAGGGTCCCGAGAGGTTTTTGGTGGCTACAGAGGCTTGCGGCGGCGGAACTCCCGATCTATTCTCGTCTTCAATGTTTTTAGGGTATATGGACATATATAGGCGAAAGAAGTCTGTCAGGGGAGCCACGAGGGGCCCACGAGAGAGGGGGCGCGCCCAGTGGGGGGCGTGTGCCCCACCCTCGTGGCCACCTCGAAGCTTCCTGGACTTCAACTCCAAGTCTCCTGGATCACGTTCGTTCCAAAAATCACGCTCCCGAAGGTTTCATTCCGTTTGGACTCCATTTGATATTTCTTTTCTTCGAAACACTGAAATAGGGAAAACAACAATATGGGCTGGGCCTCCGATTAATAGGTTAGTCCCAAAAATAATATAAAAGTGTATAATAAAGCCCGTAAACATCCAAAACAGATAATATAATAGCATGAATACTTCATAAATTATAGATACGTTGGAGACGTATCAGCATCCCCAAGCTTAATTCCTGCCACTACTAGGAAAAGGCCTACTAGTGGCGCACCAGTTTTGCCTACTAATGGCGCACTACTGGTGCGCCACTACTACCATGCCACTAGTATTTTTTACTAATGGCGCACCACTGGTGCGCCATTAGTATAGGCCACGGTGCGCCATTACTATCTGACTTAGTAATGGCGCACCACATAGAAGTGCGCCATTAGTAACAAATTTTTTTCAAATATTTTTTCAGAAATATTTTTTTCAAAAAAAAATTTCAAAATTATTTTTTCCAATTATTTTTTCGTTTTTTTCTTAATCTCGGGTCAAGGCTACGTTGTAGATGTGGTACGCTTCGTTGTGAAGCACCTTGATGATGATGAAGGGACCTTCCCAGGCGGGAGCAAGCTTGTGAGGCCGTTTCTGATCCACTCGGAGCACAAGGTCTCCTTCCTGGAACGCTCGACCTCTGACATTATGGGCGTGGAATCGACGCAGATCCTGCTGATAGATGGTTGACCGAATCAAAGCCATCTCGTGTTCCTCTTCCAGGAGATCAACTGCGTCTTCGCGTGCTTGCCCTGCTTCAGCTTCTGAAAAGAGTTCCACCCGGGGAGCATTAGGCAGCAAGTCACTCGGAAGCACAGCCTCGGCGCCGTACACTAGGAAGAAAGGGGTTCGGTCAGTCGACCGGTTCGGCGTTGTTCTCAGTCCCCATAGGACGGATGGTAACTCAGTCACCCAAGCTCCAGCAGCGTGCTTGAGGTCACGCATCAGTCGGGGTTTTGACCTTTGGAGGATCAAAGCATTCGCCCTTTCTGCTTGCCCATTCGACTGCGGGTGTGCAACAGACGCATAGTCGACCCGAGTGCCTTGGGATGCACAGGACGCCTTGAACTCATCTGAATCAAAATTGGAGCCGTTATCTGTGATAATGCTGTGAGGAACTCCATATCTGAATACCAACTCCTTGATGAAACTGACGGCAGTGCTTGAGTCAAGGTTCTTGATGGGCTTGACTTCAATCCACTTAGTGAACTTGTTGACTGCTACGAGCAAATGAGTGAAAGCACTTCTGTCGGTCTTGAAGGGTCCAACCATATCCAACCCCCAGACTGCAAATGGCCAGACGAGTGGAATAGTCTTCAAGGCAGACGCAGGCTTCTGAAACATGTTGGAGTAGAACTGGCAACCTGCACACTTGTCGACTATATCTTTTTCCATCTCATTTGCCCGAGGCCAATAGAACCCCGCTTGGTATGCTTTGGCCATGATGGTCCGAGAGGACGCATGGTGACCACAGGTCCCCGAGTGGATATCGTTTAGGATCATTCGACATTCTTCCGGGGTGATGCAGTGTTGAGCCACTCCTGTGACACTTTCTCTGTAAAGCTGTCCTTTTATCACAGTGAAAGCTTTCAATCAACGTATTATCTGGCGAGCCTCATCCTCATCCTCTGGGAGCTCTTGCCTGAGTATGTACGCGATGTATGGTACCGTCCAATCGGGCATGATTACTAGGACTTCCATGATCAGGTCGACCACAGCTGGGACTTCGATCTCAGTCGGATCGGTTGAAATCTTCGGTTGCGGGGGCTCTTTCTTGAAGGGATCTTCTTGTACTGACGGGGTGGAGATGCTCCAAGAACACATTGCTGGGAATAGGCTTCTGAGTGGAACCTATCTTCGCCAGGTCATCGGCAGCTTGATTCTTGATTCTGGGGATGTGGTGGAGCTCTAACCCCTCAAACTTCTTCTCTAGCTTTCTCACTACATTGCAATAACCGGTCATTGCTGGACTCCTGACGTCCCATTCCTTCATTACTTGATTAACCACTAAGTCCGAGTCGCCGTAGACCATCAAGCGTCGGACGCCGAGTGAAATGGACATACGCAACCCATACAATAGCGCCTCATACTCAGCTTCACTGTTTGAAGAATCAAAGTGAATCTGGAGGACATAACTGAGCTTGTCACCTCTTGGGGACACTAAAACCACTCCTGCACCAGAGCCATTCAACATCTTGGACCCATCAAAGAACATGGTCCAATATTCCGACTGAATCTGAGTCGGCTGCTGTTGTTCTATCCATTATGCAAGGAAAACTGCAATCGCTTGAGACTTGATGGCCTTCTTTGCCTCAAACTTGATATCTAAAGGAAGGAGTTCAATCGCCCATTTTGCCACTCGACCAGTTGCATCTCTGTTATTCAGAATTTCTGACAATGGAGCGTCGCTGACGACTAAAACTGAGTGGTCAGAGAAATAGTGTGCAACCTTCTTCGTGGTCAGGTAAATCCCATAAACAAGCTTCTGATAATGAGGGTATCTCTGCTTGGACGGGGTCAAGACTTCTGAAATGTAATACACGGGGCACTGAACTTTGAAGGCTTTGCCTTCTTCCCGCTAGACCGTGAGCACTGTGCTAACAACCTGTCTCGTGGCTGCGATGTAAAGTAGTAAAGGCTCCTTGCTGACTGGAGCAGCCAGCACCGGTTGGGTGGAAAGCAGGGCTTTGAGCTCTTCAAACGCTGCTTCAGCTTCATCATTCCACTCGAACTTGTCAGACTTCTTCATCAATCGGTAAAGAGGCAGTGCCTTTTCACCGAGGCATGAAATGAATCGGCTCAATGCAGCCAAACAACCAGTAAGCTTCTGAACATCGTGCACACGCACTGGGCGCTTCATTCGGAGGATTGTGCCAATATTCTCTCGATTCGTGTCGATCCCTCATTCGGAAACGAGAAAACCGAGTAACTTTCCACCGGGGACTCCGAATGTGCATTTTGATGGATTGAGCTTGATATCATATCTTCTTAAATTGGCAAAGGTTTCAACGAGGTCAGTCAGCAGGTCAGAACCTTTGTGTGACTTAACCACTATGTCATCCATGTATGCTTCCACATTTCGACTGATTTGAGTGAGCAGGCACTTCTGAATCATACGCATGAATGTGGCACCAGCATTCTTGAAGCCAAAGGGCAAAGAAACATAGTAAAAACACCCGAACGGGGTGATGAAAGCTGTCTTTATCTCAACGGGTCCATACAGTCGGATCTGATGGTACCCGGAATAAGCGTCCAGAAAGGACAGTCGCTCACATCCCGCAGTTGAGTCGACTATCTGGTCGATGCAGGGCAGAGGAAAATGATCTTTCGGGCAGGCCCGATTGATGTGCTTGAAGTCAATACACATTCGAAGTGACTTATCTTTCTTGGGGACCATAACGACATTGGCGAGCCACTCGGAGTGGTATATCTCGCGGATGAACTCGGCAGCCAGAAGCCGAGCCACCTCCTCGCCAATTGACTTTCTTTTCTCCGCGGTGGACCGACGGAGATGCTCCTTAACAAGTTTTGCCTTTGGGTCGACTCGCAAACGGTGCTTAGCCAGTCCCCTGGGTACACCTAGCATGTCAGATGGCTTCCATGCAGAGATGTCCCAGTTCTCACGGAGGAACTGGATGAGCGCTTCTTCCTATTTGCTGTCGAGCGTCGTTGAGATATGGGTCGGAGCAGCATTGGGGTCGGTCGGGTGAATGTGGACTGGCTTGGTCTCACCGACCGACTGAAATGCGGACTCCGAGGCAGGCCTCTTGGCACGCAGCAAATCACTCGGATCTGCTGTCTTTTGGTACTCTTGAAACTCCACTGCTGCCATCTGCCCGTCCTGAAGACAATCTTCTGCTCTCTGCCGGTTACCGGTGACCGTGATCACGCCTTTGGGGCCAGGCATCTTCATCTTCAGGTACACATAACGCGGTCTAGCCATGAAGCTAGCATAGGCAGGTCTGCCTAGAATGGCATGATAGGCACTTTCGAAATCCACTACCTCAAACGTCAACTTTTCCTTGCGATAATTCTTCTCATCGCCGAAAACCAAGTCAAGAGTGATCTGACCGAGTGAGTCGGCTTTCTTTCTCGGATGACTCCATGGAATCGCATGTTGCTCTCGCTGAGCTTGGACATCGGGATGCCCATCCCTTTGAGGGCCTCAGAGTACAGGATATTCAGACCACTGCCACCATCCATCAAAACCTTGGTCAGTCAGGTGCCCCCAACGACTGGGTCCACCACCAACGCTTGCCGCCCAGGGGTAGCAACGCGTGGCGGATGTTCGGACTGGTTGAATGTAATAGGGGTTTTTGACCACTTCAAATACTTTGGTGTCGCCAGAGCAACCATGTTCATCTCTGTGTTAATGACTTTCAGTCGACTTTTGCTCTCGAGATCAGCAAAAATCACCAAGGTGGCATTTACATTGGGGTAACCACCATCATCGTCTTTGTCTTCCTCCTTATCGGACTCTTTGTCCTTTTCACTGGGTTGGCTTTCTCGGAAGCTCTGGATTAGGAATCGACATTGTCGAGTCGTATGCTTGGGGAGAAGCAGGTTCCCCTCCTCATCCTTTTTGGTGTGTATATGACACTGCAAATCCATCACATCATTTCCTGCTTGATCCTTCACTTTCTTAGGGATCCAAGGCCCTTTGGGCTTCCCCTTCAAACTTTCCTTGGTTCAACACTGCTGCCTTGGCAGGGCCTGCTGCCTCAGCCTTTCGCTTCTGCTTCCAACTGGAATTTCCTCCTCCGGTGTCCTGGGTGACTGGTCTGTTCTTGCCACTCCGGAGTCGGTCTTCTTCTTCGCCGTTAGCGTACTTGGTGGCAATCTCCATCATCCGAGCCAGAGACATATTTCGTGTTCGACCGAACTTCAGATTGAGCTCTCTGTAGCGAATGCCTTCTTTAAAGGCACAGACTGCTTGGTGATCTGATACATTCTCCACTGTGTGGTGCAAAGTGATCCATCTTTGGATATAGTATCTCAAGGTCTCATTCGGTTTCTGCACGCAATGCTGCAATTCGGGCAAACCAGCAGGTCTCTTGCAGGTGCCCTCAAATGTTCTGGTAAACACTTGGGCCAACTCATCCTAACTCAAAATGCTCCCAGGGGCCAGCTGATTCAGCCAGGCCCTGGCAGAACCTTCAAGCATCAGAGGGAGGTGCTTCATGGCCACCTCATCGCTGCCGGCACCAATGTGCACAGCCACTCGGTAGTCTTCAAGCCAAGTGTCGGGCTTTTATTCTCCTGTGAACTTACTGACGCCAGTCGCCTATCTGAAGTTGTGAGGGAGCTCAGCGGCTCTGATGGCTCTTCCGAAACACTCAGGGCCAGAAACGTGGACCCTGCTTCCGCTGGGCCTATCTCTATCCAGCCCCTCTCTGTATGCTCTATTCCGGTCGACCAAACCCTGAACAAGGACCAACCTTGCATCGAAACCAGGCTCTCTTGGGTCGACTGGAACACTACGGTCATTACCATACGGACGCCTGTCATCATACCACCGGGGCGCGAATGACCCATCCCTCGAAAGGGGCGAAGGCGCTCGACGGTGGTTGTCGCGAGCGTACTGACGATCATACTCTCCATGAGCTCTTCCCAGGTGCCGATCTCGGCGGTGATCACGATCTTCACGTCGCAAAGGCGACCCAGGACTGTGTGCCGACTGAACAGTATCTGCCCTTACCGATTTGATGTGGATCCTGTTCCGCGACTGAGAAATGGCGGAGTTCAGGTCTCCTGCTGCTCGGAGCAGCGCTCTGATCTGTTCCAAACCCCTTCCAGCTTCTGAACGGGACAGCTGAATAGACTCTGCGATACGAGTAGTAGTTGCAAGATTCTAGATCGGAGTGCGGAATACCTGAGTTTCCGGTGGAAACAATTGTCGTGGACGTCGACTGGATTCAGGGATCGGTCGACGGGCACGCTCGTCGACAGAATGTTGGAGATTCTCCAAACGAGTGCGCTCTGCCAGCGTGGCCAGGTGCACTGCCTCCAAGGCCCAAGCCTCGGCGGTCTCCCCTAAGATGGGGGTCTGGAGGGCCTCCATGTTGCGGCGGTGCAGCTCTTCCCTCTGCTGCGAGTTGAGAGGTTGGGGCTGATACTCCTCATGGCAGAATGACGGGCCATCGCCGCCACCATTGCCGCCGCCGCGACGGAAACCAGGTGGGCTGCGATGTGAGTCGACCATAAGGACTTCTGCCACGGGGTTACAGCTCCCGCTCTTGGAAAATGTGTCTGCAAAGTCAGTCGACAGGTCGACTGGACCGTAGTGAAATACGTCGGGCTCGATTGCCGCGACTTGGGGGGTGTCCGTCTGACGTGCCACCGCGTGCTTCACCCACCGTTGGAGCCGCGACCAACCAGATCGCTTGCGGCGGCGTCCAACGAAGTGAGAAGGCACTACGAGGACCGACCGATATGGGGTCGACGGCTGCCGAAGGAGGACGCCGCAGGCACTCGCGCGGAAGTGCGATGAACCACGGATCGGGAGAGCGTCGACGTCGAGGGGGGCTTCCTGGAGCCAGGCAGAGTCATCGACGACGAAAGTGAGCGTGCCGAGTCGGAACTCGCGGGCCATGATCAAACCGCCGCCGGAAAGCATGTTGATGAAGATCGGAGAAAATGCAACCTCGCCGGAAGTCGCTAAGACGCTTTGCCCCAAGGTGGGCGCCAACTGTCATGGTAACAGTAAGAATAGGGGGTACGTATGAGGAGGCGAGGCCCTAGCTACGGCAAGGTTGTACACACGAGTTTACGAGTTCAGGCCCCTCTCGGAGGAGGTAAAAGCCCTACGTCTCGGTGCCCTGAGGCGGTCGACTGGAATATGGGTGTGTGTGTGTGTTACAGGGGGTGCGAACCCTTATCCCAGAGGAGGGTGGTGGCTTATATAGAGTGCACCAGGACCCCAGCTCACCTCCGTTACAGGGGTTCAATGTACATTAAGATAGGGCGTTACTAATAACGCCAGCTATAAAGTGTATTTAATAACCTTTAAGACTACAGAGTGAACGCCAAACCGTTGCCATCCTGAGTGACTCCTGGTCTTCTGTACTTCGAGTGGTTTCTTGTATGGTCGAATGGCTTCGTCTTGGTCGAGTGAAAACTAAGAGGGGGGAGGTATCCAAGTGAGATGACTGGTCGAGTGGATTGCACTTGATGACTTCAATTGATACTCTCTTATGTACTTTGAATGTCTTTGCTTCTAGGGTAGTGACCTTGGGTAGGGCGTATAGGTCAGGCCTATGACCCTACCCTAGGTCTATGGCATCGTCAATCTTCACCTCGACTGGAAACACCACTAATTTCCCCTCAACCTACTGCACCTACTGAAAATGTTGAATATGAAATTCCTTCGGGTATGATAAAACAACTGCTAGCTAATCCGCATGCAGGAGATGGAACTAAACATCCTGATATGCACTCAATATATGTGGATGAAATTTGTGGATTATTTAAGCTTGCAGGTTTACCTGGAGATGAAGTAAAGAAGAATGTTTTCCCTTTATCTTTGAAGGGAAGAGCATTGCCATGGTATAGGCTATGCGATGATATTGGATCTTGGAATCGGAATCGCTTGAAGCTGGAGTTCCATCAAAAAAATTATCCTATGCATCTAGTTCATCGTGATCGGAATTTTATATATATATATATATATATAGGGAAAATCCATCCTACCACCTAGTGGTAGTTACCCCACATATCTCATATACTACCATGTGGTACTATATATACTATATTATTATTTTAAATATGTTCATATACTATATCTAAGATATTTCAAAGCAAGTTACATGAAAAATTGCATATGAGTCCATAGTTTTTGTTATATTTGTGAAATACGTACATATTTGTACATAAAAAAAGCATACTCAAAATATGGTACATACTACCCAAAAATTAGTATATATACTACATAATCACTGATATATACTACATACTACACGTACATACTCTTGGTTTCGACAGATACTACATACAACATACAAAACGCAAGTGGTGATAACTACCACTGCTTGTAGGAAACATTTGTCACATAATTTTTGGCCTCGTGAAGGAGAAAGTATCGCTCTAGCTTGGCGAGGCTTAAGTCAATGTTATATTCATGCCCCAATCATGAGCTCTCAAGAAAAATTATTATTCAGAACTTCTATGCCCGGCGTTCTCGTAATGATCAATCCATGCTCGATACTTCTTGTACTGGTTCTTTTATGAAGAAGACTATTGAATTCAGGTAGGATCTTTTAGAAAGAATTAAACACAACTGTGAATATTGGGAACTCGACGAAGGTAAAGAGTCAGGTACTAAGCTTAATTTTGACTATATTAAATCTTTTATGAATACCGATACTTTTCAAAAGTTCAGCACTAAATATGGACATGACTCCGAGATAGTAGCCTCTTTTTGTGAATCATTTGCTACTCATGTTGATCTCCCTAAAGAGAAGTGGTTTAAATATCATCCCCCTGTTACAGAAGAAACTAAAGAACCAGTAGTAGTTAAAGAAGAAACTATCTTTTACAATGTTGATCCAGTTGTGCCTACTGGTTATATTGAAAAAAAAGCTTACCCTGTTAGGATAAAGGAACATGTTAAGGCTTCAACTGTGCTTTGCAAAAGTAATATCAAAGCACCTAAACCCTCTAAGAAAATCAAAGTAGAACCTAGTGTTGTTATGGTTAAAGATCTCTTGGTCGATAATGTTGATGGTCATGTTATTTCCCTTATCGGTGAAGCCGCAAGAATTGCTAAACCAGATACAAAAGACAAACATAGACCTGTTATAGGCATGCCTGTTGTCTCAGTCAAAATAGGAGATCATTGTTATCATGGTTTATGTGATATAGGTGCTAGCGTAAGTGCTACCCCTTTTACTCTCTATCAAGAAATTATTAATGACATAGCACCCGCTGAAATAGAAGACATTGATGTTACTATTAAACTGGCTAATAGAGACACCATCACTCCACTTGGGATTGTTAGAGATGTTGAGGTCTTGTGCGGAAAATCAAAATATCCTACTGATTTCTTAGTCCTTGGTTCCCCACAAGATGACTTGTGTCCCATAATATTTGGTAGACCTTTCTTGAACACCGTCAATGCTACTATAGACTGTAGTAAACAAACGGTCGGTGTTGGTTTTGGTGGTGAGTCTCATGAGTTTAATTTTTCCAAGTTTAGTAGAAAACCTCATAAAAAAGAATTGCCTAGCGAAGATGAAATAATTGGTCTTGCTTCTATTGCTATACCTCCTACTAATCCTTTAGAAAAATATTTGCTAGACCATGAAAATGATATGCATATGCACGAAAGAAATGGAATAGATAAAATCTTCTTTGAACAACAACCTCTGCTTAAGCACAACTTGCCTATTGAAACTCTAGGAGGCCCTCCTCCACCTAAAGGTGATCCTGTGTTTGAACTAAAACAATTGCCTAATACTTTGAAATATGCTTATCTTGATGAGAAAAAGATATATCCTGTTATTATTGGTGCTAACCTTTTAGAACATGAAGAAGAAAGATTATTGAAAATTCAGAGGAAGCACCGAGCTGCTATTGGATATACTCTTGATGATCTTAAGGGCAGTCCCACTCTATGTTAGCACAAGATTAATATGGAACCTGATGCTAAGCCTGTTGTTAATCCCGAACGACGGTTAAATCCTAAGATGAAAGAAGTGGTAAGAACTGAAATATTAAAGCTTCTGGAAGCAGATATGATCTATCCCATAGCTAATAGTAGATGGGTAAGTCCTGTTCATTTTGTCCCTAAGAAAGAAGGTATTACTGTTGTTCCCAATGATAAAAATGAACTTATCCCGCAAAGAATTGTTACAGGCTATAGAATGGTAATTGATTTTAGAAAATTAAACAAAGCAACTAGAAAAGATCATTACCCTCTGCCTTTTATTGATCAAATGTTAGAGAGATTGTCTAAGCACACACACTTTTGCTTTCTCGATGGATATTCTGGTTTCTCTCAAATACCTGTCTCACAACCCGATCAAGAAAAAACCACTTTTACTTTTCCTTTTGGAACTTATGCCTATAGACATATGCCTTTTGGTTTATGCAATGCACCTGCTACCTTTCAGAGAAGTATGACTGCTATCTTCTCTGATTTTTTTGAAAAGATTGTTGAGGTTTTCATGGATGACTTTTCTGTTTATGGGAAGTCTCTTGATGATTGTTTAAGCAATCTTGATCAAGTTTTGCAGAGATGTGAGCAAACTAATCCTGTCTTGGATTGGGAGAAGTTCCACTTCATGGTTAACGAAGGTATTGTTTTGGGCCATAAAATTTCTGAAAGAGGTATTGAGGTGGATCAAGCTAAGTTTGATGCAATTGAGAAAATGCCATGTCCTAAAGATATTAAAGGTATCTGTAGTTTCCTTGGTCTTGCTGGTTTATTAAAGATTTCTCTAAAATTTCTAGGCCTCTTACAAATCTTTTACAAAAGGATGTTCCTTTTGTTTTTGATGATGATTGTGTAGAAGCTTTTGATACACTAAAGAAAGCCTTGATTACTTCACCTATCGTTCAACCACCTGAATGGAACTTGCCTTTTAAATTATGTGTGATGCTAGTGATTATGTTGTTGGTGTTGTTTCAGGACAAAGGGTTGATAAGAAAATAAATTTTATCCATTATCCAAGTAAAACTCTAGACAATGCCCAAAGAAATTATGCTACTACTGAAAAAGAATTTTTAGCAATTGTGTTTGCTTGTGATAAATTTAGATCTTACATTGTTGATTCCGAAGTAATTGTTCACACTGATCATGCTGCTATAAAATATCTTATGGAAAAGAAAGATGCTAAACCTAAACTCATTAGATGGGTTCTTTTGCTGCAAGAATTTGATTTACATATTAGAAAGGAGCTGAGAACCCCGTAGCGGATAACTTTTCTAGGATGGAAGATATTCTTAATGACCCGCTACCTATTGATGATAGTTTTCCTGATGAGCAACTAGCTGCAATAAATGTTTCTAATAGTACACCTTGGTATGCTGACTATGCTAATTATATTGTTGCTAAATACATACCCCTAGCTTCACATACCAACAAAAGAAAAAACTCTTCTGTGATTTAAGACATTACTTTTGGGATGAAACACATATTTATAAAGGAGTAGATGGTATTATTAGACATTGTGTACCTCAGCATGAACAGGAACAAATCCTACGGAAATGTCACTCTGAAGCTTATGGAGGGCATCGTGCGGGAGACCGAACTGCTCACAAGGTATTACAATCTGGTTTTTATTGGCCTACTCTTTTCAAGGATGCTCGTAAGTTTGTCCTATCTTGTGATGTATGTCAAAGAATAGGTAATATTGGTAAGCGTCAAGAAATGCATATGAATTATTCACTTGATTTTGAACCTTTTGATGTTTGGGGATTTGATTACATGGGACCTTTTCTTTCCTCTAATGGGTATACTCATATTTTGGTTGTTGTTGATTATATGTTACTAAGCGGGTAGAAGATATTCCAACTAGTAGTGCTAGTCAAATCACCTCTATTCAAATGCTTAAGGAAGTTATTTTCCCAAGATTTGGAGTCCCTAGGTACTTAATGACTGATGGTGGTTCACACTTTATTCATGGTGCTTTCCGTAAACTGCTTGCCAAGTATGATGTTAACCATAGAATTGCATCCCCTTATCATCCTCAATCTAGTGGTCAACTTGAACTTAGCAATAGAGAAATAAAATTAATATTGCAAAAGACTGTGAATAGATCCCGAATGAATTGGTACAAGAAATTGGATGATGCACTTTGGGCCTACAGAACAGCTTATAAAAATCACATGGGTATGTCTCCTTATAAAATGGTTTATGGAAAGGCTTGTCATTTACCTCTTGAGTTAGAACATAAAGCATATTGGGCTATTAAAAACTCAACTATGATTTCAAACTTGCCGGTGAAAAGAGGTTATTTGATATTAGCTCTTTAGATGAATGGAGAATCCAGGCTTATGAAAATGCCAAGATTTTCAAACAGAAAGTAAAAAGGTAGCATGATAAAAGAATCCAAAAGCGGGAATTCAAAGAGGGTGAATATGTTTGATACGTCTCCAACGTATTTACTTTTCCTAACGCTTTTGCTCTTGTTTTGGACTCTGATTTGCATGAGTTGAATGAAACTAACCCCGGACTGATGTTGTTTTCAGTAGAACTACCATGGTGCTGTTTTTGTGCAAAAATATAAGTTCTCGGAATGGAACGAAACTTTGCGAGGATTTTTTTTATCAATAAAAAGACTTTCTGGAGCCAAGAGCCACCTGAGGGGGGCACCTGGGTGGGCACAACCCACCAGGGTGCACCTGCCCCCCCCCCCCAGGTGCGCCCTGGTGGGTTGTCCCCACCTGGTGGCCCCGCTGACCCTGAAACCGACGCTATAAAATCACATTATTCTAGAAAAAAAAAGCATGGAGAAATATTTATCATGTTTCACGAGACGGAGCCGCCGCTGTCTCCTATTCTTCATCGGGAGGCCAGATCTGGAGTCTGTTTGGGGCTCCGGAGAGGGGGATCTTTGATCTTCGTCATCACCAACACATCTCCATTGCCAATTCCATGATGCTCCCCACCGGGAGTTAGTAATTCCTTCTTGGGCTCGCTGGTCGGTGAGGAGTTGGATGAGTCATGTAATCGAGTTAGTTTTGTTCGGGCCTGATCCCTAGTATCCACTATGTTTTGAGATTGATGTTGCTATGACTTTTGCCATGCTTAATGCTTGTCAATTTGGGCCCGGGTGCCATGATTTCAGATCTGAACCGTTTATGTTATCACCATTATATCCATGTTCTAGATCCGATCTTGCAAGTTATAGTTACCTACTACGTGTTATGATCCGGCAACCCCGGAGTGATAATAATCTGGACCACTCCCGGTGATAACTGTAGTTTGAGGAGTTCATGTATTCACCATGTGTTAATGCTTTGTTCTAGTTCTCTATTAAAAGGAGGCCTTAATATCCCTTAGTTTCCAATAGGACCCCCCTCCCACGAGAGGGTAGGACAAAAGATGTCATGCAAGTTCTTTCCATAAGCGCGTATGACTATTTACGGAATACATGCCTACAATATATTTATGCTGGAGCTAGTGTCGTATCGCCCTAGGTTATGACTGTCTCATGATAAATATCATCCAACGAGTCACCGATCCAATGCCTACGAATTTATCTTATATTGTTCTTGCTAAGTTACTACTGTTTCTACTGCTATCGTTACTGCTACAAAATCACTGCTATCATTGTTACCATTACCATTGCTACTGATGCTATCATCAAAATTATCATATTACTGTGCTACTAATCACCTTGCTGCAGATAATTAATCTCCAGGTGTGGTTGAATTGACAACTCACCTTACTAGAGCTGGTAAAATGACCCAGGAACCTTTGTATCCTAAGGGCCATCCCAAGAGAGTTGAGCAAGATTTTCAGAGAATTAATATTGATGCACCTAGTCCTTCTAACAAAAAGAAAAAGAGAATTGATAGGACTTTCCATGCTTCTAGTGAACCTGTTATTGACACAACTGAGAATCCCAATGATATTTCTATTTCTGATGCTGAGACACAATCTGGTGATGAACATGAACCTAGTGATAATGTTAATGATGATGTTCATGTTGATGCTGAACCTAGTAATGATAATGATGTAGAGATTGAACCTGCTGTTGATCTTGATAACCCACAATCAAAGAATCAACGTTATGATAAGAGAGATTTCGTTGCTGGAAGCACGGTAAAGAAAGAGAACCATGGGTTCAGAAACCCATGCCTTTTCCTCCTAAGCCATCGAAGAAAAAGGATGATGAGGATTTTGAGCGCTTTTTTGAAATGATTAGACCTATCTTTTTGCGTATGTGTTTGACTGATATGCTTAAAATGCCTCCTTATGCTAAGTATATGAAAGATATTGTTACAAATAAAAGAAAGATACCAGAAGTTGAAATTTCCACCATGCTTGCTAATTACACTTTTAAGGGTGGAATACCAAATAAACTAGGAGATCCAGGGATACCAACTATACCATGCTCCATTAAAAGAAACTATGTTAAAACTGCTTTATGTGATCTTGGAGCCAGTGTTAGTGTTATGCCTTTCTCTTTATATCGTAGACTTGAATTGAATAAGTTGACACCTAATAAAATCTCTTTGCAAATGGCTGACAAATCAACTGCTATACCCATCGGTATTGTGAGGATGTCCCTGTTGTGGTTGCAAACGTTACTATCTTAACGGACTTTGTTATTCCTGATATTCCCGAGGACGATAGTATGTCGATCATCCTAGGTAGACCCTTTTTGAATACTGCAGGGGCTGTTATTGATTGCAACAAAGGCAATGTCACTTTTCATGTTTAAGGTAATGAGCATACGGTACACTTTCCGAAGAAACAAACTCAAGTTCATAGTATCAATTCTATTGGAAAATTTTCAACTATTACTATTGGAGGTTTTGAATTCCCTCTTCCTACTGTCAAAAAGAAATATGATATTCTTATTGTTGGGGACATGCATATCCCCATTGAGGTAACCTAGTGTTATTCAAAAAATTCTCCGGATTCATGTTATTCGGAAGAAGTTTGTTAATAAGACTTGATTAACCTTGTTAACGGATTCCTTTTGATGAGCATGAGATTGATGAATTTAGAAAGCACAACTTTCTGTACCCACCTTTTACTTTCTGTTATTTAGATTAAATAAAGCAAGAATAGTATTATCTGTCTGTTTTCTGAATTATCCATGCAATAAAAACAAATATCCCGAAAATAAAAGTTCTCCAAATGCCCTGCAAATTTGGTATGATTTTTTATAAAATATTTGAGAATTTCTTGCACTGAGAACACACCAGGGGGCTGCACCAGTGGGCCACAAGGACGGAGGGCGCGCCCTACCCCCCTTGGGCATGCCACCCCGTCTTGCAGGCCCCACGTGGGTCCCCTCCACTTATTCCAGCACCCATCCACTTCGTCTTCCTCCAGAAAAAATCATCCCATAGCTCAAACCCATGTTCTTGCTCATTTTGCTGCCATTTTTTATCTCCTTTTGCAAAGCTTCATTTGCAAAACTGCTTTGGGCGATTGTTCTTCGGTACGTGACTCCTCCAATGGTCCAATTAGTTTTTGTTCTAGTGCTTTATTTATTGCAAATTTTTACTGCTGTGGTGACCCTGTTCTTGAGCTTGCATGTCAAATTTGTATGGTCCAAAGTAATTTTGATGCATGATATAGCCTCTAGGCACTTGTAGGAGTAGTTGCTATCAATATTGTTGAGTTTGGTTCACTTTTATTTTGAGTTACTAAAAATTTCAGAAAATTTTAGAGGAAGAAAATGATGAGGAGAATGTTGAGAGGCTCCTCGAGCTGGGGTGCGAAGGAAAAAGAAAATGAAGAGAAGGAAAAACCCAAGTACAACCTTCCTCGCACCGTGGAGGTTCGTCCGTGTGAATGGCCAAGTGATGCATTCTTGGAGGATGCCGGAATTTATGGGGATTTTTATTCTTTGGCTAAGAATGTAGGCATCGCCGACTTTCTCCACGATAAGTGTGATCAGTACCTCCTACTCACTAATACTTTTGTGCAAAATTTTCACTTTCATGCTAGGAGATCAACACCCACGGTAGAATTTTATTTATATGATGAGCATAAGGAAATGATGCTTTATGATTTTTGTGACGTTTGAAAATTACCTTTTGAGGGAAGCGTCGAGGAACCACGTCCTAGTGCTGTGGAAGATTTTATTAATGAAGTTACCGTAGGGGAAAGGAGAAAGGTGTCGGAAGCAAGAGTGTCTAGTTTACATTTTCCTGTTCTGCGCTACTACTCATTATTTGCTGGTAGATGCTTAATTGGTCGTGGAGACCGTGGAGGCCTTAGTGCTCCTGACCATGCCATATTGCACCATGCTTTACTTTATGATAGAACTTTCAGTTTAGGCATTGTGGTTGCTAAATGGTTAAGTTTAAACCGTACGAAGGGTCCTATTTTTGGAGGTATCTTCGCCTCCCGCCTTGCTAGACGCTTCGAGATACCCATTAGGAACTATGAAAAAAGAGAGAAATTGTTACCCACTATATACTTAGATTATGAGAGCATGGTAGCACATAAGTCTATTGTTATGATAAGGAAAAGAGACTCATATACAACCTGGTATTCAGCGAGGATACTTTTCAGATTATTACCTTGCCTGCACCTACCTTGTTCGATATTCATTCAGGCAGGTACTTCATTTTGCCAGCGGACATTCACGCATACTGGGAGGGGACACGATCCCCAGATCCTGAGCTAGAGCCATCACCTGATCCTTATCAGGAGTCTATTTATCAATGGGAGCCGCAGGAGCTCGCTAACCAGTGGAACCCCCAGGATCAGGTGACAAAAGCTAAACTTAGGCCAAAAAGATTTTAGTTACCCATGCCATGCTTAATTAGCTAGGATTTTATAATGGTTTACCTCTCCTATGTAATGACAATTAGAGATTATAGTTACCCATGCCATGCTTAATTAGCTAGGATTTTATAATGGTTTACCTTGCGTGCCAACATGCTATTAAAATGGTTGTGATGTAGTATGATAGGATGATATCCTCCTTTGAATGATTCTAGTGGCTTGACTTGGCACATGTTCACGCATGTAGTTGAAACAAAATCAACATAGTCCCCATGATATTTATGTTCATGGTGATTTATATCCTACTCATGCTTGCACTCAGTGTTGGTTAATCTTAATGCATGTTTATGACTGTTGTCGCTCTCTAGTTGGTCGCTCCTTAGTCTTTTTCTAGCCTCCACTTGTACTAAGCAGGAATACTACTTGTGCATCCACTTCCACAAACCCAAAGTTGTTCCATATGAGTCCACCATACCTACCTATATGCGGTATTTACCTGCCGTTCCAAGTAAATTTGCATGTGCAAAACTCTAAACCTTCAAATGAAATTCTGTTTTGTATGCTCGAATCGCTCATGTAGCAACTAGGGCTGTCTATATCTTTCATGTTAGGTGGGTTATTCTCACGATGAGTGGACTCCGCTCATCATTCACGAGAAAATGGCTGGTAACCGGGATGCCCAGTCCCATGCTCAAATCAAATCAAAATAATTGCAAACAAAACTCCGCTGGGATTGTTGTTAGTTGGACGGTACCTTTGTTTCGGACCAGCCGTGGAGTGTGCTTGTTGGTGGTGGGGAGTATAAACTTTACCATTCTGTTTGGGAACAACCTATAATGTATGTAGCATGGAAGATACCGAGATCTCTTAGTTGTTATGTTGACAATGAAAGCATACCGCTCAAAATATTATTTATCTCTGTTTTAAAAACCCGAGCTCTGGCACCTCTGCAAATCCCTGCTTCCCTCCGCGAAGGGAACATCTATTTACTTTTATGTTGAGTCATCATCCTCTTATTATAAAAAGCACCAGTTAGAGAGCACCACTGTCATTTGTATGCATTGCTATTAATTGATATTGAGTATGACTGTGACTGGATCTCTTTTACCCTGAATTACAACGTCTAGTCAGTCCTTGATCTTCAGGGGTGCTCTGCATTTATGTTTTGCGGTCTCAGAAAGGGCTAGCGAGATACTAGCTTGTTATATCATATCATGATTGTTTTGAAAAAGTGTTGTCATCCGAGATTTATTATTATTACTCGCTAGTTGATTATCACACTGATATGAGTAAATGTGAGACCTGGATGTTATTGTGAATATGGTTAGTTCATGATCTTTGCTGAAAACTTGAATGCTGGCTTTACATATTTGCAACAACAAGATCAAATAGAGTTTGTAAAAGTTTTTCTTTATCACTTTCAGTTTATCAACTGAATTGTGTGGGGACAAGCAATGGGTTAAGCTTGGGGGAGTAGATACGTCTCCATCGTATCCACTTTTCCAAACTCTTTTGCCCTTGGTTTGGACTCTAATTTGCATGATTTGAATGGAACTAACCGGGACTGACGTTGTTTTCAGCAGAATTGCCATGATGTTATTTTTGTGTAGAAATAAAAGTTCTCTGAATGACCTGAAACTTCACGGAGATCATTTTTGGAATAAATAAAAAATATTGGCGAAAGAATCAACCGACGGGGGCCCACACCCTGTCCACAAGGGTGGAGGGCGCTCCCACCCCCTGGGGCGCGCCCTCTGTCCTTGTGGTCCCCTTGGACCTCCACCGACCTCAACTCCAACTCCATATATTCATGTTCGGGAGGAAAAAAATCAGAGAGAAGGATTCATCGCGTTTTACGATACAGAGTCGCCGCCGCCGCCTGTTCTTCCTCAGGAGGGCAGATCTGGAGTCCGTTCGGGGCTCTGGAGAGGGGAAATCATCGCCCTCGTCATCATCAACCATACGTCATCACCAATTTCATGATGCTCACCGTCGTGCGTGAGTAATCCCATCGTAGGCTTGCTGTACGGTGATGGGTTGGAAGAGATCTATCATGTAATCGAGTTAGTTTTGTTAGGGTTTAATCCCTAGTATCCATTATGTTCTAAGATTGATGTTGCTATGACTTTACTATGCCTAATGCTTGTCACTAGGGCCCGAGTGCCATGAATTCAGATCTGAACCCTTTATGTTTCCTTGAATATATGTGTGTTCTTGATCCGATTTTGCAAGTTATAGTCAGCTACTACGTGTTATGATCCGGCAACCCGGAGTGACAATAGTCGGGACACTTCCCGGTGATGACCGTAGTTTGAGGAGTTCATGTATTCACTAAGTGTTAATGCTTTGGTCGGATACTCTATTAAAAGGAGGCCTTAATATCCCTTAGTTTTCAATAGGACCCCGCTGCCACGGGAGGGTAGGACAAAAGATGTCATGCAAGTTCTTTTCCATAAGCATGCATGACTATATTTGGAATACATGCCTACATTATATTGATCAACTGGAGCTAGTTCTGTGTCACTCTATGTTATAACTGTTGCATGATGAATGCCATCCGACATAATTATCCATCATTGATCCATTGCCTACGAGCTCGTTTCATATTGATCTTTGCTTAGTTACTTTTCCGTTGCCATTGTTATGATTGCTACAAAACTATTACTGTTACTTTTGCCACTGTTACCGTTACTTCCATACTACTTTGCTATTAAATACTGTGCTGCATATGTTAAGTCTTTCAGGTGTAGTTGAATTGACAACTCAACTGCTAATACTCAAGATATTCTTTGGCTCCCCTTGTGTCGAATCAATAAACTTGGGTTGAATACTCTACCCTCGAAAACTGTTGTGATCACCTATACTTGTGGGTTATCAGTTGGTTATACAAACTGGGACTAGAGGTCTACCTATAGTCCCGGTTTGTATCACAAACCGGGATTGAAGGTGCTCGTGGGGGATAGAGGGGGTATGAGCGTTAGTTTGTGACCACCTCCCCTTAACGTAATTTTTTTCTGTTTTCCTTTTTTTATTGACTCATTGGGCCTTTAACATAAAACAGCCACAATCCCATTAAAGGCGCCCCTGGTCATTCATTTTCTCCTTTGTTGAGGTTCATGCCCCCCCCCCCCCCCCCCCCCTCCCGCGTCTTTGGACACACACAACTGTTTCTGCCTACACGAACCAATTACGAGAAAAGAGAGGGAGAAATAGTAAAATAAGCAGCCAAAGGGAGGCTTCAAAAGCTGGGCCTCCTTTTAAATTATCTACTACTAGCTGTGCTAATAACGTTCACTTACATAGCGCGCGAATACTTAGGCTTTGTTTTGTCTCACCCAGTTCCATGCTGCAGGATGCTGTTTGTGCCTTCAAGGCTGCGACTCCACTGGCCGGCCACCAGCACGAGATCTAAAGCCAAGTACTGTTTTTATAGTGTTTCTCCATAGGATGCTATACCATAGCATCTCGTCATATATAATCTAAACTTTAACGTGAGCAGAAAATAACATTGGAAGGAGCTAATAATGTAAGTACAGAACATAATATAAACACTAGCAGACAGCTTCAATGGATGGAGTTAATTAGCTAGCTTCCAGGTTGAATTATTTAATTCAGTTTCCACGCCTATTTGTAGTGGATGCATCCACATCAAAGTTTTAAATAGCGCGCTAAGCCACTTAATTAGCGGTAGACCTCTTCTAAATACTATAGCGGTGCTATAGCGCGCTATTTAAAATGATTGTTCATGTGTTTGGTCAAAAGACCCTTAGCGCATGACCTTTTCTAAACGCTATAGCGTGCTATAGCTTAGCACGCTATTTAAAATCATGATCCACATGGATGCCTAGGGCACATGCAATTTTGAACAAATGACACAAGAGCTAATTGATCACTATTGAGTCTACTAGCTATGCAAATACTAAGAGGCGGTGATCTAACGATTGCTCCACTAAGTAGCTCTCTCTGTTTCATGGCCTCTACCTTCTAACAGAGATGACGATGGAGTTTTGACACTTGTCAAAATTAAGCTCCTATATTATTACCTACAAACAAGTTATCTTGCTATGCATGTGTTGAGCGCCTAGCTAGTTAGGATCAGCATGCGTGATTGATGTTCTCAGACGTACTAGGGATGCCAGTGTGTGTTTCAGACTTTAAGACCTTGTTGAACTTCTTTATTTATCTATGAATGTGGTTGTATGCATCGTTCTGATGCAGAGGCCGGGGAGTCTCCTTTTCGAAAAAAAAGAAAAAAAAAGGATGCCAGTGTGTAATAATCTATGTACATTGCCAAACCTGCAGTACTGATGCTGCCTGTCTCGCAGCGGCAGATCGGGACAGTTGTCGCCTGGCAACGCTGAGCCTTGAGCATTGGGCAGCCACTGGCCAGCGCGAGATCTGAAGCCAAGTTGCAAGTATTTTTATGGTGTTGTTTCATGGGGCAGCAATTAGTTTAGATTAGCAGAGAGATGGCGCATTGTTTTGTTTTGCCGACGTCTGAGATCGAAGGCTTTGTTTTGTTTCGCCGCCCAACGGGACGCTTTAGCGATGTCACGTGCTGTCTGTCATGCAGAGGTTGATGCGCACGCGGCTTGACGACCACGGCGTTAGATCTAAAGCCTTGTTGCTATAGTTTTGTTCCATGGGGCATGGATGCTTTACACTAGCAGGCATCTGCATTGGATGGAGCCAATTAACGAAGTTCGTCTGCACATATCGATAGTTGATCCATCCACATAAGTGCCCAGCCCATTCTATTTAACAAAGTACTCATGGGATGCTATGCATGGAGTGATTAGCTCAGCTATATATATGCATATATCGTTTGTTTGTTTAACTAATACTTCCTCCGTCTGGATATTTAATGGTGGGTCTCTCCTCTTTATCATGGCCTCTACTAATATTTCGAATGATTAATTAATTCCTAGTAGCAAGACATGAGGGCAGCGCGCATCCTTTTTTTTTGCGGGAAACTGTCCATATATTCATCTCCAATTATGGCAGTATAACGAACACGAGAAATAATGAAAATTACATCCAGATCCATAGACCATCTAACGACGACTACAAGCACTGAAGCTCCTTGACCTCGTGTTTGTCATAAGATATTAGGGCTGGGCGGCAGTGCACATGCATTTTGTAGTGATCTGTTCCATGATGGATTAGTTCATGGTCTCGATTAATGGTGCCCAAGATTAATTATTGAGGTCTACAACTATACCCTAAATGAGAAACTCCAATAACTCATAATCTTGCATGTTTAAAAACTGTTGTCTTTTTTTCAGAATTTAAAATTTGTTGGAATTAACAATTTTGATATTTCACTCATATGGAGCTAGCTCCGCTTCTAGGAATGTCATGTGTAGCACAGCATCAACGGTGATTAATTAGCAAAGGGTTGATACTGATTCGAGCCAAGACTTTGCCCCCGCGTCTTACGGATCTGGCCGGCCGGTAGGCCACTTGTTTGTGTCTAATTAATTAGCTTTTTCAACAGCGTAGCTCATGGGTGGATTTTTCCTTTAAGACTGCCATCTCTCTCCTGGTGCTTACCAGCTCCTGATCTCTAGCTACACCTACGACCACACAAGAAAGAAGAAACACCTACTACCCAAAGGAGAAGAAAGAGAGAGGTTTCCAAGCACCATGGCGGACCGACTGGCGGTTGGGTTGGCGAAATCGGTAGTGGTGGGGGCGATCACCAAGGTCCAGTCGGTGATCGAGGAGGACGCCAAGCTCCGGGAGAAGGTGAAGCGTGACCTCGTATCCATCACTTTGGAATTCGAGATGATGCAGTCCTTCCTGGACGACGCCAACGAGGAGATGAAGAGCAAAGTGGTGAGGACCTGGGTGAAGCATATTCGCCAGCTCGCCTACGATGTAGAAGACTGCGTCGAAAATGTTGTTCAGCTGGACGACAAGCCGGTCTTTTGGCGCAGATTGCTGCCATCTTGCATGGTAGAGCCATTGCAGCTTGACCAGGCGGTCGAGGAGATAGAGCAGCTCAAGGGCAGGGTGGAGGAGGTCAACAACTGCTACAGGCGCTACAACCTCATCAACGAGTCTGTAGGGTCGTCCAAGCCGGCGGTCGTCATACATCAGCCACAGCCGCCAGTGCCTGGAGCATCAGACATGCTCTGCAAGGCAAGAGACGCCACCCAGAGGCGGCAGGGCACCTTTGGTGATCTCACTCGGTTGATCAGCAAGGAAGACAACAAGCTTCAAGTGATCTCCCTGTGGGGGTCAGCCAGCGATCATGGGACAACATCCATCATCAGGGAGACCTTCACTCACTCTGAAATCTGTCAAGACTTCACTTACCGCGCCTGGGTGAAGTTGATGCATCCTTTCAGTCCCTACGGATTCATCCGGAGCTTGATGGCCCAGTTCTACGCAAACTCTTGCAAAGAAGAAAATGCTGCAACTGCAGGTATGCATGTCCTGATGAAGATGGAGGCTGCCCAGGCACATCTGTTCAATGAGTTTAAGCAGCTAATCTTGGAGAAGAAGTACTTAATCGTCCTGGAAGGCCTTTCTACCATGGTAGATTGGGATACTATCAGGACTTTCCTTCCTGACAAAAAGAATGGCAGTTGTATCATCTTGTCCACACAAGAACCCGAAATAGCAAGCTTGTGCGTCGGCCACTTTTATGATATATTGGAGTTCAAAAAATTCTCAGATGATCATTCTGTTTGTGTTCTCTTCAAGGTAAGCCTAAAACACCAATAAGTAATGCTCTTTTCCCTTTGTAAGTTTGTTTTACTTGTATTTTTAACTATCAATTACATGAATAATATATATGTTAATGGTTAATTATATGTGTAGTTGCAAACATTTTTTGTTGTGCTTTAATGGTACTGTTCTTTCACCTGCAAAAAAAAAATGGTACTGTTCTTTTGGCCATAGCTTAATAATGTGAAAAATGGTCTAAGCTAGTGGTCAATGTTGAACTACAAAATACATAGATACCTTCATACAGGGTGGAGTAAGACGAATATGGTGCATGCATGTTTATGTCAATTGTCTAGGATCCTACCAAGTATTTTTTTTTATTGTATGTCTTTCTCATATTTATTAGAAGCTCCTATTTCACTTTGAAAATGTGGAATTGATGTTATAATGTTCACATAACCTTAGCGCCCGCTCAGCCCGACTCCCCACTTCACTTGCTCGCTTAACATTTTTTCCGCTTCCTCTCCACAGCTATCTTATAAAAAAGCCGAGTGCCATTTTTTATTTAGAAAAATTATTTAAATCAAAATATGTTCATGGATTTAAAAATCTTGGATTGTAAAATGTTGCAAAGTAAAAAACTAGAAATTTTAAAAAATGTTCAAAAATTTAAAAACTTTCACAAATCTGAAATAATGTTCGCAAATTATGTTCACAAACATAAAAAATGTTCCTGAACTTTAACAATGTTAAGGAATTTAAACAATGTTCATGAATTTTAGAAAATATTCATAGATTTTAATAAAAGAGCAACAATTTTTAATAAATGTTCGTTTTTGAGAAAAGACTCAGCCGAGCCCGAGAAAAGCTCAAGCCTTGCCCGACTTTGAATTAACAAAGCCATAAACCGAAATTGATGTTCATGAATTAAAATGGGTAAAAGAAAAAAGAATAGAGAGGAAAAACCAAAAAAAAAGGGAAAAAACAAACATGAACATCAACCAACGTCAAACACCCTTACAGGCGAGGCCAGTAACCCCACAAAGATAATCGGCGACGTGGTAATTTTGTGCTGGAAGACACGTCCATGCCTCTCATTCCAAATAGTCCAATCAATGACCATGGTCAAAGATGGCCTCACTTTCCTGTTGGAAATGTTGTCGCCTCCGACATGTGGTCCCGGCCCCATATATCTTTAGCAATGTTTAGCTTCTGCTTGAACCAAAACCTCTAGCCTGAAGCATGTCCACAATGTGCCCTTTTGATGTTTCACAATGGGCTCTACTATCCCATGAGAAGGAATTTGAACTGTATCTACCTGTTGCATTCTTAAGCACAGGGGATGGGAGTATGTCGAGGAATGCACTGGAGAACCAAAAAGTGACATCTGACCACGGGAGCATTGGTGCCCTTTTTTTATGTTCAAAAAACAGGTTTTTACAGCTTGAAAATTTCTAAATTTCTGTGTACATGCATATATAGCAGTGCAGTATAATGGGTCAAAAATTCATCAATATATGTGCTTGTATGTGAGATAAAAAAAGGGAGAAATTTCATGTAAATTGGGGGTTTTTTTTGTTGATTTTGGGCCGAAATTTTATCTTTTTTTGCGCACCATTCAATACACCGTATTTTTTAGCGAAATTTCACAGGTGCTTAGACCACATGCATGCATACTCATGCGAGGAAAAACAATTCTTTTCAAACTTTTGAGCACTTGTTTTGGGGTGGTAAAAAAAGAGCTCAAATATCCCCGTGGTCCAAAAGTCTACTTTGACCATCAATTTGACCAAAATGTGGGTTATGTATCAGACATATTATACCATTCAACTCACGTTAAAATGTACTCCCTCCGTTCGGAAAAGCTTGTTCCAAGCTTGTTCCTCAAATGGATGTATCTAGCATTTAACTTGATGGTAGATACATCCATTTGAGGGACAAGTTTTTTCGGATGAAGGGAGTAGTTTCTAACAATAGAATTTTTATGACATATACTTCTTCACCGGCGATGGGCGCCATCTCCTTCTCCTCCCCCTCCTCCATCGTCTTATCCTCCTTGTCCTAGCTTGACTAAGGAGAGCTCGGAAGTTGTCCCGCCGAAATGCAGGCCACGCGCGGGGACTCCCATCTGTGCACCTTGGCCGTGAATTCGTGGCGTTACCGCGGCTCTAGGCTCTTTTCACCACGCACAGTTGGCCCCGGCTGTTTAAACGGTGGTCAACGGAGGAGGAAGGGATAGTGCGCCGGCGGCTTGGGCGGAGGGAGATGGGGCCCGGAGGGGTAGTGTCTTGTGTCTTCGCAGTTCGGATTTAAATAAAGGGCGCTCGGGCAGGAAAAGAGGTGGATTGAATGTGGGCGCCCATAGTTGGCTTCTCGCTCACATCGTCAATGTGAGTGCCAGGCAGGCGTACTACTGGTCAGCCAAATTGAATGTGGTAGGAAGCTTTCTCATACGGTCACGCCCACTCTGAAACAGGATGAACGCGGTACAGAGAGAGAGAGAGAGAGAGAGAGAGAGAGAGAGAGAGAGAGAGGACAAGGCGGGAGAGGCGGCTTGAATGCGGGTGCACGGAGTTGGCTTCTGATACGCCGTGCTAGCGTGAATGCCGGCTAGGCGGACTGTCGGTCAGCCAGGTTGAGTGTGGTAGGAATCCCTCCCGCCGTCCTATCCTGCCACGTCTGCTATGAATCGCCATGAATGCGGCACGGATGGCGAGCGGATGCGGAGAGAGGGGTGTTCGGGTGGGTCCATGCTGTCAGATGTGTGTGTAGCCGCCGTCCATACTCCTCCAAACCCCCAAAAAACCCCACACACAAAGAAACAAGTTTGGTTCTGGTTTGTGGGATTTCAGATGCCCAAACCAGAGTAGACAATTTTGATGTTTGCCGTAAGATAGCAAAAATGCTTGGATTGTCTGGTCCAGACATTTAGGGATGATTTGATAATATGCATTGGAGTTGCCCTTAATATCATAAACTAGCATCATATGCATATACTGATTTATCGGTGCTACCCACTATGAGAGATCCTGGTGCTTAACTGCCTAATGCCTTGTTTGGGCTACGGCTGCGGCAGAAACGGTTGCAGGTCGGATGTAGTGCAAAAGTTGATGTGTGGAGGAAGTGGTTGTTATGAAGGTTAGTTGCTTAGCAATGTGGCTGCAAATAAAAGCGATTGCGAGCCGGTGCAAAGTTTGAAATGTCCCTAACATGTAGAGATCATTGTAACTTGTCTATTCTTAGTTAATAGCATGTTTTAATAATATTATTACTTGGAGGAACGTTCTCATATATGATGCTTCTCTTCTCGCCACGTGCATACAGGAACCACCGGTGGATGAAGCCAGACAAAGTTCTCCATCTGGAAAGAAAATGAAAGATGCAGAACAGTGGATGGAGGATAATCTCCTTGTTGGACGCGAATCTCAAATAAATGAACTTCGTAGGTGTCTTGCTGGAGCACGTTTCCCAAACTCCCAAGTGGTGTCTGTCTGGGGAATGGCTGGCATTGGGAAATCACATCTGATCAGATACTTGTACTTCAATAGGATGTTCCACACCAAGCAATTTCAAAAGTACAGTTGGGTGGATGTACCACATCCATTCAATTTAAGGGGTTTCTCTCGAAGCTTACTTTTGGATTTATTTTCAGAAGAAGACCCCATTAAACAATGTCGCGAGCTCCTTGAACAATATCAATGTCTTGTTGTTATCGATAATCTCAGATCTAAAGAAGAATGGGACTTGATACAAGCTGCCTTGTTATCTAGACGTTCATCAAGCGTTATCATTGTGATTACAACTGAAGCAAGTATAGCTAGCTACTGCACAAATATTGAAGCAAACGTGAATGTTCGTTGTCTAGACGATGATGCAGCCTTTGATCTATTCAGGCAAGAGGTATGTTTACAAGTATCATTTGTTTAAGGGAGTTTCTCACTAATTTTCTGGACAAGCCTTTAGACCATGTTTCAAAATTTTGACTACCACTGTTAAAATAAAATATTTTCTATCTGTGAGTATGTACTCCCACATTCAAATATACCTCTTAAACAAGCATATTATACCCATTTATCATTCACAATATACCACAGTTAATATGGGATGGAGGGAGTATTATTTTAATATACCACAACACATATTTCATGGAATAATACGTCTTGAGATTGACGAAGTCACGCAGGTGTCTCATAGTCGATGAAAACATCTCAAAATGCAAGCACTAGCGCCAAGTTTAGGACTTAACCCTGGTGGGTTGGTTCCACTACAAGAAACCGAACCATCTAAACTAGGCTTGCCAGGTTCCAAAAGTTTACAAACTGTTTAGCACGTGTCCTAAGCACGCATGCTCCGACGGGGCTTGCCTGCTCCTCTCGTTTATTCCCATATGTGCTTCCTTTCCATCCAAGGATACTGCCCTTTCCTATCTCCACCTCTCTTTACCGAAAAGGCTTTCACCCTGTTTTATATATAAAGCAACAACCAACATACGGATCGATACAAAACCACAACACAACACATGAACGCCCACACTCACCAAAGGCCAGATACATAGGTGCAAAAGACTTACAACAACCGGATTACTCGAAGTAGACTACAGAATGACAGTAAGCAACGACACTAAGGAACCGTCGGAGCCCTTCTCAGAGATACCGCGAAGAGGTGATGTTGAAAGTCGACAACCGCCAAAGCCCTTCCCGGAGATACCGCGAAGAGGTGAAGTTGAAAGTCGGTGAACCGAGAGCTCCAAGACGGTGCCTTCAGGAAGGACATGGCACCGAAGCGCCGTTGCCGCCCGATCTAATGATCTAGATTTTCATACAGAGCGCGACGAAGGGAGAGGAGTAACCGCAACGGAGACTTCAGGAAGATGACGAATTCCACGGGTGCCGCCTCCTTCGGCCTGGCCAAAGCCAAACAGGGTTTTCACCCCGGCAAGGATACTCCGCATTCACCGCCACAGATCGTCAAAATGCCAACACTATGGTGCCCACGCGGCGATGGTCGCTAGCCACCCGCACCTAAGCCGTGATCTCAGCCCACGAGCACTGGAGCTCCCACCACCCGGGCCGCCGCCCAGGGAACAAGACACCACATAGGCCCTCCATGGTTGTGAGCGATGAACCTACTGGCATGCTCCGACCGCCGACAAGGCCGCCAGTGATCGGAACAACCAGATCGATTAGGGAGCCATGAGCTTGGAGAAGAGGTGAAGCGGGACCAGACCAGATCGACGATCGGCACCCCTGCCGATGATGGGTGGCCCGGTCGCATCGGCGCCACCCATCACTCCCACTACCTCTCCCAAATGTCACCCCATGCGACGCCCAAACTCGGCTCTCGCTCTGCATCTGCATTGGGCATGGACCGGACCGGCTACCATGTGCCACCATGAGAGGACCCAGGAACATCCACAAAGAGCCGCTTGCCAACAGCCAAAGGTCGGAGCCTATCCTACCGCCGCCGCGAACCGCCCCAAACCACCACCGTGGACGGCCCCCACGCCATCGCAGCCGACGCAGCGCAATAACCTAGTTGGCCGCTGCCACCAACCCGAGCCGCCAGTTGGCGACCAGGGGCTAGATCCCGGCAGATCTGACCGGAGCAAACGAGCACCCTCCCCCACCTTCCCTGTCCGAGAATGGCACAACAGTAGGGAGAGCAACCCATCACCAGCCTCCTAGACTCGCCTATGGCCGAGTGGTCACACCCAGATGGCCACAACACTTACTCTCACACCGACCACAACTCATACCACCTGATGTGCAGCGTCGCCGCGCCCAAGCCAGATCGGCAGCCTAACCACCACCACAGGCACATTCCATCGCCATGTAGCCATAGCCGAGGGCGCATGCCACCATCGCAATTCTCCAGCACACCGCTGCCACGCCCTACATGTCGCACTGCGCCTCCGACCTGCGACGCCACCTCGCGTTGGATACCACCAAGCAGAGAGGGAGGAGAGCCCCGACACCGCCCATGATGCCCGGGCTTTTCCCGGTAACGCCCTCCGGCAGCAGCGAGGGAGACAGGATCGCCCCCGGTCCCTCGCTGGAGCGGCGTGGTAGGAAGGTCTCCACCTCTCCTTCACAAAATAAAACAAGAGAAGAAAATACAGAAGTACATGGAGATGGATCAGTGGGTATCAGAGATGTCGGGGAGGCCGGCCAAGGCGTCGGTGGCGCGGTAGACAGAATCTCGAATTGAGATATGGACGACACATGACTCTTACACAACATGCACGTCCACCGTGACTGACCCGCACAACAATAATGCCTCATAGAATGTGGCGGCAACGCGGCCACACACCTGCAGGAGTTGGCATTGGTAGCGTCGCCACATGGAGTGCATGGCCATAAACGGTATCCACGTCTGGGCCGCTAGCTACACCGACGGAGCTGTTACAAAGGCACAAACCCTTTCAACCCTAGTGTCGAACCCCACCCGCATCGACTTCTCTCCCGCATTGCAATACCACAACTGCAACAGGCTTCACCGATGTTGCCTCCATGTCTAGGTAGAGCATGCTGTCATGGGCCCCCGCTGATTCCTTAACTCTCCTCTCTCATGTAGTTCACCAGAACACACTGGTCACAGAAGGATGCCACACCCCAAAGCGTGTCAGAGCAGAGAGAGCGCAGAGAGCCGAGAGCTTGTTAGACAAGAGCAAGCCATCTTGTTCCATCTTCTCCTCCATTCACCTCTTCTCTCCCCATCGGTCAACAATTCCTCCTCACATCCTGATGGAGATGGCAAGTCAAGAGCAACAAGATATCGCCCACCATGAGGTGACCACCATAAGAGAAACAAGTGGATGGCGAACTTCTCCGGATGTGATGTACTATACTTCCAAGTCCAACAATAGCTGGTAGGGATGAACAGAATGGTTTCGACATCCAGCCTCAACCATAGGACCGAACACCTCATCATGGAAGGATATGAAGCTTCTTTATTCAACGCCACCATCACCGTCGCCAAAGCCAAGACGATGAACAACCCAAAAAGCTAAGCTACCAGGGCCTAAAACCTAAAGCTACACGATCCACAGCATGGATCCAGCGGCGCCCCTCACCACCAACGACCGCTGTCGGCGACGGAAGGACTTGGCGGAGAAAGAAAGAAAAGCGATTAGGCTGGCCGAGGTTGGGACAGTCCTCCTTTCGGGGGCTGCTTCTAATGCCCGTTTTGTACTAGTGTTTGGGTATCTAGTAATTAATAGTGCAGTATATGAGAGATTATAAAGAGGGTACAATCGAGGCATGTGTGGTATATGGGTGAGAGTACATACACCTAGGAGTATGGAATCATTTTCTATACTCTGGGAGTAGTGTCTATATATATATATATATATATATATATATATATATATATATTTTATGATGGATCTATTTACACACAGTAACATGCTTATATAATCTGGCTAATTAAATTGTTGTGCAATTCATATAGGTACTCAAGATGAATCCAACGTCCCCTTTAGCGCATTATCGTAACATGGAGTTAGATGATCTAATTTTAAAGTGTGGAGGCATACCCACAGTAATAGCTGCTATAGCCGGGCTACTGGCCCCATTGACGGTTACGGGGATGGACACTGTATACTCTTTGCACAGCAGATTCATGCATCATCTGGAGAACAACCCGGAGTTGGATGGTCTACAAGATCTATTACGTTGGATGCATTCCATCATACTTAATCCTCCAGATTTCCTCAAGCCATGTATTTTCTACCTGTCAATTTTCCCTCGAGGCTGCTACATTCGACGGAGGCGACTATTGAGGCGGTGGATTGCAGAGGGCTACTCCAAGGAAAGTGTGGACAGAAACGCGGAGGAGAATGCAGAGAGTTTCTTCTCCGAGTTGGTTCAGTTGAGCATATTCAAGCAGCTAGGCACCAGCGCTTCTACAAGGGTGGGATTTTACCAGGTCAACAGTTTCATTCGTGCGTATATAATCTCACGAAGCACAGAAGAGAACCTTGTCTTTGAGCTGGCGGCAGGTCGTGCCTTAAACACCCCAAGTAGAGGGCGTCACCTTGTTATACTGGAAAACTGGGACAGAGACAGGATTCTGTATGAGCGCATGCACTTCTCGCGGCTATGGTCACTCACAGTGTTTGGGAAGTGGGAGTCATTCTTCATCTCAAAAACTATGAAGCTGCTCCGGGTGCTTGATTTAGAGGACGCACAGGGTGTAACAGACAATGATCTTCACATGATGGTCAAGCTACTGCGTCACCTCAAGTTCCTCTCTTTACGAGGATGTCATGAGATCTGCCATCTGCCAAGATCATTGGGTGAGCTGAGGCAGCTCCAGACACTGGATGTCAGGCAGACCTCCATAGTCACCATTCCAGTGAGCATCACTGAGTTACAAAAGCTGCAGTACATTCGTGCTGGCCTCACCATACACGTTGCGTCTGCAGTTCCATCCAATAGCTGGTTCTGCAGACGCCCTCATCTTGTTGGTGTTAAGGTGCCTAGCGGGATTGGAAAACTCACGGCATTGCACACGCTTGGCGTTATCGATGTCGCAGCTTCAGGGCGGGTGGCCATTATTAAGGAGCTCAGGAAGCTCACACAGTTGCGCAAGCTCGGAGCATCTGGCATCAATAAGTACAACGGCAAGGGGTTCATCACGGCAATCTCAGCTCATGTCCATTTGGAATCATTATCAGTGCATCTCGACCAGGACAATAAGGGTTGCTTGGATGACATCTCCCTGCCTTGGGAGAACCTACAGAGCCTTAAGCTGTATGGGCTTGGAGATAAGTTGCCACAACCGAGGAGCCAGTTTACCAGGCTGAGGAAGTTGGCTCTGGAGATGGACACTTTAATGCAAAATGATATTGATTTCCTTGCCAACCTACCAGAACTATGTATTCTACGCCTTCGAGTGAAACAGCAGCTTCAGGGTGGTAGGCTCCATTTTTATGCCGAGATGTCTGGAGAGCAGTTGGACACCTTCGAAAAGGTGAAGATCCTCGAGATTGCTTGCTGCACCAGCGAGTTACATGTGACATTTGGATCAAAATCAATGCAAAATCTTGAGCTGCTCACGCTTGACTACACCAGTGCATCATATCAGCTTGCCGGCCTGAAAAATCTATTTGAACTGAAGCATGTCTTACTCAAGGGTACCAATGATGAAGCATTCAGGGCAGAGTTTGCGAGCCATCTTGCCAGTCATCCAAGGCAACCTGTCGTGAAGCTGGAGGCACTACCACGCTCGTCCTGAAGGGTCGACATTGTCTCTGTTTATTTTCCTTCATTTTTCTTTTACCTACCGCTAGCTTGCTTTGCGTAAAGACTTTGTACTCGGGGTCTTTTCTTCTTGCTGGTTACATGCACATGCATGTATGTTCCTTCGTAGAAATACACCATACTCTACCGGCAGTTTTGTATTTCTGCTTACCTTCATTGTGAGGTTGATGCTCATTTGTTCACAGAGGGAGTATCTTGTAATGGCATGATGATTATTGATACATACTCCCTCTGTAAAGAAATCTAAGAGCGTTAAGATCACTAAAAGTAGTAATCTAAACGCTCTTATATTTCTTTACGGAGGGAGTATCAATTATGGAAGCCTGTCATACATAACTTTTAGTTTGTCAATAAAGGGGGGACTGGTTGATTATAAGTACTGTAATTACTGTTCGTGGTCTAACCTCAAATGCTTTGTTGGTCCTTTGGTATGTACCCAGCATTTAGATGTGTTAGAACTGACGGACACCCAGCAACATTCATCATCTGTACAGTGAGACAAATCATGACTAGCTAGCTCCAAATACGTAAGACGGAACATGTTTAATTCGATCACTAACAATCAGCAGAAACTCAAAATTCTGGATACTGATTGAAAAAGGATATGTGAGCACGCCCACACTTTCGCTACATGACAAACACATCAAGGTTTGAATTCAGTTGCTTGCTTTGTCCTAGGCAAATCTTTGGAACACCTCCAGTACGGCTTCACTCTTGAGCTGCGTCGCTTCCCTCCTCCAGAGCCTCTTTCTCCTTTTGCTGATCCACTGCGCAGGAACAGAGTGGTTCAACATGAGTAATAAGTGAATGCACAACAGGAAACTGAGCTCAAAACTAACTGAACCAATCATCTACTGGTTACTCACATGCAATCTCCGCCAGAGCTTTCTGAGTGCGCTTCTCCAGCTTGTCGATCCTCTTCTGCACATCTCGTTTCAGGTCCCAGTTCGGGTTCTTTGGAGCGATGTTCCCGAAGGGGTTCTGCAGATAAATATTGTAGGTAAGTTTGCCTCATGAAAGATGAAAATATGTCACAGAATCATGGAGGTGAGATTTGATGGATCTGGAAATGTTACCTCGAGCTGCTTTGGCTCAGCGGCATCAGCAGCAATCGGATCTTCAAACTTGGGAAGAGACAGAGGAGCCACCTTACCACCTCGAAGTCGCTCATCATGAGGAAGGTAGTTTCTGAACTTCAGTGGAACCTCCCTGCATCAGAAAGATTACATACTTGTGAACAATGATACGCCGACCATTAATAAAGAGTCAAGTATGCTACATGTCATCAATTAATCCCATAAACATTTCACACCACGGACGAAGGGTTTGGGTATACTTGAAAAAAATCAGGACATCTGGCACTAACAATTTATGATTTTATAATCGACAACCCATTGACTGCTTAACAGATGTCAGGAAATGCTATCTCAACAATCTGAGATTATACATGGCAAGGGATTGCTGTGTAAATCAAATTCAGCTTTTATATTTAAATAAAGAATAACAAAGCATTGACGTGTGACTAAAATTCAGCTTTTACAAGAATGGCAAGCATATAACTGTGCAACAACAGGAACAAATTCAGATTTTCAGTCAGGTGCAGATGGAGATTTCCCTAAAAACAACATAAAGGGACTCGGCCAATTATTATACACAGAACATATATGTAAAATACAGAAGGCACTAAAGAAAGCTAGTACGTAAAAAGTTGTCTGTTCAATTACTTACCCATTGTCTTCAACCTCATCAGATTCCTTAGTGGGGCTAACGTTCTCCTTGGAAGCATCCTCGGGTGCATCCACAGGACCTGGCAATTCTGGTTGGACCACCTGTTCTTCTGTCATCCCATGTTCACCATTCCTAATGCAGCCAACGAACAAGAAATTTACCATAGGTTTACTGATAGGGACAATACACATTTACTTTTCCTAAATTCATACATTGTTCTCATGGCTCAGTCCTCTAGCTAGTAGTAGTAGGTCCTGAGGAGCAGCACAATAACATTCTAGTTCAATTCAGACCCAGATAGTGTTAGGAGTACAACATCAGGTTAACTTGCAAGAGCCCACAATGAGATATATTGTCATACAAATATATGGCGATTAGTTTGCACTCACTATCCTGCATTTATATATAATTTAATATCTAACGCATGAATATGTATTCAACGAACAAAGACCTTACAAACTGGCAACACAGAACTGAGACGTCAGCAGTACATTTAAAATTTGGATAACCTGAATTACTTTCAGACAAATGTTTGAGCATTCAGGTCCTTGTCCTATCTATGCCTGCAGTGAGTGGACACATATGGCACAAAGCCATCAAATCCTAATGCTAATTAACTTAAACATTGTGGATTTTGGTATGAACTAGTACGCTAATAATAACGATGACATTTGTCTCAATTTGATAGCTAAAGAGCAACGAACCAAAACCAATGCAACCAAAATCCAGAAGGGGCCATCGGAGCAAATGTTTAACAGGACACGGAGTTGTCTGCAAAGCTTATGAGAGGGGATCCCCCAAATGCATCTATGGTCATACGCTCTCATCCATCTTCGTTCGGCTTTCCTGCTAGTGGGTAATCGCAGACCCTGTAGCGCAGGTGAGCGACTAGGGGTTCTGGAGACGGTCCTGGGTTCGAATCTGATGGCCCACACACTGACTCAATTTGCTGTAAACAAAAACTCTAAGCGGCCAGCTAGAACCGGCACAAATTCTCCAAATTAAATGCTCCCAGAGCATTCTCAGCCTTTTTTTTCAAGGGGCGCGAGCATTCCCAGCTGTGCTACGATGGGCTTCTCCCTGCTCAGCGCATACCAGCCAACATACAAACGAACTCCCTGCTTCAGTTCACTCCCACTCGAGCAAAATATTACACTAGAAAGCCGAGAGGCGGAGCCGTGGCAGCTACTTACGGCACAAGAGCGGGTGGAGGAGAAGGGAGGGGGAGAACGTACTGCTGGTCCGCGTCGGGGGCGGCGGCGGCGCCGTCGGGCGTGGAGAGGAGCTCCTTGGCGGCGCGGAGGGCCTTGAGGCGCTCGCGGCGGGCGGCGGCGTCCTCCTCGGCGCCCATCCCGACCTGGCTCCGGCTCCGGTCGACTCGCCGGGGAAGCGGGCTGGGCTAGCTAGGGTTTCGTCTCGAGATTTTTCCCCTCTCTTCTCCTCTCTGCTCGACCCGCCGCGTGGTTCGATTCGCTTCCGGGAGGAAGAAGAGGAGGACGCGAGCCTGCGCGCTGGTTGGGCCTCAGAGCCTCGGACATTCATTCTTGCTGTGCGGGCTGGGCCGTCTTCTTTACCCGCCCCGGGCTCCCGGCCCAGCGGCAGTGGAAAACAAATGGAAATTTAAAATCCTCCTTACAAAAAAAAATATATATATATCAAATTTGTTTCAAACAACTCAACTCCCTCCGTTTCTTTTTAGTATGCATATAAAAATTTGTAGCCAAAATTTGTGAAGCTTGACCAACTTTATATGAAAAAATGTATCAGCATCCACAATTTGAAATAAATACCATCATATGCGCCTTGAAGTTAATAGTCATATCGTATAACCTCAGTGTTGTAGACATTGATATTTTGTAATAATATAAAATTGGTCTGACCTTGCGCGGTTTGACTTCACACAGATCTTATACGCCAAATAAAAAAGAAATGGAGGGGATACCGCAGACATCGATTTGAATGTTGTTCGGTACAAATGTGGTGATGATCAATTCCTACTATACAGCAGGCGCGATTGATTGTACGTACCCTGTCCTCTCATTGCCTAATGGGCTATTTTGCGCGTGGGTGCGTGCGTGCCTGCCTGCTGTGGGCAGTGCACAAATGCATTCCTGATTCACGAGTTGAATGTACGTTTCCATTTCGGGACTAGAGAAGGCATAGTGATGTAGGCTGCGCCGTGTGGGTGGCGTGTGTATGGTGTGTGCGCGTACCCTATATAAATCGCGCGTAAGGTCTACCACAAGTACTCACCTTATGCCCTTGTTTTTATCTTTTTTTTGCAGTTTGCCTTCTTTTTTATCCTACTTCCATGTTTCTCCAGTCTAAAGACCTGGTAATCGTTACTGAGTAAAACGAATTCGTTGGGGCGAGGGAGGGGGCGACCCCCCTACCCCTCCAAGCACGTCCTGCACATTAATTGTGTGCGTCGATCCGTTTGCACTATTCATAAATGGGCTTGCTCCAAAGCTTTTCGCCACCACAACACCTCGTCGATGGTGCGCGTGTTCGTCTGCGTGGTGGTGGCGTCAATGGATGTTCTTCTCGTCTCCGTGGAGGGGGTGATGGCAGCTCTCACGGAGCTCCAGCGCGTGGAGCGGGCGACAATGCTTTGCTTGATTGATTATTATGATCAATCAGCCTCCTCATCCTTAGTCATGCTATACAGTTCTTCGGAATAACTCCGGTCTAAAGGCCCTAACTTGGACCGGAAAACTCGGAAGAATTTCTCCGAATTATTGGCCATGGTTTGTTCCAATTCGAACCGTGCAATTTGAAAACCCCCGTATACTCTACCATATACCCATATCCAATCCAAGCCACCCAAACACCCAAATCGTGCGGCGGAGGGAAGCCCGCCACCACCATCGTCATCATCGCCATCGGCGACGGATAATAAATACGTAAATAATAAACGATGCTCCTCCGCATCGGCCTCGCCGTCGGCTCCACGCTCCCCCGCCTCCCCCTCCCCCCGATCCCGCCGCCGCTCCGGCCCCACTCCTGCCGCCTCCTCTCTCGCCGCCGCGCCCTCCTCCTCCTCCCCCTCTCCTCCCTGCGCCCCTCCGCCTCGGCCGTCTCCTCCTCCGCCGCGATGGCCGCGCCGCCGGTGGCCAGGAAGGTGCCGCGGAAGCTGGCGGAGCACGGGGACGTGCGCGTCGACGACTACTACTGGCTCCGCGACGACGCGCGCGCCGACCCGGACGTCCTCGCCCACCTCCGCGCCGAGAACGACTACACCGCCGCCCTCATGTCCGGTCAGTGAGATCAGCAGCCCGCCCGCTCGCTCGCCCGCCCTCCCCCCCCCCCCCCCCCCCCCCCCCCCTAGGTTAGAAAGACGCCACGCCTGCCGCTCGGTGGCCTGGCTTCGATCCGCGAGCGTAACTGTCGTTGCTTCATTAGTGCTACCAGGGGATCTGAGTGGACCAGATTGCTCTAGTGTGGCTAGCTTCGCCTAGTAGATCACCTAGCAGTGTGCCATGACACTGTAATTGCAGTCATTGCTAGATCAAGCAGCGTTGTTAGTGGAGGATCAGCGGAATTTACCTGATTATCGGTCCGTTCAGCTTGATTGCCAGTGGAATTCCTCCGCTTATGCCTCGCCGCTGGTTGTAATGTTATAGGGCTACAATGTATAGTATGTGCCTGGTAGTGGGGGTCGACGGCGAACGTATGCACGTGCAGAATGTGAACTGTATTTCAGACCAGACCGCATCTGCTGAAGTATTTTTTCAGTCTTAACATTGTGTGCTGCATTTTGGTTTATCTCTGCTATTTTATGTCCTCCAGATACCAAACAGCTTGAGGACGAAATATTCGCTGAGATCCGAGGGAGGATCAAGGAAGACGATATAGACGCCCCTCTTCGCAAGGGGCAGTATTACTACTACAAAAGAACATTGACCGGCAAGGAGTATGCGCAACGCTGCAGGCGTCTTGTGCCGACCGATGGCCCTGTTACAGTCCATGATGAGATGCCCGCAGGCCCTGATGCGCCTGCCGAGCATGTTATTCTGGACGAGAATTTAAAGGCTGAGGGCCATGATTACTACAGCATTGGGGCTTTCAAGGTATGGTTGTGGACCCACGTCCTCTTTTCTCCATTTCTGTATGTTTGATTGTTAATGTCCCACTTGAATGCCTCATATTTCAGGTCAGTCCCAGCGGCAAGCTAGTTGCCTATGCAGAAGACACCAAGGGTGATGAAATCTACACTGTTTTTGTCATTGACGCGGAGAGTGGACAGTATGTTGGGCAACCACTGAAAGCAATTACTTCTGACATTGAGTGGGCCGGTGATGACAACCTTGTTTACATAACAATGGACAACATTCTTCGACCAGATAAAGTATGTTAGCTCTTCTTCTTTCTCCTACATGAAATTTATCCTGATCTCTGCTAGTAAGCTGCATACACACTAGACAAAAGAACAAAATAATGATGTTGTGATTTACGTAGTGCGATTGCTGTATTGGTCATTGCTTGCAATGTTGTGCATGCTGTTGTTCCCTGCATACCAATTCTTTTAAGTCATTTTCCTGGAAAGGGGAAACGTTACTTGAATTCCTGATGTGCACTTCAAGAAAAAGATTATTCAGTTATTCCTTCGCCCATATATGTTTTATAATTGGATATTACAGTACCAAGTTTGGTTATTATCACCAATGTGTGTGTGTCTGTGTGCATTTGGGTTTACAAGTGTTTGTAATAGTTTATTGAGTCCCTACTTTTTATGGGATTTTGCAGGTATGGTTACACAAGTTAGGATCTGATCAATCGGATGACACATGCATGTATCATGAAAAGGATGACACATTTTCACTTGGTCTTCATGCTTCCGAAAGCAAACAGTATTTATTTGTTGGATCTGGAAGCAAAAATACAAGCTTTATATTTTACCTAGACATACCCAATCAGAGCAAGGAGCTCGCAGTTTTGACACCTCGTGTAGATGGCATCGATACAACAGCAAGTCACCGTGGAAACCATTTCTATATTACAAGGAGAAGTGAAGAATTCTACAACTCCGAATTGGTTGCTTGCCCATTGAATAATGTAGCTGAGACCACTGTCTTGCTACCGCATAGAGAAAGGTAATAAACTTCATTGTACTAATTTATGTTTGGAAGGCCGGTCAGTCTTGTGGTTGAAGGATCGTATGCTGGTAGACAGTACACAATTGTTTTTTTGAAACACCTCAATGTAATATTATACTATGTATCATTATATTTATTTGTGATATACCTACTTGAAGGATATGGGAACGGTAATAGAAAAAGCATGATATTTCTGAGCTTGGACATTATTCGAAAATAAGACATTGTTTCCATAACTCATCAATCTTATTTCTAGAAACCTTCACGTTAACATTCTGTAGCTCCAGGCTCGAGCATGAAACTTTGCTGTAGAGTTAGTTCTGGCTTACAGATCTGGAGAAGATTGTACTTTGTTTTTCAGATCTTGCTTGTACATAATTGACACCACGATTGGATAGCTAATGAACTTGTTCTCACTGGTATCTTCAAACTTGTGGGCACAAGCCTGTTAACTCTTTACTTGTTCTAGTAATCTTGGGCATATGGATCATTGGTATGATGGCAATAGTAAGTTCTAGATTTATCAGTTAAAGTTGTTTGTTGCAAATTTAATTGATGGTGACTTGCTCTTCTTATCAATGGATGTACTATGTGTTAGGGCTCTGCTGTAATGCCCATTAACAACATGAAGTAGCATTATTGTTTAAATACTTGAAACTCCTTGCAGTGTGAAAATTCAGGATGTCCAACTCTTTGAGAATCACATTGCTGTATATGAGCGTGAGAATGGTCTACCGAAAGCAACTGTCTATCGCCTACCAGGCACTGGAGAGGCAGTTGGGCAACTTCAGGGAGGACGGGCAATTGATTTTATTGATCCAGCATATGCAGTGGAACCTGAGCCATCGCAGTTCCATTCAAATGTTGTTCGCTTTTATTATAGCTCAATGAGGACGCCACCCTCTATCTTTGACTATGACATGGATACAGGGGTGTCGGTATTGAAGAAAATTGACACTGTAAGTTATCACCTGCACCATTTAGCTTTGATGTATCTATGTTTAACATTACCAGTGCTATGGGAACAAACCATGTACCTGGTTTAGGATCCCCCTTCTTACATGGCAACCAAGCACAATGGATATCAGAATTTCCAGTGGGAAATCATTTGATTACTTCTTGTTTGATTCTTACTCTCCTTAATTTGCTAGATTATTCTCACAGTATGGTTCAGTATTAGAACAGAAGAACTTTGCACTTGCTTTTGTTTTATACAAGCCTAATACTCTGTCTGATTTCACATGTCTCATTTTTACTGTACATAAACAACAATGACATCTATGTTTAGAAGGAAGGTGGAATAATCATAAGAGACACCAAATAATCAGTGATATGATTTTTTTAATTAATGATGCAAGCATTGTCCTCTTGTGCAGTAAATGCTCTAGGTTTATCTACATTTTGGTGTCTGCTCCGTTCTAACAAATGTGTTAATTTATTCACCAATTTCAATAGAAAGAACTCGTATGAACCCATGTTGATTTGAGCTTTTGATTTTCTCAGGTTTTAGGTGGATTTGATGTGTCAAACTATGTAACAGAGAGAAAATGGGCTGCTGCTTCTGATGGAACTCAGATCCCCATGTCCATTCTTTACAGAAAAGATATGCTGAAGCTTGATGGCTCAGACCCCATGCTGCTATATGGATATGGCTCGTATGAGGTATGGACTCTATAATTTATTATCTTCTGTAAATAGCAAGTTTCTACAATCTTGTAGAGTGTCATATAGATCATGCAAACATATTTGGTTTGTCTTGAAAATTAAGGGGCACATGCAAAAAAATTGAAATGCAAATTTGCTTATTGAAAAATAGGGTGACACATCCTTCGAAAGAGAGCCTAAACAGGGATTTTTTTGCCTCTCTGATAGTACTGGTTTCGGTCATTGTATGTTTGGTAAAGTCTGCTGAACAGTTGTAAAAACATGTTTCCTTTTAACTCATGTAAAAATTGCCATTATAACTGAACCATGCTCACTGCTTACACATTCCTTGTGGCAACAGATATGCATAGATCCGACTTTCAGGGGATCAAGATTCTCTCTGGTGGACAGGGGTTTTGTATACGTGATAGCTCATATCCGTGGAGGTGGTGAAATGGGACGGAATTGGTATGAAGATGGGAAGCTGCTGAAGAAGAAAAACACTTTCACTGATTTCATTGCCTGTGCTGAGCACTTGATAGAAAACAAGTACTGTACGAAGGAAAAGCTTTGCATCAACGGGAGAAGTGCAGGTGGCCTGTTGATGGGTGCTGTCCTAAATATGAGACCCGACTTATTCAAGGCAGCTGTTGCTGGGGTCCCTTTCGTCGATGTTCTCACAACTATGCTTGACCCAACTATCCCGTTGACCACAGCTGAATGGGAGGTATTAATCCCCTATGTTGCATTTAATTTTGTTTTCATGATTCACTGTCATATTCTCACTTTGCACACTTGCTTCAGTTAGACATAGGTTAGCTTGGCCTTTGATCCAAACCAGCATTAGGCCAATGATGGGCATGTCTGAGACATATATCCTTATGAAAAAAAATAGGAAGCAAATAATTTGTCCTGCAGTTTTGTTTCTGCTCTCACCAACACATCCGTTTTGTCCTTGTTTCAGGAGTGGGGTGACCCAAGGAAAGAAGAATACTACTATTACATGAAATCTTATTCTCCTGTTGACAACGTAAGTGCTCATCTTTATTTTGTGATACATGTGTTTTCTTGCCCCGCATGCTATCGAGGCTGGCTGCAGAAATGTATTTACCTGAGATGTCTGCAGGTAAAAGCACAAGACTATCCCCACATTCTCGTCACTGCTGGCTTGAATGGTATGGCCCTTGGATTCTGAGTTTCTGCTGGCTACCGTTAGCTGTTAACACCAGATTATACTCACAGCTAACTACTCCGTGACAAACAGATCCTCGCGTGATGTACTCGGAGCCTGCTAAGTTCGTGGCCAAGCTGAGGGAGCTGAAGACAGACGACAACCTCCTGCTGTTCAAGTGCGAGCTCGGCGCCGGGCACTTCTCCAAGTCGGGGAGGTAAATAAATAGCAAAGGAGACATTACTTCTTTGCGCTTGATTTCTTCTTTTTTGCCGTGGCATGCTGTTATTAGTGCCAAAAGGGAACAAATAAAATTTTACTTTTTCCAGCCTAACTGTTGTTGTTTAACTTGCAGGTTTGAGAAGTTGCGAGAAGACGCCTTCACCTACGCATTCATCCTCAAGGCGCTGGGCATGACTCCTCCAACAACGGCTTCTTCGCTGTGACGTGCACACTTATTCATTGTCGCCGTCAGTAACTGCATGGATTTAATTTTTTAGACACTTCTGATTTGCCCAAAAAGGTGGGTAAGGAAGAAAGCCATTTGAATTAGTTGCGGCCGTTTAGGGAGTGGACTAGCAGCTGAATCTGTGACACTGTCATTTGGCAAGAATGGGAGGATCGATCCTTTGTTTCGGCGTCGTGGTTTGGTCTGATGATAAGGAAGTGCGATCGATCTCTTTTTAACTTGTGCGTTTGACGTGTGGGGGAGCACTAGATTGGAAGTGCAATCCTTGTTTTGCAACCATGGTTTGGTTTGGTGATGGGAAATCGAACTCGTGATTCATTAATCCAGCAGCTAATGTGCAGCTGATAGAAAATTCGTCATGCCATGAATTGCAGCCTCGAACTGAAGACACAACAATTAACTTCATATTCAGTAACACATTGTCAGCCACAACTGTTGTGCTTTGAGACATCCTGATTCCTTAGGCAAGTTCTCCTCAAAACGTTGCAAACTATGAGCTCCAGGAATGAATGACTGAAAATTAGATGAGCAATGCAAAATTAAAACGGACTTGGCGCAAAGAAAATGGATGAAACATGATGCAGGTTAAGAATAGTGATTTCTTTCACTAGAGGCCAGTATCATTGCAACAACCCTTATTACAAGTATAGAATTGTCAGCCAAAACTGTTATACTTTGGACAAATTCGTCCCAAAGCCAGAGCATGGGTGTAATCATCACTTTATCTGGCAAAGCAATGAGCTCCCGGGAATAAATGCAAAAATTAAAAGTGAGCAACAGACACCCAGAACAGCCAACAATTAAGGTGGCTTGGTGCAAATAAGGAGGCTATGCAGGATGACAATTATAATCCCTTTCATCAGTGAGCCTGGTTACATCCATTCAGCGAAAAATAAAACTTTGACCAACAAAAGGGGCATCTATATATCTGCTAGTCGAGTTCTTCACCTCTTGTTACTCCAGACGAAGAAAAGTCGGAAAGGTAGAGTACAACAGGTAGAGCAAAATTTACAAGAGCAGCAGCTCCAAGCCTCCATCTTGCTCAACGACATCCGGTGGTATCGCAATCGATTTATGGTCACCGCTATCTCCTCGGGCTCGTTTTTCTTCTTTTCTTGTTCCTTTGGTCAGCCTCTCCATGACGCCTGCTTCATACACAAACACGCCATAACTGCATCGTAAGGAACCTCGAAAAGAGAAGCAAAGTTCCGAAAACATAGAGCAAGTTTCATTCAGCAGAAGATGTAACCGTGTATAATCAATCAGTATATGAGCTAAATTTAACTAAACTTGTTCAGCCAAACTGATGGGATACTCAAATGACTTACCCATCTTGCATCTGCTTTCGCTTCCTCTTGACACCGCTTGGCTTTATTGGCTGATCTTGGCTGCGCCGCCTCAACACCTCGGAATTACTGCTACTACTACCGACACTAGCATCTGTAACAGGATCCCTTGATAGTGCAAGTCTATCAAGACCAGTTACATCGAGTGAGGTTTCTTCTCTTAGCCGTTGTTTGAAATCTTGCAGCAAAACAACACCTGGGAAAGCAGAAGCGCAAGCATGAGCATGTTGTTGGTCAGCAAAGAGATTGGTTGCACGTCACACCATACATGCAAGTGAAGGAAGACATTGAGCGAGCAAATAGCTGCTAGTATTCGCAGATGAAGTACGAACTAAAACCGTAGTAATTTTATGAGCAGCCAGCCTAAAGACCGAGTAGCTGTCAATCAAATTGGTTATGAGGCAGGAGGACACCCGGGTGCACAAACATTTGATTAATTAAGCTGCATTGTCTGAAGACTATCATATACTGCAGCTCTGAATCAGGAAAAATGTCCTATGCTAAAAATCTGTCCCTCTGGCACACAAATTCAGACTATCATATGACTCTACTTCGGGATGATGAAGGCAAGTTTCTTGGTGCGTCAGTTCTGGTCTTTAACAGAGTGCTGGATCCGTCCTTTGTTCAGGCCATTACGTGTGGGAGATCCAACGAGGAATGACGATCATTGCCTCGGATTTCGACGGCCACGGGAGGCGCCATGAGGAAGAGGGGTCTTCTGCCCTGGGTGTGCGTTGGGCTTTTTGGTTGGCCAGACCACCAGGCCCGTGGATGGGAGACGCCGGCTTCACAAACAAACTATAGCTCGCCAATGGGCGGGCCTGTGCTTCGTGGGCCCGCGCGGGAGATCGGCCCGCATCGGACCTGGCCTGGCACTGTGCTAAATTGGCCTTGCCTGGCCCGCGGCGCGAGAGCTATGTCTCGCATTCAGCTTTTTGTTTTTAGAAAAGAAGGTGGCCACCTCGGGCATGTCTATAAGGAGCACGGCGATGGAGTTCACCCCCCGTCTGCTCTATATTTCAAGGATCTTCGTGCAAGCCGACAGATGCGGACAGGGGCGGGCCCAGGAGGAGGGCATGGACGCGGCAGAAGAGGTGGCCGTCGTGGCGGTGGCACGGCTGGCAGAACACAGGTGCCAACAAGAAACGCGTCTGGGGAAGACATTGACCCTGACGCAGTGATGGACGAAGCTGACGATAACAGAAAGAGGCCGTCGGACCAGCAACTTCCTTTGGCTGGCTCGGCCCTGCCAACGGTTCAGAAACCATTGCTGGCACTCCCGCCCAGTACATCAATTCCAGAGAGCCCATCCTCTAAGCAAGAGCAGAAGCGGCTGCGTACCAACACAAACAAGAACATAGAGAAAAAGGGATCTGCTCCCGTTAAACCCAATGATGCAAAATCGGCGACCTCCCGCGGGGAGGATCGCCGGGCACAATGAATCTACTATGTTGGAATTGTCGCGGTGCGGGCAAAGCTGCGACAATTCGAGAGCTTCGCGACTTAGCGAAGCAATTTGCCCCGACAGTGCTATGCATAGTGGAAACACAAATCTCTAAAGCATGTGTCGAAAGTCTTGCTGGTACATTAGGTTTTAATTATGCTTATGCAGTTAGTAGTGTGGGCCGCAGTGGCGGCATTGGTTTGTTTTGGAATGATGGAATAAAACATGATGTGTTTGGTTATTCTGAGTACCATGTTGATGCAAATGTGTCTGCCCCGAATCAGGAAGAATGGCGCCTCACATGCGTATATGGCGAAGCACAAGTGGCAGATAGATATAAGACCTGGGACCTCCTACAGTCTTTGGTGTCTGCGAGCTCTTTGCCATGGCTGTGCATAGGAGACTTCAACGAAGTTCTACATCCTCATGAGCATGTGGGAGTGGGACAAAGGAGACGCTCACAAATCCAAGGGTTTCAGGATGCCGTCGATCCGTGTGCACTGACTGATCTCGGATACCACGGAAAACAATGGACGTTCGAGAAGAAGAAGACAGGGGGCGGTTGCTGTCGGGTATGACTGGATCGAGCCTTGGCCAATACGGATTGGACCACGATGTTCCCACATGCGATATTAAGCCATGAAACTGGGGCGGCGTCGGATCACTGCCCGACCAGACTGCAGCTGGAGCCTACGACCCCGACGCAAGCATCATCGAGACTGTTCCGTTATGAGGTCTACTGGGAGAGGCATGAGGACTTCGGCTCTGCTCTCCAGGCTTTGTGGAGCGGCGCTCCCGAAGGCCAGACAGTTGAGCAGATGAGCAGAAAACTCAGTGACTTGTCGGCATCTTTAAAACAGTGGAGCGGGGCTACCATTGGCTGTGTCGCAAAGGAGATAAAGAACTGAAAAAGGAGCTAGCAGTTTTACAGAATGACCCCCAAAGAAGTGCGTCATCACATGCGGAGATAAAAACTACAGACCGTCTCGTCGAGCTCTATCATATGGAGGAGATGATGCATCGGCAAAGATCCAGGGTGGACTGGCTCAAGGATGGTGACAAGAACACTAATTTTTTCCAGAGACGAGCTAGCATGCGTCGGCGCAAGAATACCATCAAGTCACTCGAGCGCCCGGACGGCTCAGTAACAAATGACCAAGCTGAGATGGCTGCACTAACTAACGATTTTTACAAAAATTTGTTCAGATCAGAGGGCACAACGGGCATGGACACAGTACTTAATTCTGTCCCGGTAAAGGTTACACATGCAATGAACGAAGGTTTCACAGCTCCTTATACGGGGGATGAGGTGAAATCAGCTCTCTTCCAGATGTACCCCACCAAGGCCCCGGGTCCTGACGGATACCCGACGCATTTTTTCCAAAGGCACTGGGAGCTGTGTGGTACTGAAGTAACCAATGTTGTTCTTCGTATTCTTCGAGGAGAAAAGAGTCCTGAAACGATAAATGAGACTATCCTAGTCCTAATTCCAAAGGTGAAGGACCCCACTAACCTAGCTCAATTCAGACCTATTAGCTTGTGCAATGTACTTTACAAAATTGCTTCCAAGGTTTTATCTAATAGGCTGAAACAAATCCTTCCTGATATTATCTCCGAAGAGCAGTCCGCTTTTGTTCTGGGGCGTCTGATCATCGACAACATCATTAATGCTTATGAATGCTTGCATTTTATGAAGAGAAACAAAGCTCAGAGGAACAGATTTTGTGCTGTCAAACTCGACATGATGAAGGCGTATGGTCCTGTTGAGTGGAATTATTTGGAGGCTATTATGACCAAGATGGGGTTTGCTCCATCCTGGATTGCTTCGGTCATGAGAATGATAACATCGGTTAAGTTTCTGTTATGTTCAACGGTGGTAAGCTTGAACAATTCTCCCCCACAAGAGGAATCCGGCAAGGAGACCCAATTTCTCCATATCTGTTTTTTATTACAGCGGAGGGCCTTTCGTGCCTTTTGAAAACCCAAGATGAATCATCGCACTGTTGGGAACGTAGTAATTTCAAAAAATTTGCTACGCACACGCAAGATCATGGTGATGCATAACAACGAGAGGGGAGAGTGTTGTCCACGTACCCTCGTAGACCGAAAGCGGAAGCGTTAGCACAACGCGGTTGATGTAGTTGTACGTCTTCACGATCCGACCGATCCAAGTACCGAACGTACGGCACCTCCGAGTTCAGCACACGTTCAGCTCGATGACGTCCCTCGAACTCCGATCCAGCCGAGCTTTGAGGGAGAGTTCCGTCAGCACGACGGCGTGGTGACGATGATGATGTTCTACCGACGCAGGGCTTTGCCTAAGCACCGCTACGATATTATCGAGGTGGATTATGATGGAGGGGGGCACCGCACCCGGCTAAGAGATCAAGAGATCAATTGTTGTGTCTTTGGGGTGCCCCCTGCCCCTGTATATAAAGGAGCAAGGGGGAGGCGGCGGGCCTAGGAGGAGGGCACGCCAAGGGGGGAGTCCTACTCCCACCGGGAGTAGGACTCCTCCTTTCCTTGTTGGAGTAGGAGAGAAGGAAAGAGGGGGAGAGGGAGAAGGAAAAGGGGGCTGCACCCCTTGTCCAATTCGGACCAGAGGGGGGGTGCGCGCCTCCTTCCTTTTGGCCTCTCTCCTCTATTCCCGTATGGCCCAATAAGGCCCAATACTTCTCCCCGGCGAATTCCCGTAACTCTCCGGTACTCCGATAAATACACGAATCATTCGGAACCTTTCCGAAGTCCGAATATAGTCGTCCAATATATCGATCTTTACGTCTCGGCCATTTCGAGACTCCTCGTCATGTCCCTGATCTCATCCGGGACTCCGAACTCCTTCGGTACATCAAAACACATAAACTCATAATATAACCGTCATATAACTTTAAGCGTGCGGACCCTACGGGTTCGAGAACTATGTAGACATGACTGAGACACGTCTTCGGTCAATAACCAATAGCGGAACCTGGATGCTCATATTGGCTCCCACATATTCTACGAAGATCTTTATCGGTCAAACCGCATAACAACATACGTTGTTCCCTTTGTCATCGGTATGTTACTTGCCCGAGATTCGATCGTCGGTATCTCAATACCTAGTTCAATCTCGTTACCGGCAAGTCTCTTTACTCGTTCCGTAATACATCATCCTGCAACTAGCTCATTAGTTGCAATGCTTGCAAGGCTTATAGTGATGTGCATTACCGAGTGGGCCCAGAGATACCTCTCCGACAATCGGAGTGACAAATCCTAATCTCGAAATACGCCAACCCAACAAGTACCTTCGGAGACACCTGTACAGCACCTTTATAATCACCCAGTTACGTTGTAACGTTTGGTAGCACACAAAGTGTTCCTCCGGTAAACGGGAGTTGCATAATCTCATAGTCATAGGAACATGTATAAGTCATGAAGAAAGCAATAGCAACATACTAAACGATCGAGTGCTAAGCTAACGGAATGGGTCAAGTCAATCACCTCATTCTCCTAATGATGTGATCCCGTTAATCAAATGACAACTCATGTCTATGGCTAGGAAACATAACCATCTTTGATCAACGAGCTAGTCAAGTAGAGGCATACTAGTGACACTCTGTTTGTCTATGTATTCACACATGTATCAAGTTTCTGGTTAATACAATTTTAGCATGAATAATAAACATTTATCATGATATAAGGAGATAAATAATAACTTTAATATTTCCTTCAGTCTCCCACTTGCACTAGAGTCAATAATCTAGTTCACATCGCCATGTGATTTAACATCAATAGTTCACATCACCATGTGATTAACACCCATAGTTCACATCGTCATGTGACCAACACCCAAAGGGTTTACTAGAGTCAGTAATCTAGTTCACATCGCTATGTGATTAACACCCAAAGAGTACTAAGGTGTGATCATGTTTTGCTTATGAGATAATTTTAGTCAACGGGTCTGTCACATTCAGATCCGTAAGTATTTTGCAAATTTCTATGTCTACAATGCTCTGCACGGAGCTACTCTAGCTAATTGCTCCCACTTTCAATATGTATCTAGACCGAGACTTAGAGTCATCTAGATTAGTGTCAAAACTTGCATCGACGTAACCCTTTACGACGAACCTTTTGTCACTTCCATAATCGAGAAACATATCCTTATTCCACTAAGGATAATTTTGACCGCTGTCCAGTGATCTACTCCTAGATCACTATTGTACTCCCTTGCCAAAATCAGTGTAGGGTATACAATAGATCTGGTACATAGCATGGCATACGTTATAAAACCTATGGCCGAGGCATAGGGAATGACTTTCATTCTTTTTCTATCTTCTGCCGTGGTCGGGCTTTGAATCTTACTCAATTTCACACCTTGTAACACAGGCAAGAAACTCTTTCTTTGACTGTTCCATTTTGAACCACTTTAAAATCTTGTTAAGGTATGTACTCATTGAAAAAACTTATCAAGCGTCTTGATCTATCTCTATAGATTTGATGCTCAATATGTAAGCAGCTTCACCGAGGTCTTTCTTTGAAAAACTCCTTTCAAACACTCCTTTATGCTTTGCAGAATAATTCTACATTATTTCTGATCAACAATATGTCATTGACATATACTTATCAGAAATGTTGTAGTGCTCCCACTCACTTTCTTGTAAATACAGGCTTCACCGCAAGTCTGTATAAAACTATATCCTTTGATCAACTTATCAAAGCGTATATTCCAACTCCGAGATGCTTGCACCAGTCCATAGATGGATCGCTGGAGCTTGCATATTTTGTTAGCACCTTTAGGATTGACAAAACCTTCTGGTTGCATCATATACAACTCTTCTTTAATAAATCCATTAAGGGATGCAGTTTTGTTTATCCATTTGCCAGATTTCATAAAATGCGGCAATTGCTAACATGATTCGGACAGACTTAAGCATAGATACGAGTGAGAAACTCTCATCTTAGTCAACACCTTAAACTTGTCGAAAACCTTTTGCGACAATTCTAGCTTTGTAGATAGTAACACTACTATCGGCGTTCGTCTTCCTCTTGAAGATCCATTTAATCTCAATGGCTCGCCGATCATTGGGCAAGTCAATCAAAGTCCATACTTTGTTCTCATAGATCGATCTCATCTCAGATTTCATGGCCTCAAGCCATTTTGCGGAATCTGGGCTCACCATCGCTTCTTCATAGTTCGTAGGTTCGTCATGGTCTAGTAACATAACCTCCAGAACAGGATTACCGTACCACTCTGGTGCGGATCTTACTCTGGTTGACCTACGAGGTTCAGTAATAACTTGATCTGAAGTTCCATGATCATCATCATTAACTTCCTCACTAATTGGTATAGGCATCACAGAAACTGGTTTCTGCGATGAACTACTTTCCAATAAGGGAGCAGGTACAATTACCTCATCAAGTTCTACTTTCCTCCCACTCACTTCTTTCGAGAGAAACTCCTTCTCTAAAAAGGATCCATTCTTAGCAACGAATGTCTTGCCTTCGGATCTGTGATAGAAGGTGTACCCAACTGTCTCCTTTGGGTATCATATGAAGACACATTTCTCCTATTTGGGTTTGAGCTTATCAGGGTGAAACTTTTTCACATAAGCATCGCAACCCCAAACTTTAAGAAACGACAACTTTGGTTTCTTGCCAAACCACAGTTCATAAGATGTCGTCTCAACGGATTTAGATGGTACCCTATTTAACGTGAATGCAGCTGTCTCTAATGCATAACCCCAAAACGATAGTGGTAGATCGGTAAGAGACATCATATATCGCACCATATCTAATAAAGTACGGTTACGATGTTCGGACACACCATTACACTATGGTGTTTCAGGTGGCGTGAGTAGTGAAACTATTTCACATTGTTTTAACTGAAGGCCAAACTCGTAACTCAAATACTCTTCTCCACGATCAGATCGTAGAAACTTTATTTTCTTGTTACGATGATTTTCCACTTCACTCTGAAATTATATGAACTTTTGAAATGTTTCATACTTCTGTTTCATTAAGTAGATATACCCATATCTGCTCAAATCATCTGTGAAGGTCAGAAAATAATGATACCCGCTACGAGCCTCAATATTCATCGGACCACATACATTTGCATGTATGATTTCCAACAAATCTGTTGCTCTCTCCATAGTTCCGGAGAACGGCGTTTTAGTCATCTTGCCCATTAGGCACGGTTCGCAACCTTCAAGTGATTCATAATCAAGTGATTCCAAAATCCCATCAGTATGGAGTTTCTTCATGTGCTTTACACCAATATGACCTAAACGCCAGTGCCACAAATAAGTTGCACTATCATTATTAACTTTGCATCTTTTGGCTTCATTATTATGAATATGTGTATCACTACGATCGAGATCCAACAAACCATTTTATTGAGTGTATGACCATAGAAGGTTTTATTCATTTAAACAGAACAACAATTATTCTCTAATTTAAATGAATAAACGTATTGCAACAAATATGATCAAATTATATTCATGCTCAACGCAAACACCAAATAACACTTATTTACTTTCAACACTAATCCCGAAAGTATAGGGAGTGTGCGATGATGATCATATCAATCTTGGAACTACTTCCAACACACATCGTCACCTCGCCTTTTACTAGTCTCTGTTTATTCTGCAACTCCCGTTTCGAGTTATTACTCTTAGCAACTGAACCAGTATCAAATGCCGAGGGGTTGCTATAAACACTAGTAAAGTACACATCAATAACATGTATATCCAATATACCTTTGTTCACTTTGCCATCCTTCTTATCCACCAAATACTTGGGGTAGTTCCGCTTCTAGTGACCAGTCCCTTTGCAGTAGAAGCACTTAGTCTCAGGCTTAGGACCAGACTTTGGCTTCTTCACTTGAGCAACAACTTGCTTGCCGTTCTTCTTGAAGTTCCCCTTCTTCCCTTTGCCCTTTTCTTGAAACTAGTGGTCTCGTCAACCATCAACACTTGATGTTTTTCTTGATTTCTACCTTCGTCGATTTCAGCATCACGAAGAGCTCGGGAATTACTTTCGTCATCCCTTGCATACTATAGTTCATCACGAAGTTCTACTAACTTGGTGATGGTGACTAGAGAATTCTGTCAATCACTATTTTATCTGGAAGATTAACTCCCACTTGATTCAAGCGATTGTAGTACCCAGACAATCTGAGCACATGCTCACTGCTTGAGATATTCTCCTCCATCTTTTAGCTATAGAACTTGTTGGAGACTTCATATCTCTCAACTCAGGTATTTGCTTGAAATATTAACTTCAACTCCTGGACCATCTCATATGGTCCATGACATTCAAAACGTCTTTGAAGTCCCGATTCTAAGTCGTTAAGCATGGTGCACTAAACTATCAAGTAGTCATCATATTGAGCTAGTCAAACGTTCATAACGTCTGCATCTGCTCCTGCAATAGGTCTGTCACCTAGCGGTGCATCAAGGACATAATTCTTCTGTGCAGCAATGAGGATAATCCTCAGATCACGGATCCAATCCGCATCTTTGCTACTAACATCTTTCAACATAATTTTTCTCTAGGAACATATCAAAAATAAACACAGGGAAGCAACAACGCGAGCTATTGATCTACAACATAATTTGCAAAATACTATCAGGACTAAGTTCATGATAAATTTAAGTTCAATTAATCAAATTACTTAAGAACTCCCACTTATATAGACATCCCTCTAATCCTCTAAGTGATCACGTGATCCATATCAACTAAACCATGTCCGATCATCACGTGAGATGGAGTAGTTTCAACGGTGAACATCACTATGTTGATCATATCTACTATATGATCCATGCTCGACCTTTCGGTCTCCGTGTTCCGAGGCCATATCTGTTATATGCTAGGCTCGTCAAGCTTAACCTGAGTATTCCGCGTGTGCAACTGTTTTGCACCCGTTGTATTTGAACGTAGAGCCTATCACACCCGATCATCACGTGGTGTCTCAGCACGAAGAACTTTCGCAACGGTGCATACTCAGGAAGAACACTTATACTTTGATAATTTAGTGAGGGGTCATCTTATAATGCTACCGTCAATCAAAGCAAGATAAGGTGCATAAAAGATAAACATCACATGCAATCAATATAAGTGATATGATATGGCCATCATCATCTTGTGCTTGTGATCTCCATCTCCGAAGCACCGTCATGATCACCATCGTCACCGGCGCGACACCTTGATCTCCATCATAGCATCGTTGTCGTCTCGCCAATCTTATGCTTCTACGACTATCGCTACCGCTTAGTGATAAAGTAAAGCATTACAGGGCGATTGCATTGCATACAATAAAGCGACAACCATATGGCTCCTGTCAGTTGCCGATAACTCGGTTACAAAACATGATCATCTCATACAATAGATTTAGCATCATGCTTTGACCATATCACATCACAACATGCCCTGCAAAAACAAGTTAGACGTCCTCTACTTTGTTGTTGCAAGTTTTACATGGCTGCTACGGGCTTAGCAAGAACCGTTCTTACCTACGCATCAAAACCACAACGATAGTTTGTCAAGTTGGTGCTGTTTTAACCTTCGCAAGGACCGGGTGTAGCCACACTCGGTTCAACTAAAGTTGGAGAAACTGACACCCGCCAGCCACCTATGTGCAAAGCACGTCGGTAGAACCAGTCTCGCGTAAGCGTACGCGTAATGTCGGTCCGGGCCGCTTCATCCAACAATACCGCCGAACCAAAGTATGACATGCTGGTAAGCAGTATGACTTATATCGCCCACAACTCACTTGTGTTCTACTAGTGCATATGACATCTACGCATAAAACCAGGCTCGGATGCCACTGTTGGGAACGTAGTAATTTCAAAAAATTTGCTACACACACGCAAGATCATGGTGATGCATAGCAACGAGAGGGGAGAGTGTTATCCACGTACCCTCGTAGACCGAAAGCGGAAGCGTTAGCACAACGCGGTTGATGTAGTCGTACGTCTTCACGATCCGACCGATCCAAGTACCGAACGTACGGCACCTCCGAGTTCAGCACACGTTCAGCTCGATGACGTCCCTCGAACTCCAATCCAGCCGAACTTTGAGGGAGAGTTCCGTCAGCACGACGGCGTGGTGACGATGATGATGTTCTACCGACGCAGGGCTTCGCCTAAGCACCGCTACGATATTATCGAGGTGGATTATGGTGGAGGGGGCACCACACACGGCTAAGAGATCAAGGGATCAATTGTTGTGTCTTTGGGGTGCCCCCTGCCCCCGTATATAAAGGAGCAAGGGGGGAGGTGGCGGGCCTAGGAGGAGGGCGCGCCAAGGGGGGAGTCCTACTCCCACCGGGAGTAGGACTCCTCATTTCCTTGTTGGAGTAGGAGAGAAGGAAAGAGGGGGAGAGGGAGAAGGAAAAGGGGGCTGCACCCCTTGTCCAATTCGGACCAGAGGGGGGTTGCGCGCCTCCTTCCTTTTGGCCTCTCTCCTCTATTCCCGTATGGCCCAATAAGGCCCAATACTTCTCCCCGGCGAATTCCCGTAACTCTCCGGTACTCCGATAAATACATGAATCACTCGGAACCTTTCCGAAGTCCGAATATAGTCGTCCAATATATCGATCTTTACGTCTCAGCCATTTCGAAACTCCTCGTCATGTCCCTGATCTCATCCGGGACTCCGAACTCCTTCGGTACATCAAAACACATAAACTCATAATATAACCGTCATCTAACTTTAAGCGTACGGACCCTACGGGTTCGAGAACTATGTAGACATGACCGAGACACGTCTTCGGTCAATAACCAATAGCGGAACCTGGATGCTCATATTGGCTCCCACATATTCTACGAAGATCTTTATCGGTCAAACCGCATAACAACATACGTTGTTCCCTTTGTCATCGGTATGTTACTTGCCCGAGATTCGACCGTCGGTATCTCAATACCTAGTTCAATCTCGTTACCGGCAAGTCTCTTTACTCGTTCCGTAATACATCATCCCGCAACTAGCTCATTAGTTGCAATGCTTGCAAGGCTTATAGTGATGTGCATTACCGAGTGGGCCCAGAGATACCTCTCCGACAATCGGAGTGACAAATCCTAATCTCGAAATACGCCAACCCAACAAGTACCTTCGGAGACACCTGTAGAGCACCTTTATAATCACCCAGTTACGTTGTGATGTTTGGTAGCACACAAAGTGTTCCTCCGGTAAACGGGAGTTGCATAATCTCATAGTCATAGGAACATGTATAAGTCATGAAGAAAGCAATAGCAACATACTAAACGATCGAGTGCGAAGCTAACGGAATGGGTCAAGTCAATCACATCATTCTCCTAATGATGTGATCCCGTTAATCAAATGACAACTCATGTCTATGGCTAGGAAACATAACCATCTTTGATCAACGAGCTAGTCAAGTAGAGACATACTAGTGACACTCTGTTTGTCTATGTATTCACACATGTATCAAGTTTCCGGTTAATACAATTCTAGCATGAATAATAAACATTTATCATGATATAAGGAGATAAATAATAACTTTATTATTGCCTCTAGGGCATATTTCCTTCACGCACCTCACTTGGAATTCGAGTTGCACCGACGGCACCGCCGGTAAGCCACTTGTTATTTGCTGATGATAGCCTGTTGTTTGTCAAAGCCAGCTCTGTTGGAGCAAATGAGTTGTCTGCCTTAATGGAAAACTATTGCAATGCTTCGGGCCAAAGGATAAATTTTGCAAAATCCTTAGTTTTCTTTAGTAAGGGTTGCCCTTCTTCTTTAAAAAATGGGGATAATTGATTTTATGCCCCTAGTTGGGTCACACTCGACAGGTTTACCCCTAGTTTCCGAAAACACTTTTTCCTGCCCAAACCACTTTGCTCCTCTTATGCTTTTGCCCTTTGACCGTTTGACCATCACTTTGAACACTTAATAAAAAATTCATACTAACTTAGAAAAATTCAAATAAGATATCAAAATGTTCAGAAAAACATCACCTATATGTGCATGTCATTTGCATTCATGAAAAAGTGCCGGCCAGTCCCCATTTCAGTTTTAGCTCATATCATCTTAGCATGAACAGTAAAATTTTAAAAAAAATCTAAAAATTCTAAAAAAGTTTGGTGGCAAACTTTGACCAATGTTTTGAGTGCTTGCCAAGTTTCATAAGGGAATGACATTCGTGGAAGTCATGGCAAAAAAACAAAAATCAATGCTCCAATATTTCATTTTCTTACCACGACTTCCACGAATGCCATTCCCTTATGAAACTTGGCAAGTGAAGGAAATATGCCCTAGAGGCAATAATAAAGTATTATTTATTTCCTTGTATCATGATAAATGTTTATTATTCATGCTAGAATTGTATTAACCGGAAACATAATACATGTGTGAATATATAGACAAACAGAGTGTCACTAGTATGCCTCTACTTGACTAGCTCGTTAATCAAAGATGGTTATGTTTCCTAGCCATAGACATAAGTTGTCATTTGATTAACGAGATCACCTCATTAGGAGAATGACGTGATTGACTTGACCCATTCCGTTAGCTTAACACTCGATCGTTTAGTATGTTGCTATTGCTTTCTTCATGACTTATACATGTTCCTATGACTATGAGATTATGCAACTCCCGTTTACCGGAGGAACACTTTGTGTGCTACCAAATGTCACAACGTAAATGGGTGATTATAAAGGTGCTCTACAGGTGTCTCCAAAGGTACTTGTTGGGTTGGCGTATTTCGAGATTAGGATTTGTCACTCCAATTGTCGGAGAGGTATCTCTGGGCCCACTCGGTAATGCACATCACTATAAGCCTTGCAAGCATTGTGACTAATGAGTTAGTTACGGGATGTGTGTTACGGAACGAGTAAAGAGACTTGCCGGTAACGAGATTGAACTACGTATCGAGATACCGATGATCAAATCTTGGGCAAGTAACATACCGGTGACAAAGGGAACAACGTATGTTGTTATGCGGTCTGACCGATAAAGATCTTCGTAGAATATGTGGGAGCCAATATGGGCATCCAGGTCCCGCTATTGGTTATTGACCGGAGACGTGTCTCGGTCATGTCTACATAGTTCTCGAACCCGTAGGGTCCGCACGCTTAACGTTACGATGACAGTTTTATTGAGTTTTGATGTACCGAAGGAGTTCGGAGTCCCGGATGAGATCGGGGATATGACGAGGAGTCTCGAAATGGCCGAGACGTAAAGATCGATATATTGGACGACTATATTCGGACTTCGGAAAGGTTCCGAGTGATTCGGGTATTTTTAGGAGTACCGGAGAGTTACGGGGAATACGTATTGGGCCTTATTGGGCCATACGGGAAAGAAGGAAAAGGGCCTCAAGGGTGGCCGCACCCCTCCCCTTGGTCTGGTCCGAATTGGACTAGGGAAGGGGGGCGCCCCCTTCCTTCCTTCCCTTTTTCCCTTCCTCTTTTCCTATTCCATATGGGAGGTGGAATCCTACTAGGACTAGGGAGTCCTAGTAGGACTCCCCCCTTGCTCCTTTATATACGGGGGCAGGGGGCACCCCAAAGACACAACAATTGATCCCTTGATCTCTTAGCCGTGTGCGGTGCCCCCCTCCACCATATTACACCTCGATAATACCGTTGCGGAGCTTAGGCGAAGCCCTGCGTGGGTGGAACATCATCATCGTCACCACGCCGTCGTGCTGACGAAACTCTCCCTCAACACTCGGCTGGATCGGAGTTCGAGGGACGTCATCGAGCTGAACGTGTGTAGAACTCGGAGGTGCCGTACGTTCGGTACTTGATCGGTCGGATCGTGAAGACGTACGACTACATCAACCGTGTTGTGATAACGCTTCCGCTGTCGGTCTACGAGGGTACGTGGACAACACTTTCCCCTCTCGTTGCTATGCATCACCATGATCTTGCGTGTGCGTAGGAATTTTTTTGAAATTACTACGTTCCCCAACAGTGGCATCCGAGCCTGGTTTTATGCGTTGATGCTATGCACGAGTAGAACACAAGTGAGTTGTGGGCGAGATAAGTCATACTGCTTACCAGCATGTCATACTTTGGTTCAGCGGTATTGTGAGATGAAGCGGCCCGGACCGACATTACGCGTACGCTTACGCGAGACTGGTTTGACCGTTGCGAGCACTCGTTGCTTAAAGGTGACCGGTGGGTGTCTGTCTCTCTCACTTTAGTTGAACCGAGTGTGGCTACGCCCGGTCCTTGCGAAGGTTAAAACAGCACCAACTTGACAAACTATCATTGTGGTTTTGATGCGTAGGTAAGAACGGTTCTTGCTAAGCCCGTAGCAGCCACGTAAAATATGCAACAACAAAAGTAGAGGACGTCTAACTTGTTTTTGCAGGGCATGTTGTGATGTGATATGGTCAAGACATGATGTGATATAATGTGTTGTATGAGATGATCATGTTTTGTAACCGAGTTATCGGCAACTGGCAGGAGCCATATGGTTGTCGCTTTATTGTATGAGATGCAATCGCCATGTAATAGTTTTACTTTATCACTAAGCGGTAGCGATAGTCGTACAAGCAATAAGTTGGTGAGACGACAACGATGCTACGATGGAGATCAAGGTGTCGCGCCGGTGACGATGGTGATCATGACGGTGCTTCGGAGATGGAGATCACAAGCACGGTGCTTCGGAGATGGAGATCACAAGCACAAGATGATGATGGCCATATCATATCACTTATATTGATTGCATGTGATGTTTATCTTTTATGCACCTTATCTTGCTTTGATTGACGGTAGCATTATAAGATGACCCCTCACTAAATTATCAAAGTATAAGTGTTCTTCCTGAGTATGCACCGTTGCGAAAGTTCTTCGTGCTGAGACACCACGTGATGATCGGGTGTGATAGGCTCTACGTTCAAATACAACAGGTGCAAAACAGTTGCACACGCGGAATACTCAGGTTAAGCTTGACGAGCCTAGCATATAACAGATCTGGCCTCGGAACACGGAGACTGAAAGGTCGAGCGTGAATCATATAGTAGATATGATCAACATAGTGATGTTCACCGTTGAAACTACTTCATCTCACGTGATGATCGGACATGGTTTAGTTGATATGGATCACGTGATCACTTAGAGGATTAGAGGGATGTCTATCTAAGTGGGAGTTCTTAAGTAATTTGATTAATTGAACTTAAATTTATCATGAACTTAGTCCTGATAGTATTTTGCAAATTATGTTGTAGATCAATAGCTCGCGTTGTTGCTTCCCTATGTTTATTTTGATATGTTCCTAGAGAAAAATTATGTTGAAAGATGTTAGTAGCAATGATGTGGATTGGATCCATGATCTGAGGATTATCCTCATTGCTGCACAGAAGAATTATGTCCTTGATGCACCGCTAGGTGACAGACCTATTGCAGGAGCAGATGCAGACGTTATGAACGTTTGACTAGCTCAATATGATGACTACTTGATAGTTTAGTGCACCATGCTTAACGGCTTAGAATAGGGACTTCAAAGACGTTTTGAACGTCATGGACCATATGAGATGGTCCAGGAGTTGAAGTTAATATTTCAAGCAAATACCCGAGTTGAGAGATATGAAGTCTCCAACAAGTTCTATAGCTAAAAGATGGAGGAGAATAGCTCAAGCAGTGAGCATGTGCTCAGATTATCTGGGTACTACAATCGCTTGAATCAAGTGGGAGTTAATCTTCCAGATAAAATAGTGATTGACAGAATTCTCTAGTCACCATCACCAAGTTAGTAGAACTTCGTGATGAACTATAGTATGCAAGGGATGATGAAAGTAATTCCCGAGCTGTTCGTGATGCTGAAATCGACGAAGGTAGAAATCAAGAAAAACATCAAGTGTTGATGATTGACGAGACCACTTCAAGTGTTGATGGTTGACAATACCACTAGTTTCAAGAAAAGGGCAAAGGGAAGAAGGGGAACTTCAAAAGAACGGCAAGCAAGTTGCTACTCAAGTGAAGAAGCCCAAGTCTGTACCTAAGCCTGAGACTAAGTACTTCTACTGCAAAGGAACTGGTCACTGGAAGCGGAAATACCCCAAGTATTTGGTGGATAAGAAAGATGGCAAAGTGAACAAAGGTATATTGGATATACATGTTATTGATGTGTACTTACTAGTGTTTATAGCAACCCCTCAGTATTTGATACTGGTTCAGTTGCTAAAGAGTAGCAACTCGAAAACGGTAGTTGCAGAATAAACAGAGACTAGTAAAAGGCGAGGTGACGATGTGTGTTGGAAGTAGTTCCAAGATTGATATGATCATCATCGCACACTCCCTATACTTTCGGGATTAGTGTTGAAACTAAATAAGTGTTATTTGGTGTTTGCGTTGAGGATGAATATGATTTGATCATGTTTATTGCAATACGGTTATTCATTTAAGTTAGAGAACAATTGTTGTTCTGTTTACATGAATAAAAACCTTCTATGGTCATACACACCAACGAAAATGGTTTGTTGGATCTCGATCATAGTGATACACATATTCAAAATAATGAAGTCAAAAGATGCAAAGTTAATAATGATAGTGCAAGTTATTTGTGGCACTGCCGTTTAGGTCATATTGGTGTAAGGCGCATGAAGAAACTCCATACTGATGGGATTTTGGAATCACTTGATTATGAATCACTTGGTACTTGCGAACCGTGCCTCATGGGCAAGATGACTAAAACACCATTCTCCGGAACTATGGAGAGAGCAACAGATTTGTTGGAAATCATACATACAGATATATGTGGTCCGATGAATGTTGAGGCTCGTGGCGGATATCGTTATTTTCTCACCTTCACAGATGATTTAAGCAGATATGGGTATATCTACTTAATGAAACATAAGTCTGAAACATTTGAAAAGTTCAAAGAATTTCAGAGTGAAGTTGAAAATCATCGTAACAAGAAAATAAAGTTTCTACGATCAGATCGTGGAGGAGAATATTTGAGTTACGAGTTTGGTCTACATTTGAAACAATGCGGAATAGTTTCGCAACTCACGCCACCCGGAACACCACAGCGTAATGGTGTGTCCGACCGTCGTAATCGCACTTTAATAGATATGGTGCGATCTATGATGTCTCTTACTGATTTACCGCTATGATTTTGGGGTTATGCTTTAGAGACGGCTGCATTCACGTTAAATAGGGCACCATCAAAATCCGTTGAGACGACGCCTTATGAACTGTGGTTTGGCAAGAAACCAAAGTTGTCGTTTCTTAAAGTTTGGGGTTGCGATGCTTATGTGAAAAAGTTTCAACCTGATAAGCTCGAACCCAAATCGGAGAAATGTGTCTTCATAGGATACCCAAAGGAGACTGTTGGGTACACCTTCTATCACAGATCCGAAGGCAAGACATTCGTTGCTAAGAATGGATCCTTTCTAGAGAAGGAGTTTCTCTCGAAAGAAGTGAGTGGGAGGAAAGTAGAACTTGATGAGGTAACTGTACCTGCTCCCTTATTGGAAAGTAGTTCATCACAGAAATCTGTTCCTGTGACTTCTACACCAATTAGTGAGGAAGTTAATGATGATGATCATGTAACTTCAGATCAAGTTACTACCAAACCTCGTAGGTAAACCAGAGTAAGATCCGCACCAGAGTGGTACGGTAATCCTGTTCTGGAGGTTATGTTACTAGACCATGACGAACCTACGAACTATGAAGAAGCGATGGTGAGCCCAGATTCCGCAAAATGGCTTGAGGCCATGAAATCTGAGATGAGATCCATGTATAAGAACAAAGTGTGGACTTTGGTTGACTTGCCCGATGATCGGCAAGCAATTGAGAATAAATGGATCGCCAAGAGGAAGACGGACGCTGATAGTAGTGTTACTATCTACAAAGCTAGAATTGTCGCAAAAAGGTTTTTCGACAAGTTCAAGGTGTTGACTACGATGAGAGTTTCTCATTCGTATCTATGCTTAAGTCTGTCTGAATCATGTTAGCAATTGCCGCATTTTATGAAATATGGCAAATGGATAAACAAAACTACATTCCTTAATGGATTTATTAAAGAAGAGTTGTATATGATGCAACCAGAAGGTTTTGTCAATCCTAAAGGTGCTAACAAAATATGCAAGCTCTAGCGATCCATCTATGGACTGGTGCAAGCATCTCGGAGTTGGAATATACGCTTTGATAAGTTGATCAAAGGATATAGTTTTATACAGACTTGCGGTGAAGCCTGTATTTACAAGAAAGTGAGTGGGAGCACTACAGCATTTCTGATAAGTATATGCGAATGACATATTGTTAATCAGAAATAATGTAGAATTATTCTGCAAAGCATAAAGGAGTGTTTGAAAGGATTTTTTCAAAGATAGACCTCGGTGAAGCTACTTACATATTGAGCATCAAGATCTATAGAGATAGATGAAGACGCTTGATAAGTTTTTCAATGAGTACATACCTTAACAAGATTTTGAAGTAGTTCACAATAGAACAGTCAAAGAAAGAGTTCTTGCCTGTGTTACAAGGTGCGAAATTGAGTAAAGACTCAAAGCCCGACCACGGCAAAAGATAGAAAGAGAATGAAAGTCATTCCCTATGCCTTGGCCATAGGTTCTATAAAGTATGCCATGCTGTGTACCAGATCTATTGTATACTCTACACTGATTTTGGCAAGGGAGTACAATAGTGATCTAGAAGTAGATCACTGGACAGCGGTCAAAATTATCCTTAGTGGAATAAGGATATGTTTCTCGATTATGTAAGTGACAAAAGGTTCGTCGTAAAGGGTTACGTCGATGCAAGTTTTGACACTAATCTAGATGACTCTAAGTCTCGCTCTAGATACATATTGAAAGTGGGAGCAATTAGCTAAGAGTAGCTCCGTGCAGAGCATTGTAAACATAGAAATTTGCAAAATACTTACGGATCTGAATGTGACAGACCCGTTGACTAAAATTATCTCACAATCAAAACATGATCACACCTTAGTACTCTTTGGGTGTTAATCACATAGCGATGTGAACTAGATTATTGACTCTAGTAAACCCTTTGAGTGTTGGTCACATAGAGATGTGAACTATGGGTGTTAATCACATGGTGATGTGAATTATTGATGTTAAATCACATGGCGATGTGAACTAGATTATTGACTCTAGTGCAAGTGGGAGACTGAAGGAAATATGCCCTAGGGGCAATAATAAAGTATTATTTATTTCCTTGTATCATGATAAATGTTTATTATTCATGCTAGAATTGTATTAACCGGAAACATAATACATGTGTGAATATATAGACAAACAGAGTGTCACTAGTATGCCTCTACTTGACTAGCTCGTTAATCAAAGATGGTTATGTTTCCTAGCCATAGACATAAGTTGTCATTTGATTAACGAGATCACCTCATTAGGAGAATGACGTGATTGACTTGACCCATTCCGTTAGCTTAGCACTCGATCGTTTAGTATGTTGCTATTGCTTTCTTCATGACTTATACATGTTCCTATGACTATGAGATTATGCAACTCCCGTTTACCGGAGGAACACTTTGTGTGCTACCAAACGTCACAACGTAAATGGGTGATTATAAAGGTGCTCTACAGGTGTCTCCAAAGGTACTTGTTGGGTTGGCGTATTTCGAGATTAGGATTTGTCACTCCAATTGTCGGAGAGGTATCTCTGGGCCCACTCGGTAATGCACATCACTATAAGCCTTGCAAGCATTGTGACTAATGAGTTAGTTGCGGGATGATGTGTTACGGAACGAGTAAAGAGACTTGCCGGTAACGAGATTGAACTAGGTATCGAGATACCGACGATCAAATCTCGGGCAAGTAACATACCGGTGACAAAGGGAACAACGTATGTTGTTATGCGGTCTGACCGATAAAGATCTTCGTAGAATATGTGGGAGCCAATATGGGCATCCAGGTCCCGCTATTGGTTATTGATCGGAGACGTGTCTCGGTCATGTCTACATAGTTCTCGAACCCGTAGGGTCCGCACGCTTAATGTTACGATGACAGTTTTATTGAGTTTCGATGTACCGAAGGAGTTCGGAGTCCCGGATGAGATCGGGGATATGACGAGGAGTCTCGAAATGGCCGAGACGTAAAGATCGATATATTGGACGACTATATTCGGACTTCGGAAAGGTTCCGAGTGATTCGGGTATTTTTTGGTGTACCGGAGAGTTACGGGAATACGTATTGGGCCTTATTGGGCCATACGGGAAAGAAGGAAAAGAGCCTCAAGGGTGGCCGCACCCTTCCCCTTGGTCTGGTCCGAATTGGACTAGGGAAGGGGGGCGCCCCCTTCCTTCCTTCCCTTTTTCCCTTCCTCTTTTCCTATTCCATATGGGAGGTGGAATCCTACTAGGACTAGGGAGTCCTAGTAGGACTCCCCCCTTGCTCCTTTATATACGGGGGCAGGGGGCACCCCAAAGACACAACAATTGATCCCTTGATCTCTTAGCCGTGTGCGGTGCCCCCCTCCACCATATTACACCTCGATAATACCGTTGCGGAGCTTAGGCGAAGCCCTGCGTGGGTGGAACATCATCATCGTCACCACGCCGTCGTGCTGACGAAACTCTCCCTCAACACTCGGCTGGATCGGAGTTCGAGGGACGTCATCGAGCTGAACGTGTGTAGAACTCGGAGGTGCCGTACGTTCGGTACTTGATCGGTCGGATCGTGAAGACGTACGACTACATCAACCGCGTTGTGATAACGCTTCCGCTGTCGGTCTACGAGGGTACGTGGACAACACTTTCCCCTCTCGTTGCTATGCATCACCATGATCTTGCGTGTGCGTAGGAATTTTTTTGAAATTACTACGTTCCCCAACAGCAAGCACTCAAAACACTGGTGAAAGTTTGCCACCAAAAAATTGAAGAATTTTTAGAAATTTTTTAGATTTTACTATTCCTGCTAAGATGATATGAGCTAAAACTGAGATGGGGACTGGCCAACACTTTTTTCATGAATGCAACTGCACATATAGGTGATGCTTTTTTGAAAATTTTGATATCTTATTTGAATTTTTCTAAGTTAGTATGAATTTTTTATGAAGTTTTCAAAGTGATGGTCAAATGGTCAAAGGGCAAAAGCATAAGAGGAGCAAAGAGCTTTGGGCAGGAACAAGTGTTTTCGAAAACTAGGGGTAAACCTGCCGAGTAGGACACAACTAAGGGCACAAAATTAATTATCCCTAAAAAATGAGGTAAAGAATGCTTTGAATATTTCAAATGAGTCCCTCTCTGATAAATATTTGGGAATGCCATCTGATGTGGGTAATTGCAAGAACGGGGCCTTCAAGTTTCTAAAGGACCGTGTATGGAACAAGGTCAATGGTTGGTTGGAAAAGCTTTTGTCAGCGGGAGGAAAAGAAGTTCTCATAAAATCGGTGGGACAGGAAATTCCAGTCTTTTCCATGTCATGCTTCAGACTTCCGCGTGGTCTCTGTGAACATATCAACTCGTTGATTAGGAAGTTCTGGTGGGGCAGCAAAGAGGGAAAGCGGAAGCCTAGCTGGGTCTCTTGGAGCACAATGACACAACCGAAATATTGTGGAGGCCTGGGTGTCCGAGATATTGAACTTTTCAACCTCGCTCTCCTCGCTAGACAGGCATGGCGAATCCTGATGGACCCTGAATCACTTAGTGCTCGCACACTAAAGGCCAAGTACTACCCTACATGAGAGTTTCTACATGCTGAACTAGGCTCAGCCCCATCCCAGATAGCGTGCCATCATTGATGGACGCGAGGTACTCACGCATGGTCTGATCCGGAGAATAGGTAATGGTCACTCGACGAGCATCTGGCATCACAACTGGCTGCCGAGACCCTCAAACATGAGGCCAATTGTGAGCAGAGTGGCCAATCCTCCTCAGTTGATGAACGAGCTAATTTTGCCTAGTGCTGAATGGAACCGGACGCTGATCGACGAAGTTTTCCTGCCATCAGATGCCGCAACAATATATTCTATCCCGTTGTGTACACGGAATATCGAGGATTTCTGGTCTTGGGTGCATGAAAGAAGTGGTGTGTTCTCTGTTCGTTCCTCTTATCGCATGCTAGTTGAAACTAAGCTGACGAGAGAGGCTTGGCTGGAAGGGAGGGCTGATTCTTCGAATTTGGACAAAGAAAAATAGTCATGGGCGGCGTTGTGGAAGGTGAATGTCCCATCCAAGCTGAAAAATTTTCTTTGGAGGCTGGCTCAGCAATCAATTCCAACCGCGGACATGCTGCATCATCGTAATATGTCTACAACTACATGTTGTGGCCTATGTGGAGCCGAGGACTCCTGGCAACACTCGTTGCTCCATTGCACGGTCGGCAGATGCGTTTGGGCACTGCTCGACCAAGATCTCATGGAAGCTTTAAACACCACAACGGAACCGGATGCAAAACAATGGCTATTCTCGATCCAGGAGATGCTCTCTTGGCAAGAGTTCATCTTGGTAATCACAACCCTATGGGCACTTTGGTTTGCACGACGACAGGCGCTACATGAACCCATATTTCAGAGCCCTCTGTCTACATACCACTTCATCTTGAAGTTCATCCGGGAGCTGGAGGAATGCAAACCGAAGAAAGCTTCGACTGGATTACCAATGGTTGTTCCTGTGCAGCCAAGATGGATCCCTCCTCCTGAAGGAACTGCAAAAATCAGAGTCGATGGGGCCGTCTCCACGGATGGTAACTTTGGTTCGTTCAGTGCCGTGTGCAGAGATTCATCAGGAACTTTTTTGGGTTCTTCGGTTATCAAGATCCATGGAGTCACGGATCCAGCGACACTTGAAGCGCTGGCATGCCGCGAGGCACTTGCGCTCGCAGCGGACCTGGACCTTACTCGAATTCTCGTCGCGAGCGACAGCCAAGGGGTGGTGAAAGACATCAAGAACTGCACCGGGGGAGCCTACGCCAGCACCACCAGGGAGATTGTGGAAACATCAACTAGTTTTGATAGTTGCACCTTCATCTTTGAAGGTAGATACACCAATATTGAGGCAGCCTCGCTAAGCATGCTTTCAGTTTGGATTATGGGCGTCATGTGTGGTTGTTAAACCCTCCAAACATCTCTTGTATCCCCATGAACTTGTTTGAGTAATAATAAAGCGTGTTTAGACTAAAAAAAAAGAAGGAAGACCCCCGGCCTCTGCAGCTATATCTCGCATTCAGCTAGACGTAGCGATCTCCCGCGCTGGAGCGTTTCGTGTGATTGGGCCAGCCCACTAGCGATTTTCCCCGAAAAATAGAGTAAAAACTAAAAGTGGGAGCGGGAGAGCATTAAGCGAGAAAAGCTTAAAGGAAAAGAGAAAAGCATTAAGCGAGATCGAAGGTTCGCTCGCTGAAGGTGAAGGGTCTATAGTATTTGGGCCGGCCCATTCCTGCAGTCTTGAAAGGTAAAAAGAAAAGTGAAGAGGAAGCGCGGTGAGGTTTCCAGGAAAATTGCAAGGGATGCACTACAATAGGCTAGCCTTGGATTCATGACAGACTAGTAGGACGACGCTACTTACGTGGGTTTCCACACTTTTTTTCTCCCTTTTTAAATGTTTTCACTAGTTTTTCGACCTTTTTTTCTCTGTTTTCATTCGTTTATTCTTTTCTTTTATTTTCTTTTTTCGTTGTTTTCCTTTTGGTTTTCTTAATTTTGTTCTCGGTTTTTTCTTTTCTTATTTTTTCCTCGGTTTTATTTATTCTTTGTCGTTTCTCATCGTTTTTTTGTTTTTTGTTTAGTTTTCTTGCTTTTTTTCTTATGTTTCTTTTGGTTTTGATTATACATTTTTCGTATATGCGAACAATATTTTTGTAATACATGTTTAACATTCTCGAAATTTAACATTATTAATACATGGTCAATATTTTCTACTACACAATTTTAAACATTTTCTCAAATACTTGATTAGCACTTTTTCTAAAACAAATTACATTTTCTGAATAATTTTCCTGTATACACCTTTAAATTTTTTTTAAATACATGATTAAAAAAGTTGTGAACTAAAAAGACTAAACTTTTTTGAATGCATGTCAACATTATTTCTATACACATTTAACATTTTCCAAACGCTTGATTAACATTTGAAAATTCTATACACATTTTTTATAAAACAAGATTAACATTTAACATTCTTCAAATGTCTGATCAACATTTTTAAAAAACTTTTTAAACATTTCTTTGAAATGCTTGATTAAGATTTTTATGTACATGGCAAAAAAAAATTCAGCACTCTCTTAATACATAGTGAACATTTTTTCTATACACATTTAACATTTTTGCAAATGCTTGATCAACATTCATCAAATAATTGTTCAACATTTTTTCCATATACATTTAACAAATTTCAGATGCTTGATCAACAATGTTCAAATAGTTGTAGAAAAAATGTTAAAATGCTTGATTAGCATTTTTAAATATATGATCAATTTTTCATACACATTTTCTCTATACACATCTAACATGCTTGGTCAAGATTAATCAAATGTTTTTATAGAGTTTTGGTGTAACATATACATTTAGAATATTTTACAGTATAAACAAAAGCGAAAAACGAAACAGAAAACGTAAAAAATATAGTAAAAAGAGACTGTGGCCTGCCGCGATCCTGGGCCAGGCCATTTCGGTTTCCGCTTCAGCGAGGGTTCCTACTGTATTAGCTTAAGGAGAGATATAGGAGCGCCGGAACGAGAGGGGGATCGAACCTAGAACCTCCAGGCTGTTTCGTCACACTGATAGCCACCGAGGCAACATGAGTTCATGTTAAATTACTTGGGCGCAACCTATTAGCATAAAAAGAGTTAGTTTTACACAACTTTTCTGGTTTTATTTATTTTTTTCTCCACTTTCTTCTGTGTTATTCGGTTTTCTTTCATTTTTTTCTGTACCTTTCCCTTTTCTCTTCACAATTTTTGTTTTTTCATTATTTTTTAATTTGTTTTGTTTTTTCAATGTACTTTCCGTTTTCTTTTGTTATTTTCTTTTTTCTTCTCCCGTTTTTGTTTAGTCTCCATTTTTATTCTTTCTAAATTTTTTGTGTCGGTTTTATTTTTCATTTTTATTCATTTTTTCTTAATTTGTTTCTTTCTCAGTTTTCATATTTTGGTTATCTTTGTTTCTTTTGTTTTTTCATTCTACATTTTTTGTATATGTCAACAAACTTTGTCTAATACACGTTTAACATTTTTTCAGTACAAGTTTAACATTTTTTTAATACATGGTCAACATTTTTTCTACACACTTTTTTAACATTTTTCAAATGATTGATCAATATTTTTGAAATAGAAGGTTAACATTTTTCTATGCACGTGTAACCATTTTTCAAATGCTTGACTAATATTTTCTAAATGCAATATTAACATTTCTGACCACATGGTCAACATTTTTTGTATACACATTTAACATTTACTAAATGCTTGATTAACATTTTTAAATATGTTTTGACATTTTCAAATGCTTGATTAACATTTACTAGACATGCTAGAATCAACCCGGGGCGCTGGTCCATCAGCCGAGGACCAAGGGCATGAACACGGCATCGAGATTTGTTAACGAGGTTCATCGATGTAGCCCATCCCCGGGGCCAGACTATGGATGCTCCTCCCCATGACACCGCTATAGTACCGCACCCAGCCGCCCGGGCGTCGACACACGCTGCCGGCTCCCCTGCATGTCTGTGCTATTATGTTGGCATATATTACATCGTATGTGTACCTCACATTGTATAAGAGGCCTAGGATACGAGTGCCATACTAGGACATGACTCCATGCCGTGTACAGACAATACAACTCAGACTCCAACTGTAACCTATCTTGTATACAATATTCGACACAGTTAAGACAAACTCCACCTTGGCGAATATTCTCCATCACCTTGGATTTGTCCATGCGTCAAACTTTCATGTACATTGGACTTGAGTTGATTCATGAGCACCAGTGCTACTCCAATGACTCCATGTGACTTCACCTGCAACTCGAATTTGGTACTCACCAACACTGCTTCAGCACCCCTGCACAATTTGTATCACCATATGTCTGACCACCAATGCCTTGGTTTGTTGCTATGTCCTTTGCTTAACATATGCATCGCAGATATCACCGCGTCGAGACTCTACTGTCCCGGTCGAGTCTCCTAGATAGGAGGTCCACACCATCTCAACCCCTACTACAGAGCACCACCGATCATTACCAACCGATGCCGAGTATCACATCTTCATCAGACCACCGGGCCCCAGCCCGATCCGCCCCTTTCTCGGTTTCCCGCTGGAATAGGCTTCGATTCTCCGACGTCTTACACCCTAGCCCCTCCATCAGCACAGAGTGAAGTCCTCCACAAGACTCCACCTCCACATCTAAGATGACTCCATGTAGCTGGCCAAGACGTCTTACACATCATGTGTCCTCCTTATGCACCTCCATGTACTTCAACTAGTAAAAAATGACCAAGTACACAACGTCTCCTGAATCCTGCCCAAGGCTTGCCTTTGATTGCCCTTTTTCTTTAACAAATCTGCACCCTGCTACACCTACGAACAGACGAATCCAACCCCATATGGTATTCCGCAGCACAACCCCATAGCCTGGCTTCCGCCTGGTTGTCAACACTGCCTTGGACAGGCTCGCCATACTACCGCTCATCCAGTCTACACGTGGACTCTTACAGCCTGCGTTGATCACTCCTGGGCAGGAGTGCCTAGCATGTTTGGACTGTGATGTTGCTCCTGCAGTGTCATTCTTGGCATTGCGTGACGAGATACACCCGCTAGGCTATGCCGAAGTCAACACCGGCCGTACATCGAAACCGCACAGCCACATGCAACCCGATCCCATCTCATCCACGTCGCCTCATGCACCTCCTGTGCACCCACGTTGTGCTGCCTTGTAGCCCATCTGTCGAACCCCATTACTTTCTCATCCTCAAATCAACAACCACAACCTCTTTGAACCTTGCTCATGACACCAACTGTTACAATTAATCCAAGGCGCTAGTCGTTCATTTGAGGATCAAGTAATCACACGAGTATAACACTGAGATTTGTTAATGAGGTTCGCCGACATGGCTACATCACCGGGGCCTAACTATATATGGTCGCTCCTCCTGATGACACCGGTAAACTAACGCACCTCGGCTGCGCAAGCACCAGAACACACCTCCGTCTCCCCCTATGCGCATGTGCTATTATATTGGCATAGGTTACATCGTGTGTCTACCTCACATTATATAACATGCCTAGGATACAAGTGTCCAACTAGGACACGACTCCATACCCTGTAAACACAATACAACTCATAGTCAAACTATTACCTATTTTGTACACAATATTCTACACAAGTCCAACCAGACACATAGCCATTTATATTTAGCCTCCAAGAAACACGAAGGCTCCATGTTCAATACCAAAGTATGTAAGTATCAAGACATCTAGACCTTTTCTCGTTTAAAAGCTCTACCAAGTGGCAAATATTTTATAAATTTAATACGAGGCAGACAGCGACAAAAAGAGACACAAATTATGACGCCTGGTCGTAAGGTTATAGGGTTAGATGAGACATTACTAAATCCTATCTAGATGTGATTTGACAAATTCGTCAAAATAAACATGCAACTTGGTCAAAGGAGACATTTTTCGAGGGTGAAAGTGCAATCGGATCCAACAAGTGTGCTTGTTAAAGAGAGAAAAAACTGCAAAAAAAAACCATAAAACTCTTGTTACGGGAGACGGTTACATCGCGCATGACAAATTTTGCATTGGAAAAACAAAAGCAGGCGAAATGGCAAAATGGACAAATATCGATAACCAAGGCCTTCTAACTAACTCCCCTATTTCATCCCCTCACTAAAAATAAAAGAGAGGACATATGTCCCGTACAGAAGGTGAACAACTCAGCCAAACAGAAAAGAAAATCCAGCCCACAAAGCGCATTGCAACAGAGACAAACAACGACCAGCATGCGCTCCTAGTAGTGCTGCTCCGTTGATATTTAGGTATTAGTGTACCATTGCGCAGCTACGTTGAAATTTTCAAAACACTTGAATATTATTCGAGCCATGTTTGTTAACCAGTCCTTGTATGAGACCGATTACATAATACATACCTACATACACATCTAAAGGAAGCATTTGATTCTTTGATTTAGTCTATATTAGCCGGCCCCAATTATATTGACGGAGGGCTAGCTAGCTAGGTAGTTGGTTGATTCTCAGTGGAAAGTCACACCGATGCAGAGCACCTATCCATCCATGACCTCGTATTAGTCATAAGATATCAAAGCTGGCCCATAGGTGCACACACAACTTCATTAATTTTTTCTTATATTGCACATTTGTTTTGGTCAAACGATATAGGAGTATGAAATTGACCGGGGAGCATGCATCCAAGAACTTGTGTTCTTCGTAAGATATAGAACATAATTGTGGCAGGCCCATGCACATCACGATCCATTATAGCTTTTGATTAAGTATGTGAGGCCTACCTACAGCGAGCGTAAATGATTTCCCTACGACTCGAACAACTTGCCATCCTGGAGGCCAACCATGTTTAAAAAATGTTCAAACTATCAAAGAACACACATGCGACCACATAAGTAGAGAGCTCTTCTGCCATGTGAAACTAGAGAACACACATGCGACCACATAAGTGATGTGGTTAGTTGTGTGTACGGTAATCTTTAATTCATTTAAAAAATAGCACAGAGGGCGTTAAGCTATCAATTTCTCATATGGCTATTTAAAAATGACGATTAGCAAAGATGGGGAAGACTTGCTCATGTGCGGCCAAAGTCTTGGTTTTAAAATGTCCATCTTGTACTTTTATAGGTCATCAGACTTGAGCAATTTCCTTCAAGGCTGCCATCCCTCGTTATTACTGAACTGGTTATACACCAGGTTCAAATCGGCCCTTCTAAAGTCATTTCCAGTAGACGACCATGCCAAGACAACTGATAATCAATTGTCTGTTTGAATAGGGAATCGCCGTGGTATACTTGTTGGATGTCGGCTAATTGTTTACCTTTTTTGCTGGTTGTCATTTTGTCTTTGGCAATCTTGTTAAATGTTGTTTCTTAGGAAACTTGTTGCCAGCTCATGCCTCTCTTGACCATCTTCCTTTTGCTTTGTTGTTGGGAGACAAACTGTTACGTTTTTGTTGAGCAGTTAATGGAAAGCGGGTTTAAGAAAGAAGGATTTTTTTGCGAATAAGTTTAAGAAAGCAATTGAGAGTCGATATTATGCGAAGCAGCATCTCCAAACCAACTAGGAAACGTTACCCCATAGCCAGTTCAAGAAAGGAACCATATGTATACTAATACTGTATGTCCTAGCCGGCCAATTATTAGGAAGAATCTACTTGAAGTACTATATCCTCATCTAGTCAGTTTATGTTCCCAACCAAATGGCACAACATATTATTCCAACATGCATGTGCCTTGAACCCGAGCAGAGCCAGAAGAGATCTTATTGGGCTGGGTAAATTTCAGGTGAAAAGGCCAACTCTCATAATTTTGCATTGGGTGTTCGGCACTGCGCATTCATGTGCACAACGCACATCTATTGACTGAGGAAGTCTAGTTAATTAATCATATATTAGTTAGATTTTTCCTGGTGCAAATTAATTCATTATAACCCACACCAATCATTCAATTTATATGATGTAATCTTAATTCGTTAACTGGAATACACTCACTTAAATTTATGTCTGCAATTAAATTGGCTGAAATATTATGTTCGAATAGCAAAAAAAATCAGTTTGTACAGAATGTAAGATCACCATCACAATATTTTTGAGGAACCTTCCTTGATGGTCATGGCGCTCTTGTGATCCTCATAGATAGAATGCAATCACCATCACAATCTAACTTTTGGCTCGAGTCAAACGGTGCAAAGTTTTACCAAGTTTATAGGAAAAACTACCAACAACTATAATATGAAATTAATATAGTTAAATCTATAATAAAATATACTTTTATATTATATCTATCTAGTATTGCAGTTTTTTTTGACCAGAAACAGTAGGAAAGGCTCCTACTGTGTAAATGTATTTGAAATAGAGAACCTGTACAAGGTGAGTATTTACATCATGGGGGTGGGTGGGGGGGGGGGGGGGAGGGTGGGAAGGTTAGACCACTTTGGGTCCCACCCAGAGAAAATAAAAAGAGAGGTCTAGTGTAAAGAGTTTACAAAATCCAGCACAAGAGGCTTATGTGCCTCTTTGACCCTATGTTGCAGAAGTTCAAAGTCCTTCTTGAATCTATCCAGCCACGATCGGAAGGAGGGATTGACTGATCTGAAATGCTTGTTGTCTCTTTCCTTCCAAATGCTCCAGGCCGCCACATATCTAGTATTGCAGTTATCGGTATGTTTTCATGTCAGCTTGGCAAATATGGCACCGTTTGACTTGAGCCAAAAGTTATATGCCTTCCTTTTGAAAATGGAGGGAGTAGCTAGCTAGCTTTGCGAACATATTCTTTTGTGCCAGGTACATCCAAAAGGTTCAAAAATCATAAGAGAAACATTAGTTCAAATAGTGTTGCACTGGATCAGCTCGTTGCTATGGGAGAAAAGAGGAACAATGACTTGTAAGATTAGTCGTGGAAAAAAAATGTTACTTCCATTCTAGCCAAGCATTGGCTGAACCTCTTATACATATTTTCTAGTTTGTCCTATATATCCTCGCTGTCAATCCATCATCGTGAGATGAGCACTAAAAGCCAATCGGTGGATATATATAGATCGAGTGTGGAATATAAGATTGTTGTAGGTGTTGGTGCACTGATCCTAACCATATGATATGCTCCTCTCCATGTTCGACTAGAAATTCCAAGGACTCAATCGTCGTGATATACGTGTAGGAGAGCATATAAGACAAATAAGTTAGTTGAGACTCAGTTGAGATTATTATATACTCAAATGACTCTAGGCATGCATGTGAGGCCAGTTGTCAGGATAACTGAATGGACTAATGAGAATTTTATTGTTTTTATAGGAGATACCTCGGCTTGCCATTGTGACTCATAATGTCCTCTGTCATTAATTGGACATGACATATCGTTGAAGCAAACCAAAGAGTTACGCTGCGTGTCATGGATGGAGCAAGCACCTGTTAGATTTTTAGACCAGAATCATACACACAATAGCTGGACTAATCACTCAACTAGGGCATGGTGGAGGAGATGAACACGCAGAGACGAACGCGAGAGATTTTGCGACGCCTTAACTGCGTCTTTTCTGGACTTCTTTCTTTTATTCAGAAGACAGAGCTGTCCCCAACAGACAGCCCGATAAGATCGCCCACGATCCTTCTATCACGCGCCATCCCACGCAATCAGATCGTGGCCAACCACTAAACTCACTGATCCGCTAATCTTGCCGCAACGTAAACACAGTACGTTTCTGGCACTACAAGAGCAAAACGACTTGGCCTGAAACTACTACTTTCTGAATCAAGTGTACAACTTTATTATTCAGAGCTAGCTTACTGAAGGAAACTGAAAAATACTTGCAGCATGGGACTTGACTTCAACATTCACCTCCTCAAGTCTTGTTGCTGCTTTATCACTAGCACGGTTGCACCCCAACTCGCTCGCGCATCTCCACAAATTTCTGTTTGGCGAGAGGCTTTGTAAGAATGTTTGCGAGCTGGTTGTTTGTCCTCACAGGCTCAACTAAAACGAGCCCTTTTTCAACAGAGTCACGGATGAAATGAAAACGCACATCTATGTGTTTACTCCTTTCATGGTGAACTGGGTTTTTGCACAACTGTATTGCTGACTGATTGTCAATTTTCAGTGACATTGGATCCACCTCCTTCTTCATCAAATCAGCAAGTAATCTGCCAAGCCACACTCCTTGACATGCGGCCGTTGCACCAGCAATATACTCTGCCTCGCATGAGGAAATAGCCACAACCTTCTGCTTCTGAGACAACCAGGTAATCAAGTTTGAACCTACATAGAAGACAGCTCCAGTGGTGCTTTTTCTATCATCCACATCCCCAGCATGGTCACTGTCAGAGTAGCCATGCAGCTGCAGTCCCATTTCACTGAACTTATAAACAACTCCGTAATCCAGAGTACCTTTAACATACCTCAAGATCTGTTTGACAGCAGCCATATGCTCTGTTGTGGGTGACTCCATGAATCGACTCACAATGCCAACTGCGTATGCTATGTCAGGGCGAGAGTGGACTAGGTAGCGCAAGCTACCAACAATGCTACGATACATCGTCGCATCAACAGGAGGATTCTTACTATGCTTGCTCAATTTCTGCCTTGGCTCCATGGGAACTTTGGTTGAATAACAATCTGCCATACCACACTTCTCCAGAATCCGAGCTGCATAAGAGGACTGTCTAATGGTGATAGCAGATTGAGTTTGTTTTACCTCAATCCCAAGATAATAGCTTAGCAGGCCCAAATCACTCATGCAGAATTTCCTTTTCATCTGCTCTTTGATCTCAGCAATCTCCTTGATGCTGCCTCCTGTAATTATGAGGTCATCCACATACACCCCAACCAGAAGAGTTGAGTTCCCACTGAATTTCTTGTAGACATCATGTTCTAATGGGCATTTTCAAACCCCATTGAGACTAGTGTCTGATCAAGTATTGAGTTCCAGGCACGCGGTGCTTGTCGCAGCCCATAGAGAGCCTTGCTCAACTTTAGCACCTTATCCTCATCACCTTTCTTCTCATACCCAGGTGGCTGGGTGACATACACCTCCTCGGACAGATCGCCGTTTAAAAATGCAGACTTGACATCCATGTGGTGAAGCTCCCACTTCTCTTGCGCTGCTAGTGCTATCAACAAACGCAATGTCTCGAGTCTTGCAACTGGCGCAAAAACTTCTCCAAAATCAATCCCTGGACGTTGCACATATCCCTTCGCTACTAGGTGTGCTTTGTACTTGACAACCCTTCCAGCTGAATCCTTCTTCAGTTTATAAACCCACTTGAGGCCTATAGGTTTTTGTCCAGTTGGAAGTGTGGTGAGCTGCCAAGTCTTGTTACTCCTGATCGACTCAAGCTCCTCTTCCATAGCACACCGCCACTTGCGCTCTTTGTTGGTCTTTCTATGATCAGAAGGTTCCTCTGACCCCATGAGACAAAGTTCTGAACTTGCTTCTACTTCTATTGTTTCCTCGAACAGATCATCAAGAAGCATGTATCTTCTCTACCCCTCAGTTGGAGTCGGAAGCGATGCATCAGTCGGTGGCGACACAAAGTTGGGTGACCAAGGTGAAGGAGTGCTCTCACTTGATGTTGGTGTGCCCGGAGTAGCAGGTGTGCCAATGGTGGAGTCAGTGCTCTCACTTGATGTTGATGTGCCCGGAGTAGCAGGTGTGCCAATGGTGGATTCAGGCTTCGCACCTCCTGTTCCTGGTGTCCTAATTGCTTCAGGTTCAGAAACAGGGACAGTGTACTGTACTGAAAATGTGCCCATAGATGTTAAATTTTCCATGGTTTCTGAATCCCACTTCCACTGCCCATCTTCTGCAAACACAACATCTCGAGATACACACAACTTCTTTGTCTCCGGATCATACATCCGGTAGGCCTTGGACTTTGGTTCATATCCTATGAAAACCATGGCAGAGCTCCGATCAGCTAGCTTGGGGAGGTGACCAGCCACCTATTTCACATAACCGACACACCCAAAGGTTCTTAGGTGTTCAACACTTGGTTTCTTCCCATACATTGCTTCGTACGGAGTCATCCCAATTAGACTTTTGGTCGGCGCTCGATTCAAAAGGTAAACAGCAGCCACTACTGCTTCTCCCCAAAATGCTCCAGGCAACCCCTTACTTTTCATCATGCTTCTTGCCATGTTGATCACTGTCTGGTTCCTGCGCTCGACCACGCCATTTTGTTGTGGAAAATATGGCGCGGTGAGATAGTGAGTGATGCCAAGCTCTTCACAGTAAATCTCAAATTCTTTCGAAGTAAACTCACCACCTCTATCTGTTCTGAGTGCTCTGAGCTTCACATCTTTCTTGAGCTCTACTGCAGCCTTTACTTTCTTCAGAGCAGAAAATGCCTCATCTTTGCTTCGGATCAGCTCCACCCACATAAAACGTGAGTTGTCGTCGACCAACAAGAGAAAGTATTGTTTTCCAGTAAATGTTGGTGGCGAGACTGGACCACAGAGATCACCATGCATCAGCTCTAACGGCTGCTCTGTTCGGTAGCTAGCTGCTGCAGGGAAGGGTGCACGCCGTTGCTTTCCTAGCATGCAACCGTCACAAACTCTGTCAACCTGATCCACGTAAGGCATTCCTCGCACCATTCCTTTCCACGAGAGGGACCTCAATGCATGGAAATTAATATGGCCATAGCGGGCATGCCATAACCAGGACTCATCCTTGGTCTTTGTCAAGAGGCATTCAGGATGTGCAAGATTGATATTCAGAATATACAGTCGATTGTGCGACCTCTTCACTCTGGCCAGTAGCTTACGCTGTCTATCAAGTACTGTCATCACTCCAAACTCAATTTTAGTCTTGCAACCAATCTCATCTAGCTGCCTACACTGATTATATTGGTCTTTAGACTTGGAATGAAGTATACCTCTGTCAACAGCTTGTGCTCTCCAGTCTGACCATGAAATAGGACTGACCCACGGCCGCAGATGTCCACTGTTGACCCATCACCAAATTTTACTGTTCCCTTCACAACACTGTCAAGCTCAGAAAATCTCCCCACATCGCCTGTCATGTGGTTACTAGCACCAGTGTCGAGGTACCATGACATGTTCCGTGTGCCTGTCAACTTCGGCACAATCCTATCCTCATGTAGCATGACGTACTCAGTCGGGGTCTGCACAGATTCAGATTCAGTGAGCTCACACGCAACAGACAATAGAAGACCCGGTTCATCATCACCTTCTTTCTCGGCAAGATTTGCCTTTTCCCTCTTCGGCTCAGGGCAATCTGACTGGAAGTGTCCCATATCATTACAGTTGAAGCACCTTACTTTGCTTATGTCAAACTTTCTGTGCTTCTTAACCTTCTCTTTGTCTTTTCCTTTGCCGCTGGACTGGACACGCTCACCGCGCGTCTTTTCATGCCCAACACCCTTCTTGCCGCTTGAGCTAGACCCGCCGCCACTGTCGATCATCTTCTTGCCTTTCATCAGTGTCTCCAGCGCACGTGTAACGAGCATCAGTTGCTCGTCCTTGCCGCCACGGCTCTGTCGCCGCCCGCGTTGGTTCTCCTCGAATGCCGTGAGCCGCCCGACGGCCTCCTGCACCGTCATGGTCGTGAGGTCGCCCCACTGCTCGATGGTGTTGACGATGTCGGCAAACCGATCTGGGACGGCGCTGAACAACCTCTCCACCACGGCTTCCTCGCCGAGGGTGACACCGAGGGAGCAGATTTCGCTCACCAACGTGGTGAGCTTCCTGGCAAACTCCGGGATCGTCTCCCCATCGACCATGTCGAGGCGATCAAATTGCCTCTTGAGCTGGCACGCACGTGCCTTCTTCAAGCGGTCCTCGCCGACGCACGCGCACCGAATCAGCTCCCACGCCTCCTGTGCGGTGTCGCAGTCTGCAACCTGCATCATAACATGATTTGGAATTGATTGAGACAGAGCAGCGAACGCCCCCTCATCGGTGGCCTGATCAAACTAGCCGGAGCCCTCGATTGCCGACCAGACGCGGAGTGCCTTCATCAACACCTTCATCTTCACAGCTCACAAGGAGTAGTTCGTGTCCGTCAGCATTGGATACTGAATGGGCACATTCGTGGCTCTCGACGGGGTAGCGAGCACCACAGCGCCGCCGTCCGCGTCGCTGGCGCCGGCCTTCCTGGCCGCTGGCGGCGTGTACTTTCAACCGCTCCCGCTCTTTTTCCCATCGCCTTTCGATGGAGAGGTGTCTCCCATCACCGCCACCAATCACCTCCTACTGCAGCAGCCGCCGCCAAACACCACAAGAACCCTAAAGAACCTAAGGCTCTGATGCGAATAGTTAGATTTTTAGACCAGAATCATACACACAATAGCTGGACTAATCACTCAACTAGGGCACGGTGGAGGAGATGAACACACAGAGACGAACGCGAGAGATTTTGCGACGCCTTAACTGCGTCTTTTCTGGACTTCTTTCTTTTGTTCAGAAGACAGAGCTGTCCCTAACAAACATCCCGATAAGATCGCCCACGATCCTTCTATCACGCGCCATCCCACGCAATCAGATCGTGGCCAACCACTAAACTCACTGATCCGCTAATCTTGCCGCAACGTAAACACAGTACGTTTCTGGCACTACAAGAGAAAAATGACTTGGCCTGAAACTACTACTTTCTGAACCAAGTGTACAACTTTATTATTCAGAGCTAGCTTACTGAAGGAAACTGAAAAATACTTGCAGCACAGGACTTGACTTCAACAGCACCAACATGGGTTATACAGAAAAACCAATCAAAAATTCAAGGCAAACAATAGAGAGACAAATTAAGTAGTTTCTCCCTTTTTTATAACAAACTAAACGTTGATGGTTTTTAGTTGTTTTATTTACATCATATGACCGACCAAAAAATGGTTCGCACTGTATTGTCCTACTCAGGGCAACACGGGCATGTCCTCAACAATAGCGCTACGAGCAACCTTCCCCTCTCCCTTCCACCACCCCGTCGCCGGAGGGCGCTGCCGAGAGAAGCCCGCATGGCCGATGACAGTGGCGGGGCTCTTTCTCGCGGTGGCACTCTGTTTCCTTAGGCGGCGGGGCTTGGTGACCGGTCAGCTGATGCTGATCTATTGGTGGTTGGTGGGGCACTCGGTGACGGCTGGAGCTGTGCGAGCGTTGGATCATGCCAATGTAGAGGCACACCACCACGCTCTAGGAGTTGGGCAAGCGTGCTGCTATGAATCAGCGCCCTTGTGGCTTATTTCACGGGTGCACGGTGCTGCAAGCATTTGGCGTACCACATGATGGGCCTGGGTGTGTTGCGTGGAGACGTCTATTTGCATGTTGGTCTCTGGCCAAATGTGGCATCCGGGGTGGCGTGCGTCGGGCTCTCTGTGGGAGTTAGACTGTGGCGTCGAGGCGCTCGACTTCCATGCGGACGGTAACCGGCCGGCGATGCTACGATTGACACGGCTTGGTGGTGGTGGTCCAAATCAGGTCGGCTTGGTGGGGGTGACTGTGTACTATGCTGCAACAACTTCCTATGGCTCCACGATGGTGGTGGTCACCAGAAGATCTGCGGGGGTGTTCATCTCTCAAGATCCAGTGGTAGATTTCGATGGTGAGATGAAAATTGTAGATCACGAGTTTGACGCGGATGGATGGTTTTGCAGTGGCGGCGGTGGAACCGCATGTAGCTGGTGGAATCACAAAAAAGTGGTGGCAATAATGGTTGAGTGACTTTTGTGGTGGTGCTACTTGAGAACCTGGCCTAGAGTTCTGGGGTGAAAACCTAGGTCTACGCCGAACTGGTTGGAGCTGGCAATGGTCATGTTTTTTCTTTGCCATTACCTTGTTGAAGGCATTGCGCGGATATGCTCGGATTGATTCTTTGGGGTGAAAACCTAGATTCTGGCCTTGATGGTGGGTCCGAAGATAGCGATGCTTTAATGGTTCTCCCTTCGCAAAGACTTTACTGTTGTAGAACATCGCCGTCTTTGTGGTTTTATGAGATGGTTGGTGTGGATATGGTCATTGTTGTAATTTGCCGATCACGGATCTGGTCGCTTTGCATTTTTCTTTTTGCTCGCGTACACATAGCTTTGGTTTTATATGACTTTGTTGTTTGTCGGCGTGTTTTTTCTGTGCATATATTGGTATTGGATGCATGTATCATAACTACTTAGATGGCGTGCGTGTGCTTTTTAGCTTGGTATCCTCTTGATGCTCCATTTTGAGCCAATAAAAATCGAAACACGGAGAAATTTTGACACAGAAGAACGATACATCAATAAAATCAAATCTAGACATGCTTTTGGAACGGAAAAAAATGGGCCAAAACTAATTTTTTTTAAAGTGATATCTCTAAGTAACTCATGTACACTAGTACATCGTGTAAGTCTCGTTGCGAGTGAAGTACCATTGCACTAGGGCCTGGATGCCATTAACGTGGCACAAGAAAGGAGTATCTGTGTGGTGGCAGGTTTAACATCGAATATTCCAAATCAAGCTATTCAAATAAATAAAGCACCGGTGCAATTGGTGTACATCCAGCTGGCCAATTCCTCACTCCTAATTTTTCTATAAATAGAACCCATCCAACACTTCATTATCTCACATCTCTCCATCACTCTCCTACTCCATCCCTCGTGTTTTGTTTCCCCTCCGCTACAAACAGCTCAATCGGGCCATGTCTACTCTCTCTGCAGCTCTGGCTTTTTTCTTGGTTTTGCTGCCAACTATCTTGGCAATGCCCAATGCCACTGCTCCACTTCATACTTGCACGCTTCCTTGCCCAACTGAAACTAGCTTGCAATTGTACCTACACCAGTTTCTTGGTGGTACATGTCGGAGTTTCAACGACGAACTAGCGAACCGAGGTGGAAGACGAGGTTTTGCCTGCGCAAACTTGCCGCAGTTTTCTGATCTCATTCACTCTGTATTTATCCAGTACAACGAAGGAAATGGGCTCGTGGCCTCCAAACTTTGCGCCACTACGATCCACAATGCTCGTGCCATCCCACGAACGAATCAGTAGGGCGCAGGACTCGGTCGAGGTTGTTCCAACCTCGAGCTAAACTCGCTACTGACGAACCTGACGAAACTGAAGGAAAAATGCAGCTATCGCTAACTGAACTAACTGAACTTGCAAGGTTTATTCTAACAATCTCCTCCTAAGCCTTGCAGTTCCTACTTTATTTTGGTGATGCCGATCTTGTTCCTCAGCTCCTGAAACCTGACTCTGCCCAGTGGCTTCGTCAGAATATCCGCGAGCTGAAGATTCGTGCTGATGTAGTCCACTGTGATCTTCTTCTTTTCCACACAGTCCCTGATGAAATGATATCGCAGTTCTATGTGCTTGCTGAGATCATGGTGCACAGGGTTCTTGGCAAGTGCAATTGCTGACTTGTTGTCCATCTTCAGTACAGGCGCATCAGCATCTCTTCCCGTCAGGTCCTTGAGCAGACGGGTCAGCCACACGCCGTAGCAAGCCGCTGCCGTGGCGGCCATGTACTCTGCTTCACAAGATGAAAGCGCCACCGCCTTCTGCTTCTGCGACTGCCAAGTCACTGGGCTGTCGCCAAGGTACCAGAGGAGGCCGGTGGTGCTCTTGCGAGTGTCCGGATCGCCGCCCATGTCGCTGTCGCTGAACCCGGACAGTACTGCGCCGCCGCTCCTCCGGTAGCTGCAGCCGTAGTCGATCGTGCCCGCAACGTAGCGTAGGATGTGCTTGACCGCCGCGAGATGCTCCGTCGTTGGCGCCTCCATGAACCTGCTCACATACCCGACGACAAAAGAGATGTCCGGTCGAGTGTGAACCAAGTACCTGAGGCTGCCGACGATACTTCTGTAGTCGCTGGCGTCCGTTGGAGGAGCCTGGCTGTCCTTGCTGAGTTTGAGCCTAGGCTCCATAGGTGCGTGGCAGGGGTTGCAGTCCACCATGTCAGCCTTCTCCAATATTTTGCGTGCATACGCAGCCTGCCCGAGCGTGATCCCATGCGCGCTCTGGTGAACTTCGATGCCGAGGTAGTAGGTGAGCAAGCCGAGATCGCTCATGCGAAATTCAGCCATCATCTCCCCCTTGAAGCTGCGGATGTCGGCGTCGTTCGGCCCGGTGATGAGTAGGTCGTCCACGTATACGCCCACTAGGAGTCCGCGGCGCGTGTAGACGGCATGCTATGACCTGCTTCTAGTGAAGCCCAGAGCACCGAGCGTCGCGTCGAGCTTGGCGTTCCAGGCGCGTGGAGCTTGACGCAGACCGTACAGCGCCTTCTTAAGGTGCAGCACCTTGTGTTCTTCAGTGGCGACGACGAAACCCGGCGGTTGCCGGACGTATACCTCCTCAGTGAGCTCGCCGTTGAGGAATGTGGACTTCACGTCCATGTGGTGAACGCCCCAGCCCTCCTGTGCAGCGAGAGCGAGCATGAGGCGCACGGAGTCGATGCAGGCAACATGCGCGAACGCCTCGTCGAAGTCGATGCCCTGCTGCTGAACGAAGCCCTTTGCAACCAGCCGCGCCTTGCGCTTGGTCACCGTGCCGCTCTCGTCGCGTTTGACCTTGAACACCCACTTCAAGCCGATGGATTCATGTCCTGGGGGAAGATCAGTGAGCTCCCAGGTCTGATTATCTTCGATCGAGGCGATCTCCTCCAGCATTGCTCTCCTCCAGCACGGCTCGTGTTCAGCTTCAGAGAACGTGGACGGCTCCTCTGCAGAGGTGAGCAGCAGTTCCTCCTCCTGATCGTGAGTCGTGTCAGGGCGTGGACCGAACAGGTCTGTCACGCGGCGGAATCGAAGAGGGCCGTGGGCGTCGACGCGGGCGTCAAGCCTCTCTAAACACGGCGTCGGGGGCGTGGCGAAGACAATCAGCGCGCTGCTCGACGAAGGTGCAGAGCTCCCTGCCGTGCCGGGCGTTGCTGCCGTGCTGGGTGTCGCCGCCGTGCTGGGTGTCGCCGCCGTGCGTGGTGTTGCGGGCTCGACGCGAATTGGAGTTTCCGCCGGCACCGGTGTCACGTCAGGGCTCTGCGGCTCTGACGACGGTGCTGCCCCGCTGGGAGGCTGGCGCGGCGGCGAGTTGGGTATGATCCTCCCTGCCATAGCAGGAACGCGGCGCACCTCATAGTCGACGGTGAAGGCGTTAGTGCCCGTGGCGCGGTCCTCGGCGTCCCAGTTCCAGTGCGCCCCCTCGTCGAAGACAGCATCGCGCGTCACGTGGACGCGCCCACCAACAGGGTCGAAGACACGATACGCCTTGCCCCCTTCCTCGTAGCCGATGAAGACCATCGGCGTTGATCTGTCGTCGAGCTTCTTCAGGTGTGGGCGCACATTCTTGACATGCGCCACACACCCAAAGGTGCGGAGGAAGTGCACCGCTGGTCGCCCGCCGTGCCACGCCTCGTACGGGGTCATGCCGCGCACGCTCTTGGTCGGTGCGCGATTGAGAATGAACACGGCCGTGGTCACCGCCTCGCCCCACAACCTGCTGGGCATCGCCATCGCCTTCATCATGCTCCGCGCCATGGCCACCACTGTCTGGTTGCGGCGCTCAACCACCCCGTTCTATTGAGGGGAGTATGGCAACGTGAGCTGACGCTGAACGCCACGGTCGGCACAGTACTCGCCGAACTCGACAGAGGTGAACTCCCCGCCGCGGTCGGTGCGGAGAGCGCGCAGCTTGCGCCCGGTCTCCACCTCGACGCGCTCCTGGAAGCGGCGGATCGCGTCCGGCGCCTCGTCCTTGTTGCTCAACAGGGTCAGCCACATGTACCTGGAGAGGTCGTCCACCAGGAGCAGAAAGTAGCGCCGGCCTGATGGAGTTGCCGGAGTTATGGGCCCGCAGAGATCGCCGTGGACCAGCTCGAGGACGTGCTCGGCCCGGTAGTTCGCCGCGTCCGGGAACGGTGCCCGGCGCTGCTTGCCGGCCAGACAGCTGTCGCAGAGTTGATCGACATGGTCGATCGCAGGCAGGCCGCGCACCATCCCCTGCCGGGCTAGCATCTGGAGTGAATTGAAGTTCATATGCCCGTACCTCGCGTGCCAACGCCACGCTTCGTCGGTGGTGGTGCGCACGGCCAAGCACACCGGCCGGGCCAGCTGCATGTCGTAGGGGTAGAGGCGGTTACGTGCTCTTGTGGCGCGCGCGAACACCTTTCCGCGGCGATCGCTGAGAGTGAACACGCCACCGGTGATCACTGACTTGCAGCCGCCCTCGTCGAGCTGCCCGACGCTGACAATGCTGCTCCGCAGGCGAGGGATGAAGTAGACCCCTGTGAGCACGCGGTGCCCACCGTTGCAGTCGGTGAAGAGCACGGACCCGCGTCCGCAGATCGCCACGACCAAGCCGTCCCCAAACTTCACGGTGCCGCCGACGCGGCGGTTGAGCTCGCTGAAGCACGCCGCGCTGCCCGACATGTGGTTTGAGGCGCCCGTGTCGAGGTACCACTTGGAGTCGTACTCCTCCTCGGTGCGCCCGAGGTGGACCTCGGCGTGCTCCTCGACGAGGTCGACGTAGTCGTCAGAGATGTTGCCGGCGTCGGTGATCGTGCACACCTGCGCCATGAGGAAGGTTGGGTCCTCGTCGTCGGCCACCTCTGCTTGTGCGAGGTTCGCCTGATTCGCCTCCTCCCTCTTCTTCTTGCGGCAGTCCCGAGCCCAATGCCCGGCAATACCGCAGTATCTGCACTTGTCGTCGTCAGCCTTTCCGTTGCCGCGCTCGCCGCGGCCGCGTCCACGGCCTCTGCCGCGGAGACCGCCGCCTCGCGGCGCGTTGCTGCTTGAGCCGCCCCGCCCCTTGAGGCGTGCAGCCCACTCCTCCTCCGTCAACAGGAGCCGCCCGACGCTGGCCTCGGCCTGCTCGAGATCGTATCTCTCCTCAGCGGCCTTGAGCCGCCCGGTGAGCTCCTCCACCGATAAATTGTCCAGATCGACAAGAGTTTCAATGGAGAGTGCGATCTGTGAGTACCTCTTGGGGACGACGGAGAGAAATTTTCGCACATCCCGCTTCTCGGGCACAACTTCTCCGAGCTGTGCCATCTGGGCCACCATGTTCGAGATTCTCATGGCGAAGTCATCGACGGTCTCGCCGTCGGCGAAGCGGATGTCGCTGTACTGCTTGGAGATGGTCGCGAGCTTGGCCTCGCGGACGCGCGCCACGCCGAGGCGCATCGTCTTGATTGTGTCCCACGCATCCTTCGCCGTGGCTTTGCCAGCGAGTGTCGGCCCCATCTCCGGTGGCACCCCGCGCAAGATTGCTTCGAGCGCCAGCCGATCGTCGCTGCGCTCCGCCGTGCCCGTCTGCACGGCGTCCCAGAGGAAGCGGCCCTCCATCATAACCTGCATAAGGACGGCCCAGTCGGTGTAGTTGGTTCGGGTCAGCTGCGGCCACGCCGCACTGCCGATGTCGCGCGCCACCCGCGCCGTGGGTCTCTCGGCCACGGCAAGCTCGTTGCCGTCGGAGACCCGTGCCCGCGGAGTGACCGGCGACTTGCTACCACCGGAGTCGTCTGGGCCTGCCATTCCCACGATCAAGAACGAGCTCTGATGCCAATTGTCGGAGTTTCAACGACGAACTAGTGAACCGAGGTGGAAGACGAGGTTTTGCCTGCGCAAACTTGCCGCAGTTTTCTGATCTCATTCACTCTGTATTTATCCAGTACAACGAAGGAAATGGGCTCGTGGCCTCCAGACTTTGCGCCACTACGATCCACAATGCTCGTGCCATCCCACGAACGAATCAGTAGGGCGCAGGACTCGGTCGAGGTTGTTGCAACCTCGAGCTAAACTCGCTACTGACGAAACTGACGAACCTGACGAAACTGAAGGAAAAATGCAGCTATCGCTAACTGAACTAACTGAACTTGCAAGGTTTATTCTAACAGTACACAAAACCCAAACCGGAACGAGGACACTGTGGGAGGCCCTCCAAATGCCTTTTATCAAGGATTTGGCATTATAATCGTCCATGGTTGGACTATAACCAGAACAACAGATCCCAAAGGTACGATCCTCGCCCGTATGCAAGGCACACACATCCAAGCTGGACCTGTAACTGGCAATAGCTGGCACATCTCTTCAAGCATAGTGTTTGAGTCTGGCAGGTAAGATGTTTTACATACTTGCGTGGATTATTGCTTCCGTGTCCTTCATGTTTACAGTTTCTTTTATCATACACCATCCATTAAGAAATATAAGTGTATTTACTTTGCCTCACTATGAGTTAGTTCCTAATATCTGATTTATGTGGCATCAAGCCACAATCCTAACCAAGAGGTGTGCATTTGAAAACAAATTGAGTGGTACCATTTTATTCTTAGAGAAACCACATATTAATAAAACAATCCCTTGTCCAGGATTGTCTCAACGAAATTAACTGAAATGCAGAGAGAGAGAGAGAGAGAGAGAGAGAGAGAGAGAGAGAGAGAGAGAGAGACTATTATTTTGTTGCGTCAAGTTCTACAGTTTCATGTGGACATCAATATAACCATTGCATTACCGTGATGGGTATGTTATATTACAACAAATATTAATAATGATCCAAAAAGTATGTGTGACAAATCTGTCAGTAGTATATCCAGATGTCAAACCACCACACCAAATGAGATATTGGACCAACATATTGCAGAAAACTCGTCACTGTATGTTCTTATGCTGACTACATGCATTATAGAGTAAACTATATAACGAAAACCGACAGAGCATAGAAGGGTTCACTGATTTATGGATATAGCAGTGTTGGTCAACTAATAAAGTATCAGCACATTTCTATCTTTTTGACCAAACTTGTAATTTCTCCATGTGAAATAGGTTTGCCGAGTCCACACTTCAAGTGATGGGGACATTAAATGACATCATAAATAAGTGGTACATTGTTGGTGGGACCGGAGAATTTACAAGGGCGACTGGTATTATCAACTTCAAAAAAGACCCAGCTTCTACCAAGGAAGACACCATTAGAGAACTTAATATTCGCATACTCCACTATCAATATGGTTCAAGTGCTGTAAGTGTAACACCTTCTATATTTATATCGAAACAAAAGTCTCCTAACTTCCACTTATCAGCTCGGGCAAAGCCAAACTTGTGTTTGTTTCGAGACTTTGGAAGCAATTTTAACTAAATCTATGGTAGTAACATGCATGCAAGGCTGTAACTATTTTTTTTGGAAATCCTTATTATGTGCTTAAAGAGTCATATTTGTTCAAAATTTCAAATAAAACAAAATCTGTAGTCAACTTAAGGTATTGTTGATAAATATTAAAAAAGATTAACTGCGTTATAATACTTGCCTTATTGGACTCTAAATAATAAACATTTATCATTAAGCCTGTGCGAATTATTACTTTTTGAATATGATGATTTTTTACATTCTTTGTGTCGGGCTATACTTACATTAATTAGCCTCTCTTGATGCAGGCTCAGTAAGCTACATGCACGTGTGTGTGGCAAAACTATGCTAGTGGGGAGTGAGTGCTTCAGAAATAATGAGAGCTCATGGATCATGCATGCTCGGGTGATCCAATGCTCAACCGTGAAATTTTCTAGTTCTAGTTTCATCAGTGTGTTCTTTTTTATGCAGTGAGATGTGCGGATTGCCAGTTTTTGTATATTTCTAGGTCAAATAAGGCTTAATTTTCTAGTATGGGATTATCGATCTTAATTCCAAGGCCCATTCGTCTACTATTTTCTGTCTAATGTTTGATCATTGTATGTTCTATGTAATGTGAATCCCTCTGCTCCTTGAGTAATTAAGTATATTTGCCTGAGAACAATTATCTCTGGTGCGTGGACTTGTAGTATTCTATCTACTAGACATGCTAGAATCAACCCGGGGAGCTGGTCGATCAGCCGAGGACCAACGATTTCACGAACACGACATCGAGATTTGTTAACGAGGTTCATCGATGTAGCCCATCCTCGGGGCCAGACTATGGGCGCTCCTCCTAATGACACCGCTATAGTACCGCACCTAGCCGCCCGGGCGTCGACACACGTCGCCGACTCCCCATGCGTGTCTGGGCTATTATGTTGGCATATATTACATCGGATGTGTACCTCACATTGTATAAGAGAAAGGATACAAGTGTCATACTAGGACATGACTCCATGCCGTGTACACACAATACAACTCAGACTCCAACTGTAACCTATCTTGTACACAATATTCGACACAATTCCAACAAGCTCCACCTTGGCGAATATTCTCCATCACCTCGGATTTGTCCATGCGTCAAACTTTCATGTACATTGTGTTGGAGAACGTTGCATGGAAAACAATAAAAATTCTACTCACACGCAATGATCTATCCATGGAGATGCGTAGCAACGAGGGAAGAGTGTATCTACGTACCCTCGTAGATCGTAAGCGGCAATGTCTGTCACGCAGTTGATGTAGTTGTACTCTTCGCGATCCGATCACAATCCAACCAATCTAGTGTCGAACGGACGGCACCTCCGAGTTTAGCACACGTGCGGCTCAATGACGTCTCCTCCTTCCTGATCCAGCAAGCGGGAGAGGATATGTAGATGGGATCACAACCAACACAATGGCGTGGTAGTGATGGTGGTGGTGGAGCACTAACAGTGCTTCGTTAAGCGTCGTCGGGATGAGGCGGTGGAACTACGGAGTAATGGGAGAGAGAGGGGCGCCGAGGGCTTGGTGTGTCCTGTTGGGGCGCCCCTCCTCTCTATATATAGGTGGAGGGGTGTGGCAAACAGCCCCTCCAAGCCCTAGGGCGCAGCCAAGGGAGAGAGGACTTGGACTCCAAGTCCAATCATATTCCTACTAGGACTCCTTCCTTTTTTGCCTTCCCTAGCCACATGGGATATTGAGGACTTGGTGCGTCTCCCAATAAGGCCAGGGCGCCTCCCCGCAGCCCATGCTAGCCCTTGGGTCGTGGTGAAACAACTTGTGGACTTTTGGACCCCTCCGGAATCCTCCAGAACCTTCTGGAAGCTTCCCGGTACAGTACCGAAGAAACCTCACCTTTTTCGGAATCCAAAATATGACTTCCCATATATAAATCTTTACCTCTCGACCATTCAGAGACTCCTCGCGACGTCCGGGATCTCATCCGGGACTCCGGACAACATTTGGTTACCACTCATCAAATATCCCAATATTACTCTAGCGTCAACGAATGTTAAGCGTGCGACCCTACGAGTTCGGGTATTACGTAGCCATGACCGAGACACCTCTCCGGTCAATAACCAATAGCGGAACCTGGATGCCCATATTGGCTCCTACATATTCTACGAAGATCTTTATCGTTCGAACCGTTATGACAACATATGTAATTCCCTTTGTCCATCGGTATGTTACTTGCCCAAGATTTGATCGTCGGTATCTTCATACCTAGTTCAATCTTCTTACCGGCAAGTCTCTTTACTCGTTCCGTAATACATCATCTTGCAACTAACTCATTAGTCACTTTGCTTGCAAGGCTACTTATGATGTGTATTACCGAGAGGGCCTAGAGATACCTCTCCGATACTCGGAGTGACAAATCCTAATCTCGATCTATGCCAACTCAACAAACACCTTAGGAGATACCTGTAGAGCATCTTTATGATCACCCAGTTACGTTGTGACGTTTGATAGCACATAAGGCATTCCTCCGGTATTCGGGAGTTGCATAATCTCATAGTCGAAGGAATATGTATTTGACATGAAGAAAGTGATAACAATAAACTGAATGATCAATATGCTAAGCTAAAGGATGGGTCTTGTCCATCACATCATTCTCCAAACGATGTGATCCCGTTCATCAAATTACAACACATGTCCATGGCTAGGAAACCTTAACCATCTTTGATCAACGAGGTAGTCTAGTAGAGGCTTACTAGGGACACGGTATTTTGTCTATGTATCCACACATGTATCAAGTTTCCGGTTATACAATTCTAGCATGAATAATAAACATTTATCATGAGATAAGGAAATATAAAATAACAACTTTATTATTGCCTCTAGGGCATCTTTCCTTCAGTCTTCCACTTGCATTAGAGTCAATAATCTAGTTCACATCGCCATGTGATTAACTAAGGTGTGATCATGTTTTGCTTGTGAGAGGGGTTTAGTCAACGGGTCTATCATATTCAGATCCGTAAGTATTTTGCAAATTGCTATGTCTACAATGCTCTGCATGGAGCTACTCTAGCTAATTTCTCCCACTTTCAATATGTATCCATATTGAGACTCGAAGTCATCCGGATAGGTGTCGAAGCTTGCATCGATGTAACTCTTTACGACGAACTCTTTATCACCTCCATAACCGAGAAATATTCTCTTAGCCTTCTTAAGGTACTAAGGATAATTTTTGACCACTGTCCAGTGATCTACTTCTGGGTCACTATTGTACCCCTTTACCAAAACTCATGGCAAGGAACTCAACAGGTTTGGTACACAGCATGGCATACTTTATAGAACCTATGGCTGAGGCATAGGGAATGACTTTCATTCTCTCTATATATTTTGTCGTGGTCGATTTTTGAGTCTTACTCAACTTCACACCTTGTTACAATGCAAGAACACTTTCTTTGACTAACCCATTTTTGAATGTTCTTCAAAACTTTGTCAAGGTATGTGCTTTGTGAAAGTCCTATTAAGCGTCTTGATCTATCCCATAGATCTTAGTGCCCAATATACAAGCAGCTTTCACCGAGGTCTTTCATAAAAAACTTTTATTCAAGTATCCTTTTATGCTATCCAGAAATTCTATATCATTTCCAATCAGCAATATGCCATCCACATATAATATTAGAAATTCTACAGAGCTCCCACTCACTTTCTTGTAAATACAGGCTTCACCGTACGTTTGTATAAAACCATATGCTTTGATCACTTCATCAAAGCGTATATTCCAACTCCGAGATGATTGCACCATTCCATAGATGGATCGTTGGAGCTTGCACACTTTGTTAACTCCTTTAGGATCGACAAAACCTTCTGGTTGCATCATATACAACTCTTCTTTAAGAAATCCATTAAGGAATGCAATTTTTACGTGCATTTGCCAGATTTCATAATAATAAAATGTGGCAATTGCTAACATGATTCGGACCTACTTAAGCATCGCTACGGGTGAGAAAGTCTCATCGTAGTCAACCCCTTGAACTTGTCGAAAACCTTTCGCGACAAGTCGAGCTTTGTAGACAATGACATCACCATCTGTGTCTATCTTCCTCTTGAAGATCCATTTATTCTCAATGGCTTGCCGATCATCGGGCAAGTCCACCAAAGTCCACACTTTGTTCTCATACATGGATCCTATCTCAGATTTCATGGCCTAAAGCCATCTGTTGGAATCTGGGCTTATCATAGCTTCTTCATAGTTCGTAGGTTCATCTTGGTCTAATGACGTAACTTTCGGAACAGGACTACCATACCACTCTGGTGCGGGTCATGCTCTGCTTGACCTACAAAGTTCCGTAGCAACTTGATCTGAAGTTTCATGATCATTATCATTTGCTTCCTCTCTAGTTGATGTAGGCATCTCTAAAACGATTTTCTGAGATGTACCATTTTCAATTTTGAGAGAAGGTACAATTACTTCATCAAGTTCTACTTTCCTCCCACTCACTTCTTTCGAGAGAAACTCCTTCTCTAAAAAAGAGCCATTCTTAGCAACAAAGATTTTGCCTTCGGATCTGTGGTAGAAGTTATACCCACTTGTTTCTTTCGGGTATCCTATGAAGACGTACTTCTCCGATTTGGCTTCGAGCTTATCAGGCTGAAGCCTTTTGATATAAGCATCGCATCCCCAAACTTTAAGAAACGACAGCTTAGGTTTCTTGCAAACCATAGTTCATACGGTGTCGTCTCAACAGATTTAGACAGTGCCCTGTATAACGTGAATGCGGCTATCTCTAATGCATAACCGCAAAATGATAATGGTAAATCGATAAGAGACATCATAGAACGCACCATATCCAATAAAGTACGGTTACGACGTTCGGACACGCCATTACGCTGTGGTGTTCCAGGTGGTGTGAGTTGTGAAACTATTCGACATAGTTTCAAATGAAGACCAAACTCATAACTCAAATATTCGCCTCCACGATCAGATCATAGAAACTTTATTTTCTTGTTACGATGATTCTCTACTTCACTCTGAAATTCTTTGAAATTTTCAAATGTTTCAGACTTGTGTTTCATTAAGTAGATATATATATATACCTACTCAAATCATTTGTGAAGGTGAGAAAATAACAATACCCGCCGTGTGCCTCAGCACTCATCGGACCGCATATATCGGTATGTATTATTTCCAATAAGTCATTAGCTCGCTCCATTGTTCCGGAGAACAGAGTTATAGTCATCTTGCCCATGAGGCATGGTTCGCAAGTATCAAATGATTCATAATCAAGTAATTCCAAAGGTCCATCTGCATGGAGTTTCTTCATGCGCTTTACACCAATATGACCTAAACGGCAGTGCCATAAGTATGTTGCACTACCAGTAACAACTTTGCATCCTTTGGCTTCAATATTATGAATATATGTATCACTACGATCGAGATTCAATAACCATTCACATATGACCATAGAAGGTTTTATTCATGTAAACAGAACAACAATTATTCTCTGACTTAAATGAATAATTGTATTGCAATAAACATGATCTAATCTTGTTCATGCTCAACGCAAACACCAAATAAAATTTATTTAGGTTCCACACTAATCCCGAAGGTAGAGGGAGTGTGCGATGTATCAATCTTGAAACACTTCCAACACACATCGTCCCCTCGCTCTTAACTAGTTTCCGTTTATTTTGCTACTCTTGTTTCGAGTTACTAATCTTAGCAACTGAACCGATATCAAATACCCAGGGGTTGGCTACGAACACTAGTAAAGTATACGTCAATAACAGGTATATCAAATATACCTTTGTTCACTTTGCCATCCTTCTTATCCGCCAAGTATTTAGGGCGTTTCTGCTTCCAGTGACCATTCCCTTTGCAGTTGAAGCACTTAGTTTTAGGCTTGGGTCTAGTTTTCCGCTTCTTCTCGGGAGTGGCAACTTTGTTTGCCATTTTTCTTGAAGTTCCCTTTCTTTCCCTTGCCCTTTTTCTTGAAACTAGTGGTCTTGTTAACCATCAACACTTGATGTTCTTTCTTGATTTCTACCTTCGCCGATTTTAGTATCGTGAAGAGCTCGGGAATCGTTTCCGCCATCCCTTGCATATTATAGTCCATCACGAAGTTCTAGTAGCTTGGTGATAGTGACTAGAGAACTCTGTCAATCACTATCTTATCTGGAAGATTAACTCCCACTTGATTCAAGTGATTGTAGTACCTAGACATTTCGAGCACATGCTCACTGGCTGAGCTATGCTCCTCCATCTTGTAGGCAAAGTAGAGGTCTCATACCTCTTGACACGGGCATGAGTCTGAAATACCAATTTCAGCTCTTGGAACATCTCATATATATGCTCGGTGACATTCAAAACGTCTTTGAAGTCCCGGTTCTAAGCCGTAAAGCATGGCGCACTAAACTATCAAGTAGTCATCATATCGAGCTTGCCAAATATTCATAACATTTGTATCTGCTCCTGCAATAGGTCTGTCACCTAGCGGTCCATCAAGGACATAATTCTTCTGTGCAGCAATGAGGATAATGCTCAGATCATGGACCCAGTCTGCATCATTGCTACTATCATCTTTCAACTTAGTTTTCTCTAGGAACACATCAAAAATATAAGGGAGTGGTAACACGGGTCATTGATCTACAACATAGATATGCAAATACTATCAAGACTAAGTTCATGATAAACTAAGTTCAATTAATCAAATTACTTAATGAACTCCCACTTAAATTGGCATCCCTCAAGTTATCTAAGTGATTACATGATCCAAATCAACTAACCCAAATCCGATCATGACGTGAGATGGAGTAGTTTTCAATGGTGAACATTCTACAGTTGATCATATCTACTATATGACTCACATTCGACCTTTCGATCTCCATTGTTCCGAGGGCATGTCTGTACATGCTAGGCTCGTCAGGTTTAACCCAAATATTCCGTGTGTGTAAATCTGGCTTACACCTGTTGTATGTGAACGTAGAGTCTATCACACCCGATCATCACGTGGTGTCTCGACACGATGAACTGTAGCAACGGTGCATACTCAGGGAGAACACTTTTATCTTGAAATTTAGTGAAGGGGTCATCTTATAATACTACCGCCGTTCTAAGCAAAATAAGATGCATAAAAGATAAACATCACATGCAATCAAAATATGTGACATGATATGGTCATCATCATCTTGTGCTTTTGATCTCGATCTCCAAAGCATCGTCATGATCTCCATCGTCACCGGCTCGACACCTTGATCTCCATCGTTGTGTCGGGGTCATCTTGCCAACTATTGCTTCTATAACTATTGCTAACGCATAGCGATAAAGTAAAGCAATTACATGGCGTTTGCACTTCATACAATAAAGAGACAAACCTAAGGCTCCTGCCGGTTGTCGATATTACAAAACATGATCATCTCATACAACAACGTATATCACATCACGTATTGACCATATCACATCACAACATTCCCTACAAAAACAAGTTAGACGTCCTCTACTTTGTTGTTGCAAGTTTTATGTGGCTGCTATGGGCTTCTAGCAAGTACCATTCTTACCTACGGCAAAAATCACAACGGTGATTTAACAATTTTGCTGTTTTAACCTTCTTCAAGGACCGGCCGCTGTCAAATTCGATTCAACTAAAGTAGGGGAAACAGACATCTACGGCAAAAGAAGTTGCATGTCCGTCGGCGGAACCAGTCTCATGTACGTGGACATGTAAGGTTGGTCCGGGCCGCTTCATCCAACAATACTGCCGAATCAAAATAATACATTGGTGGTAAGAAGTATGACGATCACCGACCACAACTCATTGTGTTCTACTCGTGCATATCATCTACGCACAAACCTGGCTCTGATACCACTTTTGGGGAACGTTGCATCGAAAATAAAAAAATTCTACGCACACGCAATGATCTATCCATGGAGATGCATAGCAATGAGGGGAAGAGTGTGTATACTTACCCTCGTAGACTGTAAGCGGAAACGTTTGTCACGCAGTTGATGTAGTCGTACTCTTCGCGATCCGATGATGATCCAATCGATCTAGTGCCGAACGGACGACACCTCCGAGTTTAGCACACGTGCGGCTCAAAGACGTCTCCACCGTCTTGATCCAGCAAGCGGGAGAGGAGAAGTAGATGCGATCAGAACCAACACGACGGTGCGGTAGTGATGGTGGTGGTGGAGCACCGACGGCGCTTCGCTAAGTGTCGCCGGGACGAGGCGGTGGAACTACAGAGTAACGGTAGAGAGAGGGGCGCCAAGGGCTTGGTGTGTCCTCTTGGGGCGCCCCCTCCTCTCTATATATAGGTGGTGGGGCATGGCAAACAGCCCCTCCAAGCCCTAGGGCGCAGCTAAGGGGGAGAGGACTTGGACTCCAAGTCCAATCCTATTCCTACTAGGACTCCTTCCTTTTTTTGCCTTCCCTAGCCACATGGGCTTTTGAGGACTTGGTTCGTCTAGCCCAATAAGGCTAGGGCGCCTCCCAGTAGCCCATGCTAGCCCTTGGGTCGTGGTGAAACCACTTGTGGACTTCCGAACCCCTCCGGAATCCTCCGGAACCATCTGGAAGCTTTCCGGTACAATACCGAAAAAACTACACCTTTTTTCGGAATCCAAATATGACTTCCCATATTTAAATCTTTACCTCTCGACCATTCTGAGACTCCTCGTGACGTCCGGGATCTCATCACGGACTCCGAACAACATTTGGTTACACCTCATCAAATATCCCAATATTACTCTAGCGTCAACGAACGTTAAGCGTGCGACCCTACGGGTTCGGGAATTACGTAGTCATGACCGAGACACCTCTCCGGTCAATAACCAATAGAGGAACCAGGATGCCCATATTGGCTCCTACATATTCTACGAAGATCTTTATCGGTCGAACCGTTATGACACCATACGTAATTCCCTTTGTCCATCGGTATGTTACTTGCCCGAGATTCATCGTCGGTACCTTCATACCTAGTTCAATCTCGTTACCGGAAAGCCTCTTTACTCGTTTCGTAATACATCATCTTGCAACTAACTCATTAGTCACTTTTCTTGCAAGGCTACTTATGATGTGTGTTACCGAGAGGGCCTAGAGATACCTCTCCGATACTCAGAGTGACAAATCCTAATCTCGATCTATGTCAACTCAACAAACACCTTCAGAGATACCTGTAGAGCATCTTTATGATTACCCAGTTACATTGTGACGTTTGATAGCACACAAGGCATTCGTCCAGTATTCGGGAGTTGCATAATCTCATAGTCGAAGGAATATGTATTTGACATGAAGAAAGCGATAGCAATAAACTGAACGATCAATATGCTAAACTAAAGGATGGGTCTTGTCCATCACATCATTCTCCTAATGGTGTGATCCCATTCATCAAATGACAACACATGTCCTTGGCTAGGAAACCTTAACCACCTTTGATCAACGAGCTAGTCTAGTAGAGGCTTACTATGGACACGGTATTTTGTCTATGTATCCACACATGTATCAAGTTCCGGTTAATACAATTCTAGCATGAATAATAAACATTTACCATGCGATAAGGAAATATAAAATAACAACTTTATTATTGTCTCTAGGGCATATTTCCTTCACATTGCACTTTAGTTGGGTCATGAGCACCACTGTTACTCCAATGACTCCATGTGACTTCACCTACAACTCTTATCACAGTCAACACATGAGCAAAATCTAGTTCCTCTTTACTCTAGTTTGTGGTTCTAACTTCTAGAGTAGTCGTTCACCGTCATCCCACACTGATCAGTGATTTGCATGAAAGTTAGTGACTCATTTAATAGGTATCGCACATAAGAGTTACGTCAAACCTATTTAAAACTTGACCGAATTACAGCGTCACATGTGTCACCCTGAGTCAAATTTGCAGTTGTATCACCCTTTCTTCTTATAGTCTTCTACATGTCCCTAGCTATAACATTCGGCTTCCTTCTAAATTTACCATCCGCGTTGCCATGTGCATAGAACAACAGAGACTATACAACAATGTATGCAGTCTGCCTTTGCCTATTTCAAACTTTCCTACACTTTCTCAGAATTTCCATGGCCAACTCTCATCCATCTGCCGCTTCTAACCCGGTAGATCCAGTCACCAACTCGAATCTGGTATTCACCAACAATGCTTGAGCACCCCCTGCACAATTTGTCTCACCATATGTCTGACCACCAATGCCCTGGTTCGTCGCTATGTCCCTTTGCTTAACATATGCATCGCAGCTATCACCGTGTGGAGCCTGTGCTGTCCCTGTCGAGTCTCCTAGATAGGAAGCCCACACCAGCTCAACCCCTACTGCAGAGAACCACCGATCATTACCGACCGATGCCGAGTATCACGTCTCCATCAGACCACCAGGCCCTAGTCTGATCCACCTGTCTCTCGGTTTCCCGCTAGAATAGGCTTCGATTCTCCGATGTCTTACACCCTAGCCCACTCCATCAACACAGAGTGAATTCCTCCAAAGGACTCCACCTCCACCTCTAAGATGACTCCATGTTGTTGGCCAAGACGTCTTACACATCAGGTATCCTCCTGGTGCACCTCCATGTACTTCAACTAGTAAAAAATTACCTAGTACAAAACGTCTCGTGAATCATGCCCAAGGCTTGCCTTTGATTGCCCATTTTCCTTAAAAACATCTGTACCCTGCTACACTTACAGACAGACGCATCCAGCCCCATCTGCTGCTCCATAGCATAGCCCCATAGTCTGGCTTCTGCCTGCTTGTCAACACCGCCTTGGACAGGGTTGCCATACTAATGCTCATCCATGAAGGAAATACGCCCTAGAGGCAATAATAAAGTTATTATTTATTTCCTTAATTCATGATAAATGTTTATTATTCATGCTACAATTGTATTAACCGGAAACTTAGTACATGTGTGAATACATAGACAAAAACAATATAGTCCCTAGTAAGCCTCTACTTGACTAGCTCGTTAATCAAAGATGGTTATGTTTCCTAACCATAGACATGTGTTGTTATTTGATGAACGGGATCACATCGTTAGGAGAATGATGTGATGGACATGACCCATCCGTTAGCTTAGCATTATGATTGTGTCAGTTTCATTATTACTGCTTTCTTCATGACTTACACATGTTCTTCAGACTATGAGATTGTGCAACTCCCCAATACCGGAGGAACACCTTGTGTGCTATCAAACGTCACAATGTAACTGGGTGATTATAAAGATGCTCTACAGGTGTCTCCGAAGGTGTTTGTTGGGTTGGCATAGATCGAGATTAGGATTTGTCACTCCGATATCGGAGAGGTATCTCTGGGCCCTCTCGGTAATGCACATCATATGAAGCCTTGCAAGCAATGTGACTAATGACTTAGTTACGGGATGATGCACTATGGAACGAGTAAAGAGACTTGCCGGTAACGAGATTGAACTACGTATGATGATACCGACTATCGAATCTCGGGCAAGTAACATACCGATGACAAAGGGAACAACATATGTTGTTATGCGGTTCGACCAATAAAGATCTTCGTAGAATATGTAGGAGCCAATATGGGCATCCAGGTTCCGCTATTGGTTATCGACTAGAGAGGTGTCTCGGTCATGTCTACATAGTTCTCGAACCCATAGGGTCCGCACTCTTAACGTTCGTTGACGATATAGTATTATATGAGTCATGTATGTTGGTGACTGAATGCTGTTCGGAGTCCCGCATGAGATCACAGACATGACGAGGAGCTCCGGAAGATAGTATTTGGTCTCCGAAAGGGTTCCCGAATTCACCGGAAGGGGTTCCGGATGTTTCCCGAAATGTTTGTGTGCGAGAACACTTTATTTGGGCCAAAGGGAAAAGCCCATGAGGCTTTTGGAAAGTGCAAAAGGAAGTTTTGCGGAGACCAGAGGCTAGACGAGAGGAACCCTGGCGTCTAGGGGGTAGACGCCGGGAACCCTAGCGTCTAGCCCTGGAGTCCGAGAAGGACTCTTGCCTTTCGCGCAAAACCGACTTTGAGGAGGCTTTAACTCCAAGTTTCGACCCCAGGGCTCAACATATAAATAGAGGGGAAGGTCTAGCACCAAAGACACATAAAGAAACACCAAGCCGTGTGGCGGCAACCCCGTCCCCTCTAGTTTATCCTCCATCATAGTTTTCATAGTGCTTAGGAGAAGCCCTGCGGAGATTGTTCTTCACCAACACCGTCACCACGCCATCGTGCTGCCGGAACTCATCTACTACTTCGCCCCTCTTGCTGTATCAAGAAGGTGAGGACGTCATTGAGCTGAAAGTGTGCTGAACGCGGAGGTGCCGTACGTTCGGTACTTGATCGGGACGGATCGTGAAGGTGTACGACTACATCAACCGCGTTGATAAACGCTGCCGCTTTTGGTCTACGATGGTACGTAGACACACTCTCCCCTCTCGTTGCTATGCATCTCCTAGATAGATCTTGCGTGGTCGTAGGAATTTTTTTGAAATTACCATGTTCCCCAACAGTGGCATCCGAGCCAGGTCTATGCGTAGATGTTATATGCACGAGTGGAACACAAGTGAGTTGTGGGCGAAAATAGTCATACTGCTTACCAGCATGTCATACTTTGATTCGGCGGTATTGTTGGATGAAGCGGTTCAGACCGACATTACGCATACGCTTACGCTAGACTGGTTCTACCGACGTGCTTCGCACGCAGGTGGCTAGTGGGTGTCTGTTTCTCCAACTTTAGTTGAATCGAGTGTGACTATGCCCGGTCCTTGTTGAAGGTTAAAACAACACACTTGACGAAAAATCGTTGCGGTTTTGATGCATAGGTAAGAGCGGTTCTTGCTGGAAACCCATAGCAACCACGTAAAACTTGCAACAACAAAGTAGAGGACCTCTAACTTATTTTTGCAGGGTATGTTGTGATGTGATATGGTCAAGACATGACGTGATATAAGTTGTTGTATGAGATGATCATGTTTTGTAAAGTTATCGGCAACTGGCAGGAGCCATATGGTTGTCGCTTTATTGTATGCAATGCAATCGCCATGTAATTGTTTTACTTTATCACTAAGCGGTAGCGATAGTCCTGATTGCAATAGTTGGCGAGACGACAACGATGCTTCGATGGAGATCAAGGTGTCAAGCCGGTGATGATGGAGATCATGACGATGCTTTGGTGATGGAGATCATGAGCACAAGAAAATGATGGCCATATCATGTCACATATTTTGATTGCATGTGATGTTTATCTTTATTATGCATCTTATTTTTCTTAGTACGGCGGTAGCATTATAAGATGATACCTTACTAAATTTCAAGGTACAAGTGTTCTCCCTGAGTATGCACCATTGCAACAGTTCGTCGTGCCGAGACACCATGTGATGATCGGGTGTGATAAGCTCTACGTTCACATACAACGGGTGCAAGCCAGTTTTGCACACGTAGAATACTCGGGTGAAACTTAACAAACCTAGCATATGCAGATATGGCATCGGAACACTGAGACCAAAAGGTCGAGCGTGAATCATATCGTAGATATGATCAACATAGTGATGTTCACCATTGAAAACTACTCCATCTCACGTGATGATCGGACATGGTTTAGTTGATTTGGATCACGTGATCACTTAGATGATTAGAGGGATGTCTATCTAAGTGGGAGTTCTTAAGTAATATGATTAATTGAACTTTAATTTATCATGAACTTAGTACCTGATAGTATTTTGCATATCTATGTTATTGTAGATCAATGGCTCGTGCTACCGTTCCTTTGAATTTTAATGCGTTCCTAGAGAAAGCTAAGTTGAAAGATGATGGCAGCAACTACACGGACCGGGTCCGTAACTTGAGGATTATCCTCATTGCTGCTCAGAAGAATTACGTCCTGGGAGCACCGCTAGGTGTGCCACCCGCGCCCGCAACTGCAGACATTGTGAATGCCTGGCAGACGCGTGTTGATGACTACACGATAGTTCAGTGTGCCATGCTTTACGGCTTAGAATCGGGACTTCAAAGACGTTTTGAACATCATGGAGCATATGAGATGTTCCAAGAGTTGAAGTTAATATTTCAAGCAAATGCCCGAGTTGAGAGATATGAAGTCTCCAACAAGTTCTACTGCTGCAAAATGGAGGAGAATAGTTCTGTCAGTGAACACATACTCAGAATGTCTGGGTACCATAACCACCTGACTCAGCTGGGAGTTAATCTTCCTGATGGTAGTGTCATTGACAGAGTTCTTCAATCACTGCCACCAAGCTATAAAGGCTTCGTGATGAACTATAATATGCAAGGGATGGAGAAGACTATTCCCGAGCTCTTCGCAATGCTAAAGGTTGCGGAGGTAGAAATCAAGAAGGAGCATCAAGTGTTGATGGTCGACAAGACCACCAGTTTCAAGAAAAAGGGTAAAGGGAAGAATGGGAACTTCAAGAAGAACGGAAAAAAGGTTGCTGCTCAAGAGAAGAAACCCAAGTCTGGACCTAAGCCTGAGACTGAGTGCTTCTACTGCAAAGGGACTGGTCACTGGAAGCGGAACTGCCCCAAGTATTTGGCGGATAAGAAGGATGGCAAAGTGAGCAAAGGTATATGTGATATACATGTTATTGATGTGTACCTTACTAATTCTCGTAGTAGTGCCTGGGTATTTGATACCGGTTCGGTTGCTCATATTTGTAACTCGAAGCAGGGACTACGGATTAAACAAAGATTGGCTAAGGACGAGGTGATGATGCGCATGGGAAATGGTTCCAAAGTCGATGTGATCGCCGTCGGCACGCTGCCTCTACATCTACCTTCGGGATTAGTTTTAGACCTGAGTAATTGTTATTTGGTAACAGCGTTGAGCATGAACATTATATCTGGATCTTGTTTAATGCGAGACGGTTATTCATTTAAGTCAGAGAATAATGGTTGTTCTATTTATATGAATAATATCTTTTATGGTCATGCACCCACGAAGAGTGGTCTATTTTGGTTGAATCTTGATTGTGGTGATACACATATTCATAATATTGAATCCAAAAGATGCAAGGTTAATAATGATAGTGCAACTTATTTGTGGCACTGCCGTTTGGGTCATATCGGTATAAAACGCATGAAGAAACTCCATGCTGATGGACTTTTGTAATCAATTGATTGTGAATCACTTGGTGCTTGCGAACCGTGCCTTATGGGCAAGATGACTAAAACTCCGTTCTCCGGAACAATGGAACGAGCTACTGACTTATTGGAAATAATACATACTGATGTATGCGGTCCAATGAGTGTTGAAGCTCGTGGCAGGTATCGTTATTTTCTGACTTTCACAGATGATTTAAGCAGATATGGGTATATCTAGTTAATGAAACATAAGCCTGAAACGTTTGAAAAGTTCAAAGAATTACATAAAGAAGTGGAAAATCATCGTAACAAGAAAATAAAGTTTCTACGATCTGATCGTGGAGGAGAATATTTGAGTTACGAGTTTGGTCTTCATTTGAGAAAATGTGGAATAGTTTCGCAACTCACGGCACCCGGAACACCACAACGCAATGGTGTGTCCGAATGTCGTAACCGTACTTTATTGGATATGGTGCGATCTATGATGTCTCTTACTGATTACCGCTATCATTTTGGGGTTATGCTTTAGAGACGGCTGCATTCACTTTAAATAGGGCACCATCAAAATCCGTTGAGACGGCGCCTTATGAACTATGGTTTGGCAAGAAACCAAAGTTATCGTTTCTTAAGTTTGGGGTCGCGATGCTTATGTGAAAAAGCTTCAACCTGATAAGCTCGAACCCAAATCAGAGAAGTGCGTCTTCATAGGATACCCAAAAGAAACAGTTGGGTACACCTTCTATCACAGATCCGAAGGCAAGATATTTGTTGCTAAAAATGGATCCTTTCTAGAGAAGGAGTTTCTCTCGAAAGAAGTGAGTGGGAGGAAAGTAGAACTTGATGAGGTAATTGTACCTTCTCCCAAATTGGAAAGTAGTTCATCACAGAAATTAGTTCCAGTGATTCCTACACCAATTAGTGAGGAAGTTAATGATAATGATCATGAAACTTCAGATCAAGTTACAACAGAACCTCGGAGGTCTTCCAGAGTAAGATCCACACTAGAGTAGTATGGTAATCCTTTTCTGGAAGTCATGTTACTAGACCATGATGAACCTACGAACTATGAGTAAGCGATGATGAGCCCAGATTTCGCGAAATGACTCGAGGCCATGAAATTTGAGATAGGATCTATGTATGAGAACAAAGTGTGGACTTTGGTGGATTTGCCCGACGATCGGCAAGCCATAGTAAATAAATGGATCTTGCAGAAGAAGACCGACGCTGACGGTAATGTTACTGTCTACAAAGCTCGCCTTGTTGCAAAAGGTTTTCGACAAGTTCAAGGGGTTGACTACGATGAGACTTTCTCACCCGTAGTGATGCTTAAGTCTGTCCGAATTGTGTTAGCAATTGCCGCATTTTATGATTATGAAATCTGGCAAATAGATGTCAAAACTACATTCCTTAATGGATTTCTTAAAGAACAGTTGTATATGATGCAACCAGGAGGTTTTGTCGATCCTAAAGGTCTTAACAAAGTGTGCAAGCTCCAGCGATCCATTTATGGACTGGTGCAAGCCTCTCGGAGTTGGAATAAACGTTTTGATAGTGTGATCAAAGCATATGGTTTTATACAGACTTTTGGAGAAGACTGTATTTACAAGAAAGTAAGTGGGAGCTCTATAGCATTTCTAATATTATATGTGGATGACATATTGTTGATTGGAAATGATGTGGAATTTCTGAATAGCATAAAAGGATACTTGAACAAGAGTTTTTCAATGAAAGACCTCGGTGAAGCTGCTTACATATTAGGCATCAAGATCTATAGAGATAGATCAAGACGCTTAATTGGACTTTCACAAAGCACATACCTTGATAAAGTTTTGAAGAAGTTCAAAATGGATCAGTCAAAGAAAGGGTTCTTGCCTGTGTTACAAGGTGTGAAGTTGAGTCAGACTCAATCTCCGACCACCGCAGAAGATAGAGAATAGATGAAAGTCATACCCTATGCTTCAGCCATAGGTTCTATCATGTATGCAATGTTGTGTACCAGACCTGATGTATGCCTTGCTATAAGCATAGCAGGGAGGTACCGAAAGTAATCCCGTAGTGGAACACTGCACAGCAGTCAAGAACATCCTGAAATACATGAAAAGAACTAAGGATATGTTTCTCGTTTATGGAGGTGAAAAAGATCGTCGTAAATGGTTACGTCGATGCAAGCTTTGACACTGATTTGGATGACTCTAAGTCGCAAACCGGATACGTATTTTTATTGAATGGAGGAGCTGTCAGTTGGTGCAGTTCCAAGCAGAGCGTCGTGGCGGGATCTACGTGTGAAGCGGAGTACATTTCTGCTTCGGAAGCAGCAAATGAAGGAGTTTGGATGAAGGAGTTCATATCCGATCTAGGTGTCATACCTAGTGCGTCGGGTCCAATGAAAATCTTTTGTGACAATACTGGTGCAATTGCCTTGGCAAAGGAATCCAGATTTCACAAGAGAACCAAGCACATCAAGAGACGCTTCAATTCCATACGTCATCAAGTGTCGGAGGTGGACATAGAGATTTGCAAGATACACACGGATCTGAATGTTGCAGACCCGTTGACTAAGCCTCTTCCACGAGCAAAACATGATCAGCACCAAAGCTCCATGGGTGTTAGAATCATTACTATGTAATCTAGATTACTAACTCTAGTGCAAGTGGGAGACTGAAGGAAATATGCCCTAGAGGCAATAATAAAGTTATTATTTATTTCCTTAATTCATGATAAATGTTTATTATTCATGCTAGAATTGTATTAACCGGAAACTTATTACATGTGTGAATACATAGACAAAAACATATAGTCCCTAGTATGCCTCTACTTGACTAGCTCGTTAACCAAAGATGGTTATGTTTTCTAAGCATAGACATGTGTTGTTATTTGATGAACGGGGTCACATCATTAGGACAATGATGTGATGGACATGACCCATCCGTTCTTAGCATTATGATCGTGTCAGTTTCATTGCTACTGCTTTCTTCATGACTTATAGATGTTCCTCAGACTATGAGATTGTGCAACTCTCGAATACCGGAGGAACACCTTGTGTGCTATCAAACGTCACAACGTAACTGGGTGATTATAAAGATGCTCTACAGGTGTCTCCGAAGGTGTTTGTTGGGTTGGCATAGATCGAGATTAGGATTTGTCACTCTGAGTATCGGAGAGGTATCTCTGGGCCCTCTCGGTAATGCACATCATACGAAGCCTTGCAAGCAATGTGACTAATGAGTTAGTTACGGGATGATGCACTACGGAACGAGTAAAGAAACTTGTCGGTAACAAGATTGAACTAGGTATGATGATACTGACGATCGAATCTCGGGCAAGTAACATACCGATGACAAAGGGAACAACGTATGTTGTTATGCGGTTCGACCGATAAAGATCTTCGTAGAATATGTAGGAGCCAATATGGGCATCCAGGTTCCGCTATTGGTTATTGACCAGAGAGGTGTCCCGGTCAAGTCTACATAGTTCTCGAACCCGTAGGGTCCGCACGCTTAACGTTCGTTGACGATATAGTATTATATGAGTTATGTATGTTGGTGAAGGAATGTTGTTCGGAGTCCCGTATAAGATCACGGACATGACAAGGAGCTCCAGAATGGTCCGGAGGTAAAGATTGATATATGGGATAATAGTGTTTGGTCTCCGGAAGGGTTTCGGAATTCACCGGAAGGGGTTCCGGATGTTTCCGGAAATGTTTGGGTACGAGAACAGTTTATTTGGGCCAAAGGGGAAAGCCCACGAGGCTTTTGGAAAGTGCAAAAGGAAGTTTTGCGGAGACCAGAGGCTAGACGCCAGGAACCCTGGCGTCTAGGGGCTAGACGCCGGGAACCCTGGCGTCTAGCCTGGAGTCTGAGAAGGACTCTTGCTTTTTGGGCAAAACCGACTTTGAGGAGGCCTTTACTCAATGTTTCGACCCCAGGGCTCAACATATAAATAGAGGGGCAGGGCTAGCACCAAAGACACATCAAGAAACACCAAGCCATGTGCCGGCAACCCCGTCCCCTCTAGTTTATCCTCCGTCATAGTTTTCATAGTGCTTAGGCGAAGCCCTGCGGAGATTGTTCTTCACCAACACCGTCACCACGCCGTCGTGCTGCCGGAACTCATCTACTACTTCGCCCCTCTTGCTGGATCAAGAAGGCGAGGACGCCATCGAGCTGAACGTGTTCTGAACACGGAGGTGCCGTACATTCGGTACTTGATCGGGACGGATCGTGAAGGTGTTTGACTACATCAACCGCGTTGATAAACGCTTCCGCTTTCGGTCTACGAGGGTACGTAGACACACTCTCCCCTCTCGTTGCTATGCATCTTCTAGATAGATCTTGCGTGATCGTAGGCATTTTTTTAAAATTACCATGTTCCCCAACAATTCAGTCTACACGCGGACTCTTATAGCCTGCGTTGATCGCTCCTGGGCAGGAGTGCCCTAGCGTGCTTGGACTATGATGTCGCTCCAGCAGCGTCCTTCTTGGCCTTGCGTGACAAGACTCCGCTGCTAGGCTGTGCCGAAGTTGACACCGGCCGTACATGGAAACCGCACAGCCACAGTTTAATCGATGCAACCCGATCCCATCTCGTCCACGTCGCCTCATGCACCTCCTGTGCACCCATGTTGTGCCGCCGTGTAGCCCATCTATTGAACCCCATTACTTTCTCATCCTCAAATCAGCAACCACAAACTCTTCGAACCTTGCTCATGACACTAACTGTTACAATTAATCAAAAGCGCTAGTCGATCATTTGAGGACCAAGTAATCATACGAGTACGACACTGAGATTTGTTAACGAGGTTCACCGACATGGCTACATCCCAGGGGCCTAACTATGGTCGCTCCTCCTGATAACACCGCTACACTAACGCAACTCGGCCGCCCAAGCACCAGCACACACCTCCGTCTCCCCCTATGCGCATGTGCTATTATGTTGGCATGGGTTACATCGTGTGTCTACCTCACATTATATAATAGGCCTAGGATACAAGTGTCCTACTAGGACACGACTCCATACCCTGTAAACACAATACAACTCATAGTCAAACTATAACATATTGTGTACATAATATTTGACACAACTCCAACCAGACACATAGCCATTTATAATTAACCTCCAAGAAACACGAAGGCTCCATGTTCAATACCAAAGTATATGAGTATCAAGACATCTTGAGTTTTTCTGGTTTAAAAGGTCTACCGATTGGCAAATATTTTATAAATTTAACCCGAGGCAGACAAAGACAAAAAGAGACATGAATTTTGACGCCTGATCGTAAGGTTATAGGGTTAGATGAGACATTACTAAATCTTATCTAGATTTGATTCGGCAAATTCGTCATAATAAACTTGCAACTTGGTCAAAGAAGACATTTGTCGAGGGTGAAAGTGTAATCGGATCCAACAAGTTTGCCTGTTAAAGAGAGAAAAAACTACCTGCAAAAAAACATAAAACTCTTGTTATGGGAGATGGTCACATCGCGCATGACAAAATTTGCATTGAAAAAACAAAAGCAGGAGAAATGGCAAAATGGACAAGTATCGATAACCAAGGCCTTCTAACTAACTCCCCTTTTTCATCCCTCACTAAAAATAAAAGAGAGGACATATGTCCCGTACAGAAGGTGAACAACTCAGGCAAACAGAAAGGAAAAGAAAATCCAGCCCACCAAGCGCATTGCAACAGAGACAAACAATGACCAGTGTGCGCTCCTAGTAGTGCTGCTACGTTGATATTTAGGTATTAGTGTACCATTGTGCAGCTACGTTGAAATTTTCAAAACACTAGAATATTATTCGAGCCGTGTTTGTTAACCAGTCCTTGTATGAGATCGATTACGTAATACGTACGTACATACACATCTAAAGAAAGCATTCGATTCTTTGATTTAGTCTGTATTAGGCCGGCCGCAATTATACTGACGGGGGGCTAGCTAGCTAGGTAGTTTATTGATTCCCAGCAGAAAGACACACCGATGCATGCAGAGCACCCATCCATCCATGACCTCTTGTTTGTCATAAGATATTAAGGCTGGCCCACAGGTGCACACGCAACTTCGTTAATTTTTTCTTATATTGCACAACGATATAGGAGTATGAAATTGACCGGGGAGCATGCATCCAAGACCTCGTGTTCGTTGTAAGATATAGAACATATCCATGACGGGCCCATGCACATCACGATCCATTATAGCTTTCATTAAGTGTGTGAGGTCTACCTACAATGAGCGTAAATGATTTCCCTACGACTCGAACAACTTGCCGTCCTCGAGGCCAGCAATATTTAAAAAATCTTCAAACTAACAAGTGTAATGTCTCCTGCTAGTAGAGAGCTCTCCTGCCATATGTAACTACAGAGCACACATGCGACAACATAAGTACCATGGTTGGTTGTGTTTACGTTAATCTTTAATTCATGTAAAAAATAGTACAGAGGGCATTAAGCTATCAGTTTCTCATATGGCTATTTAAAAATGACAACCAGCAAAGATGGGGAAGACTTGCTCATGTGCGGCCAAAGTCTTGGTTTTAAAATGTCCATCTTGTACTTTCATAGGTCATCAGACTTGAGCAATTTCCTTCAAGGCTGCCATCCCTCGTTATTGCTAAACTGGTTATACACCAGGTTCAAATCGGCCATTCTAAAGTTATTTCCAGTAGACGACCATGCCAAGACAACTAATAATCAATTGTCTGTTTGAACAGGGAATCACCGCCGTATACTTGTTGGATGTCGGCTAACTATTCCCCCTTCCTTTTGCTTTGTTGTTGGGTGACAGTTTTTGTTGAGCAATTAATGGAAAGGGGGTTTAAGAAAGAAGTTTCTTTTTGCGAATAAGTTTAAGAAATCAATTTAGAGTCGATATTATTATGCGAAGCAGCATCTCCAAACCAACTAGGAAACGTTACCCCATAGCCAGTTCAAGAAAGGAACCTTATGTATACTAATACTATATGTCCTAGCCGGCCAATTATTAGGAAGAATCTGCTTGAAGTATTATATCCTTATCTAGTCCATTTACATTCCCAACCAAATAGCACAACATATTATCCCAACATGCATGTGCCTTGAACCCGAGCAGAACCAGACGAGATCTTATTGGGCTGGGTAAATTTGAGGTGAAAAAGCTAACTCTCATAATTTTGCATTGTTCGGCACTGCGCATTCATGTGCACAACGCACATCTATTGAATGAGGAAGTCTGGTTAATCATAGAGTATTAGTTAGGTTTGCCTGGTGCAAATTAATTCATTATAACCCACACAAATCATTCAATTTATATGATGTAATCTTAATTTGTTAACTGGAGTACACTCACTTAAATTTATGTCTGCAATTAAATTGGCTGAAATATTATGCTCGAATAGCCAAAAAATCAGTTTGTACAGAATGTAAGATCACCATCACAACTTTTTTGAGGAACCTTCCTTGATGGTCATGACGCTCTTGTGATCCTCATAGATAGAATGCAATCACCATCACAAGCTAACATGCTAGTCCCTCCGTTCTACCAAGGAAGGCATATAACTTTTGCCTCGAGTCAAACGGTGCAAAGTTTTAACAAGTTTGTAGGAAAAACTACCAACAACTATAATATAGTTAAATCTATAATAAAATCTACTTTTATATTATATCTATCTAGTATTGCAGTTGTTGGTATATTTTCATGTCAGCTTGGCAAATATTGCACCATTTGACTTGAGCAAAAAGTTATATGCCTTCCTTTTGAGAATGGAGGGAGTAGCTAGGTAGCTTTGCGAACATATTCTTTTGTGCCAGGTACACCCAAAAGGTTCAGAAATCATAAGAGAAACATTAGTTCAAATTGTGTTGCACTATATCAGCTCGTTGCTCCGGGAGAAAAGAGGAACAATGACTTTTAAGATTACTCGTGGAAAATAAATGTTATTTTCATTCTAGCCAGGCATTGGCTAAACCTCTTATACATATTTTCTAGTTTGTCCTATATATCCTCGTCGTTTACCCATCACCGTGAGAGGAGCAATAAAAGCCAATCGGTGGATATATATAGATCGAGTGTGGAAGATAAGATTTTTGTAGGTGTTGGTGCACTGATCCTAACCATATGATATGCTCCTCTCCATGTTCGACTAGAAATTCCAAGGACTCAATCGTCGTGATATACGTGTAGGAGAGCATATAAGTCAACTAAGTTAGTTGAGACTCAGTTGAGATTATTATATACTCAAATGACTCAGTTGATATTATTATATACTCAGTTGAGACTCAGTTGAGATTATTATTATTATATACCCAAATGACTCTAAGCATGCACTAGATCGCTAGCTTCAGGAAAATCGTCGCAATCGATTTAAGATCGCCGCTATCTCCTCTCGCTCGTTCTTCTTCTTTTCTTGGTCCTTTGGACAGCCTCTCCATGACGCCTGCATCATACACACACACACCATAACTGCATCGTAAGGAACCTCAAAAAGAGAAGCAAAATTCCATAGACTTAGAGCAAGTTTCAGCACACGATGTAAACGTGCATAATCAGTCAGTATACGAGCTAAATTTAACCAAATTTCTTCAGCCAAACTGATCAGATACTCAAATGACTTACCCATCCTGCGTCCGCTTTCGTTTTTTCTTGACACCACCTGGATTTGGTTGATCTTTGCTGCGCCGCCTGCACACCTCAGAATCACTAGCGCTACTACCGACGCTAGCATCCGTAACAGGATCCCTCGATAGTGCAAGTCTATCAAGAAGAGTTGCATCGAGTGAGGTTTCTTCTCTTAGCCGCTGTTTGAAATCTGCCAGCAAAACAACACCTGAAGAGATTGGTTGCAGCATACATGCAGGTGAAGGAAGACATTGAGCAAACAGCTACATCTTCCATCATACACTCACAGATGAAGTAAGAACTGGTAAAATCGTATTTTTATGAGCAGCCTAAAGACCGAGCAGTTGTCAAATTGGTCATGAGGCAGGAGGCAACCATAGAATTGTCAGACAGAACTGTTATACTTTGGACAAATTCGTCTCAAAGCCACAGCTTATCTGGCAAGCCATGAGCTCCCAGTAATAAATGCGAAAATTAAAGTGAACAATGGACACTTTAACAGGTAGAGCAAAATTTACAACAGCCAACAATTAACCAGACGAAGAAAAGTCGGAAAGGTAGAGTACAACAGGTAGAGCAAAATTTACAAGAGCAGCGGCTCCAAGCCTCCGTATCATCTTGCTCAACGACATCCGGTGGTGCTCGCATTTTTGTGTTCTGCTTTTTCCTTTTTTTTCATTTTTTTCATTTTTGTGCTCTGCTTATTCATTTCATTCCCTCCCGTGATCCACAAACCACCTGGACCTAGTCTTACTCCCGCCCGATGGATGCGCACGCATACGCACACCTCCGAGCTACGCACGCACACACGCTATCTGGACATGCCCCAGATAACGGCCATACCCAAGTTAGACCATGCCCAGATAGTGGTCGGACCATGGCTGGACACTCACACGCACGCACGCCACATGCTCGGCGTGGCCACGGACCGGCGCCCGAAAAGCTCACCACATACTCACACGCCCGTCATGGCTTATTTTCTAACATTCACCCCCTAAGCCACGACTACAGGAGCGCTGCCCCGACGTCATCTTGAACGCCTCCGACACGAGCCGTCGTTTGCTGATGCAGCAGTAGCCTGCAGTCCCATGCGACGCTGCCCCGCGTACCCGTGCCACGCGCCATTGTGCCTCCACGGTCGTCACGCCGAGCCGCCGCATCCTCTGCGCCACTGCGCAGGTCCTCCGTGACCTCCTCGCTTCCGCGACCGCCGTGCTCTTCGCACGCATGACATCACACCGTGATGTCTACTACGCAACCTTCTTCTTGTAGATGTTGTTGGGCCTCCAAGTGAAGAGGTTTATAGGACAGTAGCAAATTTCCCTGAAGTGGATGACCTAACGTTTATCAATCCGTGGGAGGCGTAGAATGAAGATGGTCTCTCTCAAATAACCCTGCAGCCAAATAACAAAGACTCTCTTGTGTCCCCAACACACCCAATACAATGATAAATTGTATAGGTGCACTAGTTCGGTGAAGAGATGGTGATACAAGTGTAATATGGATGGTAGATATAGGTTTTTGCAATCTAAAAATATAAGAACAGCAAGGTAGCAAGTGGCAAAAGTGAGCAAAAACGGTATTGTGATGCTTCAAAACAAGGCCTAGGGTTCATACTTTCACTAGTGCAAGTTCTCTCAACAATGATAACATAATTGGATCATATAACAATCCCTCAACGTGCAATGAAGAGTCACTCCAAAGTCACTGATAGCAGAGAACAAACGAATAGATTATTGTAGGGTACGAAACCACCTCAAAGTTATTCTTTCCGATCAATCCATTGGGCTATTCCTATAAGTGTCACAAACAGCCCTAGAGTTCATAGTAAAATAACACCTTAAGACACACATCAACCAAAACCCTAATGTCACCTAGATACTCCAATGTCACCACAAGTATCCGCGGGTATGATTATACGATATGCATCACAAAATCTCAGATTCATCTATTCAAACAACCACAAAGTACTTCATAGAGTGCCCTAAAGTTTCTACCAGAGAGTCAAGAAGAAAACGTGTGCCAACCCCTATGCATAGATTCCCAAGGTCACGGAACCCGCAAGTTGATCACCAAAACATACATCAACTGAATCAATAGAATACCCCATTGTGCACCACGAGTATCCCACACAAGACATACATCAAGTGTTCTCAAATCCTTAAAGACTCAATCCGATAAGATAACTTCAAAGGGAAAACTCAATCCATTACAAGAAGGTAGAGGGGGAGAAACATCATAAGATCCAACTATAATACCAGAGCTCCCGGTACATCAAGATTGTGCCAAATCAAGAACACGAGAGAGAGAGAGAGCGATCAAACACATTGCTACTGGTACATACCCTCAGCCCCGAGGGTGAAGTACTCCCTCCTCATCATGGAGAGCGTCGGGATGATGAAGATGGCCACCGGTGAAGGATTCCCCCTCCGGCAGGGTGCTGGAATAGGGCACCGATTGGTTTTTGGTGGAAACAGAGGCTTGCGGCGGCGGAACTCCTGATCTAGGTTCTGTTCTGGAAGTTTGGGGATACATAAGAGGTGTTGGCGTCGGGAACAAGTCAGGGGACGTGCCCTCCACCCTTGTGGTGGCCTCGGGACTCTTCTGGTCCATCTCCGATACTCCGTGGGCTTCTTGTGGTCCACAAATAATCTCCATAAATTTTTAGGTCAATTGGACTCCGTTTGGTATTCCTTTTCTGTAGAACTCAAAAACAAGGAAAAAAACAGAAACTGGCACTGGGCTCTAGGTTAATAGGTTAGTTCCAAAAATCATATAAAATGGCATATAAATGCATATAAACCATCCAAGATAGATAATACAATAGCATGGAACAATAAAAAATTATAGATACGTTGGAGACGTATCAAGCATCCCGAAGCTTAATTCCTGCTCGTCCTCGAGTAGGTAAAAGAAAAAAACAGAATTTTTGATGTGGAATGCTACCTAACATATTTATCCATGTAATTTTCTCTATTGTGGCATTAATGTTTAGATCCATAAGATTCAAAACAAAGGTCTAATATTGACATAAAAACGATAATACTTCAAGCATACTAACAAGGCAATTATGTCTTCTCAAAATAACATGGCCAAAGAAAGCTTATCCCTACAAAATCATATAGTCTGGCTATGCTCCATCTTCATCGCACAAAATATTCAAATCATGCACAACCCCGGTTTCAGCCAAGCAATTGTTTCATACTTTAGTATTCTCAAAATTTTACGCAATACATGAGCGTGAGCCAAGGACATAGCACTATTGGTGAAATAGAATGGTGGTTGTGGAGAAGACAAAAAGAGGGAGATAGTCTCACGTCAACTAGGCGTATCAACGGGCTATGGAGATGCCCATCAATAGATATCAATGTGAGTGAGTAGGGATTGCCATGCAACGGATGCACTAGAGCTATAAGTGTATGAAAGCTCAAAAAGAAACTAAGTGGGTGTGCATCCAACTTGCTTGCTCATGAAGACCTAGGGAGATTTGAGGAAGCCCATCCTTAGAATATACAAGCCAAGTTCTATAATGAAAAATTCCCACTAGTATATGAAAGTGACAAAATAGGAAACTCTCTACCATGAAGATCATGGTGCTACTTTGAAGCACAAGTGTGGAAAAGGATAGTAACATTGTCCTTTCTCTCCTTTTCTCTCATATTTTTGTTTGGGCCTTTCTTATTTTTTTATTTGGCCTTTTTTTATTTCCTCACATGGGACAATGCTTTAATAATGATGATCCACACTTCTATTTACTTACAACTCAAAAAATTACATCTCGATACTTAGAACAAAAACATGACTCTATTTGAATGCCTTCGGCGGTGTACTGGGATGTGCAATGAATCAAGAGTGACATCTATGAAAGAATTATGAAAGGTGGCTTTGCCACAAATACCCAACTACATGATCATGCAAATCAATATGACAATGACGAAACGTGTCATAATAAATGGAATGGTGGAAAGTTACATGGCAATATATCTCAGAATGGCTATGGAAATGCCATAATAGGGAGGTATGGTGGCTGTTTTGAGGAAGGTATATGGTGGGTGTATGGTACCGGCGAAAATTGCGCGGTACAAGAGAGGCTAGCAATGGTGGAAGGGTGAGAGTGCGTATAATCCATGGACTCAACATTACTCATAAAGAACTCATATACTTATTGCAAAAATCTATTAGTCATCGAAACCAAGCACTACGCCCATGCTCCTAGGGGAAGGGTTGGTAGGAGTTAACCATCGCGTGATCCCGAACTCCACACAAAGGATGACAATAAGAAAAAATACCTCATGCTCCAACTTTGTTACATAACGGTTCATCATACGTGCATGCTACGGGACTCACAAACCTCAACACAAGTATTTATCAAATTCATAATTATTCCACTAGCATGACTCTAATATCATCATCTTCATATCTCAAAACAATCATAAGGAATGAAACTTCTCATAGTATTCAATGCACTTTATATGAAAGTTTTATTATATCCCTCTTGGATGCCCATCATATTAGGACTAAATTCATAACCTAAGCAAATTACCATGCTGTTTAAGACTCTCAAAATAATATAAGGGAAGCATGAGAGTTCATCAATTTCTTCAAACTAAAACCACTGCCGTGCTCTAAAAAGATATAAGTGAAGCACTAGAGCAAATGACAAACTACTCCAAAAGATATAAGTGAAGATCAATGAGTAGTCGAATAATTATGTAACTATGTGAAAACTCTCTAACATTTAAGAATTTCAGATCTTGGGATATTATTCAAACAGAAAGCAAAATAAAATAAAATAAAATAAAATGACGCTCCAAGCAAAATACATATCATGTGGTGAATAAAAATATAGCTCCATGTAAGTTTAACGATGAACGAAGACGAAAGAGGGGATGCCATCCGGGGCATCCCCAAGCTTAGTTGCTTGGATCTTCCATGAATATTACCTTGGGGTGCCTTGGGCATTGATACATCTCCAACGTATCTATAATTTTTGATGTATTCATGCCATGTTTATAATATTTCTACATGATTTGGTTAGAACTAACCCGGACTGACGCTGTTTTCAGCAGAACTACCGTGGTGTTGTTTTTTGTGCAGAAATAAAAGTTCTCGGAATGCGCTGAAAATCAACGGAGATTTATTTTGGAGAATATAAAAAATTCTGGAACGAAAAGTTATCGAAGGGGAGTCCCGTGGGCCCCACGAGGGTGGAGGGCGCCCCCACCCACCTGGGGCGTGCCCTGTGCCTCATGGACTCTCCGTGGGGCCCCTGACTTGTTCTCGACGCCAACCTCTCCTATAAATCCCCAGACCTCCAGAAAATAACCTAGATCGGGAGTTCCGCCACCGCAAGCCTCCGTAGCGACCAAAATTCAATCGGGACCCCGTTCCGGCACCCTGCGGGAGGGGGGATCCATCACCGGTGGCCATCTTCATCATTCCGGCGCTCTCATGACGAGGAGGGAGTAGTTCACCCTCGGGGCTGAGGGTATGTACCAGTAGCTATGTGTTTGATCTCTCTCTCTCTCTCTCTCTCTCTCTCGTGTTCTTGATTTGGCACGATCTTGAAGTACCGCGAGCTTTGGTATTATAGTTGGATCTTATGATGTTTTTCCCACTCTACTCTCTTGTAATGGATTGAGTTTTCCCTTTGAAGTTATTTTATCGCATTGAGTCTTTAAGGATTTGAGAACACTTGATGTATGTCTTGCGTGGGATACTCGTGGTGACAATGGGGTATTCTATTGATTCACTTGATGTATGTTTTGGTGATCAACTTGCGGGTTCCGTGACCTTAGGAATCTATGCATAGGGGTTGGCACACGTTTTTGTCTTGACTCTCTGGTAGAAACTTTGGGGCACTCTTTGAAGTTCTATGTGTTGTTTTGAATAGATGAATCTGAGATTGTGTGATGCATATCGTATGATCATACCCACGGATACTTGAGGTGACATTGGAGTATCTAGGTGACATTAGGGTTTTGGTTACTGTGTGTCTTAAGGTGTTATTTTACTACGAACTCTAGGGCTGTTTGTGACACTTATAGGTAGCCCAATGGATTGATCGGAAAGAATAACGTTGATGTGGTTTCGTACCCTACAGTAATCTCTTCGTTTGTTCTCCGCTATTAGTGACTTTGGAGTGACTCTTTGTTGCATGTTGACGGATAGTTATATGATCTAGTTATATTATCCTTGTTGAGAGAATTTGCATTAGTGAAAGTATGAACCCTAGGCCTTGTTTCCTACCATTGCAATACCGTTTACGCTCACTTCTACCACTTGCTACCTTGCTGTTTTTATAATTTCAGATGAGAAAAACCTATATCTACCATCCTTGTTCTGCTGTCATGGTTTGGTTTGATGATGGGAAATCGAACTCATGATTCAGTAATTCAGCAGCTAATCCACCTAGGTGATTCACTAATTGCCTTTTATTTAAACTCTCGTTCTGCCTAACTGATGGGCTTGATTTGCCCTGCCTGATAGAAATTCATCATGCCATGAATTGCAGTCTTGAACTGAAGGCGAAACAATTAACTAAATATTTTTCAGCAAACTGCCCTTGTAACTGTACATTCACTTCATATTCCTGAGGCAAGTTATACTCAAAGCCACAAAATGTTGCAACCTATGGGCTATGACTGGAAATTAGATGAGCAATGCACAGCCATAACAGCCCAAAATTAAAACGGACGTGGTGCAAAGAAGAGGGATGACAATTGTAATACCTTTCATCAGTGAGCGTGGTTACATCCACTCAGCAAAAAATAAAACTTTGACCAACATAAGGGGCATCTATATATCTGCTAGTCGAGTTCGTCGCATCTTGTTAATCTAGACGAAGAAAAGCCGGAAAGATAGAGAACAACAGGTAGAGCAAAATTGACAAGAGCAGCAGCTCCAAGCCTCTGTATCATCTTGCTCAACGGCATCTGGTGGTGCTTGCACTAGATCGCTAGCTTGAGGAAAATCGTCGCAATCGATTTATGATCGCCGCTATCTCCTCTGGCTTGTTTTTCTTCTTTTCTTGCTCCTTTGCACAGCCTCTCCATGACGCCTGCATCAGACAAAAACATACCATAACTGCATCGTAAGGAACTTCGAAAAGAGCAGCCAAGTTCTGAAAAATAGAGCAAGTTTCAGCACAAGATGTAACCGCGTATAGTCAATCAGTATGAGCTAAATTCAATCAAACTTCTTCAGCCAAACTGATCAGATACTCAAATAACTTACCCATCATGTGTCCGCTTTCGTTTTTTCTTGACACCACTTGGCTTTATTGGCTGATCTTTGCTGTGCTGCCTGAACACCTTGGAATCACTACTATTACAACTGACGGTACAATCCGCATCAGGATCCCTCGATAGCGCAAGTCTATCAAGAAGGATTGCATCAAGTGAGGTTTCTTCTCTTAGCCGTTGTTTGAAATCTTCCAGCAAAACAACACCTGCGAAAAGCAAAGCGCAAGCATTAATTAGCGTGTTGTTGGTCAGCAAAGAGATTGATTGCACCATACATGAGCAGCCTACAGACCGGGGAGCTATCAATTTGGTCATGAGGCAGGACACCTGGGTGCATAAACATTTGATTAAGCTGCATTTGTCTGAAGACCATTATGTACTGCAACTCTGAGTCAGGAAAAATCCCCTATGCAATGAATTCATAGCTGTGCTCAAAATCTGTCCCTTTGGCACACAAATTCAGATCATTGTGAATAACAGAACCAGCTGAATGTCCTAACATGACATGGCAACAAACTAACTAAATTTGCACGTTAGACCAGCACACCATTAACACAGATTTTTCTCTAATTGCTGCTGTTGTTGCTGCGGGGAGGTGCGGCGGAGCAATAGAAGCAGAGGGAGTAGTACCGAGGGCACGCAGGGTGCGCAGATCGAAGGCGTCGGCGAGGTGGGGGCGGCCGGACGTCTCCGCCCGCTTCACGGCCAGCAACTTCAGGCTGACGAGCAAATCCTGCACCACCATCACCACCACCGCGGCACCATTAAAACATGTCGTAATAAAGGCGAGAAATTGAGAGCGAGGAGAAGGGCGGCGTCACTGACGAGCTCGGACTCGGAGAGGGCTGCGAGCCAGCGCGACTCCTCCTCGGTGCTGGCGCTGCTCTCTGCGTCCACTGGAGGAGAGGGTGGGGTGTCGCCGGCGGCGGGAGGCGCCATGAGGGGGAGGAAGAGGGGACGAAGACGGTGTGGGAGCGAGGAGGTTTGCTTGTGGGTCATCTTAGCTGGGTGTTCGTGGGCTTTGGTGGGCTAACAGGCCCAACTTTATTAAGTCTCTCGCCAGACTACGAAGCTCATGGAGACGCCACGGGCAATCCCTGTTTGACGCTCGTAAGCGTCAAAAGGACGAGCCTTCGCTGAAGCGTGAGCTCCCTCTCCACAAGGTCGCGAGGCTGTTTCATCTCTTTTCTGTTTCTTTTTGATCTTTTTTTGTTTCTGTTCCTATTTCTTTTCTTTTGTGTTCTTCTTTTTTCCTTTTTTTTCTTTTATTTCATTTTATTCCTTTTTTGTGTGTTATACAAAATTTATTGCGTGTTTATAAAAAAATGTTCATCGTATATTTAAGGAATGTTCACCCTATATTACGAAAATGTTCAACGTATTTTTTAAATGTTCATTGTGTATTTGAAAACTCTTCAGCGCATATCACAAAATGTATTTAAATATTTGTTCGGCGTATATCACCAAAATGTTCAGTGCGTATTTAAATATTGCTCAACCTATATCGCAAAAATGTTCGGTGTGTATTTTTTAAAATTGTTCAACGTATATTAAAAAAATTCAATACATATTTAAAAAAATTCATCATATATAAATTTCCATAAACGTTTGGAATTTTATAAGTGTGTCCATGTTTTTCAAAAATTTGTCCACTGTATATAAAAAAAATTCATCAAGTATCAAAAACATTTTCAGTGCGCATTTGAAAATAAGTTCACCATATATTAAAAATGTTCAGTCGGTATTTGAAAAAAGTTCAGTGTTTGTTTACTGAGAAAAGTTCAGCTTATTTTAAAATTCATTTCTTTAAAAAATTGTTCACATTTCAAAAAAATGTTGTTCAACATTTCAGAATTAGTTACTTACTGCGCTAGTTCTTACTGCTAATTAGTCACCAAACACCGTCAGCTCGAGTGGTTATCAACGCGCCCACGAAACCGGAAAGGGGCAGCGTCACTGACGAGTTCGGGCTCGGAGAGGGTTGTGAGCCACTGCGACTCCTCGTGCTGGCGATGCTCTCTGCGGTCAGAGGAGGAGGTGGGGTTTCGCAGGCGGCGGGTGGTGCCCTAAGGAGAAAGATGGGAAGCAGACGTGTGGGAGCGATGTTTGCTTGTGTGTCTTCTTTGCTTGGTCTTTGTGGGCTTTGGTGGGCTAACAGGCCCAACTTGATTGAGTCTTTCACCTGAATATGAAGCCTGATTAGGAGAGACCAATAGACCAATAATAGACGGGACGCGGCTGTTCTGATCCCGAGCTTATGTGAGCTCATATGAACAGTAAAATCAAAACAATAGAAGAAATTCAAAAACTCTGAATTTCTTGTCAAACATTGACAAATGTTTTGATTGGTTTTCTTAATTTCAATTTTACTGTTCATCCAAGTTTACATGAACTCGGGATCAGAACAACACTTACACACTAGACGTTGCTATACAATTGTTGAAACTAAGAGTGCAGTAGCAACTATACTCTGCGATGATGAAGGAAAGTTTCTTGATGCGTCAATTCTGGTCATTGACAGAGTGCTGGATCCGTCTTGTGTTGAGGCTGTTGCGTGTCAAGAGGGCTTGTGTTGTTCCAAGATATCCAGCGAGGCCCAGCGATCATTGCTTCGGATTGCGTAAGAGCGATAAGAGGGACAAAAGAAGGAAGTAAAGGAGAGGGTGTAACCATCATATAGCAGGCCAATGGGCCTGTGCTTCGCGGGCCAGCACAAGAGCTTGGATTGTATTGGTCCTGGCCTGGCACACGGCCAAACTGGCCATGCCTGGCCCACGGCCCACATAGAGCCTTGCTCGGGCGACGCCCGCGTGTCGTCACGGCACGGTCCAGTTTTCTTTTCAAAATCTAAGGCCCATCCACTAGTGCAGAACAGGCCTTTATCACCGGTTCGTAAGGGCATTTAGTGCCGGTTCTGCAACCGGCACTATGGAGTGGAGACTAAAGGCCCCGTTTGGGGGGGTTGGTTTTAGTTTTTATTTTTCCATTAATTTTGTGTTTTTCATTTAATTCTTTTTTGTTTGCTGGTATTTTACGATACTACATATTGTACACGTTATGCATATATATAAATAGATTTTCTTGTAGAACCGATCATATATATATATATATATATATATATATATATATATATATATATAATCGAATGTCTCACAACCACCATTAATTATTCTCTCACACACACACACACACACACACATATATATATACACACAATTTCTCCTACATGTTGCCTTGGTGCCTTCGGAGCACGATGACAAGTGGTTCATGGGGCGGTAGCGGGTAATAGTATTCTCCTTTGGAATCTATGACCTGGTCGAGCAAAAATCCAGCTATTTCCTCTTGAAGTGCTCGTATGCGCTCCTCTGATAGGAACTTGTCCGGCACCTCTTTGAACTGTTAAGAAGGAGATCAATATGCATGTGTATTAGTTGTGTGACTAGATATCGACAATCATGTAAGATTTGTGAATAGTGTTCTGGCAAACGTACCCAGTCCTGTCTATCAGATCTGCTCCTTTCGGACGCCATCATGCGAATGTTCTCGCAAACGTAGTATGCACACACTTCAGTCCCCGGCGCCTGCTTCAGGGCCTTTACGACAATAGAATTTAATCAGATAATAATTAATCAAGCATGTTAATTAATTAATGGTATTGAAACAAGAATTAAAGAGACGGTAGCAAGCTAGCTAGTACTACTTAATTACTTACCTTGGGTCGATACCAACATAGCTTTTGTCGCCATTTTCCTGGAGTCACCTTGATGTACTTTGCCCAAGCCCTGCCCGCCGGCAAAGAAAATTAATAAAGGGGTTATTAAAAATAGTTTATATCAGGAAATGACGAACTAAATAGGCCGAGATATAGTTAATAATGATTGAAATAACCTGTCGACTATCCCCTTCACGATGCTGTAGTCACTAATTTTTTTAAATAGTGAGTCCAGTACTTCAACTTTTCCTTCGTCAACTTTAATGTCTAACAAGATCCAGTGGAAGCTGCATGCGCATACGTTTGCATGTATAAATTAAGCGGGCATGTGCATAACACTAATCAACTATAGCCCTAAACCCTATACACTTATTAACATCTAGCTAGTAAGCAAAAACAGAATTTGTAGTACAAGACAGTGTGACTCACTCGAAGTTGTAAGGAAGTAGTATATCTTCATTGCTATTGAGGCGCTTCAAGAACTCTAGCATTCATTTCTCTACATCTTGTCTACACCATTCCAATTTCCATGTGTATTCATTAACGGTATTTGGGTAAATGAACCCAATGCCATAGCGTCCAGCTTTTTTCATTTCATACATCTTCATCCTGCATAATACCACAGAAAAGAATATATAGTGAGGATATATAATTACATGTAATTAATGATCAATCAATGAGCACTAGAGCTAGCTTGAGACTTAAATTACAGAAAGAAATCACTTACAGACAATAGCAACTGACGATAGATTTGTCGAGTGCATCTTGATTGAATAACTGAAATAGTACTGAATACTCAATGGCCAGAGCTTTCTTATGGACGTAATGATCTTCCTCGACTTGCACCATGAGGGACTCTCGATTGGAAATCTTGGTAATTTTCATGTACCAATCATGCAATTCATACATTCTCGTTGGGAGGTTCTTGACCTCCTCGGGCTCGACCAAAGGTTGGCCCCGGAAATATTTTCGTTTTATTTCCTCCTCTCTAAGCGGAGGCATGGGCTCAATCTCGAGGAGTTGTCCAACAGTGATCTTGAGCATTTCAGCCTGCATTATATGCTCCTCGGTTATTACCACATCGCCCAGCTCGGGAATGTAAACGGTTTGCCCACAATAATATTGGGCGCGCGTACTCTCATGTGTTGTTGGCACAACAAGCGGGGGGGGGGGGGGGGGGGGTCGATTGCGCCGCCTGTTCTCCCAGCTGGGGAACGGTTTTCCCGCATTTTTTGACAGCTGCTTGTTGGCTCGAGCTCGAGCTCGCTTCTTTCTGTAGTCGTGCTCGATGCACCTTCTTGATTTGGCACTCATAGTCTGAGTCAACAGGCTTGGGAGCTGGTGGTCTAGCCATACGAATGAAGTGGTCAATCTTTTCCTCAGGCACTTTCTCCCTCGGCGGCGTTGCTGGTTTCGGTCGAAAATGAGCGTCCACTTCGGCCCGCACTATTGCATCGTTTTGCTCCTCGGTCATGTCGTAAGGCCTCTGAGGAAGAGGAGCGAGGCTGCTTGGACCATATTTATATCGCTTGTCTCCGCCTGTACTTTCTGTAGTACCTCGACTCGTACCGCTACGCACCATAGCTGCGGCGTGTCTCTTCTGCGATTGCTTAGGCGGCGGAGACGGCTGACGTGGCTTAGTTGGAGCAGGAGGAGTGGCCTGACGCTGTGCCGGACTTGAAGCAGGAGGTGTGGCCTGACACGGTGTCGGACTTGAAGCAGGAGGTGTGGCCTGACGCTGTGCCGGACTTGAAGTAGGAGGTGTGGCCTGACACGGTGGCGGACTTGGAGGAGCGGGAGTCTGCTGACATGGTGGCGGACTTCGAGGAGGAGTCGGCAGACGCGGTGTCGGTGGACTTCGAAAGATGATGCAATCCTTTTTCACATAGGATGAAACGATGTATGGCCTCTCCCAGTGTTTGCTCGTCGTCACCTTCAGGAATGTCAAGCTCTAGCCCCGAATATGGGCCCACCACCTCATCAACCAAGACACGAGCATAGCCCTCTGGAATCGGGGCGCAATGGAAGGTTGCTTCGGGGGTAATTGTAAAAGCAACGGCGTTTGCCACCTTCATGGATGTGTTCCTCATTTTGTAGTGTAGCTCACGGTTAGTGTTCTCTATGATCTCATCCACAGGGTATGTATCCAGCAGTGCGTCGCCCGGGGCGGAACCAACGCTGCTTCTCGGCATGGATGAGACGGTGCTATCCAATGCTGGATGATCATCCGCTTGCTGCTACCGCTGCTGAGACCCCCTTTCCTGGCTAAGTGAGTCGATCTGCTGCTGCTGCTGCTGCTGGAATTTGAGTGCCAAGTCCGCGTGCCATGCTTCTAGGCCTTGAAGGCGTTCCGCGTCCTGCTTCCTCTGCTCCTCCTCCAGCTTCCTCTTCTTCTCCTCCTCCATCTTCTTTCTTGCACGAGTCCTGTAGTCGTCGTTCCATTCCAAAAAGCCCTCATACCAGGGAATAACGCCCTTGCCTCGTGTTCTTCCCGGGTGTTCAGGATTTCCCAGGGCGCGCGTAAGCTCGTCGTTCTCTCTATTGGGCGTGAACACCCCCTTTCGAGCATCTTCTATTGCGTCAAGTAACTTTTGTTCTGCTCCGTTAGACTTGCCTTCTTTGAAACCAGGCCTGTCTTCGGATCCAACGCCCCCCATGCGCATAGAACCAAGTTCTGCACCTGGGGGGCCAGCTCCTAGTAACCGGAGTGACCCCTGCATCCTCCATCTCTTGCTCAGACTTATCCCACTTAGGCATTGCCACCGCGTAGCCACCTGGACCCAGCCTATGGAACTGCGTCTTTTTTGCGGCATTGGCCTTGTTTTTTCTCGACCGTTCCTTAGATAATTCTGATTCCTTGAATTTCACGAAAGCGGGCCAGTGTTCTCTTTGCTTCTCCACTGTTCCCTTGAATTTTGGAGTCTTCCTTTCTGCAGCGAGGTAGTTGGCCCATACAGTTTTCTTGTGGGTGTTGAATGCAATTGCCATCTTCTTAAGAGCAGCGTCCTTGACTTTCTGCACATCTGCATCAGTGAAATAATCTGGTAGGGTGAAATGTTCCATCAGAGATTCCCAAAGCTTTTGTTTTGCTCTGTCGTCGACCCAAGTAACATCCGGGCGTTTAGTTTTTGGCTCTTTCCATTCTTGAATGGAGATCGGGAGTTGGTCCTTCACAAGAACTCCGCACTGACGAACGAACTTGCTCGCAATGTTCTTAGGCGTGAGGGGTTCGCCACTAGCTTTGATGGAATCGATGTTGTACTTTACACCCTCCTTCAACTTTTTGCTCGGGCCGCGCTTTGTCCTGCTCTGTAGAAGCAGATTTGCTCGATCCGGAGGGCTGAAAGAAGAAAGATCGATTCATTAATATATCTTCAAATAAAAAAACATGTGATGATCACTAGATGCCTGCTAGGGCTGCGTATGATCTCGAACAGAGCCTCTTCTCCCTCTCTGCCGGTATTGTCTGCCATAGCTTTTATTTAACTAATACAGAAGAAATATAAAACAATTTAGTATTCAAATTACAATGCATGGATGCAATCAATAAGGAAAAACTGAATCATATAGTACATAATATGCATCGACTCGAATAATATATAATCTTGAATACATCGTCTCGAATAATATATAATCTCGAATACATCGTCTCGAATAATATATAATTTCAAATACATCGTCTCGAATAATATATAATCTCGAATACATCACTGGCTAGGTAGCTAATAAAGATCGAATACTATAGAAGAATCTAGGCCACTCGCGGTTCCTGGGGCGCGGGCGGTGGACACCCAAAGACAAGGAACCATCACAGGATCATATCTCCGGTCATCTGCCCAAAGAACCTGCCAGGTATTGGAGAACCTGACGTCCATAGCAGCCATGTAGCGATGGACGTGCTCGTCCTCCTCCCTGACATGACGACGCACCACCTCTGGCGGGGCCGGCTTCCTCTGCACCGAATGTGGCCCACACGAACGCCACCAAAGGAGATCAGGATCGACGACGGGACCCGAGGCCGGGTTCCTCACCAAGCGGCGCGCCCCTCCAGGTAGCACCTCCCAGTGCCAGCCCAGCGGAGCCCAATCCCGGACATGGGTCAGCCGGACGTCGTCGCGAACGGGTCGACGGCGAGGATGCAGGCCGGGCATCGTCGAGAACAAATACTATATGCCCGCAAAAAGTAACATTTTTTAAATGATTGGATTGTGATAACTAAAATTCTATATGCAAATTCTAACAATTTGACATTAATCTAATTCATCTAACTAAAACTAATTCTAAAATTTCTAACATTTCTATATATATAACTAATATTTCTATAACTAAAAAACAGAAAAATTGCTAATGTTTCTATAAATATTTCTATAACTTAAAAACAGAAAAATTTCTAACATTTCTCTAAATATTTCTATAACAAAAAACAGAAAAATTTCTAACATTTCTCTAAATATTTCTATAACTAAAAAACAGAAAAATTTCTAACATTTCTAATAATATTTCTATAACTAAAAAACAAAAAAAATTCTAACATTTCTATAAATATTTCTATAACTAAAAACATAAAAATTACTAACAATTTTACAACTAATTAACAATGTGTATCTGTGTGTGGACATGGCGGCCGGGGCAGGCGCTCACCGGCGAGGCGAGGCGACGGGGGGGCGGCGATGGGGACGGCGACGGGCGGCGATGACGCGGATGGCGACGATGGGGACGGGGACGGGGCGGCGACGAGGGCGTCGACGAGGGGTGGCGACGGGGGCGGCGACGGGGGGCAGCGGGCGACTGGGCAGAGGAGAAGAAGCAGATGAATACTGATGAAATTTCTAAGTGCTGCTTATTTAGGATGGGCCTTTAGTACCGGTTGGAGCCACCAACCGGTACTAAAGGTCAAATTTGGCCAGCCCAAGCGGCGGGAAGGGCACCCCTTTAGTACCGGGTGGTGGCACCAACCGGTACTAAAGACCCCCCCTTTAGTACCGGTTAAAGCCACCACCCGGTACTAAAGGGTGTGCGCTGCCAGGCGAGGGGCGCAGAAGTTTAGTCCCACCTCGCTAGTTGAGGAGCGCCAGGACCAGTTTATAAGCCCCGACGCGGGCACTGCATTGAGCTCCTCTCAATAGCAGGCCTTCTGGGCCTACCTCTCCTACTCTGCCCGTGGGCCTACTGGGCTTGCGGGCCTGCATCCTGGCCCAACTACAGGTTGGGTTTCTAGTCGTATGCAGGCCGCTCTGGCCCAGTAGGTGGGCTTTTTTATTTTCTTATTTTTTTGCTTTATTTATTTTTGGTTTATTTATTTTTGAGTTGTTTTTTGCTGTATTTAGAGTTTCTTTGGGAATATTTTTGCTTTAGGTACAAAAAATTACAGACTTTCTGTTAGTGCCGGTAGTTTACAAATTTGAATAGTTTACATTTTGAATTATTTGAAATTTGTGTGAATCACTAGTTTGTGAATAACTTAACTTTGAAAATAGATTTTCAGTGATTCTTTTTTCTTATGTTTAATATTAGTGTGTTTTATCATTATATTCAATTTGGTAATGCTTAGGTTATTTAAAAAATGAAATCCCTTTGTAACGGATGAGTTTTCGTCCGAAACCCTGATACTTCGAAAGAGATTGTCCATTTTATACACGAAGTGCATCCAGTTTTTGCGGTAACCCTCTCTACTTTTTTGCACATGCTATGTGGGGGAAATTATGATACCATGCCAACTTTCAACCTTTTCTGAGTTCATTTGAAATGTTTTTCAATTTCAGGGTCATTTAGCTGAAAAAAATCAGTAAATGCATGAAAGAATTTGTTTGCACATAAAATTTCTTCGCGTTTCAAATGCCAAAACACATAACTACCCTAACTATTACAGAGATTCCCTCCTGGGTGTGAAACACAGAAGAAATTGATGATAGTGAAGCCGATCACATCCCAGATCTTTGGGTGTGAAACTTTTTCTTCGCGTATGTCCCTTTGCGCCGTAGCCATGGAAAATCTTCATCATTTAACTGGATGCTCGGGTCAATATTCACTGTGAATGGAGCAATTTCATCAAACTTTCATAATCTTCTGACATGTCTATCTTGTCATCCACTCCCACGATGTTTCTCTTCCCAGAAAGAACTATGTGGCGCTTTGGCTCATCGTATGATGCATTCGCTTCCTTATCTTTTCTTTTTCTCGGCTTGGTAGACATATCCTTCACATAGAAAACCTGTGCCACATCATTAGCTAGGACGAATTGTTCGTCTGCATACGCAAGATTGTTGAGATCCACTGTTGTCATTCCATACTGCGGGTCTTCCGTTACCCCATATCGTGTCATATTGACCCATTTGCACCGAAACAAAGGGATCTTCAAATCACGTCCATAGTCAAGTTCACATATCTCCTCTATGTAACCATAATATGTTTCCTTTCCCGTCTTGGTTGTTGCATCAAAGCGGACACCACTGTTTTGGTTGGTGCTCTTCTTATCTTGGGCGATCGTGTAAAATGTATTACCATTTATCTCGTACCCTTTGAAAGTCATTATATTCGAAGATGGTAACTGGGACAGCGAGTACATGTCATCTTCAATAGAGGCGTCATGCATGGTACGTGTCTGCAACCAGCCGGCGAAACTCCTGGTTTGTTCACGTGTAATCCTGTCATTAGACCGCTCCGGGTGTTTGGAGCGTAAAAAATTCTTGTGTTCGTCCATATACGGAGCCACCAAGGCGGAATTCTGTATAACTGTGTAGTGTGCTTCAGTGAGAGAATGTCCGTCCATACATATTTTTTGATTCCCTCCTAGCGTGCCTTTTCCATCCAGTCTGCCCTTATGCGGCGATTCAGGAACACCAACCGGCTTAAGGTCAGGAATAAAGTCAATACAAAACTCAATGACCTCCTCATTTTCATGGCCCTTGGAGATGCTTCCTTCTGGCCTAGCACGGTTATGAACATATTTCTTTAAGACTCCCATGAACCTCTCAAAGGGGAACATATTGTGTAGAAATACAGGACCCAAAACGCTAATCTCTTCGCATAGGTGAACTAGGACGTGCGTCATGATGTTGAAGAAGGATGGTGGGAACACCAACTCGAAACTGACAAGACATTGCACCAAATCATTCTCTAACCTTGGTATGATTTCTGGACCGATTACCTTCTGAGAGATTGCATTGAGGAATGCACATAACTTCACAATGGCTAATCGAACGTTATCCGGTAGAAGCCCCCTCAATGCAACCGGAAGCAGTTGCGTCATAATCACGTGGCAGTCATGAGACTTTAGGTTCTGGAACTTTTCCTCTACCATGTTTATTATTCCCTTTATATTCGACGAGAAGCCAGACGGTACCTTAATACTGAGCAGGCATTCCAAGAAGATTTCCTTCTCTTCTTTGGTAAGAGCGTAGCTGGCATGACCCTGATGTATGCCGTCTTTTCCATGCATACGTTGCTGGTCCTCCCGTGCCTCAGGTGTATCTTTTGTCTTTCCATACACGCCAAAGAAGCCAAGCAGGGTCACGCAAAGATTCTTCGTCACGTGCATCACGTCGATTGCAGAGCGGACCTCTATATCTTTCCAATAGGGCAGGTCCCAAAATATAGATTTCTTCTTCCACATGGGTGCGCGTCCGCCAGCGTCATTCTGAACAGGTTGTCCGCCAGGACCCTTCAAAGACTACCTTCAAATCCTTGACCATATCATGTACATCAGCACTAGTACGGTGGCGAGGCTTCGTCCGGTGATCCGCCTCACCTTTGAAATGTTTGCCTTTCTTTCTTACGGGATGCCTGCTCGGAAGAAATCGACGATGTCCCAGGTACACATTCTTCCTACAATTGTCCAAATATATACTGTCGGTATCATCCAAATAGTGCGTGCATGCGCGGTATCCATTGTTTGTCTGTCCTGAAAGGTTACTGAGAGCAGGCCAATCATTGATGGTCACGAACAGCAAGGCCTTTAGGTCAAATTCTTTCCCCATGTGCTCATCCCACGCATGTACACCTGTTCCATTCCACAGCTGTAAGAGTTCTTCAACTAATGGCCTTAGGTACACATCAATGTCGTTGCCGGGTTGCTTAGGGCCTTGGATGAGCACTGGCATCATAATGAACTTCCGCTTCATGCACAACCAAGAGGAAGGTTATACAAACATAGAGTCACATGCCAGGTGCTATGGTTGCTGCTCTGCTCCCCAAAAGGATTAATGCCATCTGCGCTTAGACCAAACCATACGTTCCTTGCGTCATCTGCAAACTCCTTCCCGTACTTTCTCTCAATTTTTCTCCACTGTGACCCATCAGCGAGTACTCTCAACTTTCCGTCTTTCTTACGGTCTTCTCTGTGCCATCGCATCGCCTTGGAATGTTCTTTGTTTTGGAACAAACGTTTCAACCGTGGTATTATAGGAGCATACCACATCACCTTGGCAGGAATCTTCTTCCTGGGGCGCTCGCCCTCGACATCACCAGGGTCATCGCGCCTGATCTTATAGCGCAATGTACCGCATACCGGGCAAGCGTTCAAATCCTCGTACTCACCGTGGTAGAGGATGCAGTCATTAGGGCATGCATGTATCTTCTGCACCTCTAACCCTAGAGGGCAGACAACCTTCTTTGCTTCGTACGTACTCTCGGGCAATTCGTTGTCCTTTGGAAGCATATTCTTTATCATTACCAGCAACTTTCCAAATCCCTTGTCAGATACATCATTCTTTGCCTTCCATTGCAGCAATTCCAGTGTGGTGCCCAACTTTTTCTTGTCAGCTTCGCAATTCGGGTACAACAATTTCTTGTGATCCTCTAACATGCGCTGCAACTTCTTCTTCTCCAAATCACTTGCGCAGTTTCTCTTTGCATCGGCAATGGCCCGACCTAGATCATCAGCGGGCTCATTTGATGCCTCTTCTTCAGCTTCTTCCCGCATTGCCGGCTCAGCTTCTTCCCCCATTGTTGTATCATCGTATTCAGGGAACCCATGGCCAGGATAGTTGTCGTCGTCCTCTTCTTCTTCATTGTCTTCCATCGTAACCCCTCTTTCTCCGTGCTTGGTCCAAACATTATAGTGGGGCATGAAACTGGACTTAAACAGGTGGACGTGAATGGTTCTTGACGTAGAGTAATTGTGATCATTCTTACAGACTAAACATGGACAAGGCATAAAACCATCTGCCCGCTTGTTTGCCTCAGCCGCAAGCAGAAAAGTTTGCACGCCATTAATGAACTCGGGAGAGCATCGGTCATCGTACATCCATTGTCGGCTCATCTTCGTTACACAACACCGAATAGACCAAATTAATACAAGTTCATACATAAAGTTCATACAAGACTTAAATGCAACAAACAAATAACTCTCTAACTAAAGAATTTGAATGCAACAACAAATGCGATCAAGATCGCAACTAAGGTAACAATTGATCCAACAACATAATGATATCAAGCCTCACTATCAATGGCATATTTTCTAATCTTTCTAATCTTCAAGCGCATTTTCTCCATCTTGATCTTGTGATCATCGACGACATCGGCAACATGCAACTCCAATTCCATCTTCTCCCCCTCAGTTCTTTTCAATTTTTCTTTCAAATACTCGTTTTCTCTTTCAACTAAATTTAACCTCTCGACAATAGGGTCGGTTGGAATTTCCGGTTCACAAACCTCCTAGACAAAAATATCTATGTCAACTTGATGGGCATAATTTGTTATAAACACGAAATGCAACAACTAGTTTTAAAAGAGAATATACCACATCCGAATCATAACAAGGACGAGGGTCGACGGGGACGGATATCAAAACCATGGCACTATGTATAACAAACAACGTACGGGTAAGATAATTATACGAGTAACTATATATCCAAATCACACAAACATCAATTTGGTAATGTAAAACATTCATGAACAAGAGGCTCACCACAAGGTGGTGCCGGCGACGGAACGGTGCGGGCGATCGACTGTGGTTACGACGGAGATTTAGAAGGCACTAAGTAAACCACACCTACATATGCAAACTAAGTGTTAGTTTTGACCACAAATTGTATATAAATCAAATACTAGCACATATATTTTCTACCAAATTACTAAACTCATAAATTAATCACTATACAAAGCATTGCAAGAGCTAATCTAGCAATGAGAGATGAAAGGACAAAGTTGCTAACCTTTGTGATCATTTGAATGGATGGGGGCCTTCAAATCTTGACAAATTTTGGGCAAAATGTGTGATGAGCTCGAGAGGAAGAGGGGAAGAACAGAGAGGAGAGAGGAAAGGGAAGAACAGAGCGAGCTCGGGTGGACGAAGGGTTTATGTAGGACGACCTTTAGCACCGGTTCGTGCCATGAACCGGTACTAAAGGTGCTGGAGGGGCCCCGGACTGACAACATCCTGCCACCACTCACTTTAGTACCGGTCCGTGGCACGAACCGGTGCTAATGGTCGGCCACGAACCGGTACTAATGAAAGCGGCTGGCTAGCCGTTGGAACCGGCAGTAATGCACACATTAGTGCCGGCTCAAAAGCAAACCGACACTAATGTGCTTGACATTTGACCCTTTTTCTACTAGTGATCTCTTTTCTTTAGAATTTGAGCCCTAGATGGCCCAAACAGCCCCAAGGGCGGAAAAGCACACGAACCGGTCCCTTTAGCTCATATGTCGTGCTGAGGGCGCGAGGCAAAGCACGGGCGCCGGCCCGCTTATGTACGAGCCTAAACATGCCTTGTCGTGCCATGCCCGTTTGGCCAGGTCTGCTCGTAATTAGTGTTCTAAAAAAATGCTTTTGATCATCCAAGGACTCACTCGCTTGCTCGTTGAATATGAGGAGCAAAGGGGCGTGTGGAATGGTCCAGTGGATACGGTGGGGATATACAACTGGCTAACTGCAGTGCATTGCGGATAGGAGTTCTGACAACCAATTATTGGAGAGCCTAGAAAGTATGAGAAGCAAAGGGATGTGTGGAATGGTCCTGTGGATACGGTGAGGATATACAACCGGCTAACTGCAGTGCATTGTGGATAGGAGTTCTGGCAACCAATTATCGGAGAGCCTAGAAAGTATGAGGAGCAAAGGGGCATGTGGAATGGTCCTGTGCGCCGGAAGTTATCTGAAAATTAGCGCCGATGTTGCATACAATGATGACCAGGGAAAGGGAAGCATGGTTGCTATCGTGCGCGACAGCCGACGGAAGTTTATGGCAGCATCATCCAAGGTAGCTATAGACAGATTCATGGAAGAAGCTTACATCCTCCGAGTGGGACCAAGTCTAGTGCAACTTTATGGGTTCAACAAGTTCATCCTTCGGTCTAGCAACTTGCTATCCAAGTATACATTGCTCGCTAGAGGTCACTCGTGAACATCCTTAACGGCTATTTTGTATGCCAGCATATTACTTTCGTATGGAGTTGCAAAGATCGCATTTGAAGATTGTCCGAGGGAAGCTAATTGTGTAGTGCATACGCTGGCTACGCAGAGTTTTACAAATCGTATTGATTGTATGTGGGATGCTAGTACCTTAGTGTATTTTTTGATGGCACCTTAGCTTTTTATTACCGTCGTTGATAAAAGAACAATGTAACTGTTTCTAAAATTAACAAAGCTCTCCATGCCTTAATTGAAATTGTGGTCCAGAGCTAAACAAAAATGAATTTGGAAGAGGAGTTATAAATCAGGCTTATTCTGGTGGAGACGTAGTTTATAATTGTATTAAATAAAGCGGTATTATATGGACATGTTTGCAAGTAAATTACAAAGTTATGGCAAAATGGTTATGTAATTTTCTCAAACGTGCAATTATTGATTTACACACTATAAAGAATAAGCTTACCCGTCCTTGAAGCAAAACCAAGAGTCGTTTACAAGTATATGATTCTGAACTAAAGCAACATTCAAGACAAACTAAATCAGACTTACTAAATTACAGTTTCTCCATTTGACTTACAAAATTATTCCCTTTTCATGTTGTTCCGAGCCTAAAGCCTTTCTTTAATTTCCTTGATGGGAGTAAATGATAGGCTGGGGCGAAGCCACACACATGCCTCATGAGGACGACAATCAGGACGCAACCATTTCATGGCCTTGGCTTCGCCATCAACAAAGCTGTACCTAAACACGCCGCCCCAAAAGACGAAGTAGGCACACCCGCCGCCTTCGTCCAGCTTCACCGCGAGGCTAGCGGGAGATCCAAGGAACAAGGCGTGGTCTCCTAGGTTCCGGCCATCTATCTCCACCCATTGCATCTTGCCACTGGATGGTTCTTTCCGCATCGTGCGCAATGTCACCCGCAGCATGGGCGCCGGATTGCTGCAACCGTAACCACTCAAAGACCGTTTCACCATGACAGATGCCAACAACAACTCACCGTGTGACTCCAAGATGTAGCTGCATTCATGAAGATAACTTAAATCCCCGTCTAGACCCCACCTTGAATCGAGATCGTCGCCGTTAACATCACTGATGTTGCCTTCGTAGTTCGTCGTCATCATAAAGCACCACAGAGAATCACCATCCAACACTAGGACCTTGCTATCATGATACATGGCATAGGGTTGTGCTAACAATTTCAGCCTCTTTGTCATGACCGTCCATGTCGCACTGCCCGGGCACAGCATAGCCGCCGTAAAGGAGTCTGAGGGGAAGCTGTTACTGAAGTTGTAGAGAAAAACAGTACCATCTCCGTAGACGACGCCCCGCAAATTCCCCATGAACATTCTTTCATCGTCTGGTAAGGGAGGTAAGGGCTTGACGGCTCCGGTAAGAATGTCGACGAGTCTCGGCCGGGGACTCGCAACAAAGAGCCAGGTAGCCGTCCCATCCGCGCTAGCCACCCAGTTTCTGTTGTTGGTACGTGGCGCCCCTGGTGGCTCCACGACGACGATGTCGTGCGGGTCATGGTCGTGCGGAGTCTGGAGGGGGTGATGGAAGTCGACGATGGAGTGTAGCATCTGGTCGTCGCACGACGTGAGAACCCACGGCAGGCAGGTGGGGCGGGAGAGCAGCGCGGCCGCGTCGCGCCACGGCCTGCAGACGGCGTGGAAGCGGACGAAGTCGGTGGCGTGCTGGAGGCGGCCGGAGACCTCGAGGAGCAGCTCCGGCGGTAGAGCGGTCCATGGGCTGGGCTTGGACGCGGACGCGGGCGCCGGCGTGGACGTTGGTGCGGCGGACCGAGACGCCGCGCGCGAGGGGATGCACCCCATTGATCGGATCGGATCGGATCTAGGGAGGATGGGAGAGATCGAGCAGCCCCCGTACTAGGACGTAGGGCAATGTATCTCTTTTCCCAGCTGCAGGAGAAGTCCAGGCCCGTCCGTGCAGTTTCAGTGGCACTAGCTATATGCAGAGGCCCAGGCCCGTCTCCATCCAAACTTCCAAAGATATAGGAGTAGTAATTAAATTATGATATTCCCTAAAAAAGGTAGTACAATAATAGTTAATAACTCTGGAAAGGCCTGTACTGCGAATTTCAGTTTCTTTTCCAATCCGAATCAAATTAATCAAACTTCAAGACGACCAAGCTCATATATGGAAGTAATGATTGTTAAACCCCATCTCAAGCAAGGCACGCAACCCATGCATGCATCTTAATATCTTGCCGGGATGTTACACCAAAGGGAAAAAAATTTGGGGGGAAGTAGTGGCTCAACCCCAGTTCGGTGGACCCACACAAAAAAAATGTAGCAAAACATTTCGAAAAAATCTGAAACTTTGTGTGAATAATTATGAATAAATGTAATGGATGCTTGCAAAGCTTGGTGGACAAATAACATCCGAGGAGTTCTATACAAAAAAAGATTGCGAGGATTGTTGGGATCGAAACATAACCAAGAAAGACACATTCTTGGGATCGAAACATAAGTTTGCGAGGATTGTACGGAAGAAGATTTGGCCAACACGCGCACCCACTCATCCCTTGCCAAGCATTCCATATCTCTTTTCCCGCCAAAAAAAGAAGCATTCCATCTATGGAGCGGAGAGCCGGGAGAAGTTAATGGCCGAGTCGGCCGCTGGCGCTGTGCTTGGCAACGTGAGCATCCTTGCGGTCCAGGAGACCACATTCCTTTGCGGCGTCAACCTTGAAGTGGGATTCTTGAAGGATGAGCTGAAGCGACTAAAAAGCTACCTTAAATCCGCAGACGCCAAATGGAGATCGGGAGATGAGTTTGTGGCTACCTGGGTTAGCCAGATCAGGGATGCGGCATATGAGGCCGAGAATGCCATTGAAGCGGCTGACTACATGGAGAAGGGAAACATGCTCAAGAAGGGCTTCATGGGTGCCATGTAAGGTATGCTTGCTCGCCAAGTGACCTGATCACCCTTCACACAATTGGTGCTGAAATACAACGTGTAAAAAGGAAGAAAAATGAGATATTTTATAGTGCAAACCATTTGAAAATTAATTTGGATACTAGTGATCTGGAAAAGGTTACCAAGGTTAGAAACTCCCTCCATTTTTGTATACAAGGCCACAAACCCATATTACAGGTACCTAGGTAGAAACTAATGGCCATTTAAGCCAATGTTGCACACTAGTCTTTTCTTCTCGCTTGACATGTTAATTAATGTGTATTTTCCTCTTCAATGCACAACAAGACAACTCTCTCGCTCCTCATTGGTTGATTATAATGCAATGCATTAAAACCAACCTTCTCACCCTCGCATGCATGCATGTGGTATTAATGTCCTCGGTTGCTAGTACGAGGCAAACCTCATAAATTTTATCTTGATTGGTGTTAGTGGCCTTGTATAGTTGCAAATTGTAATTTTGATAGTGGCCTTGTATAAAAAAATGGAGGGAGTATTGACGATGAGTATCCACAAGATTATGGTACTATGCACCAAAACTTTGAAAAGATATTAACCTTGTTGGTTTCGGGGATGATTACAAAGAAATAGTTGGCAAGTTAGTTGACAAAAAGAGAACTTAACTCTTAGTGTTGTCTCCATAGTGGCCATGGGTGGGGCAGGAAAAAACCACTCACTAGAATAGTATGCACTTCATCTAGTGTCAAACAACACTTTGAGGCAGCTTATAGGGTCACTGTATCTCAAACGTTCAAGGGCATTGATTTACTAAAGGATACTATGAAACAAATAATGGGCGGAAGAGATGAGTCAATTGCTAAGATGAACTAGATGATGCCTCGCACGTTGCTGCGGAATCTTGAGAGAAGAAACGCGTAAAAAAGTGTTGGGGAACGTAGTAATTTTAAAAAAATTCCTACGCACACGCAAGATCATGGTGATGCATAGCAACGAGAGGGGAGAGTGTGTCTACGTACCCTCGTAGACCGAAAGCGGAAGCGTTAGCACAACGCAGTTGATGTAGTCGTACGTCTTCACGATCCGACCGATCAAGTACCGAACGCACGACACCTCCGAGTTCAGCACACGTTCAACTCGACGACGTCCCTCGAACTCCGAGCCAGCCGAGCTTTGAGGGAGAGTTCCGTCAGCACGACGGCGTGGTGACGATGATGATGTTCTACCGACGCAGGGCTTTGCCTAAGCACCGCTACGATATTATCGAGGTGGATTATGGTGGAGGGGGGCATCACACACGGCTAAGAGATCCAAGGGATCAATTGTTGTGTCTATAGGGTGCCCCCCTCCTCCGTATATAAAGGAGTGGAGGAGGGGGCCGGCCAAGGGGAGGAGGCGCGCCCAAGGGGGAAGTCCAACTCCCGCCGGGAGTAGGACTCCTCCTTTTCCTATTTGGAGAGGGAGAGGGAAGGAAGAGGAAGGAGGGAGGAAGGAAAGGGGGGGGGGGCGGTGTTGGGGAACGTAGTAATTTCAAAAAAATTCCTACGCACACGCAAGATCATGGTGATGCATAGCAACGAGAGGGGAGAGTGTTGTCCCCGTACCCTCGTAGACCGAAAGCGGAAGCGTTAGCACAACGCGGTTGATGTAGTCGTACGTCTTCACGATCCGACCGATCAAGTACCGAACGCACGACACCTCCGAGTTCAGCACACGTTCAACTCGATGACGTCCCTCGAACTCCGAGCCAGCCGAGCTTTGAGGGAGAGTTCCGTCAGCACGACGGCGTGGTGACGATGATGATGTTCTACCGACGCAGGGCTTTGCCTAAGCACCGCTACGATATTATCGAGGTGGATTATGGTGGAGGGGGGCATCACACACGGCTAAGAGATCCAAGGGATCAATTGTTGTGTCTATAGGGTGCCCCCCTCCTCCGTATATAAAGGAGTGGAGGAGGGGGCCGGCCAAGGGGAGGAGGCGCGCCCAAGGGGGAAGTCCTACTCCCGCCGGGAGTAGGACTCCTCCTTTTCCAATTTGGAGAGGGAGAGGGAAGGAAGAGGAAGGAGGGAGGAAGGAAAGGGGGGGGGGCGGTGTTGGGGAACGTAGTAATTTGAAAAAAATTCCTACGCACACGCAAGATCATGGTGATGCATAGCAACGAGAGGGGTGAGTGTTGTCCACGTACCCTCGTAGACCGAAAGCGGAAGCGTTAGCACAACGCGGTTGATGTAGTCGTACGTCTTCACGATCCGACCGATCAAGTACCGAACGCATGACACCTCCGAGTTCAGCACACGTTCAACTCGATGACGTCCCTCGAACTCCGAGCCAGCCGAGCTTTGAGGGAGAGTTCCGTCAGCACGACGGCGTGGTGACGATGATGATGTTCTACCGACGCAGGGCTTTGCCTAAGCACCGCTACGATATTATCGAGGTGGATTATGGTGGAGGGGGGCATCACACACGGCTAAGAGATCCAAGGGATCAATTGTTGTGTCTATAGGGTGCCTCCCTCCTCCGTATATAAAGGAGTGGAGGAGGGGGCCGGCCAAGGGGAGGAGGCGCGCCCAAGGGGGAAGTCCTACTCCCGCCGGGAGTAGGACTCCTCCTTTTCCTATTTGGAGAGGGAGAGGGAAGGAAGAGGAAGGAGGAAGGAAGGGGGGGGGCGGTGTTGGGGAACATAGTAATTTCAAAAAAATTCCTACGCACATGCAAGATCATGGTGATGCATAGCAACGAGAGGGGAGAGTGTTGTCCACGTACCCTCGTAGACCGAAAGCGGAAGCGTTAGCACAACGCGGTTGATGTAGTCGTACGTCTTCACGATCCGACCGATCAAGTACCGAACGCACGACACCTCCGAGTTAAGCACACGTTCAACTCGATGACGTCCCTCGAACTCCGAGCCAGCCGAGCTTTGAGGGAGAGTTCCGTCAGCACGACGGCGTGGTGACGATGATGATGTTCTACCGACGCAGGGCTTTGCCTAAGCACCGCTACGATATTATCGAGGTGGATTATGGTGGAGGGGGGCATCACACACGGCTAAGAGATCCAAGGGATCAATTGTTGTGTCTATTGGGTGCCCCCCTCCTCCGTATATAAAGGAGTGGAGGAGGGGGCCGGCCAAGGGGAGGAGGCGCGCCCAAGGGGGAAGTCCTACTCCCGCCGGGAGTAGGACTCCTCCTTTTCCAATTTGGAGAGGGAGATGGAAGGAAGAGGAAGGAGGGAGGAAGGAAAGGGGGGGGGGGCGGTGTTGGGGAACGTAGTAATTTCAAAAAAATTCCTACGCACACGCAAGATCATGGTGATGCATAGCAACGAGAGGGGAGAGTGTTGTCCACGTACCCTCGTAGACCGAAAGCGGAAGCGTTAGCACAACGCGGTTGATGTAGTCGTACGTCTTCACGATCCGACCGATCAAGTACCGAACGCATGACACCTCCGAGTTCAGCACACGTTCAACTCGATGACGTCCCTCGAACTCCGAGCCAGCCGAGCTTTGAGGGAGAGTTCCGTCAGCACGACGGCGTGGTGACGATGATGATGTTCTACCGACGCAGGGCTTTGCCTAAGCACCGCTACGATATTATCGAGGTGGATTATGGTGGAGGGGGGCATCACACACGGCTAAGAGATCCAAGGGATCAATTGTTGTGTCTATAGGGTGCCTCCCTCCTCCGTATATAAAGGAGTGGAGGAGGGGGCCGGCCAAGGGGAGGAGGCGCGCCCAAGGGGGAAGTCCTACTCCCGCCGGGAGTAGGACTCCTCCTTTTCCTATTTGGAGAGGGAGAGGGAAGGAAGAGGAAGGAGGAAGGAAAGGGGGGGCGGTGTTGGGGAACGTAGTAATTTCAAAAAAATTCCTACGCACACGCAAGATCATGGTGATGCATAGCAACGAGAGGGGAGATTGTTGTCCACGTACCCTCGTAGACCGAAAGCGGAAGCGTTAGCACAACGCGGTTGATGTAGTCGTACGTCTTCACGATCCGACCGATCAAGTACCGAACGCACGACACCTCCGAGTTCAGCACACGTTCAACTCGATGACGTCCCTCGAACTCCGAGCCAGCCGAGCTTTGAGGGAGAGTTCCGTCAGCACGACGGCGTGGTGACGATGATGATGTTCTACCGACGCAGGGCTTTGCCTAAGCACCGCTACGATATTATCGAGGTGGATTATGGTGGAGGGGGGCATCACACACGGCTAAGAGATCCAAGGGATCAATTGTTGTGTCTATTGGGTGCCCCCCTCCTCCGTATATAAAGGAGTGGAGGAGGGGGCCGGCCAAGGGGAGGAGGCGCGCCCAAGGGGGAAGTCCTACTCCCGCCGAGAGTAGGACTCCTCCTTTTCCTATTTGGAGAGGGAGAGGGAAGGAAGAGGAAGGAGGGAGGAAGGAAAGGGGGGGGGGCGGTGTTGGGGAACGTAGTAATTTCAAAAAAAATTCCTACGCACACGCAAGATCATGGTGATGCATAGCAACGAGAGGGGAGAGTGTTGTCCACGTACCCTCGTAGACCGAAAGCGGAAGCGTTAGCACAACGCGGTGGATGTAGTCGTACGTCTTCACGATCCGACCGATCAAGTACCGAACGCACGACACCTCCGAGTTCAGCACACGTTCAACTCGATGATGTCCCTCGAACTCCGAGCCAGCCGAGCTTTGAGGGAGAGTTCCGTCAGCACGACGGTGTGGTGATGATGATGATGTTCTACCGACACAGGGCTTTGCCTAAGCACCGCTACGATATTATCGAGGTGGATTATGGTGGAGGGGGGCATCACACACGGCTAAGAGATCCAAGGGATCAATTGTTGTGTCTATAGGGTGCCCCCCTCCTCCGTATATAAAGGAGTGGAGGAGGGGGCCGGCCAAGGGGAGGAGGCGCGCCCTGTTGGAAATATGCCCTAGAGGCAATAATAAATGGTTATTATTATATTTCTTTGTTCATGGTAATTGTCTATTATTCATGCTATAATTGTATTGTCCGGAAATCGTAATACATGTGTGAATACATAGACCACAACGTGTCCCTAGTAAGCCTCTAGTTGACTAGCTCGTTGATCAACAGATAGTCATGGTTTCCTGACTATGGACATTGGATGTCATTGATAACGGGATCACATCATTAGGAGAATGATGTGATGGACGAGACCCAATCCTAAGCATAGTATAAAAGATCGTGTAGTTTCGTTTGCTAGAGCTTTTCCAATGTCAAGTATCTTTTCCTTAGACCATGAGATCGTGCAACTCCCGGATACCGTAGGAGTGCTTTGGGTGTGCCAAACGTCACAATGTAACTGGGTGACTATAAAGGTGCACTACGGGTATCTCCGAAAGTGTCTGTTGGGTTGGCACGGATCGAGACTGGGATTTGTCACTCCGTGTGACGGAGAGGTATCTCTGGGCCCACTCGGTAATGCATCATCATAATGAGCTCAATGTGACTAAGGCGTTAGTCACGGGATCATGCATTGCGGTACGAGTAAAGAGACTTGCCGGTAACGAGATTGAACAAGGTATTGGGATACCAACGATCGAATCTCGGGCACGTAACATACCGATTGACAAAGGGAATTGTATACGGGATTGATTGAATCCTCGACACCGTGGTTCATCCGATGAGATCATCATGGAACATGTGGGAGCCAACATGGGTATCCAGATCCCGCTGTTGGTTATTGACCGGAGAGGCGTCTCGGTCATGTCTGCATGTCTCCCGAACCCGTAGGGTCTACACACTTAAGGTTCGGTGACGCTAGGGTTGTAGAGATATGTGTATGCGGAAACCCGAAAGTTGTTCGGAGTCCCGGATGAGATCCCGGACGTCACGAGAGGTTTCGGAATGGTCCGGAGGTGAAGAATTATATATAGGAAGTCAAGTTTCGGCCACCGGGAAAGTTTCGGGGGTTACCGGTATTGTACCGGGACCACCGGAAGGGTCCCGGGGGTCCACCGGGTGGGGCCACCTATCCCGGAGGTCCCCGTGGGCCGAAGAGGGAAGGGAACTAGCCCTTAGTGGGCTGGGGCGCCCCCCTTGGGCCTTCACCTGCGCCTAGGGTTGGAAACCCTAGGGGTGGGGGGCGCCCCCCTTTGGCTTGTGGGGGAAGCCACCCCCTTCCCCCCCCTTGGCCGCCGCCCCCTTTGGAGATCTGATCTCCCAAGGGCTAGCGCCCCCCCAAGGGTCCTATAAATAGTGGGGGGAGGGAGGGCAGCAACACACCAGCCCCTGGCGCCTCCCTCCTCCCCTGCTACACCTCTCTCTCTCGCAGAAGCTCGGTGAAGCCCTGCCGAGCCCCGCTACATCCACCACCACGCCGTCGTGCTGCTGGATCTCCATCAACCTCTCCTTCCCCCTTGCTGGATCAAGAAGGAGGAGACGTCGCTGCACCGTACGTGTGTTGAACGCGGAGGTGCCGTCCGTTCGGCAGTCGGTCATCGGTGATTTGGATCACGGCGAGTACGACTCCGTCATCCACGTTCATTGGAACGCTTCCGCTCGCGATCTACAAGGGTATGTAGATGCACTCCTTTCCCCTCGTTGCTAGTATACTCCATAGATGCATCTTGGTGAGCGTAGGAATTTTTTTAAAATTATGCTACGATTCCCAACAGTGGCATCATGAGCCAGGCCTATGAGTAGTTACTATGCACGAGTAGAACACAAAGCAGTTGTGGGCGTTGATGTTGCCAATTCTTCTTGCCGCTACTAGTCGTTTCTTGTTTCGGCGGCATTGTAGGATGAAGCGGCCCGGACCGACCTTACACGTACGCTTACGTGAGACAGGTTCCACCGACTGACATGCACTAGTTGCATAAGGTGGCTAGCGGGTGTCTGTCTCTCCTACTTTAGTCGGAACGGATTCGATGAAAAGGGTCCTTATGAAGGGTAAATAGAAATTGGCAAATCACGTTGTGGTCTTACGTAGGTAAGAAACGTTCTTGCTAGAAACCTACAAACCACGTAAAAATTTGCAACAACAATTAGAGGACGTCTAACTTGTTTTTGCAGCAAGTGCTATGTGATGTGATATGGCCAGAAGATGTGATGAATGATATATGTGATGTATGAGATTGATCATATTCTTGTAATAGGAATCACGACTTGCATGTCGATGAGTATGACAACCGGCAGGAGCCATAGGAGTTGTCTTTATTATTTTGTATGACCTGCGTGTCATTGAATAACGCCATGTAAATTACTTTACTTTGTTGCTAAATGTGTTAGCCATAGAAGTAGAAGTAATCGTTGGCGTGACGACTTCATGAAGACACAATGATGGAGATCATGATGATGGAGATCATGGTGTCATGCCGGTGACGAAGATGATCATGGTGCCCCGAAGATGGAGATCAAAGGAGCATAATGATATTGGCCATATCATGTCACTATTTGATTGCATGTGATGTTTATCATGTTTTTGCATCTTATTTACTTAGAACGACGGTAGTAAGTAAGATGATCCCTTATAATAATTTCAAGAAAGTGTTCACCCTAACTGTGCACCGTTGCGAAGGTTCGTTGTTTCGAAGCACCACGTGATGATCGGGTGTGATAGATTCTAACGTTCGAATACAACGGGTGTTGACGAGCCTAGCATGTACAGACATGGCCTCGGAACACACGCAATACACATAGGTTGACTTGACGAGCCTAGCATGTACAGACATGGCCTCGGAACACGGAGGACCGAAAGGTCGAGCATGAGTCGTATAGAAGATACGATCAACATGGAGATGTTCACCGATCTTGACTAGTCCGTCTCACGTGATGATCGGACACGGCCTAGTTAAATTCGGATCATGTATCACTTAGATGACTAGAGGGATGTCTATCTGAGTGGGAGTTCATTAAATAATTTGATTAGATGAACTTAATTATCATGAACTTAGTCTAAAATCTTTACACTATGTCTTGTAGATCAAATGGCCAACGTTGTCCTCAATTTCAACGCGTTCCTAGAGAAAACCAAGCTGAAAGATGATGGCAGCGACTATACGGACTGGGTCCGGAACCTGAGGATCATCCTCATAGTAGCCAAGAAAGATTATGTCTTAGAAGCACCGCTAGGTGAAGCACCAATCCCTGAGAACCAAGACGTTATGAACGCTTGGCAGCAGCGTGCTGATGATTACTCCCTCGTTCAGTGCAGCATGCTTTATAGCTTAGAACCGGGTCTCCAAAAGCGTTTTGAGAAACAAGGAGCATATGAGATGTTCGAGGAGCTGAAATTGGTTTTCCAAGCTCATGCCCGGGTCGAGAGATATGAAGTCTCCGACAAGTTCTTTAGCTATAAAATGGAGGAAAATAGTTCTGTAAGTGAGCACATACTCAGAATGTCTGGGTTGCACAACCGCTTGACTCAGCTGGGAGTTAATCTCCCGGATGACGCGGTCATTGACAGAATCCTTCAGTCGCTTCCAGCAAGCTTCAAGAGCTTTGTGATGAACTACAATATGCAGGGGATGGAAAAGACTATTCCTGAGGTATATTCGATGCTGAAATCAGCGGAGGTGGAAATCAGAAAAGAACATCAAGTGTTGATGGTGAATAAAACCACTAAGTTCAAGAAGGGCAAGGGTAAGAAGAACTTCAAGAAGGACGGCAAGGGAGTTGCCGCGCCCGGTAAACCAGTTACTGGGAAGAAGTCAAAGAATGGACCCAAGCCCGAGACTGAGTGCTTTTATTGCAAGGGAAGTGGTCACTGGAAGCGGAACTGCCCCAAATATTTAGCGGAAAAGAAGGCCGGCAACACCAAAGGTATATGTGATATACATGTAATTGATGTGTACCTTACCAGTACTCGTAGTAGCTCCTGGGTATTTGATACCGGTGTGGTTGCTCATATTTGTAACTCAAAACAGGAACTACGGAATAAACGGAAACTGGCGAAGGACGAGGTGACGATACGCGTCGGGAATGGTTCCAAGGTCGATGTGATCGCCGTCGGCACGCTACCTCTGCATCTACCTACGGGATTAGTTTTAAACCTCAATAATTGTTATTTAGTGCCAGCTTTGAGCATGAACATTGTATCTGGATCTCGTTTAATTAGAGATGGATACTCATTTAAATCCGAGAATAATGGTTGTTCTATTTATTTGAGAGATATGTTTTATGGTCATGCCTCGCTGGTCAATGGTTTATTTTTGATGAATCTCGAACGTGATGTTACACATGTTCATAGTGTGAATACCAAAAGATGTAAAGTTGATAACAATAGTCCCACATACTTGTGGCACTGCCGCCTTGGTCACATTGGTGTCAAGCGCATGAAGAAGCTCCATGCAGATGGACTTTTGGAGTCTCTTGATTACGAATCATTTGACACATGCGAACCATGCCTCATGGGTAAGATGACCAAGACTCCGTTCTCCGGAACAATGGAGCGAGCAACCAACTTATTGGAAATCATACATACCGATGTGTGCGGTCAAATGAGTGTTGAGGCTCGCGGAGGATATCGTTATGTTGTCACTCTCACTGATGATTTAAGTAGATATGGGTATGTCTACCTAATGAAACACAAGTCTGAAACCTTTGAAAAGTTCAAGGAATTTCAGAGTGAAGTTGAGAATCAACGTGACAGGAAAATAAAATTCTTACGATCAGATCGTGGTGGAGAATATTTAAGTCACGAATTTGGTACACACTTAAGGAAATATGGAATAGTTTCACAACTCACGCCGCCTGGAACACCTCAGAGAAATGGTGTGTCCGAACGTCGTAATCGCACTCTATTGGATATGGTGCGATCTATGATGTCTCTTACCGATTTACCGCTCTCATTTTGGGGCTATGCTTTAGAGACTGCCGCATTCACTTTAAATAGGGCTCCGTCGAAATCCGTTGAGACGACACCGTATGAATTATGGTTTGGGAAGAAACCTAAGCTGTCGTTTCTAAAAGTTTGGGGATGCGATGCTTATGTCAAGAAACTTCAACCTGAAAAGCTCGAACCCAAGTCGGAAAAATGCGTCTTCATAGGATACCCTAAGGAAACTATTGGGTATACCTTCTACCTCAGATCCGAAGGCAAGATCTTTGTTGCCAAGAACGGGTCCTTTCTGGAGAAGGAGTTTCTCTCGAAAGAATTGAGTGGGAGGAAAGTGGAACTTGATGAGGTGATAGTCACCCCTTCCGAACCGGAAAGTAGCGCAGCGCGGGAAGATGTTCCTGTGGTGCCTACACCGACTGGGGAGGAAGTTAATGATGATGATCATGAGGCTTCGGATCAAGTTGCTACTGAACTTCGTAGGTCCACAAGGACACGTTCCGCACCAGAGTGGTACGGCAACCCTGTCCTGGAAATCATGTTGTTAGACAAACGGTGAACCTTCAAACTATGAAGAAGCGATGGCGGGCCCGGATTCCGACAAATGGCTAGAAGCCATGAAATACGAGATAGAATCCATGTATGAAAACAAAGTATGGACTTTGACTGACTTGCCCGATGAGCGGCGAGCCATAGAAAACAAATGGATCTTTAAGAAGAAGACGGACGCAGATGGTAATGTGACCATCTACAAAGCTCGACTTGTCGCTAAGGGTTATCGACAAGTTCAAGGGGTTGACTACGATGAGACTTTCTCACCCGTAGCGAAGCTGAAGTCCGTCCGAATCATGTTAGCAATTGCCGCATACTATGATTATGAGATATGGCAGATGGACGTCAAAACGGCATTCCTTAATGGCTTCCTTAAGGAAGAGTTGTATATGATGCAGCCGGAAGGTTTTGTCGATCCTAAGAATGCTAACAAAGTATGCAAGCTCCAGCGCTCAATCTATGGGCTGGTGCAAGCATCTCGGAGTTGGAACATTCGCTTTGATGAGATGATCAAAGCGTTTGGGTTTACACATACTTATGGAGAAGCCTGTGTTTACAAGAAAGTGAGTGGGAGCTCTGTAGCATTTCTCATATTATATGTGGATGACATACTATTGATGGGAAATGATATAGAATTCTTGGAAAGTATAAAGGCCTATTTGAATAAGTGTTTTTCAATGAAGGACCTTGGAGAAGCTGCTTATATATTAGGCATCAAGATCTATAGAGATAGATCAAGACGCCTCATTGGTCTTTCACAGAGTACATACCTTGACAAGATATTGAAGAAGTTCAATATGGATCAGTCCAAGAAGGGGTTCTTGCCTGTATTGCAAGGTGTGCAGTTGAGCACGGCTCAATGTCCGACCACGGCAGAAGATAGAGAAAAGATGAGTGTCATCCCCTATGCCTCGGCCATAGGGTCTATTATGTATGCCATGCTGTGTACCAGACCTGATGTAAACCTTGCCGTGAGTTTGGTAGGAAGGTACCAAAGTAATCCCGGCATGGAACACCGGACAGCGGTCAAGAATATCCTGAAGTACCTGAAGAGGACTAAGGATATGTTTCTCGTTTATGGAGGTGACGAAGAGCTCGTCGTAAAGGGTTACGTCGACGCTAGCTTCGACACAGATCTGGATGACTCGAAGTCACAAACCGGATACGTGTATATTTTGAATGGAGGAGCAGTAAGCTGGTGCAGTTGCAAGCAAAGCGTTGTGGCGGGATCTACATGTGAAGCGGAGTACATGGCAGCCTCGGAGGCAGCACAGGAAGCAGTCTGGATGAAGGAGTTCATTACCGACCTAGGGGTGATTCCCAATGCGTCGGGCCCGATGACTCTCTTCTGTGACAACACTGGAGCTATTGCCCTTGCGAAGGAGCCCAGGTTTCACAGGAAGACCAGGCATATCAAGCGTCGCTTCAACTCCATTCGTGAAAGTGTTCAAAATGGAGACATAGATATTTGTAAAGTACATACGGACCTGAATGTAGCAGATCCGTTGACTAAACCTCTCCCTAGAGCAAAACATGATCAACACCAGGACGCAATGGGTGTTCGATTCATCACAATGTAACTAGATTATTGACTCTAGTGCAAGTGGGAGACTGTTGGAAATATGCCCTAGAGGCAATAATAAATGGTTATTATTCTATTTCTTTGTTCATGGTAATTGTCTATTATTCATGCTATAATTGTATTGTCCGGAAATCGTAATACATGTGTGAATACATAGACCACAACGTGTCCCTAGTAAGCCTCTAGTTGACTAGCTCGTTGATCAACAGATAGTCATGGTTTCCTGACTATGGACATTGGATGTCATTGATAACGGGATCACATCATTAGGAGAATGATGTGATGGACGAGACCCAATCCTAAGCATAGCATAAAAGATCGTGTAGTTTCGTTTGCTAGAGCTTTTCCAATGTCAAGTATCTTTTCCTTAGACCATGAGATCGTGCAACTCCCGGATACCGTAGGAGTGCTTTGGGTGTGCCAAACGTCACAACGTAACTGGGTGACTATAAAGGTGCACTACGGGTATCTCCGAAAGTGTCTGTTGGGTTGGCACGGATCGAGACTGGGATTTGTCACTCCGTGTGACGGAGAGGTATCTCTGGGCCCACTCGGTAATGCATCATCATAATGAGCTCAATGTGACTAAGGCGTTAGTCACGGGATCATGCATTGCGGTACGAGTAAAGAGACTTGCCGGTAACGAGATTGAACAAGGTATTGGGATACCGACGATCGAATCTCGGGCACGTAACATACCGATTGACAAAGGGAATTGTATACGGGATTGATTGAATCCTCGACACCGTGGTTCATCCGATGAGATCATCATGGAACATGTGGGAGCCAACATGGGTATCCAGATCCCGCTGTTGGTTATTGACCGGAGAGGCGTCTCGGTCATGTCTGCATGTCTCCCGAACCCGTAGGGTCTACACACTTAAGGTTCGGTGACGCTAGGGTTGTAGAGATATGTGTATGCGGAAACCCGAAAGTTGTTCGGAGTCCCGGATGAGATCCCGGACGTCACGAGAGGTTCCGGAATGGTCCGGAGGTGAAGAATTATATATAGGAAGTCAAGTTTCGGCCACCGGGAAAGTTTCGGGGGTTACCGGTATTGTACCGGGACCACCGGAAGGGTCCCGGGGGTCCACCGGGTGGGGCCACCTATCCCGGAGGGCCCCGTGGGCTGAAGAGGGAAGGGAACCAGCCCTTAGTGGGCTGGGGCGCCCCTCTTGGTCCTTCCCCTGCACCTAGGGTTGGAAACCCTAGGGGTGGGGGGCGCCCCCCTTTGGCTTGTGGGGGAAGCCACCCCCTTCCCCCCCTTGGCCGCCGCCCCCTTTGGAGATCTGATCTCCCAAGGGCTGGCGCCCCCCCAGGGGTCCTATAAATAGTGGGGGGGAGGGAGGGCAGCAACACACCAGCCCCTGGCGCCTCCCTCCTCCCCTGCTACACCTCTCTCGCACGCAGAAGCTCGGTGAAGCCCTGCCGAGCCCCGCTACATCCACCACCACGCCCTCGTGCTGCTGGATCTCCATCAACCTCTCCTTCCCCCTTGCTGGATCAAGAAGGAGGAGACGTCGCTGCACCATACGTGTGTTGAACGCGGAGGTGCCGTCCGTTCGACACTCGGTCATCGGTGATTTGGATCACGGCGAGTACGACTCCGTCATCCACGTTCATTGGAACGCTTCCGCTCGCGATCTACAAGGGTATGTAGATGCACTCCTTTCCCCTCGTTGCTAGTATACTCCATAGATGCATCTTGGTGAGCGTTGGAAATTTTTTAAAATTATGCTACGATTCCCAACACGCCCAAGGGGGAAGTCCTACTCCCACCGGGAGTAGGACTCTTCCTTTTCCTATTTGGAGAGGGAGAGGGAAGGAAGAGGAAGGAGGGAGGAAGGAAAGGGGGGAGGCGGTGTTGGGGAACGTAGTAATTTCAAAAAAATTCCTACGCACACGCAAGATCATGGTGATGCATAGCAACGAGAGGGGAGATTGTTGTCCACGTACCCTCGTAGACCGAAAGCGGAAGCGTTAGCACAACGCGGTTGATGTAGTCGTACGTCTTCACGATCCGACCGATCAAGTACCGAACGCACGACACCTCCGAGTTCAGCACACGTTCAACTCGATGACGTCCCTCGAACTCCGAGCCAGCCGAGCTTTGAGGGAGAGTTCCGTCAGCACGACGGCGTGGTGACGATGATGATGTTCTACCGACGCAGGGCTTTGCCTAAGCACCGCTACGATATTATCGAGGTGGATTATGGTGGAGGGGGGCATCACACACGGCTAAGAGATCCAAGGGATCAATTGTTGTGTCTATAGGGTGCCTCCCTCCTCCGTATATAAAGGAGTGGAGGAGGGGGCCGGCCAAGGGGAGGAGGCGCGCCCAAGGGGGAAGTCCTACTCCCGCCGGGAGTAGGACTCCTCCTTTTCCTATTTGGAGAGGGAGAGGGAAGGAAGAGGAAGGAGGAAGGAAAGGGGGGGGCGGTGTTGGGGAACGTAGTAATTTAAAAAAAAATCCTACGCACACGCAAGATCATGGTGATGCATAGCAACGAGAGGGGAGAGTGTTGTCCACGTACCCTCGTAGACCGAAAGCGGAAGCATTAGCACAACGCGGTTGATGTAGTCGTACGTCTTCACGATCCGACCGATCAAGTACCGAACGCACGACACCTCCGAGTTCAGCACACGTTCAACTCGATGACGTCCCTCGAACTCCGAGCCAGCCGAGCTTTGAGGGAGAGTTCCGTCAGCACGACGGCGTGGTGACGATGATGATGTTCTACCGACGCAGGGCTTTGCCTAAGCACCGCTACGATATTATCGAGGTGGATTATGGTGGAGGGGGGCATCACACACGGCTAAGAGATCCAAGGGATCAATTGTTGTGTCTATAGGGTGCCCCCTCCTCCGTATATAAAGGAGTGAAGGGGGGGGAGGTGCGGCCGGCCAGAAGGAGGCGCCAGGAGGAGTCCTACTCCCACCGGGAGTAGGACTCCCTCCCTTCCTTGTTGGACTAGGAGAGGAGAGGGAAGGAGAGAGGGGAAAAGGAAAGGGGGGGGGGGGCGCCGCGCCCCTCCTTTGCCAATTCGGACTTGGGGGGGGGGGGAGGGGCGTGCGGCTGCCCCTTGGCCTCCTCCCCTCTTCCACCAATTGGGCCCATGAGGCCCAATAGCCTCCGGGGGGTTCCGGTAACCCCCCGGTACTCCGCTATATATCCGATAACCCTCGGAACCATTCCGGTGTCCGAATATAGTCATCCAATATATCAATCTTCATGTCTTGACCATTTCGAGACTCCTCGTCATGTCTGTGATCACATCCGGGACTCCGAACAACCTTCGGTACATCAAAACATATAAACTCATAATATAACTGTCATCGAAACGTTAAGCGTGCGGACCCTACGGGTTCGAGAACTATGTAGACATGACCGAGACACGTCTCCGGTCAATAACCAATAGCGGAACCTGGATGCTCATATTGGCTCCCACATATTCTACGAAGATCTTTATCGGTCAGACCGCATAACAACATACGTTGTTCCCTTTGTCATCGGTATGTAACTTGCCCGAGATTCGATCGTCGGTATCTCAATACCTAGTTCAATCTCGTTACCAGCAAGTCTCTTTACTCGTTCCGGAATACATAATCCCACAACTAACTCATTAGTTGCAATGCTTGCAAGGCTTAAGTGATGTGCATTACCGAGAGGGCCTAGAGATACCTCTCCGACAATCGGAGTGACAAATGCTAATCTCGAAATACACCAACCCAACAAGTACCTTCGGAGACACCTGTAGAGCACCTTTATAATCACCCAGTTACGTTGTGACGTTTGGTAATACACAAAGTGTTCCTCCTGTAAACGGGAGTTGCATTATCTCATAGTCATAGGAACACGTATAAGTCATGAAGAAAGCAATTGCAACATACTAAACGATCGAGTGCTAAGCTAACGGAATGGGTCAAGTCAATCACATCATTCTCCTAATGATGTGATCCCGTTAATCAAATGACAACTCATGTCTATGGCTAGGAAACATGACCATCTTTGATCAACGAGCTAGTCAAGTAGAGGCATACTAGTGACACTCTGTTTGTCTATGTATTCACACAAGTATTATGTTTTCGGTTAATACCATTCTAGCATGAATAATAAACATTTATCATGATATAAGGAAATAAATAATAACTTTATTATTGCCTCTAGGGCATATTTCCTTCAGTCTTCCACTTGCACTAGAGTCAACAATCTAGATTACACAGTAATGATTCTAACACCCATGGAGCCTTGGTGCTGATCATGTTTTGCTCGTGGAAGAGGCTTAGTTAACGGGTCTGCAACATTCAGATCCGTATGTATCTTGCAAATTTCTATGTCTCCCACCTGGACTAAATCCCGGATGAAATTGAAGCGTCTCTTGATGCGCTTGGTTCTCTTGTGAAATCTGGATTCCTTCGCCAAGGCAATTGCACCAGTATTGTCACAAAAGATTTTCATTGGACCCGATGCACTCGGTATGACACCTAGATCGGATATGAACTCCTTCATCCAGACTCCTTCATTTGCTGCTTCCGAAGCACCTATGTACTCCGCTTCACATGTAGATCCCGCCACGACGCTTTGTTTAGAACTGTACCAACTGACAGCTCCACCGTTCAACGTAAACACGTATCCGGTTTGCGATTTAGAATCGTCCGGATCAGTGTCAAAGCTTGCATCAACGTAACCATTTACGATGAGCTCTTTGTCACCTCCATAAACGAGAAACATATCCTTAGTCCTTTTCAGGTATTTCAGGATGTTCTTGACCGCTGTCCAGTGATCCACTCCTGGATTACTTTGGTACCTCCCTTCTAAACTTATAGCAAGGCACACATCAGGTCTGGTACACAGCATTGCATACATGATAGAGCCTATTGCTGAAGCATAGGGAACATCTTTCATCTTCTCTCTATCATCTGCAGTGGTCGGGCATTGAGTCTTACTCAACTTCACACCTTGTAACACATGCAAGAACCCTTTCTTTGCTTGATCCATTTTGAACTTCTTCAAAACTTTGTCCAGGTATGTGCTTTGTGAAAGTCCAATTAAGCGTCTTGATCTATCTCTATAGATCTTGATGCCCAATATATACGCAGCTCCAGCGAGGTCTTTCATTGAAAAACTCTTATTCAAGTATCCCTTTATGCTATTCAGAAATTCTATATCATTTCCAATCGGCAATATGTCATCCACATATAATATTAGAAATGCTACAGAGCTCCCACTCACTTTCTTGTAAATACAGGCTTCTCCAAAAGTCTGTACAAAACCAAATGCTTTGATCACACTATCAAAGCGTTTATTCCAACTCCGAGAGGCTTGCACCAGTCCATAAATAGATCGCTGGAGCTTGCACACTTTGTTAACTCCCTTTGGATCGACAAAACCTTCCGGTTGCATCATATACAACTCTTCTTCCAGAAATCCATTCAGGAATGCAGGTTTGACATCCATTTGCCAAATTTCATAATCATAAAATGCGGCAATTGCGGAATGCAGGTTTGACATCCATTTGCCAAATTTCATAATCCTAAAATGCGGCAATTGTTAACATGATTCAGACAGACTTAAGCATCGCTACGGGTGAGAAGGTCTCATCGTAGTCAATCCCTTGAACTTGTCGAAAACCTTTTGCAACAAGTCGAGCTTTATAGACAGTAACATTACCGCCAGCGTCAGTCTTCTTCTTGAAGATCCATTTATTCTCAATTGCTTGCCGATCATCGGGCAAGACAACCAAAGTCCACACTTTGTTCTCATACATGGATCCCATCTCGGATTTCATGGCCTCAAGCCATTTCGTGGAATCTGGGCTCACCATCACTTCTTCATAGTTCGTAGGTTCGTCATGGTCTAGTAGCATAACCTCCAGAACAGGATTACCGTACCACTCTGGTGCGGATCTTACTCTGGCTGACCTACGAGGTTCAGTAACAACTTGATCTGAAGTTCCATGATCATCATCATTAACTTCCTCACTAATTGGTGTAGGCGTCGCAGAAACCGGTTTCTGCGGTGAACTGCTTTCCAATAAGGGAGCAGGTACAATTACCTTATCAAGTTCTACTTTCCTCCCACTCACTTCTTTCGAGAGAAACTCCTTCTCCAGAAAGATTCCGAATTTAGCAACAAAAGTCTTGCCTTCGGATCTGTGATAGAAGGTGTACCCAACAGTCTCCTTTGGGTATCCTATGAAGACACATTTCTCCGATTTGGGTTCGAGCTTATCAGGTTGAAGTTTTTTCACATAAGCATCGCAGCCCCAAACTTTAAGAAACGACAACTTTGGTTTCTTGCCAAACCACAGTTCATAAGGCGTTGTCTCAACGGACTTTGATGGTGCCCTATTTAACGTGAATGCGGCCGTCTCTAAAGCACAACCCCAAAACGATAGCGGTAAATCAGTAAGAGACATCATAGATCGCACCATATCTAGTAGAGTACGATTATGACGTTCGGACACACCATTACGCTGTGGTGTTCCGGGTGGCGTGAGTTGCGAAACTATTCCACATTGTTTCAAATGAAGACCAAACTCATAACTCAAATATTCTCCTCCATGATCAGATCGTAGAAACTTTATTTTCTGGTTACGATGATTTTCATCTTCACTCTAAAATTCTTTGAACTTTTCAAATGTTTCAGACTTATGTTTCATTAAGTAGATATACCCATATCTGCTTAAATCATATGTGAAGGTGAGAAATAACGATATCCGCCACGAGCCTCAACATTCATCGGACCACATACATCTGTATGTATGATTTCCAACAAATCTGTTGCTCTCTCCATAGTTCCGGAGAACGGCGTTTTAGTCATCTTGCCCATGAGGCACGGTTCGAAAGTACCAAGTGATTCATAATCAAGTGGTTCCAAAAGTCCATCAGTATGGAGTTTCTTCATGCGCTTTACACCGATATGACCTAAACGGCAGTGCCACAAATAAGTTGCACTATCATTATCAACTCTGCATCTTTTGGCTTCAATATTATGAATATGTGTATCACTACTATCGAGATTCAACAAAAATAGACCACTCTTCAAGGGTGCATGACCATAAAAGATATTATTCATATAAATAGAACAACCATTATTCTCTGATTTAAATGAATAACCGTCTTGCATCTAACAAGATCCAGATATAATGTTCATGCTTAGCGCTGGCACCAAATAACAATTATTTAGGTCTAAAACTAATCCCGAAGGTAGATGTAGAGGTAGCGTGCCGACCGCGATCACATCGACTTTGGAACCATTTCCCACGCGCATCGTCACCTCGTCCTTAGCCAATCTTCGCTTAATCCGTAGCCCCTGTTTCGAGTTGCAAATATTAGCAACAGAACCAGTATCAAATACCCAGGTGCTACTGCGAGCATTAGTAAGGTACACATCAATAACATGTATATCACATATACCTTTGTTCACCTTGCCATCCTTCTTATCCGCCAAATACTTGGGGCAGTTCCGCTTCCAGTGACCAGTCTGCTTGCAGTAGAAACACCCAGTCTCAGGCTTAGGTCCAGACTTGGGTTTCTTCTCCTGAGCAGCAACTTGCTTGCTGTTCTTCTTGAAGTTCCCCTTCTTCTCCCGTTTGCCCTTTTTCTTGAAACTGGTGGTCTTATTGACCATCAACACTTGATGCTCCTTCTTGATTTCTACCTCAGCAGCCTTTAGCATTGCGAAGAGCTCGGGAATCGTCTTATCCATCCCTTGCATGTTATAGTTCATCACGAAGTTCTTGTAGCTTGGTGGCAGTGATTGGAGAATTCTGTCAATGACGCTACCATCCGGAAGATTAACTCCCAGTTGAATCAAGTGATTATTATACCCAGACATTTTGAGTATATGCTCACTGACAGAACTATTCTCCTCCATCTTGCAGCTGTAGAACTTATTGGAGACTTCATATCTCTCAATTCGGGCATTTGCTTGAAATATTAACTTCAACTCCTGGAACATCTCATATGCTCCATGACGTTCAAAACGTCGTTGAAGTCCCGGTTCTAAGCCGTAAAGCATGGCACATTGAACTATCGAGTAGTCATCAACACGTGACTGCCAGGCATTCACAATGTCTGCAGTTGCTGGCGCAGGTGGTACACCTAGCGGTGCTTCCAGGACGTAATTCTTCTGTGCAGCAATGAGGATAATCCTCAAGTTACGGACCCAGTCCGTGTAATTTCTACCATCATCTTTCAACTTTGCTTTCTCAAGGAACATATTAAAATTCAACGGAACAACAGCACGAGCCATTTATCTACAATCAACATAGACAAGCAAGATACTATCAGGTACTAAGTTCATGATAAATTTAAGTTCAATTAATCATATTACTTAAGAACTCCCAATTAGATAGACATCCCTCTAATCCTCTAAGTGATCACGTGATCCCTATCAACTAAACCATGTCCGATCATCACGTGAGATGGAGTAGTTTCAACGGTGAACATCACTATGTTGATCATATCTACTATATGATTCACGCTCGACCTTTCGGTCTCCGTGTTCCGAGGCCATATCTGTTATATGCTAGGCTCGTCAAGCTTAACTTGAGTATTCTGCGTGTGCAACTTTTTTGCACCCGTTGTATTTGAACGTAGAGCCTATCACACCCGATCATCACGTGGTGTCTCAGCACGAAGAACTTTTGCAACGGTGCATACTCAGGGAGAACACTTATACTTTGATAATTTAGTGAGAGATCATCTTATAATGCTACCGTCAATCAAAGCAAGATAAGATGCATAAAAGATAAACATCACATGCAATCAATATGAGTGATATGATATGGCCATCATCATCTTGTGCTTGTGATCTCCATCTCCGAAGCACCGTCAGATCACCATCGTCACCGGCGCGACACCTTGATCTCCATCGTAGCATCGTTGTCGTCTCGCCAACTTATGCTTCTACGACTATTGCTACCACTTAGTGATAAAGTAAAGCATTACAGGGCGTTTGCATTGCATACAATAAAGCGACAACCATATGGCTCCTGCCAGTTGCCGATAACTCGGTTACAAAACATGATCATCTCATACAATAAAATATAGCATCATGCCTTGACCATATCACATCACAACACGCCCTGCAAAAACAAGGTAGACGTCCTCTACTTTGTTGTTGCAAGTTTTACGTGGCTGCTACGGGCTGAGCAAGAACCGTTCTTACCTACGCATCAAAACCACAACGATAGTTTGTCAAGTTGGTGCTGTTTTAACCTTCGCAAGGACCGGGCGTAGCCACACTCGGTTCAACTAAAGTTGGAGAAACTGACACCCGCCAGTCACCTGTGTGCAAAGCACGTCGGTAGAACCAGTCTCGCGTAAGCGTACGCGTAATGTCGGCCCGGGCCGCTTCATCCAACAATACCGCCAAACCAAAGTATGACATGCTGGTAAGCAGTATGACTTATATCGCCCACAACTCACTTGTGTTCTACTCGTGCGTATAACATCAACGCATAAAACCAGGCTCTGATGCCACTGTTGGGGAACGTAGTAATTTCAAAAAAATTCCTACGCACACGCAAGATCATGGTGATGCATAGCAACGAGAGGGGAGAGTGTTGTCCACGTACCCTCATAGACCGAAAGCGGAAACGTTAGCACAACGCGGTTGATGTAGTCGTACGTCTTCATGATCCGACCGATCAAGTACCGAACACACGGCACCTCCGAGTTCAGCACACGTTCAGCCCGATGACGTCCCTTGAACTCCGATCCAGCCGAGTGTTGAGGGAGAGTTTCGTCAGCACGACGGCGTGGTGACGATGATGATGTTCTACCGACGCAGGGCTTCGCCTAAGCACCGCTACAGTATTATTGACGTGGACTATGGTGGAGGGGGCACTGCACACGGCTAAAAGATCAAGCGATCAATTGTTGTGTCTCTAGGGTGCCCCCTGCCCCCGTATATAAAGGAGCAAGGGGGGGAGGCGCGGCCGGCCAGAAGGAGGCGCGGCAGGAGGAGTCCTACTCCCACCGGGAGTAGGACTCCCTCCCTTCCTTGTTGGACTAGGAAAGGAGAGGGAAGGAGAGAGGGGAAAAGGAAAGGGGGGGCGCCGCCCCCCTCCTTGTCCAATTCGGACTTGGGGGGGAGGGGCGCACGGCTGCCCCTTGGCCTACTACCCTCTTCCACCAATTGGGCCCATGAGGCCCAATAGCTTCCGGGGGGGGGGGGGGTTCTGGTAACCCCCCGGTACTCCGGTATATATCCGATAACCCCCGGAACCATTCCAGTGTCCGAATATAGTCATCCAATATATCAATCTTCATGTCTCGACCATTTCGAGACTCCTCGTCATGTCCGTGATCACATCCGGGACTACGAACAACCTTCGGTACATCAAAACATATAAACTCATAATATAACTGTCATCGAAACGTTAAGCGTGCGGACCTTACGGGTTCGAGAACTATGTAGACATGACCGAGACACGTCTCCGGTCAATAACCAATAGCGGAACCTGGATGCTCATATTGGGTCCCACAGATTCTACAAAGATCTTTATCGGTCAGACCGCATAACAACATATGTTGTTCCCTTTGTCATCGGTATGTTACTTGCCCGAGATTCGATCGTCGGTATCTCAATACCTAGTTCAATCTCGTTACCCGCAAGTCTCTTTACTCGTTCCGTAATACATCATCCCACAACTAACTCATTAGTTGCAATGCTTGCAAGGCTTAAGTGATGTGCATTACCGAGAGGCCCCAGAGATACCTCTCCGACAATCGTAGTGACAAATCCTAATCTCGAAATACGCCAACCCAACAAGTACCTTCGGAGACACCTCTAGAGCACCTTTATAATCACCCAGTTACGTTGTGACGTTTGGTAGCACACAAAGTGTTCCTCCGGTAAACGGGAGTTGCATAATCTCATAGTCACAGGAACATGTATAAGTCATGAAGAAAGCAATAGCAACATACTAAACGATCGAGTGCTAAGCTAACTGAATGGGTCAAGTAAATCACATCATTCTCCTAATGATGTGATCCCGTTAATCAAATGACAACTCATGTCTATGGCTAGGAAACATGACCATTTTTTATCAACGAGCTAGTCAAGTAGAGGCATACTAGTGACACTCTGTTTGTCTATATATTCACACAAGTTTTATGTTTCCGGTTAATACCATTCTAGCATGAATAATAAACATCTATCATGATATAAGGAAATAAATAATAACTTTATTATTGCCTCTAGGGCATATTTCCTTCAGCCGGCCCCCCTCCCAATTCGGATTGGGCTTGGGGGGGCCCTCCCTTGCTCCTTTCCCCTCCTTTCCAATGAAGCCCATTAAGGCCCATATACCACCCGAGGGGTTCCGATAACCTCCCGGTGCTCCGGTATTATCCCGATCTCACCCGGAATCATTCCGGTGTCCAAATATAGTCGTCCAATATATCGATCTTTATGTCTGGACCATTTCGAGACTCCTCGTCACGTCAGTGGTCACATCCGGGACTCCGAACTACCTTCGGTACATCAAAACACATAAACTCATAATATAACCGTCATCGAACTTTAAGCGTGCGGACCCTACGGGTTCGAGAACTATGTAGACATGACCGAGACACGTCTCCGGTCAATAACCAATAGCGGAACCTGGATGCTCATATTGGCTCCCACATATTCTACGAAGATGTTTATCGGTCAAACCGCATAACAACATACATTGTTCCCTTTGTCATCGGTATGTTACTTGCCCGAGATTCGATCGTCGGTATCTCAATACCTAATTCAATCTCGTTACCGGCAAGTCTCTTTACTCGTTCCGTAATACATCATCTTGCAACTAACTCATTAGTTGCAATGCTTGCAAGGCTTATAGTGATGTGCATTACCGAGTGGGCCCAGAGATACCTCTCCGACAATCGGAATGACAAATCCTAATCTCGAAATACGCCAACCCAACAAGTATCTTTGGAGACACCTGTAGAGCACCTTTATAATCACCCAGTTACGTTGTGACGTTTGGTAGCACACAAAGTGTTCCTCCGGTAAACGGGAGTTGCATAATTTCATAGTCATAGGAACATGTATAAGTCATGAAGATAGCAGTAGCAACATACTAAACGATCAAGTGCTAAGCTAACGGAATGGGGCAAGTCAATCACATCATTCTTCCAATGATGTGATCCCGTTAATCAAATGACAACCCTTTGTCCATGGCTAGGAAACATAACCATCTTTGATCAACGAGCTAGTCAAGTAGAGGCATACTAGTGACACTCTATTTGTCTATGTATTCACACATGTATCATGTTTCCGGTTAATACAATTCTAGCATGAATAATAAACATTTATCATGATATAAGGAAATAAACAATAACTTTATTATTGCCTCTAGGGCATATTTCCTTCAGTCTCCCACTTCCACTAGAGTCAATAATCTAGATTAAGTAATGATTCTAACACCCATGGAGCCTTGGTGCTGATCATGTTTTGCTCGTGGAAGAGGCTTAGTCAACGGGTATGCAACATTCAGATCCGTATGTATTTTGCAAATCTCTATGTCTCCCACCTGTACTTGATCCCGGATGGAGTTGAAGCGTCTCTTGATGTGCTTGGTTCTCTTGTGAAATCTGGTTCCTTTGCCAAAGCAATTGCACCAGTATTGTCACAAAAGATTTCCATTGGACCCGATGCACTAGGTATGACACCTAGATCGGATATGAACTCCTTCATCCAGACTCCTTCATTTGCTGCTTCCGAAGCACCTATGTACCCCGCTTCACATGTAGATCCCGCTACGACGCTTTGTTTAGAACTGCACCAATTTACAGCTCCACCGTTCAATATAAACACGTATCAGGTTTGTGATTTAGAATCGTCCGGATCAGTGTCAAAGCTTGCATCGACGTAACCACTTATGACGAGCTCTTTGTCACTTCCATAAACGAGAAACATATCCTTAGTCCTTTTCAGGTATTTTAGGATGTTCTTGACCGCTGTCCAGTGATCCACTCCTGGATTACTTTGGTACCTCCCTGCTAAACTAATAGCAAGGCACACATCAGGTCTGGTACACAACATTGCATACATGATAGAGCCTATGGCTGAAGCATAGGGAACATCTTTCATTTTTTCTCTATCTTCTGCAGCGGTCGGGCATTGAGTCTTACTAAACTTCACACCTTGTAACACAGGCAAGAACCCTTTCATTGCTTGATCCATTTTGAAATTCTTCAAAACTTTGTCAAGGTATGTGCTTTGTGAAAGTCCAATTAAGCGTCTTGATCTATCTCTATAGATCTTGATGCCCAATATATAAGCAGCTTCACCGAGGTCCTTCATTGAAAAACTCTTATTCAAACATCCCTTTATGCTATCCAGAAATTCTATATCATTTCCAATCAATAATATGTCATCCACATATAATATCAGAAATGCTACAGAGCTCCCACTCACTTTCTTGTAAATACAGGCTTCTCCAAAAGTCTGTATAAAACCATATGCTTTGATCACACTATCAAAATGTTTATTCCAACTCCGAGAGGCTTGCACCAGTCCATAAATGGATCGCTGAAGCTTGCACACTTTGTTAGCTCCCTTTGGATCGACAAAACCTTCTGGTTGCATCATATACAACTCTTCTTCTAGAAATCCATTCAGGAATGTAGTTTTGACATCCATTTGCCAAATTTCATAATCATAAAATGTGGCAATTGCTAACATGATTCGGACAGACTTAAGCACCGCTACGGGTGAGAAGGTCTCATCGTAGTCAATCCCTTGAACTTGTCGAAAACCTTTTGCAACAAGTCGAGCTTTATAGACAGTAACATTACCGTCAGCGTCAGTCTTCTTCTTGATGATCCATTTATTCTCAATGGCTTGCCGATCATCGGGCAAGTCAACCAAAGTCCATACTTCGTTCTCATACATGGATCCCATCTCGGATTTCACGGCCTCAAGCCATTTTGCGGAATCTGGGCTCACCATCGCTTCTTCATAGTTCGTAGGTTCGTCATGGTCTAGTAACATAACCTCCGGAACAGGATTACCGTACCATTCTGGTTCGGATCTTACTCTGGTTGACCTACGAGGTTCAGTAACAACTTGATCTGAAGTTTCATGATCATCATCATTAACTTCCTCACTAATTGGTGTAGACGTCACAGGAACCGGTTTCTGCGATGAACTACCTTCCAATAAGGGAGCAGGTACTGTTTCCTCATCAAGTTCTACTTTCCTCCCACTCACTTCTTTCGAGAGAAACTCCTTCTCTAGAAAGGATCCATTCTTGGCAACGAATGTCTTGCCTTCGGATCTGTGATAGAAGGTGTACCCAATAGTTTCTTTGGGTATCCTATGAAGACACATTTCTCCGATTTGGGTTTGAGCTTATCAGGTTGAAGCTTTTTCACATAAGCATCGCAGCCCCAAACTTAAAGCAACGACAACTTTGGTTTCTTGTCAAACCACAGTTCATAAGGTGTCGTCTCAACGGATTTTGATGGTGCCCTATTTAACGTGAATGCGGCCGTCTCAAAAGCATAACCCCAAAACGATAGCGGTAAAGTACGATTACGACGTTCGGACACACCACTACGCTGTGGTGTTCCAGGTGGCGTGAGTTGCGAAACTATTCCGCATTGTTTCAAATGTAGACCAAACTCGTAACTCAAATATTCTCCTCCACGATCAGATCGTAGAAACTTTATTTTCTTGTTACGATGATTTTCAACTTCACTCTAAAATTATTTGAACTTTTCAAAATTTTCAGACTTATGTTTCATCAAGTAGATATACCCATATCTGCTTAAATCATCTATCAAGGTGAGAAAATAACGATACCCGCCGCGAGCCTCAACATTCATTGGACCACATACATCAGTATGTATGATCTCCAATAAATCAGTTGCTCGCTCCATAGTTCCGGAGAATGGCGTTTTAGTCATCTTTCCCATGAGGCATGGTTCACAAGTACCAAGTGATTCATAATCAAGTGATTCCAAAAGTCCATCAGTATGGAGTTTCTTCATGCGCTTTACACCAATATGACCCAAACGGCAGTGCCACAAATAAGTTGCACTATAATTATCAACTCTGCATCTTTTGGCTTCAACATTATGAATATGTGTATCACTACTATCGAGATTCATCAAAAATAGACCACTCTTCAAGGGTGCATGACCATAAAAGATATTACTCATATAAATAGAGCAACCATTATTCGAAGATTTAAATGAATAACCGCATCAAACAAGGTCTAGATATAATGTTCATGCTCAACGCTGGCACCAAATAATTATTATTTAGGTCTAAAAATAATCCCGAAGGTAGATGTAGAGGTAGCGTGCCGACGGCGATCACATCGACTTTGGAACCATTTCCCACGTGCATCGTCACCTCGTCCTTAGCCAGTGTTCGCTTAATCTGTAGTCCCTATTTCGAGTTGCAAATATTAGCAACAGATTCAGTATCAAATACCCATGTGCTACTACGAGCTCTGGTAAGGTACACATCAATAACATGTATATCACATATACCTTTGTTCACCTTGCCATCCTTCTTATCCGCCAAATACTTGGGGCAGTTCCGCTTCCAGTGACCAGTCTGCTTGCAGTAGAAGCACTCAGTCTCAGGCTTAGGTCCAGACTTGGGATTCTTCTCTTGAGCAGCAACTTGTTTGCTGTTCTTCTTGAAGTTCCCCTTCTTCTTCCCTTTGCCCTTTTTCTTGAAACTGGTGGTCTTATTGACCATCAATACTTGATGCTCCTTTTTGATTTCTACCTCCGCAGCCTTTAGCATTGCGAAGAGCTCGGGAATCGTCTTATCCATCCCTTGCATGTTATAGTTCATCACGAAGCTCTTGTAGCTTGGTGGCAGTGATTGAAGAATTCTGTCAATGACGCTATCATCCGGAAGATTAACTCCCAGTTGAATCAAGTGATTGTTATACCCAGACATTCTGAGTATATGCTCACTGACAGAACTATTCTCCTCCATCTTGCAGCTGTAGAACTTATTGGAGACTTCATATCTCTCAATCCGGGCATTTGCTTGAAATATTAACTTTAACTCCTGGAACATCTCATATGCTCCATGAAGTTCAAAACGTCGTTGAAGTCCCGATTCTAAGCCGTAAAGCATGGCACACTGAACTATCGAGTAGTCATCAGCTTTGCTCTGCCAGACGTTCATAACATCTGGTGTTGCTCCTGCAGCAGGTTTGGCACCTAGCGGTGCTTCCAGGACATAATTCTTCGGTGCAGCAATGAGGATAATCCTCAAGTTACGGACCCAGTCCGTGTAATTTCTACCATCATCTTTCAACTTTGCTTTCTCAAGGAAAGCATTAAAATTCAACGGAACAACAGCACGAGCCATCTATCTACAACAACATAGACAAGCAAAATACTATCAGGTACTAAGTTCATGACAAATTTAAGTTCAATTAATCATATTACTTAAGAACTCCCAATTAGATAGACATCCCTCTAATCATCTAAGTGATCACGTGATCCAAATCAACTAAACCTTAACCGATCATCACGTGAGATGGAGTAGTTTTCAATGGTGAACATCACTATGTTGATCATATCTACTATATGATTCACGCTCGACCTTTCGGTCTCAGTGTTCCGAGGCCATATCTACATATGCTAGGCTCGTCAAGTTTAACCTGAGTATTCTGCGTGTGCAAAACTGGCTTGCACCCGTTGTAGATGGACGTAGAGCTTATCACACCCGATCATCACTTGGTGTCTGGGCACGACGAACTTTGGCAATGGTGCATACTCAGGGAGAACACTTTTTATCTTGAAATTTAGTGAGAGATCATCTTATAATGCTACCGTCAATCAAAGCAAAATAAGATGCATAAAAGATAAACATCACATGCAATCAATATAAGTGATATGATATGGCCATCATCATCTTGTGCTTGTGATCTCCATCTCCGAAGCACCGTCATGATCACTGATGACCCACAAGTATAGGGGATCTATCATAGTCCTTTCGATAAGTAAGAGTGTTGAACCCAACGAGGAGCAGAAGGAAATGACAAGCGGTTTTCAGTAAGGTATTCTCTGCAAGCACTGAAATTATCGGTAACAGGTAGTTTTGTGATAAGGTAAATGGTAACGAGCAACAAGTAATAAAAGTAAATAAGGTGCAGCAAGGTGGCCCAATCCTTTTTGTAGCAAAGGACAACCCTGGACAATTTCTTATATAAAGGAAAACGCTCCAGAGGACACATGGGAATTATCGTCAAGGTAGTTTTCATCACGCTCATATGATTCGCGTTCGGTACTTTGATAATTTGATATGTGGGTGGACCGGTGCTTGGGTGCTACCCTTACTTGGACAAGCATCCCACTTATGATTAACTCCTAATGCAAGCATCCGCAACTACGAAAGAAGTATTAAGGTAAACCTAACCATAGCATGAAACATATGGATCCAAATCAGCCCCTTATGAAGCAACGCATAAACTGGGGTTTAAGCTTCTGTCACTCTAGCAACCCATCATCTACTTATTACTTCCCAATGCCTTCCTCTAGGCCCAATTAATGGTGAAGTGTCATGTAGTCGACGTTCACATGACACCACTAGAGGAGAGACAACATACATCTCATCAAAATACCGAATGGATACCAAATTCACATGACTACTAATAGCAAGACTTCTCCCATGTCCTCAGGAACAAACGTAACTACTCACAAATCATATTCATGTTCATAATCAGAGGGGTATTAATATGCATATAGGATCTGAACATATAATCTTCCACCACGTAAACCAATTAGCATCAACTACAAGGAGTAATCAACACTACTAGCAACCTACAGGTACCAATGTCAGACTTAGAGACAAGGATTGGCTACAAGAGATGAACTAGGGTTTGAGAGGAGATGGTGCTGGTGAAGATGTTGATGGAGATTGACCCCCTCCCGATGAGAGGATCGTTGATGATGACGATGGCGATGATTTCCCCCTCCCGGAGGGAAGTTTCCCCGGCAGAACAGCTCCGTTGGAGCCCTAGATTGGTTTCGCCAAGGTTCCGCCTCGTGGCGGCGGAGTCTCGTCCCGTAAGCTTGCTTCTGATTTTTTTTCTCGGGCGAAAGACTTCATATAGCAGAAGATAGGCGCCGGAGGGCCACGAGGGGGCCCACAAGGCAGGGGGCGCGCCCAGGGGGTAGGGCGCGCCCCCACCCTCGTGGCCAGGGTGTGGGCCCCCTCTGGTATCTTCTTCGCTCAGTATTTTTATATTTCCCAAAAATAACTTCTGTGGAGTTTCAGGACTTTTGGAGTTGCGCAGAATAGGTCTCTAATATTTGCTCCTTTTCCAGTCCAGAATTCCAGCTGCCGGCATTCTCCCTCTTCATGTAAACCTTGTAAAATAAGAGAGAAAAGGCATAAGTATTGTGACATAATGTGTAATAACAGCCCATAATGCGATAAATATCAATATCAAAGCATGATGCAAAATGGACGTATCAACTCCCCCAAGCTTAGACCTCGCTTGTCCTCAAGCGAAAGCCGAAATCGAAAAATATGTCCACATGTTTAGAAATAGAGGTGTCGATAAAAATAAAATACGGACATGAGGGCATCATGATCATTCTTATAACAGCAACAAATATGAATATTGTCACACACGGCTAAGAGATCCAAGGGATCAATTGTTGTGTTTATAGGGTACCCCCTCCTCCGTATATAAAGGAGTGGAGGAGGGGGCCGGCCAAGGGGAGGAGGCGCGCCCAAGGGGGAAGTCCTACTCCCACCGGGAGTAGGACTCCTCCTTTTCCTATTTGGAGAGGGAGAGGGAAGGAAGAGGAAGGAGGGAGGAAGGAAAGGGGGGGCGGTGTTGGGGAACGTAGTAATTTCAAAAAAAATCCTACGCACACGCAAGATCATGGTGATGCATAGCAACGAGAGGGGAGAGTGTTGTCCACGTACCCTCGTAGACCGAAAGCGGAAGCGTTAGCACAACGCGGTTGATGTAGTCGTATGTCTTCACGATCCGACCGATCAAGTACCGAACGCACGACACCTCCGAGTTCAGCACACGTTCAACTCGACGACGTCCCTCGAACTCCGAGCCAGTCGAGCTTTGAGGGAGAGTTCCGTCAGCACGACGGCGTGGTGACGATGATGATGTTCTACCGACGCAGGGCTTTGCCTAAGCACCGCTACGATATTATCGAGGTGGATTATGGTGGAGGGGGGCATCACACACGGCTAAGAGATCCAAGGGATCAATTGTGGTGTCTATAGGGTGCCCCCCTCCTCCGTATATAAAGGAGTGGAGGGGGGAGGTGCGGCCGGCCAGAAGGAGGCGCGCCAGGAGGAGTCCTACTCCCACCGGGAGTAGGACTCCCTCCCTTCCTTGTTGGACTAGGAGAGGAGAGGGAAGGAGAGAGGGGAAAAGGAAAGGGGGGGGGGGGCGCCGCGCCCCTCCTTGTCCAATTCAGACTTGGGGGGGGGGGGGAGGGGAGCGCGGCTGCCCCTTGGCCTCCTTCCCTCTTCCACCAATTGGGCCCATGAGGTCCAATAGCCTCCGGGGGGTTCCGGTAACCCCCCGGTACTCCGCTATATATCCGATAACCCTCGGAACCATTCCGGTGTCCGAATATAGTCATCCAATATATCAATCTTCATGTCTCGACCATTTCGAGACTCCTCGTCATGTCTGTGATCACATCCGGGACTCCGAACAACCTTCGGTACATCAAAACATATAAACTCATAATATAACTGTCATCGAAACATTAAGCGTGCGGACCCTACGGGTTCGAGCACTATGTAGACATGACCGAGACACGTCTCCGGTCAATAACCAATAGCGGAACCTGGATGCTCATATTGGCTCCCACGTATTCTACGAAGATCTTTATCGGTCAGACCGCATAACAACATACGTTGTTCCCTTTGTCATCGGTATGTAACTTGCCCGAGATTCGATCGTCGGTATCTCAATACCTAGTTCAATCTCGTTATCGGCAAGTCTCTTTACTCGTTCCGGAATACATAATCCCACAACTAACTCATTAGTTGCAATGCTTGCATGGCTTAAGTGATGTGCATTACCGAGAGGGCCTAGAGATACCTCTCCGACAATCGGAGTGACAAATCCTAATCTCGAAATACGCCAACCCAACAAGTACCTTCGGAGACACCTGTAGAGCACCTTTATAATCACCCAATTACGTTGTGACGTATGGTAGCACACAAAGTGTTCCTCCGGTAAACGGGAGTTGCATAATCTCATAGTCAAGGGAACACGTATAAGTCATGAAGAAAGCAATTGCAACATACTAAACGATCGAGTGCTAAGCTAACGGAATGGGTCAAGTCAATCACATCATTCTCCTAATGATGTGATCCCGTTAATCAAATGAAAACTCATGTCTATGGCTAGGAAACATGACCATCTTTGATCAACGAGCTAGTCAAGTAGAGGCATACTAGTGACACTCTGTTTGTCTATGTATTCACATAAGTATTATGTTTCTGGTTAATACCATTCTAGCATGAATAATAAACATTTATCATGATATAAGGAAATAAATAATAACTTTATTATTGCCTCTAGGGCATATTTCCTTCAGTCTTCCACTTGCACTAGAGTCAATAATCTAGATTACACAGTAATGATTCTAACACCCATGGAGCCTTGGTGCTGATCATGTTTTGCTCGTGGAAGAGGCTTAGTTAACGGGTCTGCAACATTCAGATCCGTATGTATCTTGCAAATTTCTATGTCTCCCACCTGGACTAAATCCCGGATGGAATTGAAGCGTCTCTTGATGTGCTTGGTTCTCTTGTGAAATCTGGATTCCTTCGCCAAGGCAATTGCACCAGTATTGTCACAAAAGATTTTCATTGGACCCGATGCACTCGGTATGACACCTAGATCGGATATGAACTCCTTCATCCAGACTCCTTCATTTGCTGCTTCCGAAGCACCTATGTACTCCGCTTCACATGTAGATCCCGCCACGACGCTTTGTTTAGAACTGCACCAACTGACAGCTCCACCGTTCAATGTAAACACGTATCCGGTTTGCGATTTAGAATCGTCCGGATCATTGTCAAAGCTTGCATCAACGTAACCATTTACGATGAGCTCTTTGTCACCTCCATAAACGAGAAACATATCCTTAGTCCTTTTCAGGTATTTCAGGATGTTCTTGACCGCTGTCCAGTGATCCACTCCTGGATTACTTTGGTACCTCCCTGCTAAACTTATAGCAAGGCACACATCAGGTCTGGTACACAACATTGCATACATGATAGAGCCTATGGCTGAAGCATAGGGAACATCTTTCATCTTCTCTCTATCTTCTGCAGTGGTCGGGCATTGAGTCTTACTCAACTTCACACCTTGTAACACATGCCAGAACCCTTTCTTTGCTTGATCCATTTTGAACTTCTTCAAAACTTTGTCAAGGTATGTGCTTTGTGAAAGTCCAATTAAGCGTCTTGATCTATCTCTATAGATCTTGATGCCCAATATATACGCAGCTTCACCGAGGTCTTTCATTGAAAAACTCTTATTCAAGTATCCCTTTATGCTATTCAGAAATTCTATATCATTTCCAATCAGCAATGTGTCATCCACATATAATATTAGAAATGCTACAGAGCTCCCACTCACTTTCTTGTAAATACAGGCTTCTCCAAAAGTCTGTACAAAACCAAATGCTTTGATCACACTATCAAAGCGTTTATTCCAACTCCGAGAGGCTTGCACCAGTCCATAAATAGATCGCTGGGGCTTGCACACTTTGTTAGCTCCCTTTGGATCGACAAAACCTTCCGGTTGCATCATATACAAATCTTCTTCCAGAAATCCATTCAGGAATGCAGGTTTGACATCCATTTGCCAACTTTCATAATCATAAAATGCGGCAATTGCTAACATGATTCGGACAGACTTAAGCATCGCTACGGGTGAGAAGGTCTCATCGTAGTCAATCCCTTGAACTTGTCGAAAACCTTTTGCAACAAGTCGAGCTTTATAGACAGTAACATTACCGCCAGCGTCAGTCTTCTTCTTGAAGATCCATTTATTCTCAATTGCTTGCCGATCATCGGGCAAGACAACCAAAGGCCACACTTTGTTCTCATACATGGATCCCATCTCGGATTTCATGGCCTCAAGCCATTTCGTGGAATCTGGGCTCACCATCACTTCTTCATAGTTCATAGGTTCGTCATGGTCTAGTAGCATAACCTCCAGAACAGGATTACCGTACCACTCTGGTGCGGATCTTACTCTGGTTTACCTACGAGGTTCAGTAACAACTTGATCTGAAGTTCCATGATCATCATCATTAACTTCCTCACTAATTGGTGTAGGCGTCGCAGAAACCAGTTTCTGCGGTGAACTGCTTTCCAATAAGGGAGCAGGTACAGTTACCTCATCAAGTTCTACTTTCCTCCCACTCACTTCTTTCGAGAGAAACTCCTTCCCCAGAAAGATTCCGAATTTAGCAACAAAAGTCTTGCCTTCGAATCTGTGATAGAAGGTGTACCCAACAGTCTCCTTTGGGTATCCTATGAAGACACATTTCTCCGATTTGGGTTCGAGCTTATCAGGTTGAAGTTTTTTCACATAAGCATCGCAGCCCCAAACTTTAAGAAACGACAACTTTGGTTTCTTGCCAAACCATAGTTCATAAGGCGTTGTCTCAACGGATTTTGATGGTGCCCTATTTAACGTGAATGCGGCCGTCTCTAAAGCACAACCCAAAACGATAGCGGTAAATCAGTAAGAGACATCATAGATCGCACCATATGTAGTAGAGTACGATTATGACGTTCGGACACACCATTACGCTGTGGTGTTCCGGGTGGCGTGAGTTGCGAAACTATTCCACATTGTTTCAAATGAAGACCAAACTCATAACTCAAATATTCTCCTCCATGATCAGATCGTAGAAACTTTATTTTCTGGTTACGATGATTTTCAACTTCACTCTAAAATTCTTTGAACTTTTCAAATGTTTCAGACTTATGTTTCATTAAGTAGATATACCCATATCTGCTTAAATCATATGTGAAGGTGAGAAAATAACGATATCCGCCACGAGCCTCAACATTCATCGGACCACATACATCTGTATGTATGATTTCCAACAAATCTGTTGCTCTCTCCATAGTTCCGGAGAACGGCGTTTTAGTCATCTTGCCCATGAGGCACGGTTCGGAAGTACCAAGTGATTCATAATCAAGTGGTTCCAAAAGTCCATCAGTATGGAGTTTCTTCATGCGCTTTACACCGATATGACCTAAACGGCAGTGCCACAAATAAGTTGCACTATCATTATCAACTCTGCATCTTTTGGCTTCAATATTATGAATATGTGTATCACTACTATCGAGATTCAACAAAAATAGACCACTCTTCAAGGGTGCATGACCATAAAAGATATTATTCATATAAATAGAACAACCATTATTCTCTGATTTAAATGAATAACCGTCTTGCATCTAACAAGATCCAGATATAATGTTCATGCTTAACGCTAGCACCAAATAACAATTATTTAGGTCTAAAACTAATCCCGAAGGTAGATGTAGAGGTAGCGTGCCGACCGCGATCACATCGACTTTGGAACCATTTCCCACGCGCATCGTCACCTCGTCCTTAGCCAATCTTCGCTTAATCCGTAGCCCCTGTTTCGAGTTGCAAATATTAGCAACAGAACCAGTATCAAATACCCAGGTGCTACTGCGAGCATTAGTAAGGTACACATCAATAACATGTATATCACATATACCTTTGTTCACCTTGCCATCCTTCTTATCCGCCAAATACTTGGGGCAGTTCCGCTTCCAGTGACCAGTCTGCTTGCAGTAGAAACACCCAGTCTCAGGCTTAGGTCCAGACTTGGGTTTCTTCTCCTGAGCAGCAACTTGCTTGCTGTTCTTCTTGAAGTTCCCCTTCTTCTCCCGTTTGCCCTTTTTCTTGTAACTGGTGGTCTTATTGACCATCAACACTTGATCCTCCTTCTTGATTTCTACCTCAGCAGCCTTTAGCATTGCGAAGAGCTCGGGAATCGTCTTATCCATCCCTTGCATGTTATAGTTCATCACAAAGTTCTTGTAGCTTGGTGGCAGTGATTGGAGAATTCTGTTAATGACGCTACCATCCGGAAGATTAACTCCCAGTTGAATCAAGTGATTATTATACCCAGACATTTTGAGTATATGCTCACTGACAGAACTATTCTCCTCCATCTTGCAGCTGTAGAACTTATTGGAGACTTCATATCTCTCAATTCGGGCATTTGCTTGAAATATTAACTTCAACTCCTTGAACATCTCATATGCTCCATGACGTTCAAAACGTCGTTGAAGTCCCGGTTCTAAGCCGTAAAGCATGGCACACTGAACTATCGAGTAGTCATCAACACGTGACTGCCAGGCATTCACAATGTCTGCAGTTGCTGGCGCAGGTGGTACACCTAGCGGTGCTTCCAGGACGTAATTCTTCTGTGCAGCAATGAGGATAATCCTCAAGTTACGGACCCAGTCCGTGTAATTTCTACCATCATCTTTCAACTTTGCTTTCTCAAGGAACGCATTAAAATTCAACGGAACAACAGCACGAGCCATCTATCTACAATCAACATAGACAAGCAAGATACTATCAGGTACTAAGTTCATGATAAATTTAAGTTCAATTAATCATATTACTTAAGAACTCCCACTTAGATAGACATCCCTAAAATCCTCTAAGTGATCACGTGATCCATATCAACTAAACCATGTCCGATCATCACGTGAGATGGAGTAGTTTCAACGGTGAACATCACTATGTTGATCATATCTACTATATGATTCACGCTCGACCTTTCGGTCTCCGTGTTCCGAGGCCATATCTGTTATATGCTAGGCTCGTCAAGCTTAACCTGAGTATTCTGTGTGTGCAACTTTTTTGCACCCGTTGTATTTGAACGTAGAGCCTATCACACCCGATCATCACGTGGTGTCTCAGCACGAAGAACTTTCGCAACGGTGCATACTCAGGGAGAACACTTATACTTTGATAATTTAGTGAGAGATCATCTTATAATGCTACCGTCAATCAAAGCAAGATAAGATGCATAAAAGATAAACATCACATGCAATCAATATAAGTGATAAGATATGGCCATCATCATCTTGTGCTTGTGATCTCCATCTCCGAAGCACCGTCATGATCACCATCGTCACCGGCGCGACACCTTGATCTCCATCGTAGCATCGTTGTCGTCTCGCCAACTTATGCTTCTATGACTATTGCTACCACTTAGTGATAAAGTAAAGCATTACAGGGCGTTTGCATTGCATACAATAAAGCGACAACCATATGGCTCCTGCCAGTTGCCGATAACTCGGTTACAAAACATGATCATCTCATACAATAAAATATAGCATCATGCCTTGACCATATCACATCACAACACGCCCTGCGAAAACAAGTTAGACGTCCTCTACTTTGTTGTTGCAGGTTTTACGTGGCTGCTACGGGCTGAGCAAGAACCGTTCTTACCTATGCATCAAAACCACAACGATAGTTTGTCAAGTTGGTGCTGTTTTAACCTTCACAAGGACCGGGCGTAGCCACACTCGGTTCAACTAAAGTTGGAGAAACTGACACCCGCCAGTCACCTGTGTGCAAAGCACGTCGGTAGAACCAGTCTCGCGTAAGCGTACGCGTAATGTCGGTCCGGGCCGCTTCATCCAACAATACCGCCGAACCAAAGTATGACATGCTGGTAAGCAGTATGACTTATATCGCCCACAACTCACTTGTGTTCTACTCGTGCGTATAACATCAACGCATAAAACCAGGCTCTGATGCCACTGTTGGGGAACGTAGTAATTTCAAAAAAATTCCTACGCACACGCAAGATCATGGTGATGCATAGCAACGAGAGGGGAGAGTGTTGTCCACATACCCTCATAGACCGAAAGCGGAAGCGTTAGCACAACGCGGTTGATGTAGTCGTACGTCTTCATGATCCGACCGATCAAGTACCGAACGCACAGCACCTCCGAGTTCAGCACACGTTCAGCCCGATGACGTCCCTTGAACTCCGATCCAGCCGAGTGTTGAGGGAGAGTTTCGTCAGCACGACGGCGTGGTGACGATGATGATGTTCTACCGACGCAGGGCTTCGCCTAAGCACCGCTACAGTATTATTGACGTGGACTATGGTGGAGGGGGCACTGCACACGGCTAAAAGATCAAGCGATCAATTGTTGTGTCTCTAGGGTGCCCCCTGCCCCCGTATATAAAGGAGCAAGGGGGGAGGTGCGGCCGGCCAGAAGGAGGCGCGCCAGGAGGAGTCCTACTCCCACCGGGAGTAGGACTCCCTCCCTTCCTTGTTGGACTAGGAAAGGAGAGGGAAGGAGAGAGGGGAAAAGGAAAGGGGGGGGGGCGCCGCCCCCCTCCTTGTCCAATTCGGACTTGGGGGGGAGGGGCGCGCGGCTGCCCCTTGGCCTACTACCCTCTTCCACCAATTGGGCCCATGAGGCCCAATAGCTTCCGGGGGGGTTCCGGTAACCCCCCGGTACTTCGGTATATATCCGATAACCCCCGGAACCATTCCGGTGTCCGAATTTAGTCATCCAATATATCAATCTTCATGTCTCGACCATTTCGAGACTCCTCGTCATGTCCGTGATCACATCCGGGACTACGAACAACCTTCGGTACATCAAAACATATAAACTCATAATATAACTGTCATTGAAACGTTAAGCGTGCGGACCTTACGGGTTCGAGAACTATGTAGACATGACCGAGACACGTCTCCGGTCAATAACCAATAGCGGAACCTGGATGCTCATATTGGGTCCCACAGATTCTACAAAGATCTTTATTGGTCAGACCGCATAACAACATATGTTGTTCCCTTTGTCATCGGTATGTTACTTGCCCGAGATTCGATCGTCGGTATCTCAATACCTAGTTCAATCTCGTTACCAGCAAGTCTCTTTACTCGTTCCGTAATACATCATCACACAACTAACTCATTAGTTGCAATGCTTGCAAGGCTTAAGTGATGTGCATTACCGAGAGGCCCCAGAGATACCTCTCCGACAATCGTAGTGACAAATCCTAATCTCGAAATACGCCAACCCAACAAGTACCTTCGGAGACACCTATAGAGCACCTTTATAATCACCCAGTTACGTTGTGACGTTTGGTAGCACACAAAGTGTTCCTCCGATAAACGGGAGTTGCATAATCTCATAGTCATAGGAACATGTATAAGTCATGAAGAAAGCAATAGCAACATACTAAACGATCGAGTGCTAAGCTAACTGAATGGGTCAAGTAAATCACATCATTCTCCTAATGATGTGATCCCGTTAATCAAATGACAACTCATGTCTATGGCTAGGAAACATGACCATTTTTTATCAACGAGCTAGTCAAGTAGAGGCATACTAGTGACACTCTGTTTGTCTATGTATTCACACAAGTATTATGTTTCCGGTTAATACCATTCTAGCATGAATAATAAACATTTATCATGATATAAGGAAATAAATAATAACTTTATTATTGCCTCTAGGGCATATTTCCTTCAGCCGGCCCCCCTCCCAATTCGGATTGGGCTTGGGGGGGGGGGCGCCCCCTCCCTTGATCCTTTCCCCTCCTTTCCAATAAAGCCCATTAAGGCCCATATACCACCCGAGGGGTTCCGATAACCTCCCGGTGCTCCGGTATTATCCCGATCTCACCTGGAATCATTCCGGTGTCCAAATATAGTCGTCCAATATATCGATCTTTATGTCTCGACCATTTCGAGACTCCTCGTCACGTCAGTGATCACATCCGGGACTCCGAACTACCTTCGGTACATCAAAACACATAAACTCATAATATAACCGTCATCGAACTTTAAGCGTGCGGACCCTACGGGTTCGAGAACTATGTAGACATGACCGAGACACGTCTCCGGTCAATAACCAATAGCGGAACCTGGATGCTCATATTGGCTCCCACATATTCTACGAAGATCTTTATCGGTCAAACCGCATAACAACATACGTTGTTCCCTTTGTCATCGGTATGTTACTTGCCCGAGATTCGATCGTCGGTATCTCAATACCTAATTCAATCTCGTTACCGGCAAGTCTCTTTACTCGTTCCGTATTACATCATCCTGCAACTAACTCATTAGTTGCAATGCTTGCAAGGCTTATAGTGATGTGCATTACCGAGTGGGCCCAGAGATACCTCTCCGACAATCGGAATGACAAATCCTAATCTCGAAATACGCCAACCCAACAAGTATCTTTGGAGACACCTGTAGAGCACCTTTATAATCACCCAGTTACGTTGTGACGTTTGGTAGCACACAAAGTGTTCCTCCGGTAAACGGGAGTTGCATAATCTCATAGTCATAGGAACATGTATAAGTCATGAAGAAAGTAGTAGCAACATACTAAACGATCAAGTGCTAAGCTAACGGAATGGGCCAAGTCAATCACATCATTCTTCCAATGATGTGATCCCGTTAATCAAATGACAACCCTTTGTCCATGGCTAGGAAACATAACCATCTTTGATCAACGAGGTAGTCAAGTAGAGGCATACTAGTGACACTCTGTTTGTCTATGTATTCACACATGTATCATGTTTCCGGTTAATACAATTCTAGCATGAATAATAAACATTTATCATGATATAAAGAAATAAACAATAACTTTATTATTGCCTCTAGGGCATATTTCCTTCAGTCTCCCACTTACACTAGAGTCAATAATCTAGATTACACAGTAATGATTCTAACACCCATGGAGCCTTGGTGCTGATCATGTTTTGCTCATGGAAGAGGCTTAGTCAACGGGTATGCAACATTCAGATCCGTATGTATTTTGCAAATCTCTATGTCTCCCACCTGGACTTGATCCCGGATGGAGTTGAAGCGTCTCTTGATGTGCTTGGTTCTCTTGTGAAATCTGGATTCCATTGCCAAAGCAATTGCACCAGTATTGTCACAAAAGATTTCCATTGGACCCGATGCACTAGGTATGACACCTAGATCGGATATGAACTCCTTCATCCAGACTCCTTCATTTGCTGCTTCCGAAGCAACTATGTACCCCGCTTCACATGTAGATCCCGCTACGACGCTTTGTTTAGAACTGCACCAATTTACAGCTCCACCGTTCAATATAAACACGTATCCGGTTTGTGATTTAGAATCGTCCGGATCAGTGTCAAAGCTTGCATCGACGTAACCACTTACGACGAGCTCTTTGTCACCTCCATAAACGAGAAACATATCCTTAGTCCTTTTCAGGTATTTCACGATGTTCTTGACCGCTGTCCAGTGATCCACTCCTGGATTACTCTGGTACCTCCCTGCTAAACTAATAGCAAGGCACACATCAGGTCTGGTACACAACATTGCATACATGATAGAGCCTATGGCTAAAGCATAGGGAACATCTTTCATTTTTTTCTCTATCTTCTGCAGTGGTCGGGCATTGAGTCTTACTAAACTTCACACCTTGTAACACAGGCAAGAACCCTTTCATTGCTTGATCCATTTTGAAATTCTTCAAAACTTTGTCAAGGTATGTGCTTTGTGAAAGTCCAATTAAGCGTCTTGATCTATCTCTATAGATCTTGATGCCCAATATATAAGCAGCTTCACCGAGGTCCTTCATTGAAAAACTCTTATTCAAACATCCCTTTATGCTATCCAGAAATTCTATATCATTTCCAATCAATAATATGTCATCCACATATAATATCAGAAATGCTACAGAGCTCCCACTCACTTTCTTGTAAATACAGGCTTCTCCAAAAGTCTGTATAAAACCATATGCTTTGATCACACTATCAAAATGTTTATTCCAACTCCGAGAGGCTTGCACCAGTCCATAAATGGATCGCTGAAGCTTGCACACTTTGTTAGCTCCCTTTGGATTGATAAAACCTTCTGGTTGCATCATATACAACTCTTCTTCTAGAAATCCATTCAGGAATGTAGTTTTGACATCCATTTGCCAAATTTCATAATCATAAAATGCGGCAATTGCTAACATGATTCGGACAGACTTAAGCACCGCTACGGGTGAGAAGGTCTCATCGTAGTCAATCCCTTGAACTTGTCGAAAACCTTTTGCAACAAGTCGAGCTTTATAGACAGTAACATTACCGTCAGCGTCAGTCTTCTTCTTGAAGATCCATTTATTCTCAATGGCTTGCCGATCATCGGGCAAGTCAACCAAAGTCCATACTTTGTTCTCATACATGGATCCCATCTCGGATTTCACGGCCTCAAGCCATTTTGCGGAATCTGGGCTCACCATCGCTTCTTCATAGTTCGTAGGTTCGTCATGGTCTAGTAACATAACCTCCGGAACAGGATTACCATACCATTCTGGTGCGGATCTTACTCTGGTTGACCTACGAGGTTCAGTAACAACTTGATCTGAAGTTTCATGATCATCATCATTAACTTCCTCACTAATTGGTGTAGACGTCACAGGAACCGGTTTCTGCGATGAACTACCTTCCAATAAGGGAGCAGGTACTGTTACCTCATCAAGTTCTACTTTCCTCCCACTCACTTCTTTCGAGAGAAACTCCTTCTCTAGAAAGGATCCATTCTTGGCAAGGAATGTCTTGCCTTCGGATCTGTGATAGAAGGTGTACCCAATAGTTTCTTTGGGTATCCTATGAAGACACATTTCTCCGATTTGGGTTTGAGCTTATCAGGTTGAAGCTTTTTCACATAAGCATCGCAGCCCCAAACTTAAAGCAACGACAACTTTGGTTTCTTGTCAAACCACAGTTCATAAGGTGTCGTCTCAACGGATTTTGATGGTGCCCTATTTAACGTGAATGCGGCCGTCTCAAAAGCATAACCCCAAAACGATAGCGGTAAAGTACGATTACGACATTCGGACACACCATTACGCTGTGGTGTTCCAGGTGGCGTGAGTTGCGAAACTATTCCGCATTGTTTCAAATGTAGACCAAACTCGTAACTCAAATATTCTCCTCCACGATCAGATCGTAGAAACTTTATTTTCTTGTTACGATGATTTTCAACTTCACTCTAAAATTATTTGAACTTTTCAAAATTTTCAGACTTATGTTTCATCAAGTAGATATACCCATATCTGCTTAAATCATCTATCAAGGTGAGAAAATAACGATACCCGCCGCGAGCCTCAACATTCATTGGACCACATACATCAGTATGTATGATCTCCAATAAATCAGTTGCTCGCTCCATAGTTCTGGAGAATGGCGTTTTAGTCATCTTTCCCATGAGGCATGGTTCACAAGTACCAAGTGATTCATAATCAAGTGATTCCAAAAGTCCATCAGTATGGAGTTTCTTTTGGCTTCAACATTATGAATATGTGTATCACTACTATCGAGATTCATCAAAAATAGACCACTCTTCAACGGTGCATGACCATAAAAGATATTACTCATATAAATAGAGCAACCATTATTCGAAGATTTAAATGAATAACCGCATCAAACAAGGTCTAGATATAATGTTCATGCTCAACGCTGGCACCAAATAATTATTATTTAGGTCTAAAAATAATCCCGAAGGTAGATGTAGAGGTAGCGTGCCGACGGCGATCACATCGACTTTGGAACCATTTCCCACGTGCATCGTCACCTCGTCCTTAGCCAGTGTTCGCTTAATCTGTAGTCCCTATTTCGAGTTGCAAATATTAGCAACAGATTCAGTATCAAATACCCATGTGCTACTACGAGCTCTGGTAAGGTACACATCAATAACATGTATATCACATATACCTTTGTTCACCTTGCCATCCTTCTTATCCGCCAAATACTTGGGGCAGTTCCGCTTCCAGTGACCAGTCTGCTTGCAGTAGAAGCACTCAGTCTCAGGCTTAGGTCCAGACTTGGGATTCTTCTCTTGAGCAGCAACTTGTTTGCTGTTCTTCTTGAAGTTCCCCTTCTTCTTCCCTTTGCCCTTTTTCTTGAAACTGGTGGTCTTATTGACCATCAATACTTGATGCTCCTTTTTGATTTCTACCTCCGCAGCCTTTAGCATTGCGAAGAGCTCGGGAATCGTCTTATCCATCCCTTGCATGTTATAGTTCATCACGAAGCTCTTGTAGCTTGGTGGCAGTGATTGAAGAATTCTGTCAATGACGCTATCATCCAGAAGATTAACTCCCAGTTGAATCAAGTGATTGTTATACCCAGACATTCTGAGTATATGCTCACTGACAGAACTATTCTCCTCCATCTTGCAGCTGTAGAACTTATTGGAGACTTCATATCTCTCAATCCAGGCATTTGCTTGAAATATTAACTTTAACTCCTGGAACATCTCATATACTCCATGACGTTCAAAACGTCGTTGAAGTCCCGGTTCTAAGCCGTAAAGCATGGCACACTGACTATCGAGTAGTCATCAGCTTTGCTCTGCCAGACGTTCATAACATCTGGTGTTGCTCCTGCAGCAGGTTTGGCACCTAGCGGTGCTTCCAGGACATAATTCTTCGGTGCAGCAATGAGGATAATCCTCAAGTTACGGACCCAGTCCGTGTAATTTCTACCATCATCTTTCAACTTTGCTTTCTCAAGGAAAGCATTAAAATTCAACGGAACAACAGCACGAGCCATCTATCTACAACAACATAGACAAGCAAAATACTATCAGGTACTAAGTTCATGACAAATTTAAGTTCAATTAATCATATTACTTAAGAACTCCCAATTAGATAGACATCCCTCTAATCATCTAAGTGATCACGTGATCCAAATCAACTAAACCATAACCGATCATCACGTGAGATGGAGTAGTTTTCAATGGTGAACATCACTATGTTGATCATATCTACTATATGATTCACGCTCGACCTTTCGGTCTCAGTGTTCCGAGGCCATATCTGCATATGCTAGGCTCGTCAAGTTTAACCTGAGTATTCTGCGTGTGCAAAACTGGCTTGCACCCGTTGTAGATGGACGTAGAGCTTATCACACCCGATCATCACGTGGTGTCTGGGCACGACGAACTTTGGCAACGGTGCATACTCAGGGAGAACACTTTTTATCTTGAAATTTAGTGAGAGATCATCTTATAATGCTACCGTCAATCAAAGCAAAATAAGATGCATAAAAGATAAACATCACATGCAATCAATATAAGTGATATGATATGGCCATCATCATCTTGTGCTTGTGATCTCCATCTCCGAAGCACCGTCATGATCACTGATGACCCACAAGTATAGGGGATCTATCGTAGTCCTTTCGATAAGTAAGAGTGTTGAACCCAACGAGGAGCAGAAGGAAATGACAAGCGGTTTTCAGTAAGGTATTCTCTGCAAGCATTGAAATTATCGGTAACAGATAGTTTTGTGATAATGTAAATGGTAACGAGCAACAAGTAATAAAAGTAAATAAGGTGCAGCAAGGTGGCCCAATCCTTTTTGTAGCAAAGGACAGCCCTGGACAATTTCTTATATAAAGGAAAACGCTCCAGAGGACACATGGGAATTATCGTCAAGCTAGTTTTCATCACGCCCATATGATTCGCGTTCGGTACTTTGATAATTTGATATGTGGGTGGACCGGTGCTTGGGTGCTGCCCTTACTTGGACAAGCATCCCACTTATGATTAACTCCTAATGCAAGCATCCGCAACTATGAAAGAAGTATTAAGGTAAACCTAACCATAGCATGAAACATATGGATCCAAATCAGCCCCTTACGAAGCAACGCATAAACTGGGGTTTAAGCTTCTGTCACTCTAGAAACCCATCATCTACTTATTACTTCCCAATGCCTTCCTCTAGGCCCAAATAATGGTGAAGTGTCATGTAGTCGACGTTCACATGACACCACTAGAGGAGAGACAACATACATCTCATCAAAATACCGAATGAATACCAAATTCACATGACTACTAATAGCAACACTTCTCCCATGTCCTCAGGAACAAACGTAACTACTCACAAATCATATTCATGTTCATAATCAGAGGGGTATTAATATGCATATAGGATCTGATCATATAATCTTCCACCACGTAAACCAATTAGCATCAACTACAAGGAGTAATCAACACTACTAGCAACCTACAGGTACCAATGTCAGACTTAGAGACAAGGATTGGCTACAAGAGATGAAATAGGGTTTGAGAGGAGATGGTGCTGGTGAAGATGTTGATGGAGATTGACCCCCTCCCGATGAGAGGATCGTTGATGATGACGATGGCGATGATTTCCCCCTCCCGGAGGGAAGTTTCCCCGGTAGAACAGCTCCGCCGGAGCCCTAGATTGGTTTCGCCTAGGTTTCGCCTCGTGGCGGCGGAGTCTCGTCCCGTAAGCTTGCTTCTGATTTTTTTTCTCGGGCGAAAGACTTCATATAGCAGAAGATGGGCGCCGGAGGGCCACGAGGGGGCCCACAAGGCAGGGGGGCGCGCCCAGGGGGGTAGGGCGTGCCCCCACCCTCGTGGCCAGGGTGTGGGCCCCCTCTGGTATCTTCTTCACTCAGTATTTTTATATTTCCCAAAAATAACTTCTGTGGAGTTTTAGGACTTTTGGAGTTGCGCAGAATAGGTCTCTAATATTTGCTCCTTTTCCAGTCCAGAATTCTAGTTGCCGGCATTCTCCCTCTTCATGTAAACCTTGTAAAATAAGAGAGAAAAGGCATAAGTATTGTGACATAATGTGTAATAACAGCCCATAATGCGATAAATATCAATATCAAAGCATGATGCAAAATGGACGTATCAACTCCCCCAAGCTTAGACCTCGCTTGTCCTCAAGCGAAAGCCGAAATCAAAAAATATGTCCACATGTTTAGAAATAGAGGTGTCGATAAAAATAAAATACGGACATGAGGGCATCTTGATCATTCTTATAACAACAACAAATATGAATATTGTCATATGAATTCTTATGATAAAGTAACAATCTATTCACAATGTCAAGTATGAATCAGAAACTTTATTGAGAACTAGCAAACTATAATCTCAGTCATTGAAGCAACTGCAATTTATCATAACATCGGAAAGAGTCTAAGTAAGAGCTTTTCAGCAAGTCCACATACTCAACTATCATTTAGTCTTCCACATGTCGTGGTATTCTCACGGGGGGGGGGGGGGTGTGAGGTGACAGATGCCACAAGGGCTTAGTGTGAGGGTAAGACTGCTGCTGATAGGACCGGGAGCGGGTATGCGAGTAGCACGCGCTAGTTTACCCAGGTTCGGGGCTCTCCGGAGAGATAATACCCCTACTCCTGCATGTCTGTGTATCTGTAGTATATCTAGTACAGAGTTGCTCCTGGAGCTGTATCTGAGGTCTGTGTCATAGGCATCTGGCGTCTGGCCTCGTATATGCCTCGTATGTGGCATGCTAGTGGCCGGCCATGCTCATGGCCGTAGCATGTGGGTGCTCATGCGTGAGTGGGAGTGTGAGTCCATCCAATTGGATGGATGGATGGATGGCTATATATAGTGTGGAGCTAGCTTACTATCTAAGCTATGTGGTGGTATGGGAGCAAGGCATGGTGCATGTCATGCTTGTCCCCTAGGTCACTTCATAAATAGTGCCAGGGGACAAGTGACACTATACATGATGGCTGGGGTGACACGTGAATAGTGCTCGGGTACGACCGTCTCGTCGGTGTCGAGTCGGGCTGAAGCCGGTAGCCGGCTAGTTGGTGCAGTCGACAGCCGGCAGCCGGCCAGGCAGAGCAGTCGGACGGGGAGCCGGCAGGAGCAGCCGGGCAGTCGGACTGAGGGGCTTTGCTAGTCCCGATGTCTTGAAATATTGTCTTGCCGTCTTCGGGATACCCGTGGCCAATTACTCCGACAGTAGCCCCCAAGCCTCTTGGCAACTTGGCAAAGTTGGGCGGAGGTTTTTTGGCGGTTGTTCATGGAAATGATCATGCAAAAGACAAAGTTAGTCCACGTAGATATATCAAATGATTGCTTTTAGCGTTACAAGTTTTATGCGGAGGGTGCCGACTCGGTTTTGTCCGAGCCCCCTTCAATCTTTTTCATGTTCCCTCCACTCTTTGGCTTGCTCTCGCTTGCCGGACAGCCGCTCTGCGGTCTGTGGCTGAGAGTGGGCCACGGAGTGGAGTGTACAATACTCAGACTCTGGGAGCGAATTTAACCGAGCAGATACTCATAAAGAAAACGGCCGGGTCGCCCGAACCGTTTTTCTTCCCGGACGTTTTTCGCGTGGGTGGCCTCCAGCGTTCACTCTCGCTAGCCGGACAGCCGCTCTGCGGTCTGTGACTAAGAGTGGGCCTTTGGTACCACGCACGCTACTAAGCCGTCTGCGGGAACAAACGTCTCAGGCCAAGCGGCCAGCCCCCGGGCCAACTCTGGCTGGCGCCGAGGCGAACAGTGATGTAACTGTAATGAAATGCGGAGATAGCCCCCGAGCATCGCTCGTGGTTATCCGTGCTCTCGCGGTGAAAAAATATGCGGGTGAGGAGCTCACATTGGTTTTCATGTAGCCGAGGCGGAGTTTGCCGAAGACAGCCGGCGCGGCTCGGCGCTCGCGGAGCACACCGGCGCACCCGCTGGGTGTTGCCTTCGAGCCCCCGGGTGCTCGAAGGGGGTTCCCGGCCGGTCAGGCTCGACCGGCCAGGTGGCGAGGCGTCTTGCAGCGCCCTTTTTCTTCTTCTGCCGGCTGCTGGCAGCCGGACAAAACTCTTCTCTTGTCTGCAATCTTCCGTGGGGGCGCGCCAGCGCACCCACTAGGTGTAGCCCCCGAGATCCGGGCCGACTGCTGAGCAGTCGGGCCGGATCTTCCGGCAGCTACTTTGTCTTCTTTCCTCGCGGAGGCGTGGCAGCGCACCCGCTGGGTGTAGCCCCCGAGATTCGGGCCAACTGCTGAGCCGTCGGGGCGGATCTCCTGGCAACTACTTTGTCTTCTTTCCTCGCAGGGGCGCGTCAGCGCACCCGCTGGGTGTAGCCCCGGAGATTCGGCCAACTGCTGAGCAGTCGGGCCGGATCTCCCGGCGACTACTTTGTCTTCTTTCCTCGCGGGGGCGCGTCAGCGCACCCGCTGGGTGTAGCCCCCGATATTCGGGCCGACTGCTGAGCAGTCGGGCCGGATCTCCCGGTGACTACTTTGTCTTCTCTTTCTTCGCGGGGGCGCGTCAGCGCACCCGCTGGGTGTGCCGTCGGAGCAGGAGGCAGACCAGCCGGCTTGGCACTGCCGACAGCGCAGATCACGAGTGACCGTCCGAGTGGCGAAGCAGGCGGACGAATCATCCGGACGGGTGTTTCTTTTCTTCTCTTTGTCCCAGCCGACTTCTTTCTCTCTCTCTCTCTTTTTTTTGGCCAGCCGGCCTGTGACTCTTCTCCAGCCGGCTCTTCTCTTTTTCTTGTCTCTTTCTTCAGGTGTCGTGTCACGACCGGTTTTTCAATAATTTTTTTATTGAGAGACCAATCCCTTTTATGGACCAGTAAAGAAGAATTCCTTCTCACTGGTAGACAATATCTTGGTCACAGAAGAAAAATACCAGGAGTACTGAATATAATAAAAGGTTGAGCGGAGACTGCTCATCAACTTATTACATGCACGCCGATAAAACATAACGGCGGATAGGGTGGCATAACTACTAACTCACGATAACAACGGTGGTGGAAATATCACAGCGGAGCGGGTGATATGACTCCTAAAAAAAACTAACAACTCTTCGAGCGTCGGAGTGAGGCTCGAGGAGACTTATTGCGGGTGGCAGAAGCGTATATAATACAAGTGACCAATATCCAGGATCGCACGGGGCTGACTGGGACTCCTCTAGGCGTCGGACTCACTATCAAAATCTTCATCCATGAGATCGCCTTCGTCAACATCTGGCCAAATCAACAAGCCAGGTGAGTACTATGAAAGTACTCGCAAGACAGTTCGGACTTAAGATATAACAAATGTAAACATGATGCATATGAACAGATTAACAAGTGCACTTAGACATAGAGGTAATAATGCACGGGAAATAAAAGAGAAGTCGGGCGGTAGTCCTCCCGAAATCCCAAAAAAATAATTACTGGGTGCCAAACGAGGGTCTGAATGACTCCTCGAGAGGAAAATGCAGGAACAATAATGCCGCAGTCGGGCGTCGGGGCGACACCACATAAAGGGCTTATAACAGAAAATAAAAGACAGTGCGTGCCATAGTCGGACGTCTGAGCGACATCACATAAAGGGCTTATATTGAAAGTAAAAGACAAACATGCCACAGTCGGACGTCTGAGCGACATCACATAAAGGGCTTATATTGAAAGTAAAAGACAAACATGCCACAGTCGGACGTCTGAGCGACATCACATAAAGGGCTTATATTGAAAGTAAAAGACAAACATGCCACAGTCGGACGTCTGAGCGACATCACATAAAGGGCTTATATTGAAAGTAAAAGACAAACATGCCACAGTCGGATGTCTGAGCGACATCACATAAAGGGCTTATATTCATAACTTAGTAGCTCATGAATTTTAAATCATATCAAGAGAATAATCAGGCATGAGATAAACAACAGGGTTAGTCCATCCACAGGAATAACGTTCAGCCAAGTTTACTACTCACGCTCGCTTACCAGAAAGAAAAATATACCACGAGGTTATGACATAGACATGGGTACGCTGATCACGTTACTTGACACAGGATACGATGACTCGGAAGGATTTGACTCTGCAGAGTTTGTACTTTAACCACAGCCAACGGATTTCAGTAGTCACGGGGACTAGTTCCGTTCACGGTGTTTTGGAAGAAACACGTCTAACCCGTACACACCCATTCAACATTCCGAAGCCAGGAATCACCCTTGGCAACGTTCAAGAAAAACCTTGAGACGGGGAGGCTACAACCTCGCGTAGCATGGGATCAAAATTTCTATACGCGCGCTCTAAGGGGTGCCCCCCCTCTCGGTCCCAACCGGAAACACCCATGCCCCCTGACCGGATGACTGGCTTTAATCCAGGGCCATGGAACCATCATCCCGGCCCCTCTGTTTGGTGTGTACACGGAAAGAGGTTACCAACTTACTAAACCGCATTCTGGCAGAAAACAAGTGGTAGCACGGAAGGGGGAAGAACGATAACGTGACCCCGTCCACGTTAACGTCGGAATTTATCGGATGACGTAAGGCTGGCATGCTACAACAGTACCACCTTACTGCCCTTCATGTCACCACATGACTAGGCCATCTCTCATCAGAGATCACAGTAACTTTGGAACACACGGGTAGCTGCCTCACATGCAACGAGATACTCACCGATACTCATATGCCATGCACAACCTTTCACGCAAACATGCAAAACACCTATCATATCAAAGGTTCAAACATGCTTGCCTGGTTCGGAGAAGTCGGAGTCTAGCTCGGCGAAGCTCGCGGCTCCGTCACCTCTCCCGGAACCTACGGTATAGCGAAAAATGCATACTAACGTGAAAACCAACGCGTGCATAAAAGTTGTTCCAATTTTTTTTCAAATAAATCCCATAGAAAACTAGACAAAATTATAAGACTTTCAGAAAAAGAACCACTCAAAAATCACTTTTTATTAAAAAGTTATAAGGGTTTCTATCCAGGGACTCATCTGTAATGAAACAGAAGAGTTCCAGGGGCTTAACTGAGAAAACAGAAAACGGTTCGAATAGAAACGCGCCAGCCCACAGAGAAAACGTACTCTGCCCGAAGGCGCCAACAGAAAACGCTTCGGGGGTGAAAAAAGAGAGGCTGACGTGGGGGGTCCACATGTCAGGTTTGAAAAACCTCGCCGGCGCCCGAAGGCTGCGCTGGTCGCCGGCGTCGAACCACGGCGAGTCAGGGAGATCGGAGTGTACCAAGAGTATCAGCGTGTCCTTCTGCGTCGGTGGGTGGTGGATCTGGGCGTCGGGGTGCACCACGTCGACGGCGACACTTTCTCCGGCGGACGGCGGCTCGGGCGATGGTGGGGGACTCCGGTGGTGTGCTGCAAACTTCGAATTGAAGCGCGGGTCAGAAGGAGGGATGCACTAGAGAGCTACTGGCAAGAGATGGGAGGCAGAGGTGCACGCACGGGAGCGAATCAAGCTGGATCCCGTGGCGGGTCGCGGCGGCCGGAGTTGAGGAAGGAGACTCCCTCGGGGCTCTTCCAGTGGCTAGGCGGGGTCTTGGTGGAGTGCAGAGGTAGTGTGGGTGCTAGCTGGAGCTCGGGGCCTCTATTTATAGGCGGCTCGAGGGGGTGGCCGTGAACGGAGGATCTCCGGCGAGCGATTACGGCGAGGCAGTGGCTTGGCAGAGGGTTTAGGTGGCCAGGCAGCACCAGTGAGAGTTACTGGTCCCGTTCCACTGCTAAACTCGGTCGGGCATGGCGTAATGGCGTCGGTCTTCGTCGGGGTCGCCGTACTGGCACGGCGGCGGCAGAGAGCGCGCTCCGCGCCTAGCGGTTCACGACGAGGGTGGCAGCGCGCACGGGGGAGTCGAAGACCACGCGGCGGCCTCCGGTGGCTTGGGCGGCGCTGGACGGCACCATCTGCGCTGCGCCTCTCTCTGGCGGCCGCAAAGCCGCCGCTGGCGTCGGTCACGGGGCGGCGCACCTCCTGCTGCTCGTCGCCGACGCCCGCAAGCATCCAGGCGCTCGTGCGGTGCAGAGGACAAGGGGGAGGGGACAGGAAACACGGCGACGCCGGGGCACTGGTGAGATTGGCAACGGACACTGAAGAAACGACAGGGGTTCAGACACTGTTAACTGAATTTGACTGAACATGACATTGACAGTGCTCTGAAGGTGTTCGATGAAATGATATGGTATGAAGAATATTTTTCCTGGAGCTGGGACTTGGTGAGGTGACCTCTCAATGCACCCAGAGGCTGCCTGATTTTTCTCAGAATTTTTGGAGAAGGATTTGAATGAATTTCATCAAATTTGGCAAATCTGGTCCAAACTTGCAGCAAGTATAGTTTGAAAAATTTGAACTGAAGACCAGTGGATTTTCAAGGATCTAGGTTGAGGGTTCAAAGGACTAGGAAGGGAAATTGGTTTGGGGGCAAAAATCAAAACAGAAATGGTAGCTCCTTTGTAAATCTCCAAGAGCTAGAATAGAAGGCAGAAATTGTTTTTGATGAGAAATAAATGGAAAATAAAAATATGGAGAGGTTCAACTTGCTGTAGTTGAGGTACATCATGATCCAAAGGTGGGGAAAGGTTTATGGAAGAGGATTTTCACATAGGTCATGGCAAGAGAGATTTGTTGAAAGTGGAAAAAGATCATTCCAAAAGCTATAGGGCTTTTCAAAGGAATTGTCAAAAGACATTTTTCCAAGAGATAAGTATTTTGGTTTGAGTCCAAATAAAAAGAAAGAACCTCCAAGACCAAAATCATGTCTTGGGTGAATCCAAATAAAAAAAACTCTTGCCATAAAGAAAAAATATTTTGAAAGGGAGGGTTCTTTTGAAGGAAAATTTAAATCACCTCCCTCAAGTCAAATGAAAATCTTGAAAAATCCAAATAAAATTTTGGGTGTCACAACACCTACCCCCTTAGGAAAAATCTCGTCCTCGAGATTTCAGCTGATCCTCGAATAGATATGGATACTCTGCCTGGAGAAAATCTTCCCTTTCCCATGTAGCTTCATCCTCAGTGTGGTTGCTCCACTGAACTTTGAAATTTTTTGTTGTTTTCTGACGGGTCCTCCTTTCAGACTCTTCCAAAATCTTTACTGGCCTCTCTCTGTAGGTGAGGTCTGGTTGTATATCAATGCTGTCATGAGATACATGCTTCTCCGGGTTACTTACACATTTTCTCAATTGTGAGACATGGAACACGTCATGGACGTCTGACAGCTCCTTGGGTAAGTCTAGTTTGTAGGCCACTGTGCCTCTTCGTGCCTCCATACAGAATGGTCCGATAAATCTCGGGGCTAGCTTCCCCTTAATTTTGAACCGTTGCAGGCCCCTCATAGGAGACACTCGTAGGTATACGGAATCACCGGGTTCAAAGCTGACCTCACGATGGTTTTTTATCGTAGTAGCTCTTTTGTCGGCTTTGCGCGGTCTTGAGTCTGTCCCTGATATGTTTAACTCTCTCCTCGGCCTCCTTGAGCATGTATGGGCCGAAGATACGTCTGTCACCTGTTTCTGACCAATTCAGTGGGGTACGGCACCTCCGTCTGTACAATGCTTCAAAGGGTGCCATTTGTAAGCTGGCTTGCTAACTGTTGTTGTAGGCAAACTCGGCATACGGCAAACTTTCCTCCCAACTGGATCCATAGGTGAGTACACACGCTCTCAGCATGTCCTCTAGGATTTGGTTCACACATTCCGTTTGTCCATCAGTCTGAGGGTGGTACGCTGTACTGAAAGCTAGTTGCATGCCCAGAGCTTGTTGCAGGTGATCCCAAAATTTGGAGATAAATTGGGTGCCTCGGTCGGATATTATAGTCTTTGGGACTCCATGCAAACAAACTATACGGGAGAGATAAAGCTTGGCCAGCCTTTGTGTGGAGTAGGTAGTCTTCACGGGAATGAAATGAGCAACCTTGGTTAGTCGGTCTGTGATGACCCATATGGCGTCATTTCCGCGTTGTGATCGAGGTAGTCCGACGATGAAGTCCATTCCTATTTCATCCCATTTCCACTCCGGTATCCTGTTTGGCTGGAGTAGCCCTGCTGGCTTTTGATGCTCGGCCTTGATGCGCTGACATGAATCGCAACAAGCAATAAATGTGGCTATATCCCTTTTCATACCGTGCCACCAAAATCTTTCCTGAACGTCGTTGTACATTTTGGTTCCTCCAGGATGGATCGAGTATGGAGCGGTGTGGCTTTCGGTTAGGATTGGTTGCTTGAGTTCCTCAATGTTAGGTACGCAAAGTCTGTCTCCGTACCATAATATTCCTTCACTTTCTGTGACGAACTCTGAAGCCTTACCAAGGTTCATTTTCTTCTTTATACCTTCGATGCTGGGATGTCCCTGTTGAGCCTTCTTAATTTGTTCCACTAGGGTGGGTTGTATCTCCAGATTTGATACGGTGCCCTCAGAGACTAACACCATGTTGAGCCTAGCGAACTCTTGCTGAAACTAAGGCCTCAAGTTTTGCGGACCGTCATTGTCCGGGCTGGGGTTTCGACTAAGGGCATCCGCCACTACATTTGCCTTCCCTGGATGGTAGTGAATGCCGACATCATAGTCCTTGACCAATTCCAACCAGCGTCGTTGGCGTAAATTTAGCTCTGGCTGTGTGAAATTATATTTAAGGCTCTTATGGTCCGTATATATTTCACAGCGATTTCCCAATAGAAAGTGCCTCCACTCCTTGAGTGCATGGATGACCGCTGCTAGCTCCAAGTCATGTGTTGGATAGTTTTCCTCATGCTTCCGTAGCTGCCTGGAAGCATACGCGACAACTTTGCCATCCTGCAGCAGCACACATCCGAGGCCCTTTCGGGACGCGTCACAATATACTTTAAAAATCTTGTGTATGTCTGGCACAGTTAAGACCGGTGCGGTTGTTAGTTTCTTCTTGAGTTCTTGGAAGCTTTTCTCGCATGCTTCCGTCCATACAAATTTCTTGTCTTTCTTGAGCAACTGGGTCATTGGTTTTGACACAGTGGAGAATCCTTCAATAAATCTTCTGTAATATACGGCCATTCCCAGGAAACTCCGCACATCTGTTACGTTGGCGGGTGGTTTCCAGTCAAGTATGGCTTTGACTTCTTCTGGGTCTACGGCCACGCCTTCTTGGTTTAATATGTGGCCTAGGAAACCAACTTGCCTTAGCCAAAATTCACACTTGCTAAATTTGGCATACAACTGATGTTTCCTTAATTCTCCCAAAACAATTCTGAGATGCTCAGCATGCTCTTCCGGTGTCCTTGAGTAAACCAGAATATCGTCAATGAACACCACAACAAATTTGTCCATGAATTTCATAAACACTTTGTTCATGAGGTGGACGAAATATGCGGGGGCGTTCGTTAGACCAAAAGGCATCACTGTGAACTCATATAATCCGTATCTGGAGGTGAATGCTGTTTTAGGGATATCTTCTGTCTGTACTTTCAATTGATGATATCCCGATCTCAAATCAATTTTTGAGAACACCTTGGCTTGTGCGAGCTGGTCAAACAAATCATTTATCCGTGGCATCGGATATTTGTTTTTGATGGTGACCATATTGAGAGCTCGATAGTCTATACACAATCTTAGTGTCCCATCCTTTTTCTTGGCGAATAATACTGGCGAACCCCAAGGTGAGGAACTGGCTCGAATAAAACCTTTGTCCAGTAATTCCTTTATCTGTTTCTTCAATTCTACCAATTCTGAGGGTGCCATTCTATAAGGTTTCTTATAGATGGGAGCGGTGCCAGGTGCTAGTTCGATGCTGAATTCTATCTCTCGGTCTGGTGGCATGCCTGGTAGTTCTTCAGGAAATACGTCAGGAAACTCGCATACCACTGGAACTTTTCTTAGTTCTGAAATGTCCACTTTGTTCAGCTTTGGTTGCCGTGACCGTGGCCTTTCTTGAGCTGTAACCTTTATTGTCTTGCTGTGATGGTGAGTGAGAATCACGGTCCGATTGAAAAAGTCAATGAATCCTTTGTTGGTGGTCAACCAGTCCATCCCTAAAATGACATCCAGTCCTTTATTTTCCAACACAATGAGATTTGCTTGGAACTTTAGTCCTTCAAACTCAATGATCACTCCTTGGTAGTAACTCTGAGTGATCTGCTTATTTCTGGGGGACTTGATGACCATAGACTTTTCCAAGGGGAGTATCGGAAAACCATGTTGCAAAACAAAATTCTTTGAAACGAACGAATGGGAAGCTCCAGAATCAAACAAAACCGTGGCAGGTACTGTGTTGACAGGGAACATACCGAGCACGATGTCTGGGGCATTCTGCGCTTCTTCCCTGGTCACATGGTTCAGGTGACCCTTCCTGTGGTTGTTGTTGGGATTGAAATTGTTGCGCTTGGGGGCTGGATTATTCCCACCATTGTTTGGCTTGGGGGCCGAGTTCCTTGGCTTTGGGCACTGTTTAGCATAGTGCCCTTCTTCACCACAAGCATAGCATGTGAACCCTGGACGGTACGTGAACTCCTTGTCCCTGGCATGAAACTGTCTGACTGGCCTTAGATCAGTAGTCGTGGATTTCCTTGCTTCTGTCCTCGGAACCTCAGTCTTGCTTCGGTTGTTGCGAGCAAGAGTCGTCTTGTCCCTCTTTCGCTTACGGATATCTTGCAGACTACGGCGCTCATTCTCCAAGGTAATGGCCTTGTCAACCAGAGTTTTAAAATCCGGGAAAGTGTGTATAACCAGTTGGCATCTTAGTGCCGGTGCCAGGCCGTCCAGGAATTTTTCCATCTTCTTGTTCTCTGTCATGTGCTCGCCGTAGGCATAACGAGATAGCTGGGTAAACTGACCGTTGTATTCTGTCACTGACATGCCTCTTTGCTTGAGGTCGTCAAATTCCCTCTTCTTGATTTTTATGATGCTCCTGGGGATGTGTGCCCCACGAAAGCCTTCCTTGAACTCTTCCCAGGTGATGTTGTGTTCACTGGGATGCATGTGTAGGAAGTTTTCCCACCATGCTGCAGCTGCTCCAGTAAGGTAGTGTGGTGCATAAAGCACCTTCTCATGATCTGAACACTGAACAATAATCAGCTTCCTTTCGATGTCACAAAGCCAATCATCGGCTTCCAGCGGCCTATCGGTGTGAGCAAATGTTGAAGGGCGAGTCTTCTGTAACTTAGATAACTTGGAATGTGGTTGATAGGGTTCACGGTGGTTTCCCATATTGATGACGTGATTCATCATCTCTTGGTGTTGTTGCTGGCTTTGTTCGAAGAGACGGCATACTTGAGACAAGGCTGCTTCGCTGTCCTCCTGACTGGACTGTCCCTGAGTGAAGTTGTTGCTAGTCTGTGTCCCATAAACTTCTTCTGGCTGATTGGGCATGGAACGAGTCCACGGACGAGACATTATTCCAGTCTGGGGTATTATTTTGCAAAATTATATGAGAAGAACTGTGTGGCACAAGGAAATCTTGCAAAGGCAAACATTTAAAAAAAATCTCAAGATTTTTCAAGAAACATAAACGATTTCGCACGGAGAAGAACTGCTTAACACAAATCTTACACGCGAAAAGCAAACACACGATACAGCACTCAGGATGTGCGTACACAATCCTGACATGTTATTTAGACTAGCACACTCCTCCGGAATGCAGCGAACACACTAATACAAACTAGCGTACAGATAAAACACATCATACAAGCAGACATAACGCGCGGCTACTCGGCGCTCTCAGTCGGAGATGGTGACGATGTCCTTTCCCTTGCCGAGGGCAAGACTCAGCAGTGCAGGAGATTCAACCTCCACCTCCTCTCTAGCAGGTTCCTGGCGCGTAACACTACGCTACGGTGATGGCGCGGGTGCGACAGGCGGTAGTGCGGGTGTGGCAGGCGGTGCAGCTCGGACTAGAGTAGGAGCGATGACTCTGTCGAACTCCTCAGTGGTAGGCAGACGGCGAGCAGTGGCCAAAATAGCCGGTGCATAAGATGCTGAAGACAAGACGAATGTCAGAGGCGGTGCCGTGTGGAGAAGCTCCTTCCTGCAGGCAGGACCGCCCCGAACTAAGCCCATCCGGGCAGCCAGAAGATCATCCACGAGGTTGTCGAAAGACTCCTCCAGAGCCTTGAGATACTCCACAACCATCTCGATGGCTTCATCTCGCTCTCCCCGATGGCAGGTGAATGCATAGTGACAAGTGTATGGCACATGGCATGGGAGGTAGCGGTAGCGACGAGTCTTCATCATAGGAAGGATATCCCGAAGGCGAGCTATCGCCTCACGGGCAGCCATCTGCATGGCATGCCTCTCCGTAGGCATGGCCCTTCCCACAAAACGGAAGTGGCGAGATGCAGAACGTCCTCCCTTGAATTGCACCACGGCCTGGTGCATAGACACGTCGTCGCTGAGCTTGTGCTGGTAAAGCGTGAACTCCGGACGAGTCGCTGGCCCGATTGCGAGTTTGGTGATGGAGACGAGGAGTTTCACAAACCCCTCGGGCACGTTCGTGAACACTCGAGTCTCGCAGTTGCTGCTAGCCATCTACAAAAGTAGGCAAAAATTCTGAGTAGTCAAGTCATAAATTTATGATGACCAACAGAAAATAGCTACAATTGCAAAATGCTGAAAAAGCACAAAAGACGCTAATAACCGATTAGCGATCGCACCTAGTGGCTTCCTACAGTCAGCTTGGCTCTGATACCAAGCTTGTCACGACCGGTTTTTCAATAAATTTTTTATTGAAAGACCAATCCCTTTTACGGACCAGTAAAGAAGAATTCCTTCTCACTGGTAGACAATATCTTGGTCACAGAAGAAAAATACCAGGAGTACTGAATATAATACAAGGTTGAGCGGAGACTGCTCAACAACTTATTACATGCACGCCGATAAAACATAACGGCGGATAGGGTGGCATAACTACTAACTCACGATAACAACGGTGGTGGAAATATCACAGCGGAGCGGGTGATATGACTCCTAAAAAAAACTAACAACTCTTCGAGCGTCGGAGTGAGGCTCGAGGAGACTTATTGCGGGTGGCGGAAGCGTATATAATACAAGTGAACAATATCCAGGATCGCACGGGGCTGACTGGGACTCCTCTAGGCGTCGGACTCACTATCAAACTCTTCATCCATGAGATCGCCTTCGTCAACATCTGGCCAAATCAACAAGCCAGGTGAGTACTATGAAAGTACTCGCAAGACAGTTCGGACTTAAGATATAACAAATGTAAACATGATGCATATGAACAGATTAACAAGTGCACTTAGACATAGAGGTAATAATGCACGGGAAATAAAAGAGAAGTCGGGCGGTAGTCCTCCCGAAATCCCAAAAAAATAATTACTGGGTGCCAAACGAGGGTCTGAATGACTCCTCGAAAGGAAAATGCAGGAACAATAATGCCGCAGTCGGGCGTCGGGGCGACACCACATAAAGGGCTTATAACATAAAATAAAAGACAGTGCGTGCCACAGTCGGACGTCTGAGCGACATCACATAAAGGGCTTATATTGAAAGTAAAAGACAAACATGCCACAGTCGGACGTCTGAGCGACATCACATAAAGGGCTTATATTGAAAGTAAAAGACAAACATGCCACAGTCGGACGTCTGAGCGACATCACATAAAGGGCTTATATTGAAAGTAAAAGACAAACATGCCACAGTCGGATGTTTGAGCGACATCACATAAAGGGCTTATATTCATAACTTAGTAGCTCATGAATTTTAAATCATATCAAGAGAAAATCAGGCATGAGATAAACAACAGGGTTAGTCCATCCACAGGAATAACGTTCAGCCAAGTTTACTACTCACGCTCGCTTACCGGAAAGAAAAATATACCACGAGGTTATGACATAGACATGGGTACGCTGATCACGTTACTTGACCATGGATACGATGACTCGGAAGGATTTGACTCTACAGAGTTTGTACTTTAACCACAGCCAACGGATTTCAGTAGTCACGGGGACTATTTCCGTTTACGGTGTTTTGGAAGAAACACGTCTAACCTGTACACACCCATTCAACATTCCGAAGCCAGGAATCACCCTCGGCAACGTTCAAGAAAAACCTTGAGACGGGGAGGCTACAACCTCGCGTAGCATGGGATCAAAATTTCTATACGCGCGCTCTAAGGGGTGCCCCCCCTCTCGGTCCCAACCGGAAACACCCATGCCCCCTGACCGGATGACTGGCTTTAATCCAGGGTCATGGAACCATCATCCCGGCCCCTCTGTTTGGTGTGTACACGGAAAGAGGTTACCAACTTACTAAACCGCATTCTGGCAGAAAACAAGTGGTAGCACGGAAGGGGGAAGAACGATAACGTGACTCCGTCCACGTTAACGTCGGAATTTATCGGATGACGTAAGGCTGGCATGCTACAACAGTACCACCTTACTGCTCTTCATGTCACCACATGACTAGGCCATCTCTCATCAGAGATCACAGTAACTTTGGAACACACGGGTATCTGCCTCACATGCAACGAGATACTCACCGATACTCATATGCCATGCACAACCTTTCACGCAAACATGCAAAACACCTATCATATCAAAGGTTCAAACATGCTTGCCTGGTTCGGAGAAGTCGGAGTCTAGCTCGGCGAAGCTCGCGGCTCCGTCACCTCTCCCGGAACCTACGGTATAGCGAAAAATGCATACTAACGTGAAAACCAACGCGTGCATAAAAGTTGTTCCAATATTTTTTCAAATAAATCCCATAAAAAACTAGACAAAATTATAAGACTGTCAGAAAAAGAACCACTCAAAAATCACTTTTTATTAAAAAGTTATAAGGGTTTCTGTCCAGGGACTCATCTGTAATGAAACAGAAGAGTTCCAGGGGCTTAACTGAGAAAACAGGAAACGGTTCGAATAGAAACGCGCCAGCCCACAGAGAAAACGTACTCTGCCCGAAGGCGCCAACAGAAAACGCTTCGGGGGTGAAAAAAGAGAGGCTGACGTGGGGGGTCCACATGTCAGCTTTGAAAAACCTCGCCGGCGCCCGAAGGCTGCGGTGGTCGCCGGCGTCGAACCACGGCGAGTCAGGGAGATCGGAGTGTACCAAGAGTATCAGCGTGTCCTTCCGTGTCGGTGGGTGGTGGACCTGGGCGTCGGGGAGCACCACGTCGACGGCGACACTTTCTCCGGCGGACGGCGGCTCGGGCGATGGTGGGGGACTCCGGTGGTGTGCTGCAAACTTTGAATTGAAGCGCGGGTCAGAAGGAGGGATGCACTAGAGAGCTACTGGCAAGAGATGGGAGGCAGAGGTGCACGCACGGGAGCGAATCGAGCTGGATCCCGTGGCGGGTCGCGGCGGCCGGAGTTGAGGAAGGAGACTCCCTCGGGGCTCTTCCAGTGGCTAGGCGGGGTCTTGGTGGAGTGCAGAGGTGGTGTGGGTGCTAGCTGGAGCTCGGGGCCTCTATTTATAGGCGGCTCGAGGGGGTGGCCGTGAACGGAGAATCTCCGGCGAGCGATTACGGCGAGGCAGTGGCTTGGCAGAGGGTTTAGGTGGCCAGGCAGCACCAGTGAGAGTTACTGGTCCCGTTCCACTGCTAAACTCGGTCGGGCATGGCGTAATGGCGTCGGTCTTCGTCGGGGTCGCCGTACTGGCACGGCGGCGGCAGAGAGCGCGCTCCGCGCCTAGCGGTTCACGACGAGGGTGGCAGCGCGCACGAGGGAGTGGAAGACCACGCGGCGGCCTCCGGTGGCTTGGGCGGCGCTGGACGGCGCCGCCTGCGCTGCGCCTCTCTCTGGCGGCCGCAAAGCCGCCGCTGGCGTCGGTCACGGGGCGGCGCACCTCCTGCTACTCGTCGCCGACGCCCGCAAGCATCCAGGCGCTCGTGCGGTGCAGAGGACAAGGGGGAGGGGACAGGAAACACGGCGACGCCGGGGCACTGGTGAGATTGGCAACGGACACTGAAGAAACGACAGGGGTTCAGACACTATTAACTGAATTTGACTGAACATGACATTGACAGTGCTCTGAAGGTGTTCGATGAAATGATATGGTATGAAGAATATTTTTCCTGCAGCTGGGACTTGGTGAGGTGACCTCTCAATGCACCCAGAGGCTGCCTGATTTTTCTCAGAATTTTTGGAGAAGGATTTGAATGAATTTCATCAAATTTGGCAAATCTGGTCCAAACTTGCAGCAAGTATAGTTTGAAAATTTTGAACTGAAGACCAGTGAATTTTCATGGATCTTGGTTGAGGGTTCAAAGGACTAGGAAGGGAAATTGGTTTGGGGGCAAAAATCAAAACAGAAATGGTAGCTCCTTTGTAAATCTCCAAGAGCTAGAATAGAAGGCAGAAATTGTTTTTGATGAGAAATAAATGGAAAATAAAAATATGGAGAGGTTCAACTTGCTGTAGTTGAGGTACATCATGATCCAAAGGTGGGGAAAGGTTTATGGAGAGGATTTTCACATAGGTCATGGCAAGAGAGATTTGTTGAAAGTGGAAAAAGATCATTCCAAAAGCTATAGGGCTTTTCAAAGGAATTGTCAAAAGACATTTTTCCAAGAGATAAGTATTTTGGTTTGAGTCCAAATAAAAAGAAAGAACCTCCAAGACCAAAATCATGTCTTGGGTGAATCCAAATAAAAAAACTCTTGCCATAAAGAAAAAATATTTTGAAAGGGAGGGTTCTTTTGAAGGAAAATTTAAATCACCTCCCTCAAGTCAAATAAAAATCTTGAAAAATCCAAATAAAATTTTGGGTGTCACATGCCGGCCACAGCAAGCGGCTGGAGCGGGACCCGACGGGGGCGCCCGGGGTGCAGCCGGCCACGGTGCTCGACCCGGGAGCCAGCAGCGGAGGTGCGCTACCCAGCCGGCCAGGGGCGCGGCAGGGGAGTTGGCACGGCGCGCGGAGTGGAGCGGCGCGGGCGAGAGGCGAGCCGGCGCTGGCGCGGCCGGGGTGCGGGAGGTCGGCCGGCGGAGCCGGCTGCGTGAAGGCGGCAACCGGTGCGCGACGAGCCGGCCGGAGCGGGATGAAGCCGGAGGCAGGGGCGCCGGTAACCCGGCAGCCAGGTGCGGGTGAAGCCGGCCGCGGGGCGGGAACCGGGCGCAGCAACCCGGCGCGGGGAGCCGGCAGCTGGTTGGAGCAGCAAGCCGGCGGGCGCTGAGGTCGGCCGCGAGGAGGACCCGGTGCGTGTGGGAGCCGGAGCGGAGGATCCAACGTGCGGGGGAGCCGAGTCCGGGGGGAGGCGGCCAGGCGAGGCGTGAACGCCGAGTGAGGGAGCCGGCCGGGGGCGCAGCGGCAAGCGGGCCCGGCACGGGGCGTGGGCGAGGCGGCGGGGACCTTGCTGGGCGGCGTCGCGGAAGCTGGCGGGGCGGAGGCGCCGAGCAGGCGGCCACAGCAGGCGTCGTCACGGAAGGCTGAGCGGCGCAGTCGGCGCTCATGTACCCGGACGGACGAGGTGGACGCGGCTGGAGCCGGCAGCTGGGCGGGAGCCGGCGGCCGGTGCGCGCGGCCGGCGACCCGGCGCAAGCGGGGGAGCCGGACGAGGCACGGGAGCGGGCCGCAGGCCGGGTGGCGGAGGCGGCACAGCAGAGCGGGAAGCCGGTCGTCGGGCAGAGGAGCCAGAGCCGTGCAGAGGCCGGCGCAGGGCTGCGGCAGGACAGAGGCCGGTGCGTGTGCAGGCCGGGAGTGGCCGGACCAAGCGGCGGTGCGGACGCCGGGGCGCAACCGGCGCGGTTGGAGGCGGCCGCGGGGCGACGCAGTAGACCAGTCGGCCAGGCCAGCCGGGTGGTCGCAGTCGGCGCGCTGGAGGCGGGCGTGGACGAGGGCCACAGGGTTGCTCCTAGAGCTGTATCTGAGGTCAGTGTCATAGGCATCTGGCGTCTGGCCTCGTATATGCCTCGTATGTGGCATGCTAGTGGCCGGCCATGCTCATGGCCGTAGCATGTGGGTGCTCATGCGTGAGTGGGAGTGTGAGTCCATCCCCTTGGATGGATGAATGGATGGCTATATATAGTGTGGAGCTAGCTTACTATCTAAGCTATGTGGTGGTATGGGAGCAAGGCATGGTGCATGTCATGCTTGTCCCCTAGGTCACTCATAAATAGTGTCAGGGGACAAGTGACACTATACATGATGGCTGGGGTGACACGTGAATAGTGTTCGGGTACGACCGTCTCGTCGGTGTCTTGTCGGTGTCGAGTCGGGCTGAAGCCGGCAGCCGGCTAGTTGGTGCAGTCGACAGCCGGCAGCCGGCCAGGCAGAGCAGTAGGACGGGGAGCCGGCAGGAGCAGCCGGGCAGTCGGACTGAGGGGCTTTGCTAGTCCCGATGTCTTGAAATATTGTCTTGCCGTCTTCGGGATACCCGTGGCCAATTACTCCGACACCACAATTGCTAACACTCACGCAATACTTATGTTTATGGAGTTTTAATCGGACACAGAGAAAGATAGGGGCTTGTAGTTTCGCCTCCCAACCTTTTACCTCAAAGGTAATGTCAACAATAATAGCTCATGCCAACTTATATCCAATTGGATATATATATCAGGATTGTACCAACACAATGTGCTTGCCAAAGGATAAAATGTAAAAAGGAAAGGTGAAGATCACCATGACTCTTGCATAAGGTAGAAGATAAAAGTAAAAGATAGGCCCTTCGCAGAGGGAAGCAGAGGTTGTCATGTGCTTAAGGGTTGGATGCACAAAATCTTAATGCGAAAGAACGCCACTTTATATTGCCACTTGTGATATAGACCTTTATTATGCAGTCCGTCGCTTTTATTACTTATACATCACAAGATCGTATAAACCTTATTTTCTCCCTCACTAATAAATCATACATATTTAGGGAGCAATTTTTATTGCTTGCACAATGACAACTTACTTGAAGGATCTTACTCAATCCATAGGTAGATATGGTGGACTCTCATGGCAAAACTGGGTTTAAGGGTATTTGGAAGCACAAGTAGTATCTCTACTTGGTGCAAAGAATTTGGCTAGCATGAGGGGGAAAGGCAAGCTCAACATGTTGGATGATCCATGACAATGTTGGAGATATGCCCTAGAGGCAGTAATATCAGTTATTTTGTATCTCCTGGTTTGTAGTGAAGGTTTATGTTCCATGCTATAACTGCAATGATTCTCGAGTCTGCAAATAAAACGAGGCTTGGAGAGAAACTCATGTGCACGTGTGGGATAATAAACGGTAAAATGTATTCCTAGTCAAGCCTCTATGACTGGCTCAAGTATTGCATGATGATCCTGTTTTCCTGATCATGGGCATGACTATTCCGGCAATTTTGAGGGCACAATTATTAGTAGAACACTTGTGTTGAATCGACCCAATTTGATGTTATGCTATGAGATACATTCGTCACAAGTTAATGGTTAATAACACAGAGATGTTAATGTTTGGATAATTCCTTAGACCATGAGAGTATCGAGTTCCTTCATACTTCCTTCGTGAACTTTGGGGTTTGTTAAACGTCATCCGTAACTGGGTGACTATTACTGCGGCTTACGGGTTCACGGAAAAGTATGGAAAGTAACGAGATAGCTCAAGATTGGGATTTGCTCCTCCGACGATGGAGAGATATACTCGGGCCCTCTCGGTGTAACGGTATCCATCATTGTCTGGCCAGACACATTGTGATTTGATCACTGGGATGCCGGAACACGGAAACGAGAAAAGAGAACAAAACCGGTAACGAGGTAACTTGCATGGTGGACAAATTGTTGATCCACAGGAATGCAATAAATATCACCTCGGGTGTTTGTGACATATCGCGAAGCAACAGGAATAGCTCACGGCAACTGGAGGTTCACTCGAATATTCATTCGTGTGGGTATAGGGGTCAATATGGGTGTCCACGACTCCGATGTTGATCATTGATCGGAAGAGGTTCCAGGTCATGTCTATACTTCACCGAACCTATAGGGTCACACGCTTAAGGGTCATCTATCTACTGAATACTAGACAGGGAGTCTGAGAGAAAATCACCGAAAAAGTTTCGGACACCGTAAAAGTTTCAGACAGCGGAAAAGCTCCGCAGAGAGAGGTCATCGGATGAGTTTCGATGAAACCGAAAAGTTGTTTCGGTATATACTATTAAGTCAAATTGGTTTCGTCACATGCCTGATAATTCTTGGAAGGTGCCAGAATCATTCTGGAAACTTTTTGGAATTTTTTGGGATAAAAACAGGAAATGTTCCGGAGCTGCCGAAGCCACTTCAGATGCGTTTCGCAGATGAAAATCACTAAACCGGAATTGTTTCGGAACGCGTTGAAAATTATTTTAGTGGGTACTGGAAATGTTCTAAGCCCATATAAATATTTTCAGTTTGAACGGATGCTGAAAAATGTCGTCGTGAATAGTGAAAGTGCTTTTTGGGATATTTTTGGAGAGCCACCTTTTTGGACTTGGTCAAAGTTCTAGAAGGAAGTGGCTTACAAGGGAAGGAACCCCATTTTGGGGGGCCCCTAGGGGTGGCCGGCCATGGGTGGTGGAGCTCCTTGGAGCTCCACATGGCATCCCATTTTGTCCTTAACACCCTCATGTGTGACCTAATGCATGGGGTATTTTGGTAATTTGTGGAGGCACACTACCCCTTGGTTTTCCTATAAATAGAGGAGGTGAGGGCTGCCATCTCTTCATCCCTTGCTCTCATACACATGCCATGCATTATCTGGCTTCTTCTCTCCCTCCCACGAAAAGAGTTTCGTAGAGCCGTAAGGCTGTCTGGGTTCCGGCAGGAACTAGTTCTGGACGGCGAAGCCCTGCCGGATAGCTGACACCGTATGTGTGCAACCCCGTAGAGAGGTCGTCGTTTCGGTCTTTTGCCCGAGGGGCTGTTCGAGTGTCCTCCCGAAGTGCTGTCCGAGTCTCCGTTCAAGTTTCGGGGGTCCTCCCGAAGGGCTGTCCGCGACATCGTCCGGGGGACTGTCCGACCGCCTCCCGAAGGGCTGTCCGGCGAGGGAGTACATCCTCGCGGTTGGGAGGTTGTAAATCCTAGCTGCGGGGATCTGCAACAACGATCTCCACCGACTCTTCTTCCGCTGCGCTTCGAGTCGGTACAGAACAGATCAAACCTTGTATGCAGTCTCCATAGTGGTCCTGGGCGTGCTCGCTATACCGAAAATTTTCGTTTTCTGTCGCGTTCCCCTACAGTGGCATCAAGAGCCGTGCTATGCGTAGATGCATGTTACGATCTAAAATACATGGAGATGTATGGGTATTTCATAATATAATTTTGGAGTAGATGAGATCTATTGCTGAAAATTATTTATGCGGGTGACAGATGAAATCTGTTACCCGACGTTCTTGTTGCTTCCCTAGAATTTGCGTTTGCTCAATCTCGAGACATCATGGTGGAATTTGACAAAGTTCTGGCAATCTGTGATCCTGATTGATCATGGAAGTGCTATCAGTTCTTTGGGTTCTGCCATAGTCAAAAGAAAGATGAAATTCGCAGATGAAAGGGCATTGCAGATATGATCTGCACGGGGGCATGCGTATGACGAAGTTTAGTATGGGGCTCGAGATTTAATTATCTCGTGTTTCATACACCCCGAGATGTTAATCTAGCAACTTGAATAATCATACTTGATGATAAAACATTGGTAGCTGCGGTTTAAGTCAAAACCTTAGAAGCCACGTAAAATAATATTTTGCATAAATCGATTAGAGGCGTCTAACTTGGTTTTGCAGGATGTGCATGTGATGTGGTATAGCAATGCTCATATGTAATTTGATTATGTATGAGATGAGGCGTGTCATGATTCGGCATGATGGCTGGAGCCATATGATTGCACTTTAATGACCTGCGTGTCAACCTTAAGTAATGCATTTATTTTATCCGCTATGGAGATAGCAATATTATCTGGTGCATCGACAAGGTGGTGGCAATCTTCGCAAAGGTGAACACCGACGCAAATGCCGGAGACGAAGAAATACTTGACTTCTCCGTCAAAAGAGGCTATACCATATCATGATATTATGAATTGCCTGAGATGTTTACCCCTCTTGATGCACCCTTCTTGATTGCGCGGTAGTCGCTTTTATTAGGGTGATCTCTCACTTCAAATATCAAGTAGTTAGTGTTCTCCCAAGTGCAGCACCGTCACAACATCTATCATTTCGGGGTGCGCCATGGATGCATGGGTACGAACGATTGGAGAAATGTAAGGCGGGTGAGGTCAGACCTCGCAGCAAGATCACTTGGTTGTCTTGACGTTCATGGCAGGATCGTCCTGAGCTCGAAACACACGGATCGAAAGATGAACAAGAGTCACATAGAGATGTGATCGGCAAGTTGGCCTACCAATTGAAATCCTCGTCATGAGATGATGATTCTATGACGTTGAATTGATATTTGGATCTTGAATCACTCAAAATCAATTTTGAGAGATATTGATTTGAGTGGGAGCACACTTTAGAATAAAAATGTTTATTCACTAGTGCAAATTTCATTATAAACAAAAGTCTAAGTGAAACTTGTGTTTTCTGTTGTAGATCAAATGGCTCGCAACACCGCGTTCAACTTAGGCCCGATGTTAGAGAAAGAGAAGTTAGCTACGACTGGAAACAACTATGCGGACTGGGTCCGTAACCTGAGGATTGTCCTCAGGAGCGCTAAGAAATTGTACGTGCTTGAAACTGCTCTTCCAGCTAAACCGGCGGCAGATGCCCCGGAAGATGAACAAAATGTCTGGGCCACTAAGGATGATGATCACAACTTAGTGCAGTGCCTCATGCTAGCTTGCATGAGTCCAGGGCTTCAAAAACGTTTTGAATTCCATAAACCCCGTGATATGATCCGGGAATTGGATGCTCTATACAAGGAAACGCAAAGTCTGAATGATTTGATATCATGAAGGCTTTGATGGAATGCAAGATGGCTGAGGGTAGTTCAGTTGGCGAACACGTGGTCAAAATGGTTGGCTATTCTGAAAGGCTTAAAGCCCTGGAATTTCCACTTCCACCTGGCCATATGATGGACATGTTGCTTTCTTCACTCCCCCGTCTTACGACGGTTTTGTCATGAACTACAACATGACAGGGATGGAGAAGACACCGGAAGAGGTGCTCGCCATGCTGAAAACTACAGAAGGAGGACTGCGGAAAAATCGCAAGCAAGTGTTGCTTGTGAATAAAACCGCCAGTTTCAAAATGAAAGGCAAGCCAAAGAAGGGCAAGGGCGCCGATAAGACCGGCTCCCAAAGCAACTCTAAGGGCGTTGCCAAGAATGAAACTGAGTGCTTCTACTGCAAGAGCACAGGACACTGGAAGAGAAACTGCAAGAAGTATCTGGAAGATAAGAAGACCGGGAAAACCGGAAAAGGTATAATTGTTATACAGGTTAATGTCATTGACGTTTTGCTTGCTAGCGAAAATTCTAAGTCTTAGGTATTTGATACCAGATCGGTTGCTCACATTTGCAACTCGATACAGGGGCTTCAGAAGGTGCGCAAGCTGGCAAAGAATGAAGTCGTAATGCGCGTCGGGAACGGCACTGGGATCGCCGCTCAAGCCGTCGGCATTATGCCTCTACGTCTCCCTTCAGGATTTATCTTAGAACTAAGTAACTGTTATTTTGTTCCACTGTTGTGTAGAAACATTATCTCTGGATCATGTTTAGTACACGATGGGTATTCGTACAAGTCTGAGAACAATGGTTGTTCACTTTATTGTAAGGATATGTTTTATGGATTTGCACCCATTGTTGGGGGCCTTTTCATACTAAATCTTGAATGTGAAAATGATGTCTTTAACGTGAATGCCAAACGCCTTAAGAAGGCTGATACCACCACCACTTACTTGTGGCACTGTCGGCTTGGCCACATCAGAAAGAAACGCATGCAAAGACTCCAGAGAGATGGAGTTTTACCGTCCTTTGATTTTGAATCATTTGACACATGTGAATCTTGTCTGATGGGGAAAATGACCAAGACGCTGTTCACGGGTCATCCTGAACGGGCGGGTGAATTATTGGAAATAATACATAGTGATGTATGTGTTCCAATGAGCACAGCCGCACGGGGTGGGTATTTCTACTTCGTGACTTTTACTGATGATTTAAGTCGGTATGGCTATATCTACTTAATGAAGCATAAGTCGGAAACCTTTGAAAAGTTCAAAGAATTTCAGAATGAGGTAGAAAATCATCGTAACAAAAAGATTAAGTTTCTGTGGTCTGATCGCGGAGGCGAATATCTTAGTCATGAGTTTGGCCAACATCTGAGTGACCGTAGAATCGTTTCACAGCTTACGCCTCCCGGAACTCCACAGAGAAACGGAGTATCGGAAAGACGTAACTGAACCCTGTTGGACATGGTAAGGTCGATGATGTCTCTTACAGATCTGCCGATATCTTTTTGGGGTCATGCACTAGAAACTGCCGCTCACACACTAAACAGAGCACCGTCTAAGTCTGTTAAGACGACACCACATGAGATGTGGAATGGGAAGAAACCCAGTTTGTCGCATCTTAAAATTTGGGGATGTGAGGTACATGTAAAACGTTTACAACCTACCAAACTCGATCCCAGATCAGACAAGTGTAACTTTGTAGGTTATCCAAAATAAACAATTGGGTATTCCTTCTACCTACCCTCCGAGCACAAAGTGTTTGTAGCTAAAAGCGGAGTCTTTCTTGAGAAAGAATTTCTTGCCAAAGAATTAAGTAGGAGGACAGTACAACTTGATGAGATTAGTGAATCTTCGGCAACTGTTGATATGGCTAAGGAACCGGAAGAAATTCCGCTAATTATCCCTGCAACTGAGCCGGAAGTTGTCGCATATGATGCGGAGACTTCAGACAATGTTGTAACTGAACCACGCAGATCAGGTAGGGCTATCCAGCCATCTGAATGGTTTCATAATGAAATCTTCATTCTTGAAGACGATGAACCTGCGCACTAAAAGGAAGCGATGGCGGGGCCCAGCTCAAAAGAATGGCACAAAGCCATGAGATCTGAAATGGAATCCATGTACAAAAACCAAGTTTGGAACTTGGAAGAACTTCCAGAAGGCGTAAAGCCGATTGGTTGTAAATGGATTTTCAAAAGAAAGACAGACGCGGATGGTAGCATTACTATCAAAAAAACTAGACTTGTCGCGAAAGGGTTCACGCAAGTTCCAGGAGTGGACTACGACGAGACTTTCTCGCCCGTAGCTATGCTTAGGTCTGTTCGGATATTGCTAGATATTGCTGCTTATTTCGACTATGAAATATGGCAGATGGATGTCAAAACGGCTTTCCTAAATGGAAACCTCAAAGAGGATGTATACATGATACAGCCAGAAGGTTTTGTCATTCATGAGGATGCTGGAAAGGTATGCAAACTTCAGAAAGCCATTTATGGTCTGAAGCAAGCATCAAGGAGCTGGAACATTCGTTTTGATGAAGTGGTCAAAGATTTTGGCTTCATCAGGTATGACGAAGAATCTTGTGTTTACAAGAAGTTTAGTGGGAGCGCAAAAGCATTTCTAATCTTGTATGTGGATGACATATTGTTGATTGGAAATTACGTGAATTTTCTTAGCGAAATAAAACTCATTGAAAAAGAGGTTTTCAATGAAACACTTAGGCGAAGCGGCATATGTATTGGGCATCAGAATCTATAGAGATAGATCAAAACGCCTAATAGCGCTTAGCCAAAGCACGTACATTGACAAGGTGTTGAAAAGGTTCAACATGGAGAACTCCAAGAAAGGCCTACTCCCCATGTCACCTGGCACAGTGCTTTGCAAAAATCAGAGTCCTCGGACTCTGGATGAGCGAGTACAAATGAATGATGTTCCATATGCCTCAGCAGTTGGTTCTATTATGTATGCCATGCTATGTACAAGACCAGATGTTTCCTATGCGCTAAGTGTTAGCAGCCGGTACCAAAGTGATCCAGGGTTGGAACACTGGGCCGCAGTCAAGGGTATCCTTAAGTACCTCAGAAGGACCAAGGATTTACTCCTTGTGTACGGAGGTGATGAAGAGCTCATTGTAAGTGGTTACACTGATGCAGGCTTCATGACTGACCCAGATGACTTCAAATCTCAATCAGGCTATGTTTTCATATTGAGCGGCGGCGCAGTTGATTGGAAAAGTTCCAAACAAAAGACTGTGGCGGATTCTACGACGGAGGCGGAGTATGTTGCCGCTTCAGAAGCCTCCAAGGAGGCGGTATGGATCAAGCAATTTCTTGAAGACCTTGGTGTGGTTCCAAGTGCTCTGGACCCGGTGGAAATCTATTGTGATAATAGTGGCGCCGTGGCTCAGGCAAGGGATCCAAGTTCGCACCATAAGACAAGACATATTCAACGCAAATATAAACTCATTCGACATCATGTCGAAGAGGGTTTAGTGAAAGTACGCAAAGTTCACACGGATCTGAATGTGTCAGACCCGATGACGAAGCCTCTACCACGAGCAAACATTAGCAACACCGGATAGCCATTGGTGTTAGGGAAGCCATGTAACTGGATTATGACTCTAGTGCAAGTGGGAGTCTGTTGGAGATATGCCCTAGAGGCAGTAATATCAGTTATTTTGTATCTCCTGGTTTGTAATGAAGGTTTATGTTCCATGCTATAACTGCAATGATTCTCGAGTCTGCAAATAAAACGAGGCTTGGAGGGAAATTCATGTGCACGTGTGGGATAATAAACGGTAAAATGTATTCCTAGTCAAGCCTCTATGACTGGCTCAAGTATTGCATGATGATCCTGTTTTCCTGATCATGGGCATGACTATGCCGACAATTTTGAGGGCACAATTATTAGTAGAACACTTGTGTTGAATCGACCCAATTTGATGTTATGCTATGAGATACATTCGTCACAAGTTAATGGTTAATAACACAGAGAAGTTAATGTTTGGATAATTCCTTAGACCATGAGAGTATCGAGTTCCTTCATACTTGCTTCGTGAACTTTGGGGTTTGTTAAACGTCATCCATAACTAGGTGGCTATTACGGCGGCTTACGGGTTCACGGAAAATTATGGCAAGTAACGAGATAGCTCAAGATTGGGATTTTCTCCTCCGACGATGGAGAGATATACTCGCACCCTCTCGGTGTAACGGTATCCATCATCGTCTGGCCAGACACATTGTGATTTGATCACTGGGATGCTGGAACACGGAAACGAGAAAAGAGAAAAAAAACGGTAACGAGGTAACTTGCATAGTGGACAAATTGTTGATCCACAGGAATGCAATAAATCTCACCTCGGGTGTTTGTGACATATCGCGAAGCAACAGGAATAGCTCACGGCAACTGGAGGTTCACTCGAATATTCATTCGTGTCGGTATAGGGGTCAATATGGGTGTCCACGGCTCCGATGTTGATCATTGATCGGAAGAGGTTCCAGGTCATGTCTATACTTCACCGAACCTATAGGGTCACACGCTTAAGGGTCATCTATCTGCTGAATACTAGACAGGGAGTCTGAGAGAAAATCACCGAAAAAGTTTCGGACACCGTAGAAGTTTCGAACAGCGGAAAAGCTCCGCAGAGAGAGGTCATCGGATGAGTTTCGATGAAACCGAAAAGTTGTTTCGGGATATACTATTAAGTCAAATTGGTTTCAGCACATGCCTGATAATTCTTGGAAGGTGCCAGAATCATTCTGGAAACTTTTTGGAATTTTTCGGGATAAAAACAGGAAATGTTCCGGAGCTGCCAAAGCCACTTCAGATGCGTTTCACAGATGAAAATCACTAAACCGGAATTGTTTCGGAACGCGTTGAAAATTATTTTAGTGGGTACTGGAAATGTTCTAAGCCCACATAAATATTTTCAATTCGAACGGACGCTGAAAAATGTCGTCGTGAATAGTGAAAGTGCTTTTTGGGATATTTTTGGAGAGCCACCTTTTTGGACTTGGTCAAAGTTCTAGAAGGAAGTGGCTTACAAGGGAAGGAACCCCATTTGGGGGGGCCCCCTAGGGGTGGCCGGCCATGAGTGCTGGAGCTCCTTGGAGCTCCACATGGCATCCCATTTTGTCCTTACCCTCATGTGTGACCGAATGCATGGGGGTTTTTGGTAATTTGTGGAGGCACACTACCCCTTGGTTTTCCTATAAATAGAGGATGTGAGGGCTGCCATCTCTTCATCCCTTGCTCTCATACACATGCCATGCATTATCTGGCTTCTTCTCTCCCTCCCACGAAAAGAGTTTCGTAGAGCCGTAAGGCTGTCTGGGTTCCGGCAGGAACTAGTTCTGGACGGCGAAGCCCTGCCGGATAGCTGACACCGTATGTGTGCAACCCCGTAGAGAGGTCGTAGTTTTGGTCTTTTGCCCGAGGGGCTGTTCGAGTGTCCTCCCGAAGGGCTGTCCGAGTCTCCGTTCGAGTTTCGGGGGTCCTCCCGAAGGGCTGTCCGCGACATCGTCCGGGGGACTGTCCGACCGCCTCCCGAAGGGCTGTCCGGCGAGGGAGTACATCCTCGCGGTTGGGAGGTTGTAAATCCTAGCTGTGGGGATCTGCACCAACGATCTCCACCGACTCTTCTTCCGCTGCGCTTCGAGTCAGTACGGAACAGGTCAAACCTTGTATGCAGTCTCCATAGTGGTCCTGGGCGTGCTCGCTATACCGAAAAATTTTGTTTTCTGTCGCGTTCCCCTACAGACAATATACTTTATTTCAGATATAAGAAAACATAACCCATTACGTTGTCTTCCTTGTCCAACATCAACTCTTTAGCATGTCATGTTTCAATGAGTGCTCACAATCATAAAAGATGTCCAAGATAGTATATTTATATGTGAAACCTCTCTTCCTTTATTACTTCCTATTAATTGCAACGATGACCAAAACTATGTTTGTCAACTCTCAACAACTTTTAATCATCATAATCTTTATATGTGAAGACATTACTATCCATAAGATCCATATGATCTCTTTATTTCTTTTTGCTTCTTTCTTTTTCTTATTATTCACCCAAGATCATAGCAAGATAATCAAGCCCTTGACTCAACACTAATCTTTATTATATAACTCACGGACTCAATTACATAGAGAGATCGTAAAGCAAAACTCAAAACTAGATCATACTAAAACTTTATTCTACTAGATCAAGATATTACCGAAAGGATCGAACTAAGAAAAACGGTAAAGATAGGAGTGTGATGGTGATACGATACCGGGGCATCTCCCCCAAGCTTGGCAGTTGCCAAGGGGAGTGCCCATACCCAATACTTAGTTCTCCTTCCTCGGAGGTAGTGACGATGGAGTTGTTGATGATGTAGGCTTGTCGTCCATCTTCCAAGGCATAGGCTCACCATCATAGAAGGATGATCGAGTCTCCGGGATCCTCAAATCTGCAGCCAAACTCATCCTCTTGAATCTATATTCATACTCACAGTTTTGGTTTTGCAGGTCATAGATCTAGGCCTGGAGGTGCTCGATTTTCTTGTGGAGTTTGAAGATGGTCTCCCCCATGTTCTTGGCGTCCAGCTTATGGTTGTTAGTGAGCTCCGCAATCATCATGTGGTTGGCATCGAGTCCTCGTTCCACAATCTCTTGACATTTGAAAACTTGTTGCTCCATCGCTTCGAGCTTTGCCTCCGTGCTTCTGGTCCTCCTTGGTCCCTCCACATCGCAAATGTGCAGCAACCCCTCATGCATCTCAATGGTTTGAGGATGTTGCAGCACTTCCGCGAGGTAGGGGTTGATGACCTTCTCGAAGAACTTGTCCTTGGGAGCGCTTGGAGACGTCATGATGATCTAGATCTGTCAGAAAAACAGCTCGAAACAAAGACAGAGGATTTTTGCGTGATACAGTGGTCAAAACCTTCGGGATATTATATAATGAATTTTTACCGACCGAAAGAACTATCGTGCAAGAAAACGGAGTCCGGAGAGCGCATGGGGTGCCCACGAGGCAGGGGGAGCGCCCAGGGGGGTAGGGCGCGCCCTCGACCCTCGTGGAAGCCCCGTGTCCTTCCCGGACTGATTCTTATTTTCCTATTTTCTTAAATATTCCAAAACGGAGAAAAATTGCCATTAGAACTGTTTTGGAGTCGGTTTACTTACCGTACCACGTACCTATTCCTTTTCGGAGTCTGAAATGTTCCGGAAAGTGTCCCTTATGTATTCCTCCGGGGTTACTATTTCAATAATATTGGTTTCAACATTTATGGGATTACCTGAGATATAATGTTTGATTCTTTGACCGTTCACCACCTTCGGATTCGTGCCTTCGAAGTTGTTGATTTTTATGGCACCGGAACGATAGACTTCCTCGATAACGTAAGGGCCTTCCCATTTAGAGAGAAGTTTTCCTGCAAAAAATCTTAAACGAGAGTTGAATAGCAACACATAATCACCTACATTAAACTCACGTTTTTGTATCCTTTTGTCATGCCATCTTTTAACTTTTTCTTTAAACAGCTTGGCATTTTCATAAGCCTGGGTTCTCCATTCATCAAGTGAGCTAATGTCAAATAGCCTCTTCTCACCGGCAAGTTTGAAATCATAATTGAGCTCTTTAATAGCCCAATATGCCTTATGTTCAAGTTCGAGAGGTAAGTGACATGCTTTTCCATAAACCATTTTATATGGGGACATACCCATAGGATTTTTGTATGCAGTTCTATAAGCCCATAATGCATCATCAAGTTTCTTAGACCAATTCTTTCTAGATCTATTAACAGTCTTTTGCAAAATTAATTTGAGCTCTCTATTACTCAATTCTACTTGACTACTAGACTGTGGGTGATATGGGGATGCAATTCTATGATTAACATCATACTTAGCAAGCATTTTACGGAAAGCACCATGAATAAAGTGTGAACCACCGTCAGTCATTAAATATCTAGGGACTCCAAACCTCGGAAAAATAACTTCTTTGAGCATCTTAATAGAAGTGTTATGATCAGCACTACTAGTTGGAACAGCTTCTACCCACTTAGTAACGTAATCAACAGCAACTAAAATATGTGTATATCCATTAGAGGCAGGAAACGGTCCCATATAATCAAAGCCCCAAACATCAAATGGTTCAATAACAAGTGAGTAATTCGTAGGAATTTCTTGACGTCTACTAATATTACCTATTCTTTGACATTCATCACAAGACAAGACAAACTTACGAGCATCCTTGAAGAGAGTAGGCCAATAAAAACCGGATTGCAATACCTTATGTGCAGTTCTATCTGCAGCGTGGTGTCCTCCATAAGCCTCGGAGTGACACTTGCGTAGGATCTGTTCCTATTCATGCTCAGGTACACAGCGTCTAATAACACCATCTACTCCTTCTTTATAAAGATGTGGATCATCCCAGAAGTAATGTCTTAAATCATAGAAAAACTTTTTCTTTTGCTGGTATGTGAAACTAGGTGGTATAAATTTAGCAACAATGTAATTAGCATAATCAGCATACCATGGAGCAGTACGAGAAGCATTTATGACAGCTAATTGTTCATCAGGAAAGCTATCATCAATAGGTAGTGGGTCATCAAGAACATTCTCTAACCTAGACAAGTTGTCTGCAACGGGGTTCTCAGCTCCCTTTCTATCAATGATATGCAAATCAAATTCTTGTAGCAAGAGAACCCATCTAATAAGTCTAGGTTTAGCATCTTTCTTTTCCATAAGATATTTAATAGCAGCATGACCAGTGTGAATAGTTACTTTAGAATCAACAATGTAGGATCTGAACTTATCACATGCAAATACAACTGCTAAAAATTCTTTTTCAGTAGTAGCATAACTTCTCTAGGCAGTATCTAGTGTTTTACTAGCATATTGAATGACATTTAATTTCTTATCAACTCTTTGCCCTAGAACAGCACCTACAGCATAATCGCTAGCATCACACATAATTTCAAAAGGCAAATTCCAATCAGGTGGCTGAACGATAGGTGCAGAAATTAAAGCTTTCTTAAGTATTTCAAATGCTTCTACACAATCATCATCAAAGACAAAAGGTATATCTTTTTGTGATAAATTAGTCAGAGGTGGAGAAATTTTTTAGAAGTCCTTAATGAACCTCCTATAAAAACCGGCATGACCAAGGAAACTTCTTATACCTTTGATGTCCTTGGGACATGGCATCTTCTCAATAGCATCAACTTTAGCTTTATCAACTTCAATACCTGTTTCAGAAATTTTATGCCCCAAGACAATGCCTTCATTAACCATAAGTGGCACTTCTCCCAGTTCAAGACAAGGTTAGTTTCCTCACATCTCTGCAAAACTCGATCAAGATTGCTCAAGCAATCATCAAAAGAGGATCCATAAACGGAGAAATCATCCATGAAAAACCTCACAAATCTTTTCACAAAAGTCAGAGAATATAGCTATCATGCATCTTTGAAAGGTAGCAGGTGCATTACATAAACCAAAAGGCATACGTCTATAAGCAAAAGTACCGAAAGGGCAAGTAAAAGTGGTCTTTGATTGATCATCAGCTGACACAGGTATTTGAGAGAAACCAGAGTAACCATCTTGAAAGCAAAAATGTGTATGTTTGGATAATTTTTCTAGCATTTGATCAATAAAAGGTAAGGGGTAATGATCTTTTTAGTAGCCTTATTTAATTTGCGGAAATCAATTACCATCCTATAACCTGCAATAATTCTTTGCGGGATCAATTCATCTTTATCATTAGGAACGACAGTAATACCTCCCTTCTTAGGGACACAATGGACAGGACTTACCCACTGACTATCAGCAACGGGATAAATAATACCTACCTCAAGAAAAGCTTTAATATTTCCTTTCTTACCACTTCCTTCATCTTAGGATTAAGCCGTCGTAGGTGATCACGAACTGGTTTGGCGTCTTTCTCCAAATTAATTTTGTGTTGACATAGAGTGGGACTAATGCCCTTAAGATCATCAAGAGTATATCCAATAGCAGCGCGGTGCTTCTTCAGAGTTTTTAGTAACTTCTTCATGCTCTGAAAGGTTAGCACTAATAATAACAGGATATATCTTATTTTCATCAAGATAAGCATATTTAAGAGTATCAGGTAATGGTTTGAGCTCAAACACGGGATCACCCTTGGGTGGAGGAGGATCCCCTAGGATTTCAACAGGCAAGTTGTGTTTCAGAATAGGTTCCTGTTTAAAGAACACTTCATCTATTTCCCTTCTTTCATTCATAAACATATCATTTTCATGGTCAAGCAAGTACTGTTCTAAAGGATCATTAGGAGGCACGGCAATAGAAGCAAGACCAATTATTTCATCTTTACTAGGCAATTCCTCTTCACGATGTTGTTTACTAAATTTAGAGAAATTAAACTCATGAGACATATCATCCAGACCAATAGTAACAACATCCCTTTTGCAGTCTATCTTAGCATTAACAGTGTTCAAGAAGGGTCTACCGAATATAATGGGGCAAAAACTATCTTGTGAGGAACCAAGAACAAGAAAATCAGCAAGATATTTAGTTTTTCCACACAAGACTTCAACATCTCTAACAATCCCAATCGGTGAAATAGTATCTCTATTGGCAAGCTTAATGGTGACATCAATTTCTTCTAACTCAGCGGGTGCAATATCATGCATAATTTCTTTATATAAGTCAAAAGGTATTGCACTAGCACTAGCACCCATATCACATAAGCCATGATAGCAATGATCTCCTATTTTAACAGAAATAACAGGCATGCCTACAACAGGTCTATGTTTATCTATAGCACTAGGCTTAGCAATTCTAGCAGTTTCATCACAGAAGTAAATAACATGCCCATCAATATTATCAGCCAAGAGATCTTTAACAATAGCAATATTAGGTTCGACTTTAACTTGCTCAGGAGGTGTATCAGTTCTAATATTACTTTTACGAACCACAGTTGAAGCTTTAGCATGATCCTTTATTCTAACAGGGAAAGGTGGTTTCTCAACATAAGTAGTAGGAACAATAGGATCATTATAAGTGATAGTCTTTTCTTCAACTTTAATAGGTTGAACTACTTTTACTTCTATGGGAGGATGATATTTAAACCACTTCTCTTTAGGGAGATCAACATGAGTAGCAAATGATTCACAAAAAGAAGCTACTATCTCAGAGTCAAGTCCATATTTAGTGCTAAACTTACGGAAAACATCGATATCCATAAAATATTTAACACAATCAAACTTAGGTGTTATACCTGACTCCTTACCTTCATCGAGATCCCAATCTTCAGAGTTGCGTTTAATTCTTTCCAATAAATCCCATTTGAATTCAATAGTCTTCATCATAAAAGAGCCAGAACAAGAAGTATCGAGCATGGTGCGATTGTTGTTAGAAAGCCGAGCATAAAATTTTTGAATAATCATTTTTCTCGAGAGCTCATGATTGGGGCATGAATATAACATTGACTTAAGCCTCCCCCAAGCTTGAGCGATGCTTTCTCCTTCGCGAGGCCAAAAATTATATATATAATTGCGATCACGATGAACAAGATGCATGGAATAAAACTTCTGGTGAAACTCCAATTTCAATCGTTTATAGTCCCAAGATCCCATATCAACACATAGCCTATACCATGTCAATGCGTCTCCCTCCAAAGATAAAGGGAAAACCTTCTTCTTAATAACATCATCGGGCATACCTGCAAGCTTAAATATCCACAAACTTCATCCACATAGATTAAGTGTAAATCGGGATGCAATGTTCCATCTCCTGCAAAAGGATTAGCTAGCAGTTTCTCTACCATACCCGAAGGAATTTCAAAGTAAACATTTTCAGTAGGTTCGGTAGGTTGAGGAGCAACTCTTTGCTCTTCTGGACGGGGTGAAGATACCCCGAACAATACCCTCAAAGGATTACTTTCCATAGTAACAAGTGACAGTAAATTTCATCACACTATATAAATTTTTCCTTACCAAGTTCTACTCACCAAAAGCGCTTCACTCCCCGGCTACGGTGCCATAAAAGAGTCTTGATGAACCACAAGTATAGGGGATCTATCGTAGTCCTTTTGATAAGTAAGAGTGTCGAACCCAACGAGGAGCAGAAGGAAATGACAAGCGGTTTTCAGTAAGGTATTCTCTGCAAGCACTGAAATTATCGGTAACAGATAGTTTTGTGATAAGGTAAATGGTAACGAGCAACAAGTAATAAAAGTAAATAAGGTGCAGCAAGGTGGCCCAATCCTTTTTGTAGCAAAGGACAAGCCTGGACAATTTCTTATATAAAGGAAAACGCTCCCGAGGACACATGGGAATTATCGTCAAGCTAGTTTTCATCACGCTCATATGATTCGCGTTCGGTACTTTGATAATTTGATATGTGGGTGGATCGGTGCTTGGGTGCTGCCCTTACTTGGACAAGCATACCACTTATGATTAACTCCTAATGCAAGCATCCGCAACTACAAAAGAAGTATTAAGGTAAACCTAACCATAGCATGAAACATATGGATCCAAATCAGCCCCTTACGAAGCAACGCATAAACTGGGGTTTAAGCTTCTGTCACTCTAGCAACCCATCATCTACTTATTACTTCCCAATGCCTTCCTCTAGGTCCAAATAATGGTGAAGTGTCATGTAGTCGACGTTCACATGACACCACTAGAGGAGAGACAACATACATCTCATCAAAATACCGAACGAATACCAAATTCACATGACTACTAATAGCAAGACTTCTCCCATGTGCTCAGGAACAAACGTAACTACTCACAAATCATATTCATGTTCATAATCAGAGGGGTATTAATATGCATATAGGACCTGAACATATAATCTTCCACCAAGTAAACCAATTAGCATCAACTACAATGAGTAATCAACACTACTAGCAACCTACAGGTACCAATCTCAGACTTAGAGACAAGGATTGGATACAAGAGATGAACTAGGGTTTGAGAGGAGATGGTGCTGGTGAAGATGTTGATGGAGATTGACCCCCTCCCGATGAGAGGATCGTTGATGATGACGATGACGATGATTTCCCCCTCCCGGAGGGAAGTTTCCCCGGCAGAACAGCTCCGTCGGAGCCCTAGATTGGTTCCGCCAAGGTTCCGCCTCGTGGCGGCGGAGTCTCATCCCGTAAGCTTGCTTCTGATTTTTCTCGGACGAAAGACTTCATATAGCATAAGATGGGCGCCGGAGGGCCACCAGGGGGCCCACGAGGCAGGGGGGCGCGCCCCCCACCCTCATGGCCAGGGTGTGGGCCCCCTCTGGTATCTTCTTCGCTCAGTATTTTTTATATTTCCCACAAATAACTTCCGTGGAGTTTCAGGACTTTTGGAGTTGCGCAGAATAGGTCTCTAATATTTGCTCCTTTTCCAGTCCAGAATTCCAGCTGCCGGCATTCTCCCTCTTCATGTAAACCTTGTAAAATAAGAGAGAAAAGGCATAAGTATTGTGACATAATGTGTAATAACAACCCATAATGCGATAAATATCAATATCAAATCATGATGCGAAATGGAAACAACATATAGCTCTCCAGAGCATTTAATTAAACCATACATTGAAACTATGTAAAACATTTCATTCAACAACAAATGCGATCATAATCGCAACTAAGGTGACAATTGATCCAACGGCATAATGACACCAAGCCTCAGTATGAATGGCATATTTTCTAATCTTTCTAATCTTCAAGCGCATTGCATCCATCTTGATCTTGTGATTATCGACGACATCTGCAACATGCAACTCCAATATCATCTTCTCCTCCTCATTTTTTTTAATTTTTCCTTCAAGTAAATCTTTTCTTCTTCAACTAAATTTAACCTCTCGACAATAGGGTCGGTTGGAATTTCCGGTTCACATACCTCCTAGATAAAAAAATCTATGTCACGTTGGTCGGCATAATTGTCATAAACACTAAATGAACCAAATAGTTATAAAAGATAATATATACCACATCCGAATCATAGATAGTACGAGGGCCGACGGAGGTGGATACCAAAACCATCGCACTATATAATAACAAACAATAATAAAAGTAAGAAAATTACACAAGTATCTATCTAAATCATACAAGTAATAATTTTTTTCTTTTAGAAAGAAGATAAGATCAAGAGGCTCACCACGGTGGTGCCAGCGACGAGATCGGCGCAGGCGATCGACGGATGTGAGGACAGGGACAGAACAGGACAGACTGCCAAAACTAGACAAATTTTGAGAAAAATGAAGTTTGGACAGGGAGCTTCGAGAGGAGAAAGCTTAAGTGTGGCTTGGGCATTTAATCGAACACCTCATGTGCAATAGGAGGTGAGCTAGAGCACCACAAAGCTCTCCCACGGTCGGCCAGAAAAACAGAGCACTCCACTACTCTGCTCACGTGCGAGGGGGTATATATAGCCACAACCATTGGTCCCGGTTCGTGGCTGGAACCGGGACCAAATGGTTGTGGGCGAGGAATGAGGACCATTGGTCCCGGTTCGTGTTTGGAATCGGGACCAAAGGGGCCAGACGAACCGGGACCAATGCCCCACGAGGCCCGGCCGGCCCCCTGGCCTCACGAACCGGGACCGATGCCCCATGGGTCCCGGTTCGTGAGTGAACCTGGATTAATGGGCTTACCCGGCTTGGACCAAAGCCTTATTTTCTACTAGTGCGTTCTTTTCTTCCGATGCGCCGTCGTCTGATGGAAGGCAGTTCAGTATTAATTAGCCGAACTTTTGTTGTTGTTTATGCAGGCTTGATGGAGATGGCGCAGCGAAGCCGCCGCCCCAAGTGGTTCGTCCCCGGCGACGGCGGCTTTGGTTTCCGGTTGGTGCTGTGTTTAAGGACTAGATTGATTTTCTATTTTCTGTTCTGGGGTCCTCTTTGCAAAAAGCAAGGACTGCTCTGTAATTTTCTGTGCTATGTTGGTCCTTGTGTAATTGTTGCTTGTACTGTTGGCAGAAATACCTAATGCACATTCGGGGTCCTTCGAGACCCCTCTTTTGTTTAATTTAAAATAAAAAGACTGAACCTGTGGGCGGTCTACCTTTTCCACTCTTCCCTGGAGCCACACGGAGCAGTAGATGCAATAATTCACTAGCACTGTTTCGAGTCTTGGCCAGCGAGGTCGATGCATGTGAGTGGTGTAAGAAACAGCAGCAGCAACAGCTTGCCCAGCAGCAGCACTTTCCCATTCACTCACTCTCACGCGCGCTCTCGCTCTCTCTCTCTCTCCCCTGGAGCCGCCGCCTGCACAGCGCCACAGTCGCCGGCCGAGCACGCCGCCGTCGACACCGTCCAAGGGGAGGACAACGGCCTACACTGCTAACACCCCGCATCGCAACCGTGCACGGAGGAGGCCTCGGCGCGTCGGAGACCGAGCCACTTGGGTGGAGGGATCTGGGCTGGGGAAGCACCGCCGGCCGTGCTGTGGTTGAAGCCGCCGGGGAACGGTGCGCTGCCCCCGTCGACCGCAGTCTGCACAATCCCGTCGGTGAGCCTCTCAGATCTGTCTCTTCCACCTTTTCTCGTTCTCGTCTTATCCTCCTCTCCTCGCTACAGTACGTTCTCACGGTCAACCATGGCTACTTGCAGGCTTGCAGTCCGAGCCTCTTCCCTGTCTTTGAGGGGTGAAGAAGAAAGGGGCGATGGCGCAGTCGGCTGTGAACACCGTGCTCGGGAGCGTGGGCAATCTTGCAGTCCAGGAGACCACATTCTTGTGTGCAGTCAACCTTGAAGTGGGGTTGTTGAAAGATGAGCTGATGAGGTTGCAGGCCTACCTCAAAGATGTTGATAGCAAGTGGAGATCAGGAAATGCAAGGGTTGCAGTCTTGCTGAGCCAGATCAGGGATGCGGCTTATGAAGCTCAGAACGTCATTGAAGCTGCAGATCACATGGAGAAGAGAAACAGGCTCAAGAAGGGATTCATGGGTGCTATTTCAAGGTATGCTAGATTGCCGAATGACTTGGTAACCCTTCGTAAAATCGGTGTTGAAATTCAACGTGTAAAAAGGAAGATCAAGGAGATTTTTGCATCCGCACAAAATCTGAATATTAGTCTGGATAACAATGTTTGGGAGCGTGGGCAACCTTGCAGTCCAGGAGACCACATTCTTGTGTGCAGTCAACCTTGAAGTGAAATTCAATGTTTGAAGAAATTAGATGAAGAGAAAAGTTGGCAACTTTTTAGTAGCAAAGCTTTACCAACATACAAAAGGTCTGCCATACATGATGTGGACGAGTTTGAAAAGCTTGGGAGAAAGCTTGCAAAGAAATGTGATGGATTGCCACTTGCACTTGCAGTTTTGGGAGGTTATCTGTCTAAAAATCTAAATGCACAAATATGGTCCGATATACTCTCTGATTGGCCAGCAACCAAAGATGGACAAATGATGAGTGTCATACTGGCACGCAGTTACAAGGACCTACCAAATCATCATTTGAGATCTTGTTTACTTTATTTTGCTGCTTTTCCTGAGGATTATGAAATATATGTGCCGGATCTTATTGAATTTTGGATAGCAGAAAGTTTCATTCCACATACACCAAACCATACACTAGAAGAAACAGCACGGAGCTATGTAACCGAGTTGGCTCAGAGAAGCTTGGTCCAAGTTGTTGGCAGAAGTACGGCATATGGATGGATAGAGAGAATAAGGATTCACGATATCTTGCATGACTGGTGCATACAAGAAGCAAGACAAGATGGTTTTCTTGATACCAGCAACAAAACTGCAGGTCAGCCTTTTGTCTCCTGATCTCTTCCTATTAATTGATTCCATTTTCTATTTTGCTGTATGTACTTGTAGTATGTGGCTAGCTTCTTTCTGACATATGGTGCACTCTAAAAAAAATTGCAGACCAAGCTGGTGCATCATCATCATCATCATCATCATCTGATAACTTGATATCTTATCGTTTTAGTTTTCAAACTTTGAGTTATCAGATTTTACCTGCGACGCCTAATGTTCTCATCAGTGTCCCTTCCTAAGCTCAGATTCCTGAGAGTTCTTTGCATTGAAGATTCAGCACTAAATGATTTCTCGACTGTAATTGGTGGGTGCATTCACCTAAGATTGCTTAGGTTGAGAAATTGTCATGGCGTGACGCTCCCTTCTTCAATTGGCAAACTCTCTGTGGGATATCCCTACTCTAAGGCATGTTTACCTTGACAGTGGCCGGTTTTCTCCACCGCCACCTGCAAGGAGTGTGCGACTGCAGCCGAAAGAGCTACAGAGCTTTGTGTTGCATCATTATCCTGTTGGCGCTGATTTCCGCTGTCATGACATGATGATTTTCTTGGGCCAGATGAATCAACTAACAACCTTCTCCTTGTCGATGGAACCCAGGATACCAGCGGAGGTGCTCAACATATTTGCAAACATGCCTCACCTGGTTGATATTTCTCTCTGTTTAATTGATGTGCTCGATAAGCTGCCTGCCGAGTTCCCACAAAGCGTACGTCGTCTTGTTCTATATGCTGATGTCATAAAACAAGACCCAATGCCGATCCTGGAGAAACTCCCCTGTCTTGTGATGTTGGAGTTGAGTGGGTACAAAGGCCAGACCATGTGCTGCTCTTCCCAAGGGTTCCCTCGGCTGCAAAGGTTAGCACTTCGTAGTTTTTCCACCGAGGAGTGGAGGATGGAGGAAGGGGCAATGCCAAAGCTCTCCCACCTAACACTTTGGGGGTGCGAGAAGATGAGCAAGCTCCCTGATGGGTTGCTGCACCTTCCGTCCCTCGGTCACCTGGAGCTGATCGATATGGACCAGATTTCTGAAGATGACAACACACTAAATGAGCTGCGGCGGAAAGGATGCGAGGTACATACTTTGTTTTTTGCGCAGGTAAACTGGGAGTGATTGCAGATCTGTGGGGCGCGAGGAATTCATCTTCATTCTCGTTTAAAATCGGGCGCCCACCTCGCTCCCCACACTCCAATCCTCAGTTGTCCCCTTCTGATTCATTCTCGAACCCATCTCCGTCCTCGCAATCCTCATGATACCCCACTTTCCTTCTCATCCCTCCCTTGAAGGACGCCATAGGCGATTGACATGACAGCCTCTCTCCTCCAATGGCCCCTCGCTCCTCCTGCTTCTCCATCTAGAATCTAGATAATGATGCCGTCGGCCATGTACAAGATGGAGCTGAGGTGGTCTCGGAGAGGCCGCTGCTCGCTCCACCACACATCAGGAGACGGTCATCAATCGAAAAATTTGTATATGTAATGATCAATTTGTACTGTTTTATAACAAACAAAAAGACTGTTCTGTTAGCGGACTCATGATGTCATCCGTAAACTCTTGGTATATCTTTTTCGGTGGGATCTCAATATTATTAACGACAAATGTCTACACTCTAATACGATGTCCTAGTATACAGAACTTCCAACTTTTTAGATTTTATTGCACCGAGGGTTTGAAGATCGAGGTTGGGACCATGCCAAAGCTCTGCCACCTAAAACTCAACTTGATCCTCTCAAAAAAAAAACTCAACTTATCACTAAGAGCATCTCCAACAGGCGTGCGGATTATCAGGCGCGCTGGATAAACCGCCAGCTTTTGTTTAACTTGCTCGCGACTTGCTCACTATATTTCCCAGCTGCCTTGTTTGTTCTGAATGATATTTGCTTATGTGCTCCTCAGGTGTTTGGTGGAGCAGCGCACATATGTATGGTTGTTATGGTTCCTGAATTCTAAAGGCATTCTTCAGAGGCAAGAGATGAATGTGCTATATCCGGCCTCCATGTATCTGCCCAGCTGTCTATCTATCTCGTCTGATCAAATATGTCTGTGTCTGTCTGCCTGATTCAGTTGTTGTCACTATTCCCTAATTCCAAAGGTATTCTTGACCGACAAGAGATTATACTCTCTGTTGCTAGTCTGTCTATCTATCTCGTTTCTTCAAATATGGCCGTGTATTGGTTTGTCTGATTTCATTATTGTAATAAATAAACAATGTAGCACCGGTCTAACCTAACCTATGATGCCTTCAAGACAATTGTTGTATCTGTATTTCTTGTTTCTGTAGTGGCCTTCCTTGTAGAATGTTCATGTACTTATTTCTCTCTTTACATGGTGACCATAGTACTCACCGTTATCAACTCCTTATGTGATGTGTGTCTGCCTAAATTAGGCTTCGAAAGGAAGAGCTTTTTATAGATTCAAACGAACGTTTACGATACTCTCTGTTGTAATGTTAGTTACTCAAAGCAGAGTTTCTACACTCAGATGTTGCATTAGTTTTTACCTCATAAACTGGAGAGGGACGGGAAGATATTTGCAAGAGAGTGAAATAATACTATGAAGAGGTAGCTTCATGGCAGTTGCTTATGCAAAACCAGCAGAAGATATCACCAGCTTGCCAGCATAACTACCCTGACTCATTTATGCAGTGCTTGCCTGAAGAATGCTTACAATCTGACATTTGCAGTCAAGTGCAACACTGATGGATTAGATGAACCATGTAATGATTTGCTGCATTAGAAACATGTTCTACGACAGCCAATTAATTTAAGTGAAGCAGGATGGATCGGCTAATGTCCTACAAAGTGTTGTCTGAACCCTACGTGTTAATAGAGTTGGATTGAGTATTTTTGATGATTTGAACTGTGTTACTTGGCTTGCACGTTCACGGACTGTCTTCGTTCACGGATTTTTCTTTCTATTCCACCTTGGTTTAGTTTCTACTAGGTACCTGAGAAATCATGCAGATTTGGTTGCACATACTGTACGTGGGGAGCATTCGAAATATGTATGAAGAAGCTCCATGGCATTTCTTTCAGCAGACCAGAAGATCATTACAAGTGTTCATGCTTGCTTGAGCCTGATCGATTTACCGGTGCTCATACTGCTTCATGGCATCCACATCAGAAACAAATATACCATAACTGGATCGCAACTTTACAACGGGCCTCTAGAAAAGGAGCAAGGTTTTCAAAAAACAAAAAAGCAAGTTTCAGCATAAGATGGAACCATTTTCAACAGCTGCATTGAGTTTGCGCTGCATCACATCTTCAATTTTCAGCTATTTAGTTTTTTCACTGTAAGCGCATGCATAAGAGTCTACAATTGTAGATGCCATTATTCGATTTTCTCCGGGTTTTCTCTTTTTCCCTTATTCTTTTGTTATTGCTGGGTTTTCTTATTTCTTCTCCATTTTTTCTTTGTTTCTTTTAGGGTTTTTATAGGGTTTTTTACTTACTCAATTTCCTTGTTTTATTTTTCGGTTTTTTGTTTCTTTCTTTCTTTCAATGCTTTTTCCGGATTTTCATTCTTTCTGCATTTGTTTCTCCTATTTCATTTTTCATTTTTCATGTTTCTTTGGTTTATTTTGTTACTTTTTCTGGTTTTATTTATTCTTTCTGTTTTTATTCTACAGTTTTTATATATCAACAATAGTTTTCCAATATAAATTTAACATTTTGTAATACATGGTCAATATTTTTTCTATATACATTTTTAATACAAAATTGACATTTTTCTAATACAACATCAACATTTTTTAATTCAATATTAATGCTTTTTAAATACATGGGCAACATCTTTTCAATAAACACTTTTATAAAATTTCAAATGCTCAATTTAAATTTAAATACAAAATTTTTCTAGTACATGGTCTTTCTCTATGCACATTTAACATTTTTTTCAAATGCCTAATTAATATTTACTAAATGCAATATTAACATTTGTTTGAACACATGGTCAACATTTATCTAAACACATTTAGCATATTTTTAAAATGCTTGATTAACAATTTTTAAGTAATTGTTCAATATATTTTTCGTAGGCTTGATTTCGTAGGCTTGATTAACATTTTTATATACATGATCAAAATTTTCCTTCATTTCTTTAATACATGTTCAACATATTTTCTATACACGTGTAACATTTTCCAAATGCTTGATTTACATTTTCAAACACTTGTTCGTCATTTTTTCAAATATTTTAAAAGAATTTTTATATACATGATTAAAATAACTCAACATTTTTAATAAAAGGTCAACATTTTTTCTGTACAAATTTTTAGATTTCCAAATGCTGGATTATTATTTTCCAAATAATTGTTCAATATTTTTTGAAATGCTTTATTAATATTTTTATATACATGATAATAAAATCATCTTTTTATTCCATGGTCAAAAGTTTCTCTATACACATTTATCAATTTTCAAAATCTTGATTAATATTTTTCAAATACTTGTACAAATGTTTTTCAAGCACTTGATTAACATTTTTTTAATAAATGATCAGTTTTTTTGTACATTTTTGTATATGTGATAAAAAAATTCTCTATACACATTTAACATATTTCAAATACTTGATCCACATAATTCAAATCTTTCTAAAAGTGTTTTTTGTAATGTATATTTTTTGAATATTTTAAACTTTAAACAAAATTAAAAAATAAACCTAAAAAGAAAACATAAACCTTAAAAAACAGAAAAAGGAGGCTGTGGCCTCCTGCGTGGCTCGGCCGGCCCTCTGGACCTGCCCCTTCGTGAGGTTTCTCTCTGTGTCACTTATAGAGAGAGATAGGGGCGCCCATCATGTCATGCGTCACGCGAGACAGAGCCAGGTCCACTGCACGCGAGGCCACTACCTCATTTTTTTCCTATTTTTTCACGTTGTTTGTCTCAATTTTTGATTTTTGTTACTTTTGTTTACCCTTCCAAATATTCTAAACATATGTATTACAAAAATAACATTTACAAAATGTTTGACAAATGCTAATCATGCATTTGACAAATGTTAAATGTGTATAAAAAATGTTGACCATGTATACAGAAAATGAATATAATATATATATGATGTGTGTGAATGAAGTTAATCATGTATTTGAAAAATGTTAATCAAGCATTTGAAAAAAGATTAAACAAGTATTGAAAAAAAATTAAATTTCTAAATAATTGTTTTGGACCATATATTAAGAAAATTTGTATCTTGTATTTGCAAATGTTAATTAGGTATTTCTAATATGTTAAATGTATATAGAAAAAATGTTAACTATTTTTATAAATGTTGATTTTGTATTAAAAAATTAAACAAGCATTTCAATTTCGTTAAACGTGTATAGAGAATAAATGCCGATGTTTTATTAGAAAAATGTTAAACATGTATTAGATATAAACCAAAAATGCATATTGAAAAACAGTGAAAAGAAGACAAAACCTAAAATGATGAAAAATGAGAAAGTAACAAAAACCAAAGAATAAAGGAAGAAAAGGAAGAAAAGCCAATGAAAACCGAGAAAGAAACAAAGAAAACCAAAGAAAAAATTAAAAAATAGAGGAATGAGCAAGACTAGTGAAAGCAGAGAAAGAAACAAAAAGAACCGGTGTAAATACAAAAAACCAGTGGAGAAAACCGGCTCTTGTACCTCAAGTATGCCACGCCATACTATTTCAGCACGAACTCGATACGGACTCAATTGCTAGCATCGCCAGTGACTATCCAGGGACCTCGGTTCGATCCTCGGTTTCGCTCCCTTTCTCTCCGCCCAGCTGCTGCACATCGTAAGGTGTTTTTTCTTGGAAAACAGTACAACGTAGATGGCCACATAAACGTGCATACACTCGTCCCCATGAGCGAGCACCTTCGGAATACTTGCTTAATCCGAGATATAGTTGTCTCCTACCCCTAAAAATATCGTAAGGTGTTTTTTCTTCAAAGACAATACAACGTAGATGGCCACATAAACGTGCATACACTCATCCCCATGAGCGAGCATCTTCGGGATACTAAGTCGATACCACATGCACAACGTAGTCGACTGGAACTACTCATCCCAGTGGACAAACACCGTCGAGAAACCTGAAATAAATACATGAAAATGAGAGCACCAGTACCACAAGACAATCTAACCATATGAGCTATGCTCACCTCACAATCATAGGGTACTCATTAGGGCAACTCCAAAAAAAAACCCAGGTTGAGTGCAAATGTTTGGATCGGACGGTTCCGATACTTTTGGTCATCCAACGGCGATAATTAAATTTGTTTGAACTAGTTCGGACGTGTGAAACCCTGCAAACCGGCATCAGACAGGGTAGTTTGTACGTCCGCCACATTAGACTCCGAGGCCTTGGGCACACCCTTAACCTTCTCCCGTCGCTCTGACTTGGCCGTATCATGGTTGTGCGGCGATCGAGAAGCCTATTCGGCTTTAAAGTCGGCCGGGCTCCTCCTCCGCAAACCTTGTCCGCATAAACCTCATCTTCTCCCACATATCCACGGGCTGCCGCACATCACCACACTGCTACTTTTTGAGCTTGCGTTGGTTTTATCCTTGAAAAGGAAAGAGTGATGCAGCAAAGTAGAGATAAATATTTCCTTCAGTTTGAGAACCAAGGTATCAATCTAGTAGGAGGTACAAGCAAGTCTCCAATCTATGCACCTGCACAAACAATTAAACACTTGTACCCAACGCGATAAAGGGGTTGTCAATCCCTTCACGGTCACTTGCAAGGATGAGATCTGATAGAGATAGATAGAAAATATTACTAAAACGTAAAACAAAGTAAAAAACAAATAAATTACAGCAAGGAACTTTTGGGTTTTTTGGTTTATATATCTAAAAAATATAATGGAAAACAGACCCAGGGGCCATAGGTTTCACTAGAGGCTTCTCCCTTGAAAGAAAACATACGGTGGATGAACAAGTTACTGTCGAGCAATTGATAGAAAAGCGCAAAGTTATGACGATATCAAAGGCAATGATTATGAATATAGGCATCACGTCTGCGTCAAGTAGACCAACTTCAACCTGCATCTACTACTATTACTCCACACATCAACCGCTATCCAGCATGCATCTAGAGTATTAGGTTCATAAGAATGGAGTGACGTCTTAATTAAGATGACATGATGTAGAGGGATAAACTCAAGCAATATGATGAAAACCCCATCATTTTACCCTTGCTGGCAACAGTGCCTCGCAACCCATACTTTGTCACTGTGTGAGGACACCACAAGATTGAACCCAAAACTAAGCACCTGTCTGATATGTCCATTTTGCATCATGCTTTTATATCAATATTTATAGCATTATGGGCTGTTATTACACGTTATATCACAATACTTATGCCTTTTCTCTCTTATTTTATAAGGTTTACATGAAGAGGGAGAATACCGGCAGCTGGAATTCTGGACTGGAAAAGGAGCAAATATTAGAGACCTATTCTGCACAACTCCAAAAGTCCTGAAACTTCATGCAGATTAGTTTTGGAATACATAACAAATATTGGGCTAAGAAAGCACCAGAGGGGGGCCACCAGTCAGCCACTAGGGTGGAGGGCGCGCCCCCTACGTCGTGGGCCCCCCAGGCAGGCCCCCGACGCCCATCTTCTAAAATATGGTGTCTTCTACCTTGGAAAAATCAGAGAGAAGCTTTTGGGATAAAGCGCCGCCGTCTCGAGGCGGAACCTGGGCAGGACCAATCTAGGGCTCCGGCGAAGCTGTTCTGCCGGGGAAACATCCCTCCGGGAGGGGGAAACCATCGCCATGGTCATCACCATCGATCCTCTCATCGAGAGGGGGTCAATCTCCATCAACATCTTCACCAGCACCATCTCCTCTCAAATCCTAGTTCATCTCTTGTATCGATCTTTGTCTCAAAACCTCAGATTGGTACCTGTGGGTTGCTAGTAGTGTTGATTACTCCTTGTAGTTGATGCTAGTTGGTTTATTCGGTGGAAGATCATATGTTCAGATCCTTAATGCTTATTAATACTCCTACGATTTTGAACATGGATATGCGTTGTGAGTAGTTACGTTTGTTCCTGAGGACATAGGAGAAGCCTTGTTATAAGTAATCATGTGAATTTGGTATTCGTTCGATATTTTGATGAGATGTATGTTGTCTCTCCTCTAGTGGTGTTATCTGAACGTGGACTACATGAAACATCACCATGACTTGAGCCTAGGGGAAGGCATTGGGAAGTAATAAGTAGATGATGGGTTGCTAGAGTGAGAGAAGCTTAAACCCAAGTTTATGCGTTGCTCGTAAGGGGCTGATTTGGATCCATATGTTTCATGCTATGGTTAGGTTTACCTTAATTCTTCTTTCGTAGTTGCGGATGCTTGCGAGAGGGGTTAATCATAAGCGGGAGGCTTGTCCAAGGAAGGACACCACCCAAGCACCGGTCCACCCACATATCAAATTATCAAAGTAACGAACGCGAATCATATGAGCATGATGAAAACTAGCTTGACAATAATTCCCATGTGTCATCGGGAGCACTTTGCTTTATATAAGAGTTCGTCCTGGCTTGTCCTTTGCTACAAAAAGGATTGGGCTACCTTGCTGCACCTTAGTTACTTTTGTTACTTGTTACCAGTTACGAATTACCTTATCACAAAACTATATGTTACCAATAATTTCAGTGCTTGCAGAGAATACCTTACGAAAAACCGCTTGTCATTTCCTTCTGCTCCTCGTTGGGTTCGACACTCTTACTTATCGAAAGGACTACGATAGATCCCCTATACTTGTGGGTCATCAAGACTCTTTTATGGCGCCGTTTTTGGGGAGTGAATCGCCTTTGGTAAGTGGAATTTGGTAAGGAAACATTTATATAATGTGCTGAAATTTAATGTCACTTGTTACTATGGAAAATAATCCTTTGAGGGGCTTGTTCGGGGTATCTTCACCTCGACCAGAAGAGCAAAGAGTTGCTCCCCAACCTACTGAACCTACGGAAAGTATTTACTTTGAAATTCCTTCGGGGTATGATAGAGAAACTGCTAGCTAATCCATATACAAGAGGTGGAACGTTACATCCTGATATGCACCTAATCTATGTGGATGAAGTTTGTGGATTATTTAAGCTTGTAGGTATGCCCGCGGATGTTGTCAAGAAGAAGGTCTTCCCTTTATATTTGAAGGGAAAGTCATTGACATGGTATAGGCTATGTGATGATATTGGATCATGGAACTACAATCGATTAAAATTGGAATTTCATCAGAAGTTTTATCCTATGCATCTGGTTCATCGTGATCGTAATTATATATATAATTTTTGGCCTCGTGAAGGAGAAAGTATCGCTCAAGCTTGGGGAGGTTTAACTCAATTTTATATTCATGCCCCAATCATGAGCTCTCAAGAGAAATTATTATTCAAAATTTTTATGCTCAGCTTTCTCATAATGATCGCTCCATGCTCGATACTTGTTACTGGTTCTTTTATGATGAAGACTATTGAATTCAAATGGGATTTATTGGAAATAATTAAACACAACTCTGAAGATTGGGAACTCGACGAAGGTAAGGAGTCAGGTATAAACCTTAAGTTTGATTGTGTTAAATCTTTTATGGATACCGATGTTTTTCATGATTTAGCACTAAATATGGACTTGACTCTGAGATAGTAGCTTCTTTCTGTTAATCATTTGCTACTCATGTTGATCTTCCTAAGGATAAGTGGTTTAAATATCATTCTCCCATTGAAGTTTAAGTAGTAGAACCTATTAAAGTTGAATAAGAAACTATTACTTATAATGTTGATCCTATTGTTCCTATGGCTTATATTGAGAAACCACGTTTCCCTGTTAGAATAAAGGATCATGCTAAAGCTTCAACCGTGGTTCGTAAGAGTTATACTAGAAGACCTACACCCCCTGAACAAATTAAAGTTGAAACTAGTATTGCTATGGTTAAAGATCTCTTGGTCGATGATATTGATGGGCATGTTATTTATTTCTGTGATGAAGCTGCTAGAATTGCTAAACCTGATACTAAAGATAAACATAGACATGCCTGTTGTTTCTGCTAAAATAGGAGATCATTGCTATCATGGCTTATGTGATATGGGTGCTAGTGTGAGTGCAATTCCTCATTCCTTATACAAAGAAATTATACATGATATTGCACCTGCTGAGATAGAAGGCATTGATGTTACTATTAAGCTTGCCAATAGAGATACTATTTCACGAGTTGGGATTGTTAGAGATGTTGAAGTCTTGTGTGGGAAATTAATATACCCTACTGATTTTCTTGTTCTTGGTTCCCCACAAGATAGCTTTTGTCCTATTATATTTGGTAGACCCTTCTTGAATACTGTTAATGCTAAGATAGACTGCGAAAAGGATATTGTTACTGTTGGTTTAGAGGATATGTCTCATGATTTTAATTTCTCTAAATTTCATAGACAACCCCATGTTAAAGAATTGCCAAGTAAGGATGAAATTATTGGTCTTGCTTGTATTGTCGTGCCTCCTAATGATCCTTTAGAACAATATTTGCTAGACCATGAAAATGATATGTTTATGAATGAAAGAAGAGAAATAGATGAAGTATTCTTTAAGCAAGGACCTATTTTGAAACACAATTTTCCTGTTGAAATCCTTGGGGATCCTCCTCCACCCAAGGGTGATCCCGTGTTTGAGCTTAAACAATTACCTGATACTCTTAAATATGCTTATCTCGATGAAAAACATATATATCATGTTATTATTAGTGCTAACCTTTCAGAGCATGAAGAAGAGAAATTATTGAAAACTCTGAAGAAGCACCATGCCGCTATTTGATATACTCTTGATGATCTTAAGAGCATTAGTCCCACTCTATTCCAGCACTAAATAAAATTGAAGAAAGATGGTAAAGTAGTTGTTGATCATCAACGACGGCTAAATCCTAAGATGAAAGAAGTGGTATGAAATGAAATATTAAAGCTTGTGGAGGCAGGTATAATTTATCCTATTGTTGATAGTCAGTGGGTAAGTCCCGTTCATTGTGTTCCTAAGAAGGGAGGTATTACTGTTGTTCCTAATGATAAGAATGAACTGATCCCACAAAGAATTGTTACTGGGTAAAGAATGGTAATTGATTTCCGCAAATTAAATAAAGCTACTAGAAAAGATCACTACCCTCTACCTTTTATTGATCAAATGCTAGAAAGACTATTCAAACATACACATTTTTGCTTCCTAGATGGTTATTCTGGTTTCTCTCAAATACCTGTGTCAAATGAGGATCAGGAAAAGACCACTTTTACTTGCCCTTTCGGTACTTTTTCTTATAGACGTATGCCTTTTGGTTTATGCAATGCACCGCCTACCTTTCAAAGATGTATGACTGCTATATTCTCTGACTTTTGTGCAAAGATTGTTGAGGTTTTCATGGATGATTTCTCCGTTTATGGAACTTCTTTTGATGATAGCTTAAGCAACCTTGATCGAGTTTTGCAGAGATGCGAAGAAACTAATCTTGTCTTGAATTGGGAGAAGTGCCACTTTATGGTTAATGAAGGTATTGTCTTGGGGCATAAAATTTCGGAAAGAGGTATTGAAGTTGATAAAGCTAAAGTAAATGCTATTGAAAAGATGTCGTGTCCCAAAGATATCAAAGGTATAAGAAGTTTCCTTGGTCATGCTGGTTTCTATTGGAGGTTTATTGAAGACTTCTCTAAAATTTCTAGGCCTCTCACTAATCTGTTGCAAAAAGATGTTCCTTTTGTTTTTGATGATGATTGTGTAGAAGCATTTGAAATACTTAAGCAAACCTTCATTTCTGCACCTATTGTTCAGCCACCTGATTGGAATTTACCTTATGAAATTATGTGTGATGCTAGCGATTATGCTGTTGGTGCTGTTCTAGGACAAAGAGTTGATAAAAAATTAAATGTTATCCATTATGCTATCAAAACATAGACAATGCCCAGAGAAATTATGCTACTACTGAAAAATAATTTTTAGCAGTTGTATTTGCTTGTGATAAGTTCAGACCTTATATTGTTGATTCCAAAGTAACTGTTCATACTGATCATGCTGCTATTAAATATCTTATGAAAAAGAAAGATGCTAAACCTAGACTTATTAGATGGGTTCTCTTTCTACAAGAATTTGATTTGCATATTATTGATAGAAAGGGAGCCGAGAACCCCGTTGCAGACAACTTCTTTAGGTTAGAAAATGTTCTTGATGACCCACTTCCTATTGATGATAGTTTCCCTGATGAACAATTAGCTGTCATAAATACTTCTCGTACTGCTCCATGGTATGCTGATTATGCTAATTACATTGTTGCTAAATTTATACCACCTAGTTTCACATACCAGCAAAAGAAAAAGTTTTTCTATGATTTAAGACATTACTTTTGGGATGACCCACACCTTTATAAAGAAGGAGTAGATGGTGTTATTAGATGTTGTGTACCTGAGCATGAATAGGAACAGATCCTACGCAAGTGTCACTCCGAGGCTTACGGAGGACACCACGCTGGAGATAGAACTGCACATAAGGTATTGCAATCCGTTTTTTATTGGCCTACTATCTTCAAAGATGCTCGTAAGTTTGTCTTGTCTTGTGATGAATGCCAAAGAATTGGTAATATTAGTAGATGTTAAGAAATGCCTATGAATTATTCACTTGTTATTGAACCATTTGATGTTTGGGGTTTTGATTATATGGGACATTTTCCTTCCTCTAATGGGTATACACACATTTTAGTTGTTGTTGATTATGTTACTAAGTGGGTAGAAGCTATTCCAACTACTAGTGCTGGTCATCGCACTTCTATTAATATGCTTAAAAAAGTTATTTTTCCGAGGTTTGGAGTCCCAAGATATTTATGTTGCGGAACGTAGCATGCAATTTCAAAAAAAAAAATCCTACGATCACGCAAGATCTATCTAGGAGATGCATAGCAACGAGAGGGGGAGAGTGTGTCCACGTACCCTCGTAGACCGAAAGCGGAAGCGTTAGTTAACGCGGTTGATGTAGTCGAACGTCTTCACGATCCAACCGATCCAAGTTCCAAACGTACGGCACCTCCGTGTTCAGCACACATTCAGCTCGATGACGTCCCTCGAGCTATTGATCCAGTAGAGGGTCGAGGGAGAGTTCCATCAGCACGACGGTGTGGTGATGGTTGAAAGATCGTGGATGTCGCCTAGAGGGGGGTGAATAGGCGCTTTAAAATAATTACGGTTTAGGCTTGAACAAATGCGGAATAAACCTAGCGGTTAATTTGTCAAGCACAAAACCTACAACAACTAGGCTCACCTATGTGCACCAACAACTTATGCTAAGCAATATAAGTAACTATGTGATAGCAAGATATATGACAAAGAACAATATGGCTATCACAAAGTAAAGTGCATAAGTAAAGGGCTCGGGTAGGAGATAACCGAGGCACGCGGAGACGATGATGTATCCCGAAGTTCACACCCTTGCGGATGCTAATCTCCGTTTGGAGCGGTGTGGAGGCACAATCCTCCCCAAGAAGCCACTAGGGCCACCGTAATCTCCTCACGCCCTCGCACAATGCAAGATGCCGTGATTCCACTAAGGGACCCTTGAGGGCGGTCACCGAACCCGTACAAATGGCAACCCTTGGGGGCGGTCACCGAACCCGTACACTTTGGCAACCCTTGGGGGCGGTCACCGGTACCCGTCAAATTGCTCGGGGCGATCTCCACAACCTAATTGGAGACCACATTGCTTGCCCGGAGCTTTACACCACAATGATTGAGCTCTGAACAACACCAACCGTCTAGGGCGCCAAGGCACCCAAGAGGAACAAGCTCTAGGGTGCCCAAACACCCAAGAGTAATAAGCTTCTCAAATTTCACTTCCATGTATCACCGTGGAGAACTCAAACCGATGCACCAAATGCAATGGCAAGGGCACACGGAGTGCCCAAGTCCTTCTCTCCCAAATCCCACCAAAGCAACTAATGCTAGGGAGGAAAATGAGAGGAAGAACGAAAGAAGAACACGAAGAACTCCAAGATCTAGATCCAAGGGGTTGCACTTACTTAGAGGAGAAAGTGATTGGTGGAAACGTGGATCTAGATCTCCTCTCTCTTTTCCCTCAAGAACTTGCAAGAATCAATGGAGGGATTGAGAGTTAGCAAGCTCGAAGAAGTTCAACAGTGGGGGAAGAACACGGGATCAAAGGATAAGGTTCATTGGGGAAGAATACCCCCTTTTATAGGTGGGGAAAAATCCAACCGTTATGCTCACAGCCCGCACAGAGCGGTACTACTTCTCGACCTCACGGTAGTACTGCTACGGGTAGCGGTACTACCTCAAAGGGTAGCGGTACTACTGCTTGCGAGTGGTACTAAAAAAGTACATCCGTGCCTACCACCGCTAGACTTGTGACGAGTTTTTGGTCCGGAGCGGTACTACCGCTGTAGTAGCCGCGGTAATACCGCTCTGGAGCGGTAGTAAAAAATTACATCCGCTCCTGTCCGCGGTAGTACCGCTGCAGCCTTTTCAGAACACCAAAACTGCCACAACTTCTGTAAACGGACTCCGAATTCGATGAAACCAAGTTTGTTGGAAAGCTAGCGACAAGGGCTAACACAATCTTGATAGAAATAACAATAAGAAGGAAATTTGAAAAGGCCCAAGAGAAAATGGTGAGAACCCTTCCTCGAATAAGACCGGTAAAACCTCCAACACCGAAAACGCAATAGAAGAGGCATATGAAATCCGTTTTCGAAGTACTAGAGCTTTTCACGGAGATAACCACAAGCTCTAAAACCTCAAAAGACAAAACAAATAAGAACCAAGAAAGATGATGCAAGGATGCAATGGTTTGAGCTCTCGATGAACGATACAATCAAGCTACTCACTTGAGAGCCCCCCTTGATAGTACGGCTATCGATCCTATAACCCGGTCTCCAAACTATCACCATGAGACTGGTAAAATATAAAACCTATCAAGGGCAAACCTTTGCCTTGCATGAAGTCCACTTGAGCTAGATGAAGACGATCTTGACTCCCTCAAGTTGGACCACCTTTCTTGATTGCGTTCGCTCGATGAAGACTAGTTGATTGCTCCCTCATACTCCACTATGGGTGAGACACTCTTTGGCACATCTTCACAAGTCCATTGATACCATAATGGACGGCAAGCAACAAGCATGATTTCTTCGTGATGCTCCACTTGAACTTGCACAACACAACCTTGATTTGATGTCATCCTCCATGGGTTGTATGTGATCTTCCTCTTGACGCAAGCCCATGGAAGCAAACCTAACCCCACATAGAACTCTCACAAAGACCATGGGTTAGTACACAAAGCGCAATGGATAATGCTTACCAAACTGTGAGATCACTTGATCCCACTCGGTGTATCTTCTACGCTTTGTGTTATGATCAACTTGAATCACTCCGTGTACTTAGTCTTGATCAACCTTGACTCTTTCCAACTCTCTTCAATTGGATGATTTCTTGAAGGTAAACATGAATGATCACACAATCTTCTTCTTCAAGACATGCTTACAATAAGCTCAATACTCACATGACCAATCTTTGGATAATTCCTTAATAGCACCTTGGTCAACTCATGAACTCCTTGAAACCAACACATGTACTTCAAGAAATGCCTATGGACAAATCCTTCAAATATAACACAATGCAACCATTAGTCCATAGAGAATATCATCAATTACCAAAACCACACATGGGGGCGCCGCATGTCCTTTCAACGGTGTTGGTGATGTGATCAGTGCAGTGCTTCGCCTAAGCACTACGACGCTATGACCGGAGGAGTAAACTGTGGAGGGGGGACCGCACACGGCTAAGAGAACAATTGATGTGCCTTTGGGGTGCCCCCTGACCACGTATATAAAGGAGGGGGGAGAGAGGCCGGCAGCCAGGAGGGGCACGCCATGGGGGGAGTCCTACTTGGACTCCTAGTCCAAGTAGGATTCACCCCCCCCCCTTTTCCTTTCTCCACCGGAGGGAATAGGAAGGAGAGGGAGAGGGAAAGGAAAGGGGGGCGTCGCCCCCTCCTCCTTGTGCTATTCGGACTCCCTAGGAGGGGGCGCACGGCCACCCCCCGCGGGCTTCCCTCTCTCTCCCTTAGGCCCATGTTGGCCCAAAACTTCCCCGGGGGGCTCCGGTAACCCCTCGGTACTTCGGAAAAATACCCGAATCACTCGGAACCATTCCGATGTCCGAATATAACCTTCCAATATATGAATCTTTACCTCTCGACCATTTCGAGACTCCTCGTCATGTCCGTGATCTCATCCCGGACTCTGAACAAACTTCAGTCACAAAACACATAACTCATAATACAAATCGTCATCGAACGTTAAGCGTGCGGACCCTACGGGTTCGAGAACTATGTAGACATGATCGAGACACATCTCTGATCAATAACCAATAGCGGAACTTGGATGCTCATATTGGCTCCTACATATTATATGAGGATCTTTATCGGTCAAACCGCACAACAACATATGTTGTTCCCTTTGTCATCGGTATGTTACTTGACCCGAGATTCGATCGTCGGTATCATCATACCTAGTTCAATCTCGTTACCGGCAAGTCTCTTTACTTGTTCTGTTATGCATCATCCTGTAACTAACTCAATAGTCATATTGCTTGCAAGGCTTATAGTGATGAGCATTATCGAGAGGGACCAGAGATACGTACCTCTCCGATACACGGAGTGACAAATCCTAATCTCGATCTATGCCAAACCAACAAACATCTTCGGAGACATCTGTAGAGCATCTTTATAATCACCCAGTTACGTTGTGACGTTTGATAGCACACAAGGTGTTCCTCCGGTATTCGGGAGTTGCATAATCTCATAGTCAGAGGAACATGTATAAGTCATTAAGAAAGCAGTAGAAATAAAACTTAACGATCATAATGCTAAGCTAACAGATGGGTCTTGTCCATTACATCATTCTGTAATGATGTGATCCCGTTCATCAAATGACAACACATGTCTATGGTCAGGAAACATAACCATCTTTGATTAACGAGCTAGTCAAGTAGAGGCATACTACGAACACTTTGTTTTGTCTATGTATTCACACATGTACTAAGTTTCCGGTTAATACAATTCTAGCATGAATAATAAACATTTATCATGATATAAGGAAATATAAATAACATCTTTATTATTGCCTCTAGGGCATATTTCCTTCAGTCTCCCACTTGCACTAGAGTCAATAATCTAGTTCACATCGCCATGTGATTTAACACCAATAGACCACATTTTATGTGATTAACACCTATAGTTCACATCGCCATGTGACCAACACCCAATGGGTATACTAGAGTGAATAATCTAGTTCAAATCGCTATGTGATTAACACCCAATGAGTACTAAGGTGTGATCGCTTGTGAGAGAAGTTTAGTCAACGGGTCTGCCATATTCAGAGTTGTATGTATTTTGCAAATTTTCTATGTCTAGAATGGTCTGCATAGAGCTACTCTAGCTAATTGCTCTCACATTCAATATGTATCTAGATTAAGACTTAGAGTCATCTGGATCGGTGCAAAAGCTTGCATCAACGTAACTCTTTACGACGAACTCTTTATCACCTCCATAACTGAGAAAAATTTCCTTAGTCCTCTTAGGTAACTAAGGATAACTTTGGCCGCTATCCAGTGATCCACTCCTGGATTACTTTGGTACCTCCCTGCTAAACTTATAGCAAGGCCCACATCATGTCTAGTACACAACATTGCATACATGATAGAACCTATGGCTGAGGCATAGGGAATGACTTTCATTTTCTCTCTATCTTCTGCAGTGGTCGGGCATTGAGTCTGACTCAACTTCACACCTTGTAACCCAAGCAACAACCCTTTCTTTGACTGATCCATTTTGAACTTCTTCAAAACTTTATCAAGGTATGTGCTTTGTGAAAGTCCAATTAAGCGTCTTGATCTATCCCTATAGATCTTGAGGCCCAATATATAAGCAGCTTCACCGAGGTCTTTAATTGAAAAAATCTTATTCAAGTATCCTTTTATGCTATCCAGAAATTCTGTATTATTTGCAATCAACAATGTGTCATCCACATATAATCTTAGAAATGCTACAGAGCTCCCACTCACTTTCTTGTAAATACAGTCTTCTCCAAAAGTCTGTATAAAACCATATGCTTTGATCACATTATCAAGCGCATATTCCAACTCCGAGAGTCTTGCACCAGTCCATAAATGGATCGCTCGAGCTTGCACACTTTGTTAGCACCTTTTGGATCGACAAAACCTTCTGGTTGCATCATATACAACCCTTCTTCAAGAAATCCATTAAGGAATGCAGTTTTGACAAATTCCATAATCATAAAATGCGGCAATTGCTAACATGATTCAGACAGACTTAAGCATCGCAACGGGTGATAAAATCTCATTGTAGTCAACACCTTGAACTTGTCGAAAACCTTTTTGCGACTAGTCGAACTTTGTAGATAGTAACACTACCATCAGTGTCCGTCTTCCTCTTGAAGATCCATTTATTCTCTATGGGTCGCCGATCATCGGGCAGATCCACCAAAGTCCACACTTTGTTCTCATACATGGATCCTATCTCAGATTTCATGGCCTCAAGCCATTTATCAGAATCTGGGCTCATCATAGCTTCTTCATAATTCGTAGGTTCATCATGGTCAAGTAACATGACCTCCAGAACATGATTACCGTACCACTCTCATGCGGATCATGCTCTGCTTGACCTACGAGGTTCTGTAGCAACTTGATCTATAGTTTCATGATCTTTATCATTAGTTTCCTCTCTAGTTGGTGTAGGCATCACGGGAACAGATTTCTCGGATGATCTACTTTCCAAATTGAGAGCAGGTACAATTATCTCATCAAGTTCTACTTTCCTCCCACTCATTTCTTTCGAGAGAAACTCCTTCTCTAGAAAGGTTTCGTTCTTAGCAACAAAAATCTTGCCTTCGGACTTGTGGTAGAAGGTGTACCCAACAGTTTCTTTTGGGTATCCTATGAAGACGCATTTCTCCAATTTGGGTTCGAGATTATCAGGTTGAAGCTTTTTCACATAAGCATTGCAGCCCCAAACTTTAAGAAACGATAGCTTAGGTTTGTTGCCAAACCATAGTTCATACGGTGTCGTCTCAACAGATTTTGATGGTGCCCTGTTTAATGTGAATGCAGCTGTCTCTAATGCATAACCCCAAAACGATAGTGGTAAATCGGTAAGAGACATCACAGATCACACCATATATCTAATAAAGTGTGGTTACAACGTTCGGACACACCAATATGCTGTGGTATTCCAGGTGGCGGGAGCTGTGAAACTATTCCACATTGTTTTAAATCAACGCCAAACTCGTAACTCAAATATTCACCTCCACGATCAGATCATAGAAACTTTATTTTCATGTTATGATGATTCTCCACTCACTCTGAAATTCTTTGAACTTTTCAAATGTTTCAGACTTGTGTTTCATTAAGTAGATATACCCATATCTGCTCAAATCATCTGTGAAGGTCAGAAAATAATGATACTCGCCGCGAGCCTCAACACTCATCAGACCGCATACATCGGTATGTATTATTTCTAATAAGTCAGTGGCTCGCTCCATTGTTCCGGAGAATGGAGTCTTAGTCATCTTGCCCATGAGGCATGGTTCGCAAGCACCAAATGATTCATAATCAAGTGATTCCAGAAGCCCATCAGCATGGAGTTTCTTCATGCGCTTTATATCGATATGACCCAAACGGCAGTGCCACAAATAACTTGCACTATCATTATCAACTTTTCATCTTTTGGCATCAATATTATGAATATGTGTATCACTACGATCGAGATTCAATAAACCATTAATATTGGGTGTATGCCCATAGAAGGTTTTATTCATGTAAACAAAATAACAATTATTCTCTGTCTTAAATGAATAACCGTATTGCAGTAAACATGATCTAATCATATTCATGCCCGCAAACACCAAATAACATTTATTTAAGTTCAACACTAATCCCGAAAATATAGGGAGTGTGCGATGATGATCATATCAATCTTGGAACCACTTCCAACACACATCGTCACTTCACCCTCAATTAATCCCTATTTATTCTACAACTCCTATTTCGAGTTATAATCTTACAACTGAACAGGTATCCAATACCCAGGGGCTACTATGAGCAGTAGTAAGGTACACATCAATAACATGTATATCAAATATACCTTTGTTCACTTTGCCATCCTTCTTTTCCGCCAAATATTTGGGGTAGTTCTGCTTCTAGTGACCATTTCCTTTGCAGTAGAAGCACTCAGTTTTAGGCTTAGGTCCAGATTTGGGCTTCTTCACGGGAGTGAAAACTTGCTTGCCATTCTTCTTGAAGTTCCCTTTCTTTCCCTTTGCCCTTTTCTTGAAACTAGTGGTCTTGTTTAATCATCAACACTTGATGCTTTTTCTTGATTTCTACCTTCGTCGATTTCAGCATCACGAAGAGCTCGGGAATCGCTTTCGTCATCCCTTGCATATTATAGTTCATCATGAAGTTCCAGTAACTTGGTGATGGTGACTAGAGAACTCTGTCAATCACTATCTTATCTGGAAGATTAACTCCCACTTGATTCAAGCGATTGTAGTTCCCAGACATTCTGAGCACATGCTCATTAGCTGAGCTATTCTCCTCCATCTTTTAGGTGAAGTACTTGTCAGAGATCTCATACCTCTCGACACGGGCATGAGTCTGAAATACCAATTTCAGCTCTTGGAACATCTCATATACTCCATGTCATTCAAAACGTTTTTGAAGTCCTGGTTCTAAGCCGTAAAGCATCATATTGAGCTAGCCAAACGTTCATAGCGTCTGCATCTGCTCCTGCAATAGGTCGGTCACCTAGTCGTGCATCAAGGACATAATTCTTCTGTGCATCAATGAGGATAAACCTGAGATCACGGACCCAGTCCGCATCATAGCTACTATCATCTTTCAACTTAGTTTTCTCTAGGAACATATCAAAAACATAGGGGGGGCTACAACGCGAGCTATTGATCTACAACATAATTTGCAAATACTATCAGGTCTAAGTTCATGATAAATTAAAGTTCAATTAATCATATTACGTAAGAACTCCCACTTAGATTGACATCCCTCAAGTGATCTAAATGATAAGTGATCCAAATCAACTAAAACCATGTCCAATCATCACGTGAGGTGGAGTAGTTTTCAATGGTGAACATCTCTATGTTGATCATATGTACTATATGATTCACGTTCGACCTTTCGATCTCAGTGTTCTGAGGCCATATCTGCATATGCTACGCTCGTCAAGTTTAACCAGAGTATTCTGCACGTGCAAAACTAGCTTGCACCCGTTGTATGTGAACGTAGAGCTTATCACACCCGATCATTAGTCTCGGCACGACGAACTGTAGCAACGGTGCATACTCAGGGAGAACACTTATACCTTGAAATTTAGTGAGGGATCATCTTATAATGCTACCACCGTACTAAGAAAAATAAGATGCATAAAAGATAAACATCACATGCAATCAAAATATGTGACATGATATGGCCATCATCATCTTGTGTCTTTGATCACCATCTTCAAAGCACCGTCATGATCTCCATTGTCACCGGCTTGACACCTTGATCTCCATCGTAGCATCGTTTCGCCTCACCAACTATTGCTTCTACGAATATCGCTACCGCTTAGTGATAAAGTAAAGCAATTACATGGCGATTGCATTTCATACAATAAAGTGACAACCATATGGCTCCTGCCAGTTGCCGATAACTTTGTTACAAAACATGATCATCTCATACAAAAATTTATATCACATCATGTCTTGACCATATCACATCACAACATGCCCTGCAAAAACAAGTTAGACGTCCTCTACTTTGTTGTAGCAAGTTTTACGTGGCTGCTACGGGCTTCTAGCAAGAACCGTTCTTAATTACGCATGAAAACCACAACGATTTTTCGTCAAGTGTGTTGTTTTAACCTTCAACAAGGACCGACCGTAGTCAAACTCGATTCAACTAAAGTTGAAAAAATAGACACCCGCCAGCCACCTGTGTGCAAAGCACGTCGGTAGAACCGGTCTCATGAACGTGGTCATGTCATGTTGGTCTGGGCCGCTTCATCCAACAATACCGCCAAATCAAAGTAAGACGTTGGTGGTAAGCAGTATGAATATTATCGCCCACAACTCTTTGTGTTCTACTCGTGCATATCATCTACGCATACATCTGGCCCGAATGCCACTATTGGGGAACGTAGCATGCAATTTCAAAAAATTTCCTACGATCACGCAAGATCTATCTAGGAGATGCATAAAGACGAGAGGGGGAGAGTGTGTCCACGTACCCTTGTAGACCGAAAGCAGAAGCGTTAGTTAATGAGGTTGATGTAGTCGAACGTCTTCACGATCCAACCGATCCAAGTACCGAACGTGTGGCACCTCCGTGTTCAGCACACGTTCAGCTCGATGACGTCCCTCGAACTCTTGATCTAGTAGAGGGTCGAGGGAGAGTTCTGTCAGCACGACGGTGTGGTGACAGTGTTGGTGATGTGATCCGCGCAGTGCTTCACCTAAGCACTACGACGCTATGACCGAAGGAGTAAACTGTGGAGGGGGGCACCGCACACGGCTTCGAGAACAATTGATGTCCCTTTGGGGTGCCCCCTGCCCATGTATATAAAGGAGGGGGGAGAGAGGCCGGCGGCCAGGAGGGGCGCGCCATGGGGGAGTCCTACTTAGACTCCTAGTCCAAGTAGGATTCGCCCCACCCCCCTCTTTTTCCTTTCTCCACCGGAGGGAATAGGAAGGAGAGGGAGAGGGAAAGGGAAGTGGGGCGCCGCCCCCTCCTCCTTGTCCTATTCAGACTCCCTAGGAGGGGGGCACGCGGCCACCCCCGTGGGCTTCCCTCTCTCTCCTTTAGGCCCATGTTGGCCCAAAACTTCCCCGGGGGGTTCCGGTAACCCCTCGGTACTCCAGAAAAATATCCGAATCACTCGGAACCATTCCGATGTCCGAAATATAACCTTCTAATATATGAATATTTACCTCTCGACAATTTGGTGACTCCTCTTCATGTCCGTGAACTCATCCGGGACTCTGAACAAACTTCGGTCACCAAAACACATAACTCATAATACAAATCGTCATCGAACATTTAGCGTGCGGACCCTACGGTTTTTCTAGAACTATGTAGACATGATCGAGACACATCTCCGATCAATAATCAATAGCGGAACCTGGATTCTCATATTGGCTCCTACATATTCTATGAAGATCTGTATCGGTCAAACCGCACAACAACATACGTTGTTCCCTTTGTCATCGGTATGTTACTTGCCCTGAGATTCGATCGTCGGTATCATCATACCTAGTTCAATCTCGTTACCGGCAAGTCTCTTTACTCATTCCGTAATGCATCATCCCGTAACTAACTCATGAGTCATATTGCTTGCAAGGCTTATAGTGATGAGCATTACCGAGAGGGCCCAGAGATACCTCTCCGATACACGGAGTGACAAATCCTAATCTCGATCAATGCCAACCGAACAAACACCTTCGGAGACACCTGTAGAGTATCTTTATAATCACCCAGTTACGTTGCGACGTTTGATAGCACACAAGGTGTTCCTCCGGTATTCGGGAGTTGCATAATCTCATAGTCAGAGGAACATGTATAAGTCATGAAGAAAGCAGTAGCAATAAAACTTAACGATCAACGGATGGGTCTTGTCCATTACATCATTCTCTAATGATGTGACCCTGTTCATCAAATGACAACATATGTCTATGGTCAGGAAACATAACCATCTTTGATTAACGAGCTAGTCAAGTAGAGGCATACTAGGGACACTTTGTTTTGTCTATGTATTCACACATGTACTAAGTTTCCGGTTAATACAATTCTAGCATGAATAATAAACATTTATCATGATATAAGGAAATCTAAATAACAACTTTATTATTGCCTCTAGGGCATATTTCCTTCAATTTAATGACTGATGGTGGTTCACATTTTATTCATGGTGCTTTTCGTAAAATGCTTGCTAAGTATGATGTTAATTATAGAATTGCATCTCCATATCATCCTCAGTCTAGTGGTCAAGTAGAATTGAGTAATAGAGAGATTAAATTGATTTTGCAAAAGACTGTTAATAGATCTAGAAAGAATTGGTCCAAGAAACTTGATGATGCATTATGGGCTTATAGAATGGCTTATAAAAATCCTATGGGTATGTCTCCGTATAAAATGGTTTATGGTAAGGCATGTTACTTACCTCTCAATTTAGAACATAAGTCATATTGGGCTATTAAAGAGCTCAATTATGATTTCAAACTGGCCGGTGAGAAGAGGTTATTTGACATAAGCTCGCTTAATGAATGGAGAACCCAATCCTATGAGAATGCCAAGTTGTTTAAAGAAAAAGTTAAAAGATGGCATGACAAGAGGATACAAAAGCGTCAGTTTAATGTAGGTGATCATGTTTTGCTATACAACTCTCGTTTAAGATTTTTTGCAGGAAAAATTCTCTCTAAATGGGAAGGTCCTTACATTATCGAGGAGGTCTATTGTTCCGGTCCCATCAAAATCAACAACGCCGAAGGCACAAATCCGAAGGTGGTAAACGGTCAAAGAATCAACACTATATCTCAGGTACTCCCATAAATGTCGAAACCAATATTAACACCGTAACACCGGAGGAGTATATAAGGGACACTTTCCAGAACGTTTCAGACTCCGGAAAGTAATAGGTAAGAGGTACAGTAAGTAAACCGACTCCAAAACTGTTATAAGAGCAATTTCTCTCCGTTTTGGAATATTTAAAAAATTAGGAAAATTAAAAGTAGTCCGAAAGAGACACGAGGCAGCCACGAGGGCGGAGGGCGCGCCCTACCCCCTGGGCGCGCCCCCCTACCTCGTGGCCACCTCGTGTGCCCTCCAGACTCCGTTTTCTTGCACAATACTTCTTTTGGTCGGTAAAAGTTCATTATATAATCTCCCGAAGATTTTGACCACCGTACCACGACAAAATCCTCTATTTTTGCTTTGAGCTATTTCTGCAGCAGATTTAGAGCAAGATGTCTTCTCAAGAGTCAGTCGGGGAAAGTCAGGTATCTCACCCGACACCGGGGACAAGAGCAAACAGCGAAGCTGACCACTTTGGGCCAGCAACGGAGGAAGAGATGGAGGCCGACTTTAAAAGGGTGGATTCCATGGAGGAGGATCAAGAAGTTACTTCTCGTCTTCAAGCCAGATTCATGCCGGAGGAACTTTAGAGCTCAGCAATCCCCAATTCGGTCATCCCTCCCAATGCTAGATTTCTTTCTTATGAAAATATGAAAAAGAGTGTTGCCTTTTCTCCCGCAGCTATGAAACATCCATGGGTGAATGGAGCTTTAGCCGTCACGGGTAAACTCCGTAAGGAAATAATGGATCTTAAGCAGCAAGTTAATAAGCTCGAGGAAGAGAATCATATCTTAAGGGGCATCATCGCCAAGAATATCACATCACCACCTCCCAAGAAAGAGACATAAATACATGGGTATGGGCACTCCCCTTGGCAATTGCCAAGCTTGGGGGAGGTTCCCCGGTATCGTATCACCATCACACCTCTATCTTTATTGTTTTTCTTAGTTTGATCCTTTTGGTTATATCTTGATCTAGTAGAATAAAGTTTTAGTATGATCTAGCTCTGAGTTTTGTTTTGATCTCTCTCTATGTAATCGAGTCCGTGAGTTATACATAAGAAAGAGTAGTTTTGAGTTGAGGGTTCTGCTATCTTGTTATGGTCTTGAGGGAATTAAAGAAAGAATAAAAAGAAATAAAAGGATCATATTTTGATCTTATGGACAGTAATGACTTCACATATAAAAAAGTATGATGAATAAAAGTTGTTGAGAGTTGACAAACATAGGTTTGGTCATCATTGAAATTAATAGGAAGTAATAAAGAAAGAGAGGTTTTCACATATAAATATACTATCTTGGATATCTTTTGTGATTGTGAGCACTCATTAAAATATGACATGCTAAAAAGTCTATGTTGGACAAGGAAGACAACGTAATGGGTTATGTTTTCTTATATCCGAAGAAGTTATATTGTCATGGATCATCCAACATGTTGAGCTTGCCTTTCCACCTCATGCTAGCAAAATTCCTTGCACCAAGTAGAGATACTACTTGTGCTTCCAAACATCCCTAAACCTAGTTTTGCCATGAGAGGCCACCATACCTACTTTTGGATTGAGTAAGATCCTTCAAGTACGTTGTCATCGGTGCAAGCAATAAAAATAGCTCTTTAAATATGTATGATCTATTAGTGTGAAGAAAATAAGCTTTATACGAACTTGTGATATGGAAGAAATAAAAGCGACGGACTACATAATAAAGGTCCTTATCACAAGCGGCAATATAAAGTGACATTCTTTTGCATTAAGGTTTTGTGCATCCAACCATAAAAGCTCGTGACAACCTCTGCTTCCCTCTGCCATGGACCTATCTTTTATTTTTACATTCTTCCCTCATACAAGAGTCATGGTGATCTTCACCTTTTCTTTTTACACCTTTATCCTTTGGGAAGCACTATGTGTTGGGGAGATCCATACATATATATATATATCCACTTGGATGTAGGTTTTCATAAAGTATTATTGTTGACATTACCCTTGAGTTAAAATGTTGGGAGGCGAAACTATAAGCCCCTATCTTTCTCTGTGTCCGATTGAAACTTTGTACCCATAAGTATCGCGTGAGTGTTAGCAATTGTGAAAGACTAAATGATAGTTGAGTATGTGGGCTTGCTGAAAAGCTCTTATATTGACTCTTTCCGATGTTATGATAAATTGCAATTGCTTCAATGACCGAGATCATAGTTTGTTAGTTTTCAATGAAGTTTCTGATTCATACTTTACCATGTGAATAAATTTTTACTTTAGCATAAGAAATCATATGACAATATATGTTGCTGTTCTAAAGATGATCATGATGCCCTCATGTCCGTATTTTATTTTATCGACACCTCTATCTCTAAACATGTGGACATATTTTTCGATATCGGCTTTCGCTTGAGGACAAGCGAGGTTTAAGCTTGGGGAGTTGATACGTCCATTTTGCATCATGCTTTTATATCAATATTTATTGCATTATGGGCTGTTATTACACGTTATATCACAATACTTATGTCTTTTGTCTCTTATTTTATAAGGTTTACATGAAGAGGGAGAATGCTGGCAGCTGGAATTCTGGACTGGAAAAGTAGCAAATATTAGAGACCTATTCTGCACAACTCCAAAAGTCCTGAAACTTCACGGAGATCAGTTTTGGAATATAAAAAAATATTGGGTGAAGAAAGCACCAGAGGGGCCACCAGTCAGCCACGAGGGTGGAGGGCGCGCCATCTTCTGCTATATGGTGTCTTTTACCCTGGAAAAAAAATTAGAGAGAAGCTTTCGGGACAAACCGCCACCGTCTCAGGGTGGAACCTGGGCAGGACCAATCTAGGGCTCCGGCGGAGCTGTTCTGCTGGGGAAACATCCCTCCGGGAGGGTCTCTCATCGAGAGGGGGTCAATCTCCATCAACATCTTCACCAGCACCATCTCCTCTCAAACCCTATTTCATATCTTGTATCCGATCTTTGTCTCAAAACCTCAGATTGGTACCTGTGGGTTGCTAGTAGTGTTGATTACTCCTTGTAGTTGATGCTAGTTGGTTTATTCGGTGGAAGATCATATGTTCGGATCCTTAATGCATATTAATACTCCTCTGATTTTGAACATGAATATGCTTTGTGAGTAGTTACGTTTGTTCCTGAGGACATGGGAGAAGTCTTGTTATAAGTAATCATATGAATTTGGTATTCGTTCGATATTTTGATGAGATGTATGCTGTCTCTCCTCTAGTGGCGTTATGTGAACGTCGACTACATGACACTTCATCATGATTTGGGCCTAGGGGAAGGCATTGGGAAGTAATAAGTAGATGATGGGTTTCTAGAGTGACAGAAGCTTAAACCCTAGTTTATCCGTTGCTTCGTAAGGGGCTGATTTGGATCCATATGTTTCATGCTATGGTTAGGTTTACCTTAATTCTTCTTTCGTAGTTGCGGATGCTTGCGAGAGGGGTTAATCATAAGTGGGAGGCTTGTCCAAGGAAGGACAGCACCCAAGCACTGGTCCACCCACATATCAAATTATCAAAGTAACGAACGTGAATCATATGAGCATGATGAAAACTAGCTTGACAGTAATTCCCATGTGTCCTCGGGAGCACTTTGCTTTATATAAGAGTTCGTCCAGGCTTGTACTTGGCTACAAAAAGGATTGGGACACCTTGCTGCACCTTAGTTACTTTTGTTACTTGTTACTAGTTACGAATTACCATATCACAAAACTATCTGTTACCGATAATTTCAGTGCTTGCAGAGAATACCTTACTGAAAACCGCTTGGCATTTCCTTCTGCTCCTCGTTGGGTTCGACACTCTTATTTATCGACAGGACTATGATACATCCCCTATACTTGTGGGTCATCACTGTCCCATTTCAAGAAGAACCAATCTAGTTGGCCAAACCAACCCCATAATTCGAGGAGAAATACAAAGATATTTAATCATGCATAAAAGAGTTCAGAAAAGACTCAAATAAGTTTCATTGATAATCTGATCATAAATCCACAATTCATCGGATCTCGACAAACACACCGCAAAAGAATATTACATCGAATAGAACTCCAAGAACATCGATTAGAACATTGTATTGAAGATCAAAGAGAGAGAAGAAGCCATCTAGCTACTAGATATGGACCCGCAGGTCTGTGTTAAACTATTTACGCTTTATCGAAAGGGCAACAAGGTTGATGTAGAGGCCCTCTATAATCGAATCCCCCTCCGGCAGGGTGCCGGAAAAGGCCCCAAGATGGGATCTTACGGGAACAGAGGCTTGCGGCGGCGGAAAAGAATTTTGGTAGATGCTTTTGTTGGTTTGGGAATATTTTAGGATTTATAGAGCTGAGTTGGAGGTCGGTGGACTCCCGAGGGGCCCACAAGCCGCCCCCCCCCATGGTGCGCCCTGAGGCCTTGTGGTTTCCTCGAGACTCTTCTAGCCCTCTCCCAAGTCTTCCGGTCCAAGAAAAATCATCGCGAAAGTTTTATTTCGTTTGGACTTCGTTTGATATTCTTTTTCTGTAAAACTCAAAAACAAGGAAAAACTGAAAACTGGCACTGGGCTCAAGGTTAATAGGTTAGTCCCAAAAATAATATAAAATAGCATATTAATTCATATAAAACATCCAAAACAGATAATATAATAGCATGGAATAATAAAAAATTATAGATACGTTGGAGACGTATCACACACATCCGGTCCTGGACCCCCGATCCCCCTCCCCCCTCTCCCTCACGTCGCCTCCCCTCGGTCGGCTCCAGGGGCCCCCGATCCCGTGCCGCCAGACCCTCCCCGGTCCTCCATCCCCAGCCGCCGCTACCGCAGGCAAGGGCCGCGGTGCCGGTAGGCCCTGCACCGCAGATCCAGGGCGGGTGGTGGCCGCGGCAGATCCTGTGAGGCGGAGGCGGCGTCTCACGTGGGGAGGCCCGGGGCGGCATTCAGGGCGGCGCCCCTACTGCGCAGTGGTGATGGGAACCTACATGGCCAGCGGTGTGGCGGTCGCGGGCGCATGGGTGGCTCCGATGGGCTGCGGATCTGGCGTCCTGTCCAGATCCGTCTTGCTACGACCTTGGCCGTATGGTTGCGCTCGGAGGATTGGTGAGGGGCGGCTGGAGGCTCCCTGCCGGCGTGCTGACGGCGGCCCCCGTCTTCACGGCGAGGCTCCGTTCGGTTCCAGCCAGCTGCGAGGTTGGGGGGGACGTGACTTCCGGTGAAAATCGCGCCGACTTCGGTCATGGCGGATGATGGCGGCGTCTATGACGTCCTTCCCTTCTCGAGGCGTCGTTGTTGCAGGTCGTGGCACCCCACTCGTGATGTTCAAGGGAAAACCCTAGATAAGGATCTACTGAATTGGACGATGATGGTACCTTTGATGCCGTTGTCCCTCCTGAGGGCATCGTTTTGGAGCAAGTGCTAGTTGGACGGGACAAGCGGAAGAGCGGTGTCTCATCCACCGCAAGGCCAACGGCGGATCCCGGTGGCATGGTGCTGCGGAGGTTTGGCGATGCGCGCGTGTGGACGAATACGTGTAGGATGATGGAGTTGCCTGGCGTCGTGGTGGCGTCGACGGCAGGCCTAGCAAGGTCGATGGGTCAATTTCTGCTCTGGAGATGGACCGGTAGAAGATGGCGGCGACAGCCTCTGAGAGTGCGTCAGTCCGGTACGGGACCCAGTCCCAGTGTGTGGCTGGGCTAGGGCATCCGGCTTTAGATGTTAGGGTTTGGTGCGATGTCCGTTTGGTATTTGGCCCGGATCAGGGTGCCGCTTTGGGTGCCGGTTCCCTTGTGGAAGTACCAGGGTCCCGCTCTTATAGGAGAAGGTGTGGACGCTTGATGAGTGATGACCCTTTGTCCTGTCCACCCTCGGGTGTGCAATTGGAAAATATAATTAAGGAGCCCAACGCTGTTGAGCTCACGCTGTTGAGCAACCTTTAGTACCGGTTCGTGTCACGAACCGGTACTAATGAGGTTGCGTCAGGCTTTGGTCAGGCTGGGGACCCACGGGCACATTTAGTACCGGTTCGTCCCATGAACCGGTACTATAGCTTCTTAGTAAGCTGTTTTTTAGTCCCACCTCGCGAAGAGAGAGGCACTAGAAGCGGTTTATAAGCCCTGAGTGCAGAGACGATGAAGGAGAGGCGCAATGCTCATCTGCATGTTGCTTAGCTTTAAGCCTTTAGGAATAGTGTAGACTGCACGGAGCTATGTACAGTGCAGTTTGCACTATTCCGAAAGGCTTGAAGCTAATTAACGAGCATTGTGCCTCTTTTTTATCTTTAATAACTTATTCCAGCTCCGGACTTCTTGTGTTACGGCAAAAACTGGACGCACTTCGTGTACAAACTGGACAATCTCTTTCGAAGTATCACGGTTTCTGACGAGAAATCATCTGTTACATGGGCACTTCATTTTTTAAAACTTATTACAACTCCAGACTTTTTTGCGTTCCGTACACACCATTCAAAGCGACGTCATCAATTTTCAAAACTTTCTGACATCATTTGCTATTTTTAGTCATTTACCGATTTGTTTAGAGAGCTAAATGACCGTGAAATTGAAAACCACTACAAAATGAACTCGGAAAATGTCGAAACTTGGCATGGTATCATCATTTCACCCACATAGTATGTGCAAAAGAGTAGAGAGGGTTACGGCAAAAACTAGACGCACTTCGTGTACAAACTGGACAATCTCCTTCGGAGTATCAGGGTTTCGGACGAGAACTCATCTGTTTCACTGGCACTTCATTTTTTTAAACTTATTACAACTCTAGACTTTTTTTGAGTTCCGTACGCACCATTCAAAGCGACGCCATCAATTTTCAACACTTTCTGACATCATTTGCTATTTTTCAGTCATTTACCGATTTGTTTAGAGAGCTAAATGACCGTGAAATTGAAAATCACTATAAAATGAACTCTGAAAATGTCGAAACTTGGCATGGTATCATCATTTCACCCACATAGCATGTGCAAAAGAGTAGAGAGCGTTACGGCAAAAACTGGACGCACTTCGTGTACAAACTGGAAAATCTCTTTCGAAGTATCAGGTTTTCTGACGAGGACTCATCTGTTACATGGGCACTTCATTTTTGTAAACTTATTACAACTCCAGACTTTTTTGCGTCCCGTACACACTATTTAAAACGACGTCATCAATTTTCAAAACTTTCTGACATCATTTGCTATTTTTTAGTCATTTACCGATTTGTTTAGAGAGCTAAATGACCGTGAAATTAAAAATCACTATAAAACGAACTCTAAAAATGTCAAAACTTGGCATGGTATCATCATTTCACCCACATAGCATGTGCAAAATAGTAGAGAGCGTTACGGCAAAAACTGGACGCACTTCGTGTACAAACTGGACAATTTCTTTCAGAGTATCAGGGTTTCGGACGAGAACTCATCTGTTACACTGACACTTCATTTTTTTTAACTTATTACAACTCCATACTTTTTTGTGTTCCGTACGCACCATTCAAAGCGACGTCATCAATTTTCAACACTATCTGACATCATTTGCTATTTTTCAGTCATTTACCGATTTGTTTAGAGAGCTAAATGACCGTGAAATTGAAAATCACTACAAAATGAACTCTGAAAATGTCGAAACTTGGCATGGTATCATCATTTCACCCACATAGCATGTGCAAAAAAGTAGAGAGGGTTACGGCAAAAACTGGACGCACTTCGTGTACAAACTGGACAATCTCTTTCGGAGTATCAGGGTTTCGGACGAGAATTCATCTGTTACACTGGCACTTCATTTTTTTAAACTTATTACAACTCCAGACTTTTTTGCGTTCCGTACGCACCATTCAAAGCGTCGTCATCAATTTTCAACACTTTCTGACATCATTTGCTATTTTTCAGTCATTTACCGATTTGTTTAGAGAGCTAAATGACCGTGAAATTGAAAATCACTACAAAATGAATTCTGAAAATGTCGAAACTTGGCATGGTATCATCATTTCACCCACATAGCATGTGCAAAAGAGTAGAGAGGGTTACGGCAAAAACTGGACGCACTTTGTTTACAAACTGGACAATCTCTTTCGGAGTATCAGGGTTTCGGACGAGAACTCATCTGTTACATTGGCACTTCATTTTTTTAAACTTATTACAACTCTAGATTTTTTTTGCGTTTCGTACGCACCATTCAAAGCGACGTCATCAATTTTCAACACTTTCTGACATCATTTGCTATTTTTCAGTCATTTACCGATTTGTTTAGAGAGCTAAATGACCGTGAAATTGAAAATCACTACAAAATGAATTCTGAAAATGTCGAAACTTGGCATGGTATCATCATTTCACCCACATAGCATGTGCAAAAGAGTAGAGAGGGTTACGGCAAAAACTGGACGCACTTTGTTTACAAACTGGACAATCTCTTTCGGAGTATCAGGGTTTCGGACGAGAACTCATCTGTTACATTGGCACTTCATTTTTTTAAACTTATTACAACTCTAGATTTTTTTGCGTTTCGTACGCACCATTCAAAGCGACGTCATCAATTTTCAACACTTTCTGACATCATTTGCTATTTTTCAGTCATTTACCGATTTGTTTAGAGAGCTAAATGACCGTGAAATTGAAAATCACTACAAAATGAATTCTGAAAATGTCGAAACTTGGCATGGTATCATCATTTCACCCACATAGCATGTGCAAAAGAGTAGAGAGCGTTACGGCAAAAACTGGACGCACTTTGTTTACAAACTGGACAATCTCTTTCGGAGTATCAGGGTTTCGGACGAGAACTCATCTGTTACATTGGCACTTCATTTTTTTAAACTTATTACAACTCTAGATTTTTTTTTTGCGTTTCGTACGCACCATTCAAAGCGACGTCATCAATTTTCAACACTTTCTGACATCATTTGCTATTTTTCAGTCATTTACCGATTTGTTTAGAGAGCTAAATGACCGTGAAATTGAAAATCACTACAAAATGAACTCTGAAAATGTCGAAACTTGGCATGGTATCATCATTTCACCCACATTGTATGTGCAAAAGAGTAGAGAGGGTTACGGCAAAAACTGAACGCACTTCGTGTACAAACTGGACAATCTCTTTCGAAGTATCAGGGTTTCTGACGAGAACTCATCTCTTACAGGGGCACTTCATTTTTTGAAACTTATTACAACTCCAGACTTTTTTGCGTTCCGTATACACCATTCAAAGCGACGTCATCAATTTTCAAAACTTTCTGACATCATTTGCTATTTTTTTAGTCATTTACCGATTTGTTTAGAGAGCTAAATGACCGTGAAATTGAAAATCACTACAAAATGAACTCTAAAAATGTCGAAACTTGGCATGGTATCCTCATTTCACCCACATAGCATGTGCAAAAGAGTAGAGAGGGTTACGGAAAAAACTGGACGCACTTCGTGTACAAACTGGACAATCTCTTTCGGAGTATCAGGGTTTCGGACGAGAACTCATCTGTTACACTGGCACTTCATTTTTTTAAACTTAATCTCAAAGAGTGATTTGCTTTTGTGGTGTTATGAACGCTTATAATATCATGACCATGTTGAACTCGATGATATCTTTGCTAGCTAGTATATACTGTTGTTGGTGATGATATGATGCAAGAGTTTTTATATTAATATGATGATGATGATGAGTTATTATATCATTTATGAAAGAAATCGCATATTAGTTTCAACTGGATGTGGATCCTAGCTAAGTGATCAAGTATATGCCATATCCATATTACTTAGATCACTTAGCTAGGATCCACATGCATCCAGTCGAAACTAATCCGCGGTACTTTCACCTAATGATTTAACAACTCATTATAATGTAAAACAATCACTAAATTACATTGAAAACACAAAACTAAAGGAAAAACAAAAATTAAAACCAAAACACACCCAAACATTTAGTACCGGTTGGTGTTAGCAACCGGTACTAATGTCCTACATGCACCCGGGCCTGGCTCGTGCCACGTGGTGGCACGTTAGCGCCGGTTCGTGCCGAACCGGTACTAAAGGGGGACCTTTAGTCCTCACTCTTTAGTGCCGGTTGCAGAACCGGCACTAAAGGCCCTTACGAACCGGTGATAAAACTCTGTTTTCTACTAGTGAATCGAGCTGAAGGAGAAGACATCCTGATGTCGGCCGGTGAGTCGACCATTCTCTCCCCTGTGAGATCCTCATTACCTCGGCGAAACTCATGCATGCCTGTTCACCTCTTGTGTGCTCTCGCTCTCCTCAGGAACATCTGTGCCCGCCATGCTAGCTAGTTAGCTAGTGGTAGCGAAGTGGAGTGATTGCACAAGAGGCTGTTGTCTCTGACCAAGCAAGCATATATTTCCGTCTCTAAAGGAGCTAGAAATCAATGGCCGAGGCTGCTGTTACTGTGGTGCTCGGAAATTTGAGCAATCTTGCAATACAGGAGACCACATTCTTGTGTGCAGTCACCCTTGAAGTGGCGCTCCTCAGAGCTGAGCTCGTGAGGCTGCAGGCCTACCTTAAAGACGCTGACAGCAAATGGAGATCAGGAAATGCACTAGTTGCTGTCCTGGTGAAACAGATCACAGATGTGGCGTATGAGGCTCAGAATGTCATTGAAGCAGCAGATTACATGGAAAAGAGAAACAGGCTCAAGAGGGGATTCATGGGTGCTATCTCAAGGTATGCTCGCCTGCCGAGTGACTTGGCCACCATTCGTAAGATTGGTGTCGAAATTCAGTGTGTAAGGAGAAAGCTCACTGAGATTTTTGCAAGTGCAGATAATTTGAAAATTGATTTGGCTGACACGGTTGTAGTGGTGGATGAGCTTCCACAGGATTTCAGTCATATGCACCACAATTCTGAAGATGATGTTGTCATGGTTGGATTCCAGAATGAGCACAATGAAATAGTGGACAAATTAGTTGACAGTGAGAAGATGCTGAGTGCTGTGTCTATAGTTGCCATGGGTGGAGCGGGGAAAACCACACTCGCAAGAAAGGTATACACTTCATCCAGAGTCAAAGACCACTTCGACACGGTTGCTTGGGTGACCGTATCTCAAACGTTCAAGGGCATCAAGTTACTAAAGGATATTATGAAACAAATAATATATTGCAAAGAAGGCTGTAGAGAAATTGATGAAATGGATGAGTACCAGGTGGGAAAGAAGATCCATGACTTCCTCCTGCATAAAAGGTACCTGGTAGTTCTCGATGATGTGTGGGAAACCGACACATGGGAGCAGTTGAACACAACAGTTAATGCCTTTCCAGATGCATCTAATGGTAGTAGAGTACTGTTAACTACACGGAAGGAAGATGTTGCAAATCATGTTCAGATGCCAACCCATGTTCATCCATTGAAAAAGTTAGATGAAGAGAGGAGTTGGGAACTTTTTAGTAGCAAAGCTCTACCATCATATAGAAGGTCTGTTATGGAGGATGTGGATGAGTTTGAAAAACTTGGAAGAAAGCTTGCCAAGAAATGTGATGGATTGCCTCTTGCACTTGCAGTATTGGGTGGTCATCTGTCAAAGAATCTAAATACACAAGCATGGTCATATATACTATTGGGTTGGCCATCAAACAAGGATACACAGAGGATGCGAGACATACTAGCTCGCAGTTACAAAGATCTGTCAAGTCATTATCTAAGATCTTGTTTTCTCTATCTTGCTGCTTTTCCCGAGGATTTTGTAATAATCGTGTCAGATCTTATTCAGTTATGGATAGCAGAAGGCTTCATTCACCATATACCAAACCATAAACCAGAACAAATAGCACACATGTATGTAACCGAGTTGGCTCAAAGAAGTCTTGTCCAAGTTGTTGACAGAAGCAAGGGACACAGATGGATTGAGAGAATACAACTTCATGATATCTTACGTGAGTGGTGCATAGAAGAAGCAAGACAAGATGGTTTTCTTGATGTCAAAACTGAAATTACAGGTCAAGCTTCCCATCTTACCTATTTATATAAGTCTACTTTGCGTTTCAATATCTTAGTTATGTCATGACATGTGGCTTCTCGCTAACATATGGATTTACTCCCAAAAATGTGCAGGCCAAGTTAGTGCATCATCTTCTAATACCCAGAAATTCTATCGCTCCACTCTCCAAAACTCTGGTGATATGTTTTTACAGACAACACTCGATCTACGAACTCTCATTGGCTTTCAACTTTCATCAATACCCAAGATGAGTTTTCTACGAGTTCTTCACATTGAAAATTCAAGCTTAAGGGGTGCCTCTAGAATAATCTATGGGTGCATTAACCTTAGATATCTCAGGTTGAGACGGTGTTCTGATTTCAAGCTCACTTCTTCAATTAGAAAACTCCTGTATCTGCAAACTATCGATTTGGCAAGCACATGGCACTCAAGCAAGAATCTCATGCCAAAATCCTTCTGGCATATCCCGACCCTAAGGCATGTTTACCTTAATAACGGGTTTCCGCCACCTAAGAGGAGTGTTCACCAAAACAACCTTGAGACCTTCGCCGTTCAAATTCGTCATAATAACATGGTCAAGTTTGTGAGCCAAATGACAAAACTAACAACCTTATCCCTTTGTTTTACCTATAAAGCTAAGGACTTGTTGCGTATATTTGCGAACACGCCTCACCTAGTTCATCTTACCATTGGTCGGTTCCCTCATTTTCTTGGGCACCGCAGTTGTGGTTACATTAAAGAAGACCCGATGCCGATTCTGGAGAAGCTTCCTTGTCTTGTGGTGTTGAAGCTAGAGGGTTATCAAGGCAGAACAATGTCCTGCTCTACCCAAGGATTTCCTCAATTACGAGAGTTAGAACTTCATATCTCTGACAATTTCACTGAGTGGAGCATGGAGGACGGAACAATGCCAAAGCTCTCTTACCTGAAACTTCATGACTTCAAGCGGATGAGTAGGCTCCCCGAGGGGTTGTTACACCTTCCCTCCCTCAAGTGTCTAAAGATGACCCGCATGCCATTGATCTCCAGCGGAGACAGCACAGTGAAGGAGCTGCGACAGAAAGGGTGCCAGGTAGCACTAAACCTCTTATCATCCTGGCATTTTTTGTTTGTCTGATTTTACTACTAGAGCTATTGTTTGTCTGTAATTACAGTTTAAGGATCCAGTGCATTTACCCAAGCTATTTACGTGTATATGCTTATTTGCAGGCGCATCTGGGATGATTTGACATGCATGCAGCCTCCGCAAGAGAGATGTCTTCCCCTTCTCGTTCGGCAAGAGAGCAACCAATATATCTGCAGGACGGATGAGGAACGGATATCCGCAAGCAGGATGGACCGATTGGTGTGCTAGCTAGTTTCCACACCTATCCTCCCTGAATCTATGTATCTCGTTTTTATCAACTACTATGCACTTTGTGTTTTCCTGAATCCAATGTAACAATAAGAATATGTAGCACCGGTTAGACCGGTGCTTCAAGATGGCAATGTAATCTGTCGAATTATTGTAGTTTGGCAATCACATTAACGTTCATGAATTGTGGTTAATAATGTATTCCTCACTCTTTTTTCCTCTATGAAGCGCCTATATGGCCAGAAATGGTGTATCCGCGTACTGCACACTGCCACACTCCGATACGTGTATCCCAGGAGTATCCCAATTTTTTATTTTAAAAAAGAAAATAAACCCGATAAGCACTGTGGAGACGACGGGATACGGGTGGGACACGGCAAGGACGTCGCCAGCCCCGAGTCCAATAAGAAGCCCACGAGCCAAACCCCAACATTTGCTCTCTCCTCTCTGTATCGGGCGGGGGTGTTAGACTATATATACACGTAAATCCTTATATATGTCTGTAATTGTATTGTACCCTTTGGTACTCCTATATATAATGAGATAGCCACACCCCGTTTAGGGTGTCGAGCAGTTTCCCAAACTCTATGTCTTACATGGTATCAGTTTAGGGTTTTGATGTCTTCCGCTGCCTCTCACGCCGACGCAGCCTCGACCTCTGGCACTGCCGACGCCGCGTCAGCTCAAGCGCTCGCCCCCTCGTCGCCCTTCATGGCATCCCACCCGCTGGCTACGGCCTGGCGGCAGCCGCCCGCTAGTTCCCCGATCGGGTCGAGCGGGACGGGCGACCTGCCCCCGCCGATCGCATCTGGCGGGTCCTCCTCGGCCATCGCCTCTGGGCCGTCGGGGTTCCGCGGCCCTGCACCCATGTATGGCTGGTACGGCGCCCCTGCTTCAACCTTCGGCGCCGCGCCTCCGTCGTCGTCTGCCTGGCCGCCGCCCTACGGCGCGTCGCCGGTGCCTGTCTACGCTGGGTCGTCACACCCCTGGCCCTACGGGGTGCAGCCGTCCTCGCTCGTCCACGGGGCCGCACCATCTGTGCCCCCCGGAGCCCCGGCTGGCTCGGGTGCTGGCTCCGCTCCTGCAGGAGCCTACCCCGCGTCGCCATACGCTGGTGCACAACTGGCGCTCGCCCCTAACCCGGAGACGGACCCGATGATGGGCTGCTACGCGCCACCGGCACAGCCTCATGCGGATCACATGGCCGCACCGTCGCCGTTTTACTTCTCACACCTCCTTCCGGTGAAGCTTACGCCGGATAATTATTTGTCCTGGCGGGCTCAGGTGCTCCTTCTCCTCCGAAGCCGCTATCTGGAGGGGTACGTTGATGGCTCCATCCCATGCCCACCGCCGTATCATCCGGCGTACCACGTGTGGGTGGCTCAGGATCAGGCGATTCTCTCCGCTATCCAGTCATCGCTCACTCCGAGCGTGTCGTCGCTGGTCATCTTCGCCGCGACGTCCCGGGATGCTTGGTCGGCACTTCACAACAGCTTCGCCTCCCAGTCTACGGCGCGTGCTCATGCTATACGCACCGAGTTGGGGGAGACTAAACTTGATGGTCTCTCTATCACTGAGTACTTTACCAAGATGTCGGGTCTCGCCAACACATTGGCCTTGATTGGTCAGCCGCTTGGAGATGAGGAATTCAGCACCCCACGTGCTCAACGGTCTTGATGATGATTATGACAATCTCGTCGAGAATATTCATGGGCGTGAGGCGCCACTTCCGCCACGAGAGCTATATGCGCGTCTTCTTGGTCGTGAGCAGCGCATCAAAGCGCGTCGTGCCTCTCTGAGCTTCATCTCTGCCAACGCCGCGACCCGCGCTAAGCCACAGAAGCCGTCGCCGTCGCCTGGTGGGAACCCGGTGGCCTCATCCCCGCAGGCCCGCGCTGCCCCGCCATCAATCACTGGCAGCGCCAGGCCGGTGGCTTGTTGTCCCTGCTGCGGTGCTCAGCAGGCCTGCCAGCTGTGTGGCATTGAGCGCCACATCACCTCCCGATGTCATCGACGCTACAAGCAAGATTTCCTCAGCCTGGGCAATAATGGCAAAGGGAATGAAAAACAGGCTGCTGCGGTGACAAGTTATGACCATGGGCGCACTCCGTCCTACTCCATTGATCCTACGTGGTATATGGACACGGGAGCCACGAACCACCTCACCAATGAGATGGCCAAGCTTTCCACCAAGGAACCATATCGCGGTCATGATCAGGTGCACACAGCCAATGGAGCAGGTATGCACATCTCCCATGTTGGTCAGGCCTCACTTCTTGCACACAACTTTCGCAAACTGCGTCTTTCTAATGTCCTTCGAGTTCCCACTGCTACACGTAGTTTGTTGTCTATTCCTCAACTTACACGTGATAATAATGTCCTTGCTGAGTTTCACCCTTTTCGTTTCTTTATCAAGAATCGGGACACGAGGGCCGTTCTGCCTAGTGGCCGTCTTTGCCATGGTTTATATGCACTTGACGCGCCGCCCACATCTCCTATGCAGTCTTCTCCTCAGGCGTTCAGTGGTGTTCGTGTGTCACCTACACATTGGCATGCACGCCTTGGTCACCCTGCTGCTCCTATAGTCCGTGATGTGCTACATCGTCACGAATTACCAGTTGTGTCCAATAAAACTATTGAAACAATTTGTGATGCCTGTCAGCAGGGCAAGAGTCACCAACTTCCGTTTACAGAGTCTAGTCATTTTGTGAAACATCCTCTTGAGCTTGTGTTTTCTGATGTATGGGGTCATGCCCAAACGCCCGTTAGTGGCCATAATTATTATGCCAGTTTCATTGATGCTTATAGCCGGTTTACTTGGCTTTATCTTATTAAGCGAAAATCTGATGTGTTCGATGTTTTTATTCAGTTTCAAACACATGTTGAGCGTCTCCTGAAGCAGAAAATTATTCATGTTCAATCCGACTGGGGTGGTGAATATCACAACCTCAACACCTTTTTCAACAAGCTTGGGATTTCGCACTGTGTGTCTTGTCCTTATGCACATCAGCAGAATGGAGCCGCTGAACGTAAGCATCGTCATCTTGTAGAAACTGGCCTTACTTTGCTAGCTCATGCCTCCGTCCCGTTTTGGTTTTGGAGTGATGCTTTCTCCACCGCTTGTTTCTTGATAAACAGGCTACCCTCACGACTTCTGAATATGAAAACTCCTCTTGAACTCTTGCTCAACGAAATCCCAGATTACACTTTTCTCAAAGTGTTTGGGTGTGCATGTTGGCCCCATTTGCGTCCATACAACAAACGTAAGTTAGAGTTTTGGTCTAAAAAGTGTGTTTTTCTTGGGTATAGTTCCCTTCACAAAGGGTACAAATGCCTGCACGTTCCCACCAATCACGTCTACATCTCTCGTGACGTCGTTTTTGATAAGAATGTGTTCCCTTTCTATGCACTTCCGAATAACTCTGAAACTCCTATGCCACCTGTCCACTCTACCATACCTTTGCCTGATCAATTTGTGGATGTTGCAAATGCTCCTGTATTGCTTCCTAATCACACTGCAGGTATTGGACGTGGTGCTCGTCTTGAGCTACTTGATGAACAGGTGCCGGATGATGATCCGGAGCGGGACGTGGATCCATTGCATGGGACATGCATAACGGGTGCAGCCGCCCCGCGGGTGCGCCCTCACCCGGCTCCATGGAAGCCGCTCCGTGGGTGTCGCCCCCGCCCGACTTGGTGGACGCTGCCTCGCGGGCGTCGCTCGCGCCTGGCCTGGTGGCTGGGCCGTCTGCCGCCTCGCCTGGCCCAGCTGCTGGCTCTTCTGCGCTGGATGGGCTGGCCTTTCCTGGCCTGACGTCGCTCGTTTTGGGAGATATGGATCGGCCGGCCACACCTGCCCGACGCCGCGGCTCTCCCTGGTGCCAGGCGACTCTGGCGCTGGCTTGCATGCTGATTTGGCCTCACCTCTGCAGTCGCCTGTGCCGAGCCCGGCCTTGCCAACACAGCCGGCTGCTGCTGTTCTTCGTCCTCGCACATGCAGTCAGACATGAGTTTTTCAGCCAAAGAAACGCACTGACGGGACTGTCGCGTGGCTCACTGCTTGCATGGATCATATTACTGCGGATCCCATGCCGAGCCTCGCCATTTTCAGGCTGCACTGGGTATTCCTCATTGGCGTGCCGCGATGGAATAGGAGTTTCAGGCTCTGCTTCAGAATGACACTTGGCACCCTGTTCCCCCGACGTCTGGTGTTAACATTATTGATTCCAAGTGGGTTTTTAAAGTCAAGAGACATGCTGATGGTTCTATTGAGCGCTACAAAGCACGGCTTGTTGCCAAGGGTTTCAAACAGAGGTATGGTCTTGATTATGAAGACACATACAGTCCGGTTATCAAGCCTACTACCATTCGTTTGCTGCTGTCTCTGGCTGTTACCCGAGGATGGTTTCTTCGTCAGCTTGATGTGCAGAATGCTTTCATGCATGGAGTCTTGGAGGAAGAAGTTTATATGCGTCAGCCACCGGGTTTTGTGGATCCTGCACGTCCTCATCATCTTTGTCGTCTTGTTAAGGCGCTATATGGACTTAAACAGGCTCCCCGTGCGTGGCATGAACGCCTTGGCTCTTTCTTCAGGCTCTTGGTTTTCTTCCCTCCACTGCTGACACATCCTTGTTCCTTCTTTAGCGTCCCGAGGTTACGATGTATCTCCTGGTTTATGTTGATGATATCATCCTCATCAGTTCCTCTACTGCTGCTGCGGATCGTCTTGTGGCTGCTTTGACTGGGGATTTTGCTGTCAAGGACTTAGGTGCTCTGCACTTCTTCCTTGGTCTGGAGGTTTCACGGTCTTCTGCTGTGTTGACTCTTACTCAGAAGAAGTATTCTCTGGACTTATTGCGTCGTGCTGGCATGCTGAAGTGTAAACATGTGATCACTCTGATGTCTGCTACTGATCGGTTGTCTGCCCTTGATGGAGACCTTCTTTCGCCTGATGATGCTACTGAGTATCGTAGTCTCGTTGGTGGTCTGCAGTATCTTACTATCACCAGACCAGATGTCTCTTATGCAGTCAATCGTGTCTGTCAGTATCTTCATGCACCCAGGACGTCTCATTGGTCAGCTGTGAAGCGCATTCTGCATTATATTTGTCTCACTGCCTCCTATGGTTTGCTTCTCCAGCCTGCACCGTCTTATGAGATCTCAGCCTTTTCAGATGCAGATTGGGTTGGGTGTCCTGATGACAGGCGATCCACGGGGGGATATGCAGTGTTTCTTGGTCCTAATTTGATCACCTGGAATGCTCGCAAGCAGGCTACGGTGTCTTGCAGCAGTACTGAAGCTGAGAACAAAGCAGTTGCTGATGCGACTGCTGAGATCATATGCGCTCAATCATTGTTGAGAGAATTGAGAGTCTCTCCTGCTCATTCTCCTGTGCTTTGGTGTGACAACATTGGTGCTACCTATCTTTCATCTAATCCGGTGTTTCATGCTTGGACAAAACACATTGAGGTAGACTATCACTTTGTCCGAGAACGTGTTGCACAGAGGATCCTCAGTATCAAGTTCATCTCATCAAAAGATCAACTTGCTGACATCTTCACGAAGCCTCTTCCACAACCACAGTTTGTAGGCTGTAGGCACAATCTTAACTTGCTTTGTACTTCAGGCCATAGTTAAGATTGAGGAGGGTGTTAGACTATATATACACGTAGACCCTTGTATACGTCTGTAATTGTATTGTACCCTTTGGTACTCCTATATAATGAGATAGCCACACCCTGTTTAGGGTGTCGAACAGTTTCCCAAACTCTATGTCTTACCGGGGGACTGCAGGAGCACGCCGTCGCCGCTGCCTGGAGTGGCTAGCCGCCGCTATTGCCAAGACGGGTATTTTTACCCCCGAGTATTACCCGCACCCGACCGAGTATTGGTATGGAAACAATTTTAAACCCGAGGTGCGGGTAAGGGTATGGTTTTGGGCACAAAAAAATATTGAGATGGGTACGGGTTTAGGCACAGCGGGTGCCATGTTGAAACACCACCAACAACCAGAACCACACCGAGAGACAGTAACCCTTCATCAGAGCATGCACAAAGAACCAACATGTCTCCCAACTCCGATCCACAACAAATAAATGGTTTGTGCACCGAAACTAACAAGTCCACAACAGTCGATAGCCACAATTTTGGTTTGTTTTCCTCCCTCAACGTTTATGCAAGTATGCCTCCCTTGGAGGATGGCGCCCGAAGGCTCTGGCGACGCCCTGGGTGATTCCCTCGTCGTGGCGGTGGACTCCCCGTCGACAACCACCCCCCCCCCCCCCCCCCGCCGCCGCCTCGTCGCGTGTGGTCTGGGCGGACCTCGCCCAGGTCGACGACATCGCCGCGGGTCGGCCCGTCGTTTGTCGTGACCGCGTCCCACCCCCCCCCCCCCGCCCCAGTCCGTGTGCCGCCAGTGGCCTTACTCCCAGGGGTGGAAGTTCGGCCGCCCGCGGGTCCGCCCGGCGCCGGTGCCGGCCACTGAGCGCGTCTCAGTCGGCGGCCGGGCAAGGTGTCACCTTGAGACCGGGATCCCGTTGCCGCGGCTGCCGCACGGGTGGCTGGGGTGTTGCTGGTCACGCTGACCGCGGCCCCGCGTGAATTTTCTGGAAGGCCGGCGCCTCTGCGGCCTCTGCCTCTACTCCGATCGTCACGTCACCGGCGCCTTGGCCTGGGTTGGCCGCTGTGCTCTCCCGCCGGTCGCCCTTCCGCCCATTCATCTCCGCCTTCGGAGCCCTCTCCCCCCGCCTCCTGGTCTCGGGCATGCCCCGACCTGGCCGCACCGCTCCCATCCTGACCCACCGGCGGCTACTGTGGCGGCGCTCGGGGAAACCCTTGCCCCCCGCACGGTCGCCCCGGTGGTGACGAACCGGGCCGCGGTGACCCTGGGCCGCTCCGTGGGCCGGCCTCTTGGGCCCGCCTTTGGTGCCTCGGCTATTGGGCCGCTCTCCGGTGTGTTAGCCTGGGGCGGGCCCTGGGCCCACCCTGGCCCCCTCGACGGCTGGGCCGCGCACCGATGCGTGCCAAGGCCCATCTAGGCACTCCATTTGACCCCCCCTAGGGTTTCCTCGCTAACCCGCTCCCGACCCTGCGCTCCCCGCATCCCGGCCCGACTCCCCTCCAGCCGCCCCTCGCCTACCGCTGCTCGCGGCCGAGCCCTGCCCCCGCGCGACCCCCTCCTCCCCTGTCGACGATGACCCGGGAATGGGAGGACGCCGCGGGCCGCCCCAAGCGGCACGCAGACGACCGCCGCGACCCCCCGCGGTCCTCCCTAGACGGTCTCAGGCGGGAGGCCGATCTCCGGCAGCAGCTCTCGTCCCGCCCGGCCCGGTGCTCCCCCGCCCACGACACTCGCCGTCCCTCCCCTCGCGCTGACCGCCGCTCTCCCGTGCGCGATGGCCGTCGCTCCCGCTCACCGGCTCGGCGCTCTTCCCCCCGAACGGACTCGCGGGACCGCCCCCGGTCTCCTGTTGCAGAGACTTGGCGTTCATCCCAGCGGCGATCTCGCTATCCATCGCGCCGTCTGGATCGCTCCCCCTTCCCGACAGCAGCTGTCCACCAACGCCACCAACACCCCGGCCGCCCGCCGGTATCAACCCCCGCAAAACCAAGCTTCCTTCCCTCCTACCAATGGAGGCAATGGGAACCGGGGGCGCCAGGGTGCTAAGAAGAAGAAGAAGGGACCTCCTCGCCCCCCGGCTTCCGCCACCACACCCGCCGCCGCGGCCGCCCTACCACCGGCTCCGCCTCGGACGCCCCGTCGTGCTTCAACTGCGGCCGTGGCGGGCACTTCTAGTTGGCCTTCCCCAACCCTCCGATGTGCTACCTCTGCCAGGACTCCGGCCACCCCGCGATTCTCTTCCCGGACCGGCATCGAGGGCATGGGCTTCTTCCACATTGAGGTGCCAGATGTTCCCCCTTCCTCCGCCTCACTCCTGGCACTCGTGTCTGTCGTGGGCGAGGGCGTCGCCACTCCGGAGATGATCGAGGCTGAGCGCAACCACTTGTGTCGGTGCGAGTGGGAGTGGCAGGTGACCTCCACTTCTGCCAAAGCTTTCACGGTGGTCTTCCCCGATACCCTGAGCATGGGATACTGCACCCGCAGCGGCAACATCACCTTGGCCCTCAACGGGCTGGTGGTGAACATCTCTGATCGGAAGTGGGATCCCAAGGCCGTGGCGGTACTGGACACTGCTTGGCTCCTCATCGCCGGCCTACCTGATGTGGCCCGGTCTGAGCGTGTCATCCGCAGTATGTCCAAGATCCTAGGCAAGGTGGTGGTGGTCGACGAACTCTCTCGGCGTAAGGAGGAGGAGGTCCGGGTCAAGGTGGGGTCCATGGACTCCTCCAAGCTCCGCACCACGATCCGCGTCTTCTTCAATGACAACGGCTATGACCTCAAGATCTACCCCGAGCTACCGAACCACATCGGCCGCCCCTGCTTCTCCGACGACGGCCACCAGGGGGCGGCCCAACTGATGCCGACGACTCCTACCACCGGCGGCCTCGCTGCTCCCGCCTCGATGATCCCGAGGACGACGACGACCTGTCAGAGCACTCCCGCTCCCCGTCTCGCGAGCCTGTCAACCCACCTTCGGGTCGTGGCGGCTTTGGGACCGGGCGCACCCGTGTGTCCGCCGCCGACCTCACGGTCGCTCTCCGACTGGCCGCCCCCCCTCGGACTTCCCCCTCCCCCCGTGACATCTCCAGTGTGGACCTGCTAGTCTTGCCGCCGTCATCGCCACGCTCTCCGTCCGCCGACTCCGCCCTTCGTCCCGCGCCGTCGAGCTCACCGCCCCCGTCCCCCCTGGCCCGACCTCCCCGGTCCCCACGGGCGTCGACGGTGGTGCTCTGCTCTCTGCGCCCCTTCCGGCTCCCCCACCCGAGGAGGACGCGGCCGACGGCACCCTGGAGCCCCTCGCCCCGCTCCCTCCTCTGGTGGACTCCGACGGCCCTCTCGCCTCTCCAGGTCCACTGGCCGTGGCGGCACTACTAGGAAAAGGCCTACTAATGGCGCACTATAGGTGCGCCATTAGTACCACGCCACTAAAATATTCTAGTGGCGTGGTACTAATGGCGCACCATAGGTGCGCCATTAGTATCCCGCAGGTGCGCCATTAGTAGCTGGTATACTAATGGCGCACCACATGGAAGTGCGCCATTAGTAGCTGGTATACTAATGGCGCACCACATGGAAATGCGCCATTAGTAACAATTTTTTAAAAAAAATTCATTTTTTCTTAATCTCAGGTCACTATTTCACATATGAGATATCCAACACATATGTATACAACAAGCATCCATATAACAATCATATCCAACACACAAGTTTCATCATATATACATACATAGCCAACACATAGTTCCATCGTTACATATTACAAAAGTTTCACATTGTTCATCCAACACTGTTATCCATCAATTCACAAAAGTTTCACATTGATACAAAATAAAAACACAAATGGAAATGAAGCACTCCATCCATGCAAGCTTCCGTGAATTAAATCAAATCTGCAAAATGATAAACAAGAAGTTAGAAGAAGAAGAAGAAGAAGAAGAAGAAGAAGAAGAAGAAGACTAGAAGAATACTAGAAGAAGAAGAACACTAGAAGAATACTAGAAGAAGAATAAGAAGAATAAGAAGAAGACTATAAGCTTATTATGTAAACTTGATCATTTTGTGCTAATATAAGTAATTTTGGAGCTAACCTATAGGAAACTAAGCATATAAGCTCTCTAAGTTAGCATATTAGAGCCAACTTAGGTAAAATGAAGCTAACCTATGTCATTTTGGAAAAGAAGAAGAGTAAGAAGAATAAGAAGAAGACTATAAGCTTATTATGTAAACTTGATCATTTTGTGCTAACATAAGTAATTTTGGAGCTAACCTATAGGAAACTAAGCATATTAGAGATAACATAGGTAACTAAGTATATATATATATATATCATTTTGGAGATCTGACATACCTGACATAGTTCAGTTCTCATTGTTCTTCTCCTTCTCCTTCCTCAGCCTGATGCGCCAAGAGCGGCGAGGCGGTGGAGGCAGCTGTGGGATGTAGTCTTCTACCACAATTGGCGTGGTCATGTCGCCCAGCTGTGGGATCGCCGGCGCCACCACCGGTGCGTGGTCATTGTCAGGCACCACCACCATCGCGAGGCCACCTTCAGGCAGGACGGGCACGACCATCGCTAGGTCATCCTCAGCCACCACCATCTCTTGCCCATGGTCAGCCACCACCATCTCTTGCCCATGGTCAGCCACCACCAGCGCTAGGTCATCCTCAGCCTGATGCCCATCGTCATCCTGTAGCTCCTCATCCCCACTCTGCTCCTCTTCTCTCCCACTCCAGTCCGGATCATCCTTCTTGCTGTCTTTGCTGCTGCCAGAATCGCTGCTGCTTTCGCTAAAGCCAGAATCGCTGTTGCTTTTGCTACAGCCATAATCGCTGCTGCTTTGGCTGTAGCCAGTGTCGCTGCTGCTGCTCCCATTGCCTGTCCAAATGTAACAATGAACGTTAACAATCGATGTGAGACAAAGTCAAATGTAGAGGAATAAGAAGAGGCAGAACGCACTGGCATCTTCGTCGTCAGCGTAGCGCATGCGACACATAGTCGTGTTGAAAACCTTCATGATGAGCATTGTGGCGTCATCGTCGTACCTGAAGAGAAGAAAGTACCCGGTCCGCAGGTCGTAGGCACTGTAGAACTTCTCCCAGCCACGGCACAGGTACATGTGGCCCTCCTCGATCACCAACTCCACGTCCCACAGCCTGCGAACCCCGCTGCCGGCCTGTCGGAGCTTCACATTATCTGGCGGATCTTCACCCAGCATGTTCATAAAAGTGTCAGGCAGCCTCTGCAATTTGGGACAAGGAGTGATGTAGCAAACAACAGAGTTATCATAATGAGATGGGTGAAGGGGAGATCTCTCGTTTAATATACCTACCTCGTGGCTGATACTGAAGTCCCAAGTATGACACTGAAGAACTCGAAAGCATCCAACTCGTACTCCGGTGAGGCAGAGCGGCGGTGGCTGCTTCCCCCCATCTCTGATAAGCAGCAGAAGAGACCAATTAGTACCAGGATTATACATCGACTAATTATACATCTGACCCAATTTATAAAACATGCGATGTATTCCACAATACAAAGAACAACTAGCAATAGGTTGTTGTTTAGAAGGTTTCCCACATGTGTATCAGAGAACAAACATATGATCTAAGGTGAAACATTAGTGCCATGGTTAGTGGTAATTGGTAAATGCTATTTCTTTCTTTAGTCGATTTCATTTGCCTTGGTCTGAGAAAAAAATGCTACAGTTAGGAAATGCAAACATCAGATTAGAAATTATGTAGAATAGATAATCAACTTTGCTGATTCCTAATAATAGACTTATTGATTGACATTTAGGATCAAAATGCAACCAATGAAAAAACAAAACAGAGGATCAGAGACAAGCCATGTCTTGCATTGTTTCTATTTTTGTGTTTACGGAAGTACCTAATGGTATTTTTATGATGTTTTGCAGCTGGTGAAAACGTATGAAATTGCATTGTTTTGCAGCTAGTGAAAGAAGCACCTAATTGCATTAACACATGTCTAGTTCCAATAGAAATCTTGGGGTACATTCATGCTTGAGACCCATAACAGGAGCTTTTACTGGTTCAGAACACATCATGCAAAAGTACCAAACAAAAAAGAGAAAATTTCATATAGAAAGTTAGTTGTGTCACACGGATCTTAAAGCAAAATTGAAGAGTTAGGATAGCAGGGCCGGGGTGCAGGTGCTCTAAAAATCCACGTTCTCTACTTCACACACAGGTACTACCTTCCTCATCTCTCTGCCCTCTCTCTCTTCCCATACCCCCATCTAGATGTCGACGAGACCCTGGCTCGAGGCCACGAGTGGTAGATTCTTTGATCATTTTATGTTAAGATCTTGCCCCTCTCCCTGAACTTATTGATTTTGTGGGGTTCTTGCAGATTGTAGGGCTTCATGTGTGCTGCGAATTTTTTCGTAGTATGAACTCTAGCATGAGGAATGGATCTGGGGTGATGGATTTAACAATCACTGGAGATGGATACTGCCTTTGTGCAGTACTAGGAATCAAATGGATTTGGGATAAGGGATTTGGAATTGGCAAATGGTTGGCCAACTTCTTGGGTGTGAAGGAGGTTTGCAGAAACAACAATATTGCAAAGCTTCACCGTCTCTGCAACACCAATATCCCTAGGTACTTCTGCAGTATCTTGACTGAACCTCAAAGTTTTTACAGACCATAGCCTGCGTTCCTCGTCATTTGGTGGAGATGATAATTTCTGAGATTTTACTACTACTGGTGTGATTACGAGAAAGACTCTTCTGCTTCTTATGGATTGTCCTATTACCATACGAGCTTAACATGCGCTTACAAGAAAGACTCTTCTGCTTCTTATGGATTGTCCTATGATTTTTTGCAAGAATCTTTTTGTGGATAATTTAATACTGAAACATTTGTACCTATTGGAACGCCATAATGGTATTCATAGATTTTGATACTTGTGAGAAATGGCAATGCATACTATTTAACGATGTGTCTAGGGTTTAAAATTTAGTTGGCTTGCTACAAGCAATGTGTTACATAATGCGCATTTGTGTTATGTCGATTATTGTGATGATAATTTCCTGTCTGTTATAACTGTAGCTTGATGGTTATGGTATAAACTTAATTGCTGATTTTTTTACTGGTTTTGGCTACAAGTCTCGTGAAGAAGTAAGGTTTCCAGCAGAAACAAAATTCAGAGGAAACTCCAGACCGTACACATAGTTGCTAAACTGTAACCAAACAAAATGGCCTTACTGAATGAGAGAAAATTTTATGCAAAGTTTTACCAGGTGGGCGGCGCGGGCGCAGGGGCGGCGGCGAGCCTGGCTCCGGGGGCGGCGCGGGCGCAGGGGCCGACGGGCAGGTGGTGGGGGCGGCGGGGCACCAGGGGGGCGCCGGGGCGGGGCGCCGTTCGGGCGACGGGGCGACGGGGCGAGGGGAGGTGGGGCAAGGGGGCGGCGAGGGGAGGGGGGCGACGAGGCGAGGGGCGCCGGGGCGGTGGCGGGTGGCGTCGGCAGCGGCGGGTGGTTGGGACGGTGGGGCGACAGGGCGAGGGGAGGTGGGGCAAGGGGGCGGCGAGGGGAGGGGGCGACGGGGCGAGGGGCGCCGGGGCGGTGGCGGGTGGCGTCGGCGGCGGCGGGTGGTTGGGACGGTGGGGCGACGGGGCGAGGGGAGGTGGGGCAAGGGGGCGGCGAGGGGAGGGGGGCGACGGGCCGAGGGGCGCCGGGGCGGTGGCGGGTGGCGTCGGCGGCGGCGGGTGGTTGGGACGGTGGGGCGACGGGGCGAGGGGAGGTGGGGCAAGGGGGCGGCGTAGTAGTTTTGCAAAAAAAAAGACACTAATGGCGCACCAGGGAGCAGTGCGCCATTACTAGCTTAAACTAGTAATGGCGCACTGCCCCTGGTGCGCCATTAGTAGTTTTGCAAAAAAGTAAAAAATAAAAAAATATTGTAATGGCGCACTATGTGGCTGGTGCGCCATTACTAGTTAGAACTAGTAATGGCGCACTGTGCCCCGGTGCGCCATTAGTATGTCTGGAAAAAAATTGTTACTAATGGCGCACCGTGTGTCCGGTGCGCCATTAGTGTATTTCACACTAATGGCGCACCAGCACGTGGTGCGCCACTGCTACATAGCAATGGCGCACCACATGTCTGGTGCGCCATTAGTGGCCATTCCATCTATAGCCCTTTCCCTAGTAGTGCGGCGCCCGACGTCGTGACCACTCCAGTCTCCGCGCACCCCCCACGGACAAGGGCGTACGCCCGGCGGTCCTGCTCCACCTCGATGCCGGGCGCCTGCCTCGACGCGGCCCGTCCGGCGGACTCCCCGGTGCTACCTCTTGAGCACTGTGTTGGTTTTCCCTTGAAGAGGAAAGGGTGATGCAGCAAAGTAGCGTAAGTATTTCCCTCAGTTTTGAGAACCAAGGTATCAATCCAGTAGGAGGCTCCACTCAAGTCCCTCGTACCTACACAAACAAACAAGAACCTTGCAACCAACGCGATAAAGGGGTTGTCAATCCCTTCACGGCCACTTGCGAAAGTGAGATCTGATAGAGATAATAAGATAAGATAAATATTTTTGGTATTTTTATGATATAGATTGGAAAGTCAGGATTGCAAAATAAAGTAGATCGGAAACTTATATGATGGAAGATAGACCCGGGGTCCATAGGTTTCACTAGCGGCTTCTTTCAAGATAGCATAAGTATTACGGTGGGTGAACAAATTACTGTCGAGCAATTGATAGAAAAGTGCATAGTTATGAGAAGATCTAGGCATGATCATGTATATAGACATCACGTCTGCGACAAGTAGACCGACTCCTGCCTGCATCTACTACTATTACTCCACACATCGACCGATATCCAGCATGCATCTAGAGTATTAAGTTCATAAGAATAGAGTAACGCATTAGGCAAGATGACATGATGTGGAGGGATAAACTCAAGCAATATGATATAGACCCCATCTTTTTATCCTCGATGGCAACAATACAATACGTGCCTTGCTGCCCCTGCTGTCACTGGGAAAGGACACCGCCAGATTGAACCCAAAGCTAAGCACTTCTCTCATTGCAAGAAAGATCAATCTAGTAGGCCAAACCAAACTGATAATTCGAAGAGACTTGCAAAGATAACCAATCATACATAAAAGAATTCAGAGGAGATTCAAATATTTCTCATAGATAAACTTGATCATAAACCCACAATTCATTGGATCTCGACAAACACACCGCAAAAAGAGTTACATCGAATAAATCTCCAAGAAGATCGAGGAGAACTTTGTATTGAGATTAAAAGAGAGAGAAGAAGCTATCTAGCTAATAACTATGGACCCGAAGGTCTGTGGTAAACTACTGACAACTCATAGGAGAGGCCTTGGCGAAGATGTAGAGGCCCTCCGTGATCGATTCCCCCTCCGGCGGAGCGCCGGAAAAGGCTCCAACATGGGATCTCACGGGTACAGAAGGTTGCGGCGGTGGAAATAGGGTTTCGTGGTGCTCCTCGATGTTTTCAGGGTACGAGAGTATACATAGGCGATGGAGGTCGGTCAGGGGAGCCATGAGGGGCCCACGAGGGTGAGGGGCGCGTCCACCCCCCTAGGGCGCGCCCTACACCCTCGTGGCCGCCTTGGCTGCTTCTTGACGTCCACTCCAAGTCTCCTGGATTGCGTTTGTTCCAAAAAGATCGCTCCTGAAGGTTTCATTCCATTTGGACTTCGTTTGATATTCCTTTTCTGCGAAACACTGAAATAGGCAAAAAAACACAGCAATTTGGGATGGGCCTCCGGTTAGTAGGTTAGTCCCAAAAATGATATAAAAGTGTATAGTAAAGCCCATAAACATCCAAAATGGGTAATATAATAGCATGGAACAATAAAAAATTATAGATACGTTGGAGACGCATCAAGCATCCCCAAGCTTAATTCCTTCTCGCCCTCGAGTAGGTAAATGATAAAAACAAATTTTTTGATGTGGAATCCTACCTAGCATATTTCTAATTGTAATTTTCTTTATTGTGGCATGAATGTTCAGATCCAAATAATTCAAGATAAAAGTTCATATTGACATAAGAGTAATAATACTTCAAGCATACTAACAAAGCAATCATGTCTTCTCAAAATATCATGGCCAAAGAAAGCTTATCCCTACAAAATCATATAGTTAGGCTATGTTTCATTTTTGTCACACAAAATACTACCATCATGCACGACCCCGGTTTCATCCAACCAATTGGTTCATACTTTTTAGCGCGCTTCAGATTTTTTAACTCTCACGCAATACATGAGCGTAATCCATGGATATAGCACTATGGGTGGAACAGAATATGATGATGGAGGTTGTGTGGAGAAGACAAAAAGGAGAAAGTCTCACGTTGACGAGGCTAATCAATGGGCTATGGAGATGCCCATCAATTGATGTCAACATGAGGAGTAGGGATTGCCATGCAACGGATGCACTAGAGCTATAAATGTATGAAAGCACAACAAAAGAAACTAAGTGGGCGTGCATCCAACTTGCTTGCTCACGAAGACCTAGGGAATTTTGAGGAAGCCCATCGTTGGAATATACAAGCCAAGTTCATTAATGAAAAATTCCCACTAGTATATGAAATTGACAACATAGGAGACTCTCTATCATGAAGATCATGGTGCTACTTTGAAGCACAAGTGTGGAAAAAGATAGTAGCGTTGTCCCCTTTTTTATATTGTTTTTGGGCCTTCCTTTTTTTATTTGGCCTTTCTCTTTTTTTTGGCCTTTCTTTTCAAGGGACAATGCTCTAATAATGATGATCATCAAACTTCTATTTAATTACAACTCGATACTAGAACAAAATATGACTCTCTATGAATGCCTCCGGTAGTGTACCGGATATGCAATGAATCAAGAGCGACAAGTGTGAAAAATTATGAAGGTGGCTTTGCCACAAATACGATGTCAACTACATGATCATGCAAAATCAATATGACAATGATGGAACGTGTCATAACAAACGGAACGGTGGAAAGTTGCATGGCAATATATCTCGGAATGGCTATGGAAATGCCATAATAGGTAGGTATGGTGGCTGTTTTGAGGAAGATATAAGGAGGTTTATGTGTGATAGAGCGTATCGTATCACGGGGTTTGGATGCACCGGCGAAGTTTGCACCAACTCTCAAGGTGAGAAAGGGCAATGCACGGTACCGTAGAGGCTAGCAATGATGGAAAGGTAAGAATGCGTATAATCATGGACTTACATTAGTCATAAAGAACTCATATACTTATTGCAAAAGTTTTATTACCCCTCGAAGCAAAGTACTACTATGCATGCTCCTATGGGAAGGGTTGGTAGGAGTTAACCATCGCGCGATCCCGACTTCCACTCATAAGGAAGGCAATCAAAAGAGCACCCCATGCTACAAATTTGTTACACAACTTTTACCATACGTGGATGCTACGGGACTTGCCAACTTTAACACAAGTATTTCTTAATTTCATAATTACCAAACTAGCCTGACTCTAATATTACCACCTTTACATCTCAAAACAATTATCAAGCATCAAATTGATCATAGTATCCAATTCAGTTTCTATGATAGTTTTTATTATACCCAACTTGGATGCCCATCATTCTAGGACCAATTTTATAACCATAGCAAATACCATGCTGTTCTAAAAGACTCTCAAAATAATATAAGTGAAGCATGAGAGATCAATAATTTCTACAAAATAAAACCGCCTCCGTGCTCTAAAAAGATACAAGTGAAGCACTAGAGCTAAATTGTCTATCTCAAAAGATATAAGTGAAGCACATAGAGTATTCTAATAAATTCCGAATCATGGGTGTCTCTCCGCAAAAGGTGTGTACAGCAAGGATGATTGTGGTAAACTAAAAAGCAATGACTCATATCATACAAGACGCTCCAAGCAAAACACATATCATGTGGTGAATAAAAATATAGCTCCAGTAAAGTTATCGATAAACGAAGACGAAAGAGGGGATGCCTTCCGGGGCATCCCCAAGCTTAGGCTATTGGTTGTCCTTGAATTATCATGGGGTGCCATGGGCATCCCCAAGCTTAGGCTCTTGCCACTCCTTATTCCACAGTCCATCAAATCTTTACCCAAAACTTGAAAACTTCACAACACAAAACTCAACAGGAAATCTCATGAGCTCCGTTAGTGCAAGAAAGAAAAAACCACCACTTAAGGTACTGTAATGAACTCATTCTTTATTTATATTGGTGTTAAACCTACTGTATTCCAACTTCTCTATGGTTCATACCCCCCGATACTAGCCATAGATTCATCAAAATAAGCAAACAACACACGAAAAACAGAATCTGTCAAAAACAGAACAGTCTGTAGCAATCTGTAACTTTCAAATACGTCTGAAACTCTAAAAATCCTACCAACATAGGAAGTCCTGGGCAATTTGTCTATTGATCTACTGGAAAAATAATCAACTAAAAAGCACGTTTCTGTGATTTATTAAAATTATTCTCGTGTGCGCAAAAGTTTCTGTTTTTCAGCAAGATCAAATTAACTATCACCGTAGGTTATCCTATAGGTTCTACTTGGCACAAACACTAATTAAAACATAAAACCACATCTAAACAGAAGCTAGATGATTTATTTATTACTAAACATAAGCAAAAAGCAAGGAACAAAAATAAAATTGGGTTGCCTCCCAACAAGCGCTATCGTTTAACGCCCCTAGCTAGGCATAAAAGCGAGAATAGATCTAAGTATCGCCATCTTTGGTATTCAATTCTTCAATAGAGCACTTATAACCCCTTAGGAGTTTCCTCCCTTTTAATGATCAAATTCCTAGGCAAGAAATCAAGAAATTCATTTGTATCAAAAGGTTCCTCAATGATAGCGAAAAAGTTGGGATGAACACTTATTGATTTAAGATCCGCATTTTCCTTACTAGAAGATTCACCCTTATTTTTAGGAACATGCATAAATTTTGAAATTTTGGTAGGAGAACTTGGAGTATTTTTCACGGATGAAAAGGCAGACCCTAAGTTAGTAATAATATCCTCAAGTTTACCGATTCTTGTAGAATCTTGATCTATTCTTTCGTTAACTATAGGTTCCTTCTCTTTAAAAAAATTTAGAGTGACTCCAACCTTAGATCCATATTGGGAAATTTGGTTGTGGATATTTTTATCCAAATTTTCAATTAACTCAATAGTGGCAACTTTATTTTCAATAATTTCAAGCCTTTGCATCGCATGTTCCAAAGTTAAAACAGTTCCATTAACCAAAAGAGGTGGTGGACCAAACAAATCTAACATAGCATTATAAGCATCAAATTATGGCTACCCAAGAAATTCCCTCCGGTAATGGCATCAAGAATGCATCTATTCCAAGGAGTAATGCCTACATAAAAATTGCGAAGAAGAACGGAAGTAGATTGCTTCCTAGTAGATTATTTTGAGAATTGCAAATTCTATGCCAAGCATCTTTTAGATTTTCTCCCTCCCTTTGTTTAAAATTAAGAACTTCATGATCGGGAGTACTAACGATGATAGAAGGACTAGCCATGATAAACGATCTAACACACGAGCACACAAGAGGCAAGCGAAAAAGAGGCGAACGGAAAAGAGGCGAATGGAAAAGAGAGGGCGAATAAAATGGCAAGGGTGAAGTGGGGGAGAGGAAAACGAGAGGCAAATGGCAAATAATGTAATGCGAGGGAGATGACTTTGTGATGGGTACTTGGTATGTCTTGACGTGTGCGAAGACCTCCCCGGAAACGGTGCTAGAAATCCTTCTTGCTACCTCTTGAGCAGTGCATTGGTTTTCCCTTGAAGAGGAAAGGGTGATGCAGCAAAGTAGCGTAAGTATTTCCCTCAGTTTTGAGAACCAAGGTATCAATCCAGTAGGAGGCTCCACTCAAGCACCTCGTACCTACACAAACAAACAAGAACCTCGCAACCAACGCGATAAAAGGGGTTGTCAATCCCTTCACGACCACTTGCGAAAGTGAGATCTGATAGAGATAATAAGATAAGATAAATATTTTTGGTATTTTTATGATATAGATTGCAAAGTAAAGATTGCAAAATAAAGTAGATCGGAAACTTATATGATGGAAGATAGACCCGGGGGCCATATGTTTCACTAGTGGCTTCTCTCAAGATAGCATAAGCATTACGGTGGGTGAACAAATTACTGTCGAGCAATTGATAGAAAAGTGCATAGTTATGAGAATATCTAGGCATGATCATGTATATAGGCATCACGTCCACGACAAGTAGATCGACTCCTGCCTGCATCTACTACTATTACTCCACACATCGACCGCTATCCAGCATGCATCTAGAGTATTAAGTTCATAAGAATAGAGTAACACATTAGGCAAGATGACATGATGTAGAGGGATAAACTCAAGCAATATGATATAAACCCCATCTTTTTATCCTCGATGGCAACAATACAATACGTGCCTTGCTACCCCTGCTGTCACTGGGAAAGGACACCGCCAGATTGAACCCAAAGCTAAGCACTTCTCCCATTGCAAGAAAGATCAATCTAGTAGGCCAAACCAAACTAATAATTTGAAGAGACTTGCAAAGATAACCAATCATACATAAAAGAATTCAGAGGAGATTCAAATATTTCTCATAGATAAACTTGATCATAAACCCACAATTCATCGGATCTCGACAAACATACCGCAAAAAGAGTTACATCGAATAGGTCTCCAAGAAGATCGAGGAGAACTTTGTATTGAGATTCAAAGAGAGAGAAGAAGCCATCTAGCTAATAACTATGGACCCGAATGTCTGTGGTAAACTACTCACAACTCATAGGAGACGCCTTGGCAATGATGTAGAGGCCCTCCGTGATCGTTTCCCCCTCCGGCAGAGCACCGGAAAAGGCTCCAAGATGGGATCTCACGGGTAGAGAACGTTGCGGTGGTGGAAATAGGGTTTCGTGGTGCTCCTCGATGTTTTCAGGGTACGAGAGTATATATAGGCGAAGGAGGTCGGCCAGGGAGCCACGAGGGTGGGGGGCGCGCCCACCCCCTAGGGCGCGCCCTGCACCCTCGTGGCCGCCTCGGCTGCTTCTTGACGTCCACTCCAAGTCTCCTAGATTGCGTTTGTTCCAAAAAGATCGCTCCGGAAGGTTTCATTCCGTTTGATATTCCTTTTCCGCGAAACACTGAAATTGGCAAAAAAACAGCAATTTGGGTTGGGCCTCCAGTTAGTAGGTTAGTCCCAAAAATGATATAAAAGTGTATAGTAAAGCCCATAAACATCCAAAACGGGTAATATAATAGCATGGAACAATAAAAAATTATAGATACGTTGGAGACGTATCACCCGGCTCCGTCCTTCCCCGAGCGTGCTGAGCTCCGGGCTGCGGCCCGGAACCTTGAGCCAGGTGCGGATTCCGTCCTTCCCAGTTCCTCCAGTTGTTCCTTTTCCGCGCTCGAGGCCGTTCCTCTTGCCCACCTCGCCAAGGTGGCCACTGACTCGGCCATCATCCTCAGGGGGGAAGTTGGTCCCCCCTTAGAGCAAATCGCGGCCATTAGGGCCCGTGAGATCTCAGATGGCAAGCTTGCTGAAACCCGGGCACGCCTCCTCCGCCAACCCACGGAATCGAACGCCACTCCCGCGGCTCGGGCTCCGCCGGTGGCCCGTGAGTTGATCCGTGGGAGCACCCGGTCTCGCACGGCTGCACTCCGCGTGCTGAGCGCATCTCGTGTCCTGGGGTGAAGCAGCCCCCCGATGGGGGACTAAATGCGGGCCCTTTTTTGGAACATCCGCGGTTTCGGCCATGATGGCCGACGTCGCCAACTCAACGAGTACATGCGCGATGAACACATCGACATCATTGCCATCCAGGAAACCATGCACACTGATTTCTCCCTCCACGAACTTGACTGTCTTAGTCCTCACCTCTTTGCCTGGCATTGGCTCCCTTCTAGTGGGACCACGGGGCACTCGGCTGGCATCCTTTTAGGGGTAAAGGATGCCACCTTCAAGGTGGGCGGCATGTACCGGGGAGAATTCTTCGTCAGTATGGAGATCTTTGAGCGCGCACTCAACTTCAAATGGGAGGTCGTGATCGTGTATGGACCGGCGGATCACCGCCGCTCCCCGGCCTTCCTTGTTGAGTTGCAACAGAAGATCTCCAACTCCCTCCTCCTTGTAGTCGTGGGCGGAGACTTTAACCTCATCTGCTCCTCGGATGAGAAGAATAATGAACAGATCAACCTCCCCTGGATGCAGTTGTTCAACGACTGGATTGCGGAACTCGGCCTCTGTGAGCTAGAACGGACGGGTGCCCGGTTCACCTGGACAAACCGGCAAGTAGACCCAACGCAATCCGTCCAGGATCGCGTCCTAGATTCCCCGGAGTGGGAGTTTAGTTGCCCCTTGGCCTCGCTTCGTGCGATTACCCGGATCGGGTCTGATCACGTCCCTCTCCTCCTCTCCACCGTTAAAGAACGCCCCCCATCCCACCACGTTTCCGGTTTGAGCTCTTCTGGCTCAATCAGGCCGGCTTTCGGGAGGCGGTCGTCGCGAGGTGGATCTCCGCTCGCTGTTCCCCGCACCGCTCCATGTCCGTCGTCGACTCGTGGCAGTTCTGTGCCAAGCTCGCTCGCCAATTCATGAAGGGATGGGGCGCTAACCTTGGCCGTGACCTTCGCGAGTGCAAGAGGCCCTCTTGTCGGCTATCCAAGCCTTGGACGCCCGCGCCGACACCTCCGGGATCTTCCCGGATGAATGGATGCTGAAATATGATCTCGAATACCAGCTCTCGACCATCTACACGGATGAAGAGGCTTACTGGAGGCTTCGCGGTACCCAATGGTGGGTGCTCTGCGGCGACACCAACACCGCCTACTTTCAGGCGATTGCTAACGGGCGGCGGCGTCGGAACTCCATCCATTGCTTGTGGGATGGGGATACTCCTCTCGTCCGCCCCTCGGACATCCATTCCCATGTCGACGGCTTTTATAAAGCCCTTTTCTCCCCCACCCCACGGGGTGGGGCTAGCCTGGCTCCCGACACTTGGTCGGCTAACCAGTTGCTCTCGGCCGAGGCAAACGCGGCCTTGGTAGCCCCCTTCACCGAAGACGAGGTCTTCGCCGCCATTAAGGGGATGAACCCCTCCTCGGCCCCGGGACCGGATGGCTTGCCAGTGACGTTCTTCAAAACGTTCTGGTAGACCATCAAGCCGGAAGTCATGGCCCTTTTCGAGGATTTCTACTCGGGGTCCATGGACCTTGGGCGTCTCAAGTATGGGATCGTTACCCTCATCCCCAAGGTCCCGGGTGCCTCCGATATTCGCCAGTTTCGGCCTATCACAGTGATCAATGTGATATTCCGAATCCTGGCTAAAGGGTACACTAATAGGGTGACCCTTCTTGCTGACTTGGATACCCACCCCAACCAATCTGCCTTCATCCAAGGCCGATTTATTCTGGATGGGGGTGTTGGTATTTCACGAGGTCCTGCACGAGGTCCGGACCAAGCACCAGCGTGCGGTCTTTCTGAAGCTCAACTTCCACAAAGCATACGACACGGTCCACTGGCCTTTCCTTCGGGAAGTGCTGCTCCGCAAGGGCTTTGACGACCGGTGGGTGACCAGAGTTATGCAGCTCGTCTCCTGCGGTCGGACCGCTGTGAACATTAACGGAGAGATCGGCCCCTACTTCCCCACCTCTGTGGGGTCCGTCAGGGCAACCCGTTCTCGCTCCTATTCAACATGGTGGTTGATGCCCTTGCTGTTATCCTAGATAAGGCCAAAGCTGCTGGCCATATTCGCGGCATTGTCCCCCATCTGGTAGGAGGGGGAGGGGTATCCCTCCTGCAATATGCGGACGATACCATAGTAATGGTGGAGGGCACTGTTCAGGACATCGCTAACCTAAAGTTCTTCCTCCTATGCTTCCAATAGATGTTGGGGCTCACAATCAACTTCGATAAGAGCGAAGTGATGATTCTTGGGTACACTCCGGCGGAAGCTCAGGATATAGCTGACCGACTGAATTGCCAGTTGGGCTCTTTCCCCACGACCTACTTGGGGATACCCATTAGTGACTCGCGCCTCACCGTTGCTGACCTTCGCCCCACGGTGACCCGGATGCAACACCGGGTTGAGCCCTGGAAAGGGCGGTGGTTGTCGAAGGCCGCCCGCGTGATCATCATCAACTCCTCGCTTGCTAGCCTCCTTTGGTTCCTCATGAGCTTTTATAGCCTTCATGAGACGTTCCCTCAGAAGATCGCCAAGTACCAATCCAGATTCTTCTGGGCTGGCGAGGGTGATAAGCAGAAATACCATATGGTGAGTTGGCCCGACATTTGCAAAACCAAGGACCAGGGAGGCCTTGGGATCTTGTCCTCTCGGCGCATGAACATTGCTCTCCTGACCCGATGGCTCTGGCGCATCGCCAATGGGGAAGGAGGCCTTTGGCTCACCATCATCCGGAACAAGTACCTTTGGGGCCAGCCACTCGCATTCTGTCAGCAATCTGGTGGTTCCCAGTTCTGGCAGGCCATGATCCAGCTACTACATGTGCTCCGCATCGGCACGTCCATCTCAGTTGGCACCGGATCCTCGACCTTGTTTTGGTTTGACCGGTGGATCAACGACCTCCCCCTGGTCGTGCGATTCCCGAAGCTCTTTGCCATTGCGGTGGACCCTCGGGTCTCTGTCGAGACGGCCCTTATTGACTTAGGGCGCCTCACATTTCGTCGCCCCTTTGGCCCACTTGAGGTGGCCGCATGGGATGCTCTCCTCCAGGACATCGCCCTTCTCCCGATGGATGTCGAGGGCGCCCCCGACTCCATCTCGTGGCGACTGGAGTCCTCCGGCCACTTCTCCACTAAGTCCCTCCACTCAGCCATCGCCCCCTCGTCGGCCCGCGAGCCCTTTAGCTTGATTTGGTACGTCCACCTACCCCTGAAAATCAGGATCTTCTTATGGCAGTGGATCCGGGGACGCCTCCCATCTAGGGTCAAAGTCCTTAAGCGTAATGGACCTCGGGATGGGATTTGCCCCCTATGCAGCACGGCGGAGGATGCTAACCACATCTTCTTCTCTTGCTCCACAGCCCAGTTTCTCTGGTACTGTTTCCGCGAGACGGTCGGCGGACAGTGGTGCAACACCAACTTCCCTGACTTGCTGAAATCCACGCCTCCCCCCTCTGCCACCGCCATATTAGATGGTTATGCGTTGGGGTCCTTGCCTGGACGCTTTGGACCATCCTCAATAAGCTTGTCATTCAGAAAGTTCCTCTTCGACGTGCGACTGACGCAATCTTCAAATTGTGTGGTTACTTGCAGCTCTGGCGGCCGCTTAGCCGCCCACAGGACCGGGACGCCATCAACACTCTCCTCGCCAACCTTCGATCGATGGCCTTCCGCATGGCAACTCCGCTGCCGCCTCCTCCTCCGGAGCCCGACTAGTCCCTCTGTTTGGGCTGCTGTGTGTGAGAGTTTTTTCTGTTTTCAGGGCTTGTTGAGCTGTGCCCTCAGCACTAACCCTTGGCTACTTCTTTGAGTGCGAGACTTATGTGTGCGTGTGTGTGAACCTTGTTGGATGTTTGGCTTGGGCGGTTTGCTTTATAATATAAAGCGGGGCGAAAGCCTTTTTCGGTAATTAGGTCATATGTATAATTAATCACTGTCTGATCCTGGTACATTTCAATGGATCACCAAGAACAAGTATGTTGGTGTTGCTGAAAAGAAATCCTCTTATGCAGGCGATGGTGGCGAGGGCGAGTCCTCCTCCCACGGGCCAGCACACAGTCCACCAATAAGTTGGTCACCTCACCTCACAGCCCGCCTGCTCATGTTGGCTCTCCACGGATGACTCCATTGACTTTGCCGGGGTAAGAGCAACCCGATCGGTGGAGCTGTATGTGTGTATAATTGTATATGGAGCTGGGGGCAGTTTGGTTGCTTGGATAACAAGTGGTCCGTATATCACTGGTCCACTGGATTCTCTTTTGGGCAATGACTTGCAGCCAGTGTTGATCTGTTCTTGGGGTTTACATAGATATACTACTAGTAGTAAGCTGTGATTTTCCCAAGCTAGAATCAAATCACATGTTTGCTTTCCCCAGGAACTGCCACAAGTCGTCTAAGCCATTTCTCTCGGGTCTTCTTGACCCTTCACTCTAGCCAGGTCTTGCCAAGTAAATTGATGGATTTAAAAATTAATTAAATATACTCCACTTGAGTTCGTTTCATCACAAAGAAAAAAATGTAGCCTACTTTTCTTGGGTAAAGGGCGCTTTTATTAAGTTAAAATATAGCATTAAGCAGATAAAGAGTATTAAGAGTATCATACCGTCTACGCATAACTAGAATGCACACAATCAAACACCAACAATCTGACAAAAGAAAGTAAAAAGAAATAACCGATAATTCGGCAACAGTAGTCATATAGACAGACACTATGCCTATGCCGAAACGGATGGACCGATCCAAAGATTATGCTGCCACCTATGTCAGGCAAAAACCTCCATAGCCACCTGCTCTAACCGCGTAAACACCTTCTTAAACAGCGGTTGGTTCTTCGCTCCTTGACCACTAGAATCGCCCTTTTTGCCGAGTTTCAGAGAAACTCGGCAGAGCCCATATTGAACTTGGCGAAATCTTCGCCGAGTTCCAAACTCGAAGCACCACACTTGGCTAGACGGGATCCGGCAATCATTAATATTGTTGAGTTCTTTCTATCACGAGCTCGGTGAATATTTAAACAATGTTTGTCGAGTTCCTACCTGAAAAAACTTGGTAGCGTAGTCGTGTGGAGTGCAGCGATTCGGTGTCCAGGCTCATCTGCACCAGGTCAGAAAATAAATCACAAAAATTCCAAAAAAATTGCATGGTAGATAATTTACTGCGTGAGGCCGGCGACATTTTCAAATCATTGGACATCTGAGTAGCTCTCATTAAAAAAAGACAAATCGGATCAGAACAGTACATGAACAATAAACTTTTTGCAGACCCAAATTTGCCCTTTTTTTGCCGAGAGCTGCTCGGATGTCCAAATGATCTAAAAATTGAAGCGGACCTCATGCATCAAATTATCTACCATGCAAAAAAAAGGAATATTTCTATACCAACTTGTTCAGGTTTTGCAGAGTACATACTTCGGATTTTAAGTTCAGAGGGTGCGCCATCTTAACCAGATGCATTTTAAATTTACAAAAGCTGAACCAACGGCTGGTGTATACGGGCTGGCGAGGCGCCACGGCACATGTTTTGCTAATCATGCTGAACCATCGGCCGGTATACCAGCTATGCAATGAAAGGGGGGAAGCCTCCTCCGAAGCTTTGACTTCCAAGTTCCAAATCTCTATTGCCGTGCCCCACAGTTGCTGCCATCGATCCCTTCATGCCCACGCCGTGCCGCCCATCTCTCCGGCCACCGTGCGCTGCTCCGGTCGGCTGCAGTCTGCACAATCCCATCGGTAAGTCTGTTCAATTTTCGATCCCTTCATGCCCACGCCGTGCCGCCCATCTCTCCGGCCACCGTGCGCTGCTCCGGTCGGCTGCAGTCTGCACAATCCCATCGGTAAGTCTGTTCAATTTTCGATCCCTTCATGCCCACGCTGTGCCGCCCATCTCTCCGGCCACCGCGCGGCTGCTCCGGTCGGCTGCAGTCTGCACAATCCCATCGGTAAGTCTGTTCAATTTTTTCGGGTCTTCTCTTCGTCGGTATAGTGCCTAGTACATAAGAACTCACTAGACTACTCGGTACTTATATATACTAGTAGAAGGCACGTGCGTTGCCACGGGCTTCTGAAATATTTCGTTGAAGTTATATAAAGATAATGCGTGTTAAATTTTAGAGATGAAGACAATATAACACGGACACAATTGCATAATTGTAACGTAAACTGATAACAAAAATTCAATTTGACGACGTATACATCCAAAACGATGCACTAAATAAAAATATGTTACAAATTATTAAGATCTACATCATGGGTTCCACATCATCATGTTGTCAAAACTCGGTGAATATTCTGCCCCTTTCAGCGACGTCGGTTCAGAACCCTTGTCGATGGGCTCCTTCTGAACATCTTCAAAATCCATATCTATCTCCCCTATATTCTGAAAGAAAAATATATAAAAATGCACTTTTTGTATTATCATGTATAACATACTTAGCTATATGCACCTCTTCTCGTACCTCAAAACCGATTTTATACTGCATGATATAATGAAAGTGGAAGATTTAAAATATAAATAATATTTTATACTGCATCATATAAACATATATAATATATAATATATAATAAAAATAAAAGTGAAACTAACACAGCTGCTTTAATTTGTAAAAAACCTAACTTTTTTTTGGAAAGATTTGCACCTAACCTTATCGTCTCCTAACTACATCCAGTCCACTCCTCTCCCTCACTACATCCAGTCCACTCCTCTCCCCTGCGTAGACCCCATCCTCCTCTCCCCCGCAACGCCGCCGGCCGCCGGCCTCCGCCCTCACCCCCACAGCCGCCACAACCGGCGACTTTGCCTCTCACCGCCGCCCCCTCTCATCCCCTCCTCTCGTGGCAGATCTAGCGACAACCGCGGTGTGGGCGGGCGGCACTAACGCGCTGCTCTCGGCCAAGGAGCCGCTCCCGCCGGGCCAACCGCACCCGTCCGTCGCCTGCTCGCCTCCCGTGGCGTCTTCTCCGAGCACACAGACGACGGAGGTCGGAGGCGGTACGTGCTTGTGCTGGCGTGGCCGTGGCTCCACAAGGACGTGCTCGACCCCGCCGGCGCCTAGCCCTTTTCGCGCGCACGCCGGCGTCCCCACCTACGCCTACTACGGCCAGGACCGGGAGGCGAACGAGGTGATGCTCGACGACGAACATCTGCTCGAGGACATCCTACTCGACGATGCTCCTCTTCGCCAGCATCTCCAACGCGTGGTGAGCTTCCGCTGTCTCATCCGTTTACTCCTGGTTGCAGGATTTGGTTCAGATTTGGAGTACTGCTTGGGTACAGATTAGGAGTAGGGGATGTAGTCGTAGGCACAGTTTTAGTAAAATTTCAGTAACTTCAGTACTCTTGCTTGAAGTACTCTGAAAATATGCTTAGAAAATGTACTGCTTGTACTGCTGATCTTGCAGATAGGGGGAGTGCTCTTGTACTCAGATCAGTTGTTAATCTGCAGCAACTCTAGAAGTAGGATTTAGGATAGTCATAGTTTCAGTTTGCGAAGCAGGGAGTATAATTTAATTGGAAATCGACTAACTATTGCTTTGAACTGGGAAATCAACCTCTGTACTGATGTTAGCTTGATTGGTTGTAACTAAAACTGAAATCCATCATGTTAGATGATCTGCATGTGCTACACGAGCATTTCGAATAGGAATGAAAGTCATCATAAAGTTGGACAGCTAGCTTTACACATATACATACACATGTGTATGCTCCACTTCGCCGCCAAAAACCTTATCATACCCCTGGCTTATTTTATTATAAAAAAGAAAGAAACGAAGAAAGATAATAAGCAGGTCAGCACAAATCAATTCCGGTGTCATCTAATATAGCAGATCGATCAGTGGATCAGCACGCTAGATATTTAAGTGTGTGTCTAGACGGAGCTTCCCTATGTGTGTGTATCTTGCTGGAACATCTTGCCTGCATCCCTTGCCACTTCTGATAAGTGGCAAAGTCCAGTACATGCATCATGATCGGCATAACATTTTAGTCGCTTTTGTTTCAAACATATTTATTATTTAGGCATGTGCTATAATTTGTTATCAATAACAATCTTGCTGTACACACGGAAGATCTATCGACGTGCAAAGCATAGTGGTTCTGCCCTTAGCAGCGAACAAGTGTAGTACATATTATCTAGAGACCGAATAACATTCTTGCTGGCTTCAAAGCATATTGGTTCTGCCCATAGAAGCGAACAAGTGTATTGCATATTAGTTCAAAGTTCATTTTAAGCACATCAAAAATACTAACCTATTTCAGAACCGATTGAGTTCATAAAATAATCTAACAAATCTCATCTTAATTGAACATGTTACCCTGATAAGTTACCATGATGCACAAATGGATTGCTGTGCGATTGTGGGATGTGCAAGAAAAATTATCTGCATCGTGGAATGAAAAAAAAGGTTATAAGGTTATCACGGTATGGACAAATCATGTTAACCATACAATACATGAGTCACATCAAGGTGCAACCAAATCCACATGCATGAACACCACAGTACATTTGTAGAATGGGCTTCTTACATATCCTTTTATTCTATTAGCTCCTCTAGGCAGCAACATGACCATGATTTTATCCAGCATCTTCAAATATGTAAAATGAAGACAAAACCTTCGAGCACCTACGCAGGTAATGTAGATGGTACAAAGACAATAATCTAGTAGCATATAAGAAGTTAGAACAAAATTGGTATGTTCTAGCCACCTATACAACCACTATAAGCGTCGAAACATTAATCAAAGTTTCAGGTGAAGATACATAAAGATTCAATTTGGAATTCTGAAGCAACTAATCTTGTAGTTTGATGTACTGTAAATATAATTTCTGGGACGGAGTTGTACGATACGAAGAAGTATATGATGCGAGACATGATCACGATCGATCAGATATTCACTTTGGTCATATTATGTCCATGAACATATTATGACCTAATAAAAGGGAGAAGGAAAATACAATATTGCAATGCTCAATATCTTTTATCATTGGTGAGTGAGGTATAATGAAAATAATCATTCTGGTGAAAGTACATGCAAGATAATAAAGAACTTCTCCTTCTCAGGAGCATGCTTACTTGTAATTATACACAAATCTTTCAAATTGATTAGGAAGTAGAGATAGTATATACTCTATATCTCAGGGGATGTAAGAGAAGTACTTGCGCGGCAACGAAGGAAGACTTGCTAGTTTTTTGTAAAACCTGTTCAACTCCGACATCACCATTATATGTTCTTATTTCTCCAGGGACCGAATCAAGCACCCAGAGTTATTATGCATAAGGGAAATAAATAACATAGTAAACAGAAACCATCAAGCATAAGAAGCAATATATTATCATTCTGACAAAAGAATCACAACCAGTTCTATTACATCCTTTTTTAAATAGGGGTTTTCATCAGGTTCAGAAATCAAACTGTAAACAACAGTTTTCAGTGCATGTTCAAGGAGTGTCACCTATTTGTTATATCTAACAGGAGGATTTTCTAGATCAACTCCCCGCATAGACCCGCGTCGAGGGAGGAGGAAGCAGAGGCTGGCAACAAGGAGCGGGTGTGGGTGCTCATCCTCGCCGCTGACCACAAGTGCTGCGAGAAACTTTGGGCAGAATTTGCTGCCTCCACTGGTATGTGCAAATCACCTGTTGCTCCTTTCTTTCTGTCTGTTGTCTATTGAAGTAGCTAATAGATCGCTTCAGAGTGTTGTGAGCTTGGTTATTTCACACCGTCTACTTCGCATTCAAAAGTACTGGTTCCATTTATGATTAATGGATCATTTTGTGCAATAAATTATATTTTATTTATTGCTAAAATATGGATGTTCTTTCTCTTGCCTTTTACACAATATCACTATAGCTTTCCGGCACACACACCGAGTATTTATACAATGTCAAAACCTCGAAAAATAGATGTATTAGTAATGCCAATTTAGTTGGCACTGCAATATACCTGAGTACTGATTCTCTCTGGGCATGTTTTTCTTTGTTTCTTAGGGCTACTCGTTGTCACCTCATTCGTCTACGCTTGGTGGTTTAGTGTCCTCTTTCGTTAAACTCTTAATATTCCAGGTATGTTCATATGAACCACCTTAGGAAATTCCATAACTATCAATATTTATCTGCACTATTTTTTCACTCGCTCTAAAAAGGTCAATATATATAGTAATTTCCTTTTCCATTTTATTTCTTAAACTGCTAATGAGATCAAATATGCTTAACCCATTTATAGATCACAACCTGACCTTATCCTCCTCTTTTTTCTTCCGATAAGCCGCACGCCTTTGTGCGTTGAACTGCTCCCTTGTTTTGTTAGCGTAATCTTTGCTTTCATTATATACAGCTCCTGTTGCATGCTGCTCACAAGTTCTGTCGTCTGCATCATGTCAAAAGTAAAAACCAAAAAGCCCATAAACCTAACTGATCCGCTACCGAACACGTCGGCTTGGATGGTGGATAAGCATGCATGGGAATACCTTGTAGCTTTGCCGCACCATCCATCTCATCGTTTGAAGGTTCACAGCCTACAGCTTACCAATCAAAAAAAAAGCGGTATGTTGTACATGAAGGTGAACACCCATATTTATAAATTACGGCATATGAAATGCGGATGAGTCAGTACCACGGGCATCTTGTGCTACAAATGTGCCACAATCGAGTGTTAGATTACTCAGAGCCGACAACGAAGCATCATGATGGTCTCCAACCCGTAGCGATCTTGATCCATCTGTAGAGTTGTAACCAGAATGAAAATAAGACCAATGATACATAGGCGACATACTATGCAGGCAACATTCTTGGCATATGAAATGAGGATGAGTCGGTACCATATTCATTTTGTGCTTCAAATGTGCCAGAATCCACTGTTAGATTACTTGGAGCCGACAACGAAGCATCATGATGGTCTCCAACCTGTAGCGATCTTGATCCATCTGTAGAGTTATAACCAGGATGAAAATAAGACCAATGATACATAGGCGACAAACTATGCAGGCAACATTCTCACCAATCGTCATACAATCTTATACCTGGAACCGTCGTGTAAGTATCGTCAAAATTTTCAACTACGGGTATGATGCTTGCATTATATTCTTCATCATTTCCCCCGCTCGTAAGGCCTGCAATACATTATGCATAAAGCTTGTCACTGCCAGAAATGAACCGAACGCATGTGTAGGAATTTATGATAGAGTGCATCATACCCGTAGTAACGTCCTCTTTTGGTTGATGTTTACCTGCCTTGCTTTTCGAATTCCCCATACGCACCTATGGAATGGCAGTTCACTGACATTAAATGACCATTGCCTGATGGCAAGAATATTTGAAATAGCGGGGGTGGGAGTAGCAAGATAACTATACTATGCATGATGTCCTCTAGATGTTTTGCATGTGTCTATATGTAGTCATCCTGTCTCCATCTTAGCAATGCTATGATATGACAAACAGGGGTTGTGTTCTGGAATTCAGTTAGCAATGCTTTGATAAATATTTGAGATAAAAAGATTACCGAGCCTCACTTTGCTAAATATTTGAGATGTTATAAACATATTTGCATAACTGTTGTTTTGTTGTTTCCATGAAATTCTGCACGTAGCGTCTTGAAGAGACCAATCTATATTTAGCTGAGCTATGCGAAGTTGCAACCCTCACTATCTCCACGAGGGCGTTTATAGTTTTTATTGCCATGTGGAAACTTTGTGTATGAAGTTATGGCACCGCAAATACTCCCCATGTGTGCGCGCGCGCATGCGGTGCCTAGGGTAGGTAGTAGAGTACTTCATATACCTGTAGTATTCATGCTTCAACTTTGGGGTAGTTTTCATGTGCATACAACATATTGGACCTTCCAGGACCCTCTTGGCATCCTGTTGCTGGAAAAAAACTACACAGCCGAATCGTTTTTTTATTTCTGAAACAAGATTTCTATTGCACAAGCCTTCTGAAACAGGATAGTGTTTTCCATTTCTTAAAGCTCAAATCTTGTTGCGCAAAATTGTAGATCAAAATTAGTGTCTGCATGTCCTGGATACCTAGCTAGCTATGTTCCAGTTTGACAATCAACTTTGTAGATGCTCAGTTTGACAAAGTTTTTATAAGATCTTTAATTTTTGGATGGCACAAAAAAGGAAGCATAGTTGAAATGCAATGCAATCATACTTGTAAAGGTCTTGCATTGCACAAAATGCTAAGGATGAGGCCAGAAGAAGGTTCAATGAAGTGAAAAAATTACTCCTTACCTGGTCTGCATGCAGTGATCGACTACTGGTCTGCTTGTCAGGTTAGGCCAAAACAAAATGTTGTTGGCAATTTTACGGTTTGTAACTGATGCCCTTGCCACAAGAAATTTATTGATGTCGCAATTTTGTAGTCTAACCCTTCAGTCCTCATAAGAAATAAAATAGACATCTGATTTGAACACCTACTTCTACATATATGTCTGCAAAACAGCTAAATTATGTACAGTAGGCCTCAAAAGAACACTTACTTTAGATGTTAATTTGCAAGACATTCTTAATTTTGCCTCAAAAGAATGACAATTTTGTTACTCTCAGCATTTATTGTTGGTTACAGATAGAGAGTTGGTAGTTGCTTAAAGAAAGACTAAAACCACAAGGTCACATTTGAAGTTATAGGTCGATTTAGCGAGTACTTATCATACTAAACTATTGTGATCTCGGTCCACATTTTTGGGAACCACTATACTACCTATTAGTTAATTAGCAGCACGCTACTACCTAGATGTAACTTTGTAGATGCTTTTCTACTGTTAATTGCATATTGCATGAATTTTTTATTCTTCTTGCAGTCACTAGTAGGAAAAGGGGCTTTTACCCCGGTTCATAAGGGCCTTTAGTCCCGGTTCTGGAACCGGGACTAAAGGGTCGTTACTAATGCCCTAGCCCTTTAGTCCCGGTTCTTACACGAACCGGGACTAAAGGCCGTCCACGTGGCCGGTGCGGGGAGCCCAGGCAGGAGGGCCTTTGGTCCCGGTTGGTGCCACCAACCGGGACCAATAGGCATCCACGCGTCAGCATCTGGTAGGAGCTGAGGTTTTTGTTTTTTTTTGAAGGGGGGGGGGGGGTTTGGGGGTTTTGGGGGGTTAATTTAGGTTGTTATTAGGTAGCTATTAGAGAGAAGTGTCCTCTCTTATATCTCCGTGCTTGGTTTACCAACGTTACGTACTGCTATGCCTAAACATGGCTTAGATTGAAGTGAAGGCAACATGTGGTGCATGTCGAAAGTAATACTAATCCGGACTTGATCAAGTTTGGATTGTACTACTTTCGACACGCACCACATGCATGTTGCCTTCACTTCAATCCAATCCATGTTCATTTCACCCGCTGATATATAATAACTCTTCATGCGCGCATCATGCATCATCATATATAATAACAAGTCCTACTAATCATCATCATACAACTTCTACTCGTTATTAATAACAAGTCATACGATCATCATCCTCACAGTCATCGAACCAACCCTACTTAATTGTTCTTAGCACATGATCATCAGTATTAGGTAGGACCGAAATACCCTCTTTAAGGTAAAATAGCATAAAACAATATAGACCTTAACTCTCCATTATGGAGAATGGAGATCATCCTGTCTCCAATTCTTGCGCCTCGCTTTCTTTTGCTTCCAAGAACCTCCTTGCGACTGTCCATACATTTTTTCCATTCTTTGATTTGCATGTCTCCACTTCTTTTAGAAATCCGGTATGGACAGTTGAGATTCGTAGGATGACTTGGTTGTATATTCAAACATCAAGCCTACCATTTTGATACATCAAATGAGGCACACAATCCTCTGGGATTATCTGTTAAAAACATAGTAATAACTTCATAGTTAGCAATGATAATGTACTAGTTTTAGAACTATGCAAAATATGCACGGATGTCGTAATAGTAAGAAATCTTACCAGGGTATCTCCATAGTAGTTACCGTAGTTTAACACGTGCACTAGTGGCACGTATTGAGGACCATAATGTTGAGGAGTTTGATTGTAGATATTGTAATTCTCAATATCAGTACAAAATCCGACCAGATGAGTTTTCTCCTTATAAGTTAACTTAGAGCCATCGGTGTAGTAGGTTCTGTCTACCATGTTCCGCACATTGTTTGAACAATCAAAATAAGCTGTCAATGAAAATAAGCTGTCAACTATTTTGAAATGAACAATATAAATTAGCTAATAACTATGTTTGAGAAACTCACATAGCGGTAGAATTGGAGGCGTATCAACAAGGACCCAAATGTCCATATTGTCTTGCTCGATGTCAGGATCATCAAGATCCATGGTGACAAGCATACCCTCATCAAAACCATACATCTTGCAAAATGCTTCCCAATTTTTGAAAGCAAAATGGGTTACGCTCTTAGAATTATACAGCTTTACTTCAAAATCTATATCATGATGGGTCCTTAGGTGAATTTTCTTTGTTTCCATACTTTCATGGTCTTCAAAACCCATCCTCTCCAAGACGTAGCGTCTTGCATGGCATGGGATAAGCTAGCCGAATTGTAAAAGATGAAAAGTACACGTTGAAATAGTTGAAGTCGTGCTTAATTACGAAAAAATAACACTTGTCGTCGTTGCGTACTGTTTCAACATCGAACGTCTCCTCCAGCTTAATACTGAAGCGCCGATCTTCGTCCAGGTGAGGCCTGTCGCACTGACCTCGGTCGTCGTGGCACCAGTCGCATTCCCCGGGAGACTTTCGTCGTCCGAGTACGACATTTCCTATGTTCATAATTCAAATATTAAACATCTACAATTAAATATATGTACTAAAAAACCTAAGTTAGATCATTATTATTCATCACGGGTTGACTATCGGTTTGTCGAGTCTTTTCTTGAAAACTCTCAGCTCACGTGGTGTATACATTCGACCGTTGGTGATGGTCGCTCCTCCCTTTGTCCCCGTGTGCATTACACCAAAATGTCTAGCTAGCACACGGGAACAAAGGAGAAGCGACCCCACGACAATAGTCGGGATTCTTCGTCCTCTCATATATATATGGTGGAACTCTCCCTCACTGATTCCTCTCTAACATTTGCGACCGTCGGTGATGGTAGCTCCTCCTTTCGTTCTCAAGTGCATTACACCAAATTATCTAGCACACGGGAACGAAGGAGAAGCTACCCCCACGACAACAGTCGGGATTCTTCGTCCTTCTCATATATGGTGGAGACTCGACAGACTTACAGTCAACCCGAAATATCGTTTAATTATCTTTCTAAAAGAGGATAAAAGAGGATTTGGCTGGTCTCACCTCGATGTCGGAGGGGGCGGTGACGGGGACGAGTCATAGTGCTCTCCAATTTTAGCATTCAAAGTAGGATCGGAGTAGATTTCCACTTTGAGCATTCAATAAGCAAAATCAAATCACAAAATAAAGTAGTATTCAAATTAGGATGCATTCAATTATAAGCAAAACTACATCATCTCCATGCGTCCGTACATCGTCAAATATTATCACTAATACACCTCGAATACTATCATACATATAGCATCGCTAGTACAGCTAGAACAGTAGCGCCCGACGGGTATCGGCGCGGGCGGTGGACACCCAAAGGGACGGAACCATCACAGGATCATAGCTCCACTGAGATCCCTGAAGAACCTGCCAGGTATTGTCGAACCTGCCCTCCAACGCAACCATGTAGCGACGGACGTGCTGGTCCTCGCTGACACGGTGACGTACCACCTCCGCGGTGTCCGGAAGCCTCGGCACCGTCACTGGCCCACGCGAGCGCCACCAAACAAGGATCGGGTCAACGACGGGCTGGTTCCTCACCAACCTACGCCCATCGGAAGGTAGCACCTCCCAAAACCAGCCCGACGGAGCCCAGTCCCGGACATGGCCCCTCTGATCAAGCCGGCCTCCTCCGCCGAGTCGACGACGAGGATGCGGGATAGGCATCGTCGACGTCGATGCGGGCATAATTGCTTTAACTAAAAAAACAAACTAGTTCTATTAATTTCCTTACTATAAATAGAATAAAGTAGTACTTACTAAAAATAAACTAGCTAGTTTAGTTCTATTATTTTTCTAACTAATTCTATTAAACACTTTCTAAGTAGTACTTACTAAAAGTTATCGGGGAGGGGGGTACATATATCGACAACGACATACCCGATAAAAAATAAGAAGAGGAAGAAGACGAAAAAAAGAGGAGAAGAAGAAAGAAATAGAGGAGGAGATCGAAGAAAAAAAAAAGAAAAAAAGAGGAGAAGAAGAAGGAATAGAGGAGAAGAAGAAAAAATAGAATAATATATTATTCTATTTCTTCTTCTTCTACTCTTTTTTCTTCTTATTTTTCATCTTCTTATTTATTTTATCTCTACTTCCTCTCCTCCTCTTCTTCTTCTTATTCTTCTTCTTCTTCTCCTTCTTCCTCTTCTTATTTTCCTTTTTTCTCTCCTTCTTTTTCTTCTAAATATGAACATACATAAATGACTTTGAGCATACACAATTTCTATGAACAAAAAAATTCATAAAAATTCTATGAACAAAATTACAACAGAAAAAATCATAAAAATTCTATGAAAAAATTGATATATTCTTTGCATATGAACATACAAACATTTGCATATTCAATAATAATATCACCAAAAAAATCTAAACTACACATCTAAATTAATACATCTAAATTACAACAACTAAATTAACTACACATCTAACTACACATCCAAATTAATACAACTAAATTACAAATCTAAACTACGTACACATATATAATAGCTAGGGGGCGCGGCGGCAACGGCGGCGGCCATTACAGGGAGGAGGAGGGGATCGGGGCGGCGCTCACAGGGTGGCGGAGGGCGACGGCGTGGGTGGCGGAGGGCGACGACGACCGCGGCGGGCCGGGGGCGGAGGGCGGCGACGGTGACGTACGGGGCGACGGCTCGGGGGCGCGCGGCGGAGGCCGACGGTGACGGCGGCGGGGGGCGGAGGACGACGGCGACGGGCGATGGCGTGGGCTTGGGGGCACGGGCGACGGCGACGATGGCGGGGCAGCCTGGCGGCGTAGATCGAGCTCGCGGCGTCGTCGGGCGGGGGACACTGGCGATGGAAATCAGAAAATTTCCTAAGTGCTGCTTATATAACAAAGGCTTTGATCCCGGTTCAACGCACAAACCGGAACCAATACCCACCCTTTAGTCCCGGTTGGTGGCACCAACCGGGACCAAAGGCCTCTTTTCACCAGCGCAATTGGCGGGAAGCAGAGGGCTTTGGTCCCGGTTGGTGGCACCAACCGGGACCAAAGTGGAGCATTGGTTCCGGTTGGAGCCACCAACCGGGACTAATGTGCTGGCGCGGTGCGGTGGGAAGTTTAGTCCCATCTCGCTAGCTGAGAGAGCTCAGCACCTGTTTATAAGCTGCGTTGCAGCTCAGGTGCTGAGCTCCTCTCTAATATGCAGGCATTACATGCCTACCTTTGTCACTGCCATGTTGGGCCTATTGGCCTGCGGGCCTGCATCCTGGCCCATGTTCAGATGGGTTTCTAGTCGTATGCAGGCCGTGTGGCCCATTAGGCGGCATTTTTTTTACTTTTTCCAGTATTTTTTTGTTTTTTGAATTATTTATTTTCTTTTGATTTTTGCATTATTTTTTATTCTTTTTGCTTTTAGCTCAGAATAATTATAAACTTTCTGTTACTCCATTAGTTTCCAAATTTGAATAGTTTAAATTTCATCCGGAAACTCGTCTGCTACAAAGGGATTTCATTTTTTAAAACTTATTTGAACTCCTGACTTTTTGTGTGTTCAAAATGCACCATTCAAAGCCACATCATCATTTTTCAATCCTTTCTGACTTCATTTGTTATTCATTTGTTATTTTTCATGCATTTACTAATTATTTTGAGCTATAAGACCCTAAAATTGAAAAGCATTTCAAATGAACTCTGAAAAGGTTGAAAGTTAGCATGATATCATTATTTCATCCATATAGCATGTGCAAGAAAGTTGAGAGGGTTACGGCAAAAATGGATGCACTTCGTGTACAAAACGGACAATCTCTTTTAAAGTATCAGGATTTCATCTGGAAACTCGTCTGTTTCAAAGGGATTTCATTTTTAAAAACTTATTTGAATTCCTGACTTTTTGTGTGTTCAAAATGCACCATTCAAAGCCACATCATCATTTTTCAATCCTTTCTGACTTATTATTTTGCATTTACTAATTATTTTGAGCTATAAGACCCTAAAATTGAAAATCATTTTAAATGAACTCTGAAAAGGTTGAAAGTTGGCATGATATCATCATTTCATTCACATATCATGTACAAGAAAGTTGAGAGGGTTACGGCAAAAACTGGATGCACTTCGTGTACAAAACGGACAATCTCTTTGAAAGTATCAGGATTTCATCTGGAAACTCGTCTATTACAAAGGGATTTCATTTTTTAAAACTTATTTGAACTCCTGACTTTTTGTGTGTTCAAAATGCACCATTCAAAGCCACATCATCATTTTTCAATCCTTTCTGACTTCATTTGTTATTTTTCATGCATTTACTAATTATTTTGAGATATAAGACCCTAAAATTGAAAATCATTTCAAATGAACTCTGAAAAGGTTGAAAGTTGGCATGATATCATCATTTCATCCACATAGCTTGTGCAGGAAAGTTGAGAGGGTTACGGCAAAAACTGGATGCACTTCGTGTACAAAACGGACAATCTCTTTCAAAGTATCAGGATTTCATCTGGAAACTCGTCTATACAAAGGGATTTCATTTTTTAAAACTTATTTGAACTCCTGACTTTTTGTGTGTTCAAAATGCACCATTCAAAGCCACATCATCATTTTTCAATCCTTTCTGACTTCAGTTGTTATTTTTCATGCATTTACTAATTATTTTGAGCTATAAGACCCTAAAATTGAAAAGCATTTCAAATAAACTCTGAAATGGTTGAAAGTTGGCATGATATCATCATTTCATCCACATAGCATTTGCAAAAAAGTTGAGAGGGTTACGGAAAAACTGGATGCACTTCGTGTACAAAACGGACAATCTCTTTCGAAGTATCAGGATTTCATCCGGAAGCTCGTCTGTTACAAAGGGATTTCATTTTTTAAAACTTATTTAATCCTGACTTTTTGTGTGTTCAAAATGCACCATTCAAAGCCACATCATCATTTTTCAATCCTTTCTGACTTCAGTTGTTATTTTTCATGCATTTACTAATTATTTTGAGCTATAAGACCCTAAAATTGAAAAGCATTTCAAATGAACTCTGAAAAGGTTGAAAGTTGGCATGATATCATCATTTCATCCACATAGCATGTGCAACAAAGTTGAGAGGGTTACGGCAAAAACTGGATGCACTTCGTGTACAAAACGGACAATCTCTTTCAAAGTATCAGGATTTCATCCGGAAGCTCGTCTGTTACAAAGGGATTTCATTTTTTTAAAACTTATTTGAACTCCTGACTTTTTGTGTGTTCAAAATGCACCATTCAAAGCCACATCATCATTTTTCAATCCTTTCTGACTTCAGTTGTTATTTTTCATGCATTTACTAATTATTTTGAGCTATAAGACCCTAAAATTGAAAAGCATTTCAAATGAACTCTGAAAAGGTTGAAAGTTGGCATGATATCATCATTTCATCCACATAGCATGTGCAACAAAGTTGAGAGGGTTACGGCAAAAACTGGATGCACTTCGTGTACAAAACGGACAATCTCTTTCAAAGTATCAGGATTTCATCCGGAAACTCGTCTGTTACAAAGGGATTTCATTTTTTTTAAACTTATTTCAACTCCTTACTTTTTGTGTGTTCAAAATGCACCATTCAAAGTCACATCATCATTTTTCGATCCTTTCTGACTTCATTTGTTATTTTTCATGCATTTACTAATTATTTTGAGCTATAAGACCCTAAAATTGAAAAGCATTTCAAATGAACTCTGAAAAGGTTGAAAGTTGGCATGATATCAACATTTCATCCACATATCATGTGCAAGAAAGTTGAGAGGGTTACGGCAAAAACTGGATTCACTTCGTGTACAAAACGGACAATCTCTTTAAAAGTATCAGGATTTCATCTGGAAACTCGTCTATTACAAAAGGGATTTCATTTTTTAAAACTTATTTGAACTCCTGACTTTTTGTGTGTTCAAAATGCACCATTCAAAGCCACATCATCATTTTTCAATTCTTTCCGACTTCATTTGTTATTTTTCATGCATTTACTAATTATTTTGAGCTATAAGACCCTAAAATTGGAAATCATTTCAAATGAACACTGAAAAGGTTGAAAGTTGGCATGATATCATCATTTCATCCACAAAGCATGTGCAAGAAAGTTGAGAGGGTTACGGCAAAAACTGGATGCACTTCGTGTACAAAACGGACAATCTCTTTCAAAGTATCAGGATTTTATCCGGAAACTCGTCTATTACAAAGGGATTTCATTTTTTAAAACTTATTTGAACTCCTGACTTTTTGGGTGTTCAAAATGCACCATTTAAATCCACATCATCATTTTTCAATCCTTTCTGACTTCATTTGTTATTTTTCATGCATTTACTAATTATTTCGAGCTATAAGACCCTAAAATTGAAAATCATTTCAAATGAACTCTGAAAAGGTTGAAAGTTGGAATGATATCATCATTTCATCCACATATCATGTGCAAGAAAGTTGAGAGGGTTACGGCCAAAACTGGATGCACTTCGTGTACAAAACGGACAATCTCTTTGAAAGTATCAGGATTTCATCTGGAAACTCGTCTATTACAAAGGGATTTCATTTTTTAAAACTTATTTGAACTCCTGACTTTTTGTGTGTTCAAAATGCACCATTCAAAGCCACATCATCATTTTTCAAACCTTTCTGACTTCATTTGTTATTTTTCATGCATTTACTAATTATTTTGAGATATAAGACCCTAAAATTGAAAATCATTTCAAATGAACTCTGAAAAGGTTGAAAGTTGGCATGATATCATCATTTCATCCACATATCATGTGCAAGAAAGTTGAGAGGGTTACGGCAAAAACTGGATGCACTTCGTGTACAAAACGGACAATCTCTTTCAAAGTATCAGGATTTCATCCGGAAACTCGTCTATTACAAAGGGATTTTATTTTTTAAAACTTATTTGAACTCCTGACTTTTTGGGTGTTCAAAATGCACCATTCAAAGCCACATCATCATTTTTCAATCCTTTCTGACTTCATTTGTTATTTTTCATGCATTTACTAATTATTTTGAGCTATAAGACCCTAAAATTGAAAAGCATTTCAAATGAACTCTGAAAAGGTTGAAAGTTGGCATGATATCATCATTTCATCCACATAGCATGTGCAACAAAGTTGAGAGGGTTACGGAAAAACTAGATGCACTTCGTGTACAAAACGGACAATCTCTTTCAAAGTATCAGGATTTCATCCGGAAGCTCGTCTGTTACAAAGGGATTTTATTTTTTAAAACTTATTTAATCCTGACTTTTTGTGTGTTCAAAATGCACCATTCAAAGCCACATCATCATATTTCAATCATTTCTGACTTCATTTGTTATTTTTCATGCATTTACTAATTATTTTGAGCTATAAGACCCTAAAATTGAAAATCATTTCAAATGAACTCTGAAAAGGTTGAAAGTTGGCATGATATCATCATTTCATCCACATAGCATGTGCAACAAAGTTGAGAGGGTTACGGCAAAAACTGGATGCACTTCGTGTACAAAACGGACAATCTCTTTCAAAGTATCAGGATTTCATCCGGAACCTCGTCTGTTACAAAGGGATTTCATTTTTTTAAACTTATTTGAACTCCTTACTTTTTGTGTGTTCAAAATGCCCATTCAAAGCCACATAATCATTTTTCAATTCTTTCTGACTTCATTTCTTATTTTTCATGCATTTACTAATTATTTTGAGCTATAAGACCCTAAAATTGAAAATCATTTCAAATGAACTCTGAAAAGGTTGAAAGTTGGCATGATATCATCATTTCATCCACATAGCATGTGCAAGAAAGTTGAGAGGGTTACGGCAAAAAATGGATACACTTCGTGTACAAAACGGACAATCTCTTTCAAAGTATCAGGATTTCATCCGGAAGCTCGTCTGTTACAAAGGGATTTCATTTTTTAAAACTTATTTGAAATCCTGACTTTTTGTGTGTTCAAAATGCACCATTCGAAGCCACATCATCATTTTTCAATCCTTTCTGACTTCAGTTGTTATTTTTCATGCATTTACTAATTATTTTGAGCTATAAGACCCTAAAATTGAAAAGCATTTCAAATGAACTCTGAAAAAGTTGAAAGTTGGCATGATATCATCATTTCATCCACATAGCATGTGCAGCAAAGTTGAGAGGGTTACGGCAAAAACTGGATGCACTTCGTGTACAAAACGGACAATCTCTTTCAAAGTATCACGATTTCATCCGGAACCTCGTCTGTTACAAAGGGATTTTATTTTTTAAAACTTATTTCAACTCCTGACTTTTTGTGTGTTCAAAATGCACCATTCGAAGCCACATCATCATTTTTCAATCCTTTCTGACTTCAGTTGTTATTTTTCATGCATTTACTAATTATTTTGAGCTATAAGACCCTAAAATTGAAAAGCATTTCAAATGAACTCTGAAAAGGTTGAAAGTTGGCATGATATCATCATTTCATCCACATAGCATGTGCAGCAAAGTTGAGAGGGTTACGGCAAAAACTGGATGCACTTCGTGTACAAAACGGACAATCTCTTTCAAAGTATCACGATTTCATCCGGAACCTCGTCTGTTACAAAGGGATTTCATTTTTTAAAACTTATTTGAACTCCTGACTTTTTGTGTGTTCAAAATGCACCATTCAAAGCCACGTCATCAGTTTTCAATTCTTTCCGACTTCATTTGTTATTTTTCATGCATTTACTAATTATTTTGAGCTATAAGACCCTATAATTGAAAAGCATTTCAAATAAACTCTGAAATGGTTGAAAGTTGGCATGATATCATCATTTCATCCACATAGCATGTGCAAAAAAGATGAGAGGGTTACGGCAAAAACTGGATGCACTTCGTGTACAAAACGGACAATCTCTTTCGAAGTATCAGGATTTCATCCGGAAGCTCGTCTGTTACAAAGGGATTACATTTTTTAAAACTTATTTGAACTCCTGACTTTTTGTATGGTCAAAATGCACCATTCGAAGCCACATCATCATTTTTCAATCCTTTCTGACTTCATTTGTTATTTTTCATGCATTTACTAATTATTTTGAGCTATAAGACCCTAGAATTGAAAAGCATTTCAAATGAACTCTGAAAAGGTTGAAAGTTGGCATGATATCATCATTTCATCCACATAGCATGTGCAGGAAAGTTGAGAGGGTTACGGCAAAAACTGGATGCACTTCGTGTACAAAACGGACAATCTCTTTCAAAGTATCAGGATTTCATCCGGAAACTCGTCTGTTACAAAGGGATTTCATTTTTTAAAACTTATTTGAACTATTGACTTTTTTTGTCTTCAAAATGCACCATTCAAAGCCACATCATCATTTTTCAATCTTTTCTGACTTCATTTGTTATTTTTCATGCATTTACTAATTATTTTGAGCTATAAGACCCTAAAATTGAAAATCATTTCAAATGAACTCTGAAAAGGTTGAAAATTGGCATGATATCATCATTTCATCCACATATCATGTGCAAGGAAGTTGAGAGGGTTACGGCAAAAACTGGATGCACTTCGTGTACAAAACGGACAATCTCTTTCAAAGTATCAGGATTTCATCCGGAAACTCGTCTGTTACAAAGGGATTTCATTTTTTAAAACTTATTTGAACTCCTGACTTTTTGTGTGTTCAAAATGCACCATTCAAAGCCACATCATCATTTTTCAATCCTTTCTGACTTCATTTGTTATTTTTCATGCATTTACTAATTATTTTGAGCTATAAGACCCTAAAATTGAAAAGCATTTCAAATGAACTCTGAAAAGGTTGAACGTTGGCATGATATCATCATTTCATCCACATAGCATGTGCAAGAAAGTTGAGAGGGTTACGGCAAAAACTGGATGCACTTCGTGTACAAAACGGACAATATCTTTCAAAGTATCAGGATTTCATCCGGAAGCTTGTCTGTTACAAAGGGATTTCATTTTTTTAAACTTATTTGAACTCCTTACTTTTTGTGTGTTCAAAATGCACCATTCAAAGCCACATCATCATTTTTCAATCCTTTCTGACTTCATTTGTTATTTTTCATGCATTTACTAATTATTTTGAGCTATAAGACCCTAAAATTGAAAATCATTTCAAATGAACTCTGAAAAGGTTGAAAGTTGGCATGATATCATCATTTCATCCACATAGCATGTGGAAGAAAGTTGAGAGGGTTACGGCAAAAAATGGATGCACTTCGTGTACAAAACGGACAATCTCTTTCAAAGTATCAGGATTTCATCCGGAAGCTCGTCTGTTACAAAGGGATTTCATTTTTTAAAACTTATTTGAACTCCTGACTTTTTGTGTGTTCAAAATGCACCATTCAAAGCCACATCATCATTTTTCGATCCTTTCTGACTTCATTTGTTATTTTTCATGCATTTACTAATTATTTTGAGCTATAAGACCCTAAAATTGAAAAGCATTTCAAATGAACTCTGAAAAGGTTGAAAGTTGGCATGATATCATCATTTCATCCACATAGCATGTGCAAGAAAATTGAGAGGGTTACGGCAAAAACTGGATGCACTTGTACAAAACGGACAATCTCTTTCAAAGTATCAGGATTTCATCCGGAAGCTCGTCTGTTACAAAGGGATTTTATTTTTTAAAACTTATTTGAACTCCTGACTTTTTGTGTGTTCAAAATGCACCATTCAAAGCCACATCATCATTTTTCAATCCTTTCTGACTTTATTTGTTATTTTTCATGCATTTACTAATTATTTTGAGCTATAAGACCCTAAAATTGAAAATCATTTCAAATGAACTCTGAAAAGGTTGAAAGTTGGCATGATATCATCATTTCATCCACATAGCATGTGCAGGAAAGTTGAGAGAGTTACGGCAAAAACTGGATGCACTTCGTGTACAAAACGGACAATCTCTTTCAAAGTATCAGGATTTCATCGGGAACCTTGTCTGTTACAAAGGGATTTCATTTTTTAAAACTTATTTGAACTCCTGACTTTTTGTGTGTTCAAAATGCACCATTCAAAGCCACATAATCATTTTTCAATTCTTTCTGACTTCATTTCTTATTTTTCATGCATTTACTAATTATTTTGAGCTATAAGACCCTAAAATTGGAAATCATTTCAATGAACTCTGAAAAGGTTGAAAGTTGGCATGATATCATCATTTCATCCACATAGCTTGTGCAGGAAAGTTGAGAGGGTTACGGCAAAAACTGGATGCACTTCGTGTACAAAACGGACAATCTCTTTCAAAGTATCAGGATTTCATCCGGAAACTCGTCTGTTACAAAGGGATTTCATTTTTTAAAACTTATTTGAACTCCTGACTTTTTGGGTCTTCAAAATGCACCATTCAAAGCCACATCATCATTTTTCAATCCTTTCTGACTTCATTTGTTATTTTTCATGCATTTACTAATTATTTTGAGCTATAAGACCCTAAAATTGAAAATCATTTCAAATGAACTCTGAAAAGGTTGAAAGTTGGCATGATATCATCATTTCATCCACATAGCATGTGCAGGAAAGTTGAGAGGGTTACGGCAAAAACTGGATGCACTTCGTGTACAAAACGGACAATCTCTTTCAAAGTATCAGGATTTCATCCGGAAACTCGTCTGTTACAAAGGGATTTCATTTTTTAAAACTTATTTGAACTATTGACTTTTTTTGTCTTCAAAATGCACCATTCAAAGCCACATCATCATTTTTCAATCTTTTCTGACTTCATTTGTTATTTTTCATGCATTTACTAATTATTTTGAGCTATAAGACCCTAAAATTGAAAATCATTTCAAATGAACTCTGAAAAGGTTGAAAGTTGGCATGATATCATCATTTCATCCACATATCATGTGCAAGGAAGTTGAGAGGGTTACGGCAAAAACTGGATGCACTTCGTGTACAAAACGGACAATCTCTTTCAAAGTATCAGGATTTCATCCGGAAACTCGTCTGTTACAAAGGGATTTCATTTTTTAAAACTTATTTGAACTCCTGACTTTTTGTGTGTTCAAAATGCACCATTCAAAGCCACATCATCATTTTTCAATCCTTTCTGACTTCATTTGTTATTTTTCATGCATTTACTAATTATTTTGAGCTATAAGACCCTAAAATTGAAAAGCATTTCAAATGAACTCTGAAAAGGTTGAACGTTGGCATGATATCATCATTTCATCCACATAGCATGTGCAAGAAAGTTGAGAGGGTTACGGCAAAAACTGGATGCACTTCGTGTACAAAACGGACAATATCTTTCAAAGTATCAGGATTTCATCCGGAAGCTTGTCTGTTACAAAGGGATTTCATTTTTTTAAACTTATTTGAACTCCTTACTTTTTGTGTGTTCAAAATGCACCATTCAAAGCCACATCATCATTTTTCAATCCTTTCTGACTTCATTTGTTATTTTTCATGCATTTACTAATTATTTTGAGCTATAAGACCCTAAAATTGAAAACCATTTCAAATGAACTCTGAAAAGGTTGAAAGTTGGCATGATATCATCATTTCATCCACATAGCATGTGGAAGAAAGTTGAGAGGGTTACGGCAAAAAATGGATGCACTTCGTGTACAAAACGGACAATCTCTTTCAAAGTATCAGGATTTCATCCGGAAGCTCGTCTGTTACAAAGGGATTTCATTTTTTAAAACTTATTTGAACTCCTGACTTTTTGTGTGTTCAAAATGCACCATTCAAAGCCACATCATCATTTTTCGATCCTTTCTGACTTCATTTGTTATTTTTCATGCATTTACTAATTATTTTGAGCTATAAGACCCTAAAATTGAAAAGCATTTCAAATGAACTCTGAAAAGGTTGAAAGTTGGCATGATATCATCATTTCATCCACATAGCATGTGCAAGAAAATTGAGAGGGTTACGGCAAAAACTGGATGCACTTGTACAAAACGGACAATCTCTTTCAAAGTATCAGGATTTCATCCGGAAGCTCGTCTGTTACAAAGGGATTTTATTTTTTAAAACTTATTTGAACTCCTGACTTTTTGTGTGTTCAAAATGCACCATTCAAAGCCACATCATCATTTTTCAATCCTTTCTGACTTTATTTGTTATTTTTCATGCATTTACTAATTATTTTGAGCTATAAGACCCTAAAATTGAAAATCATTTCAAATGAACTCTGAAAAGGTTGAAAGTTGGCATGATATCATCATTTCATCCACATAGCATGTGCAGGAAAGTTGAGAGAGTTACGGCAAAAACTGGATGCATTTCGTGTACAAAACGGACAATCTCTTTCAAAGTATCAGGATTTCATCCGGAACCTTGTCTGTTACAAAGGGATTTCATTTTTTAAAACTTATTTGAACTCCTGACTTTTTGTGTGTTCAAAATGCACCATTCAAAGCCACATAATCATTTTTCAATTCTTTCTGACTTCATTTCTTATTTTTCATGCATTTACTAATTATTTTGAGCTATAAGACCCTAAAATTGGAAATCATTTCAATGAACTCTGAAAAGGTTGAAAGTTGGCATGATATCATCATTTCATCCACATAGCTTGTGCAGGAAAGTTGAGAGGGTTACGGCAAAAACTGGATGCACTTCGTGTACAAAACGGACAATCTCTTTCAAAGTATCAAGATTTCATCCGGAAACTCGTCTGTTACAAAGGGATTTCATTTTTTAAAACTTATTTGAACTCCTGACTTTTTGGGTCTTCAAAATGCACCATTCAAAGCCACATCATCATTTTTCAATCCTTTCTGACTTCATTTGTTATTTTTCATGCATTTACTAATTATTTTGAGCTATAAGACCCTAAAATTGAAAAGCATTTCAAATAAACTCTGAAATGGTTGAAAGTTGGCATGATATCATCATTTCATCCACATAGCATGTGCAAAAAAGTTGAGAGGGTTACGGCAAAAACTGGATGCACTTCGTGTACAAAACGGACAATCTCTTTCGAAGTATCAGGATTTCATCCGGAAGCTCGTCTGTTACAAAGGGATTACATTTTTTAAAACTTATTTAATTCCTGACTTTTTGTGTGTTCAAAATGCACCATTCAAAGCCACATCATCATTTTTCAATCCTTTCTGAGTTCATTTGTTATTTTTCATGCATTTACTAATTATTTTGAGCTATAAGAACCTAAAATTGAAAAGTATTTCAAATGAACTCTGAAAAGGTTGAAAGTTGGCATGATATCATCATTTCATCCACATAGCATGTGCAAGAAAGTTGAGAGGGTTACGGCAAAAACTGGATGCACTTCGTGTACAAAACGGACAATCTCTTTGAAAGTATCAGGATTTCATCCGGAAACTCGTCTGTTACAAAGGGATTTCATTTTTTAAAACTTATTTGAACTCCTGAGTTTTTGTGTGTTCAAAATGCACCATTCAAAGCCACATCATCATTTTTCAATTCTTTCCGACTTCATTTGTTATTTTTCATGCGTTTGCTAATTATTTTGATCTATAAGACCCTAAAATTGAAAAGCATTTCAAATGAACTCTGAAAAGGTTGAAAGTTGGCATGATATCATCATTTCATCCACATAGCATGTGCAAGAAAGTTGAGAGGGTTACGGCAAAAACTGGATGCACTTCGTGTACAAAACGGACAATCTCTTTGAAAGTATCAGGATTTCATCCGGAAACTCGTCTGTTACAAAGGGATTTCATTTTTTAAAACTTATTTGAACTCCTGACTTTTTGTGTGTTCAAAATGCACCATTCAAAGCCACATAATCATTTTTCAATTCTTTCTGACTTCATTTCTTATTTTTCATGCATTTACTAATTATTTTGAGCTATAAGACCCTAAAATTGGAAATCATTTCAATGAACTCTGAAAAGGTTGAAAGTTGGCATGATATCATCATTTCATCCACATAGCTTGTGCAGGAAAGTTGAGAGGGTTACGGCAAAAACTGGATGCACTTCGTGTACAAAACGGACAATCTCTTTCAAAGTATCAGGATTTCATCCGGAAACTCGTCTGTTACAAAGGGATTTCATTTTTTAAAACTTATTTGAACTCCTGACTTTTTGGGTCTTCAAAATGCACCATTCAAAGCCACATCATCATTTTTCAATCCTTTCTGACTTCATTTGTTATTTTTCATGCATTTACTAATTATTTTGAGCTATAAGACCCTAAAATTGAAAAGCATTTCAAATAAACTCTGAAATGGTTGAAAGTTGGCATGATATCATCATTTCATCCACATAGCATGCGCAGGAAAGTTGAGAGAGTTACGGCAAAAACTGGATGCACTTCGTGTACAAAACGGACAATCTCTTTCAAAGTATCAGGATTTCATCCGGAACCTTGTTTGTTACAAAGGGATTTCATTTTTTAAAACTTATTTGAACTCCTGACTTTTTGTGTGTTCAAAATGCACCATTCAAAGCCACATAATCATTTTTCAATTCTTTCTGACTTCATTTGTTATTTTTCATGCATTTACTAATTATTTTGAGCTATAAGACCCTAAAATTGGAAATCATTTCATTGAACTCTGAAAAGGTTGAAAGTTGGCATGATATCATCATTTCATCCACATAGCTTGTGCAGGAAAGTTGAGAGGGTTACGGCAAAAACTGGATGCACTTCGTGTACAAAACGGACAATCTCTTTCAAAGTATCAGGATTTCATCCGGAAGCTCGTCTGTTGCAAAGAGATTTCATTTTTTAAAACTTATTTGAACTCCTTTTTGTGTGTTCAAAATGCACCATTCGAAGCCACATCATCATTTTTCAATCCTTTCTGACTTCATTTGTTATTTTTCATGCATTTACTAATTATTTTGAGCTATAAGACCCTAAAATTGAAAAGCATTTGAAATGAACTCTGAAAAGGTTGAAAGTTGGCATGATATCATCATTTCATCCACATAGCATGTGCAGGAAAGTTGAGAGGGTTACGGCAAAAACTGGATGCACTTGGTGTACAAAACGGACAATCTCTTTCAAAGTATCAGGATTTCATCCGGAAACTCGTCTGTTACAAAGGGATTTCATTTTTTAAAACTTATTGGAACTCCTGACTTTTTGGGTCTTCAAAATGCACCATTCAAAGCCACATCATCATTTTTCAATCCTTTCTGACTTCATTTGTTATTTTTCATGCATTTACTAATTATTTTGAGCTATAAGACCCTAAAATTGAAAATCATTTCAAATAAACTCTGAAATGGTTGAAAGTTGGCATGATATCATCATTTCATCCACATAGCATGTGCAAAAAAGTTGAGAGGGATACGGCAAAAACTGGATGCACTTCGTGTACAAAACGGACAATCTCTTTCCAAGTATCAGGATTTCATCCGGAAGCTCGTCTGTTACAAAGAGATTTCATTTTTTAAAACTTATTTGAACTCCTGACTTTTTGTATGTTCAAAATGCACCATTCGAAGCCACATCATCATTTTTCAATCCTTTCTGACTTCATTTGTTATTTTTCATGCATTTACTAATTATTTTGAGCTATAAGACCCTAGAATTGAAAAGCATTTCAAATGAACTCTGAAAAGGTTGAAAGTTGGCATGATATCATCATTTCATCCACATAGCATGTGCAGGAAAGTTGAGAGGGTTACGGCAAAAACTGGATGCACTTTGTGTACAAAACGGACAATCTCTTTCAAAGTATCAGGATTTCATCCGGAAACTCGTCTGTTACAAAGAGATTTCATTTTTTTAAACTTATTTGAACTCCTGACTTTTTGGGTCTTCAAAATGCACCATTCAAAGCCACATATCATTTTTCAATCCTTTCTGACTTCATTTGTTATTTTTCATGCATTTACTAATTATTTTGAGCTATAAGACCCTAAAATTGAAAAGCATTTCAAATGAACTCTGAAAAGGTTGAAAGTTGGCATGATATCATCATTTCATCCACATAGCATGTGCAGGAAAGTTGAGAGGGCTACGGCAAAAACTGGATGCACTTCGTGTACAAAACGGACAATCTCTTTCAAAGTATCAGGATTTCATCCGGAACCTCGTCTGTTACAAAGGGATTTCATTTTTTAAAACTTATTTGAACTCCTGACTTTTTGTGTGTTCAAAATGCACCATTCAAAGCCACATCATCATTTTTCGATCCTTTCTGACTTCATTTGTTATTTTTCATGCATTTACTAATTATTTTGAGCTATAAGACCCTAAAATTGAAAAGCATTTCAAATGAACTCTGAAAAGGTTGAAAGTTGGCATGATATCATCATTTCATCCACATAGCATGTGCAAGAAAATTGAGAGGGTTACGGCAAAAACTGGATGCACTTGTACAAAACGGACAATCTCTTTCAAAGTATCAGGATTTCATCCGGAAGCTCGTCTGTTACAAAGGGATTTTATTTTTTAAAACTTATTTGAACTCCTGACTTTTTGTGTGTTCAAAATGCACCATTCAAAGCCACATCATCATTTTTCAATCCTTTCTGACTTTATTTGTTATGTTTCATGCATTTACTAATTATTTTGAGCTATAAGACCCTAAAATTGAAAAGCATTTCAAATGAACTCTGAAAAGGTTGAAAGTTGGCATGATATCATCATTTCATCCACATAGCATGTGCAAGAAAGTTGAGAGGGTTACGGCAAAAACTGGATGCACTTCGTGTACAAAACGGACAATCTCTTTGAAAGTATCAGGATTTCATCCGGAAACTCGTCTGTTACAAAGGGATTTCATTTTTTAAAACTTATTTGAACTCCTGAGTTTTTGTGTGTTCAAAATGCACCATTCAAAGCCACATCATCATTTTTCAATTCTTTCCGACTTCATTTGTTATTTTTCATGCGTTTACTAATTATTTTGATCTATAAGACCCTAAAATTGAAAAGCATTTCAAATGAACTCTGAAAAGGTTGAAAGTTGGCATGATATCATCATTTCATCCACATAGCATGTGCAAGAAAGTTGAGAGGGTTACGGCAAAAACTGGATGCACTTCGTGTACAAAACGGACAATCTCTTTGAAAGTATCAGGATTTCATCCGGAAACTCGTCTGTTACAAAGGGATTTCATTTTTTAAAACTTATTTGAACTCCTGACTTTTTGTGTGTTCAAAATGCACCATTCAAAGCCACATAATCATTTTTCAATTCTTTCTGACTTCATTTCTTATTTTTCATGCATTTACTAATTATTTTGAGCTATAAGACCCTAAAATTGGAAATCATTTCAATGAACTCTGAAAAGGTTGAAAGTTGGCATGATATCATCATTTCATCCACATAGCTTGTGCAGGAAAGTTGAGAGGGTTACGGCAAAAACTGGATGCACTTCGTGTACAAAACGGACAATCTCTTTCAAAGTATCAGGATTTCATCCGGAAACTCGTCTGTTACAAAGGGATTTCATTTTTTAAAACTTATTTGAACTCCTGACTTTTTGGGTCTTCAAAATGCACCATTCAAAGCCACATCATCATTTTTCAATCCTTTCTGACTTCATTTGTTATTTTTCATGCATTTACTAATTATTTTGAGCTATAAGACCCTAAAATTGAAAAGCATTTCAAATAAACTCTGAAATGGTTGAAAGATGGCATGATATCATCATTTCATCCACATAGCATGTGCAGGAAAGTTGAGAGAGTTACGGCAAAAACTGGATGCACTTCGTGTACAAAACGGACAATCTCTTTCAAAGTATCAGGATTTCATCCGGAACCTTGTTTGTTACAAAGGGATTTCATTTTTTAAAACTTATTTGAACTCCTGACTTTTTGTGTGTTCAAAATGCACCATTCAAAGCCACATAATCATTTTTCAATTCTTTCTGACTTCATTTGTTATTTTTCATGCATTTACTAATTATTTTGAGCTATAAGACCCTAAAATTGGAAATCATTTCATTGAACTCTGAAAAGGTTGAAAGTTGGCATGATATCATCATTTCATCCACATAGCTTGTGCAGGAAAGTTGAGAGGGTTACGGCAAAAACTGGATGCACTTCGTGTACAAAACGGACAATCTCTTTCAAAGTATCAGGATTTCATCCGGAAGCTCGTCTGTTACAAAGAGATTTCATTTTTTAAAACTTATTTGAACTCCTTTTTGTGTGTTCAAAATGCACCATTCGAAGCCACATCATCATTTTTCAATCCTTTCTGACTTCATTTGTTATTTTTCATGCATTTACTAATTATTTTGAGCTATAAGACCCTAAAATTGAAAAGCATTTGAAATGAACTCTGAAAAGGTTGAAAGTTGGCATGATATCATCATTTCATCCACATAGCATGTGCAGGAAAGTTGAGAGGGTTACGGCAAAAACTGGATGCACTTGGTGTACAAAACGGACAATCTCTTTCAAAGTATCAGGATTTCATCCGGAAACTCGTCTGTTACAAAGGGATTTCATTTTTTAAAACTTATTTGAACTCCTGACTTTTTGGGTCTTCAAAATGCACCATTCAAAGCCACATCATCATTTTTCAATCCTTTCTGACTTCATTTGTTATTTTTCATGCATTTACTAATTATTTTGAGCTATAAGACCCTAAAATTGAAAATCATTTCAAATAAACTCTGAAATGGTTGAAAGTTGGCATGATATCATCATTTCATCCACATAGCATGTGCAAAAAAGTTGAGAGGGATACGGCAAAAACTGGATGCACTTCGTGTACAAAACGGACAATCTCTTTCCAAGTATCAGGATTTCATCCGGAAGCTCGTCTGTTACAAAGAGATTTCATTTTTTAAAACTTATTTGAACTCCTGACTTTTTGTATGTTCAAAATGCACCATTCGAAGCCACATCATCATTTTTCAATCCTTTCTGACTTCATTTGTTATTTTTCATGCATTTACTAATTATTTTGAGCTATAAGACCCTAGAATTGAAAAGCATTTCAAATGAACTCTGAAAAGGTTGAAAGTTGGCATGATATCATCATTTCATCCACATAGCATGTGCAGGAAAGTTGAGAGGGTTACGGCAAAAACTGGATGCACTTTGTGTACAAAACGGACAATCTCTTTCAAAGTATCAGGATTTCATCCGGAAACTCGTCTGTTACAAAGAGATTTCATTTTTTTAAACTTATTTGAACTCCTGACTTTTTGGGTCTTCAAAATGCACCATTCAAAGCCACATATCATTTTTCAATCCTTTCTGACTTCATTTGTTATTTTTCATGCATTTACTAATTATTTTGAGCTATAAGACCCTAAAATTGAAAAGCATTTCAAATGAACTCTGAAAAGGTTGAAAGTTGGCATGATATCATCATTTCATCCACATAGCATGTGCAGGAAAGTTGAGAGGGCTACGGCAAAAACTGGATGCACTTCGTGTACAAAACGGACAATCTCTTTCAAAGTATCAGGATTTCATCCGGAACCTCGTCTGTTACAAAGGGATTTCATTTTTTAAAACTTATTTGAACTCCTGACTTTTTGTGTGTTCAAAATGCACCATTGAAAGCCACATCATCATTTTTCGATCCTTTCTGACTTCATTTGTTATTTTTCATGCATTTACTAATTATTTTGAGCTATAAGACCCTAAAATTGAAAAGCATTTCAAATGAACTCTGAAAAGGTTGAAAGTTGGCATGATATCATCATTTCATCCACATAGCATGTGCAAGAAAATTGAGAGGGTTACGGCAAAAACTGGATGCACTTGTACAAAATGGACAATCTCTTTCAAAGTATCAGGATTTCATCCGGAAGCTCGTCTGTTACAAAGGGATTTTATTTTTTAAAACTTATTTGAACTCCTGACTTTTTGTGTGTTCAAAATGCACCATTCAAAGCCACATCATCATTTTTCAATCCTTTCTGACTTTATTTGTTATTTTTCATGCATTTACTAATTATTTTGAGCTATAAGACCCTAAAATTGAAAATCATTTCAAATGAACTCTGAAAAGGTTGAAAGTTGGCATGATATCATCATTTCATCCACATAGCATGTGCAGGAAAGTTGAGAGAGTTACGGCAAAAACTGGATGCACTTCGTGTACAAAACGGACAATCTCTTTCAAAGTATCAGGATTTCATCCGGAACCTTGTCTGTTACAAAGGGATTTCATTTTTTAAAACTTATTTGAACTCCTGACTTTTTGTGTGTTCAAAATGCACCATTCAAAGCCACATAATCATTTTTCAATTCTTTCTGACTTCATTTCTTATTTTTCATGCATTTACTAATTATTTTGAGCTATAAGACCCTAAAATTGGAAATCATTTCAATGAACTCTGAAAAGGTTGAAAGTTGGCATGATATCATCATTTCATCCACATAGCTTGTGCAGGAAAGTTGAGAGGGTTACGGCAAAAACTGGATGCACTTCGTGTACAAAACGGACAATCTCTTTCAAAGTATCAGGATTTCATCCGGAAACTCGTCTGTTACAAAGGGATTTCATTTTTTAAAACTTATTTGAACTCCTGACTTTTTGGGTCTTCAAAATGCACCATTCAAAGCCACATCATCATTTTTCAATCCTTTCTGACTTCATTTGTTATTTTTCATGCATTTACTAATTATTTTGAGCTATAAGACCCTATAATTGAAAAGCATTTCAAATAAAGTCTGAAATGGTTGAAAGTTGGCATGATATCATCATTTCATCCACATAGCATGTGCAAAAAAGATGAGAGGGTTACGGCAAAAACTGGATGCACTTCGTGTACAAAACGGACAATCTCTTTCGAAGTATCAGGATTTCATCCGGAAGCTCGTCTGTTACAAAGGGATTACATTTTTTAAAACTTATTTGAACTCCTCACTTTTTGTATGTTCAAAATGCACCATTCGAAGCCACATCATCATTTTTCAATCCTTTCTGACTTCATTTGTTATTTTTCATGCATTTACTAATTATTTTGAGCTATAAGACCCTAGAATTGAAAAGCATTTCAAATGAACTCTGAAAAGGTTGAAAGTTGGCATGATATCATCATTTCATCCACATAGCATGTGCAGGAAAGTTGAGAGGGTTACGGCAAAAACTGGATGCACTTTGTGTACAAAACGGACAATCTCTTTCAAAGTATCAGGATTTCATCCGGAAACTCGTCTGTTACAAAGAAATTTCATTTTTTTAAACTTATTTGAACTCCTGACTTTTTGGGTCTTCAAAATGCACCATTCAAAGCCACATATCATTTTTCAATCCTTTCTGACTTCATTTGTTATTTTTCATGCATTTACTAATTATTTTGAGCTATAAGACCCTAAAATTGAAAAGCATTTCAAATGAACTCTGAAAAGGTTGAAAGTTGGCATGATATCATCATTTCATCCACATAGCATGTGCAGGAAAGTTGAGAGGGCTACGGCAAAAACTGGATGCACTTCGTGTACAAAACGGACAATCTCTTTCAAAGTATCAGGATTTCATCCGGAACCTCGTCTGTTACAAAGGGATTTCATTTTTTAAAACTTATTTGAACTCCTGACTTTTTGTGTGTTCAAAATGCACCATTCAAAGCCACATCATCATTTTTCGATCCTTTCTGACTTCATTTGTTATTTTTCATGCATTTACTAATTATTTTGAGCTATAAGACCCTAAAATTGAAAAGCATTTCAAATGAACTCTGAAAAGGTTGAAAGTTGGCATGATATCATCATTTCATCCACATAGCATGTGCAAGAAAATTGAGAGGGTTACGGCAAAAACTGGATGCACTTGTACAAAACGGACAATCTCTTTCAAAGTATCAGGATTTCATCCGGAAGCTCGTCTGTTACAAAGGGATTTTATTTTTTAAAACTTATTTGAACTCCTGACTTTTTGTGTGTTCAAAATGCACCATTCAAAGCCACATCATCATTTTTCAATCCTTTCTGACTTTATTTGTTATTTTTCATGCATTTACTAATTATTTTGAGCTATAAGACCCTAAAATTGAAAATCATTTCAAATGAACTCTGAAAAGGTTGAAAGTTGGCATGATATCATCATTTCATCCACATAGCATGTGCAGGAAAGTTGAGAGAGTTACGGCAAAAACTGGATGCACTTCGTGTACAAAACGGACAATCTCTTTCAAAGTATCAGGATTTCATCCGGAACCTTGTCTGTTACAAAGGGATTTCATTTTTTAAAACTTATTTGAACTCCTGACTTTTTGTGTGTTCAAAATGCACCATTCAAAGCCACATAATCATTTTTCAATTCTTTCTGACTTCATTTCTTATTTTTCATGCATTTACTAATTATTTTGAGCTATAAGACCCTAAAATTGGAAATCATTTCAATGAACTCTGAAAAGGTTGAAAGTTGGCATGATATCATCATTTCATCCACATAGCTTGTGCAGGAAAGTTGAGAGGGTTACGGCAAAAACTGGATGCACTTCGTGTACAAAACGGACAATCTCTTTCAAAGTATCAGGATTTCATCCGGAAACTCGTCTGTTACAAAGGGATTTCATTTTTTAAAACTTATTTGAACTCCTGACTTTTTGGGTCTTCAAAATGCACCATTCAAAGCCACATCATCATTTTTCAATCCTTTCTGACTTCATTTGTTATTTTTCATGCATTTACTAATTATTTTGAGCTATAAGACCCTATAATTGAAAAGCATTTCAAATAAACTCTGAAATGGTTGAAAGTTGGCATGATATCATCATTTCATCCACATAGCATGTGCAAAAAAGATGAGAGGGTTACGGCAAAAACTGGATGCACTTCGTGTACAAAACGGACAATCTCTTTCGAAGTATCAGGATTTCATCCGGAAGCTCGTCTGTTACAAAGGGATTACATTTTTTAAAACTTATTTAATTCCTGACTTTTTGTGTGTTCAAAATGCACCATTCAAAGCCACATCATCATTTTTCAATCCTTTCTGAGTTCATTTGTTATTTTTCATGCATTTACTAATTATTTTGAGCTATAAGACCCTAAAATTGAAAAGTATTTCAAATGAACTCTGAAAAGGTTGAAAGTTGGCATGATATCATCATTTCATCCACATAGCATGTGCAAGAAAGTTGAGAGGGTTACGGCAAAAACTGGATGCACTTCGTGTACAAAACGGACAATCTCTTTGAAAGTATCAGGATTTCATCCGGAAACTCGTCTGTTACAAAGGGATTTCATTTTTTAAAACTTATTTGAACTCCTGAGTTTTTGTGTGTTCAAAATGCACCATTCAAAGCCACATCATCATTTTTCAATTCTTTCCGACTTCATTTGTTATTTTTCATGCGTTTACTAATTATTTTGATCTATAAGACCCTAAAATTGAAAAGCATTTCAAATGAACTCTGAAAAGGTTGAAAGTTGGCATGATATCATCATTTCATCCACATAGCATGTGCAAGAAAGTTGAGAGGGTTACGGCAAAAACTGGATGCACTTCGTGTACAAAACGGACAATCTCTTTGAAAGTATCAGGATTTCATCCGGAAACTCGTCTGTTACAAAGGGATTTCATTTTTTAAAACTTATTTGAACTCCTGACTTTTTGTGTGTTCAAAATGCACCATTCAAAGCCACATAATCATTTTTCAATTCTTTCTGACTTCATTTCTTATTTTTCATGCATTTACTAATTATTTTGAGCTATAAGACCCTAAAATTGGAAATCATTTCAATGAACTCTGAAAAGGTTGAAAGTTGGCATGATATCATCATTTCATCCACATAGCTTGTGCAGGAAAGTTGAGAGGGTTACGGCAAAAACTGGATGCACTTCGTGTACAAAACGGACAATCTCTTTCAAAGTATCAGGATTTCATCCGGAAACTCGTCTGTTACAAAGGGATTTCATTTTTTAAAACTTATTTGAACTCCTGACTTTTTGGGTCTTCAAAATGCACCATTCAAAGCCACATCATCATTTTTCAATCCTTTCTGACTTCATTTGTTATTTTTCATGCATTTACTAATTATTTTGAGCTATAAGACCCTAAAATTGAAAAGCATTTCAAATAAACTCTGAAATGGTTGAAAGTTGGCATGATATCATCATTTCATCCACATAGCATGTGCAGGAAAGTTGAGAGAGTTACGGCAAAAACTGGATGCACTTCGTGTACAAAACGGACAATCTCTTTCAAAGTATCAGGATTTCATCCGGAACCTTGTCTGTTACAAAGGGATTTCATTTTTTAAAACTTATTTGAACTCCTGACTTTTTGTGTGTTCAAAATGCACCATTCAAAGCCACATAATCATTTTTCAATTCTTTCTGACTTCATTTGTTATTTTTCATGCATTTACTAATTATTTTGAGCTATAAGACCCTAAAATTGGAAATCATTTCAATGAACTCTGAAAAGGTTGAAAGTTGGCATGATATCATCATTTCATCCACATAGCTTGTGCAGGAAAGTTGAGAGGGTTACGGCAAAAACTGGATGCACTTCGTGTACAAAACGGACAATCTCTTTCAAAGTATCAGGATTTCATCCGGAAGCTCGTCTGTTACAAAGAGATTTCATTTTTTAAAACTTATTTGAACTCCTTTTTGTGTGTTCAAAATGCACCATTCGAAGCCACATCATCATTTTTCAATCCTTTCTGACTTCATTTGTTATTTTTCATGCATTTACTAATTATTTTGAGCTATAAGACCCTAAAATTGAAAAGCATTTGAAATGAACTCTGAAAAGGTTGAAAGTTGGCATGATATCATCATTTCATCCACATAGCATGTGCAGGAAAGTTGAGAGGGTTACGGCAAAAACTGGATGCACTTGGTGTACAAAACGGACAATCTCTTTCAAAGTATCAGGATTTCATCCGGAAACTCGTCTGTTACAAAGGGATTTCATTTTTTAAAACTTATTTGAACTCCTGACTTTTTGGGTCTTCAAAATGCACCATTCAAAGCCACATCATCATTTTTCAATCCTTTCTGACTTCATTTGTTATTTTTCATGCATTTACTAATTATTTTGAGCTATAAGACCCTAAAATTGAAAATCATTTCAAATAAACTCTGAAATGGTTGAAAGTTGGCATGATATCATCATTTCATCCACATAGCATGTGCAAAAAAGTTGAGAGGGATACGGCAAAAACTGGATGCACTTCGTGTACAAAACGGACAATCTCTTTCCAAGTATCAGGATTTCATCCGGAAGCTCGTCTGTTACAAAGAGATTTCATTTTTTAAAACTTATTTGAACTCCTGACTTTTTGTGTGTTCAAAATGCACCATTCGAAGCCACATCATCATTTTTCAATCCTTTCTGACTTCATTTGTTATTTTTCATGCATTTACTAATTATTTTGAGCTATAAGACCCTAAAATTGAAAAGCATTTCAAATGAACTCTGAAAAGGTTGAAAGTTGGCATGATATCATCATTTCATCCACATAGCATGTGCAGGAAAGTTGAGAGGGTTACGGCAAAAACTGGATGCACTTTGTGTACAAAACGGACAATCTCTTTCAAAGTATCAGGATTTCATCCGGAAACTCGTCTGTTACAAAGAGATTTCATTTTTTAAAACTTATTTGAACTCCTGACTTTTTGGGTCTTCAAAATGCACCATTCAAAGCCACATATCATTTTTCAATCCTTTCTGACTTCATTTGTTATTTTTCATGCATTTACTAATTATTTTGAGCTATAAGACCCTAAAATTGAAAAGCATTTCAAATGAACTCTGAAAAGGTTGAAAGTTGGCATGATATCATCATTTCATCCACATAGCATGTGCAGGAAAGTTGAGAGGGCTACGGCAAAAACTGGATGCACTTCGTGTACAAAACGGACAATCTCTTTCAAAGTATCAGGATTTCATCCGGAACCTCGTCTGTTACAAAGGGATTTCATTTTTTAAAACTTATTTGAACTCCTGACTTTTTGTGTGTTCAAAATGCACCATTCAAAGCCACATCATCATTTTTCAATTCTTTCTGACTTCATTTGTTATTTTTCATGCATTTACTAATTATTTTGACCTATAAGACCCTAAAATTGAAAAGCATTTCAAATAAACTCTGAAATGGTTGAAAGTTGGCATGATATCATCATTTCATCCACATAGCATGTGCAAAAAAGTTGAGAGGGTTACGGCAAAAACTGGATGCACTTCGTGTACGAAACGGACAATCTCTTTCAAAGTATCAGGATTTCATCCGGAAGCTCGTCTGTTACAAAGAGATTTCATTTTTTAAAACTTATTTGAACTCCTGACTTTTTGTGTGTTCAAAATGCACCATTCGAAGCCACATCATCATTTTTCAATCCTTTCTGACTTCATTTGTTATTTTTCATGCATTTACTAATTATTTTGAGCTATAAGACCCTAAAATTGAAAAGCATTTCAAATGAACTCTGAAAAGGTTGAAAGTTGGCATGATATCATCATTTCATCCACATAGCATGTGCAGGAAAGTTGAGAGGGTTACGGCAAAAACTGGATGCACTTTGTGTACAAAACGGACCATCTCTTTCAAAGTATCAGGATTTCATCCGGAAACTCGTCTGTTACAAAGGGATTTCATTTTTTAAAACTTATTTGAACTCCTGACTTTTTGGGTCTTCAAAATGCACCATTCAAAGCCACATCATCATTTTTCAATCCTTTCTGACTTCATTTGTTATTTTTCATGCACTTACTAATTATTTTGAGCTATAAGACCCTAAAATTGAAAGGCATTTCAAATGAACTCTGAAAAGGTTGAAAGTTGGCATGATATCATCATTTCATCCACATAGCATGTGCAGGAAAGTTGAGAGGGTTACGGCAAAAACTGGATGCACTTCGTGTACAAAACGGACAATCTCTTTCAAAGTATGAGGATTTCATCCGGAACCTCGTCTGTTACAAAGGGATTTCATTTTTTAAAACTTATTTGAACTCCTGACGTTTTGTGTGTTCAAAATGCACCATTCAAAGCCACATCATCATTTTTCAATTCTTTCTGACTTTATTTGTTATTTTTCATGCATTTACTAATTATTTTGAGCTATAAGACCCTAAAATTGGAAATCATTTCAAATGAACTCTGAAAAGGTTGAAAGTTGGCATGATATCATCATTTCATCCACATATCATGTGCAAGGAAGTTGAGAGGGTTACGGCAAAAACTGGATGCACTTCGTGTACAAAACGGACAATCTCTTTCAAAGTATCAGGATTTCATCCGGAAACTCGTCTGTTACAAAGGGATTTCATTTTTTAAAACTTATTTGAACTCCTGACTTTTTGTGTGTTCAAAATGCACCATTCAAAGCCACATCATCATTTTTCAATCCTTTCTGACTTCATTTGTTATATTTCATGCATTTTCTATTTATTTTGAGCTATAAGACCCTAAAATTGAAATGCATTTCAAATGAACTCTGAAAAGGTTGAAAGTTGGCATGATATCATCATTTCATCCACATTATATGTGCAAGAAAGTTGAGAGGGTTACTGCAAAAACTGGATGCACTTTGTGTACGAAACGGACAATCTCTTTCAAAGTATCAGGATTTCATCCGGAAACTCGTCTGTTACAAAGGGATTTCATTTTTTAAAACTTATTTTAATTCCTGACTTTTTGTGTGTTCAAAATGCACCATTCGAAGCCACATCATCATTTTTCAATTCTTTCTGACTTCATTTGTTATTTTTCATGCATTTACTAATTATTTTGAGCTATAAGACCCTAAAATTGGAAATCATTTCAAATGAACTCTGAAAAGGTTGAAAGTTGGCATGATATCATCATTTCATCCACATAGCATGTGCAAGAAAGTTGAGAGGGTTACGGCAAAAACTGGATGCAGTTCGTGTACAAAACGGACAATCTCTTTCCAAGTATCAGGATTTCATCCGGAAGCTCGTCTGTTACAAAGGGATTTCATTTTTTTAAAACTTATTTGAACTCCTGACTTTTTGTGTGTTCAAAATGCACCATTCAAAGCCACATCATCATTTTTCAATCCTTTCCGACTTCATTTGTTATTTTTCATGCATTTACTAATTATTTTGAGCTATAAGACCCTAAAATTGAAAAGCATTTCAAATGAACTCTGAAAAGGTTGAAAGTTGGCATGATATCATCATTTCATCCACATAGCATGTGCAAGAAAGTTGAGAGGGTTACGGCAAAAACTGGATGCACTTCGTGTACAAAACAGACAATCTCTTTCATAGTATCAGGATTTCATCCGGAAGCTCGTCTGTTACAAAGGGATTTCATTTTTTAAACCTTATTTAAACTCCTGACTTTTTGTGTGTTCAAAAAGCACCATTCAAAGCCACATCATCATTTTTCGATCCTTTCTGACTTCATTTGTTATTTTTCATGCATTTACTAATTATTTTGAGCTATAAGACCCTAAAATTGAAAAGCATTTCAAATGAACTCTGAAAAGGTTGAAAGTTGGCATGATATCATCATTTCATCCACATAGCATGTGCAAGAAAGTTGAGAGGGTTACGGCAAAAAATGGATGCACTTCGTGTACAAAACGGACAATCTCTTTCAAAGTATCAGGATTTCATCCGGAAGCTCGTCTGTTACAAAGGGATTTCATTTTTTAAAACTTATTTGAACTCCTGACTTTTTGTGTGTTCAAAATGCACCATTCAAAGCCACATCATCATTTTTCGATCCTTTCTGACTTCATTTGTTATTTTTCATGCATTTACTAATTATATTGAGCTATAAGACCCTAAAATTGAAAAGCATTTCAAATGAACTCTGAAAAGGTTGAAAGTTGGCATGATATCATCATTTCACCCACATAGCATGTGCAAGAAAATTGAGAGGGTTACGGCAAAAACTGGATGCACTTCGTGTACAAAACGGACAATCTCTTTCAAAGTATCAGGATTTCATCCGGAACCTCGTCTGTTACAAAGGGATTTCATTTTTTAAAACTTATTTGAACTCCTGACTTTTTGTGTGTTCAAAATGCACCATTCAAAGCCACATCATCATTTTTCAATCCTTTCCGACTTCATTTGTTATTTTTCATGCATTTACTAATTATTTTGAGCTATAAGACCCTAAAATTGAAAATCATTTCAAATGAACTCTGAAAAGGTTGAAAGTTGGCATGATATCATCATTTCATCCACATATCATGTGCAAGGAAGTTGAGAGGGTTACGGCAAAAACTGGATGCACTTCGTGTACCAAACGGACAATCTCTTTCAAAGTATCAGGATTTTATCCGGAAACTCGTCTGTTACAAAGGGATTTCATTTTTTAAAACTTATTTGAACTCCTGACTTTTTGTGTGTTCAAAATGCACCATTCAAAGCCACATCATCATTTTTCAATCCTTTCTGAGTTCATTTGTTATCTTTCATGCATTTACTAATTATTTTGAGCTATAAGACCCTAAAATTGAAAAGCATTTCAAATGAACTCTGAAAAGGTTGAAAGTTGGCATGATATCATCATTTCATCCACATAGCATGTGCAAGAAAGTTGAGAGGGTTACGGCAAAAACTGGATGCACTTCGTGTACAAAACGGACAATCTCTTTGAAAGTATCAGGATTTCATCCGGAAACTCGTCTGTTACAAAGGGATTTCATTTTTTAAAACTTATTTGAACTCCTGAGTTTTTGTGTGTTCAAAATGCACCATTCAAAGCCACATCATCATTTTTCAATTCTTTCTGACTTCATTTGTTATTTTTCATGCATTTACTAATTATTTTGATCTATAAGACCCTAAAATTGAAAAGCATTTCAAATGAACTCTGAAAAGGTTGAAAGTTGGCATGATATCATCATTTCATCCACATAGCATGTGCAGGAAAGTTGAGAGGGTTACGGCAAAAACTGGATGCACTTCGTATACAAAACGGACAATCTCTTTCAAAGTATCAGGATTTCATCCGGAAGCTCGTCTGTTACAAAGGGATTTCATTTTTTTAAAACTTATTTGAACTCTTGACTTTTTGTGTGTTCAAAATGCACCATTCAAAGCCACATCATCATTTTTCGATCCTTTCTGACTTCATTTGTTATGTTTCATGCATTTACTAATTATTTTGAGCTATAAGACCCTAAAATTGAAAAGCATTTCAAATGAACTCTGAAAAGGTTGAAAGTTGGCATGATATCATCATTTCATCCACATAGCATGTGCAAGAAAGTTGAGAGGGTTACGGCAAAAACTGGATGCACTTCGTGTACAAAACAGACAATCTCTTTCAAAGTATCAGGATTTCATCCGGAAGCTCGTCTGTTACAAAGGGATTTCATTTTTTAAAACTTATTTAAACTCATGACTTTTTGTGTGTTCAAAATGCACCATTCAAAGCCACATCATCATTTTTCGATCCTTTCTGACTTCATTTGTTATTTTTCATGCATTTACTAATTATTTTGAGCTATAAGACCCTAAAATTGAAAAGCATTTCAAATGAACTCTGAAAAGGTTGAAAGTTGGCATGATATCATCATTTCATCCACATAGCATGTGCAAGAAAGTTGAGAGGGTTACGGCAAAAACTGGATGCACTTCGTGTACAAAACGGACAATCTCTTTGAAAGTATCAGGATTTCATCCGGAAACTCGTCTGTTACAAAGGGATTTCATTTTTTAAAACTTATTTGAACTCCTGAGTTTTTGTGTGTTCAAAATGCACCATTCAAAGCCACATCATCATTTTTCAATTCTTTCTGACTTCATTTGTTATTTTTCATGCATTTACTAATTATTTTGATCTATAAGACCCTAAAATTGAAAAGCATTTCAAATGAACTCTGAAAAGGTTGAAAGTTGGCATGATATCATCATTTCATCCACATAGCATGTGCAGGAAAGTTGAGAGGGTTACGGCAAAAACTGGATGCACTTCGTATACAAAACGGACAATCTCTTTCAAAGTATCAGGATTTCATCCGGAAGCTCGTCTGTTACAAAGGGATTTCATTTTTTTAAAACTTATTTGAACTCTTGACTTTTTGTGTGTTCAAAATGCACCATTCAAAGCCACATCATCATTTTTCAATCCTTTCTGACTTCATTTGTTATGTTTCATGCATTTACTAATTATTTTGAGCTATAAGACCCTAAAATTGAAAAGCATTTCAAATGAACTCTGAAAAGGTTGAAAGTTGGCATGATATCATCATTTCATCCAGATCGCATGTGCAAGAAAGTTGAGAGGGTTACGGCAAAAACTGGATGCACTTCGTGTACAAAACAGACAATCTCTTTCAAAGTATCAGGATTTCATCCGGAAGCTCATCTGTTACAAAGGGATTTCATTTTTTAAAACTTATTTAAACTCATGACTTTTTGTGTGTTCAAAATGCACCATTCAAAGCCACATCATCATTTTTCGATCCTTTCTGACTTCATTTGTTATTTTTCATGCATTTACTAATTATTTTGAGCTATAAGACCCTAAAATTGAAAAGCATTTCAAATGAACTCTGAAAAGGTTGAAAGTTGGCATGATATCATCATTTCATCCACATAGCATGTGCAAGAAAGTTGAGAGGGTTACGGCAAAAACTGGATGCACTTCGTGTACAAAACGGACAATCTCTTTGAAAGTATCAGGATTTCATCCGGAAACTCGTCTGTTACAAAGGGATTTCATTTTTTAAAACTTATTTGAACTCCTGAGTTTTTGTGTGTTCAAAATGCACCATTCAAAGCCACATCATCATTTTTCAATTCTTTCTGACTTCATTTGTTATTTTTCATGCATTTACTAATTATTTTGATCTATAAGACCCTAAAATTGAAAAGCATTTCAAATGAACTCTGAAAAGGTTGAAAGTTGGCATGATATCATCATTTCATCCACATAGCATGTGCAGGAAAGTTGAGAGGGTTACGGCAAAAACTGGATGCACTTCGTATACAAAACGGACAATCTCTTTCAAAGTATCAGGATTTCATCCGGAAGCTCGTCTGTTACAAAGGGATTTCATTTTTTAAAACTTATTTGAACTCTTGACTTTTTGTGTGTTCAAAATGCACCATTCAAAGCCACATCATCATTTTTCAATCCTTTCTGACTTCATTTGTTATGTTTCATGCATTTACTAATTATTTTGAGCTATAAGACCCTAAAATTGAAAAGCATTTCAAATGAACTCTGAAAAGGTTGAAAGTTGGCATGATATCATCATTTCATCCACATAGCATGTGCAAGAAAGTTGAGAGGGTTACGGCAAAAACTGGATGCACTTCGTGTACAAAACAGACAATCTCTTTCAAAGTATCAGGATTTCATCCGGAAGCTCGTCTGTTACAAAGGGATTTCATTTTTTAAAACTTATTTAAACTCATGACTTTTTGTGTGTTCAAAATGCACCATTCAAAGCCACATCATCATTTTTCGATCCTTTCTGACTTCATTTGTTATTTTTCATGCATTTACTAATTATTTTGAGCTATAAGACCCTAAAATTGAAAAGCATTTCAAATGAACTCTGAAAAGGTTGAAAGTTGGCATGATATCATCATTTCATCCAGATCGCATGTGCAAGAAAGTTGAGAGGGTTACGGCAAAAACTGGATGCACTTCGTGTACAAAACGGACAATCTCTTTCAAAGTATCAGGATTTCATCCGGAAGCTCGTCTGTTACAAAGGGATTTCATTTTTTTAAAACTTATTTGAACTCTTGACTTTTTGTGTGTTCAAAATGCACCATTCAAAACCACATCATCATTTTTCAATCCTTTCTGAGTTCATTTGTTATTTTTCATGCATTTACTAATTATTTTGAGCTATAAGACCCTAAAATTGAAAAGTATTTCAAATGAACTCTGAAAAGGTTGAAAGTTGGCATGATATCATCATTTCATCCACATAGCATGTGCAAGAAAGTTGAGAGGGTTACGGCAAAAACTGGATGCACTTCGTGTACAAAACGGACAATCTCTTTGAAAGTATCAGGATTTCATCCGGAAACTCGTCTGTTACAAAGGGATTTCATTTTTTAAAACTTATTTGAACTCCTGAGTTTTTGTGTGTTCAAAATGCACCATTCAAAGCCACATCATCATTTTTCAATTCTTTCTGACTTCATTTGTTATTTTTCATGCATTTACTAATTATTTTGATCTATAAGACCCTAAAATTGAAAAGCATTTCAAATGAACTCTGAAAAGGTTGAAAGTTGGCATGATATCATCATTTCATCCACATAGCATGTGCAGGAAAGTTGAGAGGGTTACGGCAAAAACTGGATGCACTTCGTATACAAAACGGACAATCTCTTTCAAAGTATCAGGATTTCATCCGGAAGCTCGTCTGTTACAAAGGGATTTCATTTTTTTAAAACTTATTTGAACTCTTGACTTTTTGTGTGTTCAAAATGCACCATTCGAAGCCACATCATCATTTTTCAATCCTTTCTGACTTCATTTGTTATGTTTCATGCATTTACTAATTATTTTGAGCTATAAGACCCTAAAATTGAAAAGCATTTCAAATGAACTCTGAAAAGGTTGAAAGTTGGCATGATATCATCATTTCATCCACATAGCATGTGCAAGAAAGTTGAGAGGGTTACGGCAAAAACTGGATGCACTTCGTGTACAAAACAGACAATCTCTTTGAAAGTATCAGGATTTCATCCGGAAACTCGTCTGTTACAAAGGGATTTCATTTTTTAAAACTTATTTAAACTCATGACTTTTTGTGTGTTCAAAATGCACCATTCAAAGCCACATCATCATTTTTCGATCCTTTCTGACTTCATTTGTTATTTTTCATGCATTTACTAATTATTTTGAGCTATAAGACCCTAAAATTGAAAAGCATTTCAAATGAACTCTGAAAAGGTTGAAAGTTGGCATGATATCATCATTTCATCCAGATCGCATGTGCAAGAAAGTTGAGAGGGTTACGGCAAAAACTGGATGCACTTCGTGTACAAAACGGACAATCTCTTTCAAAGTATCAGGATTTCATCCGGAAACTCGTCTGTTACAAAGGGATTTCATTTTTTAAAACTTATTTGAACTCCTGACTTTTTGTGTGTTCAAAATGCACCATTCAAAGCCACATCATCATTTTTCAATCCTTTCTGACTTCATTTGTTATTTTTCATGCATTTACTAATTATTTTGAGCTATAAGACCTTAAAATTGAAAAGTATTTCAAATGAACTCTGAAAAGGTTGAAAGTTGGCATGATATCATCATTTCATCCACATAGCATGTGCAAGAAAGTTGAGAGGGTTACGGCAAAAACTGGATGCACTTCGTGTACAAAACGGACAATCTCTTTGAAAGTATCAGGATTTCATCCGGAAACTCGTCTGTTACAAAGGGATTTCATTTTTTAAAACTTATTTGAACTCCTGAGTTTTTGTGTGTTCAAAATGCACCATTCAAAGCCACATCATCATTTTTCAATTCTTTCTGACTTCATTTGTTATTTTTCATGCATTTACTAATTATTTTGATCTATAAGACCCTAAAATTGAAAAGCATTTCAAATGAACTCTGAAAAGGTTGAAAGTTGGCATGATATCATCATTTCATCCACATAGCATGTGCAGGAAAGTTGAGAGGGTTATGGCAAAAACTAGATGCACTTCGTATACAAAACGGACAATCTCTTTCAAAGTATCAGGATTTCATCCGGAAGCTCGTCTGTTACAAAGGGATTTCATTTTTTTAAAACTTATTTGAACTCTTGACTTTTTGTGTGTTCAAAATGCACCATTCAAAGCCACATCATCATTTTTCAATCCTTTCTGACTTCATTTGTTATGTTTCATGCATTTACTAATTATTTTGAGCTATAAGACCCTAAAATTGAAAAGCATTTCAAATGAACTCTGAAAAGGTTGAAAGTTGGCATGATATCATCATTTCATCCACATAGCATGTGCAAGAAAGTTGAGAGGGTTACGGCAAAAACTGGATGCACTTCGTGTACAAAACAGACAATCTCTTTCAAAGTATCAGGATTTCATCCGGAAGCTCGTCTGTTACAAAGGGATTTCATTTTTTAAAACTTATTTAAACTCATGACTTTTTGTGTGTTCAAAATGCACCATTCAAAGCCACATCATCATTTTTCGATCCTTTCTGATTTAATTTGTTATTTTTCATGCATTTACTAATTATTTTGAGCTATAAGACCCTAAAATTGAAAAGCATTTCAAATGAACTCTGAAAAGGTTGAAAGTTGGCATGATATCATCATTTCATCCACATCGCATGTGCAAGAAAGTTGAGAGGGTTACGACAAAAACTGGATGCACTTCGTGTACAAAACGGACAATCTCTTTCAAAGTATCAGGATTTCATCCGGAAGCTCGTCTGTTACAAAGGGATTTCATTTTTTAAAACTTATTTGAACTCCTGAGTTTTTGTGTGTTCAAAATGCACCATTCAAAGCCACATCATCATTTTTCAATCCTTTCTGACTTCATTTGTTATTTTTCATGCATTTACTAATTATTTTGAGCTATAAGACCCTAAAATTGGAAAGCATTTCAAATGAACTCTGAAAAGGTTGAAAGTTGGCATGATATCATCATTTCATCCACATAGCATGTGCAGGAAAGTTGAGAGGGTTACGGCAAAAACTGGATGCACTTCGTGTACAAAACGGACAATCTCTTTCAAAGTATCAGGATTTCATCCGGAACCTCGTCTGTTACAAAGGGATTTCATTTTTTAAAACTTATTTGAACTCCTGACTTTTTGTGTGTTCAAAATGCACCATTCAAAGCCACATCATCATTATTCAATTCTTTCTGACTTTATTTGTTATTTTTCATGCATTTACTAATTATTTTGAGCTATAAGACCCTAAAATTGGAAATCATTTCAAATGAACTCTGAAAAGGTTGAAAGTTGGCATGATATCATCATTTCATCCACATAGCATGTGCAAGAAAGTTGAGAGGGTTACGGCAAAAACTGGATGCACTTCATGTACAAAACGGACAATCTCTTTCAAAGTATCAGGATTTCATCCGGAAGCTCGTCTGTTACAAAGAGATTTCATTTTTTAAAACTTATTTGAACTCCTGACTTTTTGTGTGTTCAAAATGCACCATTCGAAGCCACATCATCATTTTTCAATCCTTTCTGACTTTTATTTGTTATTTTTCATGCATTTACTAATTATTTTGAGCTATAAGACCCAAAAATTGAAAAGCATTTCAATGAACTCTGTAAAGGTTGAAAGTTTGCATGATATCATCATTTCATCCACATAGCATGTGCAGGAAAGTTGAGAGGGTTACGGCAAAAACTGGATGCACTTCATGTACAAAACGGACAATCTCTTTCAAAGTATCAGGGTTTCATCCGGAACCTCGTCTTTTACAAAGGGATTTCATTTTTTCAAACTTATTTGAATTCCTGACTTTTTGTGTGTTCATAATGCACCATTCAAAGCCACATCATCATTTCTCAATCCTTTCTGACTTCATTTGTTATTTTTCATGCATTTACTAATTATTTTGAGCTATAAGACCCTAAAATTGAAAATCATTTCAATGAACTCTGAAAAGGTTGAAAGTTGGCATGATATCATCATTTCATCCACATAGCATGTGCAGGAAAGTTGAGAGGGTTACGGCAAAAACTGGATGCACTTCGTGTACAAAACGGACAATCTCTTTCAAATTATCAGGATTTCATCCGGAAACTCGTCTGTTACAAAGGGATTTCATTTTTTTAAAACTTATTTGAACTCCTGACTTTTTGTGTGTTCAAAATGCACCATTCAAAGCCACATCATCATTTTTCAATCCTTTCTGACTTCATTTGTTATTTTTCATGCATTTACTAATTATTTTGAGCTATAACACCCTAAAATTGAAAAGCATTTCAAATGAACTCCGAAAAGGTTGAAAGTTGGCATGATATCATCATTTCATCCACATAGCATGTGCAAGAAAGTTGAGAGGGTTACGGCAAAAACTGGATGCACTTCGTGTACAAAACGGACAATCTCTTTCAAAGTATCAGGATTTCATCCGGAAACTCGTCTGTTACAAAGGGATTTCATTTTTTAAAACTTATTTGAACTCCTGACTTTTTGTGTGTTCAAAATGCACCATTCAAAGCCACATCATCATTTTTCAATCCTTTCTGACTTCATTTGTTATTTTTCATGCATTTACTAATTATTTTGAGCTATAAGACCCTAAAATTGAAAATCATTTCAAATGAACTCTAAAAAGGTTGAAAGTTGGCATGATATCATCATTTCATCCACATAGCATGTGCAAGAAAGTTGAGAGGGTTACGGCAAAAACTGGATGCACTTCGTGTACAAAACGGACAATCTCTTTCAAAGTATTAGGATTTCATCCGGAAACTCGTCTATTACAAAGGGATTTCATTTTTTTAAACTTATTTGAACTCCTGACTTTTTGTGTGTTCAAAATGCACCATTCAAAGCCACATCATCATTTTTCGATCCTTTCTGACTTCATTTGTTATTTTTCATGCATTTACTAATTATATTGAGCTATAAGACCCTAAAATTGAAAAGCATTTCAAATGAACTCTGAAAAGGTTGAAAGTTGGCATGATATCATCATTTCATCCACATAGCATGTGCAAGAAAATTGAGAGGGTTACGGCAAAAACTGGATGCACTTCGTGTACAAAACGGACAATCTCTTTCAAAGTATCAGGATTTCATCCGGAACCTCGTCTGTTACAAAGGGATTTCATTTTTTAAAACTTATTTGAACTCCTGACTTTTTGTGTGTTCAAAATGCACCATTCAAAGCCACATGATCATTTTTCAATTCTTTCTGACTTTATTTGTTATTTTTCATGCATTTACTAATTATTTTGAGCTATAAGACCCTAAAATTGGAAATCATTTCAAATGAACTCTGAAAAGGTTGAAAGTTGGCATGATATCATCATTTCATCCACATATCATGTGCAAGGAAGTTGAGAGGGTTACGGCAAAAACTGGATGCACTTCGTGTACAAAACGGACAATTTCTTTCAAAGTATCAGGATTTCATCCGGAAACTCGTCTGTTACAAAGGGATTTCATTTTTCAAAACTTATTTGAACTCCTGACTTTTTGTGTGTTCAAAATGCACCATTCAAAGCCACATCATCATTTTTCAATTCTTTCTCACTTCGTTTGTTATTTTTCATGCATTTACTAATTATTTTGAGCTATAAGACCCTAAAATTGAAAAGCATTTCAAATGAACTCTGAAATGGTTGAAAGTTGGCATGATATCATCATTTCATCCACATAGCATGTGCAAAAAAGTTGAGAGGGTTACGGCAAAAACTGGATGCACTTCGTGTACAATACGGACAATCTCTTTCGAAGTATCAGGATTTCATCCGGAAGCTCGTCTGTTACAAAGGTATTTCATTTTTTAAAACTTATTTAATTCCTGACTTTTTGTGTGTTCAAAATGCACCATTCAAAGCCACATCATCATTTTTCAATCCTTTCTGACTTCATTTGTTATTTTTCATGCATTTACTAATTATTTTGAGCTATAAGACCCTAAAATTGAAAATCATTTCAAATGAACTCTGAAAAGGTTGAAAGTTGGCATGATATCATCATTTCATCCACATAGCATGTGCAAGAAAGTTGAGAGGGTTACGGCAAAAAATGGATGCACTTCGTGTACAAAACGGACAATCTCTTTCAAAGTATCAGGATTTCATCCGGAAGCTCGTCTGTTACAAAGGGATTTCATTTTTTAAAACTTATTTGAACTCCTGACTTTTTGTGTGTTCAAAATGCACCATTCAAAGCCACATCATCATTTTTCGATCCTTTCTGACTTCATTTGTTATTTTTCATGCATTTACTAATTATATTGAGCTATAAGACCCTAAAATTGAAAAGCATTTCAAATGAACTCTGAAAAGGTTGAAAGTTGGCATGATATCATCATTTCACCCACATAGCATGTGCAAGAAAATTGAGAGGGTTACGGCAAAAACTGGATGCACTTCGTGTACAAAACGGACAATCTCTTTCAAAGTATCAGGATTTCATCCGGAACCTCGTCTGTTACAAAGGGATTTCATTTTTTAAAACTTATTTGAACTCCTGACTTTTTGTGTGTTCAAAATGCACCATTCAAAGCCACATCATCATTTTTCAATCCTTTCCGACTTCATTTGTTATTTTTCATGCATTTACTAATTATTTTGAGCTATAAGACCCTAAAATTGAAAATCATTTCAAATAAACTCTGAAAAGGTTGAAAGTTGGCATGATATCATCATTTCATCCACATATCATGTGCAAGGAAGTTGAGAGGGTTACGGCAAAAACTGGATGCACTTCGTGTACAAAACGGACAATTTCTTTCAAAGTATCAGGATTTCATCCGGAAACTCGTCTGTTACAAAGGGATTTCATTTTTCAAAACTTATTTGAACTCCTGACTTTTTGTGTGTTCAAAATGCACCATTCAAAGCCACATCATCATTTTTCAATTCTTTCTCACTTCGTTTGTTATTTTTCATGCATTTACTAATTATTTTGAGCTATAAGACCCTAAAATTGAAAAGCATTTCAAATGAACTCTGAAATGGTTGAAAGTTGGCATGATATCATCATTTCATCCACATAGCATGTGCAAAAAAGTTGAGAGGGTTACGGCAAAAACTGGATGCACTTCGTGTACAATACGGACAATCTCTTTCGAAGTATCAGGATTTCATCCGGAAGCTCGTCTGTTACAAAGGTATTTCATTTTTTAAAACTTATTTAATTCCTGACTTTTTGTGTGTTCAAAATGCACCATTCAAAGCCACATCATCATTTTTCAATCCTTTCTGACTTCATTTGTTATTTTTCATGCATTTACTAATTATTTTGAGCTATAAGACCCTAAAATTGAAAATCATTTCAAATGAACTCTGAAAAGGTTGAAAGTTGGCATGATATCATCATTTCATCCACATAGCATGTGCAAGAAAGTTGAGAGGGTTACGGCAAAAAATGGATGCACTTCGTGTACAAAACGGACAATCTCTTTCAAAGTATCAGGATTTCATCCGGAAGCTCGTCTGTTACAAAGGGATTTCATTTTTTAAAACTTATTTGAACTCCTGACTTTTTGTGTGTTCAAAATGCACCATTCAAAGCCACATCATCATTTTTCGATCCTTTCTGACTTCATTTGTTATTTTTCATGCATTTACTAATTATATTGAGCTATAAGACCCTAAAATTGAAAAGCATTTCAAATGAACTCTGAAAAGGTTGAAAGTTGGCATGATATCATCATTTCACCCACATAGCATGTGCAAGAAAATTGAGAGGGTTACGGCAAAAACTGGATGCACTTCGTGTACAAAACGGACAATCTCTTTCAAAGTATCAGGATTTCATCCGGAACCTCGTCTGTTACAAAGGGATTTCATTTTTTAAAACTTATTTGAACTCCTGACTTTTTGTGTGTTCAAAATGCACCATTCAAAGCCACATCATCATTTTTCAATCCTTTCCGACTTCATTTGTTATTTTTCATGCATTTACTAATTATTTTGAGCTATAAGACCCTAAAATTGAAAATCATTTCAAATAAACTCTGAAAAGGTTGAAAGTTGGCATGATATCATCATTTCATCCACATATCATGTGCAAGGAAGTTGAGAGGGTTACGGCAAAAACTGGATGCACTTCGTGTACAAAACGGACAATCTCTTTCAAAGTATCAGGATTTCATCCGGAAACTCGTCTGTTACAAAGGGATTTCATTTTTTAAAACTTATTTGAACTCCTGACTTTTTGTGTGTTCAAAATGCACCATTCAAAGCCACATCATCATTTTTCAATCCTTTCTGAGTTCATTTGTTATTTTTCATGCATTTACTAATTATTTTGAGCTATAAGACCCTAAAATTGAAAAGTATTTCAAATGAACTCTGAAAAGGTTGAAAGTTGGCATGATATCATCATTTCATCCACATAGCATGTGCAAGAAAGTTGAGAGGGTTACGGCAAAAACTGGATGCACTTGGTGTACAAAACGGACAATCTCTTTGAAAGTATCAGGATTTCATCCGGAAACTCGTCTGTTACAAAGGGATTTCATTTTTTAAAACTTATTTGAACTCCTGAGTTTTTGTGTGTTCAAAATGCACCATTCAAAGCCACATCATCATTTTTCAATTCTTTCTGACTTCATTTGTTATATTTCATGCATTTACTAATTATTTTGATCTATAAGACCCTAAAATTGAAAAGCATTTCAAATGAACTCTGAAAAGGTTGAAAGTTGGCATGATATCATCATTTCATCCACATAGCATGTGCAGGAAAGTTGAGAGGGTTACGGCAAAAACTGGATGCACTTCGTATACAAAACGGACAATCTCTTTGAAAGTATCAGGATTTCATCCGGAAGCTCGTCTGTTAAAAAGGGATTTCATTTTTTTAAAACTTATTTGAACTCTTGAGTTTTTGTGTGTTCAAAATGCACCATTCAAAGCCACATCATCATTTTTCAATCCTTTCTGACTTCATTTGTTATGTTTCATGCATTTACTAATTATTTTGAGCTATAAGACCCTAAAATTGAAAAGCATTTCAAATGAACTCTGAAAAGGTTGAAAGTTGGCATGATATCATCATTTCATCCACATAGCATGTGCAAGAAAGTTGAGAGGGTTACGGCAAAAACTGGATGCACTTCGTGTACAAAACAGACAATCTCTTTCAAAGTATCAGGATTTCATCCGGAAGCTCGTCTGTTACAAAGGGATTTCATTTTTTAAAACTTATTTAAACTCATGACTTTTTGTGTGTTCAAAATGCACCATTCAAAGCCACATCATCATTTTTCGATCCTTTCTGACTTCATTTGTTATTTTTCATGCATTTACTAATTATTTTGAGCTATAAGACCCTAAAATTGAAAAGCATTTCAAATGAACTCTGAAAAGGTTGAAAGTTGGCATGATATCATCATTTCATCCACATAGCATGTGCAAGAAAGTTGAGAGGGTTACGGCAAAAACTGGATGCACTTCGTGTACAAAACGGACAATCTCTTTGAAAGTATCAGGATTTCATCCGGAAACTCGTCTGTTACAAAGGGATTTCATTTTTTAAAACTTATTTGAACTCCTGACTTTTTGTGTGTTCAAAATGCACCATTCAAAGCCACATCATCATTTTTCAATTCTTTCTGACTTCATTTGTTATTTTTCATGCATTTACTAATTATTTTGATCTATAAGACCCTAAAATTGAAAAGCATTTCAAATGAACTCTGAAAAGGTTGAAAGTTGGCATGATATCAAAATTTCATCCACATAGCATGTGCAGGAAAGTTGAGAGGGTTACGGCAAAAACTGGATGCACTTCGTATACAAAACGGACAATCTCTTTCAAAGTATCAGGATTTCATCCGGAAGCTCGTCTGTTACAAAGGGATTTCATTTTTTTAAAACTTATTTGAACTCTTGACTTTTTGTGTGTTCAAAATGCACCATTCAAAGCCACATCATCATTTTTCAATCCTTTCTGACTTCATTTGTTATGTTTCATGCATTTACTAATTATTTTGAGCTATAAGACCCTAAAATTGAAAAGCATTTCAAATGAACTCTGAAAAGGTTGAAAGTTGGCATGATATCATCATTTCATCCACATAGCATGTGCAAGAAAGTTGAGAGGGTTACGGCAAAAACTGGATGCACTTCGTGTACAAAACAGACAATCTCTTTCAAAGTATCAGGATTTCATTCGGAAGCTCGTCTGTTACAAAGGGATTTCATTTTTTAAAACTTATTTAAACTCATGACTTTTTGTGTGTTCAAAATGCACCATTCAAAGCCACATCATCATTTTTCGATCCTTTCTGACTTCATTTGTTATTTTTCATGCATTTACTAATTATTTTGAGCTATAAGACCCTAAAATTGAAAAGCATTTCAAATGAACTCTGAAAAGGTTGAAAGTTGGCATGATATCATCATTTCATCCAGATCGCATGTGCAAGAAAGTTGAGAGGGTTACGGCAAAAACTGGATGCACTTCGTGTACAAAACGGACAATCTCTTTCAAAGTATCAGGATTTCATCCGGAAGCTCGTCTGTTACAAAGGGATTTCATTTTTAAAACTTATTTGAACTCCTGAGTTTTTCTGTGTTCAAAATGCACCATTCAAAGCCACATCATCATTTTTCAATCCTTTCTGACTTCATTTGTTATTTTTCATGCATTTACTAATTATTTTGAGCTATAAGACCCTAAAACTGAAAAGCATTTCAAATGAACTCTGAAAAGGTTGAAAGTTGGCATGATATCATCATTTCATCCACATAGCATGTGCAGGAAAGTTGAGAGGGTTACGGCAAAAACTGGATGCACTTCGTGTACAAAACGGACAATCTCTTTCAAAGTATCAGGATTTCATCCGGAACCTCGTCTGTTACAAAGGGATTTCATTTTTTAAAACTTATTTGAACTCCTGACTTTTTGTGTGTTCAAAATGCACCATTCAAAGCCACATCATCATTTTTCAATTCTTTCTGACTTTATTTGTTATTTTTCATGCATTTACTAATTATTTTGAGCTATAAGACCCTAAAATTGGAAATCATTTCAAATGAACTCTGAAAAGGTTGAAAGTTGGCATGATATCATCATTTCATCCACATAGCATGTGCAAGAAAGTTGAGAGGGTTACGGCAAAAACTGGATGCACTTCGTGTACAAAACGGACAATCTCTTTCAAAGTATCAGGATTTCATCCGGAAGCTCGTCTGTTACAAAGAGATTTCATTTTTTAAAACTTATTTGAACTCCTGACTTTTTGTGTGTTCAAAATGCACCATTCGAAGCCACATCATCATTTTTCAATCCTTTCTGACTTCATTTGTTATTTTTAATGCATTTACTAATTATTTTGAGCTATAAGACCCTAAAATTGAAAAGCATTTCAAATGAACTCTGAAAAGGTTGAAAGTTGGCATGATATCATCATTTCATCCACATAGCATGTGCAGGAAAGTTGAGAGGGTTACGGCAAAAACTGGATGCACTTCGTGTACAAAACGGACAATCTCTTTCAAAGTATCAGGATTTCATCCGGAAACTCGTCTGTTACAAAGGGATTTCATTTTTTAAAACTTATTTGAACTCCTGACTTTTTGGGTCTTCAAAATGCACCATTCAAAGCCACATCATCATTTTTCAATCCTTTCTGACTTCATTTGTTATTTTTCATGCATTTACTAATTATTTTGAGCTATAAGAACCTAAAATTGAAAATCATTTCAAATGAACTCTGAAAAGGTTGAAAGTTGGCATGATATCATCATTTCATCCACATATCATGTGCAAGGAAGTTGAGAGGGTTACGGCAAAAACTGGATGCACTTCGTGTACAAAACGGACAATCTCTTTCAAAGTATCAGGATTTCATCCGGAAGCTCGTCTGTTACAAAGGGATTTCATTTTTTAAAACTTATTTGAACTCCTGACTTTTTGTGTGTTCAAAATGCACCATTCAAAGCCACATCATCATTTTTCAATCCTTTCTGACTTCATTTGTTATTTTTCATGCATTTACTAATTATTTTGAGCTATAAGACCCTAAAATTGAAAAGTATTTCAAATGAACTCTGAAAAGGTTGAAAGTTGGCATGATATCATCATTTCATCCACATAGCATGTGCAAGAAAGTTGAGAGGGTTACGGCAAAAACTGGATGCACTTCGTGTACAAAACGGACAATCTCTTTGAAAGTATCAGGATTTCATCCGGAAACTCGTCTGTTACAAAGGGATTTCATTTTTTAAAACTTATTTGAACTCCTGAGTTTTTGTGTGTTCAAAATGCACCATTCAAAGCCACATCATCATTTTTCAATTCTTTCTGACTTCATTTGTTATTTTTCATGCATTTACTAATTATTTTGATCTATAAGACCCTAAAATTGAAAAGCATTTCAAATGAACTCTGAAAAGGTTGAAAGTTGGCATGATATCATCATTTCATCCACATAGCATGTGCAGGAAAGTTGAGAGGGTTACGGCAAAAACTGGATGCACTTCGTATACAAAACGGACAATCTCTTTCAAAGTATCAGGATTTCATCCGGAAGCTCGTCTGTTACAAAGGGATTTCATTTTTTTAAAACTTATTTGAACTCTTGACTTTTTGTGTGTTCAAAATGCACCATTCAAAGCCACATCATCATTTTTCAATCCTTTCTGACTTCATTTGTTATGTTTCATGCATTTACTAATTATTTTGAGCTATAAGACCCTAAAATTGAAAAGCATTTCAAATGAACTCTGAAAAGGTTGAAAGTTCGCATGATATCATCATTTCATCCACATAGCATGTGCAAGGAAGTTGAGAGGGTTACGGCAAAAAATGGATGCACTTCGTGTACAAAACGGACAATCTCTTTCAAAGTATCAGGATTTCATCCGGAAACTCGTCTGTTACAAAGGGATTTCATTTTTTAAAACTTATTTGAACTCCTGACTTTTTGTGTGTTCAAAATGCACCATTCAAAGCCACATCATCATTTTTCAATCCTTTCTCACTTCATTTGTTATTTTTCATGCATTTACTAATTATTTTGAGCTATAAGACCCTAAAATTGAAAAGTATTTCAAATGAACTCTGAAAAGGTTGAAAGTTGGCATGATATCATCATTTCATCCACATAGCATGTGCAAGAAAGTTGAGAGGGTTACGGCAAAAACTGGATGCACTTCGTGTACAAAACGGACAATCTCTTTGAAAGTATCAGGATTTCATCCGGAAACTCGTCTGTTACAAAGGGATTTCATTTTTTAAAACTTATTTGAACTCCTGAGTTTTTGTGTGTTCAAAATGCACCATTCAAAGCCACATCATCATTTTTCAATTCTTTCTGACTTCATTTGTTATTTTTCATGCATTTACTAATTATTTTGATCTATAAGACCCTAAAATTGAAAAGCATTTCAAATGAACTCTGAAAAGGTTGAAAGTTGGCATGATATCATCATTTCATCCACATAGCATGTGCAGGAAAGTTGAGAGGGTTACGGCAAAAACTGGATGCACTTCGTATACAAAACGGACAATCTCTTTCAAAGTATCAGGATTTCATCCGGAAGCTCGTCTGTTACAAAGGGATTTCATTTTTTTAAAACTTATTTGAACTCTTGACTTTTTGTGTGTTCAAAATGCACCATTCAAAGCCACATCATCATTTTTCAATCCTTTCTGACTTCATTTGTTATGTTTCATGCATTTACTAATTATTTTGAGCTATAAGACCCTAAAATTGAAAAGCATTTCAAATGAACTCTGAAAAGGTTGAAAGTTGGCATGATATCATCATTTCATCCACATAGCATGTGCAAGAAAGTTGAGAGGGTTACGGCAAAAACTGGATGCACTTCGTGTACAAAACAGACAATCTCTTTCAAAGTATCAGGATTTCATCCGGAAGCTCGTCTGTTACAAAGGGATTTCATTTTTTAAAACTTATTTAAACTCATGACTTTTTGTGTGTTCAAAATGCACCATTCAAAGCCACATCATCATTTTTCGATCCTTTCTGATTTCATTTGTTATTTTTCATGCATTTAGTAATTATTTTGAGCTATAAGACCCTAAAATTGAAAAGCATTTCAAATGAACTCTGAAAAGGTTGAAAGTTGGCATGATATCATCATTTCATCCACATCGCATGTGCAAGAAAGTTGAGAGGGTTACGGCAAAAACTGGATGCACTTCGTGTACAAAACGGACAATCTCTTTGAAAGTATCAGGATTTCATCCGGAAGCTCGTCTGTTACAAAGGGATTTCATTTTTTAAAACTTATTTGAACTCCTGAGTTTTTGTGTGTTCAAAATGCACCATTCAAAGCCACATCATCATTTTTCAATCCTTTCTGACTTCATTTGTTATTTTTCATGCATTTACTAATTATTTTGAGCTATAAGACCCTAAAATTGAAAAGCATTTCAAATGAACTCTGAAAAGGTTGAAAGTTGGCATGATATCATCATTTCATCCACATAGCATGTGCAAGAAAGTTGAGAGGGTTACGGCAAAAACTGGATGCACTTCGTGTACAAAACAGACTATCTCTTTCAAAGTATCAGGATTTCATCCGGAAGCTCGTCTGTTACAAAGGGATTTCATTTTTTAAAACTTATTTAAACTCATGACTTTTTGTGTGTTCAAAATGCACCATTCAAAGCCACATCATCATTTTTCGATCCTTTCTGACTTCATTTGTTATTTTTCATGCATTTACTAATTATTTTGAGCTATAAGACCCTAAAATTGAAAAGCATTTCAAATGAACTCTGAAAAGGTTGAAAGTTGGCATGATATCATCATTTCATCCACATAGCATGTGCAAGAAAGTTGAGAGGGTTACGGCAAAAACTGGATGCACTTCGTGTACAAAACAGACAATCTCTTTCAAAGTATCAGGATTTCATCCGGAAGCTCGTCTGTTACAAAGGGATTTCATTTTTTAAAACTTATTTAAACTCATGACTTTTTGTGTGTTCAAAATGCACCATTCAAAGCCACATCATCATTTTTCGATCCTTTCTGATTTCATTTGTTATTTTTCATGCATTTAGTAATTATTTTGAGCTATAAGACCCTAAAATTGAAAAGCATTTCAAATGAACTCTGAAAAGGTTGAAAGTTGGCATGATATCATCATTTCATCCACATCGCATGTGCAAGAAAGTTGAGAGGGTTACGGCAAAAACTGGATGCACTTCGTGTACAAAACGGACAATCTCTTTCAAAGTATCAGGATTTCATCCGGAAGCTCGTCTGTTACAAAGGGATTTCATTTTTTAAAACTTATTTGAACTCCTGAGTTTTTGTGTGTTCAAAATGCACCATTCAAAGCCACATCATCATTTTTCAATCCTTTCTGACTTCATTTGTTATTTTTCATGCATTTACTAATTATTTTGAGCTATAAGACCCTAAAATTGAAAAGCATTTCAAATGAACTCTGAAAAGGTTGAAAGTTGGCATGATATCATCATTTCATCCACATAGCATGTGCAAGAAAGTTGAGAGGGTTACGGCAAAAACTGGATGCACTTCGTGTACAAAACAGACTATCTCTTTCAAAGTATCAGGATTTCATCCGGAAGCTCGTCTGTTACAAAGGGATTTCATTTTTTAAAACTTATTTAAACTCATGACTTTTTGTGTGTTCAAAATGCACCATTCAAAGCCACATCATCATTTTTCGATCCTTTCTGACTTCATTTGTTATTTTTCATGCATTTACTAATTATTTTGAGCTATAAGACCCTAAAATTGAAAAGCATTTCCAATGAACTCTGAAAAGGTTGAAAGTTGGCATGATATCATCATTTCATCCACATAGCATGTGCAAGAAAGTTGAGAGGGTTACGGCAAAAACTGGATGCACTTCGTGTACAAAACGGACAATCTCTTTGAAAGTATCAGGATTTCATCCGGAAACTCGTCTGTTACAAAGGGATTTCATTTTTTAAAACTTATTTGAACTCCTGAGTTTTTGTGTGTTCAAAATGCACCATTCAAAGCCACATCATCATTTTTCAATTCTTTCTGACTTCATTTGTTATTTTTCATGCATTTACTAATTATTTTGATCTATAAGACCCTAAAATTGAAAATCATTTCAAATGAACTCTGAAAAGGTTGAAAGTTGGCATGATATCAACATTTCAGCCACATAGCATGTGCAGGAAAGTTGAGAGGGTTACGGCAAAAACTGGATGCACTTCGTATACAAAACGGACAATCTCTTTCAAAGTATCAGGATTTCATCCGGAAGCTCGTCTGTTACAAAGGGATTTCATTTTTTTAAAACTTATTTGAACTCTTAACTTTTTGTGTGTTCAAAATGCACCATTCAAAGCCACATCATCATTTTTCAATCCTTTCTGACTTCATTTGTTATGTTTCATGCATTTACTAATTATTTTGAGCTATAAGACCCTAAAATTGAAAAGCATTTCAAATGAACTCTGAAAAGGTTGAAAGTTGGCATGATATCATCATTTCATCCACATAGCATGTGCAAGAAAGTTGAGAGGGTTACGGCAAAAACTGGATGCACTTCGTGTACAAAACAGACAATCTCTTTCAAAGTATCAGGATTTCATTCGGAAGCTCGTCGGTTACAAAGGGATTTCATTTTTTAAAACTTATTTAAACACATGACTTTTTGTGTGTTCAAAATGCACCATTCAAAGCCACATCATCATTTTTCGATCCTTTCTGACTTCATTTGTTATTTTTCACGCATTTACTAATTATTTTGAGCTATAAGACCCTAAAATTGAAAAGCATTTCAAATGAACTCTGAAAAGGTTGAAAGTTGGCATGATATCATCATTTCATCCAGATCGCATGTGCAAGAAAGTTGAGAGGGTTACGGCAAAAACTGGATGCACTTCGTGTACAAAACGGACAATCTCTTTCAAAGTATCAGGATTTCATCCGGAAGCTCGTCTGTTACAAAGGGATTTCATTTTTAAAACTTATTTGAACTCCTGAGTTTTTCTGTGTTCAAAATGCACCATTCAAAGCCACATCATCATTTTTAATCCTTTCTGACTTCATTTGTTATTTTTCATGCATTTACTAATTATTTTGAGCTATAAGACCCTAAAATTGAAAAGCATTTCAAATGAACTCTGAAAAGGTTGAAAGTTGGCATGATATCATCATTTCATCCACATAGCATGTGCAAGAAAGTTGAGAGGGTTACGGCAAAAACTGGATGCACTTCGTGTACAAAACAGACTATCTCTTTCAAAGTATCAGGATTTCATCCGGAAGCTCGTCTGTTACAAAGGGATTTCATTTTTTAAAACTTATTTAAACTCATGACTTTTTGTGTGTTCAAAATGCACCATTCAAAGCCACATCATCATTTTTCGATCCTTTCTGACTTCATTTGTTATTTTTCATGCATTTACTAATTATTTTGAGCTATAAGACCCTAAAATTGAAAAGCATTTCAAATGAACTCTGAAAAGGTTGAAAGTTGGCATGATATCATCATTTCATCCACATAGCATGTGCAAGAAAGTTGAGAGGGTTACGGCAAAAACTGGATGCACTTCGTGTACAAAACAGACAATCTCTTTCAAAGTATCAGGATTTCATCCGGAAGCTCGTCTGTTACAAAGGGATTTCATTTTTTAAAACTTATTTAAACTCATGACTTTTTGTGTGTTCAAAATGCACCATTCAAAGCCACATCATCATTTTTCGATCCTTTCTGATTTCATTTGTTATTTTTCATGCATTTAGTAATTATTTTGAGCTATAAGACCCTAAAATTGAAAAGCATTTCAAATGAACTCTGAAAAGGTTGAAAGTTGGCATGATATCATCATTTCATCCACATCGCATGTGCAAGAAAGTTGAGAGGGTTACGGCAAAAACTGGATGCACTTCGTGTACAAAACGGACAATCTCTTTGAAAGTATCAGGATTTCATCCGGAAGCTCGTCTGTTACAAAGGGATTTCATTTTTTTAAAACTTATTTGAACTCCTGACTTTTTGTGTGTTCAAAATGCACCATTCAAAGCCACATCATCATTTTTCAATCCTTTCTGACTTCATTTGTTATTTTTCATGCATTTACTAATTATTTTGAGCTATAAGACCCTAAAATTGAAAAGCATTTCAAATGAACTCTGAAAAGGTTGAAAGTTGGCATGATATCATCATTTCATCCACATATCATGTGCAAGAAAGTTGAGAGGGTTACGGCAAAAACTGGATGCACTTCGTGTACAAAACAGACTATCTCTTTCAAAGTATCAGGATTTCATCCGGAAGCTCGTCTGTTACAAAGGGATTTCATTTTTTAAAACTTATTTGAACTCCTGACTTTTTGTGTGTTCAAAATGCACCATTCAAAGCCACATCATCATTTTTCAATCCTTTCTGACTTCATTTGTTATTTTTCATGCATTTACTAATTATTTTGAGCTATAAGACCCTAAAATTGAAAAGTATTTCAAATGAACTCTGAAAAGGTTGAAAGTTGGCATGATATCATCATTTCATCCACATAGCATGTGCAAGAAAGTTGAGAGGGTTACGGCAAAAACTGGATGCACTTCGTGTACAAAACAGACAATCTCTTTGAAAGTATCAGGATTTCATCCGGAAGCTCGTCTGTTACAAAGGGATTTCATTTTTTAAAACTTATTTGAACTCCTGAGTTTTTGTGTGTTCAAAATGCACCATTCAAAGCCACATCATCAATTTTAAATTCTTTCTGACTTCATTTGTTATTTTTCATGCATTTACTAATTATTTTGATCTATAAGACCCTAAAATTGAAAAGCATTTCAAATGAACTCTGAAAAGGTTGAAAGTTGGCATGATATCATCATTTCATCCACATAGCATGTGCAGGAAAGTTGAGAGGGTTACGGCAAAAACTGGATGCACTTCGTATACAAAACGGACAATCTCTTTCAAAGTATCAGGATTTCATCCGGAAGCTCGTCTGTTACAAAGGGATTTCATTTTTTTAAAACTTATTTGAACTCTTGACTTTTTGTGTGTTCAAAATGCACCATTCAAAGCCACATCATCATTTTTCAATCCTTTCCGACTTCATTTGTTATGTTTCATGCATTTACTAATTATTTTGAGCTATAAGACCCTAAAATTGAAAAGCATTTCAAATGAACTCTTAAAAGGTTGAAAGTTGGCATGATATCATCATTTCATCCACATAGCATGTGCAAGAAAGTTGAGAGGGTTACGGCAAAAACTGGATGCACTTCGTGTACAAAACAGACAATCTCTTTCAAAGTATCAGGATTTCATCCGGAAGCTCGTCTGTTACAAAGGGATTTCATTTTTTAAAACTTATTTAAACTCATGACTTTTTGTGTGTTCAAAATGCACCATTCAAAGCCACATCATCATTTTTAGATCCTTTCTGACTTCATTTGTTATTTTTCATGCATTTACTAATTATTTTGAGCTATAAGACCCTAAAATTGAAAAGCATTTCAAATGAACTCTGAAAAGGTTGAAAGTTGGCATGATATCATCATTTCATCCACATAGCATGTGCAAGAAAGTTGAGAGGGTTACGGCAAAAACTGGATGCACTTCGTGTACAAAACGGACAATCTCTTTGAAAGTATCAGGATTTCATCCGGAAACTCGTCTGTTACAAAGGGATTTCATTTTTTAAAACTTATTTGAACTCCTGAGTTTTTGTGTGTTCAAAATGCACCATTCAAAGCCACATCATCATTTTTCAATTCTTTCTGACTTCATTTGTTATTTTTCATGCATTTACTAATTATTTTGATCTATAAGACCCTAAAATTGAAAAGCATTTCAAATGAACTCTGAAAAGGTTGAAAGTTGGCATGATATCAACATTTCATCCACATAGCATGTGCAGGAAAGTTGAGAGGGTTACGGCGAAAACTGGATGCACTTCGTATACAAAACGGACAATCTCTTTCAAAGTATCAGGATTTCATCCGGAAGCTCGTCTGTTACAAAGGGATTTCATTTTTTTAAAACTTATTTGTACTCTTGACTTTTTGTGTGTTCAAAATGCACCATTCAAAGCCACATCATCATTTTTCAATCCTTTCTGACTTCATTTGTTATGTTTCATGCATTTACTAATTATTTTGAGCTATAAGACCCTAAAATTGAAAAGCATTTCAAATGAACTCTGAAAAGGTTGAAAGTTGGCATGATATCATCATTTCATCCACATAGCATGTGCAAGAAAGTTGAGAGGGTTACGGCAAAAACTGGATGCACTTCGTGTACAAAACAGACAATCTCTTTCAAAGTATCAGGATTTCATTCGGAAGCTCGTCTGTTACAAAGGGATTTCATTTTTTAAAACTTATTTAAACTCATGACTTTTTGTGTGTTCAAAATGCACCATTCAAAGCCACATCATCATTTTTGATCCTTTCTGACTTCATTTGTTATTTTTCATGCATTTACTAATTATTTTGAGCTATAAGACCCTAAAATTGAAAAGCATTTCAAATGAACTCTGAAAAGGTTGAAAGTTGGCATGATATCATCATTTCATCCAGATCGCATGTGCAAGAAAGTTGAGAGGGTTACGGCAAAAACTGGATGCACTTCGTGTACAAAACGGACAATCTCTTTCAAAGTATCAGGATTTCATCCGGAAGCTCGTCTGTTACAAAGGGATTTCATTTTTAAAACTTATTTGAACTCCTGAGTTTTTCTGTGTTCAAAATGCACCATTCAAAGCCACATCATCATTTTTCAATCCTTTCTGACTTCATTTGTTATTTTTCATGCATTTACTAATTATTTTGAGCTATAAGACCCTAAAATTGAAAAGCATTTCAAATGAACTCTGAAAAGGTTGAAAGTTGGCATGATATCATCATTTCATCCACATAGCATGTGCAGGAAAGTTGAGAGGGTTACGGCAAAAACTGGATGCACTTCGTGTACAAAACGGACAATCTCTTTCAAAGTATCAGGATTTCATCCGGAACCTCGTCTGTTACAAAGGGATTTCATTTTTTAAAACTTATTTGAACTCCTGACTTTTTGTGTGTTCAAAATGCACCATTCAAAGCCACATCATCATTTTTCAATTCTTTCTGACTTTATTTGTTATTTTTCATGCATTTACTAATTATTTTGAGCTATAAGACCCTAAAATTGGAAATCATTTCAAATGAACTCTGAAAAGGTTGAAAGTTGGCATGATATCATCATTTCATCCACATAGCATGTGCAAGAAAGTTGAGAGGGTTACGGCAAAAACTGGATGCACTTCGTGTACAAAACGGACAATCTCTTTCAAAGTATCAGGATTTCATCCGGAAGCTCGTCTGTTACAAAGAGATTTCATTTTTTAAAACTTATTTAAACTCATGACTTTTTGTGTGTTCAAAATGCACCATTCAAAGCCACATCATCATTTTTCGATCCTTTCTGATTTCATTTGCTATTTTTCATGCATTTACTAATTATTTTGAGCTATAAGACCCTTAAATTGAAAAGCATTTCAAATGAACTCTGAAAAGGTTGAAAGTTGGCATGATATCATCATTTCATCCACATCGCATGTGCAAGAAAGTTGAGAGGGTTACGGCAAAAACTGGATGCACTTCGTGTACAAAACGGACAATCTCTTTGAAAGTATCAGGATTCCATCCGGAAACTCGTCTGTTACAAAGGGATTTCATTTTTTAAAACTTATTTGAACTCCTGACTTTTTGTGTGTTCAAAATGCACCATTCAAAGCCACATCATCATTTTTCAATTCTTTCTGACTTCATTTGTTATTTTTCATGCATTTACTAATTATTTTGATCTATAAGACCCTAAAATTGAAAAGCATTTCAAATGAACTCTGAAAAGGTTGAAAGTTGGCATGATATCATCATTTCATCCACATAGCATGTGCAGGAAAGTTGAGAGGGTTACGGCAAAAACTGGATGCACTTCGTATACAAAACGGACAATCTCTTTCAAAGTATCAAGATTTCATCCGGAAGCTCGTCTGTTACAAAGGGATTTCATTTTTTAAAAACTTATTTGAACTCTTGACTTTTTGTGTGTTCAAAATGCACCATTCAAAGCCACATCATCATTTTTCAATCCTTTCTAACTTCATTTGTTATTTTTCATGCATTTACTAATTATTTTGAGCTATAAGACCCTAAAATTGAAAAGCATTTCAAATGAACTCTGAAAAGGTTGAAAGTTGGCATGATATCATCATTTCATCCACATAGCATGTGCAAGAACGTTGAGAGGGTTACGGCAAAAACTGGATGCACTTCGTGTACAAAACGGACAATCTCTTTCAAAGTGTCAGCATTTCATCCGGAACCTCGTCTGTTACAAAGGGATTTCATTTTTTAAAACTTATTTGAACTCCTGACTTTTTGTGTGTTCAAAATGCACCATTCAAAGCCACATCATCATTTTTCAATTCTTTCTGACTTCATTTGTTATTTTTCATGCATTTACTAATTATTTTGAGCTATAAGACCCTAAAATTGGAAATCATTTCAAATGAACTCTGAAAAGGTTGAAAGTTGGCATGATATCATCATGTCATCCACATAGCATGTGCAAGAACGTTGAGAGGGTTACGGCAAAAACTGGATGCACTTCGTGCAGAAAACGGACAATTTCTTTCAAAGTATCAGGATTTCATCCGGAAGCTCGTCTGTTACAAAGGGATTTCATTTTTTAAAACTTATTTGAACTCCTGACTTTTTGTGTGTTCAAAATGCACCATTCAAAGCCACATCATCATTTTTCAATCCTTTCTGACTTCATTTGTTATTTTTCATGCATTTACTAATTATTTTGAGCTATAAGACCCTAAAATTCAAAAGCATTTCAAATGAACTCTGAAAAGGTTGAAAGTTGGCATGATATCATCATTTCATCCACATAGCATGTGCAGGAAAGTTGAGAGCGTTACGGCAAAAACTAGATGCACTTCGTGTACAAAACGGACAATCTCTTTCAAAGTATCAGGATTTCATCCGGAACCTCGTCTGTTACAAAGGGATTTCATTTTTTAAAACTTATTTGAACTCCTGACTTTTTGTGTGTTCAAAATGCACCATTCGAAGCCACATCATCATTTTTCAATTCTTTCTGACTTCATTTGTTATTTTTCATGCATTTACTAATTATTTTGAGCTATAAGACCCTAAAATTGGAAATCATTTCAAATGAACTCTGAAAAGGTTGAAAGTTGGCATGATATCATCATTTCATCCACATAGCATGTGCAGGAAAGTTGAGAGGGTTACGGCAAAAACTGGATGCAATTCGTGTACAAATCGGACAATCTCTTTCAAAGTATCAGGATTTCATCCGGAAACTCGTCTGTTACAAAGGGATTTCATTTTTTTAAAACTTATTTGAACTCCTGACTTTTTGTGTGTTCAAAATGCACCATTCGAAGCCACATCATCATTTTTCAATCCTTTCTGACTTCATTTGTTATTTTTCATGCATTTACTAATTATTTTGAGCTATAAGACCCTAAAATTGAAAAGCATTTCAAATGAACTCTGGAAAGGTTGAAAGTTGGCATGATATCATCATTTCATCCACATAGCATGTGCAGGAAAGTTGAGAGGGTTACGGCAAAAAATGGATGCACTTCATGTACAAAACGGACAGTCTCTTTCAAAGTATCAGGATTTCATCCGGAACCTCGTCTTTTACAAAGGGATTTCATTTTTTAAAACTTATTTGAATTCCTGACTTTTTGTGTGTTCAAAATGCACCATTCAAAGCCACATCATCATTTTTCAATCCTTTCTGACTTCATTTGTTATTTTTCATGCATTTACTAATTATTTTGAGCTATAAGACCCTAAAATTGAAAATCATTTCAATGAACTCTGAAAAGGTTGAAAGTTGGCATGATATCATCATTTCATCCACATAGCATGTGCAGGAAAGTTGAGAGGGTTACGGCAAAAACTGGATGCACTTCGTGTACAAAACGGACAATCTCTTTCAAAGTATCAGGATTTCATCCGGAAACTCGTCTGTTACAAAGGGATTTCATTTTTTTAAAACTTATTTGAACTCCTGACTTTTTGTGTGTTCAAAATGCACCATTCAAAGCCACATCATCATTTTTCAATCCTTTCTGACTTCATTTGTTATTTTTCATGCATTTACTAATTATTTTGAGCTATAAGACCCTAAAATTGAAAATCATTTCAAATGAACTCTGAAAAGGTTGAAAGTTGGCATGATATCATCATTTCATCCACATAGAATGTGCAAGAAAGTTGAGAGGGTTACGGCAAAAACTGGATGCACTTCGTGTACAAAACGGACAATCTCTTTCAAAGTATCAGGATTTCATCCGGAAACTCGTCTGTTACAAAGAGATTTCATTTTTTAAAACTTATTTGAACTCCTGACTTTTTGTGTGTTCAAAATGCACCATTCGAAGCCACATCATCATTTTTCAATCCTTCTGACTTCATTTGTTATTTTTCATGCATTTACTAATTATTTTGAGCTATAAGACCCTAAAATTGAAAAGCATTTCAAATGAACTCTGAAAAGGTTGAATGTTGGCATGATATCATCATTTCATCCACATAGCATGTGTAGGAAAGTTGAGAGGGTTACGGCAAAAAATGGATGCACTTCATGTACAAAACGGACAGTCTCTTTCAAAGTATCAGGATTTCATCCGGAACCTCGTCTTTTACAAAGGGATCTCATTTTTTCAAACTTATTTGAATTCCTGACTTTTTGTGTGTTCAAAATGCACCATTCAAAGCCACATCATCATTTTTCAATCCTTTCTGACTTCATTTGTTATTTTTCATGCATTTACTAATTATTTTGAGCTATAAGACCCTAAAATTGAAAATCATTTCAATGAACTCTGAAAAGGTTGAAAGTTGGCATGATATCATCATTTCATCCACATAGCATGTGCAGGAAAGTTGAGAGGGTTACGGCAAAAACTGGATGCACTTCGTGTACAAAACGGACAATCTCTTTCAAAGTATCAGGATTTCATCTGGAAACTCGTCTGTTACAAAGGGATTTCATTTTTTTTAAACTTATTTGAACTCCTGACTTTTTGTGTGTTCAAAATGCACCATTCAAAGCCACATCATCATTTTTCAATCCTTTCTGACTTCATTTGTTATTTTTCATGCATTTACTAATTATTTTGAGCTATAAGACCCTAAAATTGAAAAGCATTTCAAATGAACTCCGAAAAGGTTGAAAGTTGGCATGATATCATCATTTCATCCACATAGCATGTGCAAGAAAGTTGAGAGGGTTACGGCAAAAACTGGATGCACTTCGTGTACAAAACGGACAATCTCTTTCAAAGTATCAGGATTTCATCCGGAAACTCGTCTGTTACAAAGGGATTTCATTTTTTTAAACTTATTTGAACTCCTGACTTTTTGTGTGTTCAAAATGCACCATTCAAAGCCACATCATCATTTTTCAATCCTTTCTGACTTCATTTGTTATTTTTCATGCATTTACTAATTATTTTGAGCTATAAGACCCTAAAATTGAAAAGCATTTCAAATGAACTCTGAAAAGGTTGAAAGTTGGCATGATATCATCATTTCATCCACATATCATGTGCAGGAAAGTTGAGAGGGTTACGGCAAAAACTGGATGCACTTCGTGTACAAAACGGACAATCTCTTTGAAAGTATCAGGATTTCATCCGGAAACTCGTCTGTCACAAAGGGATTTCATTTTTTAAAACTTATTTGAACTCCTGACTTTTTGTGTGTTCAAAATGCACCATTCAAAGCCACATCATCATTTTTCAATCCTTTCTGACTTCATTTGTTATTTTTCATGCATTTACTAATTATTTTGAGCTATAAGACCCTAAAATTGAAAATCATTTCAAATGAACTCTGAAAAGGTTGAAAGTTGGCATGATATCATCATTTCATCCACATATCATGTGCAAGAAAGTTGAGAGGGTTACGGCAAAAACTGGATGCACTTCGTGTACAAAACGGACAATATCTTTCAAAGTATCAGGATTTCATCCGGAAACTCGTCTATTACAAAGGGATTTCATTTTTTTAAACTTATTTGAACTCCTGACTTTTTGTGTGTTCAAAATGCACCATTCAAAGCCACATCATCATTTTTCAATCCTTTCTGACTTCATTTGTTATTTTTCATGCATTTACTAATTATTTTGAGCTATAAGACCCTAAAATTGAAAAGCATTTCAAATGAACTCTCAAAAGGTTGAAAGTTGGCATGATATCATCATTTCATCCACATCGCATGTGCAAGAAAGTTGAGAGGGTTACGGCAAAAACTGGATGCACTTCGTGTACAAAACGGACAATCTCTTTCAAAGTATCAGGATTTCATCCGGAAGCTCGTCTGTTACAAAGGGATTTCATTTTTTAAAACTTATTTGAACTCCTGAGTTTTTGTGTGTTCAAAATGCACCATTCAAAGCCACATCATCATTTTTCAATCCTTTCTGACTTCATTTGTTATTTTTCATGCATTTACTAATTATTTTGAGCTATAAGACCCTAAAATTGAAAAGCATTTCAAATGAACTCTGAAAAGGTTGAAAGTTGGCATGATATCATCATTTCATCCACATAGCATGTGCAGGAAAGTTGAGAGGGTTACGGCAAAAACTGGATGCACTTCGTGTACAAAACGGACAATCTCTTTCAAAGTATCAGGATTTCATCCGGAACCTCGTCTGTTACAAAGGGATTTCATTTTTTAAAACTTATTTGAACTCCTGACTTTTTGTGTGTTCAAAATGCACCATTCAAAGCCACATCATCATTTTTCAATTCTTTCTGACTTCATTTGTTATTTTTCATGCATTTACTAATTATTTTGAGCTATAAGACCCTAAAATTGGAAATCATTTCAAATGAACTCTGAAAAGGTTGAAAGTTGGCATGATATCATCATTTCATCCACATAGCATGTGCAAGAAAGTTGATAGGGTTACGGCAAAAACTGGATGCACTTCATGTACAAAACGGACAATCTCTTTGAAAGTATCAGGATTTCATCCGGAAACTCGTCTGTTACAAAGAGATTTCATTTTTTAAAACTTATTTGAACTCCTGACTTTTTGTGTGTTCAAAATGCACCATTCGAAGCCACATCATCATTTTTCAATCCTTTCTGACTTCATTTGTTATTTTTCATGCATTTACTAATTATTTTGAGCTATAAGACCCTAAAATTGAAAAGCATTTCAAATGAACTCTGAAAAGGTTGAAAGTTGGCATGATATCATCATTTCATCCACATCGCATGTGCAAGAAAGTTGAGAGGGTTACGGCAAAAACTGGATGCACTTCGTGTACAAAACGGACAATCTCTTTCAAAGTATCAGGATTTCATCCGGAAGCTCGTCTGTTACAAAGGGATTTCATTTTTTAAAACTTATTTGAACTCCTGAGTTTTTGTGTGTTCAAAATGCACCATTCAAAGCCACATCATCATTTTTCAATCCTTTCTGACTTCATTTGTTATTTTTCATGCATTTACTAATTATTTTGAGCTATAAGACCCTAAAATTGAAAAGCATTTCAAATGAACTCTGAAAAGGTTGAAAGTTGGCATGATATCATCATTTCATCCACATAGCATGTGCAGGAAAGTTGAGAGGGTTACGGCAAAAACTGGATGCACTTCGTGTACAAAACGGACAATCTCTTTCAAAGTATCAGGATTTCATCCGGAACCTCGTCTGTTACAAAGGGATTTCATTTTTTAAAACTTATTTGAACTCCTGACTTTTTGTGTGTTCAAAATGCACCATTCAAAGCCACATCATCATTTTTCAATTCTTTCTGACTTCATTTGTTATTTTTCATGCATTTACTAATTATTTTGAGCTATAAGACCCTAAAATTGGAAATCATTTCAAATGAACTCTGAAAAGGTTGAAAGTTGGCATGATATCATCATTTCATCCACATAGCATGTGCAGGAAAGTTGAGAGGGTTACGGCAAAAACTGGATGCACTTCGTGTACAAAACAGACAATCTCTTTCAAAGTATCAGGATTTCATCCGGAAACTCGTCTCTTACAAAGGGATTTCATTTTTTTAAAACTTATTTGAACTCCTGACTTTTTGTGTATTCAAAATGCACCATTCAAAGCCACATCATCATTTTTCAATCCTTTCTGACTTCATTTGTTATTTTTCATGCATTTACTAATTATTTTGAGCTATAAGACCCTAAAATTGAAAAGCATTTCAAATGAACTCCGAAAAGGTTGAAAGTTGGCATGATATCATCATTTCATCCACATAGCATGTGCAAGAAAGTTGAGAGGGTTACGACAAAAACTGGATGCACTTCGTGTACAAAACGGACAATCTCTTTCAAAGTATCAGGATTTCATCCGGAAACTCGTCTGTTACAAAGGGATTTCATTTTCTAAAACTTATTTGAACTCCTGACTTTTTGTGTGTTCAAAATGCACCATTCAAAGCCACATCATCATTTTTCAATCCTTTCTGACTTCATTTGTTATTTTTCATGCATTTACTAATTATTTTGAGCTATAAGACCCTAAAATTGAAAATCATTTCAAATGAACTCTGAAAAGGTTGAAAGTTGGCATGATATCATCATTTCATCGACATATCATGTGCAAGAAAGTTGAGAGGGTTACGGCAAAAACTGGATGCACTTCGTGTACAAAACGGACAATCTCTTTCAAAGTATCAGGATTTCATCCGGAAACTCGTCTATTACAAAGGGATTTCATTTTTTTAAACTTATTTGAACTCCTGACTTTTTGTGTGTTCAAAATGCACTATTCAAAGCCACATCATCATTTTTCAATCCTTTCTGACTTCATTTGTTATTTTTCATGCATTTACTAATTATTTTGAGCTATAAGACCCTAAAATTGAAAAGCATTTCAAATGAACTCTGAAAAGGTTGAAAGTTAGCATGATATCATTATTATCCACATAGCATGTGCAAGAAAGTTGATAGGGTTACGGCAAAAACTGGATGCACTTCGTGTACAAAACGGACAATCTCTTTGAAAGTATCAGGATTTCATCCGGAAACTCGTCTGTTACAAAGGGATTTCATTTTTTAAAACTTATTTGAACTCCTGACTTTTTGTGTGTTGAAAATGCACCATTCGAAGCCACATCATCATTTTTCAATTCTTTCTGACTTCATTTGTTATTTTTCATGCATTTACTAATTATTTTGAGCTATAAGACCCTAAAATTGAAAAGCATTTCAAATGAACTCTGAAAAGGTTGAAAGTTGGCATGATATCATCATTTCATCCACATAGCATGTGCAAGAAAGTTGAGAGGGTTACGGCAAAAACTGGATGCAATTCGTGTACAAAACGGACAATCTCTTTCAAAGTATCAGGATTTCATCCGGAAGCTCGTCTGTTACAAAGGGATTTCATTTTTTAAAACTTATTTGAACTCCTGACTTTTTGTGTGTTCAAAATGCACCATTCAAAGCCACATCATCATTTTTCAATCCTTTCTGACTTCATTTGTTATTTTTCATGCATTTACTAATTATTTTGAGCTATAAGACCCTAAAATTGAAAAGCATTTCAAATGAACTCTGAAAAGGTTGAAAGTTGGCATGATATCATCATTTCATCCACATAGCATGTGCAAGAAAGTTGAGAGGGTTACGGCAAAAACTGGATGCACTTCGTGTACAAAACGGACAATCTCTTTCAAAGTATCAGCATTTCATCCGGAACCTCGTCTGTTACAAAGGGATTTCATTTTTTAAAACTTATTTGAACTCCTGACTTTTTGTGTGTTCAAAATGCACCATTCAAAGCCACATCATCATTTTTCAATCCTTTCTGACTTCATTTGTTATTTTACATGCATTTACTAATTATATTGAGCTATAAGACCCTAAAATTGAAAAGCATTTCAAATGAACTCTGAAAAGGTTGAAAGTTGGCATGATATCATCATGTCATCCACATAGCATGTGCAAGAACGTTGAGAGGGTTACGGCAAAAACTGGATGCACTTCGTGCACAAAACGGACAATGTCTTTCAAAGTATCAGGATTTCATCCGGAAGCTCGTCTGTTACAAAGGGATTTCATTTTTTAAAACTTATTTGAACTCCTGACTTTTTGTGTGTTCAAAATGCACCATTCAAAGCCACATCATCATTTTTCAATTCTTTCTGACTTCATTTGTTATTTTTCATGCATTTACTAATTATTTTGAGCTATAAGACCCTAAAATTGGAAATCATTTCAAATGAACTCTGAAAAGGTTGAAAGTTGGCATGATATCATCATGTCATCCACATAGCATGTGCAAGAACGTTGAGAGGGTTACGGCAAAAACTGGATGCACTTCGTGCACAAAACGGACAATGTCTTTCAAAGTATCAGGATTTCATCCGGAAGCTCGTCTGTTACAAAGGGATTTCATTTTTTAAAACTTATTTGAACTCCTGACTTTTTGTGTGTTCAAAATGCACCATTCAAAGCCACATCATCATTTTTCAATCCTTTCTGACTTCATTTGTTATTTTTCATGCATTTACTAATTATTTTGAGCTATAAGACCCTAAAATTGAAAAGCATTTCAAATAAACTCTGAAATGGTTGAAAGTTGGCATGATATCATCATTTCATCCACATAGCATGTGCAGGAAAGTTGAGAGAGTTACGGCAAAAACTGGATGCACTTCGTGTACAAAACGGACAATCTCTTTCAAAGTATCAGGATTTCATCCGGAAACTCGTCTGTTACAAAGGGATTTCATTTTTTAAAACTTATTTGAACTCCTGACTTTTTGTGTGTTCAAAATGCACCATTCAAAGCCACATCATCATTTTTCAATCCTTTCTGACTTCATTTGTTATTTTTCATGCATTTACTAATTATTTTGAGCTATAAGACCCTAAAATTGAAAAGCATTTCAAATGAACTCTGAAAAGGTTGAAAGTTGGCATGATATCATCATTTCATCCACATATCATGTGCAGGAAAGTTGAGAGGGTTACGGCAAAAACTGGATGCACTTCGTGTACAAAACGGACAATCTCTTTGAAAGTATCAGGATTTCATCCGGAAACTCGTCTGTCACAAAGGGATTTCATTTTTTAAAACTTATTTGAACTCCTGACTTTTTGTGTGTTCAAAATGCACCATTCAAAGCCACATCATCATTTTTCAATCCTTTCTGACTTCATTTGTTATTTTTCATGAATTTACTAATTATTTTGAGCTATAAGACCCTAAAATTGAAAATCATTTCAAATGAACTCTGAAAAGGTTGAAAGTTGGCATGATATCATCATTTCATCCACATATCATGTGCAAGAAAGTTGAGAGGGTTACGGCAAAAACTGGATGCACTTCGTGTACAAAACGGACAATCTCTTTCAAAGTATCAGGATTTCATCCGGAAACTCGTCTGTTACAAAGGGATTTCATTTTTTAAAACTTATTTGAACTCCTGACTTTTTGTGTGTTCAAAATGCACCATTCAAAGCCACATCATCATTTTTCAATCCTTTCTGACTTCATTTGTTATTTTTCATGCATTTACTAATTATTTTGAGCTATAAGACCCTAAAATTGAAAAGCATTTCAAATGAACTCTGAAAAGGTTGAAAGTTGGCATGATATCATCATTTCATCCACATATCATGTGCAGGAAAGTTGAGAGGGTTACGGCAAAAACTGGATGCACTTCGTGTACAAAACGGACAATCTCTTTGAAAGTATCAGGATTTCATCCGGAAACTCGTCTGTCACAAAGGGATTTCATTTTTTAAAACTTATTTGAACTCCTGACTTTTTGTGTGTTCAAAATGCACCATTCAAAGCCACATCATCATTTTTCAATCCTTTCTGACTTCATTTGTTATTTTTCATGAATTTACTAATTATTTTGAGCTATAAGACCCTAAAATTGAAAATCATTTCAAATGAACTCTGAAAAGGTTGAAAGTTGGCATGATATCATCATTTCATCCACATATCATGTGCAAGAAAGTTGAGAGGGTTACGGCAAAAACTGGATGCACTTCGTGTACAAAACGGACAATCTCTTTCAAAGTATCAGGATTTCATCCGGAAACTCGTCTGTTACAAAGGGATTTCATTTTTTAAAACTTATTTGAACTCCTGACTTTTTGTGTGTTCAAAATGCACCATTCAAAGCTACATCATCATTTTTCGATCCTTTCTGACTTCATTTGTTATTTTTCATGCATTTACTAATTATTTTGAGCTATAAGACCCTAAAATTGAAAAGCATTTCAAATGAACTCTGAAAAGGTTGAAAGTTGGCATGATATCATCATTTCATCCACATAGCATGTGCAAGAAAGTTGAGAGGGTTACGGCAAAAACTGGATGCACTTCGTGTACAAAACAGACAACCTCTTTCAAAGTATCGGGATTTCATCCGGAAGCTCGTCTGTTACAAAGGGATTTCATTTTTTAAAACTTATTTAAACTCCTGACTTTTTGTGTGTTCAAAATGCACCATTCAAAGCCACATCATCATTTTTCGATCCTTTCTGACTTCATTTGTTATTTTTCATGCATTTAATAATTGTTTTGAGCTATAAGACCCTAAAATTGAAAAGCATTTCAAATGAACTCTGAAAGGTTGAAAGTTGGCATGATATCATCATTTCATCCACATCGCATGTGCAAGAAAGTTGAGAGGGTTACGGCAAAAACTGGATGCACTTCGTGTACAAAACGGACAATCTCTTTCAAAGTATCAGGATTTCATCCGGAAGCTCGTCTGTTACAAAGGGATTTCATTTTTTAAAACTTATTTGAACTCCTGAGTTTTTGTGTGTTCAAAATGCACCATTCAAAGCCACATCATCATTTTTCAATCCTTTCTGACTTCATTTGTTATTTTTCATGAATTTACTAATTATTTTGAGCTATAAGACCCTAAAATTGAAAAGCATTTCAAATGAACTCCGAAAAGGTTGAAAGTTGGCATGATATCATCATTTCATCCACATAGCATGTGCAAGAAAGTTGAGAGGGTTACGGCAAAAACTGGATGCACTTCGTGTACAAAACGGACAATCTCTTTGAAAGTATCAGGATTTCATCCGGAAACTCGTCTGTTACAAAGGGATTTCATTTTTTAAAACTTATTTGAACTCCTGACTTTTTGTGTGTTCAAAATGCACCATTCAAAGCCACATCATCATTTTTCAATCCTTTCTGACTTCATTTGTTATTTTTCATGCATTTACTAATTATTTTGAGCTATAAGACCCTAAAATTGAAAAGCATTTCAAATGAACTCTGAAAAGGTTGAAAGTTGGCATGATATCATCATTTCATCCACATATCATGTGCAGGAAAGTTGAGAGGGTTACGGCAAAAACTGGATGCACTTCGTGTACAAAACGGACAATCTCTTTGAAAGTATCAGGATTTCATCCGGAAACTCGTCTGTCACAAAGGGATTTCATTTTTTAAAACTTATTTGAACTCCTGACTTTTTGTGTGTTCAAAATGCACCATTCAAAGCCACATCATCATTTTTCAATCCTTTCTGACTTCATTTGTTATTTTTCATGAATTTACTAATTATTTTGAGCTATAAGACCCTAAAATTGAAAATCATTTCAAATGAACTCTGAAAAGGTTGAAAGTTGGCATGATATCATCATTTCATCCACATATCATGTGCAAGAAAGTTGAGAGGGTTACGGCAAAAACTGGATGCACTTCGTGTACAAAACGGACAATCTCTTTCAAAGTATCAGGATTTCATCCGGAAACTCGTCTGTTACAAAGGGATTTCATTTTTTAAAACTTATTTGAACTCCTGACTTTTTGTGTGTTCAAAATGCACCATTCAAAGCTACATCATCATTTTTCGATCCTTTCTGACTTCATTTGTTATTTTTCATGCATTTACTAATTATTTTGAGCTATAAGACCCTAAAATTGAAAAGCATTTCAAATGAACTCTGAAAAGGTTGAAAGTTGGCATGATATCATCATTTCATCCACATAGCATGTGCAAGAAAGTTGAGAGGGTTACGGCAAAAACTGGATGCACTTCGTGTACAAAACAGACAACCTCTTTCAAAGTATCGGGATTTCATCCGGAAGCTCGTCTGTTACAAAGGGATTTCATTTTTTAAAACTTATTTAAACTCCTGACTTTTTGTGTGTTCAAAATGCACCATTCAAAGCCACATCATCATTTTTCGATCCTTTCTGACTTCATTTGTTATTTTTCATGCATTTAATAATTGTTTTGAGCTATAAGACCCTAAAATTGAAAAGCATTTCAAATGAACTCTGAAAGGTTGAAAGTTGGCATGATATCATCATTTCATCCACATCGCATGTGCAAGAAAGTTGAGAGGGTTACGGCAAAAACTGGATGCACTTCGTGTACAAAACGGACAATCTCTTTCAAAGTATCAGGATTTCATCCGGAAGCTCGTCTGTTACAAAGGGATTTCATTTTTTAAAACTTATTGAACTCCTGAGTTTTTGTGTGTTCAAAATGCACCATTCAAAGCCACATCATCATTTTTCAATCCTTTCTGACTTCATTTGTTATTTTTCATGCATTTACTAATTATTTTGAGCTATAAGACCCTAAAATTGAAAAGCATTTCAAATGAACTCTGAAAAGGTTGAAAGTTGGCATGATATCATCATTTCATCCACATAGCATGTGCAAGAAAGTTGAGAGGGTTACGGCAAAAACTGGATGCACTTCGTGTACAAAACGGACAATCTCTTTCAAAGTATCAGGATTTCATCCGGAAACTCGTCTTTTACAAAGGGATTTCATTTTTTTAAAACCTTATTTGAACTCCTGACTTTTTGTGTGTTCAAAATGCACCATTTAAAGCCACATCATCATTTTTCAATCCTTTCTGACTTCATTTGTTATTTTTCATGCATTTACTAATTATTTTGAGCTATAAAGACTCTAAAATTGAAAATCATTTCAATGAACTCTGAAAAGGTTGAAAGTTGGCATGATATCATCATTTCATCCACATAGCATGTGCAGGAAAGTGAGAGGGTTACGGCAAAAACTGGATGCACTTCGTGTACAAAACGGACAATCTCTTTCAAAGTATCAGGATTTCATCCGAAACTCGTCTCTTACAAAGGGATTTCATTTTTTTAAAACTTATTTGAACTCCTGACTTTTTGTGTGTTCAAAATGCACCATTCAAAGCCACATCATCATTTTTCAATCCTTTCTGACTTCATTTGTTATTTTTCATGCATTTACTAATTATTTTGAGCTATAAGACCCTAAAATTGAAAAGCATTTCAAATGAACTCCGAAAAGGTTGAAAGTTGGCATGATATCATCATTTCATCCACATAGCATGTGCAAGAATGTTGAGAGGGTTACGGCAAAAACTGGATGCACTTCGTGTACAAAACGGACAATCTCTTTCAAAGTATCAGGATTTCATCCGGAAACTCGTCTGTTACAAAGGGATTTCATTTTTTAAAACTTATTTGAACTCCTGACTTTTTGTGTGTTCAAAATGCACCATTCAAAGCCACATCATCATTTTTCGATCCTTTCTGACTTCATTTGTTATTTTTCATGCATTTACTAATTATTTTGAGCTATAAGACCCTAAATTGAAAAGCATTTCAAATGAACTCTGAAAAGGTTGAAAGTTGGCATGATATCATCATTTCATCCACATATCATGTGCAGGAAAGTTGAGAGGGTTACGGCAAAAACTGGATGCACTTCGTGTACAAAACGGACAATCTCTTTGAAAGTATCAGGATTTCATCCGGAAACTCGTCTGTCACAAAGGGATTTCATTTTTTAAAACTTATTTGAACTCCTGACTTTTTGTGTGTTCAAAATGCACCATTCAAAGCCACATCATCATTTTTCGATCCTTTCTGACTTCATTTGTTATTTTTCATGCATTTACTAATTATTTCGAGCTATAAGACCCTAAATTGAAAATCATTTCAAATGAACTCTGAAAAGGTTGAAAGTTGGCATGATATCATCATTTCATCCACATAGCATGTGCAAGAAAGTTGAGAGGGTTACGGCAAAAACTGGATGCACTTCGTGTACAAAACGGACAATCTCTTTCAAAGTATCAGGATTTCATTCGGAAACTCGTCTATTACAAAGGGATTTCATTTTTTAAAACTTATTTGAACTCCTGACTTTTTGTGTGTTCAAAATGCACCATTCAAAGCCACATCATCATTTTTCAATCCTTTCTGACTTCATTTGTTATTTTTCATGCATTTACTAATTATTTTGAGCTATAAGACCCTAAAATTGAAAAGCATTTCAAATGAACTCTGAAAAGGTTGAAAGTTGGCATGATATCATTATTATCCACATAGCATGTGCAAGAAAGTTGAGAGGGTTACGGCAAAAACTGGATGCACTTCGTGTACAAAACGGACAATCTCTTTGAAAGTATCAGGATTTCATCCGGAAACTCGTCTGTTACAAAGGGATTTCATTTTTTAAAACTTATTTGAACTCCTGACTTTTTGTGTGTTCAAAATGCACCATTCGAAGCCACATCATCATTTTTCAATGCTTTCTGACTTAATTTGTTATTTTTCATGCATTTATTAACTATTTTGAGCTATAAGACCCTAAAATTGAAAAGCATTTCAAATGAACTCTGAAAAGGTTGAAAGTTGGCATGATATCATCATTTCATCCACATAGCATGTGCAAGAAAGTTGAGAGGGTTACGGCAAAAACTGGATGCAATTCGTGTACAAAACGGACAATCTCTTTCAAAGTATCAGGATTTCATCCGGAAGCTCGTCTGTTACAAAGGGATTTCATTTTTTAAAACTTATTTGAACTCCTGACTTTTTGTGTGTTCAAAATGCACCATTCAAAGCCACATCATCATTTTTCAATCCTTTCTGACTTCATTTGTTATTTTTCATGCATTTACTAATTATTTTGAGCTATAAGACCCTAAAATTGAAAAGCATTTCAAATGAACTCTGAAAAGGTTGAAAGTTGGCATGATATCATCATTTCATCCACATAGCATGTGCAGGAAAGTTGAGAGGGTTACGGCAAAAACTAGATGCACTTCGTGTACAAAACGGACAATCTCTTTCAAAGTATCAGGATTTCATCCGGAACCTCGTCTGTTACAAAGGGATTTCATTTTTTAAAACTATTTGAACTCCTGACTTTTTGTGTGTTCAAAATGCACCATTCAAAGCCACATCATCAATTTTCAATTCTTTCTGACTTCATTTGTTATTTTTCATGCATTTACTAATTATTTTGAGCTATAAGACCCTAAAATTGGAAATCATTTCAAATGAACTCTGAAAAGGTTGAAAGTTGGCATGATATCATCATTTCATCCACATAGCATGTGCAAGAAAGTTGAGAGGGTTACGGCAAAAACTGGATGCACTTCGTGTACAAAACGGACAATCTCTTTCAAAGTATCAGGATTTCATCCGGAAGCTCGTCTGTTACAAAGAGATTTCATTTTTAAAACTTATTTGAACTCCTGACTTTTTGTGTGTTCAAAATGCACCATTCGAAGCCACATCATCATTTTTCAATCCTTTCTGACTTCATTTGTTATTTTTCATGCATTTACTAATTATTTTGAGCTATAAGACCCTAAAATTGAAAAGCATTTCAAATGAACTCTGAAAAGGTTGAAAGTTGGCATGATATCATCATTTCATCCACATATCATGTGCAGGAAAGTTGAGAGGGTTACGGCAAAAACTGGATGCACTTCATGTACAAAACGGACAGTCTCTTTCAAAGTATCAGGATTTCATCCGGAACCTCGTCTTTTACAAAGGGATTTCATTTTTTCAAACTTATTTGAATTCCTGACTTTTTGTGTGTTCAAAATGCACCATTCAAAGCCACATCATCATATTTCAATCCTTTCTGACTTCATTTGTTATTTTTCATGCATTTACTAATTATTTTGAGCTATAAGACCCTAAAATTGAAAATCATTTCAATGAACTCTGAAAAGGTTGAAAGTTGGCATGATATCATCATTTCATCCACATAGCATGTGCAGGAAAGTTGAGAGGGTTACGGCAAAAACTGGATGCACTTCGTGTACTAAAACGGACAATCTCTTTCAAAGTATCAGGATTTCATCCGGAAACTCGTCTGTTA